>NC_059334.1:53899552-55339552 GCF_018350155.1 Leopardus geoffroyi
CCAGACTGAAGGGCAGTCCTGCAGATCCAAGGGGACCAGTGACAGAGTCCCTGCAGTGGGCAGTGGTGTGGTAGGGGACAGGGCGTGGTGCTTTGCAGAGGCAGAGGACCACAAGCAGACTCACTGCTGTGTATTTGGAGACCAGACTCCCTTGGGAATCCTGGAAAATAAGTGTTGGGGGAGAGAGTATGTGTTAAACGAGGTCTAATTTGATGAGTAGATGGGGCTGGGAGCTAGTAAGAGTCTATTGACTCAACATAACCTTGTTTGCACCACTTCTGCTTGGAGCTTTGGACATACTAAATAAAGCCTCAGCCTCATTAAAAAAGAGGGAGAGAAATTCCTCTTCTTTTTCTGAGTCTGGGAAACAATAAAGTATTTCACACATAACTGCTTACTAGTAATGCTACAGTCATTAAGGTATTGCTCTTCCATCAACTGTGTAGAAAGGTTTACAGCATCAACTAGCTACTTGTCAAAGAGCTGAGATTCAGTCAGGTTGCTCTGGTCCCAAAGCTCATAGTCTAAGAGACCTTTTCCCTAGGTTTATCTTTGATAAGAAGAAAACATCACTAATAAATTAACAGAACTACCATATGCTCCAGCAATTCTCCTAGCAAAATGAATCAAAGGCCGATGATCAAACATGTGTACACAAATATTCATAGCATCACTGCTCACAATAGCCAAAACATGGAAATAACCCAAATATCCACAAACTGATGAATGGGTAAGCAAAATGTGGTATATACATACGATGGACTATTATTCAGTCATAAAAGGAATGAAGTGCTGTTACTTGGTGGAACATGGATGAACCTCGAAAACATGATGCTAAATTAAGGAAGCCAGTCACAAAGGACCACACATTATGCTTCCAAAGATGTGCTATGTCCACAATAGGCAAATCCAAAGAGACAAAAAACAGATTATTGGCATAATACCCTCTAAGTTGTTGCAAATGGCACAATCTCCTTCTTTTTGAGGTTGTGTGATACTCCATTGCGTGTATATACCACATATTCCTTATCCATTTGTCTATAGATAACTCTTAGGCTGTTTCCATATCTTTCTTGGCTATTGTAAATAATGCTGCAGTAAAGATAGGGGTGCATGTATCTTTTTGAGTGAGTGTTTTCATATTCTTTGGATAAATACCCAGTAGTGGAATTATTGGATCATATGCAAACAAAAACAGAATCAAACCTATAAATACAGAGAACAAACTGATGGTTGCCAGAGGGGAGGAGGGTGGGAGGATGGGCAAAATGAGTGAAGAGGAGTGGGAGGTCCAGGCTTCCAGTTATGGACTGAATAAATCATGGGGAAATAAGGCATGGCATAACGAATGTAGTTAACGGTATTGTAATAGCATATGGTGACAGAGGGTGGCTATACCTGTGAGCACAGCATAATGCATGGATTTGTAGAATCACTAATGTTGTGCACCAGAAGCTAATGTAACAGTGTGCATTAACTGTACTCAAATTTAAAAATTAAAAAAAAAAAAAAAAGCAGATTTGCTGTTGCCAGTGGCAGGGAGGTGGGGGATGGGAAGTGTTGCTAATGGGTACAGGGTTTCTTTTGGGGATGGTGAAAATATTCTGGAATTAGCAGCGATAGTTGCACAACATTGTGAATGTACTAAGTACCACAAATTGCACTCTTTAAAATGGTTAAAGTAGTGAATTTGCAAGGAGCAAATGTTTAAATAGAAAATATTAGGCACATTGCAGTGCTTTCTTTCTCAGCAACTTATTTCCTCACTGTTTGGTACAATGATATCTCACCCATCTTGGGACCCCTTAGGCAACCTCACCCCAGCAGAGCACACCTGGGAATCAGGAAGAAAACATGGTTCTGAGAGCGTCCTTCAGTGGCTGTGAGAGGAAGAGCTGGGGGGCGAGGCTGTGAGCTAAGTGTGTATATTAGTGTATACCTGGGTCATCGTGATTCTCAGGGTTATCAAGACAAGGGTAATTGCACTCTGGGTCTCTGGAACACCCGTTCAGGCCTCTTGATGTGTTTTCTGCCTTGTTACATAGCAAATCATGTGTTCTTTGATTCATTCCTGAGAACTCTGAAGATTTTAAAGGAGTTTCAGGAACAGACTCAATTTCATGATGTAAACTCATGCTCTCCAGTGTGTCTGCTTAAGACAGAACTTGAACCTGGGAGCAAGGGCTGAAAGACAAGGATCAACCTAACAGCCACAACATCACCCATAAGATGCCAGCCCTCAGGTTTTTCAACCGTGGGGCAGGGTGGTCTCAACACAGGGCTATTATGAAAGTCAAATATGATAATGTGTGAAAAGCGTTTTATGAATGAAGAGTTTCTATACAAATGTAAGCCCCTAATTGTGTTGGCAGCAAGAATTCCCTGTGCTAGCTCAATGCTGATAATAACAATGGACATGAGCTACACATGTACACCAGGCACATGCCAGCACGTCACACGATGCCCACGTACATTTAGGAGGTCAGTTATATCTTAGTCCCAATTAACCAGTGAAGAAGCTGAAGGAGAAAGATGGTAAATAATTACCCAAATCTAAGGTCACAAACCAGTAAATGATGGAGCCAAGATGTGACCCCAGGAGGCTGGCTTAGTCCGCAGCACTGCCTCTGGTGCACGGTGCATCTCATTCTTCGTGTAATGGCAAGGAAAAAGTCAAGTGAGACTGAGGGATGTAATCAACACTTTTTAAGTGAGTGTCTTTGGATGAAATCACACAATCATTGAAGCCAGGTCAGAGCTGGTCGCTAGCATCTCTTTACAAACTCCACAATCCAATAGCATCCATTTGTAGCTTAAAATCAACCACAGTGGGCGTGTTTATACCAGGGACATCAGCAGATGCTTCTTCTAATCAGGGCTTTCTTCTCTTTTCCCCCTCCTCCCCCTCCCCCTTCCCCTTCCCCTCCTCCTTTGAGAGCCTGTTAAACACTTACCAACATAATGCTGGCTGCAATGATTTCTATTAGCGGGTAGAATTAATAATAATATCTGACAATGGTAATAAAAGCACTTTCCCTTTATTTGCAAACTTGCAAGTGCAAAAGGACTCCTGTTGGTGAGTGTCAGTTTCGGAAGAATCAGAGGAGAATGGTAACCGAAAGAAACTTGAGGGCAGCCCCTGGATTTGTGCTTTTCCTGGGCTGCTACTGCAATCTTTGAACCAGACACAGAGCACCTAAGTTGTGTTGTCTCATCCTTCAAACAAGATAGGTAGTATGTGCTATTATTATTGTCTGAGTTTAAGTGAGAGGAAACGGAACCTTGGATAAGTTAAGTAACTTGCCTGAGCTAGAAAGAGGCAGAGCCAGGACCGGAGTCCAGGTAGCATAAATCCAGAACTCACCCTTTCAACCCCCAGGCTTTATGACTTCAATGTCTTTGTTTTCATCCTTTCCTTTCCCTTAAGTACTACTGTCGAGGATCTTCTTAGATATCCTGGCAAAAACTGAAGGCAGTCAGAAAAGCCACCAAAGACAAACCGTGTCAGTGATTTGCTCACAGATTTAAAAAGCCCATTTATTTTCAGGCTTGTCCTAAGATGTCAGGGACCCTCTACTTAACAGGTGCTGAGAGAGGAGCTGGCCCGGAGAGGGAGAATAAAACAGGATCAAGGACTCTTGAATAATACCTTCATCACATATATTTTGAGCACCTCTATGTGTCAGGCATAGTTCTTGCAGAGTGCTGAGGATAAAGCAAAACCCAAACAGTCAAATCTTTGCACTAAATGGAGCTTATCCCCTACAACAACAATAACTAACATTTACTGAGTGCTTGTTGTGTCCCAGCACTCTGCTAAGCATTTATAGGCACTATTTCACCTAATCCTTGAAGCAAGATACTGGGCTAAGGGCATGACAAGTTGGTAGCCTTGGCAAGTTACTTGAGTACGCTATGGTCATTTCCCAGGTGCATAAAATGGGGATAGCATTATAACTTCACCGGTTGGGAATTACATGAAAGGATAATATGTGTAAAAGTGCTTAGCATAGTTTTTGGTACATAATCAACCAGTTATGATAGCTTTCATTGTTAATAAATTTCTAAGATAAATACCATGATTAAAAAATTTTTATTAATTCAATTTAAGCTTAAAAAAAGCAAAACAGTTCTCCCATTCCTCCACCCCCCCCAGCCCCCACCTCTGGCAAAGACTAATCTGTTCTCTAGATCTGTGAGCTTGTTTTTTTTTTTAAGTTTATTTATTTATTTTGAGAGATGGGGGGAGGAACAGAGAGAGAGAGGGAGAGAGAGAGAATCCCACGCAGTCTCTGCACTATCAGCGCAGAGCCTCATGTGGGGCTCAAACCCACAAACCATGAGATCATGACCTGAACCAAAGTCAGACGCTTAACTGAGCCACCCAGATACCCCTGAGCTTGTTTTTTTTTTAATTTAATTACATTTTTTTTTAGATTCCACATAGAAGTGAGATCATATGGTATTAGCCTTTCTTTGTCTTATTTCACTCAGCATAATATCCTCAAGGTCATCCATGTTGTTGCAGATGTTAAGATTTCATTCTTTTTCTGTGGCTAATATTTCAGCATATATATATTGGAATCCATTCATCCATCACTGAATACTTATGTTGTTAACATATCTTGACTATTATAAATACTGCTGCAGTGAACATGGGGGTGCAGATATCTTTTTGAGTTAGTATTTTCACTTTCTTCAGATAAATCCTCAGAAGTGGAATTGCTGGATTATATGATTGTTCTATTTTTAATATCCTCCGCACTGTTTTCCATAGTGGCTGCACCAGTTTACATTCCCACCAACAGTACATGAGAGTTCCCTTTTCTCCACATCCTCATCAACACTTGTTACTTCTAGTCTTTTTGATAATATCCGTTCTAACAGGTGTGAGGTGGTATCTCATTGTGGTTTTGATTTGTATTTCCCTGGTGATTAGTGGTGTTGAGCATCTTTTCATGTACCTGTTGGCCATCTGTATGTCTTCTTTGGAAAAATGTCTACTCAAACCCTAAGCCCATTTCTTAATCAGATTTTTTTTGCAATTGAGTTGTATGAATTCTCTATATTTTTTGGATATTAGTCCCTTATCACATATATGATTTACAAATGTTTCTCCCCATGCAGTAGATTGCCTTTTCATTTCGTTGATGGTTTCCTTTGCTGTGCAGAAGCTTTTTAGTTTGATTGATGTAGTCCAACTTGTTTATTTTTGCTTTTGTAGCTTAGAAACTATGATTAATGCCATTTCACAGATGTGGAAACGAAGGCTCAAGTCTAACAATTAACACTGAACACATAGGGATGCCTGGGTGGCTCAGTCAATTAAGCATCCGACTTTGGCTCAGGTCGTGATCTTGTGTTTCATGAGTTTGAGCCCTGTGTTGGGCTCTGTGCTGACAGCTCGGAGCCTGGGGCCTGCTTCAGATTCTGTGTCTCCTTCTCTCTCTGCCCCTCCCCAACTCATGTTCTCTCCTTCTCTCTCTTTATCTCTCTCTCTCTCTAAAAAAATAAACATTAAAAAAAGTCTTAAAAATATTTAAGGGGCACCTGGGTGGCTCAGCCGGTTAAGTGGCCGACTTCGGCTCAGGTCATGATCTCGCGGTCTGTGAGTTCGAGCCCCGCGTCAGGCTCTGTGCTGACAGCTCAGAGCCTGGAGCCTGTTTCCGATTCTGTGTCTCCCTCTCTCTGACCCTCCCCCGTTCATACTCTGTCTCTCTCTGTCTCAAAAATAAATAAACATTAAAAAAAAATTAAAAAAAATATATTTAAAAAAACACAAAACTCTGAACACATAACCACACTGTCCTTGGAGTATCAGAATGAGAAGCACGGAGGGACCAGTTGTAACAGGTGGGGCGCCTCCTGCTGAGTTGGAAGAGAAAAGAGGGGAGAGAGGAAGTCATAGGCAGAGAGAAGTCTTACGCAGATTTACAGGATGTTTAGGCACTGACTGATCCCAGAAAGGTCAGTCTCTCTAAGTTCTGGATCATCTTCTTTAGGAAACCTTTCTTCACAGCCCCCACTCTCTCTGCCCTTCCACCTCCCATCCCCACTGTCTCCTGCCAGCCTGGACTGGGTTGCCCCTCGCCTCAGATTCCACATTCGCACAGATTTGTAAGGTTATCCCTTTCATGGCATACCCACACTGTACTATGATTGTCTGTTTGGGTGTCTGTGTACCTTTTGAGGCCAGGAATTTGATCATCTCTCTAGTCCCAGCACCCAGCACTCCTGGTTAGAGCTCAGTAGATGTCAGTTAATCTGGACAGAAGACTTCATTTACGATCAGGAAGAGAGTAAAAATCTGATCCTGCACCTCAAGGAGAAGTTTATAGGCATACACACTTATTTGCAAAATGGAGTAGAGCATCATGGCCTTTCCCTACTACTATCTAAAGGGTGTTAGTAGGAAGCTCATGTTGCTGCGCCATACAAAGAAAATTGTTACAGAGTTTAGGCCACTTAAAGGGACCTTTGAATAAGGTGTCCTGGAAACATCACAGAGCCCCAACGGGCTGCCTGTTGCCTGGATGTATCATGATTTTTCTAATCATCGCAGAGCCCTTACATGGTTTCCATTTTGACTCTTCCCAGCAATGCCACAGAGCTCATTTCTGAATCTATAGCCTTGTACTCCTGTGAAGTACATTCCTAAAGGGGAATTGCAGGGTCAAAAGCATTCTCTTAAGTCTCCATTTTAAAAACTCAAATATTAGAAAGTACTGATGTGAAACCTTGGCTCATGACAGTTACCTCAGAGGCAAATACCTCAAGTACCTTTTCCATGGACATGCTATTTATCTGTTCTGACTCAACATCAGAGTTCACAACTCTTGCAACCCAGTTTTCTCTGAGATTGACACTGCAGTAAGCAGTAGGAATGCCCAGGAGAACATGTCAACAGAAAAGAAAGACAGAGTCAAGGGCAGCAAGAAAAATAACATTGAGAAACCTGAAAGAGCAAAGGTGACTTGGGGCTGAAAGGAGGGAATGGCAAAACCAAAGAAAGGGAGAAAATAAAGCTAGTTTCTATCTGAAATAAGGATCTCATAGAAGTTTTCCTCTGAAAAACTCACAATGCTAGTAAATAGCAAGATTCTGGTGCGAAAAGCAAGGTTTTGAAATGGGACGAGATCCTCAGGACCCATCCCCATTTTTTGTAGATGAAGGAACAAGGGGCAGAGGGGCTCACTGCCCTGCTCAAGGACACATAGGCAGTTAATGGAGACACGAGGACTGGCAGTATTTTGAACACTTGTTCTCAGTCATCCTGCGTCATGGCCTTTATTTTTCCTTCCATCTCTCCACTTATCCCTTTATAATTACTCTACTTAGGCAATATGGATTATTCATTCAGAGCTGGAACTTCGTTTTCTCATTTCACTGAGTTTAAATAGAGATGACAGGGCCTATTCTTAATGTTTAACAATCAAAACCAATTATGAGTCTTTCTTTCCCTCACGCAAAAAACACACCGTCCTTTTCAGAATGTAGTGTTTTCATTCTATGGCATAAATAGGCCGATGAGAACAATAATATGGCAATAAAACCTCCAGGGAAGACATATGCTGAATGTAATCAAGTAAGCCCAGTTATTCAGGGTTGGGGAAATCATGCTATGGATACAAAATAAAGAATAAAAATAGCTCAAAGGACATTGAACTCATGGGTATGAGTCAGGGCACACTTACGTGTTTTTAGTCCAGTGATATGACCAGCTCCAGCAAACTCAATTTCTTTAAGTCTTTGGAGGTCCAGATAGCAAGTGCCTATAGACTTTCTTCGTATTGAACCCAGATTTCCAAAAATTCACAAACTATGCCTGGCTAGACCAGTAAATCTTCCCACTTTTCCCTTGTAGTAGAGAAAAACGGAGTCAAGAGCCACCATAAGCATTAGTTCAATAAATTACCCAACCATCTACCCATCTATCCTTTCATCCATCTGTTGAGTTCCCACCATGTAGTTCAATTGGCGAGTTTAGAGACAGCTTCCTGATTGGAAATATTGGCCAAGTCTTGGCTTCTGTCTTTACAATTTATTTATTCCTTATTTATAGAGAGGGACAGCCAGTTCTCTGAGGTTTTTGTCCATCTGTGAAATTAAATGGATATAATTGCTCTCCTCTTGTCATCCTAAGTCGTAGAGCCAGAGGAATAAAGCAAGAATAATTGAATATAGAAGGGAATCCCATTCTTCTTGTGCTGCATCTTTAAATAGCCATTTTTTTTTTAATCCAAGGAAGAGTATTTGCCAGTGAGCCCTTCCGTGAAACAGAAAGAATTCCAGTGGAGTGGACTGCCCAGGAAGACAGCCCTCGTTTAGGAAAGAAATACTCTTGAACGTCTATTTCTCATGTATTAATGATCCTGGCTTAATTCAGTGCTGGAGGCATTTGATACCAGTGCTATTTGGAAACTACATCCTCAGGTGTCTAGGGGGCTCTGGCCATGGCCCTGCCTTTGAAGCTTCCTTGGCAAAATTGCCTGTGTTTCAGATTCTAGAGACTAAAGAACCCAAACAGACTGTTTACCTGAGATCCTGGAATAAGTTTATAGAATGTGACTCTCTGAAATTGAAAGAAGAAGAAATGACACAAAATGGATAAGATAATCTATGTCTTCGGCTGGAAGATCTGTGAGGACAGGGGCTCTATTGATGGTATTCATTGCTTGATCTCTAGAGTCTACCAATATGTTGTTTAGTGCTGACCACCGATTTGTTTAGTTAATAAATATCACCATTTCAGTCTTCCTAGGAAACACTGTAGCATCTAGACTACTCAGCCATGGCAGGCACATCAGACTTGGAGTCAGAAATCCCAAGTCTGATTTCTGGCATTTCTCCTTACAAGCTATGAGCATCAATTTTCACATCTTTAAAATGGGTCAATAGCATCTGGCTTACAGAGCTAGTGGGAGGATTAAATGGTATAGCATATTCAAGAAGCCTGAGCACAGTGCCTGGCACAATGATGTATGCTTCATAAATGTGGGGTGTGTGAAATAAAATTGGAGGAGGGGCGCCTGGGTGGCGCAGTCGGTTAAGCGTCCGACTTCAGCCAGGTCACGATCTCACGGTCTGTGAGTTCGAGCCCCGCGTCAGGCTCTGGGCTGATGGCTCAGAGCCTGGAGCCTGTTTCCGATTCTGTGTCTCCCTCTCTCTCTGCCCCTCCCCCGTTCATGCTCTGTCTCTCTCTGTCCCAAAAATAAATAAACGTTGAAAAAAAAATTTTTTTTAAATAAAAAAAAAATAAAATAAAATTGGAGGACTGCACTAATCTTAGCAAGAGGCTCCAGTGACTCTGAAAAGGAATCACCAATTTAAAATGTAACCAATGTGGGGCATCTGGGTGGGTCAGTCAGTTCAGCTTGAGTGTCTGACTCTTGATTTCGGCTCAGGTCATGATCCCAGGGTCATGGGATTGAGCTTTGTGTCAGACTTCACACTGAGCATGGAGCCTGCTTAAGATTCTCTCCCTCTCTCCCTCCTCCCTTCTCCCCACTTGCAGGCTCTAAGAAAAAAAAATGTAACCAATGAAAGAGAAGCTAAAACTTCCAGCCTGTCGTAAGGAAGCATTATAACGACAGACTAATTTCGTAAGGATACAAAGAATATTTTAACAAGAGAATCAATGGATAAAGGTTTGCTAGTATTCGTGTAGCAATTTTCAGCACTAACTTTTATTTTCATATGAGTAAAACAGCTTTCCTGAGTTAACAGGAATGGTTCATTAAGATTTTATTTCAAAGTTCTTATTAAGAAAAATTTTCCAAAACCTAGAAAGAAGACAAAGAAGTTATTACATGCTCTTGTTTCAATGTCAGAGAGAGAACTGTCTGGTAAACTAACCTCAGAATCATCTGATGCTCCAAGGATTTATCATTTCATTTGACTTACTGTTTATTAGCTGTTAGAAACTAAATGTTTGTGTCTCTCCAAAATTCATATGTTGAAACCCTAAACCCCATTGTAGCTGTCTTATGAGATGGGATCTCTAAGGAAGTGATTAAGGTTATAACGAGAGTGAGGCCCCGATTTGACAGGATTAGTGTCCTCATAAGAAGAGACACCAAAGAATTCTTTCCCCACTGCCCCATGTGCATGCATCAAGGAAGGTCATGTGAGGACATAGCAAGTAGATGGCCTTCTATAAGCCAGAGGAGAGCCCTCACGAGATGGCCAGAATCGGCCAGAACCTTGATCATGGACTTTAAGCCTCTAGAACTGTGAGAAAATAAATTTCTGTTCTTTAAGCCACCGAGTATGGGGTATTTTGTCATGTCAGCCTGAGCTGACGAAGACAACTACTTTTCAAAGTCCAGACTCTCTAACTTTGAGTATCTACAACTTGTAAAAGATTGAGAAGTTGTTTTTTCAGTACAGATGTGAATGACTTCTGTTTGTAGAAAGAAGAGCCCCCCAAAGGTTACAGTTTTTATTGACTTGTAAGACATTATCCATTTTTATGTAATGTAATCTGAGCCTCAATTTTCCTGCTCTGTAAAATGTCACTAAATAGCTTCTCCTTCGTAATGTTGCTATAGGACTAAATGTAAGCACATAGTACTTCTATGGCACTGCCTAACATGTAGTAAACTCTCACTTAAATTACTCTCACTATGATTATTTAGATCAGAGGTCCACAGCCATTTTGTTGTGTTTGTACACTGTTTAAAAATATTAGTGGCCACCAGTAAAAGTCAGGATGTTTCACATATTTCAGATTTTGACTCCTCTTGAAAATTCAATCGGTCAAACAGCACAAGGCTTAAATACCCACATGGAAACCAATGGCTCAGGTGGGTGGCATCTTCCCTTTGGGATGGGCAAGTATTTTCCCACTTGCCATAGGCCACACCCAACTCTTTTGTTCCTTTACATTACCTGCCTAGCCCTTGAGGTTTCAGTTTCTGGTTTAGAGCATCATCCCCCTTAAACCCCAGTTAAAATAACCTACTGTGTTATTTTAGAGGCTCCAGAATCTGGGCTTCTACTCTGTAGAACTCCAGTGGTGCTTCAAGGGAGCTCGTAAGGGGCTCATAGTTCAGACTGATGGTATGGGAGGTTTTCACCGGGCATCGCCCCCTTCTCTTCTCTTCCTCAGCCCTGCAGGAAGGGCATGGTGTGCTTGGGCTGAGTGCTAGGGTAGACATCTTCCTGAGGGTCTCTGAGATTGTCATATCCTGCCCGGACATTCTCCACGACTTAACAGCTTATAGCACTGTGGTGGAGCACTGGACTAGCTGGTGATAATAGTTAATCAACTTAAATATAGAGCTCCCACCTTTTCCAGCCTCTTGAGGTGGGCCATCTTGTAGAGTCCTCCAAAGCGTCTGAAGTAGGTATCATATATCCACAATCTGAAATTTCAGAGCACCCAAAACCAAAATTCTTCTTACTACAATTTCATGTTAGCAGGTTAGCGAAGTCTGACCTGAGCCAACATGAAACAATATATAGTCTTCATTTCCCCCATTTAATGTAAACTCCCTCACGTTTTGCTGCAGAAATACTGGAAATTGGTATTCACATAGAATTTTCTAAGCTTAGAAAACCTGGCTCCAAGGTTCTGGATAAAGTATTGAGAACATATATCATAACCATTTTACAGATGAGGAAACTGAATCTTTAAGAAAAGCTTTTTAAAAATCCAAATAAGTGCTTTACTGTAATGACCACCCATCAGGCAGCCTTTCCTGGATAATGTTGGGCAAGCCGCCTCTCTGGACCTCAGTGACTCTATTTATAAAAGGTAGGGTAGCATTACTAGCTAATAGTGTGCCATGCACTTAAAATGTTTCAGGTCGTTTCATTCTCTCTAAACCATCCTATAGCATAGGCAGTGCTGTTGTTGCTATCCCTATTTTGTTGATGAAGACACTGAAGTTCAAAGAACTTAAACAATTTGCCCAAGGTCAGCAGCCAGTCACTGGAGAGCTTGCATTGTGAACCAGGTCTGTCTGGCTTTGGCGTCACACACCCTCTCATGGGGCTCGAGGGTCCTCGCGGCTCTAAACGGAGTCCCTCTCTATTGCATCCCTATTAGATTGCTTCACTGAAAAAAGTGTCTGGCCTGTTACCTCTGCGTCTGCACATTCCAGCAGTCATCAGCTTGACAGAGAGGCTGGGAAATCTTTGAAAATGCTATTTACTATTCCCTACCTCTCACACCCCAGGGGAGCGTTCCAGCCATTAAAAAATGTCCACTTTCAAACTATTGCAGGCATTTTCTAAAACCTCATTTTCCGGGGCTCCTCGAGTGGTCTGTCTCTCCTTCTTCCTGCTGTAAAGGTTTCTACAAGTAGGTGCAACATTTCTCCAGGGGCTTTTAGCCCTAACAGGTCTGACCCAACAGACGTGGTTCCTCCGCTCCTGCTAATGAGGTCTGTCCCTCCTCCTTCCTTCCACCTCGCCTGGCGACTGCTCTTCCTCTCACTTGGGACAAAGAGAAATCACAAGAGCTTCTGGGTTGGCCACGTGTGGGAATCCAGGTTTCACAGGAAGAGAGTGGAGTGCCATGCTGGAGGAGCTGTTGCCTTCCAGCCAGTTCAAGTGACCAAGGAAGATGTGGCTCATTCCCATAAAGTCATGTTTTTCAACCCAACTGCTGGAAGGAAATATCTCTTGACAAGAAATGCAGTGGTTTGGGAGGTCAGCTGCCTATAATCCACCAATGAAGAGATACTACCGGGAAAAGAGCACCAGGGTCTGCTATTTCTCTCCCCATTCTGTACCCTTCTGACTTTGGGCAAGACATTTGAACTCACTGAAACTGTTTTATCCCCATTTGGGAAATGGGGATAAAAACACCAGATCTGCTTATCTCAAAGGACTGCAGGGAGAATCACAGTAGTCACGGATGTGACAACCTTTGCAAACTTCACATACAATTATAAGGTAAGCCTGAGGACAGTGGGTGAGTTATAGCCAAGGATGAATAAGGAAGAAAGGTCACAGGAAGTCAGCTCTACCAAGAGATGAGATCAAGAGTTCAGTAGACTGAACTCCAACAGACGTTGACAGATGATCCTGGGCTTACACAAGTATTTCTAGCACATATCCCTTTTTCCTGCATCCAGATGGTTGTGAATTACTGTTTAAGAATGACTGAAGAGGGGCGCCTGGGTGGCGCAGTCGGTTGAGCGTCCGACTTCAGCCAGGTCACGATCTCGCGGTCCGTGAGTTCGAGCCCCGCGTCGGGCTCTGGGCTGATGGCTCAGAGCCTGGAGCCTGTTTCCGATTCTGTGTCTCCCTCTCTCTCTGCCCCTCCCGCCGTTCATGCTGTCTCTCTCTGTCCCAAAAATAAATAAACGTTGAAAAAAAAAAAAAAAAAAAAAAAGAATGACTGAAGAGGGGCACCTGGGTGGCTCAGTCAGTTGAGTGTCTGACTCTCAATTTTAGCTCAGGTCATGATCCCAGGGTCATGGGATCAAGCTACCTGTCGGGCTCTGCATTGAGTGTGGAGCCTGCTTAAGACTCTCTCCCTCTCTCTGCCCCCACTTGTGCTTTATTTCTCTCTCTGTCTCTTCTAAAAAAAATGAATGATTGGAGAATTTTGTTTCTGTGTGTCATTTAAAGCATTTTTATCCTGTAAGATTGTGGCTAACACAAGAAATGCAACAAGAGTAAAAATCAAGAGAAACAACAGATAACAAAAACAAACTTGCACCTACCTTCAAGAGTGAAATTATCAGAGACAATTATAAAACAAGTTTATTCATTATATAAATCATAAACTTGAATGTATTTTTAGGGAATCATAAACTCTAAAAACTCGGGGTGCCAGGGTGGCTCAGTTGATTAAGCATCTGACTCTTGATTTCAGCCTAAGACATGATCTCACTGTTTGTGAGATTGAGCCCTGCATCGGGCTGTGTGCTAACAGTGCAGAGACTGCTTGGAACTCTCTCTCCCCCCACCCTCTGCCCCTCCCCTGCTCACAATCTCTCTAAGTAAATACACATTTAGAAAAAAAAAATCTAGCAGATATGAAAAAGAACCAAATAGAACTTCCAGAAATAGAACATATAGGAACTGAAGTTAAACACAGTATACTTTCATAGAGGGGTTGGGGACTAGTCTAGCTGGGAGAAGGTGAGAGGCAATGTCTGTCATGGAAAGGGACATTAGGCTTGGTGTAATTGGAGCTGTATGTAGGTGGTAGGGGAAGGGAAATAGAAAAGAGCTCTGGAAAGTGGACTTCCTTAGTGCTTCGGGGATCTCAAAGGTGTTGACTTCTTTGATAACAAGGGTAGCATCAGCATCAGACCAGATTCTTAGGCAGCAGAAGCCAGATCTTCTCTGGGAAAAATGGAAAAGTGGTGGCTGAAGGAGGCATCACAGCTCTCACTAAGTCATTCAGAAGTAGGGCACTGTCCGTACATCATAAATTACAACTATGATGTGGAATAAGAAGGACTAATTAGCAAACTCAAGAATTACTCTTGAAAATCCGCTCTAATTAAATGAAGGCTAGTTGTGTTTTCCAATTGCGTAGTCTTGAAATTGAAGCCAGGAATCCAGGTTCATGAAATCCGAAGGTGAGACTTCGTATCAAAATGAAAGTTCTTATGAAATAAATGGAAACATACATCCAAGTCTGGAATCCTAAAACTTGGCACTTGGAAGAAACCACAGAATGATCGTAGGGCAATCCCTTCGTTTACAAAAGAGGAAACCAGACCAAGAAAGGGAAAGTATGGCAGACAGCTCACATAGGCAGCCTCCTAACCTCCACTCTGAGACTGAAGCAATACAACCCACCAAAGAAAGCCGTTCCCCCGTGGCTCAGCTTTCCAAAAGAAAAAAAATATATATGGTGGATGGGGCTGTGAATGTCGGCCCATGTGGTGAATGATTGGCAGAAGTCAAAATATAGAGAAAATGAGGGCTGGTTTGAGTCAAGAGAAAGGAGCCTGCTGGGAAAGGCTTGGAGATGAGCTTTGAAGCAGGACCTAGGCACGGACACTTCATATGGAAGGAAAGCGTGCCGCAGGCAGGGGAAATGGTACAAGCAAAGGCCAGGAGGTGGGGTGCATGTTGACTGGCTTAGTTGATTCATTTATTCAACAGACATTTACTGAGAGCCGGTCCTGTGTCGGGCACAGATAGACAGAACATGGTCTTTGGTTCACGGAGCTTATAGTCTAGTGGTCTGGGGAGGGGAGGAACGAGATTGTTGAAGAGTGTGTGATACATGTCCTGGGGAGAAAGAAGAAACCGGCAAAAGGGTTGGTAGAATAAGGGCAGCCGCCCCCCCTCCTGCAGGAAGTGGGCGACACCAGCACTGTGGTATCAGGGACGGATGGACCCCTGAGGCCCTGCACTTGTGTCCCAGTGCCAGTCTGATGCAGGTTTGTGCTAAGGACTGTGGATAATGTTTGCTGCGTTTGCTGCAGCAGCCCATCCTGCGAAAGCTCACGTACTGGTTGCCATCAGCACCGGCACCGCAGGAACCCCCAGCCCCACAGAGCCCTGGCCTGCACGAAGCAGGCAAGGTGGGGACAGTGGGTATTTCAGGGTGCTGGTACTGTGGGTGCTTCTGTTTTCTTCCTTATACTTTGGCATACTTTCCAAGTTAAAATTTTTTTTTTTTTTAAGTTTACTTATTTTTGAGAGAGAGAGGGGCAGAGTGTGAACAGGGGAGGAGACGGAGAGAGAGGGAGACACAGAATCCCAAGCAGGCTCCAGGCTCTGAGCTGTCAGCACAGAGCCCAACACGGGGCTCGAACTCATGAACTGTGAGATCATGACCTGAGCTAAAGTCGGACGCTTAACTAGCTTAGCCACCCAGGCTCCCAGACTTTCCAGGTTTTCTGCTTCAAATATGCGCCACCTTTTGGAATCAGAAAAAACAATGAACATGCCTTCTTGTGAGGTATTTATGTAAACAACTGATATTAACCATAGTTATCAAATGCACTGATATGGAAAGATATCTACAATATATTACTGAGTGGAGAAAAAGAGCAAAGCCACAGGACAATACATAGAATGTGATCTCATTAGTGTAAAACTTTCTACAGATGTATTTGATCCTACATACATACAATGTTCTGGAAAAACCTGCATTAAACTCAGTGGGGAGAGGGGGAGTTTTACATTCTCCTGTAATGTTTGAATAAACATGTGTTACTCTTGCCATTTTTAAACCAAAGAATACAGAGATATTCGGTATCATTTATTCAGCTTCTCATCTTTGAGTACTGTCCTAACACATTCCTCCGCTCTCCTGGTGGCTCCCGCTCTCTGGGAAACAGGGGACGAGACCCTTCAAGTCACTCAAGTCTGTGCCCATCCTACTCAGATGACTCTTCAGATAGCACCGACCTCGGGCTCCTTGGATCTTCGGGCACACAGGTGTGTATCTCCTCTCGGTGTGGAGCAGGAGACCTGCAGGTGCTTATTTTTTCTGGGCTCTCGCGTGGCTCTGCCCAGCTTTCCCAGTCTAGAGAAGTGCTGGTGACAGAGCGTGCCAGTGGGTGCCCCTCTGGTTAGTTCTGCCTCATGCCGGGAGGGGGGAGGGGTGACTAGGGAGGTGCCCCCAACCTTCACCCTTGGCACCACACCATCCTCCACTCTTCTGGGCCCCACAGGTTGGGGGGCCCACACCGGCTTTCTCCTTCTCTTCCCCTCCCCCACACCCTCCCTACTGCCCCCCTCCTCTGCCCAGCCCAGGAAGGAGGTGGAAATAATTAACACCTAAGTGGAAACTCTTTCACAAGGGTTTGTGAGCCCCTCCATGAATTTGCATTTTAAACCTTAATTGTCCCTAATTGTGGAATGCAAGCCTTTGTCTCCGAAGGGCTGACAATGGGAATCAGGTGAACAGGGCCCCCTCCCCACCCCAAACATCTACCTCTGAGCGCAGTGCAGATTAAACCCATGCTGGAGGAGTGTCACCCCTGACAGTTGGTTTCTGGAAGTGAGCTACGTAGCTGTCTGTGACCTGGGGTCCAGCTGTCTCCACACTAAAACGGGCCCAGCCTGGCACTCTTGCCCTCAAGACACTGTCCTGTGTGCAGTGGGGGTTGGGGGCCTGGAGATAGGTCTACACCTGGTAGCAGGGGCAGAGGACCCCTGAGAGGGGGTGAGCAGCTTGAGTGGGAACCTTCCAATTAATTTCTTGAAGGAGTAGAACAGTCACCAAAAAATTCGAAAGGTTCAGAAGTAAAAAGCAAACGTTCCTCCTACCCCTTGTTCCCAGATTCCCCCCCCACCCCCGACCTCGTGAAGCTGCGTGCACGTGTGTGTTCATGTGTACCACACTTACGTTTAATGATAGTCTATGGAACACACATGTTCATGCTTTTTTTCAGGTCCTTTTCTGGCCTACTTACTTGCTATGAGACCTGTAATGTCATTCATTTCCTTGTGCTCAATCTCATCTGTAAAATGGGGGCAATAAAAATACTTACCTCACGAGAATGTTGTGAGGATTACATGAGTTATTCACGTGAAGTCCTGAGGCCAGTGCCCAGCACACAGCCATTACATGTGAGCCCATTTCGATTATGAAGCATTGAAAATGAAGGATTTTAGCCTGTGATCAACCAAAATACAGAATCTTTGTGCTTTTTTTAAATAAAAACTTTTAAGTGTTCTTTTTTTATTATTTTTGAAAGAGAGAGAGAGAAAATCCCAAGCAGGCTTTGCGCTGTCAGCATAGAGCCCAATGTGGGGCTTGAACTGAGATCATGACAGGAGCCAAAAATCAAGAGTCAGATGCTTAACCACCTGAGCCACCCATGTGTCCCAAGAACCTTTGCGTTTTAAGGTATGTAAGAGGTATGGGTGTGGGTGGGAGAGAGAGAAGGACAGAGGATACTGATTTAATGTTATAAAGAAAAATGATGATTGATTCTGAGACCCCCTGGAAAATGAGAAATTGACCTAAAGAAAACACACCAGAATGGTAACAGTGAAGCTCCTGTTATCATGTGTCTGCCCCACGCCTGGTGCCTGTTAGGCCCTTGACATACCTTATTTAAGGTGACAATAAAACTTTTTTGGTGGGCGTTGTTCCTTATAGTTGAGGAACCTGGGGCTTTGGTTAATTTGTAACAGGAGAACACTCTAAGTGACATAAACTCAGTCCATTTAGCTTCCTGTTTATGCTGAGCAGGTATCTGTTTGTCTGAAGATCAAGGCTAGAAGTTTCATAGGATTCCATACTGTCACTCCTTGGTTCTCATGTTGCCCTTGCAACGTGGCTGATGCTTAAAGCAAACAGAAACAAATACCTAGGGGAGTTACTGACCCTGAGCCTCATCAATACCTCATTTGTTAATATTCCACAGTATGCGATTTTGGGCAATCACTGAGCTGATTCTTTTAATCTGTCCCTGAGGCATCACCTCTGTGCTACCCTCCACTTTGTGTGCCTTTAACCAGCCTTTCTGCCATCAGTCGGTTTACTATGGCAGACTGGCCACAGTCTGAGAAATCAGCAGTTGGCCAGCCTTGATGGCACTGTGCATAAAGCCAGAACTGACAAGGGACAGTCGCTCCTCTGGGGAAAGAGTGACCCCTGTTAAGAGCCAATTTTTTTTGCTTCTGTTGTGGATTCTTTGCATTCTAGGTAGCTGGAGTTGCAGGAAACTTAAACCCACAGTGAATGTTAACCATCGATTCCACCTTTTTGGCTATTATGGGAGCCTAGAGCAGTGAGAGAGGCATTAGCCGGAGGTGGTGTGGATATTCCACGACCTTAAAATGGTGTGGGTTTTGTCCCTTTCCTCGAGTGCAGGAGGGCAGCACGGGCACCTGCCCTGGAAACTGGCCTGTACCTGTGGGAGGGCTGGCAGTGGCTGTGGGGACTGGCAGGTAGGGGGTTTGTCCCCTGGTGTTGTCCTGGCTTTGTGGGCTATGCCTGAGACTCCCCAGTGGAGAGCGGGCTCAGGGGGAGCAAACATAGCAATGGCAATCTGAAGCAAATACACAACTAAAAATTCCACCGGTGGATTTTCTGATGAAAATAACAGAGGAGAGATTGTTTAATGGACCAGAGTGGCGCCATTGTAAGTTCTGCCAAGTCACCTGGATCTTTTGTTCTGTGAACTGCGTGTTCGCCTCCTTTTCCTGTTCTTCCGTTGAGTCATACCTGCAGATCTTGCCGATTGGGGTGCGCTCTTTGTAAAACAGGAAACCGACCGTTTATCGGTCGTAGGTTGCAAACCTTTTTTTCCCATTCTTATTTATCTTATTTTGTTTATGGCACTAATTTTTGCCCTACAGAAATTGTACATTTTTATGTAGTCAGAGGTATCGATTGTTCCTGTTTCTGGGTTTCATGGTCTGCTTAGAAAGCTCTTCTCCACTCTTAGATTATACCTTTTCCATGCCTTCTTTGAGACATCCTGTGGTTTCCTTTTTACAGTTTAAATCTCGCATCCAACTAAAATTTATTTTGGTGTTAAGGATTGAGGTAGGGGGTCTCACTTCATGACTTTGTCCAACTGATTAGCCATGACCCCAAATCACCGGCAGAGGAACTCTTTCCTCACTAAATTGGAGTGACACTTTTATCATAAACTAAATTTCCACGTGTGTTTCAGTCTATTTATGGTCCCCTACTGTAATGCTATTTTTTTTCTGCACTATAAACTGTTTTTAATTGTTGTATCATGATGTGTTTTATTTTATTTTTTTATTTAGTTTTAAAACTTTATTTATTTTGAGAGAGGAGTGGGGACAGGGGCAGAGGGAGAGTGAGAATCCTAAGCAGGCTCTGCACTGTCAGCACAGAGCCCGATGCGGGGCTCGAACTCACGAACCGTGAGATCACGACCTGAGCCGAGGTCGGAGGCTTAACCGACTGAACCACCCAGGTGCCCCTCATGATGCATTTTAATAACTAATAGGTCTAGTGCTACTTCATTCTTCTTTGGCCTTTCCAAACCAAATATTTCCCATGTTTATTTTTCCAGATAAATCCTGATCTCATTTTATCACCCCCGTCCCAATCCTCTTGGTATTTTAAGTCAAAATGCATTGAGCGTGTACATTAATTGAGGGAGAATGACATCCAGAAGAAGGGCGTGTCTTCTCGTGTACTCCGGTTTTCTTTTAAGAATCTCGCTAAAACTTTACAGTTTTCTTCCTGTGGGTTCTACAGACGCTTGGTTAAATTCATCCCCCTGAATTGTATCTTTTCCAGTCACCATAGCGAATGAATTATGTGCTTTTCCTATTTTCTACCTGGCTGTGTGACCTCAGGCGAGCCCCTCCCCCTCTCCAGGCCTCAGTTTCCTTGTGTCTCTCAGATCCCTTTGTCTGAAACTCGTTGAGTTAGTGAAGTGTTCCTTCACTATGCGTAAGATGCTAGTATTTTCGGGGGCAGCTCTGCCTCTCATTGCATTTTCATGAGAAAGACCCAGGGTCAGCTCAGTTTCTCTGGTCCCAGCTGTGCAAACAAATACCTGGGTCAACCCTAATTGGAGCCCCTGTGAGTCCCCTGCCCCCTCCAGTGATCCACCAAGACTCAACTGTGCCCTGACTCCACTCTTCCTGGAGCCCAGGGACCCCAGCGGGGGGGGGGGGGCAGGAGCTGTATTCCACACCCAGCCGCCCTTTATGGGGCATCTACCAGGTGCCAGGCACAGCGCTAGCCTCTGGACCAGGCCGCTGGCTGTTTTATCTGATCACTGTGGACAACCACTGTGGATAATTCACACCTCCCAGTGCAGTTTGCAGTTTGCATTTCGGGCTTGATTCGGAGTTTTTTTGGCCTCCGTGTTCCCTGAGCGGATGAACTAGTCAAGACCTTTTCTCCAGGGTGCCAGAAGACACAGCCAGGGAGTGTGATGGACGTGCTCGGCATATTTGGTGGTACCCAAGAGAGAGGAAGCTCAGAGAGGGCACTTCTTAGGGAGAGAACGTCAGGGCTGGCCAGGCTGGGGAAAACCTCCCACCAGGGGCAGAATGTCTTCCACAGTTTCCTGCTGCAGTGCACCCCGCTGTGCTGATGACTGGGTGACAGGCTCACACTCCTGGCTAATTCCAGGAGGGACACATTGACGCCACTTAGCCTCATTGTTTCTTTAATTGAAAGTCAGCAGATAAGCACAGGTTTCTTTTCCATGCTAAAGAGGCTTGAACTAGAAGAAATGAGCCAGTGGCATAAGAAAACAGATGCTAGCTTTAGCCTGGCTTTGAGGGAGGAGGGCTTTGTGCCTCTGTGTTCTGGCATCATAATATATTTGAGTTAATTTGACTGGTAGGGGTTCTTAGTTAGCCAAACACTTTAATAGGATTGAAGGAGGCTACTTTCAAGCCTTTGCATGGATAAGAATGGACTAAGCCCTCTTTTCTTTAAGGAAATAGCCCCCACACTTTTGCAGGCCAAAATAATTAAGTAATTAGCAAAGGCATTTGTCAAAATGCCCAGTGGGGCTGACGAAAATGACAGCTTTGAGAAGGATGAAGACCTTGAAAATAGCATTTTCTCTAAGCTCTGGGCTGGGGTCAGGCCTGGAGCCTGCAAGGAAAAAACGCCTGCCTGGGACTCCAGGGTCCCAGCTCAACCTTTGGGGTTCAAGTTCACTTCCCTGTGGCAAAAACCAAGGTCCTATTTCTAAAGAGGCTTTCTTGAAAGGACTTTGGAACATCAAAGGGCTCTAACACCAGAAAGTAAGTGAAAAATAAGGGAGTCATTTTCCTTTTCAAAGGATTGAAACCGTTAAACAGCCAAGGCGGTGGTGGAAAAAGCATTCGTGGTTTACTGAAGTTAAAAGACTGGGGAAGTAGCTTGAGGTTATAAGGCAGCCATCACTGTCAACAGTGAACTGTGCCTACTGTGAACTGTGCCCTACTGTGTGCAAGGCAGATTCCTGGGTTTTCTTAGGGCCAGAAGGATCTCCACCCTTAAGTGGCTTGCAGTGTTTTCTGTTGTGGGGTGGAATAAAGATTGGTAAGTGAAGAGAGATTCTCCCAACATAAGAGAAAAGCAACACTGTAGTAATAACCAGTTAGGGGCCCTTCAACATGACAGGCTCATGGTGTCTCATTCAGGGCCTGCAACAACCCTACGAGGTTGGCGTTCGTTCTTCTCCTTTAGTAGATGGGAAACTGAGGCTCAGGGCGGTCAGGAAGCTTAGAGACGAAAGGCAATGTGAAGGAGAAAGTTGAGAGCAGTGGAGTCATGAGGAGCTGGACTGATAGCAAATTCTACTTCTCCAGGTCCAAAGGAATAAGCACTGAGAAAAGATCATTAGATTTAGAAGCTGCAGTTGATGGCGTCTGAAGGGTGGTGTTTTAGGGGAGGGAAATGGGCTGTCAGACATGGCGAGAACAGGGTGTGAAGAGTGGGTCTTCCAAAAATGACCAGGTGGAGAAATATCACCATCTGTCCAGCTGGGGAGATTTCCCAAGCTGGGGGTTGGGGGGGAACATGCTCAAAGAGAGGGAAAGTTTGAAGATGCCAGAAGGGAAAGAAATATTTGAGAAAGACCAGTCCTTTCTGGAGGAGGTGGCCCAGAGAGTGAATGCAGCTTAGAGAGGAGGTCACCTTGCTGTGGGGGCAACAATGAAGGAGAGACCTTGTTAAGTTGTGATGTGCCAGGTTGGAAAGGAGGGAGTCAATTCAGAGGTGCAGGGAGGAGGGCTGAGAGGGCTTAGATGCAGGGAAGTGGCTGGGAGGGGTTCTGTCTAGGAGGAAGTCAAGTGAGGCCAGGAGCCGGTGGGATGTGTGAGGGTGCTGATGGGGTGGTGGTTGTGACTGGAGACAGGGGCCCGGAGCTCAAGAATTTGGAGGCAGAGAATTTGGAGGCAGGTATATGTGGTGTCCAGGCTTGGGCTGGGGGTGCCCAGGGTGGGGGTGCAGGATCTTAGGAGGCCAAAGGTCAGGGGCACAGTTCATGAGCACGGAGTGAATGATGGCAGGCAAGGGTGCGTCAGCTACTGCGTTTCTCAGAAACAAGGCCAAGGAAGCTGGAAGACGATGGTGGCAAGGACTTGGTGAGGGCTGTGTAAGTGGGAACAGGGGGCGGTGGGGCCGCGTAATGACCCACAGGACACAGTAAACCTTCGCCTCTTCACTTTCCAGGCAGTGAGAAATATTGGGGCCTTGAGGGTTGGGCCAACCTGGCTTCTAATCCTGGTACTCGACTTACTAGTTGTATGGCTTTGGAAAAGTCACCTGGTCTATCTGTGAGTCTTAACTCTCATCTGCAGAGTGGGCGTGCTGCACTCACTGGTGGGGTGTGTGTGAGGATTAAACAAGGTAATGACTGTAAGAATCTGGAGCAGCACGTGGGGGCAGAGTCGGTACTCAGTAAATGGCAGCTGTCAGAAATGTTTCAGCCAGAAGAGACCTCAGGTCGTCCGTCCAACAGATGGAAAAGGAGGCCCAGAAAGATTAGGGAGGATGATGGAATTCTTTGCCGGATGGCAAAGATTCTGGAATCTTCAGGGTCCCCAGGCAGGTGCCGGCTCTGGAACAGAGGGAGGGGTGGGTGTGAGTGTTGGGGGGTAGGGACAGATCATAGCTCTTTCCAGGGTTACGACGAGTGCTCAGAGGGACATAAAACTTGCCTTCTAAGTGTGTGTGACACCGTATCACATCTGTAACTGAAGGGGCCTTGTCTGTGTGCTCTTGATCAAAACCCCAGGCACTGGCCTCCCTCTTTGGTCTATTTACCTCTGGTCTCCAAGCTTGGACCCATCGTGGCGGCCGTTGCTCTGGCTGGAGGTTGATTCGTGGTTGACAGAACTTACTTCTGCATGCCTAGTGTCTGCTACAAGTGAGTGCTCTAGAAATACTTACGGAATCAATGAATGAATAACCTCTTCTTTGTTTTTGGTGGCAACACATTTCTCTGTTCACCTCTATGGTTAGCTGGCTGTGTCGGGGTGAAGTATCTAAGTTTAGGAGTTTCACAAAGAAGGGTTGAAAACCCACCTTTATCACTTAATACTGGTGACTTTCTCCAAACTGCTTAACTTCTCAGAGCCTCAAATCTATAAATGAGGATAATAATACTTGTTTTGCCTTCTTTGATAATTCAGTGATACGTGGCTGGAATGTTCTTAGCATCATGGCTATGTGGCACCTTCAGTAATGATGGCTATTTTTAATTGTCACCGTAGTACTGGGTATGGCAGCACACACAAATTTACCTTTTCTTCATTTTTTAAAAATGTTTATTTATTTTTACGAGAGCATGAGCGGGGAAGGGGCAGAGAGAGAGAGGGAGACACAAAATCCAAAGCAGGCTCCAGGCTCCAAGCTGTCAGCACAGAGCCCAACGTGGGGTTCGAACTCATGGACCATGAGATCATGACCTGAGCTGAAGTTGGATGCTCCACTGACTGAGGCACCCAGGTGTCCCTAAATTTTTATTTTTTTTTTTTTGAAGCTGAGAGCCTCTCTTGTCCTACATTCTAGAAAGTGCCATGAAGCACTGAATACATAGCCATCCCTGTTTCCCAGCCCTGCATAATTCCCACTGGTTTTGAGGCTGCAGTGAAAGAGGAGCCAAGCAAACCATCCCCTGATTACAACCCAGAGGTGCCTTCAACCTCAGGTGGGTTTGCCCCGGCCGGCCGGCCGGCCGGGTAAAGGCTTACTGCAAACAGGCATGGTGTTTTGGGGTGCTCACCACCAGCAGAAGAAACTCTCTACGTGGAAATTACTTTAATTTGCAGTTGACAAAAGGCAAATTGCTGGCATTTTTTTGCTTGGAGCCTGGAATGTAACCTTGTACAACTGCCCCAGACATTCCTGGTGACAGGTTCCATTAGCCTGGCCCAGATTTCTAGTTTAAAGAAGGGGGGCAAAAAAGAACATAAGTAATTTTACAGGGGGCAAAACCCCCAATTGCTATTTAATTCTACCAACTTCTAGTACTTCGAATTCCTTCTTACCCTTGTCAGCATATACAAAGCAGAGTCAACAGGGACTACTATCACGTGTATTTTTTTTCTGTGCTTGACCTTCAGTGGGGTATTACCTCACTCCACAGGCTGGTAATTTTTAGTTTGATGGGAGACATCTTCCAGTGATCTACCACTGATTTGCGTGTGACTGGCCCTAAGGTCACGAGAGCAGGGCCTTCTCTGCCATATTCTTTGCACAGTGCCTGGGATGTCTTCGGGTCTCTACATATTTGTTGAAGGAATGAACCAATAAATGAATGAATGGGCAGTTTCCAAGTTTTTCCCAAAGCCAGAGCGTCCTTGTCTGTCTAGTCAGACTTCTATAGCATTCCAGAAGGAAGGGCATCCTTTAGTTTGCGGTGCTGGTCACCTTCCACTTAAAATATGTCCCAGAGATGCCTGTCTGGGGCGGGGTTAAGTGGAATGCAGGCTGAATGGAATGCCTTCTGGGCCAAGTGAGAACGTGAGGCCGCTGCTGCCATCTTGTGGACAGTATTTGAAATACAGAAGAAGTGACCCAAGCGGACCTTTGCAGCCTTCCACTTCTCCCAAAGAAATCTTGGCTGATCCTCTGATGGAATATTCTCCTTTCCAATGCTTTAGGCCACATTTCCAGATGCATGCTTAATCTTTTTATATTCCTCTGTTGAACTCATCATAATAATTATAATAATAACAGCTCACATTTATTGAACTCCAGGCACTGTGCTAAGTGCTTTATTATCAAAAAACTTTCTTAATTCCTGTGCTATGATTACCATCTCTATGGCAGAGAAAGGAAATTGAGACTCAGAATGGCTGCACGACTTGTACTTGGCTAGTATGGGGGACAAGGGAACCAGGACTTGACCCCAGCCAGTCTGATTCTGGAGAGTGTTATCTGTATGTGTAGTCACATCATGTTTTAACGGTTTGTTTATGTGTTTGCTTCCCCAACAAGACGCTGAGCACCATGAGACTTGGTCAGAGCTACTGGGCATGGAGATTTTATGTGTCTCTGTGCACCAACTAGGCACCAAGACTGTGCTAGACTAGGATAATATAAAGATCTGTTAAACAGGGGGAAGACATTCCTTGTGCATGTGTGCCACGGGGTTGCAAAGCCACAGGAAAGACATGGAGTATGTTCCCGGAGTATAATTTGTAATAAAGACTGATGAAGGTGATGAGTGGGGGTGGGGGAAGGAGCAATTTCGCTAGTTATTTACAACTTTATTTTTATATGACTGCCCCCCTTCCCCAGCACTGCTCAGGTAAACCATAATCATTATTAAATCCACCCGTACATGTGTTTTTTTGCTCTTTATCCTGGAGCACTTGACACAGAGCCCATGTGAGAAGCAGTTCACTGGCAGCTGGGGGTTGGAGAGAGGACAGTGGTAGCCTCTCTCTTTGAGGTTCTCTGGGATGGAAGAGACCCACGGAGAGTATCACATGCTCCATAGAGCCTATATTTTGAGTTAGATTACCCCAAATAAGTCCTCCGTGTTTGATGAAAATGTATAGGCAGTTTGCATTTGATGTAATACTAGACAAAGCACCAAAATCCGATTAAAATAAAGATGGTGAAATGGAATGCACAAGTTAGAATAAATGTGTAAATTAAAGCAAGACTTTCACCAAGCTTCAAACTTGCAGGTAAAACCCCAGGCTTTAAGTCCATTCCCCTGTGTGTTAAGGTATTTGGGGTAAAAATTCACAACATACCCATGTATCGTTTCTTTACACAGAAGCAGTGGCACATGGGGCGGCTGAACTCAGTACAGCTGTCCTTTCTACTTTATTCAAGGACTCACTAAGGAGCATTCATCGTGGGCCAGGCGCAAGGCATGGTGTTTCAGGAACACAGAGCTAGGAAGACGGGGCCCTGCTCCTGTTGGCTGGCAGATTTCTCAGCTCTAAGTGCTGTGAAGTAACACCTGCAGGGGCTAAAGACATACATGGGGAGACAGGAGATGCAGAGATGAAAGGAGAGTGTGAGAAAGAACTAGAAAGAAGAGGAGAGAAGAGGATGTGCAAAGAGAAGTGAGAGACTCTAGACAAGGTGACGGAGATAACCCCCAGAGACTTGGAGGCCCCCCTGAAATGTCCATCCTGGGGGCTTGGAATCAGCTCCAACAAGCAAGTGCCCTCTTTGGGCCCTTCTAAAGTGCCTGGCAGTAACCATCTTCCCACAGGTACTGCAAAGATATCTTACCAGCTTCCTTGTGTCCCCAGCACTGGTGTCTTTGTTCTGAGGTCAAAACTATTGGGAAGGAAGTATTATCGCCATTTTAGTACTTTTATGCCATCACGGGCTCTGAATGTGCCGGCCTTCCTGGGCAGCAGGGGCTGGGTGTGCAACCAGGTCTGGAGTGATAAGGTGGGCGCTTTGGTGGCATCCTTGAGTAAGAGAAAATGTCTGAGACAAGTGAGACTGTGGGAGACTGACAGAGCACATGGCCGTGACATTGGTCTGGACTCATTCCTGTAGTGAGAAGACATGGCTTCCGTCTAGCATAAGGGACTCCTGGATGCCATCCGTCTGCATGTGGGGCTCACGGAGACGGCACATCCCCAGTCCACGAGGCCAGCCCTTCTCAGAGAGCATCATCACCCAGCTGGTGATGAAACATCTGGAGGCTGGGAAAAATATATGGGAAAGCATTTAAAAGCTGTACTCTTCTTGATAGTTACATATGGCAGCCGTAACGACATAGTCCTTCAAAGGACTGTGCTTTCCTATCATGCTCTGGCTTTTATTAAAAGCTGTTACAGGGGTGCCTGGGTGGCTCAGTCAATTAAGCATCTGACTTCGGCTCAGGTCATGATCTCACGGTTTGTGAGTTCAAGTCCCCCATCAGGCTGTCAGTATAGAGCTGACTTTGGATCCTTTCTCTCCCTCTCTCTCTGCCCCTCTTCAGCTTGCGCACTTTCTCTGTCTCTCTCAAAATAAACTAAGTAAATAAAATTCTAAAAAAAAAAATAGCTGTTACATAGATATTTCTATAATTTACAGATAAGAACAACAACACCAGCTAACATTTACTGGACTTAGCAAATGTTAGGAACTGTACTAAGATCCTGCTGAGACATTTCTATCATCTTTTGGTTTAAGAAATAACTTTGCTTTTTCTGAGGACCTGATGATAGGTTTTTACCGAGTAGGTGAAAGCAACCATATGATATTTTTCTCTTCCCCTCAGCTTCCTGGACATTCAGAGTCACTTTTTAAACCTAAATAAGAGCAACCATATTGACTCTTAGGATTGACGTATTTTTTTCTTCTCTTATCCATGTTTCAACCTAGTGAAAATTCTGTCTTCCTTTAGGGATTTAACTTAAAGAGCTATTCATAAGTTAAATTTAAGAGAAATCCATTCATTCATTCATCCATTCATTTCTTCCTTCAGTGATGGCTGCTCTGTGTCATATGCTAGGTTGGGTGAACAGGACAAACGCTAACTTGCCTTTATAATGATAACAGCTTAATAGACCTGGAGGCCCCAAAAGTCAGGCAAAGATCTTGGTGCATGGGTATTTAAAGCAGCATTACTTAAAGTAGCAAAGAATTGGAAACAACACATGTCCATTGATAAGGGATTCGTTCAATTATAGTAGATGCATATGATGGAATTTTAAATGGCTGTTATGCATTAGTTTTTTTCCATGCTGTGCAAAAGTGTTTAAGAAATACCATTTTAAAAAGGGGGAGAAAAGCAAACTATAAAATTAGAGACTTGTGAAGGCAAGGACAGGGAAGTTCTGGGTGTGGGAACCTAATTTTATAGCTTAAAAAAAGACCAGAAGGAAGTGTTATAAAATATTAACAGTAGTAAATTTTCATTTTCATGTTTTGTGTGTGTGTGTGTTCTTCAGAAGCTTCTGTAATGAATATGAATTAATTTAAAATCATAAAGGCAATAAGGAAAAAAAGAGAGAGTGACTAGGGGCCGTGTTTGGGCCTTCTAGGCTGCAGGTGTAAGGGGAGAATCGCCGCTCAGATTTCCCCTGTCTGCAGCCTCCCTCACAGTGTCTCCCTCCAGAGCTGACATGAACTCGCATCCAGGGTCCTCACTAACTCGCTGCGAGCCAGTGGGAGCCGGAGTGGACACTCACCGAGGCACACGTGTGACGAGGAAGGTCACCTGGTTTTCCTCTGAAAGCCCTTGTCTCAGTCCCTGAGACAAATGTGGTGTAGGATTGACAGATGTAATGGGATGAACATTACAGTAAAAATGTGGCCTTGTGGGGAGAAAGACAGTCATGAAATGGTTTCATTCAGTCCTTAAGGTTTTGGTCCCCCAGTTAGGTTTTGTTACTATTTCATCTGACCTATGCCCTTCAGTGGGATATCAAGAAGTGGAATCCACAGACAGAGTGGCTCTGGAGTCAGATCATCCAGGTCTCAGTCCTGACTCCACCACTGCATTGCTTAGCGATCTTGGGTCAGTTCCTTAACCTCTCTGAACCTTACTCTTATGTAAAAGGGGAACAATGTATCACCTACCCAATCTAGTCGTTGCCGAGATTAAACAGGAGAATCCGCACACAGTAGACAGGTGCTGTGGCTTGTCTGTGGCTCTCCCCGTCCTGCCCATCCCCACTCAGTTCCATTCCCCGCCCTTGCCCTGTGCTCCTCTCCATGCGAGGGGCCAAACGAGGCAAACTCTGTTTGTCAAGTTACAGCTGGCCCGTGGGAGGCCTTGCCGGGAGACTGAGGACAGGAGGCAGGAAGAGATGAGGCACTTCTCCCTGTCCTGCTCTGCTTTGGGCAACGTGGCTGGCCGTGCCCGCATCGCCCCTGAGGTCCCTGTCCCCCCAGGGCAGCCCACCGCCTCCTCCGCCCCTCACTTCCTGGCAGAGGTACATCTCCTGAACTCCCTATGTGCACTCTGTTTCCTGTCTGGACTCCGCCACTCTTCTGACCTTCGCTCTACCTGCGGTTTTGAATGACCACGATAAACAACTTTTACAAGACTTACTGTGTGTTTGTTCACAGATCAACTCTGCAAAAAGCCGCTCCTCATATTTAACCTCAGGGTGCAATCATTTTGGGAGAAGAAGCAACTTTTAAATTTTCTGAAAAACCACATATTGGCTCCAAAAGGATATGTCTATACGAAGTATGTAACATAAAGAATAATGATTCAAAAGGGGCGCCTGGGTGGCTCAATCGGTTAAGCATCTGACTTCAGCTCAGGTCATGATCTCATTGTCCGTGAGTTTGAACCCCATGTCTGGCTCTGTGCTGACAGCTCAGAGCCTGGAGCCTGCTTCGGATTCTGTGTCTCCCTCCCTCTCTGTCTCTCTCTCTGTCTCAAAAAACAGAAAAAAAGAAAAAAAAGAATAATGCTTCAATGGACAGACATCCCTGTATCTGCTGCCCAGTTAAAAGAAACATTTATCATTATCTTTGGACCCCTCAGTGAACCCCTCCCTCCCTGGTTTGGTCTCCTCCTCCCCTCCCCAAAGATCTCCATCTCCCCAGGCCGTCAACCCTTTGCTTTGTCTTAGCAGATCTACCATGTGGCTACCGGAGAAACACGTTTTTAAATTGTATATAAAAGAAAGAATGTTGCAGGTATTCTTCTCTGACTTGTTCTTCTACTCAACATTGTTACTAAGCCATTTCCTGTGCGGCTGTGATTCATTCCCAATCCATTCACTCGGGGCTTTGCAGTATTCTGCTACAGAACTACACCTCACTGTATTAGGCAACTACTATTAATGGACATGGGGGTCTCTCCAGGGTTCTGCTATTTCAAACATTCTTCCGTCTGTCTGCAGGTGCCTGAGCGTCGACATTTCTCTAGGATACAAACTGAGGCATGGAGTCTCTGGGTCACGGAGCAGGGAATGCCACTGTTAGCAGATAATGCCACATTGTTTTCTACAGTGGTTTTGCCAATTTATCCTCCCACCAGCTGTGTCAAAATATACGTTGTTCAATCCCTCATGAATCTTTGATGTCAGACTTTCGAATTTTTGCCCATCTGGGGAGTGGGAAAGGACACCTCATTGTGGCTTTACTTTGTATTTTCCTTCTTATTAACGAGAGTAAGCTTCTTTCCATATTGGCTGTTCACATGTTCTTTTCCGAGAGGAGTGTGTTTGAAAAAGCAGCTAACTGTACTTTCCTGGAACCTTGGTCTTGTGGCTGACTTGGGCAGCTGGGGAGAGTGAGGAGGGTCCAGGAGGGAGGGAGGCCCTGAGTGGACAGGGCAGGGGCATGGCTGTGTTGGGGGATACAGGCTGAGAGAGCTACCCAGCCTGGGGACTTCCAGTTGATTCTTTTATTTTCTTCCCACTGTGAAGTATTGACAATTACAATTTGTTAAGAAAAGCTCAAAACATTTTTTTACTATTAATTTTGCTAATTTTTAAATGTGGACACCCCGAAGTGGACTTGCTATATCATATGGTAATTCTCTCTAATTTGGTGGAGGGAACGGTCCTAGTCTCTTAGCGGTTTTACCTGTTTTCTGTACTTCAGATATGCAGTTAGAACTCAGAAGGAAATCAGCATCGTTTGGGATAGCGGCAACTCACATCCTTTCTCCAGCTACATTTTTCAAATGCAGAACATGGATGAAGCGCTTGGGCCCATATCTCTTTGGCTCTTCTTGTCCTGTGGTAATGACCATGATCAATGATCCTTGCGATACTAACTAAAATACATTGCATACTTACTTTGTTCCTAACACTGTTCTAAACACTTCTGCGTATATTTGTAATAATTTTATCTTCGTAATTGTTCTACGAGGATTATTGTCCCAATTTTCCAGGTGAGGAAACCAAGCCACAGAGAAGTGGAACCGTAAACAGTGCCAGGACAGACAGACTCATTTCATTCAGCATTGACTTTCACAAACAAGGGAAAGGAGGCCGACGAGGAGATGTCCAAAGTCACAGCGTTGTGCCGTGACCGACCGGGTGAGCTCACAGGCTTCCAGACATCTGCAACCCCTTGGCCCCATGTTCTCGAAGACAGGATTCCACCCGTTCATTTTGTTTATCCTGTCGACCCAAGTGAAACCTCTTCTGAGAGGCTGCCGTGCCGCATCAGGATCCAGCTGGATATTCCTGGTCCTCTCCCTGATCATTACCGGGGCAGGACTGAGCTGAAATATGACGGGGAGAGGATTACGGGTTTGGCTCTCAGATTTTGTGAAAACACACAGAAGTAGCACATTAATATTAGTCAAGGGCTGAATGGGCCTTTTTAAGGAGTCGAGATAAACTCTGGCAAAATCAGGTTGCCCTGAGAAGTATTCAATTTACCGTGGAGTCGCCCAAAAAAATTATAATTTTTCTTTCCTGTTAAGTTTATTTAGATAGTAAAAATCTGGAGTCTGTATCTCCTACGAAGCTGAACCCCTGAAGTTATGAGTTTGACCATACATATGGCAGGCCTGTGTTTTTCATTACATTCCCTTACTCGTCAGGTCTCACAGTTAGTCTGTGCTACACGTTTCTCTTGTGTTTTTCTTGAACTTCATGAACTCTGGCATTTCATTTCGGGGATGTATATCCAAGGGAAAAGCAGCCCTCCTTTGATCTTCCTTGGGACACCATTATGTTTAACCTAAGAAAGATTAGGGAGTTGCCATTCAACGCTAAACAAACACAAAACTCGGCTGCAAAGATGGCGGGTGCTTAATCTATTTACAACATCGACTCCATTATGAACTAATTCCATACCAAGCAGACTCTGAAAAGCATTCTTTGGAACGGGATTTTCATCTGCTTGAGGAGCCTACGTGCATGTGGTCCCCAGTCCTGAACGTATTGGCCGCACAAAGAAATCTATTTAGCATGAAATATTTAAACTGTAGAGGGTTTTTAAACTTTGAAATCATTGTCAGTGCTGGTTCCCCATATGGCTGTCAGGTTGTACTTTCTCTGAACTGAACAGCAGTTTCTGGAAAGCACCCTTGCCTTCTCCTTGTATTTGTAATAACATCTGCTCAACAGTGGTGAAACAAGTCAGCTCCAGTCTTTGGACAAACAATCCTCTGAGCTGGGGTGAACTCAGAGGGGCAAAGAACTACCACTTGGCCACAGCAGCTGGAAAACCAGACTGCTCAGCTCCCCTCCACTCCCTTTCCAAAATGGGCTCCAGAATTCAGCCCACCTTTTAAATAGCTCCTTAAAGCAACATGCAGGTCTAATTGTGATATATATATATATATATATATATATATATATATATATATATATATATGTATGTATTTTTTTCCCCTCACCCTACAATGAGAAAGGAGGAACAAAACCAAAATCAAGTGTTAGCCTGTTAGGATTTTCAGTTCCCTGTCAACCCCAAGACATTGATGGAGATTTATTTTCCTAATGAAGGTTCCAACGGTAATGGTGGCACTTGCTAGAATCAGTTAGGACTAAGTGGTATTTAATTCACGGCGAAGCGACAATCTGACTGGACTGTGATTAGTTCCAGCTTTTAGCTATCATTTATAGGTCACCAGGCGGCTAACAACCTCAAATGAGGGACCATTATCTTTTGACAAGATGAAGCATTTTCGGGGGGGGGGGGGGGATGGGAGGAGGGGGCAGGGTGTTACCCAGAAAGCCAGCTTAATACTCTCTCTGGGAATTATTTCATTTCTAATGGAGCTTCACAGCCACTTACTCAAAGGAACCACGCTAGTGCATTCCGGTTGCTCAAGGCAAAGGAGGAAAAGACTTTCCTTATAGCCGTTCACTTATCCACTCAGCAACTACAGGCAAACCTTGTCTTACTGAATCTCACTTGATTGCCCTTCACAAGGTATTGAGTTTTGCACAAATTGAAGGTTTGTTGCAGTCCTGTATCGAACATGTCTATTGGCACCGTTTTTCCAGCCGCCTCTGCTCACTTTGTGTCTCTGCACCACATTTTGCTAATTTAAAACAATTTCACTCTTATTATTCTATTTTTTATGGTGATCTGTGATCAGCGCTCTTTGATGTTACTATGATAACTGTTTTGGGGGCACCATGAACTGCGCCCATGTGGGACAGCAAACTTAATCAGTAAACGTGTGTATTCTGACTGCTCTACCGACTGGCTGTTCCCCCATCTCTTGCCCTCTCTCAGGCTTCCCTGTTCCCTGAGACACAACAATAATTTCAATTCCCTGAAGTTAGGCCAACTAATACCCCTATAGTTGCCTCCAAGTGAAAGGAAGAATGGCATGTCTCTCCCTTTAAATCAGCAGCTAGAAATGGTGACGCACAGTGTGGAAGACCTGTTAAAAGCTGAGAGGGGCCAGAGGCTGGAGCCAGCTAGCCAAGTTGCAAACGCAAAGGAAAAGTTCTTGAAATTAAAAGTGCTACTCCAGTGAACACACGAAGGATAGGAAAGCAGAACAGCCTCACTGCTGATACGGAGAAAGGTCTAGCGGTCTGGATAGAAGATCCAACCAGCCACAACATTCCCTTAAGCTAAAGCCTAATCTGGAGCAAGGCCCTAACTTTCTTCAGTGTTATAAAGGCTGAGGGAGGTGAGGAAGCTGCAGAAGAAACGTTTGAGGCCAGGTTGGCTCATGGCGTTTAAGGGAAGAAGCCGTCTCCATAACATAAAAGTGAAGCAGCGAGTGCTGATGTAGAAGCTGCAGCAGGTTATCCTGAAGATCTAGCTAATGTAATTTGTGAAGGGGGCCATGCTAAATGACAGATTTGTCCATATACCGGAAACAGTCTTCTGTTGGAAGAAGACGCCACCTAGGACTTTCGTAGCTACAGAGGTCAGTGCCTGGCTTCAAAGCTTCAAAGGAGAAGCTGACCCTCTTGTTAGGGGCTAACGCGGCTGGTGACTTTCAGTTGAAGCCACTGCCCATTTACCATACCCAAACTCATAGAGCTCTTAAGAATTACGCTGAATTTGCCTGTGCTCTATAAATGGAACAACAAAGATGTTCGGTCAAGAACATCTGTTTACAACAGGGTTTACTGAATGGTTTATGTCTACTGTGGAGACCTACTGCTCAGGAAAAAGATCCCTTCAAAAATATCACTGCTCACTGACAGTACCCCTGATCACCCAACAGCTCTGATGGAAGTACATGAGATTAATGCTGTTTTCATAGCTGCTAACACTACATCTGTTCCGCAGCCCATAAATCAAGGAGTCATTTCTGACTCTCCATTCTTATTATTTAGGAAATACATTTGTAAGGCTGTGGCTGCCACCGATTGTGATTTCTCTGATGGATCTGGGCAAAATAAATTGAAAATTTTCCAGAAAGAATTCACCATTCTAGATGCCATTAAGAATACTTGTGATTCATGGGGAGAGGTCAAGATTGCAACATTCACAGGCGTTTGGAAGAAGTTGACTCCAGCACCCAGGGATGACTTTGAGGGGCTCAGGACTGGCGTGGAGGAAGTAACTGCCGACGTGGCAGAAAGAGCAAGAGAACTGGAATCTGAAGGTGGAGCCTGAAGCTGGGACTGAATGGCTGCGATCTCATGATGAAACTGTCTTGGATGAGAAGTTGCTTTTTGGGAATAAGCAAAGAGAGCGATTTCTTGAGGTGGAATCTACTGGTGAAGATGCTGTGAAGAGTGTTTACATGACGACAAAAGATTTAGACTATTGCATAAACTTGGTGATAAGGCAAAGGCAGAATGTGAGAGGACTAACTTCAGTTTTGACAGAAGTTCTGCTGTGGGTAAAAGGCTATCAAACAGCATCGCATGCTACAGAGAAATCGTTCATGAAAGGAAGAGCACATCAATGCAGCAAACTTCGTTGTTGTCTTAATTTCAGAAAGTGCCACAGCCACCCAGCCTTCAGCAACCACCACCCTGATCAGTCAGTGGCCACCAACATAGAGGCAAGAGCCTCCACCAGCAAGAAGATTAGGATTCTGAAAGGTCAGGTGACGGTTAGGATTTTTTTACCAAAGTTTAAAAAAAATTTTTTTTTTAACGTTTATTTATTTTTGAGACAGAGAGAGACAGAGCATGAACAGGGGAGGGTCAGAGAGAGGGAGAGACAGAATCTGAAACAGGCTCCACGCTCTGAGCTGTCAGCACAGAGCCTGACGCGGGGCTCGAACTCACGGACCGCGAGATCATGACCTGTGCTGAAGTCAGCCGCTTAACTGACTGAGCCACCCAGGCGCCCCACGAAAGTTTTTTTTTTTTAATTAAGGTATGTACATTATTTTTTTGGACATAATGCTACTGCACATTTAATACACTGCAATATGGTGGAAACCTCACTTTTATATGCACTGGGAAACCAACAAAAGTCATTTGACTCGCTTTATTGCTACATTCACCAAACCTGCAATATCTCTCAGGTATGCCTGTATTCCTTGAGTGAGGCACTGTGGGAGAACATATTGGTGGGGTTCCCTGGAAGGAAAGCTAATATTCAACCTGCACGTATTGGTATGGTGGTTCTAGGCTTTTACTAGCCGTTCTCCATTGTGATGGGGTAAAGCACCTGTTCTGATTGGCTGGTGTCAATGCCATACTGAGTGTTAAATGTTCAAAATAACAACCTTGCCTGGAACAGTGGTCTTCTTTGGAGCCTATTTTTTTTTTTTTCTCCAAGACAATTCCATTTTAAATACATTTGTATCCTTTACATCATTAGAGTGTCTCCTAAATTAGATGAAAGCTGTTGACCTTCTTTCTGTTCATTATAAGCAAGATGATGTGACATTGTAAGAAAGTAGCAGTTAGGGTGTGGGTACAATATAACTCCAAAGGGTTAGGAGGCTAGCCCGTGACTGCTCATGAGAGCTGTGATGACATCTGTCAACCCCATAACAGGGAGGGCCCATTGGTCGCCAGACGGGAGCAGAAACCACTGGAAGAACGCAGGTGTCCCTGCCATCACCCACACACCACTTCTACAAAACCACCCGAATTGGTGAGAACTGACTTGTTTTCCTACCTCCCAACCTTGAGACCCCTACTTCCTTCTTTCTCGGCCTTGAGGAGATAGCAGATAGTCTTAGATCTTGCTTTTCTCCTATTTGGTGAGTCTTAGAAGGAAAACAGTCGGCTTTTATCTGCTTTTGGGACTAGAACATCAGATTTTTACCCATCTGATGTAATACCGAACGTCCATGCATCAAGTGCCTACCAGGCCTCAGATATTGTAAAGGTACTTGACACACAGGATTTCATTTAGCCCTCACCTTAATCCAGTGAGGCGGGCACTATTGTTCCCAGGTTGCAGAGCAGTCTGAGGCATGACCAAGGATACGAACCCAGGCCTGCTGCTTCATGGCACCCTCTGTCCTAAAGGAGCTTACAGTTGGTTGTGAAAACGAGCTACACCTATAGAGCTATAAGGTGAAACAAAGTACGGCAATATTTGTCAAAGCTTGATCCCTTAGTTTTAGGTAAAAAAATTGTTATGAACCTCCAATGTTGATTTACTTTTATAAATGACTTAAATATGCCCAAATCTAAATCTCGCGTAAACTCCTTATACTGCTAATATTTTGATGCCTCTCCTTATAGACACACATGTATTTGGGGGCTTATTTTATATTTGTATTATGATTTTTTTTTTGTTTCTCACATATCAGCATTTTCCTATGTCAGTAACAAAATTTTAAAAGTTGATATGTTTTCATTTGTGCACCAATATAGGGATTGCACCATATATTCAACCATTCCCCTATAGTTGGGCATTTAGGTTTCTGATTTGTGCCATTAGAAAGCCCACTGTAATGTGCCATTTTTGTACATGAACCTTTGGCTGTCTTTCTGATTATTTCCTTGGAGTTAATACTCAGGAGTGAAATTACCGGGTCAAACAGCACAAACATTTTTAAGGCTTTTAAACATATCTCCAGGAAGGTTGTACTAATATGTTTGCATCTGATATCGAAGGATCACTTTGAGGCCTAGGAGGTGTAAGAAGTAAGTGGCATTTGAACAAGAACTTCAAGGGTGGGCACAGCTCCCACCAGTGCAGGTGGGTGGAGGCGTTTCGGGTGGGAGATACCATCGCCAGACTCAAGGGACAGAATACAAGGCGCCTGGGGGAAGGGTGAACATTCTGATGTAGTTAGTGCTCTGTCAGCCATTTTATGTATTGAGCACTCTAGAATGTTAAAATTCTGAGAACATAAAATGCTCAAAATATGAAACAACTCGGCAATAATGTTAAGATAGTCACCACTGTGGTATAATGTTGTCTAAATGTGCAAAAGCATCACCATTATTGTACCATTTCTTGCTCCCCTTGGCTCTGTGTTTCGAATAGAACTATCTGACGATGTCACTGTGGTCTCAAATATTATCAGGACAATGTTCTAGAAGGCACGCTGTGTTTGGTGTTGGCATGGAGCCACACTGGGTCGCTACTGTCATTCATCACCTGACCATTCAGCCCTGTGCTCCCCTTGATAGCCTTCCCACGGTGGTATCATGTTGTGGTTAAGAGAAGTGAGGAAGAAAAGAAACCAGACTGCCTGGGTTCCAATTCCAGCTCTACCATTGATTGTTTGTGTGGCCTTATGCAAAGTACTTAACCTTTGTGCCTCAATTTCTTCAACTGTAAAATGGAGTTGATGTTATCTACCTTTATAGGATTATCTGGAGGATTAAATGAGTTAATAAACATAAAGCATGTGAAACAATGCTGTGCACAGAGTGAGGACTTCTTTTTTTAATTAAAAAAATTTTTTTTAATGTTTTATCTATTTTTGAGAGCAATAGAGACAGAGCATGAGCAAGGGAGGAGCAGAGAGAGAGGGAGACACAGAATCCGAAGCAGGCTCCAGGCTCCGAGCTGTCAGCACAGAGCCCGACGCGGGGCTCGAACTCACGAACCGTGAGATCATGACATGCCGAAGTCGGACACGTAACTGACTAAGCCACCGAGGCGCCCCCAGAGTGAGTACTTCTGATAACTGTTAGCTTTTGTGATTTATTATATTAGCCTCAGTTTGGCCCACTGGCTAGGATTTGGCAACACACATATATAAAAGGTTTACAGCCAAGTGGGATGCTGTGGCCTTCCATCTGCTGAGACCCAGAGGACTGGAAACTGCGTCCTTCCCAACTCAGCCCACAGCTACAATAAACAGCTATGTGTCAAAGGTGAAATGTTTTTATTTGAGTCCATCACAGAGGTTGAATAGAGTCTCATGACATTCATCCGTATAAAATATCGTAACAATGGCTGCAGGCATAAATAAGAATTACTCTAGCTATGCTAAATATTTTATAACGCAGAGTCCTTTTTGTTGATTACAAATAAGCATATGAAGTTAAGGTGCAGAAATTTTTCCACTTTGATTTCAGCAGTTTCTAAAAATTGAATTATAAAATTAAGGACATGTAAAAATGATGCTTTTTTAAATGGAACCAGCCACCTTGAAAAATATCCTGAAAAACATGGTTAAAACTTTTTAATATTTCACAAGATAAGAAAATAAAAATGTTGCTTGTTGGCCTGACTTTCCAGGACCTAGACCCTCCGGGAACTGATGGCCTCGGTGAAGTAATGTGACAAGTCACGGCGATGTTGTCTCAGACACAAAATCACTCTTGGTTTTGGTCCGTAACAGAGACAGGATTCCCTCATCGCTGGATGACTTGAAAAGAACCTTTGCTTTCATTATGCATTTGGCCTCACAATCTTCATTGACAAATAGTTCTGAAAAGGAAACAAAAATGTTAAAAAATGTGTATATTTTAAGTCAGGGCTTCTCAACATTGGCACTACCAACATTTAGAACTGCGTGATTCTTTATTGCTGGGGACTGCCCTGTGCATCGCAAGATGTGCAGCTTTCCTGGCCTCTGTCTGCCTGATGCCAGGGGCATACGGGCACCCCTAGGTGTGACAACCAAAATGCCCCTAGACATTGCCAAACATCCTCCTGAGGGCAAAATTGCCCCCAGTAGGGAACCACTTGTTTAAGTCAATAAAATCTAAATCAGTAAAAATAACTGAGGAGTTTTTTTTAAAATGGTCAAGACAGATTGGACTACTTATAACTAGAAAATAGTGTGTGTGTGCATTAACAAACAGAAAGTATTATACTGGGAAAAAATAGAGACTTAAAATCTCTGCTGTTGGGGTTGTGACTATGCCGCCCTACACAAAAACAGCTGTGTTATTACTAATATGAATCGAAGTAAGGGTCTTTAAATGCCTGGACTATCCCTTCTCCACTTGGCAAAATGGGCTTTAGTGCCCCCTCCTTGGTGAAACCATCCTCAGCAATGAGGTCCTATGATAATCTGGTCATATGTCCATAATAGCTCGCCTTTCATAGTAATTGACTTGTTCCTATGTCTACTTGTCCTCAGGCCATGAACTGCTCATGGGCAGAAATCATGCCTTGGTCATCTCGACATCCCAATTCCTAGCCTATAGTAGATGTTCAATAAATTCCTTGAATGAAAGAATGGAGGTACTACTTCTAGGCACACTGGCAAACCTCCCATTTAGACTCCCATTTATGACTGAGGTGGTTAAAGAAAACTTAAGGGACAGGTTATGTGATGCAGGCCTTAAAGAACAAATAAGAAAGTTTCGACAGACACGACACAGGCAAGCGAATAGCATTGGCAAAGGCATCCTGTCAGGTAAGGGCAATACCTGCTGGGGGTTGGGGGAACTAGCTAGTTTGAGTGAAGTTCAAGATTAGTGTAGACCTACAATGAGCCCATACTGGGGGGAGTCTGTGAATGCTAGGATAAGGAGTTAGCCTACAGGATGGTTTGGACCAAGGAAGTGTGAAGGCAGGAAGATCAGTCAGAAATGCTGGCTATTGTCCTGGTACATACTGCTAAAGGTCTGAGGGGTTTCTCCTAGAATTCTTGAAACCAAAAGTTTTTTCTTCCAACCAGGAAGTTCTGCCTGTAATTATGAAACCCTAAGAATGTCATGCTTATCACAACACGCATTACTGCAAAATTTCCACATGTTGAAGGGCTGCGACACCACAACCACGAAGTAGGTCAGTCTGCTGAAGAGCAACCAAGGCCAGACCCAAGTTAGATGACAGACTGTGATTCACACACAAAACGCCAAGACGAGAGGCCAAGGACTCGCACCGGTAAGGAGTACAGGAGCACGGCCACGAAGAGCAGCAGGATCAGCAGGATCAGCAGGCCAATGATCACCCACTTAAATCGGCGCCAGACGATGAACTTCATGGTCTTACACGGGTTGGTGAACCACAGGAAGGAGGTTTCTGGCCGGCTGCGTTGCAAAGAAATGGTTTTACCTACCCAGTTCAGGTGGGACAGGAATTTTACCTCAGAACCTAACACAGTTTAGAGAATAACTAATAACATTTATAAAGTCAAGAAAAGATATTATTCCCCTTAGTTGGCTGAGAAAGATTCTTTAACATTTTGTAGCCTCCTAAGATGCTGAAGATACTCTGCACTTTGGTTTCGTGGGAAGGGACAAGGGTTAAAATGAAGCCAGATCACCGGGCGCTTCCATCCCCCACCCCCATTAAGTACAAAATTAAGACAACAGTGAATCCAGTCCGTTAAGCGCATTGGAAGGGGGGCTTTTCAGACTGCAGGTGTTTGGGGATCAGACGTTGTGAAGAACAAAGAGGGCCTCTCACTTTGGTGGGTCCAGCTTGGGGTTCATGTTGGGTTCATCCCGTCCCTTCCCGGCTGGCCTCTCGTCTGCCTCCTTCTCATTGAGGATTTCCAACGTCATCTCCACTTTCCCCTTCAGTAAAGCAGAACAGGTTAAACACATGACATCACGTTTCACAAATATTTTCACTTCAACCCAAGGAGTATTCCCTGAGCAATGATTTTTATTCTTGTAAAACAATCCTTAGATTGCCTTAAATTTTCCTCAAGAGATTTCATCGCATTTCCTCTTCCATGTGTTTCTGAACCGACTCCTTGTGGGAAACTGAGAGGAAAAATTGCTTTCCCTCCCCGCAGTCCCTGCTTTTCATTCTCTGTACCCCATCATCTAACTCTCTCATAGCCATCTCCTTGCCTTCTCACACACTACCCTTCGTAACTTTATTTGGACCCAGATTAACCTAAATACTGCTGATACCAATATCTAATACTTCTTGAGCATTAACTGTAGGCTCCCAGAGAGTCTGCATACTTCCTGCTTAACCATAGTAGCCCCACTGCTTGGAGCAGGGCTGACACTTCATGGGTACTCGATGCACACTAGCTGAATATATGAATGAATGAGTGAACGAATGAATGCTGCCTTCGTGTTTATACAGGTTCCTAAGTGATGCACTGGATGCTGTTTAAGCCTTCTACGTGGATAATCTCATGTAAGGCTCACAGCAACCCTATACAGCAGGTACTGCTATTTCCTTCATGTGCCCCCAAGGACACTGAAGCCGAAAGACATCTAGAAAGTTGCCCACTTTTATGGCCAGGCTCGTAATGGGCTTTCTAGGACCCCAGAATGCCCACTTGGTCACGGCAGCCTAAGAACCCCCAACCCCAGCACTTGGTTAGGGGGTGGAGCCAAATGACTCCTATGCTAATGAGTCGGACAAAATGAGGTGTCTGCCCGCAGCAAGTTGCTACATCTCTCCAAGCCCGTTTTGGGGGCTTTTGTTTTTGTTTTACTTAGTTCAGCAATATTTTTTATTCTTTTGTTTGATAAAGAAAACTTTAAAAAAATTTTAACTGAAGTATAGTTGACCTATAATATTATATCCAAGCCTGTTTTTTAAATCTACAATTTGGAGATAATGTCTAGAACGAAATGAGATTCTGTGTAAATTACTCTGTAGAAAACAGATAAGTGGTTTCCTGGGCCAGGGGTGGAGGAGATAGTAGGCTGCAAAGGGCACAAGGAAACTTCTGGAGCAGTGGGAATGTTCTGGATCCTTGATTCTGGTGGTGGCTTCTTAAGTGTCTATATCAGTCAAAACACATGGAATTGTGCACTCTAAATGGGTGTGGTTGATTTTATGTAAATTATACCTCAAAGTTATTTTTAAAAACAAGATTTGAGCATAAAGCAGTCGCTTAGCATGTTGTCTGGCTCATCATCAGTGATCTAAAATGTTAGCTGTTATAAGAATGACAATAATACATGATGAAATAGGTAGTTTTTGGTGACCTGGCATGGTAACCCAGACTTCTGCTTCTCTACCACAATCTATCTTGAATTCTCCAAATTGTAAGTTATGGCCTTCTTGTTCAGTGGATGTCAGGGCTCCCTGCTTCTTCCACCTTTTTAAAATTTACTTTTTTTTAAACAAGAGTTTGAGTTTGAAGTTCCCTTTCCTGTACTGAATTGTACTGGAACTCTGGATAAATTAGCCTTCTCAGGGAAGGAGGGTCCTAAAGAAATATGGTGCAACCACTTGGACTCTCAGCTTTCTACCATTCCAATCCCTCCACTTTCCACGCAACCCCAAACATACACTCACGGCATCTACCACCTTCTCTTGTAATCCCAGTACAAACCATTCCTGTAGCTTAAAGCCCCATCAATGTAACACTTCTTTATCTGGAGTAAATCGATTGATAGAGGGCAAAGCCTGAATGATGAAAGAAACAAATGACCCCGAATTGGGAAATACTCATACAGCCATCACACGGGAGCCATCTTTATCCGCAAAGCATGGCCACCATCCTTTCATGGACTTCTGCTCAAACAGTGAGGCAGTTTTTGCTTTAAGGGGGTTCATGGCTTTGAGGTCTGGAACCATGTCCAAATTGCATTTCTCTGATGATTTTGCTGGAATGATGGTGTGGTGCAAATCAAGTTCCAGGAAACCTAGCCAAGGAAACAATTAAATCCACATAAGCTTCCACGGATCAGCCGTTGTTCACAAGTGAACACAATGTTCTTGTCGGAGGAGAGGCACACAATGATCTTGAGCAGGTGATGGGTGAGTTAGAGAAAGGGATCCTGGTAGACATTTAAAATTCCTTCCAGATAGGATGGAAAGTGGTAGAGAAATGTCTACCCACCACTCTGCATCTCACAGAGGTTGACACAGTTTATTTCTCAAAGACACAAACATAAACTGAGCTCTTCTACAAGCTCAAAATAATTAAACATCTATAGACTAGACTAGATTAGACTAGACTAGACTAGACTAGACATCCACTGAATGCAAATTTGAAATTTGCTCATAGTGGTCTCAAGCTGCCCTGAACAGAGGCACTGTGAGTGGTCAGGCTCTTTGTGCTGGTTTAGGAGTCATACCTTGCTGACAGGTGAACACTGAAGCTTTACCTTCAACTGAGTGGGGAGTGTAAATTGTTTGGGGGAAGGGCCAGAGAACCCCAGGGAAGGCAAAAGCCTGTATTTAAAGAGGGGGAGGAAAAAACAGAGCTGGCCAACCAGGCAGACCCCGGGCCTGGGAAAGTAGAAATCAGAAGAGCATTATGTACTGGGGGTGGGGGTGGGGAGCATGTGTGCCAAGAAAGGGAACATGGTGGTGGTGGGGGGGTTGTTTAGTAAGTGCCTTTAACCACAGAGGAGGATGGACCTGGGGGAAGGAACAATGGCTGATGACATTAGGGAACCTCAGTAATCTTGGAGAGCAGCATGGAGGAGGGAGCCAATTCCGAGGTGCTGAGGAGGTAGAGTGGGTAGTTTGGAAGTGGAGGCAGGGGTGTGGGATCCCCTTGTGAAGACAGGATTTGTGTCTTCATGGCAAGACAGGAGCTGGTGCAAGAGCCTCCTCAGGGGCCCTTGAGAGTAGATGGGGCCTGCAGAAAAGGGTGACGTTCACTGCACGAAATTCTCGGAGGACCTGGGACAGAAGACAGGCAGCCCACACCACCCAGGGGACATCCAGGCATGAGTGTGCCCCAACCCTTAATTACCCACAGTATTGGAGATTTGAATAATTGATTCCAAATTTTAATTGATTTCACTAAATCAAAGTAAAATTTCTTAGAGAACAGTATCCAAATGTAAGTCCTACCCAAATAGTCATCCAGAGAAAACTTGTCATTATCCCATATCTGAATGATCAGCCTGGGTGGGACCCGAAATTCAGTTTGGTCAATACTCCAGAAATGCTCCTAAAATGACAAGATAAACAGAAAAACCAAATGACACCACTGAACTCTGAAACCTTCCCTTTGGGCCCCTCGAGACCCCAGTATCAGGGCATGGGGCTTTTTCGCTCCTTTGCATCCCACCTCTAACACCCCTTTCCCTTGCCCTCACCCCTCTACCCCATGGTATGGAGGGCAGCCGGTCTCTCCCGGAAGTCTCAAGGCCACCAGCTGGGTGACAAAAAGGTTGCCCCAGGCAATCCCCAAACAGAAGGTTTCCTGCCTGCCATGTTCCTATCAGCGTGACTTCCTGCTGCCATTCCTGGGGTTTGGGGAGTGATTATTTCTGCTTCCCCACCCCGAGACCACTAGGCCAGCTCAGACTAACAGCCAGGCTGTCCGAAGCCAGCCCACAATATCACCCACTGGGGTGTCACATTTGCTCGGTGACCTTCTTCCCACCCCATGTGGGTATCTGAGCACATCATTTCACATGATGGTGAGGAGACTGGGACCCAGCTTTCTCCCTTTTCTCAGTGCAGGTTTAAAATGTCCTGACATTTTTGGCTTTTGACAATACTGCTGTTTGTTACACGCTGTGGTCAACCAAGACCCCCGGATTCCTCGTTCTAAAGCTGGGTGGAGGGAGGACTGGGTAAGGCCCTCTAAGTTCTCACCTCTGGTCTCTGCCTCTGCCCAAACAATATTAGCCAACCACAATAACACCTCCACAGCCTAATCACACCTACGTAATGGGAATCCCCCAGTGATTCATGAATTCGAAGAAAAGATGGTTGGATTATTTCTTGTTTTTCAGATGACATTCCATGAATGTTGCCCTTTGCAGGGCTCAGGGGGCCTGGCTCTGAGGGGCTAGGAAGCTCGTCCTGGCCCCACTGACTGTCCTGTGTGGGGTCAGGCTCCAGGTGACACTCAGGGCGCTGAGGGGTCCAGCAGTAGATGTGGGTAAGTAAGAAAGGCCTACTTGACCCTAAGTCCCTCCCCTTCTCGCCAATCTGCCTCACCATCTGGAAGTGTGCAGGATTTGACATCTGGTTGAACCAGTAGGTCTCTAGACAGTGCCCTTTGGAGGCATTTCTCTCACCAGGCACAGAAAAACGCTCCCCACAGTGTCAGCACTGAGCAGGGCCAGCAGAGGGACGGGTCTGGTTATATGGGACATGACGAAGATGCATTTTGATCCGGTGTGGGGAGAGAAGGTGAGCAGGCAGAGCTAGGAAAAGTTTATAGAATGTGAGGGACAGGAATGGGACAGGGGACCCATAAAAGACATCTGTTATTATTGCCTGCCCAGACCTCAGGCCTCCTTTTTGGAGAAAAAAAAAAAAAGCATCCAGATTTTCCTTGGGGACTGTCCTGCAGTTCGGGAAGAACTAACTCTATTCCTAACCCCAGAACCAGTCAGAGCACTGCATCCCCAGGCCACATTGGTTGGTTCAGGGATGGGAACGTGACCCCAAACAGGCAGAGGCACTGAGGCCCAATTCCAGAACTCTGGTTGGCGCCATTGGGGATTAGTTCTTCTCTTTCTGCTGAGGTTTCTGGGAGGGCAGGAGGTGGCTGGGGCTGCTGGCAGCCATCTTGCCTCCACCAGAGAAGGAGGGCCACAGGAGAGGGCAGAGAGAGAGAGGTGGAGAAAGTGAGAACAATTTCTAAAGACATCAGTTCAACTTGGGATCCAGGCATTCCTAAGCCAGCCATCCCTGGACGTTTTAGTAATGTGAACCAATAAATCAGTTTTTTGGTATAAGCCAGTTTGAGTTGAGTTCTGTAACTAGAGTCTTATCATTAAGACCACGAGGGCCCTGAACCCTCAGGGAAGTGCTTCTGAGGGAGGTAAAACAGATGCTGGGTTTTAATAAAGAAGGTAAAAGGAAAATTTCACCTACTTAAAATTTTTTTAATGTTTATTTACTTTGAGAGAGAGAGAGACAGCAGAGAGAAAGCGGGGGAGGGGTAGAGAGGGAGACAGAATCTGAAGCAGGCTCCAGGCTCTGAGCTGTCAGCACAGAGCCTTCCACGGGTCCCAAACCCACGAACTGTGAGATCATGACCTGAGCCGAAGTCGGATGCTTAACTGACTGAGCCTCCCAGGCACCCCTAAATTACACCTACTTTAATATTTCACCTGTTTGGTTAACGAGTCAAACAGTTCTGCTTATCGCGGGAAGAAATCAGTCTCCCTGTGGTATAAAAACACACTTAGGTGGTTGCCTATATTAATACAAGACCCCCGGATCTACCCTTTGCTAGATCTTTCACCCTGCTGCCAACATGTTAGGGAAGGACAGTTGTGTTCCAGATACTTCCTAATTGCACAAATAGCTGTCCTGGCTTTGTGAGCCTGGGCAAGTATCTGCACCTCTGTGGGTCCCAGGTTCCCTGTCTGTATCACAAGAGAGCTGGACCCATGACCCCTAAGGGGCTGAGCAGCTCCTACATGCCCTGTATCTGTCCATGACACCCACTTCCCATGTGCCTATTTCAGAACTCACTTTTTTAGCAATGATACAGAGTTGTTCAGCTGGGAGGTAGTCAAACGGGAAAACAAATCTCCAGTTAAAATTCCCTTCACCATCCAAGGACCTGTAATGGACATCTGTTTTCTGTTTGTTTTCTTCACTGCCAGGAATCCAGCTGAAAAGCAGAAGCAAACAGACTTAGCTTCACGGGATTGACAGGTAATCTAGCCACAAAACTGTGCAGTGATTAAGGAAGTGAAGGGCAGAAGAAATTAATGCACTTTTCTTGGGCGGGTTCCAGTTATCTGCGGAGCTGGGGGTGATTTATTAAGGGGAGGCGCTCTGTTGCATCCAACACAGGTTGTAGCCAAATAAAATATAATTCCCCTAAAACCAAAAGCAGGAAACCCTTTAGACTTCAGTTAACAGGGATAAGGTGACATTTTCTGGAAAATATCAACAACTTCTATTTTGGGAACGCTGAGGCTTGCTGGCTATGCTGCTGGTCTTTATAACTATAACTCATCAGTGTCTGTCATCACTGCTGATAGGCTTAATGAATATGAGTTAGTTCAAAATTTTAGCATTTCCTCTTCCATATTTCATTTAAGCAAACAAAACAGGCATGACTCAAGTAATCTTACAGCTTCCTTTTTTTATTATTCTTAAATGCACTATGATCACATTAACGAGACTAGCAAGGGAGACGTAAGCCAAGTTATTTCCATCTGCATATCTACGAAAATTCACTTCCATAAACAATTTAACATCTTAACTTTTGACATTGGAAAAGTTTCCTTTGCCTTGTGCCTGGCATGTAGTAGGTCCAGTGAAGGAATAAATGCATGAATGAATAAATGAATGAACACACGAGGGAGGAAACTGTTGTCATATCTGCCGGCTGTTGGGAGGGTGTGTGTTTTAGGAACCATGGGAATGCTGGAGGTTAGCCTGGTAAAGGGGTAGAATGCATGGTTCTGCAGGCTGACGGCACCTAGAATCACAGTGGAATCGACCGTGCAGTTTTTAAAAAATACTGATGCCTGGATCCCACAGATAGAGATTCTCAGTAGGAGGCAGGCCTGGCTATGAAATCTGGGCTTCATCTCCCATCTGTAAAATGTGGTTAACAATCTGTGCTCCCTTCACTTGGTCGACATGGGGACAGAAGGAAAGATCATGGCTTAGAAGGGCCAGAACGGGAAGAGGGATATCCTTAACTGTGTTACGGATCATCTGCTGTGAACCAGTACTAATTAGCATGCCTTGTTTTATTCTTCCCAACAATTGCATAACTATCTCCATTTTTACAGATGAGAAAACTGAGGTTCAGAGAGAATAGATAACTTCCACAAGGTCATACGGCCAGCAACAGACAGAATTAAGTCCTAATTAAGAATTATGAAGCCTTTGTTGGTCTGACTCCAAAGTCCAGGCCTGTCACTCTGCCTCAAAGGACCATGGAGACTAGAAGGTCACGTAAGGTCACGTGCTAACATTAGATCCTATTATTAGTAGTGGTATTACTAATATCATTCAACTACAATAGTTGTAGTTTTTGCTAGTTAATTAACTGACTAGCTAGATGAGTTGAAAGATTCCTCTTTTTCACTTTTAAGGTTTTAAATTAACTTGCTGAACAGAGTCCACACTCTTTGGCTAGGATGTCAATGGCTTCACTTCCTGATAATATCCTGAAAGTGCTCCCGTCTTCCTTCCCCAGACCGCTTACCCTCTGAAGCTCTTCCCGCTCTTTTTTTTTCCTGAATCTTTTCACATTTAGTTTTTTTAAAAAAAATTTTTTAACGTTTATTTATTTTTGAGACAGAGAGAGACAGAGCATGAATGGGGGAGGGTCAGAGAGAGGGAGACACAGAATCTGAAACAGGCTCCAGGCTCTGAGCTGTCAGCACAGAGCCCGACGCGGGGCTCGAACTCACGGACCGCGAGATCATGACCTGAGCCGAAGTTGGACGCTTAACCGACGGAGCCACCCAGGTGCCCCTCACATTTAGTTTTAAATAGGAATCTTTTCACATTTTTTACTTTAAAACAAGTTGAACTACTCCATGTATTTGTGTGCATATGCGTATAACTTTGTGTATAACACCCACATGTGCACGGTGCTAGGCATGCTATTTACACATAATTCATCTTTTCACATATAGTATTTGGATTTTAATTGCAAATAGGACATGGTACTTTTGGTTGTGCTTTTATTCTTTGATTAGAAGAGTTTTCTCTCAGTCCAGTATTACCTGAGTTTGTTTCTGTGATTTGAGAAAACAATGCTTATGAGAGTCAAATAAATTTGCATATATATATATAATTAGCTAGGATTAGTTTTCCTTGGGGAATGGTAATAAGTTTCTGAAATGAGAAAGAATAATGAAGAACTTGATGAAACATTCCTTGTTTACAGTGAGCCCAAATGATAGTAATTATGTCTTCAACAAAGTTTTGACTGAGGGCCACTTGGGATCGTAAGGGAAACTTTGTTATCACTTTATGAATGCATTAAATTTCAACAAATCTTATCTTTCACATATCAAAGAACCAAACCTGGTCTATGTGGAATAGTAGTAATACTAGTAATAGTATTATAGTAGTAATAGTAGTATATTACTAGTAGTAATAGTAAGTAACACTTACACAGGGTGATAGTTCATTTTTTGTGTCAATGTGACTGGTCACAGGGTGCCCAGATTAAACGTGATTCTGAGTGTGTCTGTGAGGGTGTTTCTGCATGAGGTAGAATCTGAACTGGTGGACTCGGTGAAGTAGATTTCCCTCCCCCATGTGGGTGGGCCTTGTGCAATCTGTTGAGGGCCTGAAGAGAGCAAAAGGCAGAGGAAGGACTCATCCTAAACTATACCACGGGCTTTGCTGGGTCTCCAGCTTACGGATGGCAGAATCACTTCTTAGCCTCCATTATCATGCACGCCAATTCCTAATTATAAATCCCTCTCTCTCTGCCTCCCCCTCCTCCCTCTATACACACACACACTCACTCTCTCTTGCTCTCTACGTGTTCTGTTTCTCTGGAGAACCCTAAGACACCCAGTGTTTACTATCTGCCAGACACTGTCCTAAATGCTTTGAATAACTCAATGTTCTGAATATCCCAGAGAAGTGGGTTCTATCATTATATCTGCCTTTTACGATGGGAAACAGTGAGTTTACTAACTTGCTCAGCTGGTAGGAAAAGTACCAGGATTTCAATCCAGGTAGTTTGGCTCCAGAGTCTGGCATTTTAATCATCTATGCCATTCTGTACTCAACATCTTTGATCCAGGGCATAACATGAAACTAACATCAACATGGACTATTTGGAATTGAATGATACGAGTAACAGAATCATGAACAGCTATGACACTTCACATGTTGGATGCAGGCATCCCATAAATGCTGGTAGAATCAATGATTTTTTTTGAAATATGCTAATGTTTCCTCTTTCCCCTGGACTTTAGCTGCTGGTAGTAAAATATATACAAAGTGAAATTTAACAAGCCTTACTTGTGTTTCTAGGGCTAGTTACTCAAGGTATCAAAAGGAATAAAAATGAACTGACTAAAAAGAATGACTAAAGAGCTGACTAAAAGAATGACTAAAAGGAAATAATAAGTCGGCTTAGTAAACTTAACCCATTTTCTTAAAAGAGAAATGTAGAACTGCTTATCAGTTCCTATAGTTTACTAGATTGCTCATAAACAAGATCCACAGAGATTCCTCTTCTCTTTCTGTTCTCTCTCCCTTTGTCCTGCTGGAGTTTCCTGAGCAGATTGCATTAATGGAATAGAAGAACTTCAAATAACCAAGGATCCTAGAATGGACACCTTTCATAATGATGACTCATGAAGGAGAGCATCTGTTTCGTTCCTTGAGTCTGTCAGAGGCAAACTAGCATGCTAAACTTACCCTTTGACATAGATGTCACTCATTTCCTCTCCTGTGATGCTTTTTTCATCCAAGAGAACATCCTTGGTATTCCAGATGATCACACGCAGGTAGTACCTGAAAGGAGCACATTTTGAAGGTGATTTTGCACCCAGACCCCAGTCCGATAGAGCAGGGTCTCATGGTTACTTACTTTTTGGCTTTCCGGGGGGTGATGTTGAAAGGAGGGCCTGGTGGTCCCAAACTCTTGGGGAAAACATCCACCCACATCTGAAGTTTCCCCTAAATCATTTAAAAATGAAAAGAGAAATTAAGTTATATGATGAGCGGCGAAGCCTATAGCTTTCTTTCATGTCTTCTAGGTGAAACTGTTTCTTTGGGCCTGCTAACTATTAGTCCATATGGAAGGCAAAAAGAGTAGAAGTAGGAGAGCGAACCAAGATAAATCATCTATCTTCAATGGCATTTAGGGCACCCACTTCCCACTCTCACCAGAAACCTCTGATGACTGCATGCGCCCACTCTATCATCGTCTGAGTGTTCCCTGGTTAATGAAGGGGCTTCATATCACTAACACCGCCCCCCCCCACCCCAAACATGCTCACATACCCTCTTACAATGACTTAAAGTTGAGTCCCTCACTCAGAACTCTATTCGTCACATTGCCTACTTGCTATCAATCCCAGTTTTGTAACATCCAAGGGTTTCTCCACTTACCTCCGGATAGAAAATCAAAGTAATGTAAAATGGTATTTAATTTGTTAAAGAAGGACTTACAACGTGGCACGTTCAGAGTAAAGACCCAAACAACGACAAGAACATTACTGTTCCCCAAAGTTGAGGACTCCCTGCTATTGGCTGGCTAGTGCCCACCACCTGGGAGGAGGCTCGCAAGAAGGGGGAGGCTGAAAGCCCAACTGACCCTTGTGGTGCCATCTTGGTGAGGTCCGGAGCAGGTCTTCCCCTGCCACAGACCAGGTCCATCTATCTGACTAGAATGTTCTTCCAGATGGGCTAGGGGTACCATTAACAAACTATATCAACCCCATGAAGCAACTTAAATTTCACAAACTGATTTCAGATGTTTTGTTGACTCTGCCTTCAGACTGGTCTATAAAAGGTTTACCAAGGAAACTAGACTGGCTTCCTAATACGCTATGATCAAAATGACTTAACTGGAACTCTTAAAAAGGATATATTTTCCTACAATCCTGGCTCTCTTCTAACTAACCTCTAGGGTTCAAGGTTCTATAATACATCAAGCGTGATGCAGAACATGAGGCATTTGGGTGTCTCCTAAGACCCAGCTATAGTCTGTCCAGTTTGGTAGGTAAAAGGGATTGAGGGAGGGGTGTAGGGGAGATGTGGATTGTAATTTGTAATTACAAATTTGTAATTTCTTAAGACTTTATTTAAGGTGTGGGAGGAGAGAGAAGAGGAGGAATGGGCTCTTTGGGGGAAGGAATAATAAGAAAAGGAAGAAATGAAAATGTAGAACAGAATAAAAGCAAGAAGTGAGTGACAAACTAGTAAGCCCAGGGCACCTGCGGCCACTTTTTATAGATAAGCTTGTCCACAGTTGTGTGGGGTCAACATGATTTGCATCCATTAGATTAGTATTTCTTAAAGTGTGATTTCCTGGCCACCTGCATTAGGACCCCTCCAGGTACTTGTTAAAACTCAGATTCCAGCCACCCCAGACCTACTGAATCCAAATCTCCCAAGCACATCCCAGGAGGCTTCCTTGTAACAAGCTTCCACCCAGATCATCCTGTCATTTGCCATGTCTCTCCTGGTTTCTCTGGAAACTGTTCCCCAGCTGCCGGAAACTAATTCTCCCGCATCATTATGCATGTGGTCCTGTGATGAGCCATCTTGTGCACTGAGCCCAGCTTCCTCCCTGGCAATTTGGTCTCAGAGAGTACCGCCTCACCCAGGTAGGGCCAAGTACAGTGCTTCCCCGGACCCCACCTGCTTGGCTGCAGCTGAGTAGTCCAGTGGTGGAGAGTTGGGCCAAGTTGGGGCAACCAATCCTTTCCACATTTGGAAGTAGATTGGGGCTACATTATAACATGAAAACCTTAGAAACTCTTTACAATATTCCGATTCATAGGAAGGGGATCACAGGAAGTGCATAGAACAACAGAAACTCAGAGAGAGAAACAGGTAAGAGACAGGGAGAGATCCTGAGCCGTAGTCACCCTCCTGTCTGGATTTAGTGAGCTACCTGGAAATTCTGACAATTTATTTCCCCTTTGGGATAAAGCTAATCTGAGTTGCCCTTCTATTTCTTGTGTATCTAAAAGTGTCTGAAAGAGATAAAAGAGGCAAATCTGTGTCAGCTGTTGCCACTGCGTTTGGGATGTGGAGGATGGGTCTTTAGACGGAGCGTTCTTTTACCTGGGAAATGTTTGGCTGGAAGGTGCTATGCAAAGTCCTCGTTTCCACGTGCTCAGGGACCAGTCCCTGAGTCCTGAGGATGTGAAGGGCAAGACGCTCGTCGGGGGCCCCCAGGTGCTGGTGCAGAATTTTGTTGGCCTCTGGAATAGAAAGTGGCATTGAAACAGTTGCCCTGAGGGGCATGTATCCCTTCCAACCAGACTCTGCAAACTGGACAGGCAGGGCCAGTGTGTGAACTTTTGATTTGTGAAGGAGTCATTGATAGTAATAGCTCTTGACCATGGGCCCTACCCCAACCAGTCTCACACCTGACCTGTGGGCTGCCAACACCAAAGGGGCCAGAACATACCAGAATGTGTAAGTAAGAGCAGCCTGTATCTACTTTTCTGGCAGAGGCTCACAGCCAGATTCTGTTTCTCAGCCTCCCTTGCTGTTAGGTGTGGACACACAACCTAGTTTGGCTAGAATGTAACACAGGTAGAAGTGACACATGTGTCACTTCTAGATGGGGCACAATAAAGCCCTCTCGTGAAAGATACTCTATGTGCTGTTGCCTTTTGGATGCAGAAGAAACAGCAACCTTAGGTGCCCACGTTGAAGAATGGCAGAGCTGCAAAACGCCAAGGGCTTGTTGCCTATCGGAATACCTGTTGTGAATTTCTGAGAAGTAAACTTCTATTGTGTTAAGCCGCCGACATTTGGAAGTTTAATTGTTATAGCAGCTAGCATTACTGTGGCATTTTAAAAACAGCCCTCAAATTCTCTGACACTTCTCCCATGAGAGGTTGGGTCTATGTCCTCTTCCTTTGAGTCCGGAGACATATCTGACCACTAAAGTGTGGAGAAAGAATGCTGTGCGACTTCTCAGGCTGGGCATACAAGGCCACGTGACTTGTGGTTGGTCCACTTGGGATGCTTGCTTTGAGGGAAGCCATCTGCCCTGGAACGAGCATGAGTATCTAGAGATTGCCCTTCTGGAAAGGCCTGAGTAGGTGCTCTGATCATTAGCCCCCGTCAAGAGCCAGCATCAACTGCCAGCCATGTGTGCGAGCCATCTTGGACATCCAGCTCCGTGGAGCCAGGATGCCTGTCGCCTGGCCCCTCCCCCGACACCTGACAGCAGCCAAGCACATGAGGTACTCAGGTGAGAACTGCCCAGTGGGTGAGCCCGTCCTGACCTGCAAAACTGGGAGCAAAACAAAATGGACCTTTTTCAGCTGCTAAGTTTTGGGGTGATTTGTTAGGTAACAATAGTAATTGGAATGATCGTTGTGACTGAGACAGTTTTGGGGGGAGTTGTTTGATTATCTGGGGGTACTCTTAACTATGAGGCCACGTTGCTTGCCAGTTAATTCCTTATCCCTTTTGCAGAAGTCCTTTTCAAATGGGAAGACAAAGCATAGTTTCTTGCAATGTCAGGAATAAACAGTGCAGGATCAGGAAGGCACCTTCACTCCTGTGTGTCTTTATTCAGCCTTCTCTGGGTATCCTGTGCACCCTTCAAGGCAAGCTCCACTGCCACCCCCTCTGGGAAGCCCTCCCTCCCTGCAACACCGTGAATAATGCCACAGCTCTTATGCTCTATTAAGCTTATTTCAGGCTTTGTCATAGCGCAGCTAGCTGGCTATGTGTCAGGACCGATTGTATTATAAATTACTGCTGGAGAAAGAGCAAGACCCCAAGCTCAGACGTGAGCCAGATGTGAACTCAGAAGAGTCCTCAAACAAACCCCCTGCATCCCCGAGCCTTCTCAGAGAAGGGCTGGAAGAATGGTGGAATAAGCCTGGAAGAGAAATTCTTGCACTACCATCTGAGCACTTTTGAGCTAAATTATGAGCTAATTATGCACTACATAGAAATTAGTTAATTACTAGAACTTTGTGTTCAAAGCTCCAGTGGCTATGACCTAAAAAGGTCAAGTGAAACCTAAGACAGACAAGAAAATGTGTACACTTTGACACTTGACAAGACAGCAAAACCCTGCTATAATGGGGCTTTTGTTAGATAGTCATGTGTGCGGAGTCGCCTGTGGTATAATTAGGGCACTGCTCTGCCCATCCCCCTCCCAAAGCAGACCCAGCAAAGTTGCTATACTTTGTAACCAGCTTGCAGCCTATGGTTTTGCACTTACCAAATTCATCCAAACTATAGTCTCGACCTCCATATCTGATTCTACTTCCATCTTCGGAAAGGATGGGTGGTGGGAAACCTTTGAATCTGGCTACATTTTGAAGCAACTGTGTTGGTCTCAACTGATCTCGCCAGGTATTTACTCCAGAACTGTGAATAACAGTCCACACTCAGAGTTATCACAGGGCAGAGAGGTTCTTCTTGGATTCATACACATATACTCCTATTTATTCTTACAGGCGTCCCCATGTAGTGACGGAGCAGGGAATGGGCTCTACCCTTTGGCTTTTGCCTAGAAATCTATTTCAGAGACCTAAAATCCGCAATTACTTTGGCCCCAGCCAGTTAATCCTTTTTCTCCCCCCTCAGTTTCATCCTCCATCAAAATGAGGGGTTTGACTGCAATCACTGTAATCGTAATAGGCAAGCTCATAAACCAGAAAACGCAAGCTGTACCTCATTAGATACTATAGAAAACACTTAGGGAAAGAGGGACATCACAAAATTGATCGGGGGGTGGGGTGGGCATTGCCCTGGACTTGGGCAATGCTGTGGCCCTATTCTCCCGAAGATAGTCCAGTTATTAAAAACAGTACATGTCTGAGTCAGAGTGGTTCAGTGAAGTCAGGCACAGAAGTAGGGACCCAAGCCTTCCCCAGGTATTGACGTTAGATGGGACAAATTGTCTACTTTTATGGCCAGGACAACTTACACACAGTATTGTTCAGGTATGCCGCAGTGGGACCCAAACCGGGAAAGGAATCGATTTTCCAGATCGATAATTGTTTCTCCCACCTTTTCGTCACGGGTAAAAGTGTCGTAATCGTAGACAGAAATTTTCAGATCTTTTTCTTGAGGTAAGTAGCAGCTGAGCTCATACATTCTAAATAAGCAAATGCAATGTTAGAATCTCCGTGATTCTATCCAGACCTCTCAAAAACAAAACAAACAAACAAATAAACAAAAACAAACAAAAAAAACCCAGGGCTCTGGGGCACCTGGGTGGCTCAGTCTGTTAAGCAACCTACTGTTGAGTCTGGCTCAGATCATGATCTCACAGTTCATGGGATCAAGCCCCGTGTCAGGCTCTGTACTGACAGTACGGAGCCTGCTTGGGATTCTCTTCCTGTCTCTCTCTGCCCCTCTCCCACACGTGCTCACATAGGCACGCTCTCTCACTCTCAAAATAAATAGATTAATTAACCCCCCACCCCCAAATCAAGGCTTTCTGCAGAGAGTCCCCAGGCAGTGACTGTGGCTGCTGGAGGAGGACATGGTGACTGGGACAGCCAGGTGGGTGGCAGTGGGTAGGAGCACTTGAGAAGCAGTACGTGTTAGAAGTAAGAATAATGCAACGTTACATGCTTGCTCAGGGGGAGAGCTCAGGTTTAAATACATATGTCTGAATCCTAACCCTGCTGCTTACTAGCTGTGGGACCCTAGGCCAGTTACTTTACCTCTCTGTGCTCAGTTTTCTCATCTGTAAAACAGCGACAGTAATACCTACCATCCCATGTTGTTATAAGGGTCAGGCAAAGAAATGTTTAGAAAGCACTTGGCATGACTGCATTGCTGAAAACCCAGTAGCTGTGATATTAAAAAAAAGAAAGAAAGGAAGAAAAGAAAACCACTTGTTTTGGAGTTCCTCTGGTCAAACTAAAGGCTTTGAGAAGTCCTGCATTATTATCTGTTTTCACTCAGGTGTCTTGGTTTGATGAAGGAATACTTTTTTTCTTGGAACACCAATTAACATTCTATAGAAGACACACATTCTGTTGAACATGACCTGGATGTTGCTATGATGTGATGGGAATATACTGAACGATGGCTGAGCACACAGGAAAGGTTGCCCCTTTCTGAATTCCTGTCCCAGAACCCCTGAGGGTCTCCGCTGAGAAGAAAGTCACCCCCTAAGAATCAGGCTAGGGACCAAGAGCCATCCACAGGCCTGCAGAGGCGGCATCTCCTTTGAGAGGGGACTCCACACACACACACACACACACCGGGCACAGATTGGCTGAGCACAGCCTGACAGCGTCGCTTCCTCCCGGGGGCGGGGGGGGCTCCAAGCAAGACTTTTCCTGCCACTTAATTAAGCCTGTGCTTGGCTCCTCAGAGACGCGCGATTCAGACAGGGCCGCCTTTCTCCCGTGAAAGCTGGCTTTCCCCTGCTTCCCTGTCTCCCTCACATGGAGCCCTCCTTCCTGCCCTGCGTGCCTTTTCCTGTCTAGACCTCAGGGCTGGATCAGCGGAAGAAAAGGAAAATGATCATATTGCCGTGCCAGAGGATTATTTCCATTCCCTGGCCCCGGCAGGCAGCTTTGCGGTGTGCGGCAGCGTGTGTGTATGTGTGTGTGTGTGCACATGCGTGCACAGGTGTGTGCACGCGTGTGCTCAGGAGCTGAGTGACAGTGCGGTCCTGTGTGCGTGTGTCACAAGGTGTGAGTGTGTGTGAGGGAGAACAGTGCGTGTGAACCTGAGAGACCGTGATGAAGACGGGCGTGTGTGCACACATACGGGCGCACACACGAGAGAGTGCATAAGGACGCGAACCAACAAACGAGTAGAAAAGAAGAGGATGGGCAACATAATAAAGCCAGAAATTAAAATATAGGCCACACATCAAACAAGAACAAAGTATTCTCCCGTTTGGCAAGGTTCTGGGAAAATAACACTTTTCATAAACGTTTTGTACAAAGACCATTTATTCTACAGGTGGTGGCTTTGCCATGAATATGAAGCATTACCAAGGGTGTTGGAAAAAAGCCTGGGGCTTGGTCAGGAATTCCTACCTAAATCTTGGCTCTGTCACGTACTAGCTCTGTCGACAGAGCTCTGGCACCATGCGCCTCCCCTGTAATGTGGGGCTGCTGACCTCTGCCCTGCCCTGCCCTGCTGATAGGCTGACCATGGAATGAGATGGTGGCAGCCACAGAGAGCCTCACGTGGATACCACACAGATGCTACGGTCATATGGCCTGGGTTCGAATCCTGACTCCACCTCTTGCCAGCTGGGCACATGAGACTCTTCCTCCCTGTGCCTCAGTTTCTTCTGTTGTCAAATGGGGATGAACAATAGCACCCCAGAGTTGTGAAGTTGAGATGTTTCATATAAATGGCTCCAGAGGGTGCGTGTACCCAGGAAAAGTTCAGCAGTTATTAGCTTTTATTAAATGTGGATGCAGCCGGTAGCTGAAAAATCCGGGTGCTGTTTAGAGGTGACTTGGATGTGCCCTCCCCTTGAGAAGGACCTCATCTCCTTGAAGAGATAGATCGGTGTAGCAGCCCAGAAACAAGTCTGATGTGGTAACGGTGGAGAAACTAATGCTTTTTTAAGAGTCTTCAGGAACAGAAGACGGAGGGGCATTTGGACCCCATCATTTTCTGCCCCCTCCTCAGTTTTGGTAACAGGCACATTAATACATTCACTGGACCAAAATGGTGGAATTAGAATGTCCCAGAGAACCAGCACAAACTGGATTCGGGGAGTGAGAACCAACACGTGGCTACAGGTGAGTCACTGCCCGTCCTTCTGGTCTGCTACCCACAAGCGTATTGGACTTCTGGGTCTTGTCCCCTCCCCCTTCCCGGGGCCCTGGCCCCCTTGACCTCCCAGGCTCAGAGCAGATCTCTCTAAGAGAAGCCCATCTTATGACTTGGCTTTATTTTCTTCATGGCGCTTTTCACTTGCATTTGTGACCTTACGTGTTTACTGCCTGCTCTGCTGACGAGAATATGTGTCTAGTTCCTAGTCACGGTCCCGGGGCCTAGAACAGAGCTGGGCACATGTCACATCCTTAACTGAAAAGCCGTGGAGAAACAAAGGACAGAGAAACGTTTAGAAATGTTCGTTACCTGCCGAAAACCGGGTTGAGGGTGTTGGGGATGTAGTGGTCTCGATCTTCAATTACTTTTTTGCCCAGTGTTATTTTTATATAAGGGTCACACTGTGGGGACAAAACAGATGGCATGCCGTGTCACCGTCGGGTGCAAGTTCAAGGCAGTTTCCAGGGCAGACCCAGGTAGCCTCCACACCCGCTCCCACACTGACGAAAAGGTGGCATCCGTGCCTCTGTTGAGGTCTGAGCAACATGGCCCTTGGTGCAACAGACCGCCAGCCGCCTTCGGAGAAGTGGTGAGGGGTGAAGGGGCGGCGGCAGGGAGGAGGCACCGCGCAAATCTCCTCGAGGTCACATTTGTAAAATGAGAAGCATGAACCAGAGGAACCAAAGCCCCTTCAAGCTTTCGGATAAATCCCCATTGGGACAGTCCTCCTGAATACATTGCTTGGATAGAGTATCTTTCCCCTAGTGAGATAACAGACGCCCCAAAAGAAAGAACATGACAATTATTGTGGCTGATGACTGTAATTATCTTGCTACAGGAGAAGGCCCCACACCCAAACTCTTACCAGGCCATTGTTGTCTTGGGGCTGGAGCTCTAAGCCTCGAACAATGTAAATCCTAACCGTGCATTCCTGTGGGACGCTGTCAGGTAATTCCCGAAACTGCCTGGGAGGGGCCGGCACGCTGGGGTCATCCGACAGGGAGTAGATTCTAAAGGAGCCCTAAGAGAGAGACACACAGATATCCTCACAAGGCCCCTGGTGACCCGGGCGGAGGACTCCTGCCTTCCCCTGCCACGTACATTCTGGAGCAGCCACAGGGGCTGCCTTTCGTGAAGGGAACAATGTCTATTACACTATACACGTTTCCAGTAGGGAAGGTAAAATGATGATAAAATAAGTATTTAACTGATTACAGAGAAGAAAGGGCAGGGCAGAAACAGGAAGACCAGGCACAAATCGAGGCCAGAGCTGGACCGGTATGGTGGCAAAGGAGGTGGTGAGGAGTAAAACCCTGCACATATTTTGAAGGTAGGAATCAAAGTGATTATTTTTTATTTTTTATTTTTATTTTTATTTAAAACAATTTTTTTAACGTTTATTTTTGAGAGAGAGAGAGAGAGAGAGAGAGAGAGACAGAGCACGAGTGGAGGAGGGGCAGAGAGAGGAGACACAGAATCCAAAGCAGGCTCCAGGCTCTGAGCTGTCAGCACAGAGCCCGACACAGGGCTCGAACTCACGAACTGTGAGATCGTGACCTGAGCCAAAGTCGGACGCTTAACCGACTGAGCCACCCAGGCGCCCCAAAAGTGATTATTTTTTAAACCGAGTAAAGTGCTATGGGTGATTTCCCTTTTCTGGTGTCACCCCTGTAAGCCCCCTCCCACCCCCCAGGCAAACTCCTGTTCATCCCTCAGGTCTCAACTAAAAAGTGTCTCTTCTTCCAGGAAAACTCCCTGATTGCCTCTGGGTTGGATGTGTCTTCTGCACTCACCCCTGCTGCACCACTGACCTCTGCATTGTGCTTGTTTACTTATTGTCTACATTCTTCATGAGACTGGGAGCTTCCTGAGGGTGGGGACTGGGTCTTGTTTATCACTCTGTCTCCAAGACCTAACACAGGGCCGGGCATGTCTATGGGCACCATAAATGTTTTTTGAACGAGTGAGCCATCAGGCCAGCTTGACAGGCCATACATCGTATCCTGAAATGAGCTTAATTAAGTACAAGAGAAAGCACTCAAGTTGGATTCCAAACATGTGGGTCTTGGTTCCAGCTACACTCATCCAGCAAAGCAGTGTGAAGTAATAAGCACTTACTACTATGTGTCGGGCATCAGGAACCCCAAAATGAACTCAAGGAACCCGGTCTGGCACAGGGATATTAGATAGGTTTGAATCTTAGGCCTTCTTTGATTGCTTGCTGGGAAGCCGCAGTGAGAAGGATGCCGAGAACATGGGTAGGGTAGGTAGGGTATAGTGTTCTGATCGATTAGCAATGTCTGCTGTTGGAAAGGGTTGGGAAGTAGCAGCACAGGTGCCTGGGATTTGCGGGCTGTGGTCGGAGGGAGGGGCGGTCACGAAAGCCGATACTCCCAGTGTGAAAGGTGCTTTAATGATGGCAGGAAGCAGACCTGTGGGAGCCCAGAGCGGGAGTGAGTCACTCTGCCAGAAGCAACCAGGGAACACTTCACAGAGAATGTGACACTTGAGCTGACCTTGAAAAGGATAAGTAGGAGTTTGTCAGACCACAGAGAGGGAAGGCAGAAGAGCCTGTCCCAAGGCTCCCAGTTGTGAGCAGACGAGATGTGTCTGGGGCCTGGGAGAGGTCCTCGAGCAGCAGCGCGCCAGGGCGAGGGAGCAGAGGAGCTCGGGGAAGGCCAGCTCCGCCTTAGGAAGGAGTTGGGACCTGAGCCATGGTGGAAACCTGACATCTTTTAGGAGTCAAGAAACATGATCATGTTGGGCTGCGTGGGGAATGGACTGGAGTAGGGCAGAAAGGTCAGGAAGTTGCCTGGTGGTCCTGCTGGAAGGCGGGAGGAGGCAGTGGGGGCAGGGAGCAGAAATGAGGTCTTGACGACGCTGAATCTGCAGGACTCAAGCTTGGATGGCACAGGCAGGATGACGGAAATGTACTGAGAACGGCTTTGAGGCTTCTGGCCCCCACCCCATGGCCCGTTTTCTTGTCACCACCTTGTAGCATCCTTCAGATGTCAGAGGACGTGTCCCTGCCCCAGAGGCTGGCTGTCCATTATCCTAGGTCTCTAAAGAAATTAAAGGTGGATTTGAAACAGAACAGAAACACATGTTGCTCACCTTAAATTCTCCTACCACAGAAGGATCTTCATTTTCATCGGATTTGCCTCGATACAGCTTGAAAGTATCCGAAAAGTCGGTCAGGCCACCGAATTCTGTTACATCCTCCAGTTCACAATCATATACCTGAAAACCATCAACAGCTTCTTAATTTCTCATTAAAATGCAGGTGGGGTCTCAACCAAAAAGACTGGCAATACCAAGTGGGCGTGAGGGTGTGGATGCAGCAACGGGAACCCTCACATCGCTGGCAGGAATGTAGAAGGGTACAACCACTTGGGGCAAACATCTGGCAGTTTCTTATTGAGTTAAATACCCAGTGACTCTATGATGCAGAGACTGCATTCCTAAGTGTTTATTAAGAAAAATGAAAACACGTCCACGTCCACATGATATGAGAAGGTCTGAAGCAGCTTCATCCTCAGGAGAATGGATACACAAATCGCAGTATATCCGTACAATGAACTGCCACTCAGCAATAAGAAGGGACAGAGTACCGATACACAGGATAGCGTGATGGATCCCAAAACAACTGTGTTGGGCTAAAAAAGCCAGACACACACAAAATACATCTGGTATAAGCCTATTTATATGGAGTGTAAAAACAGGCAAAAGCAGTCTATGGTGATAAACCAGATCAGCTGTCTCCAAGAGGGATGGGTGATGGTGGATAATTAGCTGGAAGGGGTGCACAGGAGCTCTCTGTGGTGATGGAAATGTTCTCTGCCTTGTTTTGGGGGGCAGTTTACATGTAGACGCATACAACTATCACAACCCATTGAATGGATTCCTTTATTGTACGTAAATTATACCTCCATAACAGAAACAGGAGAAGAGGAGGAACAAGAATGAGAATGAGGGAAGAAAGGAGGGAGGAAGGGAGGGTGGTTCGGGGACTGATCTACCTGACCAGTTTGATCATTTTTCCAAATTAGTGGTTCTTTACATGCTGGTGTTTCTTGAGCTGCACTGAGATGTTATGATAATAAGGTGAAAATATGTGGAGGTTTTACTACTTTGATGGGGAAAATCATTTTAATGGCTAGATATTTCTCATTTAAAATTTTTTTTCCTCCCATGCAATGTTCTGAAAACTTTAGCATTTGCTTCTACTTAAGCGCATTAATTATAGCCTGAAACATGGAATGAAGAATTGGAAACTCAAAACATTAAACCAGGAGATCACAGATAGCCAGATCTGCCTAGCTCAACAGTTCACCTTCCTCCTGGACACATGTGTCCATGGTTGTGATGGTATGTTATACCCATGTAACAGAATCAACTTTTCAGCTGGTGAAATGGATGCCTGTTTGGAGGACAGGCATGTTGACATTTCATACTGTTCTGTAAGAGCATGACTTTTAGGGTTCCTTGGGTTGAACTGGATAATTGTTGGCCTAATTAGTGTGGTGCCAACCCATTCCCAGCCCTCTGTCAGATGCCCCCAGCCCCAAAGTGGCAGTCACATAACCATAAATCAACAGCTGTCCTCAAGCTCCTGGAATCTTGGCAAAGCCAAAGCCTATTGCAAGAGGACTCTCTAGGAAGCCAGAGGTGCCCCGGACCCCTCCCCATCACCTCCTTTTGTCTTCTACTTAGCTCTGCCCATGGTCAGTTGCAATGGATGCCATTCCCTCACCCACAGCAGCACAGGCCCAGGTACCTTGAGTTTGGAATAGCCCTTCTGAAGGTATTGTCCACATTTTTCATGTTCCCCTGTGGAAGCATAAAATTTGCTCCACCAGTCAACGATTTCTTCCTCCTAATGAAAGACATCAAAATGGAAAAACCTTTATTTAGTATTGACGTGGATTTCCAATCAGTGCAGGAAAACCCGTATGTAACAGGTAACAGAAATAGGTACTTCTGAACCTGAAACAGGGGAGATGATAGGATTTTTGTTTACATGTAGATTCAGACTCAGCATTCACGATTCTTCTACCCAGAAGCTACAGGTGAAATGACCATCCTTGGTGGGATCTAATGCCCAGAGCTATAATAGATTCTTTTTTTAAAAAATATTTTATTTTATTTATTTTAGTTTTAGAGAGAGAGAAAAAGCATGAGTGGCGGGGAGAGGGGCAGAAGGATAGGGAGAGAGGGAATCTCAGGCAGGCTTCATGCTCAGTGCAGAGCCCCACATGGGGCCAGATCCCACAACCCTGGGATCATGAATGACCCAGCCGAAATCAAGAGTCAGATGCTCAACCTGCTGAGCTACCCAGGTGCCCCTAGATGATTTCTTACAGCCTATAGACACAATATATTCATTAGTCTGATTTTACTTTTTTAGCCTGTTGATTTGATATTTATATATACAAATTAATTAGATAAAACTTCCCTTATATGTTTTCCACTATTTCATTTCTTTAGTCCTTATAGCCAGCAATGCATTATAAAACAAAGCTAAGCTGAGAGGTGGAAAAACTGGTTCTAATTCCAGTCCCATCCTTTACGTTATAAGCTGTACTCTCACATTATAAGCCACATTGGCTTGGGCAAGTTATCCAACATCTCTGAGCATCAATTTCTTCATCCACCGAGTGGGTAAGAGCACTACCTGTCTCCATCTACTTCAGAGAGTTGTTTTGGAAATCAAAAAAGATCATTAGGAGAAAGAGCTTTAAAAATGATAAAATGTAGGGGCGCCTGGGTGGCGCAGTCGGTTAAGCGTCCGACTTCAGCCAGGTCACGATCTCGCGGTCCGTGGGTTCGAGCCCCGCGTCGGGCTCTGGGCTGATGGCTCAGAGCCTGGAGCCTGTTTCCGATTCTGTGTCTCCCTCTCTCTCTGCCCCTCCCCCGTTCATGCTCTGTCTCTCTCTGTCCCAAAAATAAATAAACGTTGAAAAAAAAAATTAAAAAAAAAAAATGATAAAATGTAAAACACAGTAGGGAGGCATTATGGGTCATTTAGACAAGTGGCTCCCAACCTGTCCTTGGGGTTTCTAATTCAATCAGCCTGGGGGAGTCCTGGGCATTCAGGAATGTTTTCTTAAATTCCACAGGTGATCCCATTGTGCGGTCAGTGTTCAGAACCTCTGGTTTAGACGGGTGGCTCTTGGTTGGGCAGAGGGGATAGCATATCAGAGTCACTTGTACAACAATTTAAAACTGCAGAAGCCTATAGTTTATTAAAGGCTGCTCTAAGTTCCACTCAAATTTTTAACAAGAATAGAGCCTCATCAGACCCACCCATTGCTTATTTTAATATACCTGGGAAAGAGTGATCTTGCTGGGGGGAAAAGAACAGTGTCACCTGTAACATAGACTCTTACTCAGTCTGGGTAGGGGGCAGGGAAGGAACACTCAAGAAAAGCTATTTCCTTTCTGTGTACCATAGACATGCAAACACACACACACACACACACACACACACACACACACACTATACAGAATTATTTCCCCTTTATAGTCAGTAAACTAAGCCTGGATTTTAAAAAGTTTCTTTACGTATCAGCTATAGGCAGAAAATCTAAAATGAATCTTAAATCTAGCAAAGCGTGTACAATAGTTACCTTTTCTGTCAGCTGTTTATCACATATATGCACAGGAAGAGGGCAAACCGTGTCAGGTCACACAGATATGGAGACCCCATGAGCATCAGGTTTAAAGAGAAAGAAGAAGGAGAAATTAATTTTCATGCATGCTTTAGATGATCAACATTTTGATGGATTATTTTAAGTATTCAAGATGATCTCATAATTAAACACACCTTCCTGGTTTCTTCTCTGAAAACGTGCACATGAGTTACAAATAGTATTAAAATGGAAGGGTTGGAGGTAGCCACCCACATCCCATGTTCTCAAGGGTTAGATAATCTCATTGTCTGCCAGCACAGTGGTCACAAGACGGGAGGGATGGGGGTGCATGGAAGTGTGGCCACTCATCAGGCTGCCCCCAACCTTTCATTTCACTTAGCTCCTAAAGTATTCCCAAAATTGGCCTTATTCTTATCCCTTCAAAAACTCCTGTCGGGGGAAAATCATGTCTAGCATGGCTGCAACATCATCACGTAGCTGCCTTTCCTTGCTTTTTCCCCATGCCTGTTACAGCACCAAATACAGATGCGTCCATCAACACTGTTCGAAGATGTCAAGTTTCTCATGGTCAGATGCTTCCATCTGAGCTTCTGCATGGAGAATCCACCCCTGATCTCAGGGTGCATCCAAGAGATGAGGGAATGGTGAGCTCGGATGCTGGGCTTGAGTTTTCTTTCCGTGCCTGCTGGTTGTCACCCAAGTTCACCTTCAGGGGCAGTCTGAGGAACTGCTATCTAGACCCCCTTTCTGAAATCCTAACTTCATTTCTCATGTGAGGAGACAGCAGCTCCTCATTATAGGCCCTTCCTGCAGCTGTTGTATGAGGCGGCCACAGGGCTTCCTCTGTTAAATGCCCCTTGGTGTTTTCTGAGTGGCGTTTATTCAGTACACAGCATTGCCAAGAGAGGCAGAGAGATAGACAGATGTAACAGTTTGTTATATTAGATTCATACCAAAGCAGGATTAAAGGTTAAATCGCAGCCAGATTGAGATTTTGGAGAGAGGGACTTTATGCCAAAAGTACATTCACATTCTGAATGGTTCCTGAATTTTTTAAAAAGATTTTTAAAGTCTGTTTATTCACATCTATTTTTAGCTATTTGAAATCATTTCCAAGAAGAGAATAGTTCATGGTTTAAAAAGCGTGACTCAAAACAAATGTCTGGTTTTAAAAGTGAGGATTAATATGGGAGAATTTATTCACGCCCATTTACTCAGGAGTTCATGCGGAAAAGGGATGCGAGAATCTCAAGAAGCTTGCTTTATGGTATCTGCATGGCAAGAATCTCCCCGGGCTTCAAACAATCACATTTGCTTAAAGATCACCTTTCACTCCAAAATCTAGTATTAGAAGGAATCTGAAAGGAGAATTCAAGTCTTTAGACCAAGGTCCCCATGGTCCCAAGCAGCTTCATGCATTTTCTCATCATACATACATGCACTGTCGTTGGAGAAGCCATTTTGCTGAGTGCTGTTGACATACTGCTTAAACACTGGAATTGGAAGGTAATTGTTGAAATGGCCATGTAGGAATGCCCATGTTATCCGGCTAGCACTTACCAATTTGCCCCAGGCACCACCTTTCTTGTGGTAATGCTGAGCCCATTTAAGAACTCCCAGAGATCCGGGGCACCTGGATGGCTCAGTCGCTTAAGAATCTTTGGCTCAGGTCATGATCTCGTGGTTTTGTGAGTTCAAGCCCCATGTTGGGCTCTGTGCTGACAGCTTGAGCCTGGAGCCTGCTTTGGATTCTGTGTCTCCCCCTCTCTCTGCCCCTCCCCTGCTCGCACTCTCTCTCTCTCAAAAATAAACATTAAAATTAAAAAAATAAATAAAAAGGAACTCCCAGAGATCTCACAGGGCAACGGTGTGAGTTTCTGTGAGCACAGGACAGTCACCCAAAGCCCTAGCCTCCAGCTCACATCAACAGCAGTTAGTTTTGACTTACTCTTTCAATTTACCCAGATTAGTGGTAACGGACATACATTACACATATACCACATGTACATGTAATGCACGCACATCATGTACATGTAATATAGGACATCAGCAAAGTTGTTATTATTTGCTCTTCCAAAGCTCAACTTCATTCATTTGCCTTTGCCGAGATGTGTACTGTCTTCCCTAATGAATGGGTGGAGTCAGTTTTTGAGGGGAGATTCCAACCGGCCTTTCCTAACACAGTGTGCCTCAGCTAGGTGTTAGCAGAACAAGCTGATTAAAGTCATGTACAGTATAGTAGTCCCCACTTATCAGCGGGGCATACGTCCCAAGACCTTTAGTGGATGCCTGAAACTGCGGGTGGAATTGAACCCTGTATATATTATGCTTTTTCCTATATACACATACCTATGATAAAGTTTAATGTATAAATCAGGCACAGTGAGAGATCAACAATAACTAATAATTAAATAGAATAATTATAACAATATACTGTAATAAGTTTTGCGGCTATGGTCTCTCTTTTAAAGTATCTTATTGTACTGAACTCACCCTTCTGATGATGCGAGATGATAAAATGCCTAAGTGATGAGATGGGTGAGGTGAATGACGTAGGGGCTGTGATGCAGTGTCAGGCTACTACTGCCCCTCTGACACTTCGTCAGAAGGAGGACCGTGTGTTTTAGGACCGCAGTCGACCTCAGGGAAAGTGAAACCTCAGATGGGGGGGGGGGGGGCACTGAACAATAGCGGTTCCCAGTGCAACCACCTCCAATCCTGTTCCGCTGCAACTCAGATTCTATGATGTAAACTAACCTTTCACAATGTGTTGTTCCAGTAGCCCAGTCATCGGTCAACTACTGTTACGAAATGAGTGACAATATCAGCATAGATTGGCCTTGATTCTTCTTGATCCCCCATATGTAGGGCTACCGAGGACACAGCAGGCACGAATAAGAATTGTTTGGCGATGGAAAGTAAGAAAACTGGAGACAGGTTACAGAACAGAATCTAAAACTGCCCTTTTCCTGGGCCGTTGTGAAAATGTATTATCAATCAAGGTTCTTAAGTATACAGTACTTAATTTCTCCCTAGGCCACCACTGTTTTGGTGGGAATATGTGAGGTCGTTTGCAAAGCAAATGTGGTGTTTCGCAGATTTGATATTGTCATTTATGACTGTGGAGGATTCCCAGGGAAGAGAATCAAATGCACTGCGACACAGAGCTGGCTGTGGAGACCACATTTCATATGGTCCAGTTGTTAGTGAGCTTAATGAAGTGGGAAGGAAGTGAATTTTTTAAAAGGCACTGTTTATGGACATAACATATTAAAGTGCAATCATGTGCATTTTTTGGCCAGTTTGCACATTAAAACATGCTGTGAAAGTCCATCCTAAATGCCAACACAAACAGGGAGATATTTGATGTTTTCTTTTTTCTGGACTGAGACCTTTCTTCCCCCCACCCTCCCTTTCCTTCTTGTAGAATTGGCTGCAATGGTTCTAAAATAGGGTCCTGAGTGAGCATTTCCACCAATTTCTTCACCTCAAAACCACAGTGGATATAAAAATCTTAGATAACCCACACACGGGCAAATAGGGTCATTAAAAATCCATGACATTTCTACTTCATGCATGCACCCCTTCTTCGGAATGTTCAGTGCTACAAACCACTTCCTGAAATTTCTCTTTCTAGCAAATGGTATCATTCAGACTGTTCACACCAATGGTTCTCAGACCTGCCTGCACATTAGAAGCGCTTGGAGAGATTTTTTAACATACTGATGTTTACTAGGTCCCTCTTCCTCTTGGAGGGTGGGGCCTGGTCCTGGGTATTATTTTAAGTATCCCGGGTGACCCAGGGTAGAGGACGTTAATCTACACAACGTCATTTAATTACTGATGAGTGTAAGATTCAGATTCTTTATTCTACCTCCATAAATTGGCTTGGTTATTATTATTTTAATTGCATTGAATGGCGGTTTGCCTGAATTCACCCAATGCCTAGGCACCTGGAAAATAAAACTGATATTATCCGATGATCAGTTCTGAAACCTACCTTTGAAGCCAGTAATGGTTTGGTGTCTTCTATTTCAATAATGACGTCCCGGCAGGGTGGGGTAGACAGAAGGGAGGCTGCAAGACAAACAATTTCTCACCCAAGATACTTAGGAAAAAAACAGTACTGAACATTCTAGTTGAAGTTCAAGTTCAGCAGCCACAGTGGAAAGTAGACTTTACTCATGGGTAGGACTCACTGAGTGTACAGGACCATCCCCGAATGGAGAAGGTGACCCAGTAACTCATCACTTTTCCCAAAACGTGATGTAGGTTTAGACATTTTCTCTTGTCTTGGACAATTAGCCCAGTGCCTGCACACAGGAAGTGCTCAAAAAAGAACGGTTCAATTGTGTCAAGAAAGACCAATGTCTTTAGAGGACATGAGCGGAGAAGGAAACTCACATCGGGAGGAGCTTCAGCTTCTTAGAATCTGTTCCCAAGGCACAGCAAAGCAAAGCAGGGCAAACAGTTGCACATTTCAGGCCTGAAGCTGCACGCGGCTCATTCAGCTCCGGTTCCCACGGTGGGAGCACAGGGAAGAGGCGTCACCCTGGTTTTATGCAATTCCCAGAGTACGGCTGACCCGGAACAACACGGGTTTGAACTGTGCAGGTCCACTTATGTGTGGAATTTTTTCAATACACTATGGTACTGTAAATATATTTTATTTTCCTTATGATTGTATTGTTTTTTAATTTTTAATGTTTATTTTTTGAGAGAGAGACAGAACATGAGCGGGGGAAGGGCAGAGAGAGAGAGGGAGACACAGAATGTGAAGCAGGTTCCAGGCTCTGAGCTGTCAGCACAGAGCCCGACACGGGGCTTGAACTCACAAACCGCGAGATCACGACCTGAGCTGAAGTCAGAAGCTTCACTGACTGAGCCACCCAGGCACCCCTTATGATTTTCCTAATGTCTTCTTTTCTCTAGCTTACTTTATTGTAAGAATCCAGTGTATAAAATATACAACATATAAAAAATGTGTTAATGGACTATTTATGTTATTGGTATTTAAGACTTCTGGTCAACAGGAGGCTATTAGTAGTTAAGCTTTAGGGGAGTCAAAGTTGTACGTGGATTTCTGACTGCATGAAGGTCAGTGCTCCTAACCCCTGCGTTGTTCAAGGATCAACTGTATTTGTGGCTCCGGATTTTGGGATTAGTGCAAGGGCTCAGGGGTAGCCCCTGGGCTCACCAGGTTTGCTTCCAATGAAGCCTCAGCCTAGGACACGGGTGTGGGTGAGGAGTATGTCTACCCTTTATGGAAGGCGGCACTGGGCCGTCAGACATTCACTGGGAGGCCAGCACCCAGACAGAACAAACTGCAAAGCCAAAAGAACTTTCTGTTTAACCCACCAGTGTAGGACCAAAACCAGGGGAGGGAAGACACATATTTTAGGTACATACCACGTGCCAGGGAGTGGACTAAGCCTTTTACGTACTTTATCTCATTTAATCCCTCAATAATCCTGTAGAATATGCACCATTATCCCCATTATAAAGATTAAAAAACGAATCGAGGCTAAGAGAATCCAAGTTACTCGCTTCAGGTTAAACAGCCAGTAGGAAGCAGAAGTAGATGACCTAGGGCTGTCTGACCCCAGAGCTTGTGTCTTAACACGCCAGCGCCCAGGGCAGAGTAAATGCTCAATGAAATGGGAAAGGATTAGGGGGACACTGGGGAGACAGGGAGAGTGACATTTACCGAACATCTGCGATACTCCACTTGCTGGGCCAGCTCATTCTATATCCACGCAGCACCCCCATCCCTACCAGCAGTCTCTACATTTCCAAAACAGGCTCCCCCCAAAACTTCTGCCAGCTACAACACAGGACGTGACAGCCAGTTGGGTAGGTGTGCGGGAACACAACTGTATGCAAGCTCCTTCTTAGCAGTTCTCTGCTTTACCAGCCTCACGTAAACAAAGCCTCAAGGACAGGAGGAAAGCTATTCTGTATGCTTCTGACACTAGGCCAGCCAATTACATTCCTCAACTCTTCCTCTATTTTTGGTTTTAAGAAAGTACCAGATTCTAGTCTTGGGAACATTATGCTTTGCCCACCCCATACTCCTTACAGATTTTCCTTTTTGAAGAGTTCTCTGAAACCTTGACCATATTTCACATTAATGACAGAGTCACTAACCAGGAGACCTCTGCCTGAGCCCCATCCTACCCGCCCCCCGGCCCCCCCCCGCCCCCCCCTGCCCCATAGACACCAACAAGTCCACACTCGGAGGCCAGAGAAAGATTGCAGAATTTGTGATTTCACGTATTTGGATCAAAGAACTTTGTCTCATGAAAGCAGCAGGGGCAACGCTAGGACAATCGTTTCTCTCCACTGAGTAACCCCAAATTAAACAATGCTGCAGTTATAGTAATCCTTGTTGCTATAAAAAATGTTGCTATTTTAGGTACTATCAATTCAACACAAAATGCTTGGCATGGGAAATTTCTGGATAAACTCATGTAGGTTTGTTTTTGCCCACGTGTGATTGTGGATTTTATTTTAGCCTCTTCTCTGAATCAGGGCTATAGGATGCTGAAACAGATGAGTTTCAGATGCTCTGTCAAATCACTACCAAACCTTCTGGAAGATTAAATAGAACTGGTTAGCAGGACAGCTGCTTAAACAGAAGACATCTGTTTCAGTCTTGAGGCACCGACGATCAGCTGAATGAATGTGTGATAGTTCCCCACGGCATCTAATCTCATGAAGCCAGGGGCCCTGGAACTTTATTCGCTATGCTGACCCACTCTCCAGCCCCTAACACGGATCCTGGCACACAGTAAGCTAAAAGCAAGTCATTATTGAATGGGCAATAGCAAAATGCTATTCATTAGCTGTTATTTATTTGGAGCCCTAAGGTCAGCACCATGCCCCACTATCATTTACCTACGAATCATGTGACCTACGGCAGACAAGTCCCCGGCTTTTCCTCCGCGGATATAACAATGAAATAGTATCTTTCCAATGACATTGCGATAACGGGATGCGCTCATGAGGACGACAGACAGAAAGCAATTCGAAATGAAAATCCTCCCCCCGCTTCACTGCTCAGGAGGGGACCGCTGTATTTCTTGCTCAAAGCATTTATCACACTGACTGCAACTACTCATTTCCTTGTTTGTCTTCTCTGCTTGACTACATGAAAACATTACGAAGCACTTAACATCTCCCGAAGAGACAGCTTATGTTCAGCCAGGGATAGGTTACTTCAGAAGGTAACAGTTTGGGCGCTGGATGCCGCCCCCCCCCCCCCCCCCACCCAAACAAGGTGGGAATTCAAATCTAACTTTACCACCTACTAACTATAGCACCTTGGGAAAGTTACATAGCCCACTGGATATCAAATGAGTTCTTCATCTGCATGAATATTTTTTATCTTGAGGAGGTCTGTGAAGATTTAATCAAATCTCACATGAAAAACCCAAAGGGATATTTATAGACGTGAATTTTACCTTTTAGCTGTGGCACAAGATCCTCCTTTCCCGCATAAGGGTCGCAGCGAAAGCGGTCCAGGCGGTCGATGGTGCACTGCCCAACGACAGGCTTCCGCCCAAACTGCCTGTGGTCAATGACCTTGATCACCAGCGGAGGCATGTACAATTCTTCCTTGGGCAAGAACTGGGGATTCACAGAGGTAGGCGTCACTTCTCTGTAGCAGAACTTCCCAGTAAATTCTCCCAAAGGGACCAACCCAGACTTTTTGCCTGATTGGTATAGCCCTGGGGACTCACAGTACGTAGTTCAGGAATTTTATGTGCTAGGCAAACAGCATAGTGCTTCAGGACGGGAGCTGAGCCAGATTGCCTGGGGTCAAATCCTGGCTCTGCTACTAGGAGTCGCTTGGCCTCAGGCAACTTTTCAAAGCCCCAGTTATCTCCTCAGTAATAGGAGGGTTGTTTAATTGATGTGTGTGAACTGCTTAGAATAGGGTCTCAGTGCCCAGTCACAGGATGCAGACTCAGCATTTAAAAGTAACTGAGATCAAACTGAATCTCCAAGGGAAATAACTGTGGCTTGGGAATCTTTTAGTCTTGGAAGTTCGGTGTCCGAATGGAATGCTCATTTTTCCTCGACTCCTCCTGTTCTTCCGTGTGGAATTTGGTGGCCTCGATGACATTGCCTGATTAGGGAATCATGGGCTGGTCTTGGGGTCTGCCTGGTATGTGGTTCAGATACATTTCCATCTCTGGCCTTGCAAAGGAATCGAAGTTGGGGTTGACTGAGTGGCTTTTCTCCTGCTGACTGAGACTAGATTCAGACTAGAACGTGGGGGGTGGGGGAGGGGCTGGGGAGCAGGCAAGGGTGGGCGGAGTGGCCTGGGGTGATCACTTCCCGATTGGATTCGGGCTTGCAGCACCCAGGTGGCACTCCATCTGCACATTGCAGGGGGGAGGAGGACGGGCTTTGCAGCCGGAGGAACCTAAGTCCAAACTCTGGCCGCCTACTTACCAGCTATGTCCCTGGTGTAAATTACTTATCTTCTGGGTTTCCGCTACAGTGGGTGTTTAAGGAGTGAAAAATGCCTGTCTTGCAGGGTGAGAGCAAAGACAAAAGGCAGGGAGTATGAAGGCAGCCGGCACCCAGGGCTGCTGCTGTCGCCTCTCCACATACCCGCGGCCGCACAGAAGGTGTGGCCTGACACTCACTTGCAGGACCTGGATAAGGTGTCCCCCTCTCTAGGCCTCAGTTTCTTCATCTGTAAAAGCCCAGGTTAAATCACGGGACCCTAGAGTTTGAGAATGGTGTGCTAGCGACACCAAATGACTAGGGAGAGAAAAGGAATGTGAAGGTCCTGGGCTTTCTACTCCATCAAAGCCAAGGAAATGCCTTGATTTTAGCTCTTTGATATAGTACAGTAGGATAAGGATTTAACTGCTTTAAAAGCAGGAGGACTGGGTGACCTCTTCTTGCTCCTATGGGGTCCTATGATGGAGGACCGTGAACCGGATCTGACACTGTCCCATATTCCTAACAACCCGTGGAGCAAGGTGGGTGCCTTCCAGAAGCACCTGGAGGAGGGGCGCAGTCACGGGCTGTTAGGGCATGGCCCCACTGCCCCAAATGGGCTCCGCACCTGCCCTTCCCCAGCCAGCCAGTGCCTATCTGGAGGCTTCCAGTCCATACACACTTGCAAGGGCAGGACTGAGGGTTAGTATTCTGCCCTCGGGGGACTGACCCAAAGCCTGAACCTGGTAGCTGAACAGATGAGAAGTTTATTCTAGAAATACGTATTCTCATAAATATTTCTGTATCACTGGGGATGTCTAAAGCTTCAAGAAATCATCACTATGGTATGAGAGTCTAAGGGGCAAAAGTCACTGGCAGGCTGAATCCAAGGCAAGGTTTTTCTATTTGCTGTCAGAGTTTGGAAATATATAAACTTTGTGTGTGTGTGTGTGTGTGTGTGTGTGTGATTATATATATATATATATATATATATCCATATTTCAGATAAAACTCAGGTACTCAACACACATGGACTATTACAATCTTGATACTGTACCACTTTCATGAAGAGAACAGAACTTGGGAAGTTGGGTGTCTTCTTAAGGTTTTTGATCACCACTGATTCTACCCTTTCCCCTCCACACTCCACAATGAGGCTGGGGGATGTGATAGAAGCCATCTGGTAGTTCTTCATATTTCTTAAGCCCCAAGCTAGAATCTAAGAAAACAATATAAAGAGATAGAAAGAAAACCCAGTATATTAAAAATAATATTCAAAGGAAACATTCTTCCTTAATAACTGGGAAATTCTTTAAGGTTGACTGGTGTAGATTTGCCTAAAATCTCTGAGACTCTTATTCTGGAAAGCCTGTAGGTCATGCAGAGAAAGTGGTTTTGCCCCTTTTCCTCTGCCTGAGCTGCTAAAAAGCAGAGCAGTGAAGAGTGCAGGAATCAAATCCTGGCTGTGAACCCAGGCAAGTTAGTAACCTCTCTATGTCTCATCTGCAAATAGGACTGACAGCATTATCTATCACAGGGTCATTCCTAGGATCAAGTGTAAACTTCTTAACACAGCGTCTGACATGTAAGCATTCAAAAAAGATAGCTGTTGTTTAAAGCCATCTCTTTGGTCTCTGGAAACTCTTACCAAGACAGCTTGAGAATGGAAATCTCAAGGTAACATCAAGGAAGAGACCTTGAGAATGGACCAGACCTGTCCATGAAGCTACCTGTTAGCTCCATCAGCCTGTGTCTGCCCTGATTGGCATGTCAGCATTTCCTGTTACTCCCATGCCTCTCTCCACCTTGAGTCCCCTCTTGAGTCTCCTGCTCTCTGTGCACACGCGCACGCGCACACACACACACACACTGCTCTTTGTCTGCCTTCCCTCTCCCAGCTCTCCAGTGGACATGGGAAACTCAGAAATCTCCTGGATCCTAGTAAATGAGAACCCCAAATTCCCTCAGTAAGGCTGGAATTGACCTGTTCTTCTTGTTTCAACAAGCCTTCTATGTCCATGAATATTTCAGATTTTTGGACAAATGCTTTAGGAAGTTGGACACAGCAAGAGAACAGGTGACAAGATTTCATTTCCCAGGTGAACGATTCCAGTTCTGTCGCTATGTCATTTGACTTGATCCATAAAACTTAGGGAGCTGCATACCTCAATGGCAGTGAGCTGGACCACAGGTCTGATCCCCTGGGGAACCATGTATAGATTTGGCGCCCTTTGTGAGGGAAGGATGGGAAGGTTGGAGCCATCCTGTAAAACAAACATGGAAATGTCAGTGCCTCTCTTTAGTTCAAGGGAATGGTGTCGCGGGTTGTTAACAAGTATTTTAAGCAGTTGCTATGAAAGAATAGGTAAGTGAGAACTCAGTAAGTACCTTGTGCCTCAGAATCAGTTCTGCGGTTACAAGGACATCCCCACAGGCTTTGTCTCCATTCATTAAGGGGTGCCAGAGAAGTTTGGGCGTGATATCCATTTCTGAGTTTAGCTTTACCAGAGGGGAGCACAAGCTTCGTCCTAAAAATTCATCTTTGCCCTAGAGAAACAAACAATCCTTAAATTCCCCAACAAATATCCCTATAAACTTCCATTATTCCCAAGCCATCTTAGAAATTCTAAATTACCTACCACTTGGTCATTGTCAAAAAGTTCAATGACAACTTTGGGTGGGTTCTGTAGGAGTGTCTGGGGCTCCCCATAGATTTCAATTTCATCGAATATAATCGTTTGGTCCCATGTGGGATTCAGAGTTGAGTGGATGATCTCGGTGGTTTTGCTTCGATGGAGGAAGGAGACATGAGCATATGGATCTAAAACAGAAGAAGAGAGGGGCGCCTGGCGGCTCAGTTGGCTAAGCGTTTGACTTCTGATTGTGGCTAAGGTCATGATCTCATGATTCATGAGACTGAGCCTTGTGTCGGGCTCCGTGCTGGGCGTGGAGCCTGCTTAAGATTCTCTCTCTCCCTCCCCGTTGGCCCCTCTCCTGCTCACATTCTCTCTCTCAAAACAATAAATAAATAAATAAAAATAATAAAAATAAGAACTAAAACAGAAGAAGAGAGTAACAGTGAGGCCATGGCTAAAGTCCAGCTCCTCAGGACCACTCATTTCAATTGCAAGTTCTTCCTCCAGGTGCACTGATCACAGACCCTCACCACCACCTGGGAGGTAGATTGCCAAAGCAATCATGAAGAAGAACAGAGCTAGAGGCATCACACTTGCTGGTTTCAAATTATATTACAAAACTATAGTAATCAAAACGGTATGGTAGTAGCATAGAAACAGACACATGAATCAACAGAACAGAATAGAGAACTCAGAAATAAATGCATGCATATGTGAGCAACTAATTTTCAATATAGGTGCCAAGAATGCACAATGAAGAAAGGATAGTCTCTTTGATAAATGATGCCGGGAAAACTGGATAGCCACATGCAGAAGAATCAAGCTGGAGCCCTGTTTTATACCATACACAGAAGTCAACTCAAAATAGACTAAATACTTGAATATAGGACCTGAAACCATAAAACTCCTAGAAGAATGTGTAAGGGGTAAGCTCCCTGATATTAGTGTTGGCAGTGATTTTTTTTTCTGGCTTTGACACCAAAAACAAAGGCAACGGAAGCAAAAATAAATAAGTGGAACTATATCAAACTAAAAAGCTTCTGCACAGCAAAGGAAACAATAAACTGAATGAAAACCCATGGAATGGGAAAAAGACATTTGTGAACCACATATATGATAAGGAGTTAATATCCAAAATTTGCAAGGAACTCATACAAAAGAGCAAACAGCCCAAATGACCCAATTAAAAAATGGGCAAAGGACCTGAATAGACATTTCTCCGAAGAAGACATATAGGTGGCCAACAGGTACAATAAAAGGTACTCGACATCATTCATCATCAGGGAAATGTAAATCAAAACCACAGTGAGATATTAAGTAACCTCTCTATCCTGTTAGGATGTCTCATTATCAAAAAGACAGGAGATAACAAGCGTTGGCGAAGATGTGGAGAAAAGGGAACCCTTGTGCACTGTTGGTGAACATGCAGACTGGTGGAGCCACTGTGTAAAGCAGTATGGGAGTTCCCCAAGAAATTAAAAATAGAGTTATCAGGGGCGCCTGGGTGGCTCAGTCGGTTGAGCGGCCGACTTCGGCTCAGGTCACGATCTTGCAGTCCGTGAGTTCGAGCCCCGCGTCGGGCTCTGTGCTGACAGCTCGGAGCCTGGAGCCTGTTTCGGATTCTGTGTCTCCCTCTCTCTGACCCTCCCCCGTTCACGCTCTGTCTCTCTCTGTCTCAAAAATAAATAAACGTTAAAAAAAAATAGAGTTATCACCTGATCCAGCAATCCCACTTCTGCGTATATATTCAAAGCAAATGCGATAATGATCTCAAAGAGATCTCTGCACTCTCATGTTCACCGCAGCATTATTCACAATAGCTGTGGTATGGAAACCACCTATGTGTCCACTGATGGATGAATGAATGAAGCAAATGTGGTGTGTATGTGTGTACTATCTATATATAATTCAGCCTTTAAAAAGAACGAGATCCTGTCATTTGTAACAACATGGAGGAACCGGGAGGGCATTATGCTAAGTGAAATAAGCCAGACCGAGAGAGACAAATACTGCATGGTATCACTTACATGTAGAAGTTCCCCCACACCCCTTCAAAAATCAAATTAATAGAAACCGTGAGTGGAATCGTGCTTGCCAGGGGCTGGGGGGTATGTGTGGGGGGAAGGGGGGTGAAATGGGGAGAGGCTAGTAGAAGGGTACAAATTGCAGTTATAAGGCGAAGAAGGCCTGAGGTCCTAATGTGTAACATGAGGACTACAGTTGACAACAGTGTATTGTATAAGTGACATTTGTTAGGCGAGGAGAACTTAAGTGTTCTGTCACACACACAAGTGTAACTACGTGAGGTGACAGATGTGTTAACGCAATTGTGGGAACCCTTCCATCACGTATTTGTATATCAAATCGTCACTTTGTATACTTTAAGTGTGCAACTTTGTAATTTATACCTCAACAAAGCTGAAAAAAGATAAGGAAAAAAAGAAGCAATCTGTTTCTCCTCCATGCTAAATAACTTCACCAAAACTTTTGCAATTGCCTGGGAGCTGATCTATTTGAGCAATAGCCTAATATCTAACCTGAAAGTGTTGTATCATCGAAAATGCTGCTTCATTTTTAGCATTGCGGTATCACATGAATGGGGCTCTTTGTTTCTGCTCCGATCATATATCTTATGTCTCAAACTGCAAAGAATGTGCTTGAGTTTTAGGCAACTTCAGTCAAGAATTTGGAGAAGATTCTAACTTCAACTTTCAATGACTGAGTGCCCTCTGGTGGTGAATATTCAAAAATGTCTTCAAACCCCATTTGGAGATCTGTAGTATAGAGATAGCTTTGAATCTCCTCTCATTTGTCAGAAAAGGAAACCACTCACAAATGTTGGTTACGTTAGTGCTTGGAACACACCTCACAACTGATGTGAGCGTGCCAGAGTGTCAGGCAACTGCTTTAAGAGCTGTTTCCATAGAAGCTCTGCTCCGTTCAAGTCCTGAAGGAGAAATCTGCCCTAAGTAGCCCAGATGGCCCCTGAACTATTCATGATCCCACCAGCTACAGCAAAAACTCCCAGCAACCTTTTCCTCAGCCTTGCCTACAGCCTTCCCCTTAGATCCAGTCCAAAGGACACAAAACCAGCCGGGTCTCACGCTTTGTGGTGCTGCTGGGAATTGGGGGAACAGGCTGCGGAGAGGTCGAAACGGACTCCGAATGACCTCAAGCCTGGTGTTGTAGGCAAACGCGTGAACTTGTGATCTGTCAACTTGAGAGAGCTACAAAAAATATATAAAGGATCTTAACTTCCCAATCAGCCCAAGAGCCCAGGGTATATGTATATATATAGCTGTGTGTATAAGCAGAGAGCAGAAACTGCTTTTCTTCTTGGGGCTTTTTATTACCTGATCAGTTAATGATTATTAGTATTAAAAGACCACATATCTTCTGTGTATCTCCAGCACCCAGCAGGAGTGCTTGACATACTCAGTGATTATTTATTTAATGACTGAGCAGTTTACTTCACACAAATCGAACTAATCTCAATATGGAAAGCCCTTTAGTTGTTCTCTGACAAATCACTAAAAGCATCCACAAGCTAGCCTGCTATGTAACAACATGTATGATGGAGACTTTTGTGTCTTTACCTGAAAAACTATCCTTGTCTAGAGCCATGAGGTTTCTGGCTTGATAGATATAGCAGCGCAGATGGTAAATGTAGACTCCTGAAAAGAACAGGATGGAGGTTACTTACAAGAAACAGAACACTGGAATATTTGGAGATAATACATATTTCAGATCTACTTCTCCACAGTAAAGAACACATAGACTGCTGATGACACGTGCTCCCAAAGTAGTTCTGTTTCCTATAAAACAAAACCAACTTTAAAAATACTACAGTAAGCTTGGGGCGCCCGGGTGGCTCAGTCGGTTAAGCATCTGACTTTGGCTCAGGTCATGGTCTCACAGTTTGTGAGTTTGAGCCTCACGTCGGGCTCTGTGCAGACAGGTCAGACCCTGGAGCCTGCTTCAGATTCTCTCTGTCGCTCTCTCTTTCTCTCTTCCCCTCCTCTGCTCGCACTCTGTCTCTCTCTCTCTCTCTTAAAAATACACATTTAAAAAATACTATAATAAGCTCAGTGCAAGTGTTATCACTCAGGAGAACATTACTCCTGTTGTAGAGTACCTGGATTTAGGCTACTGCTTTTGTCATCACAGACCTTTAAAATGAAACGTGGTTTCCAGGAGTTATAGAAATAGGGCTTTCTACACTATTTCAGCCCCACATCTAGGAGACAGTTATCTGCTAAAAGCTGCTTTCATAGCTCAAAATCTTTATACTCTTTATCCTTATTGTGTTAATGTGTATACCCTCCCACCTCCCACACACGTGATCTGAGAGAGAGAGTAGGGCGCTGTGATTCGGTGCACGGATCTGGGAGTCAGACTATCTTGTCTATAGTGTTTCCAAGCTGTAAGATTTGGGGCAACTTATTTAATCCTTCTGCATGTCTACAATGAGGACAATAATAACACCTACTTCCTCGGGATGTTACAAGGATTAAACGAATTAATATATGCACAGTGCCTGGCACATGCTAAGCCCTAGATAAGCATTTGCTATTATTATTATTATTATTACACAGCAGGTCTGCCTCATCCCAGAATGCCTAAAGATTATCATCGGAACCAACCTTTACTTAACTTTTTGAACCTCTTTTTCTAATTAAAATAATCTTTTGGGGGAGCTTAACAGATAGAATCAGTAAAGACTCTGTCAAAGTCAATGATTTGACAACCCTCCACCCCAAATACAATTTTTAAAACTATATTTTAAAAAATCCTCTCACCAGGTGATGGCAATGGAAGTCACACTTGCGTGAAGACATTTTAATCATGTTTGGTGATGCAAAGAGTTTTCTAGAGATAAGTCATAGCAGTGGAAGGCACAAATTCATGTTTAAAACTTACTCTCAAAGTTACAAGAAACGATGGGAGTGTTTGCCCCAAACACGGTGGTGGCACTGTACTTCTGCTTTTCTGTGCTCTTTTCATCTCCTTCCTCAGTAGTGTCCGCACCCTAAAGAGGCAGAAAAGTCCATGAATGGTGCCTCAAGACAAGCAAAGAGGCAAGAATTACAAAAATCTGGAATGGTGGCTTTCAAAATAGACTCTTTTCATCCGATCACTCCATTTTTAAAGATGAATGAAGCCCAGCACAGCAAGCGACTTGCCCAAGGTCACTTAGCTGGAAAGCAACAGAGCATGAAGTTGAAGCCAGTCTTTCTGCCTCAAGGTCAGCCTTACCAAACCCGGATGCTGAAAATTTTAAAAAGGAAAGGCATAAAGGATAAATAAGGGGATTAAAAAGGTGGGAGGAAGACAAGAATAAGCAGTGGAAGCACAGAGCAGGGTCAGTGTGCAAAAATATAAAAACAGGCTGTGTTTGGAAATGGCTCCCGACCACCATGTTGTTTTAGATGGACCACTGCCGTTTTCTTATTCCTTCCTTCCACCGTTCTGCTTTTTCCCTCCCTCCCTTCATTACTGTGAGTCCATATAAATTATTCTCTAATTCCGTGAGCCATCCTTCTGTTTTCCTCCCCCTCACATCTGTATATTTAACACTCTTGATTTGTTGAACATTTGTAGTTTCCAAGGTATAATCCAAGGAACCTGTGCCTGGGAATGTTAACAGATGTCGCCTGCGACCAGGGTTTTGGAACAGATGTATTTGGAAAATGCCCGATGAAACAACATTAAACAGGTGTGTCTGCAGTAGACCTTCTTAGAATCTTTCCTGTATTAATGGTCTATTCATTCAACAAGAGTTACTGAGCATCTAGGATGTGCAGCTTTCTCCCAAATTATCTGCTGTCCTGCAGTACTGGAGGGATCGCCATGGAGTCCCAGGTGTATCCAACACTCATCTATTTTCTCTACACCAAAATTTTTGAGCTTTGAGTATTTATTACTTACGAGGGCACCTTCAAGTTTAAAGATGGCAGCTGCACCATGTGTTTCTGAAGGAGCCATTTTTCTTCTCCAGCGTCTACGGCGAAAGGTATCCGAACTACGCTGTTTCCAGTGAAATTTCCAGCCAATTAAAGAAGCATATTCCCAGCCCTCCCGGTCTTCATATTCTTCCATGGCCTAGAACAGAAGTAAAACTTTGAATGCTAATGATAATCATAATAATAACAATAATAATATCCCTTAATTGATAAGGCAGATTATGTGGTCAATCAACAAATACGCATTGGAAATCTACTCTGTTCCAAGCCCTATGCTACGAGCCAGTGATACAACAAAGAAAGAAGTAGACACACTGTCTGTCCTTGCAGAGCTGATGGACTGTGGGAACACTGAGAGATAACCAAGCAATTGCAATGGAATGAGACATTGCAGGAGAGGCACCTTATTCAGATTTGGGGAGGGTTAAGGAAAATGGATTCTTTCTTAGCTTGCTTTCTATATTGTCATTTTCATTAGCTCATAAGACATTGCAATTGTGATACAGTTTATAAAACATTATTATCTCCACTTTATATAGGAAAAAGTGACACCACGGTCCCTAGGTCTCATCTAAGCTGATAGCCGGCATAACTGATAGATCAGATATATTACTTCCGTAATAACTAATAATTTATGAGTATAGTACTTTTCATCTTCAAAACGGTTTATACATAAATGCCCTCAGTGTTCAATGTTGTATGCAGTTCAACAAATATGCGTGTCTACTGTGTGACAGAGATTGTGTTAAGCGCCAAGGAGGCAGTGAAGGACAAGACAAGACAGGGTCCGTGCCTTCGTGTGGCTGACCTTTACTGGTGGACATTTTCTGTAAATACCTTAAAAGTATTACTAGATTTAATAAATGCAAAATAATACTGGATCATATTTATGATCTCAGAAATAAGAGCTCTATGGAGGCTATAACCATTGTAGAGATTCGTTTTTCAATTTTGAATAAACATAATTGCAGGTCAAGCACAATCTTGTAATCGCTGCTCTAGTAGTATTCACAGTGGCACTGAAATATTTCAGGTAGCCAAGAGTGAGGAGGTTAGGGAACAGGATTAAAGCCTCAACAATGCTTTTTGGTAGGACTGGGCCAAGTTTCTAGTCTTCTTCCCACCCCCTCTTGGTGCTCTCCCGTGGCAGGCGGGAGGGAGCCAAGTGCCTCTAGGAACTTCTCACCCCATCAGAATACGGGTAGTTGAATAAGAGGTATTCGTTTATCAGTTTATTCATTCTCCTCCATTCCTTGTTAGGAACTAGTTTCTGAGCTGGCAAGAAGGATACAAAGTAGACGGCTTCCCTCTTTGTATCCAAGGAGCTCCCTGTCTAATAAAAAGTAATTTCATTGCACTTACTATGAGTCAGGCACTTTGTGGAACAGCCTTGCCTGCGTTCAAACACGGCTGGCTCAGTCATTTTAGACATGTGGCCTAGAGTCCATTTAACCTCTGTGAGCATTATCTAAAAAATGAGGATAAATGTATATCTCGGGGATTACAGATAATGCATATTCAGTACCTAGCATTAGAGAAGGCACATAACACATTCCACTTATTATTATGAGCAGTATTATTCCATTTCACTTACTATTATTCCATGTAAGCCTTATACGACCCTAATTAAAAGCATGGTATTATACCCATTTTGCAGATGAGAAAGGAAATAAAGCCAGGATTTGAGTCCTCGTGTATCTTATTCCAAGGGCTGAACTATTGCCACTACTTTCCTATGCCACCAAAATAATTTCTATCGCTACCTCTAGAGTGGTTCTCATTATTCAGCCTACTTCTGGGTCACCTGAAAGACATGCTGAAGCACAGACTGCTGGGCCGCACCCCTGATTCTTAAATCAGTAGGTCTGGAGTGAGGCGTTTCTAACAAGCTCGCAGGTAATGTGTTGTTGCTGGTTGGGGTGGGGGGCACATTTTGCAAACTTCTTTGAGCAGGCATTAGGCCCTTGATTGGCGAATGGTTTCTGTAGCAAAAGCGGAGTCACTGGAATTCTGTGCGGGCCCCCCCGCCCCGACTCCCCGGACGTAGCTTCCTCCACGGTAACTCTTACCCTTGCAGTACTTGAAGCGCTTTGTGTTAAATCTTTCTTGCGTTTTCGGACCAGCCTTCGCCGTCTATGAGTATGATACATTTTCTCTGCTGCAACCCAGGATTTGGGCTTATTATCAGGAGGAATGGTAATTCCATACTCCCAGCCTGGAACAGAGTTTGCAAACGGTTATCCCAAAGAGATGCATTTGCCAGATTGCTAGATAAACTTCCAGAAAACATCCAGTCAATCTCTCTGCTCCCCCATCAACATTCTCTGTGGTGACAAGGAATGCCACTGCCCCTTTCACTTTGCTGCAGTTCAGCCAAACTGAATACAGCTCTGTCCCCTTGGATCCCTCTTCAAACTGCTTCCTTTGTGCCCACGAGGTTCTCCTTCCCCTTTCTCCCTCCAATCACTCATGGTAATTTAGTGCATCTACGAATAAAGAAAGCACAGGGCAAGAGGCAGATGGGGACAGTGCTGAAGGGTGTCGTCTGTGTAGCTGCACAGCCAGGGTTTAAATCCCAGCATCGCCACCGCTGGATGTTCACTAAAAAACATCCTTGCTGGTTAGTAAACCTGCCTATGGCCTAATTTCCACAGCAATAACGGTAAAGAATACCTTTTTAAAACAGAGTTCATCAAAATAATACATGCAAATAACTAGGACTATGTTTGTGCTCAGTGCTAGCTATTATTATAAGGCCTGGCGTGTGCATCAAGATCAGTAAGAAATTTATTATCTAGTTGAACCCTTCTGTATTGTGGTTGTTTTTTTCTTTCATAAGGGAAAAAAAATCAGATTTTCTCTTTTGATATTTCCAAATATTATAGTCATTTAACTTTACATTACTATTCATTGAAAAGGATGAACACCATTAACAGAATCTATGTCAATAATCTACATTATTGTATGTCAACCTTACTTAAAAAAAAAAAAAAACAACCACAACAATCTGCATTATTGCTGAATAGGTTGAATTTTAAGGCATTTTACAGTCTTTCTTCCTGAGCTACAGGGTCCTGAGTGTGATGTTCCCAGGGAAGCTATGGGTGTGATTAGAAAAGAGAAAGTCCAAATTCCACTTCCCTCCCAAATTCTCGCCCTGGATCCCCAGCATCTCAACGTGCAGCCACCTGGCCCCCTGTGATCTTGTATTTTTCACTCTTGATGCCCCCCACACACTTGTCCAAGCACTTGCTCGTCCTTCAGATTTTGCATCTGAAGAGTCACGGCTAATATCCAAGACCTGATTGTCACAAACCAACAGAAGTAAGACTCCTCCCTGCCAAGGAAACTTTACTCTGGTTAAGCAGGGCCTTGCCGCAGACAGCCCGGCGTGTAACAGATCTAAAATGTTACCTTTCTCATCCACTGCTCGATTTATGTCATATACCCACGCGTCATCTTCCCATTCCCAACCTGGAGGGCATGTCAGCTCGCTGGGTGATGCTGCTTTATCACCGTTCTTTAAAACAGAAACGAAAAAATGAAGACAAGTAAGTCATAGGGTCCAATAAGAAGCAAAAGTGAGATGGTACCTCACATTTAACAATGGTATTCATGTGCTAACTTAGACGCTACACTCAGAAGAATCTTTAATCTCTATGCACAACTGCTACACGAAATTAGTTTTTTTAGAATACCTTCTGTTTCCACTGTTAGGGGGTATGTTGGGTTGAACCATGGGAATTGCTTTGACCATCAAAAATGGTCAAATATCAGCAATTTCCTGTGTTCAACTTAAAATTATGAAATGGTACAACTGTCTTTATGAGGAGCTAGTAGGAAAGAAACCATCAGAGATGGAAGAAGTGTGGGAAAAAAACATGTTTTCAAGTACAAGGTAATGTCACTGGAGGTTCTAGATGCTAATCATGTAAGATTAAGCAAGGTTTAGGTTAAATACTCACTTAAGTACTGACTGCATTAAAACCGACAGTTATGAAAAAAAAGTTCCTAAGAACAGAAGTAAAGGTGGTCCATAAACACATGGAAAATTACCCAGCCTCACTTTAAATTAAGAGTGAGAAAATGGAGATGACATCAGGGTACCACTGATCATGCAGTGACAAGGCTGTGGCAGTGGGGTAGTCAGTGTTTAGGAAAACAGCCCTCTAAGAAGCTGTTGCTGGACATGCAAACTTATACAACCTACTTGAAACCTGTTTGGCAATACTTATCAAAATTGCATATGTACTGAAATCTGACCAAACCAATCCAGGGATTTTTCCTGGAGATAAATTTTCACAAGTGAATAAAAATGTACGTATAAAAACATTTACTGCTGCATTGCTTAAAAAAAACCTAAGACTAGAGAAAAAAAATGTCCACAAGGAGAGGATCATTTAAATAAATTAGAGAGGGTGCATATAATAAAACACTCTGCAGGCATTTTTTTAAAAAAGTTCATAGTTCTATATGTACTGATATCAAAAGATGTCCACGATACACTGCCATATGGAAAATACAAGTTGTTGAACTGTGCACACAACACAATTTTATTTAGGTGTGTGTGTGTGTGTGAGAGAGAGAGAGAGAGAGAGAGAGACAGAGAGAGAGAGAGAGAGAGGAAGGAAAAAGTTATATAGTTGAGCAAGAACAGAAACATGTTTTCAGTAGTTACCACGGGGCCAGGTGGGGGTGGAATATAAATCTGGGAGAATTACTTTTCATTTCCTTTTATGCTGTTTGAATATTTTAGAGACATACACATTCCATTTGTTGTGCTTCTTAAAACGAGTTAAATGATACATATTTATTTATTGGGCAACTCAAATTTTACCTTGTACCAACATCTAAACAGGCCCAGTGACTTCTCCAGAGAAAATAATTTACAGGTGCACTTGTGTGGCTTAAAGTTAAGGTAAGGCTGTTCAGAACACGAGACAGAGCAGAAGAGAGGGGGAGGCCGCGCCTCATGGTCGGCGGGTTCACGGGTCGTGGTTCCAAAGAGCTACTAGGGTTGAGGCTCTCTCTGGGGAGCAGCCCGCTCACCGCATCGGTGTAGGTGTCCTCGGCTGCCTTCCACTCGCCCCCTGGGTAGCGACTCTCATTCTGGTACACTTCATCCGTGAACTCCGTGTGACCTGCGTCCGCCTCAGTCAACAAGCTGCGGGTGAGGCTCGGGTTACCAAAGGAGCAATGGAAGCCAACCACCCCAGCTCGGCCCGATGGTCGGGAAACATCTACACCGGTTCCCTCCTCACTCTACCCCTTGGGTTCTCCACTCCAAACTCCTCTTCCTGCTAATAGCTTCTGACATTCCTTTGAAGAAGGGGTCTGCGGGAACAAGGAGACCTAAATTATAGAGCACTCCTCCAGTTAGCAGGCCTGCTCCTTCTCAGTAATTAGGGTGGGGACTGGGAAAACAGTCCTGTGGGCAGCTCCTTATAGAGATCTTATGCTCCATATTTTTGTTTCAGTTCAGGACCGTTCAGCTTTTTTTTTTTTTTTTTTTTTTTTCCCAGCAAAACTCCTGGCTAACAGTTCAAAAGAATAGGATGTTGTCCACCCTCATTCCCCCTATTTTAAAAAATTGAGGGGAGACAGTCTCATGAGGCCAAGTGTGGAAATTTTTACTCATGGCTTGCATGGTCTACGTAACACAAACTGAAGGGAGGAGTTTACATTTTCTGGATAGTTCCTAGGTCGACAGCCAAACCAGGTCATTTAAGACTCCAGACTCCATTTAGGTACTTAAGAAATCCATACTGACTCTCTGCCAGGCCAATTTTCCTCTTGGAGTTGGAACTATTTTGACAACCCATAATGGAAAGTATGGAGGCTCCAACTTTGACTGGAGTGTTCTGCCAGGTACCCACTCAAGTGAGGTTTCTTTTTCTTTCACCGTGGCCCTACATCTTTTCCCTGCTGCATCCTCCCCTAGAATCAAGCACTGGAAAGAAATCAGAAAGTAAGTAGTCCCAACTCTTTGTATAAATTGAGCTCATCCCGTCATTTCTCTGGGCCCCCAAGAAGGAGAACAGAAGACCTGGCTGCCGCCTCTGAGGTCCCGTCAACCCCTGACATGCTTTGACCCTTCTACTTTTCCAAACACAATGCCTCTGCTTTTCCCTGTCCTCACTAACCTTTCTTCCTTCCGTCCAATTCAGATCCCATTTCACTTCTCCTCACCAGCAACCCCAACCCCATCCAAAGCAAGCTGTTGTGGGTTAAAAGCAATCATGTGGAATCATCCGGTCTTGACAGACCAGACCAGACCCAGCATGCTCATTGGCTTCCTTCCCCAATGCCTGTGATCACAGGAAACAAATGTGGACAGAGAGGAAGAACTCCAGCTTGAGGCCTTAAGATCCAGCTTCACAAGCTCGTTTCCTCCAAAGTCAAGTATGCTGTGATGAGGTGGGGAAGGGGAGCTCTGGTTCCAAGAGTGTTGGCAACTTGCAGAAACCCAAACTCCCAGGGACACATGCTTGCCTCCCCTCTACTGTTTCTTTCATTTTAACAACGAGCTTTTGAGATACAATTCACCCATTTAAAGCATAGTCTCTACTGTTTCTTACAGACATTCCAGCAAAATAGTTGAGTGCTGGTTTTGGTGCCCAGGCTGGACTGGTACCACTCACAACCTATGTGTGTTTGGTAAGTTATTTAATTTCTGTAGTTCTCAGTTTCCTCACTTGTGAAGTGGAGATAATGCTATTATTTGTTGGGAGATAATTCTCTATGAGTTCTTGTGTTTCTGCACAGTTAAGGATGTTTATGTGAGGAACAATCTTGGAAGACAGAGAGTGTCTCTCTCTCTCTCTGGAGCAAAGGGCCAGCGGGCTTGCTAACCAATTGATTCTGGTTCCCTAAGCTCAGTTTCCTCTCCTGTTACACAAACCACTTCATGTTTAAGTACCATCTGACCATCTCCTTGTCACTCTGTGGGAACTGACTCCCTATTCCCACAGAGTGACCAGAGCAAATGTTAATTCTCGTACAGCTATTGGGGCTGGCCGTGAAGTCCTTTGTCTCTGACCCAGGAGTCCTGAATCTCCTTCCAGCATCCATGGAAGTATAGCAGGTGACCTTGTTTGCTTGTTAAAAATCTCAGACCCTTCATAATTTCTGACACTACCTACCTTGTAGAGCTGTAGTTCAGATTCAACAAAGTGATTAGCACACTGGTGCTTAGTACACTGCTTGACACATTCACACATAATAAGTTCTCAACAAATGTTAGCACTAGGTGCTTTTTGTATTTCCTTGTTTTATTATGGGGCACCAATGACATATTTCAAGTTTCTATGGACTTGTGTTCAGTGAGTGTTACACAAATATTTCCAAGAATGATGATGGAGAAGATTCATTTAGCACTTTCTAGGGAAAGGCTTCATTGTCATCCCTTTTTTCTCAGAAAGTGGAAAAACTTACCTTCTTTCAGGATCAACTATCCAGTCTCCTTCCCATTCCCAGCCTTTTGGAGGTAAAAAGAATTCCCTCTTGAGTTTTATTTTTCCTGTGACATCCGAAAATTTATGACGACCAACTAATCCAGAAGTGCCCCATTTTCCAAACACAAGAGCCTGATTTTCATACTGTTAAAAACAGATTAGAGAAACACCATCAGAGAGCAAGAAATAAAGCCCGCCTCTAAATGTTTAAGCCCATTTAAGCTAAACAATGATAGAAAGTGAAAAAACTTTATACCTAGAAGGTAGGGACCTAACTCGAGCTGCTACTGATTATGTAATTTTGGGCAAATCACTCATCTTTCTAAGACTCAGTGTTCCCATCTGTTAATTGGGGATAATACTACCAATTCTCATAGAATTGTTCAAATGTGCAAATGATTGTGAACAGTGGTATATCACACTAGTTGTTTCCATTATTATACTGAATGGCTCCAAATGGTTATCTGAACCTAATTTTTATTTTAATTAAAAAAATTTTTTTAATATAATTTATTGCCAAATTGGCTTACATACAACACCCAGTGCTCATCCCAACAGGTGCCCTCCTCAATGCCCATCACCCAATTTCCCCTCTCCCCCCACCTCCCATCAACCTTCAGATTGTTCTCTGTACTTACGAGTCTCTTTAGTCAACCTAATTTTTAAAATACCCATAAAAGTCATCAATTTATGAATGTGCAGGCTTCTAAGAGTTTACTTGTAAACAGTCTACTGTCTAGAACTTAGGGCCCATTTCCCCACAGAATCAACATTATAATTGATGGTACATTTGCTAGGCAGTCTACAAAGAACCTGTCTGACATATGAAGGTCCTTTAAGGGCCCAGCCTTTATGGAGCCTAAAAGTTCTGTGCCTTCATCCCCTCTGGAATATAGTGGGGATGAAGATCAAGATCTTTCTGGAAGCCCAGGTTCAGTGGCAATGACAGACTTTGGTTTACAGGGCATTTCTTTCTAAGTTGGAACTTATAAAACTACAAAGGTCTGCTCTTCACTCTGTCAACCATCAAAAAGGTTGTGATTTGCCAGTGGTGAGTGTCCCTGTTGGGGTGCAAGCTGAAATTTCCATTTTTCTGCTAATGAGCCCACTGCAAAGATGATTTGCAAGTGACAGGGAAGTTAGACTGAGGTTGAAGAAGGAAGGAACAAGTCTGAATAGACGCTTGATGGGGAAATTGGGTTCAAGCAACCACAGTAGTACCTGTCTCAGATATGGGCTCTGAGCCTTGAAAGGAGATAAGCTTCAGGAAGTAGCTGAAGAAGCTATTGTTACAAGGGGCTGTGAGACTTGGGGGCATGCGCATGGCTTCTCTGGTTTCTAAGTGACAAGGACACAGAATGGAGGAGCAAGGTGTTCCCACTACTTCTGCTTGGAGGCCAGTGTGGCTAGAATAAAATCCAGGCAAGGAATTTGGCAAGACTGTTAACACATGTGAAGCACCTCAGAGACCTCCAGAAATCTGGTAGGGGATGCAGGGTGATGGTGGATTCTGCAGAGAACAGAGGTGTGGTTTTAGCACAGGAGGGCAAGAACCAGTTGAAATGTCCATTATTGCCGTTAACGTGCCCCTACTGGTACTCATAGGTTGTGAGAATCTAAGGAAACTAGTCACGCAACTAAGATGTGTGGATCACCTCTTTAATGTGAGTTGAAACTAGAGTCTGAGCTATCTAGTCTGAAAGATCTAGGAAGGGTGAAACGGAGCCCTGGACTGGTTGATCCTTGCTCAGTGCTAGCTAGCTTCTCCCAGCTGAGCTCCAGCCTCAGAGCTGGAGACAGGCCGATGCCAAGAAACCCTACGTGAATGTTGGAGCAAGCATCTCCTGCACGTGCCCTGATGCCATGACTCCACGTGGTCCAGATGAGTGTGCATAAGTATCAGCCATTCCGGGCCTTCCGTGTGGCTTGCAGCACACCCTCTATTGATCTCCAGTGGCACTTCCGAGCCTGCTCTGTAAGGGCTCTGTGTGTTTCCTATGTATCTCACTGTTTCTCAAAGTGGTCCACTGAGGTCTCATATCCACCCACCCTGGAATCACCGCTGGTGCTCATCCCTAACTCAGTTACAGCATCAGAATCTCCCGGGTGGCCCTGGCAGTCGGCATGGTCAACAGGATACCCAGTTCTACCATCACTTAGAGAGGTTTCCCTATGTGAGGAATGAGTCTTCCGTGGTGCAAAGACCCCCACCCCCCAGCACACCTCTCAAGGTCTGCACCTGCCCAGTGTCCTCATTCCTGGGTTGTCTGTGTATGAATCACTCTGGTGGGTCCGTCCCAGTGTGGCCAATCTTTCCCCATGCCCCCAGAGGAAGGTCCCTCAGATGGGATTCTAGGTAGTGCTGATGCCTGTGGCTGTTTTTGATCTGTGAGCGTTTTCTCTAAGGAGGACATGTAAAAGGACTCCCCCACAGAAAGAAAAGATAGTCATGTCATGAAATGTACCATTTCAGCAAAGACGGTGAATGTTCCTTCTGCGAAGCTGTTGAACTTCTTCTCAACAGCACTCAGGCCCAGCCAGATGTTCACCCGCAGCTGCACAGGCATCTTGGGTCCGTGGTTGTTTTCCCGCGGATACTGTGAGATGCACAATAACACTGGCTGTAGCACACACGGTGACGTTAAGTTCAAGCCACAAACAGACTGAACATCCAATCACTGTTCTCCTGTTCTCCCCAGCCTACTTTTAAGTCAGCTTAGTTAAAATGTTTCCAAATGACCCTACAGCAGAGATTGTGATAACAAGGAAAGCGGTGGTTGTCAAAATGTAATCCCTAGACCCCTGTGTGTCCTTGAGACCTTCTCAGGAGGTTCACGGAGTAAAACTTTTTTCCTAATAATACTAACGTGTTACTTGTCATTTTCCACTGTACTGGCATGGGCACTGGAGGGCACAAAAGCAGTGGTGGATAAGACTCTGGGCACTGCAGCAGGAATTGGGGCAGTAACACCAAACTGAACCTGTGGTGATAGTTTTCTTCATCACTCGCAGTGAAGAAAAGAAATGCCAGTTTTAAATAAATCAGTAAAAGTTACTAATCTTATCAAATCACGATCCTTGAGTATATCTTTTTCTTTTAACTTTTTTTTTTTTTTTTTTTTTTTTAAGTAGGCTCCATGCCCAAGCTGGGGCTTGAACTTATGACCCTGAGATCGAGTCACATGCTCTACTGACTGAGCCAGCCAAGCGCCCCCTTGAGTACGTTTTTAAAATATTTTGTGTGATGAAATGGAAAGTATACACAAATTATTTCTGCTGCATGTTACTGTATAGCTTGCGAAAAATCTCTTATGCGGTTGTTTGAAATGTGAACTGAATTAGCCTTTTTAAATTTACTTTTTAGTTTTTTTAATGTTAATTTATTTTTGAGAGAGAGAGAGAGCGTGAGCAGGGGAGGGGCAGAGAGAGAGGGAGACACAGAATCTGAAGCAGGCTCCAGGCTCTGAGCTGTCAGTGCAGAGCCTAACACAAGGCTTGAACTCACAGACTGTGAGATCATGACCTGAGCTGAAGTCAGATGCTTAACTGACTGGGCCACCCAGGCACCTCTGAATTAGCGCTTTTATTTTTTTATTATTTATTTATTATTTTAAAAAATTTGATTTTTTTAATATGAAATTTATTGTCAAATTGGTTTCCATACAACACCCAGCGCTCATCTGAATTAGCCTTTTTAAAAAATGTTTATTTATTTTTGAGACAGAGAGGGAGAGAGAGCAAGAGAGCGAGAGAGCAGAGGGGGAGGGGCAAAGAGAGAGGGAGGCAGAAGATCCAAAGTGGACTCTGTGCTGAGAGCTGAGAGCCCCATGCAGGGCTTGAACCCATGCACCATGAGATCACGACCTGAGCCGAAGCTGGATGCCCAAATGACTGAGCTACCAAGATGACCCCTTTTTGTTTTTTAATGGAAACCTTTTTTACTTGAAACAGTGATTGACAGACAAAAACGGCCACTCAGGCTTAGGTGTGGGGCAGACGTTTTTTTTGAACATAAACCAAGTGAACCTGTCACTTCAAGGACGATGACTGACTGTATTCTATAGCCAATGATAGAAGTCAGCCTTCCAAGTAAAAACAAGTAAGAATTTTTTAAAACTTGTAGCTGTCATGGTGAACTTCATAGCATCCTGATACATAAAGACTTTCCTGATGAGTAATATTAATAAATGTGATTTTTTTCAATGTCGTAAGATAAAATGTGTCAACATTAGGAAAATCTGCATAACTTCATGAACTAATATTTTCTAAATGATCAATGCTAAATGTTACAAAATCAGGGATGGAAAAAAGAACCATTCAAAGTACAAGAAAAACCAATGGATTTCAATGTAGCAGAGAACGAAAAGGTCATTGATACAATTTCAAATTCCATACTGCAAATAGCCGTTTAGAAGCTACTACTTGAGTCTGGTGTTGTATCAAAGATGTGTATCCACAATTATCTGAAAAAGATATTAAAATACTCCTCCCTTTTCCAATTACATATCTATGTGAGGCCTGATTCTCTTCATGTACTTCAACCAAACAACTTATTCCATCAGATTGAATGTACATATGGATATGAGAATCCACTTATATTTCTGTGAAGCCAGGCATCAGACTACTCTCTGGGAATTATCACTCCAGGAGAAGATGCCAGAATGGGTAGGAATTGATCATGATTGCCCTAGTAGTCCTTCAACGGTCAGAAAATAAAACAGCCCCTTCTTGGGAATGTGGGGTTTGCATGTAAGTATTTCACAGGACACGGTGTTGAAGCCATACCTTCAGCAAGATGGTCTGGGTTTTCCCACAGTATTTCCCAGATGCGTTCCCACCACTGGTGGAGTATAAAACCTGATGTGCAGGAATGCGTGCATAGGCCAGTCTTTTCTCTCCCCGGATCATCCAGATGATAATGTCAGGCATACTGTTCTGTGGCTGGTCACATGGGTGGATGGAAAAGTAAGCAAAACTGGAGTTAGTCTAAACACAGAGGGACTGGAGACCCTGCAGGCTGGCTCCTCAGGGCTCCCCTTAGAAACTCTGTGATTAGGGCTCTGTCTGAATTCCTGAGTCGCACATCTTCTGGGACCACAGAGTCTGTAGGGCGGGGAGGCAGGCTGTGGCTGGTCCAAAGGGAATAGAGTGAAGCAGGGTGGGGGTGGTGGCTTCACCTGCCACAAGTCTGACCTACACAGCTCTGAGAGGTAGTTTAGGAAATACCCCCTCTTTTCTTGCCCATCAGTAGTCAAGGGTTATTGGTTTCATATATTTCACTGGACACTGACCAAGTATCTCCACCTCAATCCAATATTTGCCAAATCTGAAATATTAATTTAGTCTTTTAAATCCCCCTTTTTTCTGATTATAAAGGTGATATAAGTTGTCACCATAGGAAACTTGGAAAGTACCAAAGCATAAAAAGTAGAAAATAAAAATTACCTATAATCGCATGTTTTTTCAAATGCATTTCTATCCACAAATATATTATGACCCCCGCCCACCCAAATCTCTAAAGGTACAATAGGAGGGTTCTTATACTCTCATTTTTCCAGTACACAGAGGTTAATGGCAGCCAGTATTTACCCAGCACCGCGATGTGCCCTACACCACGCTAAGCCCTTCACACTCATCATCTAAATACAATGCTATGAAGTGAGTACTACAATTATCCCATTTTATATATGGGGAAACTGAGGCTTAGAGAGGTTGCCCAAGGTTACATACAGTAGATCCAGGATTCAAAACCAGGTCTTCCCGGTCCCAAGAAAAGGTGGCACTTCAATCCTCTGTGCTACATAGATTTGCTACTTTCTCCCTCTACTTGACATACTCTCTGATCTGTCCACTTTGAAGATCTTTCCAGAACCACCAACTCAAAATTCTTCTGTTCTCACTTCAGTGATATTCATCCCATTACCCATTACTATCCCAGCCCAGTAACTTCTTGGTCTCACCTCTGTCAGATTTGCTCAATATCCAAGATAATATGCTACATTCTCTTACCACCTTCTCTATCCTTGGTGCCCCTCCACAGACTCCTTCTTCCATATCAAGTGACCTTTGTGTAGTTTAAAAGTCCTACCTCTTCAGTCAGCTGCAGCAGTTTATCAAGCCAGTCCTCAATTTCCGCCAGCGTGGACTTCACCTCTGTGGCCTCAGACCTCATCCTCACAGCTGCCTCGTGTATCTGGGAGAGAGATCGGGACCGCAACTTTCGGATCTGAGTGTCAAGAATTGTGACATTAGCTTTTCCTTCCATGAGAGGCAACGTGTACCTAAAAAAGAAAAGAAACAGATAATCTGTAGAATAGCTTTTCAGGCCTCAGAACTGTCAAAGTCATTTATGTTTGATTTCCATCTTGCAAGCCACACCAGTTTCCTGACTCATAAGCATGACCAGGTTTAAGCTGAAGTTGAGTGTATGTGGCATTGGCAGAACAGACCTGTCAGACAAACCCTCCTTACTCTCACGAGGAATCCAGGGGGATTAAAATTCCAAAGCAAGTTCTTGGGTTTGACTCAAGGCCCATGGAGTCACTGGAGAGAAGATGGCAACAGCTGCAGCCTTTGGGAGGAACAGGCCTTCCCTTCTTTTGCTTCTTAAAACTACTGTGCAGACCCACAAAATGAAGGAGGGGAAGGCAGATTACAGAGCATTTAGCAGAAGGGCTCTTAAGGACCATGCACCCCTAAGCAGTCCTAGGGTGGAGGGGGGGCGGGGTGCTCAGGAGGTCTGCAAATCCCTGGAACTTATTTAAAAAGTCAGGCAGTGTGATGTATGATGAGGACGACATGCTTTGCAGCTATCTGGGTAAAAATCCTGGCTCCACCATTTACTAGTCCCGTGATGTGACCTTGAGCAGTTACTTAATCTCTTCTTTCCCTATCTTCAAATGCATGAAAATATTGGGCTGTTGTGAGAAATAAATGAATTAATATACGGAGAGCATTTAGAACACTCCCTACTGCAGAGTAAGGTCTGAATGAGGTCATCAAGCACTGTCTTCTTCATTGTCATGGTCTCATTAGATATTCAAAGGGGCCCATTAGCTCCCAAAAGGTTAAGAACCACTTGTGTAGGCAAAGCTCCCATTAAAGTGAGAAGTCTAGAATGGCTGAGTTGGGGCCAGAATTAGCCTTCTTCTGCAGGGTCTTCCTCTCACTATGGCAGCTGGTGGGGGCCACAGGGTGAGGTTGTCATCAATTCCAGGAAGTTCTACTCACATTGTCTCTACTAAGAATTTTCATTGGTTTGAATTTCCCCTAGCTTCTTAAATGGAGGAAATCCTAGCACGACTTCTTTTAAACACAAGTTTCCTGATACATGAAGTTAAAAAGATTCCATTTGATTTTGAAAACACAGTTCACATCAATTGGGTACTTCAAAAACTGTGTAAATAGGTCTTTCTGTGTTTTGCTCGCAAATCCTAAAATTCATAGAATTTTGTACCTGAAGGTATTACCAAACGTTTCTGTTTGGTCACATTAGTAGTTATGGCAATGCATTAGAAAGGTTAAGTCCCTGGAATGATCTGAGGCAAAAATGCATATGGAAGCAGCTAGCTCAAAAGTCACATTTGAGATGTTCAATAAATAGAAGTTGACTGGGTATAGCATGTAGCAGGAAAAGTTGTGTGGATAAACCCCACCCTGGACTTTAGATGCATCGTTCACCCCCTTGGGCCTCTGTTTTCTCATCCATAAAATAAAGGGGACTGGGAGAGACGACCTGTTAGGACCCTGATTTAAATTTTCTGAATTTAAGCTAGAGCCCACCAGTGCTCTGATTTCAGCTGCATTTCAATGACCTAGCTAAACCACTAGAAGGCATAAGAAGACCTGGAGAATGAGGGCATTAGCCCCGAGGGGGACAAAAAAAAAGCGGTCCTGTTTCTTGCTGCTTGTGAGAAGTTTTCAATATGCTTTTCTTTTGGAATTTTCCTGTCCACTGCTCTATTAGCCAATATTTAAACTGAGTTTGGAATGAATCACTTCCCCTTTTTAGTTCCAAATGCCCAGAGTTCTGAGCTGTTTCTCTAAGTCACAGTTCTAAAAGGTTCTCTGGCTCAAGTCAAATCTACTGGCTTTGGGAAGGGAGCCTTAGATACAGTCTCTTAGGCATTCAGTTAATAAAAGCAAGTAAAAAGGCTACTTCTAAAAATGTGTTTGTGCATTAGGAATGTGATTCTGAATGGCAAAATCAATGCTCCACCCCTAGACCCCATTCTCTGTGGGAGCCAGGCTTCACCCTTCTCCAGGAGGGGGGCCCACAAGCACAGGCCAGCATCCTCCTTCCTTGTCCCCACCGCTTGCCTGAGGCTGCCCTGGGATGTTTCCTTCAGGGCCCTCAGCCTCCCCAGGCTGCTTTAGAATTGGCACCAAATCAGAAAGTAGAACTTTTCCTGGTGGTGATTCAGAGACTCCTCCCAGTGACTAGGGCCTTTTGAGAAGCTTGACTAGTTCAAATTCATTTTTCAGGCCAACACTGGGAACAATCCTAGAGGCTCTCCTTACAGTTTCAGGGAGGAGAGCATGACTGGGAATTCTGAGATAGGAACAAGATCACTGTACCTTGTGTCTTCTATAACTTCGTCGATCAGCTTCAACCATAATTCGGCCAACTGGTTTGCAGGAATTTTACCTTGAATCCCTGATTTTAGAGCCTCTGTGTTTGATTGCTGGAGAGTTTGGAAAGAGAGGAAATAATCGGTTCATTGTGCGTCATGCCATTAAACCTAGTAAAGGTTTAATGTTTCTTTTCAAGAAAAAATACACAAAAGACTTGACAGAAAAACCAGTGCATTTAATTTTTTACGTTTAGTAATGCTCACCATAGCTTAGCACTATTTACTTTTCTTCAAAAGGCAATCAACGCTGACATCTATAAGTAACAGGGCAATCTTTCATATATCCTTGACCTTTGAAACCATGTGAATATTTTATGTATTTAAAAAGTAAATAAAATAAAACCAATAAAGATGGGAGAAGGAATCCTACCATGGAATATAAAACAGAAACAAATGAGCTATATGACTACACCAAACTAATCCAAATAACTTTTGAACACAATATTTTGATGATATACTCTCAATTTAAAGAAAAAAACCATTGGGGAGCCTGGGTGGCTCAGTCGGTTAACCCATCGGGGCACCTGGGTGGCTCAGTCGGCTGACTTCAGCTCAGGTCATGATCTCATAGTTGGTCAGTTCGAGTCCCGTATGGGGTTCTGTGTTGACCACTCAGAGCCTGGTGCCTGCTTCAGATTTCTGTGTGTGTGTCTCTCTCTCTGCCCCCCACCCCCACTCACTCTCTCTGTCTCTCAAAAACATGAATAAACGTTAAAAAATTTTGAAGAAAAGAACCATGAACATATCAAACTCTAAATTTGTTTGTTGCAGTGGTTTATCTATGGATATTAGGATTGAACAAATGAGCAAATGACGTTTCTCACTGTTGGAGAAAAGAGTTATAAATATAGAAATAGGGAAGACTAGAACAAACCTGTGACATTAGAATGGATTTGGAGTTAGGCTTATAAATTCATTGCTTTTCATATATTGATAGATCTAGAAATAAATCACACGTCAATATGTGTGTGCATGTGCCCGTCATTAAGTCTGTCCACTGAGAAGGCCTAGAAGCAATGGCATCTAAATAGTAGTGAGCATCTAATACCCAGATCTTGGTTTTCATATGATATTCCCGCTAAGAGGAAACAGAATTCTTCAGAAAATTGGCGATTTGAGAATTAGGGCAGAGCAGTACAAGATGAGCCCAGAACATACTATTGTGTCACTTTGAGCATCTGCTGACACAGATTGAGAGAGTGCCCACCATGATCATCAAAAGTCCTGATCATGGAAAGCCACCATGTTGTCCAGATCAGCATGGAATAAGGATAGCCTGATCAATGCTGAGGAGAAGAACAAGGAAGAAAAAGGCCTGAAGAATACCCAAAACATAATCAGAATAGAGGGGTGACCAGTTCTTTACTAATTTCCTTGAGATGGAGGACTGGAAGTTAATACTACAACCAGACTGCATGTCAGGTGAACAATTATGCTTAAGTTAACTTAAACTACAATTCTCCTTCAATATCATCTTTATAATATAAAACAATATATATTTTTTAATGTTTATTCATTTATTTTGAGAGAGAAAGAGACACAGAATGAACATGGGGGGGGGGAGGGGCAGAAAGAGGGAGGGGAGAGAGAATCCCAAGCAGGCTCTGTGCTGTCAGTGCAGAGAGAGACATGGAGCTCAATCTCATGAACTATGAGATCATGACCTGAGCCAAAATCAAGAGTCGGCTGTTTCAATCCATAAGAGACTCTTAAATACAGAGAACAATCTGAGGGTTGATGGGGTGGGGGATATGGGAGAGAGGAAATGGGTTATGGGCATTGAGGAGGGCACTTGTTGGGATGAGCACTGGGTATTGTATGTAAGCAATGAACCACAGGAATCTACCCCAAAAACCAAGAGCACACTCTGCACACTGTATGTTAGCCAATTTGACAATAAATTATATTAACAAAACGAAAAAAAAGAGTCTGCCGCTTAACCAACTGAGCCACCCAGGCGCCCCATAAAACAATATGTTTAGATTTTGCTGTGGAATCTTAGATCAGGTATATTCCAGGACCCCCACATGTATTGGTCTTACCCTGACAGAGGTTAGACCTTAGAAAAAATTAATACTAATATAATCTGGAAATCAAAACACTAATCACACCAATTTAGTATCTTTGACTTACAAATATCCCAACCATGTGCCCCTCCTCATCAATATCAACTAGATGGGAAATTACAGATACCACATCTATGCAGTTTCTGCCAGAGGGAACTCCCAACCTCCAAACAAGGAAAGTTCCCTCTAGTTTACAAAAAGAGCATAAAATGTCAGGCTCTGGTTCCTCTGAGCCCACCTCTTCCCGCAGTGGAGATTTTTACTCCTTTAACAATAGAGCTCTAAGGGCTGCATATTTATATTGGCATGAACCATTCTCCACACCACTCCTAACTGTGGCAGAACCTGTGGGTTGTCCTCCCCCTTCGATATCCACCCTCTTCTTCCTCAGGAAGAGAACTTTTATCTGGCCTATGCCAACCCAAGCATAAGACGGCACTTCCTAGGCCCCTTAGAGTGAGATGTAGTTGTATGACTGGATTCTGGCCAATGGATAATGAGTAGAAATCAAGTGTGTGACTTCCGGGTCTTTCCCTCCAAGGGAAAGGCCTGTGCCATCTACTTCCCCATTCCTCTTCCCTCAGGCTTGAGGGCAGGCTTAGTGGTGAGCAGCCTCAACCATGCAGACAATGACAACTCCTTAGTGATAGCAGAGCAACAAGAGGGAAGGAGTGCAGGTCCCCAACATCTCTGAACCTCCATACCAGCCTGGGATCACTGACGTCAACTGTTACTAAAGAAATAGCTCTTATCTTGCTTATCACTATATTCTGATGTCACTTACAGGGACTACCTTGTAACTAATACATAATTCACTCTGTCCAGTGGAAAGGAAATATAGAAAAGATAAACTTACCAGCCGTTCTGCCATGGCTAGGAGAGTGTTCACCGCATCCAGGCGATGACTAATGTCCTCCCAGTATGAAGTCAGGGTAACAACTGGCTTTGTGTGGGCCCAAGGCAAGTAATAATAGTAGTTGCCTGGTGTAGAACATTGAGGGTCAGTGAACATTGGACACTTAAACAACATGTCTATTAAGAGATGTGTAAAACGGGCTACAGGTTAATCCATCCATATGCTTGGGGAATGGTTTGGGGTGATCTTGTTTTTAAATTTTATTCAATGAAGCAACCAAGGGATAGACAGAAAGTTTTTTATTCATTCAACCTGTTCTGAAAATCTCTCTAAAATACCCTAGTAAGCCGAACTCAACAATTTTAGGATCTTGCAGTGGTTCAGGATCACCGATGATTACATAACACTGCAGCAGAAAATAGAGATGGGAGTTTAGATTATATGTGTTTGTACCCGAAAAGTGCTATTCTAAATATTTTTGTTGGAATTGGGGCAAGAAAAAAAAAAAGATTTTCTATTTTGTAAAGCATGGATTCATGGGGTTTGGTATTACTTAGAACCTTACAGGGATTAACAATTACCAGCCAACTTTTTTCTAGTACATTTTATATTTTCACACTGCTTGTACAAAAATTAGGTAAAAATTATGGCAATACTATTGGAACATTTGATCAGAATGTCTCTCTCCTTTCTATATACTCTTAAACCATTTGTTGATATCTTTACTTGCGCATTCTCATACTCCACTTTGTTATTTTACACACTAGAATGTATACTCCTTAAAAGTAGAGACTGTTTCTCATCCATGTTTGTTCAAACACAGCTATTTAATCCTCACAGGAACTCTGGAGAAGATAATGAAACTGAAGGTAAGAATTGAGTGATGCGGCTAAGGTCATAGTGCTGGAGAGTAACAGAATGAAGACCGGAAGCTTGATTTTCCAGGACCTGAGCCAGTGTCCCATCCATTTCAACTACTCAATCTAAGAGCAGTTTGGGGCTTGGTAGGGTGGGGTTGGGCAGGGTGGGAGCTGACTCTCACCAGGTGGGAACTCTGGGGACCTCAGAGTTCAGCAAGTCACCATTTTGTGATTTTACAAAACAGAGCCAGTGTGAAAGCTGAACACGGCAAGGGGGCTGGGGTTCAGACCCTGGCAAAGGGCCTGCAACTTCTTGGGTTTGACCTGTCTTGAAGGTGCTCGAACTCTAGCCACCTGTCTTCCCCATTTAATCTTTTCTTTCCACTAAGCATATGCTGAAGATAATGGCTGCCAAAGGGAGAATATGTTGGATGCTTCTTGTCCTGTGATGCACCCACCGTAAACTTATGAGAAGAGGATGGTTAGAGGCAGTCTTACCATCAAATATGGCACGGCTGTATTGGGTAGTTGATGCCAAAGGCTTACAAGTTGTGTCAAACTTGTTGCCGTAGTTCCCAATGCTGACTTCAAACTGAATGGCCTCGCCAACATCTTGCAACATGGTGGCTGAATGGAACACGGCAGACAGGCTATACTTCCGCCTTCGTTGGTATTTCTGTAAAGTATGGGCAGACGTAAGGCTCAGTGAAACTCCTTTTGCTCTTATTTATATGTGGGTGTCTAGCAGATGTAATTCTAAAACTAATAATTAGTATTGAATTAAATGCCAGTAGAGAATGTTCTTAAATCTAGCAGTTTTTCTTGTACTCATACAAGTGGGCAAAGATAGAAGTACCAGGATATTCACTGCAGTGTTGACTGAAATAGAGAGAGAAAAAAAAAAAAAATGAAAGCAATACAAATGTCTAGCAATAGGTCACTGGTTAAACAAACTATGTTACATCCATATAATGCAATAAAGTTAGTAAAAAGGTAGATTCATATGTGCAAATGTATTTTAAGTGAACTCATTAATTATATATTTTAATATTGGCATATGCATGGAGAATGTGTGGAATAGAAATAAAATTGTTGACAGTTATATTGGGAAGGTAAAAAGATTATGGCTAATCGTACTTTCTAATTTATATGTTTTTAATTTTTTGAATTGCTTGAGTATTAACTTTCTTTTTCTTCTACTTTTTAACAAAATGTTTCTTTATTTTTGAGAGAGAGAGAGAGCGTGAGGAAGGGGCAGAGAAAGAGGGGGACAGAGGATCCGAAGCAGGTTCTGCACTGGCAGCAGAGAGCCTGATGCGAGGCTCAAACTCATGAACCCTTAGATCATGACTTGAGCCGAACTCAGACGCTTAACTGATTAAGCCACCTAGGTGCTCCTTAAGTATTAGTTTTCAAATAAAAAACAACAATAAAGATTTTTAATGTAAGACTTTAAAATTAACTGAATTTAGGTGAACTTATTTTCCTGTTTTCTGAAACAGAAATCAAACGTTATTTTTTCCTTTCTCTCTTTTTAAAAAAATTACCGGGGAGCGCCCGGGGGACTCGGTCATTTAAGCATCCGACTTCGGCTCAGGTCATGATCTCACGGTTCATGGGTTCAAGCCCCGTATCGGGCTCCCACATCAGGCTCTGTGCTGACAGCTTGGAGCCTGGAGCCTGCTTCAGATTCTGCATCTCCCTCTCTCTCTGCCCCTCCCCTGTTTCCACTCTGTCTCTCTCTCTCTCGAAAATAAATAAACATTAAAAAAAAATTACTGGTTTATTGAGTGTGTGTGTGTGAGGGAGTTGAACATAGGGCCAAAAATGACCACACCGAGGATCTTTCAGCCTGGCAGAAATGACCATGAGCCCTCAGGCCATCCTTAATCCGAGCACATAAAGTCTCCTGAATCCACAGATTGCTCAGATGGTATCTCTCCTTCTTTGTGGATCATATCCTCACTGATCTTTGGGGACTCTTCCTACTTTAGTCAAACAGAGCCATGCAATGGTTGAAATGGCTGTACCTCATTATGTTCTAGGCATTCTGCCACTTAATACCGTCCACATCTAGACTCTGTTCCGGAACTCCGTCGGTATCCAATCTCTGTAGACACTTGTCAAGCTTAGGGGTGAGAATACCAGTGGTTACACTTGGCTACATGCTTCACTAGAGGATTCATGGAGACCCATGAGTGATAATACTCAAATTGTTTGACGAATTTCTCACTATGGCAAGTTTACTTTGAAAGCCCTTAGAGAAGGAACTCCCAGATCTGGAGTCCTTCAATTTGAGATTTGGAGGCCACATTGCTATCAAACTTTCGCATACCCTGAATCTTATTGTCGTTGGATTTGCTCTTTTGCATTCCCACCTTGCTACCAATTTGTGCAGCATAATCTACGTAGCAACGTAATGACACATTTCACCTTTAAGAAGCTAACAAAAATTGGGTCACCTGGGTGGCTCAGTCAGTTGAGCGTCCGACTTCAGCTCAGGTCATGATCTCATGGTCTGTGAGTTCGAGCCCTGCGTTGGGCTCTGTGCTGACAGCTCAGAGCCTGGAGCCTGTTTCAGATTCTGTGTCTCCCTCTCTCCGCCCCTTCCCCGCTCACGCTCTGTCTCTCACTGTCTCTCAAAAATGAATAAACATTAAAAAAAATTGTTTTTAAAAAGAAGCTAACAAAAATTACGTGATCCCAGTAGGATATTTGTCAACCGATTTCCTTTTCTTTTGTCATTCATCCATACCATGGCCTTTATTCTATTAAATGTATCACAATCATGGGCAGTTCTTCTGCCTTGTATGATGTAAGAATATGTTCTTTCATTCACAGAAGTACTTGGACAACAGTATCAAAAATTTCTTTTTTCAAATTGCAGTGAAACACACATAACATAAAATTCTCCACGAGCCATGTTTAAGTGTGCAGTTCGGTGGCCTTAGGGACGTTCACATTGGTGTGCTACCATCACCACCATCTATCCACAAAACTCTGCCCATCTTATAAAACTGAAACTCTGTACCCATTAAACCCCAACTCCCCATTCCCACCTCCTTTCTGTCTCTCTGAGTTTGGCTACTCTGGGTATCTCATGTAAGTCAAATCAAACAACATTTGTCCTTTTGCGACTGGCTTATTTCACTTAGTTCAATGCCCTCAGTGTCTAGCCACATGGTAGCATGTGTCAGAGTTTCCTTCCTTTTTAAGACTGAAGAATTCTCCATTGTACTGTTGAAAGATAAACTGGGGCATGTTGAAAAGTTTTAAGATTTTATTTGAGCAAACATAGATTGGATTGGGCAGCGACAAAGCAGAAGTGGTTAAGAGTGCTCCACCTACAAGAGCTGAGGAAAGACTTTCAGAGAGCAAATGTGGAAGGAAGGCAAGGAAATTATTTGACTGGCGCTGGCTTAAGTGGTTGCATTATTTGGGAAAGTCTAGTTGGTTATTTGCGCTTCATTGTCCTTTGGTTTTGATTTCTTAACCTGGAAGCATTTACAGGCCTAAGTTCTGGTTTGCTTATGTAGGCTGCCCAGGCATTACGGCCACTTCTGTCTAATGGCATCCTTGTTTAATAAGTTTAGCAGTGTGTATATACCACATCGGTCTGTCCATTCATCTATCGAAGGATTGCTATCAATGGACGGCTTCTATCTTTTGGTTATTATGAATAATGCTGCTATACACATGGGTGTACAAATATCCACTTGAGTCCCCGCTTTCAATTCTTTTGGGTCTATACACAGCAGTGGATTTTGGAATCACATGGCAATTCTACTTTTAACTTCTTGAGGACTGTTTTAAGAACATCTGACAGGGACTGTAGTTTGTTGTCTTGAAGAACCACAGGACGTGCCACTATTACAAAGTCTCTGTTTTGGTTAAAAGGATTTTTGACATGGTACAATGGAAACTCTCAATAGGATTTCATCAGAAATCCTTCTGGGTTTCAATCTTTCTTGAAAGTCTTTCCAAAACATTGGTTTGAAAACTTAGCTGCATACTGAATCACCTGAAGGGCTCTGAAATATCCTTATAGCTGGGTGCCACATCCCAGAGACTGCCTAGCACTGTGAATTTAAAATTTTTCCTACTTACATTAGTCCACCGTCACTTTGGCAGAGAGGGGGTTGGAGACTTTTATCGCTTGACAGGAGTCCCTTTAACTGTCCACAACTAAGCCTCCTGAACTATCCATGGTTCAGGAATGCTGTGGAAATTCTGGGTTTGGTTTAAATTGTGTGAAAATTAGAAAGCAGGAAGTTATTTGTACTAGTAAGAACTTCTATATACAGCATAACTTCTTTGTAAACCATCTGGGATGATCTAAGAGAAGGGAAGGAGCAAAAATATGAGACATAATTTGGGGCCTAAGTCAGGGCCCCCCCCCCAAATGACCAGCGTTTAAGCTGGTGCCATCTGCTAATACAGAGGGTGCAGAGAAAGTGCATGGGGAGGCTGTGGAAGGGGTGGGGATGCCACTTCCGGCTGGGCTGGCTCTGCCTTGCACACCTCTACGTGGCCACGATTCCATTAGATCTCCCTGGGTTTTCCTGAGCATAGCTCACAGTCACCTGCACCCTGGTAGCACCCTCACCCTGAAGGGTTTGAGCTCTAAGACAGTAATTTGGGTTTTGGCCATCACCACACCTCCCAACAGAGCGGCCCACTCTGTGAGCGAGCCGCTCAAGATGGAGCTACAAACTGGGTCGCTTCCCAGGTCCAAATTCCACAAGGGGCAGGGGATCTACATCTGCTCACCTGCCCCAGAGCCAGGCTCTGGACTGTGAAGCCTAGAATTCCGCCCTCCCCCCAGCCCTTTCTCACTTCCCCTGTGCCTCAGGGCTCAAAGAGGGGGAGAGAAGAAGGAACAAGCAACAAAGTTTAGAAAAGTCAGGAGCCTCAGCTTTTGTTCCCTGTGTTGCCTTTGGGCAAAACTGCTCCTAATGGGGAAAGTTAAAGAATGTAAATTATAATCTACTGAACACTGACGGATGTTTCTTTGACTCTGTAGGGCCTTGGGGCTCTCTTTCCAATCATCAAAGACAGGTGTGTGTGGTAGGTGCAGGTGGTATCAGAGTTTTAGGAGTAAATCTGGAGAAGGTGTGATTTTTGTCAAGCAGAATACTGAAAAAGGGGTAACAAGTAACAGCTCTTAAAAGTGGCCGGGGGACCACCAGGCGTGGGACATTAAGGATCAGTGACAAGGAGACTGTGCCAAAGAAAACTGCCCGACTCGCCACCTTTGGTCTATTTACTAAAGGCGGCTGACAACTAGCGGAGCTGGTGGAAGAATCTGAACGTGTTATTTCAAGCAATATTTGTTGAGCATTTACGTAGGCCAGACGAATGGGAGAACTCAAGGAGGTTCTAATTGAGCAGAAGACAGAATGCATGTTCATAAAATGGTCCCAAAATATGTTAGGTTACACACGAGAAGACTGGGAAGGAGTAGGGTGGAAGTGGTCTAGGAACAGATCCCAGATGGTGGAGACAAAACGATGGCGTCCTTTAGTGACTGGGCAGAGCTTCCAGAAGCCAGCAGGTGTCTGAATAGAAGTGGGATGCCACGCTTCATCTTCTTCTACCTGCCTGATTCCTTAGGGAGGTGGCCACAGGTGGAACCCAGCTGCATCTCTTCAAGGGTCTCTCCACTGGAGCCAGTTCAGCTCTAAGGAGGTGGGGCAGCTCTATGGCAACTGAGTAGGAAAAATTCACTCTCCCTCCTGTGTTCCTCCTTTACTCTCACAGGACTACCACACTCCGAACACTTCTGATACCAGACGTGTAGCGGATTTTCCCACACCACGCAATTCTACAACACCAGTTGGGTGTCCTACAGTTGAACTCAATTCTGACACTATCTACCCAGAGACAGAATGTCTCAGTCCCACAAGACTGCCCCATCCCCACTTCAGATCCCAGTCGAAAGTCCAGGTTCTGATCGATCGGGTATAAATTGGAGGCTCCCATGACTTCCTCCTCAGAGTTGATTAACTTGCTAGAGCAGCTCACAAAACTTGGGAAAGCAGTTTACTTACTGGTTACCAGTTTATTATAACAGGATATGATAAAGGCTACAGGTGGACATCCAGATGGAACTGCTGCATAGGACAAGGTATGTGGCAGGGACACGGAGCCTCCACGTCCTCTCTGGGCACAACACTCTCCCCAAACATGCATGTATTCACATCCCAGAAGCTCTCTGAATCCTGTATTTTGGGGATTTTTTATGGAGGTTTCATCACATAAGTGTGATGGATCATTAACTCAATTTCTAGCCCCTCTCGGGAGAACAGGGAGTAAGGCAGAAAGTTCCAAGCTTCTAATCATGGCTTGGTCTTTCTCATGAGCAGCTTCAAACTAGGAGCCCATAAGAGTCACCTCACTAGAACAAAAGACTCACCTACCACCCAGGAAATCCCAAGAGATTTAGGAGCTCAGCGTCAGGAACCAGAGTCAAAGAGCAAATACTAGCACTATTCTTTCACAGCAACCAAGTTGCCCTCTTGAACACGACCAGAAATTTCATTATTTGCTTATGACCTGGAACATGGGATCTTTGGAAATGGGAAAAGGGTCAGGATCATCTTCGAGGCCAATGGTTCCCGGTGGTTACACAAATCTGCTCATCTCACTCTCTTATCAGGCTCCTGGTTGCCTGCACTGTGGCTGTGTCTTCAGAATCTCAGTTCCTCTCCTGCTTTTTAATGTTATTGGGATTTTAGTTAATAGATTTCGTTTCTGCTTTTATTAAATTTATGACATAAACTATTTTGCTATCTGGGTTTAATTATTTGGATCAAAGAAAAGTAACTTTGTTTTCTATTTCAGTTTATAAAAAGCTGTTCTTTTATACTGTTGACATATACTGTGGCGACTGTATACTGTTGGCTCTTTGTTTTTTGAGTTTCTTTTTGGTTTTATTTTTTACTAAATCTATGACACAGGCTTCTTTGCCTGTACTGTATGTGTTTAATTATTTGGAGTAAAAAAGAAAAAAGAATTCAGTTTTGCATTCTAGCTACCATACTTTGTTGAGTCTCTTCCTACCCCTTCCCTCTCCCCCTCTCTATTACAAGTGCTTAAAATAAAAAGAAAGGCCAACTTAAATTCTGTTCTGGTGACAGCACAAAGTAAAGAGGCACTGTAATTGCTGAGAACCCATGGCCGCATTTCTGCCTAAACCCAAGTTGTAGCTGGACTCTTCAAGAGCCAATCTATAACAGCTCAAGTCCAGAACCACCCATGCCATACCATGTGTCTTCATAGAGGCCTTTGGGGGTTTTTTAGCTATTTTCTTGCACGATCCTGGCAGTAAATGGCATGTAAGCTGCTCCACTTTCCCACCCACCCTCTCTTCTTTTTCCTTTTTCTAAATTTGTTCTTAAGATGTGTTACGATTCCTCACCTTCAGAATTGATGGCGGTATGAGGTGGATAGAAAGACTCACACCAGGATCTTATTGACCGGGGGAATTTGTTTTGGCTCTGTGTCTCTTTAACAAGTAAACAACCAAAACAAAATGAGTATACATTACATGATCCCACAACATACACTTCTTATAGAGATTCGTCTTGATTTATGACCTCATCTGCAGAAGCAAGGTTGGAAAAGTCAGGATAAGTCCAGCACTCAAGGTCTTCAAGTGTCCCCTGTTGTTACTATGTTATGGTAGATTTATCATTTGCAAGGATTATGTTCCTGAGATCATAGCAAATCCCGAAAGTCAATAATGTCACAATATTCTATCATTACCCCCATGAAATATAACAAAATAACTGAAAACTCTGGGGGACTGCTTCAGACCCTATGTAAGAGTTGTGCACCGGTGTCAGGAATAGAGAAGCACAGAGCCTCACTCTCATGGACATGCAGACTGGGTGATGGCTAGGTGCACTGACCAGCACTCACACACCTGCTTTTCTGCACACCTGACTCAATTTCTCACCTCAGCAAAATCACTCCTCGCTACACATCAGAAACTCCGGGATAACTCAAGAGTGGTCAACACCATTAATGCTAAATCCAAGAATGGCATTATGGCACCATTGGTGGCATGATATAAGTCGCAAATGGTATTATTTATGTGTCTGTATATCAGTGGGAAGAGGTAGGATGACAAGGAGTAGAGTGATGGAGAGACACTTGATAATTTCTTGAAGACTTATCTCCCAAGAGTTCTTAACATAATCTGGCCTTTATATCCACTTGTTTGATAGGCTGATTCAGGAAATAGAAGCAAGTGCCCTAGAATTTTTTATTGGATACATTAATGTATAAAAACTGGGAAAACTATGACTTAAAATTTCTAAGCAGTTTCTGATTCTAGGAGTCGAGATATGAATTCACATTCAAGGCAGACCATTGCTTTGCTCAGGAAACTTCTTTGGACAGACCTTTAACTATAATATAAAACACACAGCTACCGGGGTTCTTTCACCATTTAAATAACCTGACTTCAACTGTTCCATTTGGTCACATGCACTGTTAAGTGTATGTTTTAGCCAGAACTATGTTATAATCTGTGCTTGTAGAGGGGGGAGAAGTGATCCTTTCCCTGTGAGAACTTGGACTGATGCCCTGTGGCTTGCCGGTGGTAGGTGTAAGGTTCCTTCTTGAGGCTGAGGGGTGGAGACAGAGTTAACCTGTGAAAGAATGTGTGGCACAGTCTTCTCTTACAGGGGAAGACACAGGCGCTGGATTGAAATCTGTGTGGCTCATGAATAACTGGACTCCTAATGTTCCAAACACGCCAGGACCGAAAATTCCAGAATATACTGCTTTGGACTCTAACCTCCTAATATTGTCTTCTTGGGAGTCCATGAACAAGGCTACAATGGTCTGGGGGAGAAGGGAGAGTTTCCTCTAAAGGGAGTAGATATTTTCCTTGTCACTCATCCCGAAAGGGGCAAATCTCATAACAGGCAGACATGAAACTCCTAGAAAGGAGAAGGCCTTGTTTGGCTGGGAATTCATGGCACTTGACATGGACGTTGAGGTGGCCATGTGTACAGGATGGTGTTGGGAATAGGGGAAGGTGGGGAGCCGAGCCCTGCCACAGTAAGCAGGCTAGAGAGAGACAGGGAGGCCAACTGCAACAGACCCAGAAAGCTGGTCTGAGCCCAGAGCTTTGAGATTAGCCATTTCAAGTTACTCATTTCACGGTTTCCCTACTCTTACCTCTTACTGGAGGTAAAAGTTTTTCTAAAATTGCCATTTGGTTTCTGACGTAATGTGGAGACATAAGAGAAGGGTCTATCCCATGCCTGGGATGGAGGGGAAGGTGAAGGAGACAGCTTCAAGAAGCTTGTTGGGTCGGGGTGGAATCCAGCAAAGAGTAGCCCTGGGCAGAGAGCCATAAGTGAGCTGGATGCTCTGGCAAACAGTTCAGATTTCCGGAACACATAAGCATCAACCCGGGATTCTCAGAAATAGGTGGGGGAAGATGTGGTGTACACATACAAAATGGAATATTATTCAGTCACGAGAAAGAAGGAAATCCTGTCATTTGTGACAACATGGACGGACCTGGAGGGCATCATGCTAAGTGAGATAAGCCAGACCAAGAAAGACACTGTATGATATCATTTATACGTGGAATCTAAAAAAGTCAAACTCTGGGGCGCCTGGGTGGCTCAGTCGGTTAAGCGTCCCACTTCAGCTCAGGTCACGATCTCACGGTCCGTGAATTCGAGCCCCGCATCGGGCTCTGGGCTGATGGCTCAGAGCCTGGAGCCTGCTTCCGATTCTGTGTCTCCCTCTCTCTCTGCCCCTCCCCCATTCATGCTCTGTCTCTCTCTGTCTCAAAAAATAAATAAACGTTAAAAAAAATTTTTTTTAAAAAGTCAAACTCATAAAGACAGAGAGTAGAAGGGCAGTTACCGGGGGTTGGGGAATTGGGAAGATGTTGGTCAAAGTGTACAAACTTGTAGTTAGAAGACAAATTCTGGAGATGTAATGCAGTGCGTAGTGATTATAGTCAACGATGCCATATTACATGCCTCAAAGTTGCTGACAGACTAGATATGGAGTGTTCTCACCACAAAAAAGAAATGATAATTATGTGATATGATGGCAGTGTTAGCTAACACTACAGTGGTAATCATATTGCAATATGTAAGTATACCAAATCAACACACCATGTACCTTAAACTTACACAGTGCTATGTGTTAATTTTTTAGAAGTCAAAAAATAAAAATATTAATCAACTAGCATATTTATTTTTAAAACTCATAATAACGGTATAGGATGTGCTGGAAATGATTCAGTGGGCAACAGAGACAGGGCTAACTTAATATTGGGTTATCCATCACATATGTTAACAAATCTGTATTGCAGATGTCAATTAATTGACAAGGAAAAAAATGAGCATTTTACAGCTTAATGATAGTAATATTCTTCTTCTGGGATTTATTACCTTGAGTTAGTAACACTAGCATTTGAATTTACTAGGAAAAAACTACATCTGTAGCTCTCTACCATATGGATCATGGGCGCTTAAATTGTGTCCATAGAGGAGAAAGAGCTGATTGGAAAAAAAAAAAAGAAAGAAAAAAAGAAAGAAAGAAAGAAAGAATGAAATGGTTGCGGAGGTGAATTTGGAAGACTTCTGTCTTCAAGGAGGAATTAATATAAACGTGCCCTCAGATGCTGGGAACCTTGAGATATGCCTCCTTCTGAAAGTGGAAATGACTAATGTTGGGACCAAGGCCATTTGGGATGGCTCTTGTGGCCACTTCCCCAGGACCACACAATCCCGGTTAGCAAACAAGCCATTTGGTTCCAAGGTATCACTGCTCCTGCCAATTTTCGGTAGGGTATTAACATCACAAAAGATGAAGCAAGCCTCACTCACCATACAGCTGTTCTAGATAGATCAAGAGGGTGTTAAATAGATCCAGAGGTACTTGCTATGACTCAGCTCTCCAACTCTGCCACAGCTGATCCTGCAGTCCCTCGATGTCCCCACTTGCTCAGGCAGGCCAGTACTAGCCACCCACCGCCAATCCCCTAACACCCCCTTTTCCATACCAAGCATCATCCACACTCCAAAGTTACCTCTACAACCAGCAGGTCGTCATTTGAAATGGGCTCAAGTTTTTTGTCTGGTGGTGTCTTTTCAAGAAAAGTGCTTAATTCAACCAAGATTCTGCCTCTGTAGGCAACTCCTTCCCCCTGAAAGGCAACAACACGAAATTACTCCTGCAGGCCTGAACAACAGCAAAAAGAACTCTCTAGTCAGGCTAATGCAGCTACAGTTTAGTGTTTCCTTCCCGTGGCCCTAACCTCCAAATTCAATCGGTCAACAACTCTCTCAGTTGGGTTCAGGTCTTTGGTAGCTGAAAGAAAAGTCAGTGACTTCAGGAAGGGATCCAAAGAGAGCTGGGGAGCCAGGGCTGAAAGGGATCTTAGCTATGACTAGGTCAGAGGCTTTCAAGCCATGCTCTGGACCCTGAAGAGGTTCCCGGAGGCTGGGGGTGGGAGTGGAAGGTACTCAAAGTCTCCCTCACCCTACTTCAGTAGAGCAACTCTACGTAATCTGTGTCAACTTGGCTCCTTCCCTACTCTTCTCAGGAAGGGAAGGCTGCCATGTTGGCAACCAGGGCAAATCTCAGAGCAGCCAGGAAATAAAAGAGGAAGATGTTTTGGGTGTAGCTAAGCATAAGGATGAAGAGCGGATACTCCTCTCTCCATATCTGGCAGTGCTGGCAACAGAATTTTCTGGAGAGGAAGGGAAGGCTTCCACTTCCAGAGCCAGTCCATTACCCCTGCTCCCTCAGGGGTTTATCTCTACCTCAGTCCCTTTCTTGGGCCTTCAGAACTGACTCAAAGACATTACTTTGGCTTCTAATATGCTGGAAAGAGCATTTCCCGTCTCTGGGCCTCCATATCCTCATCTATAAAATGAAGATGTTGGATTGGATCAGCGATAGCAGTTTCATCAGGCATGTCACCTCCAATCATTTGGTAAATTCCTAGAACACAGTATCGAACAGGATTCTGAGGCAGCACATTTGCTTGTTAGGAAAGAGCCAGCATTGATCACTGACATCTGCCCTAAGTGCAGGACAGGGGGAATGGCCATGCTGTGCATTTGTAATTGCCAAATTAGATGGTCTCCGGGATCCTTTCCTAGCCTTGTACTCAAAGACTTGAGGAGTGTGGGACTTCTGTCCTTCAACACTTGATCAGTCACATGTCGGGTCTATCTGTGTGTGTGTGTGTGTGTGTGTGTGTGTAGAGATTCCCTAGATATGAGACTTAATTATAACCATTATAAGAAGGAATCACATTAATAAGTGTTCCATTAATAATAAATCTTAATTGAGACACTAACCTTGCCAGTATTTAGCTCATCATAGGGGTCTGGGAATCCTGTGTACTCTCTGGGGCTTCCGTAAAGGTTCAGGTAACAAGGTCCAAATGTTGGCACAAAGCCCACCTCTGTTTCTCCTGTATTTGCTGAGAGATAACATCATTATTAGATTTTAGGCTTTTACCAATTAATCTACTGAAATAAATATTAGTTATTAGTTAGCTGAGTGAGACTATTTTCCTCTAATTTGTGAGTTAGTTGTATTAATGCAAATTATAAGCACTTGTGAGACTTGCAGTATTTCCCTTTTCTTATTGCTATAAAACATTAAACAAAAAATTCAGGGGATAGTTCAGGTAAACTTATGTTGTTATTACAGAAAGATAATGCTATGCAAGTGAAAGAATAATAAGGCTTTTGAGTTGATCTTCACATTTTTTGCAAGTTTATAATTGGCCTTGTATTAAATGTGTCATTGGTAATTGGGATAGTTTGGGGTAATTGGTAATTTGGGGAAGTCATTTAAATGATATATACCAGATGAACTACATTTGTTCCCCCCAAATTCCACTTAGACTGAAATAGTTAGTACAAATATGGCAGATGCTATTAAAAATACGAGACATTAAAAATTTTTATAGATAACAATGAACTGCCTGCCTTTGGTTAGGACCATATGATATTTATAAGCAACATAAAGTCCCCATTCAAACATTCTATCTCTGATGAGCATCCAATATGCTCCATATTTCTGCTACCTTGTCTTAGCCAAGACTGCTCCCCAGTGCAGTGAGGGGAACTGAGGGCAATGTAAGAAAAAATGGAGTCAAAGGGAGACTGTGGGTGAAGATGGGGAAATGTCTCCAACCATCTGAATGGCTCCCATATGGAAGAAGGATGGATTTGTTTCCAAAAACACAGTAAGGGCCACTGATGGGTGCTACAAGGAGGTATTCTTTATTTCACTCGATGTAAGGAAGATCTTTGTAGGAATTAGAGATGTCACACAATGGGACAGATCACACTGGTGACAGAGGAAATGTTGAGGCTAGGGTTTTCAGGATTATCATCAAGACAAGTCCTTTATGAATGAGAAGTTAACCACATCACTCCTACGGCCCTTTCCAACTCTATGATTATATGTAAGGGAGAAAGATAAATGTGGATTAGCAGTTGAGCAGAATGCCCATTAGTGAACAGTTGACCAGACCATATATAAATGTGCTCTTGCAATTTTTAAAAATTATTATTTGAGGTTCTTACACCATGTATAAATGCGCTTGGGCACTTTTGAGAAGAGGTAGGAACCATGCACACTGGCAGAGATTAATTAAAGTGCAATCTTGGTGAAGAATGCACGAGAAAAGAAACATTCAAATTAAGATTTAGGAAAGTAACAACTGACAGCCTAAGGGTGAGACTTGGTAATGCCCTGGGGTGCCATACTTCACACCTGTTTGGAAACTTCTTGTGAAACCCAAGTGGGGACCAAGAATTTTTCCAACAGAGATTTCTCTGGATTGTGCTATCCTGTTACCAAATGATCAGGGTAAAATGAATATTATATCTGGACACATGGATTGGTTTGGCTTTATGTAATCTGCCATATGGAACATGGACACAGTTGACTACTTGATTATTAATAAGCAGGGTTTTGATTGCTTTCCTTGTGCTAGAATATCCATTGTGAGGAACTACAGCAGAGGACTAAAGCAGAGATCCAAAGTGAGAAAAGGAAGTCACTTTCAGGAGTTGAATCACAGAATGTTCAAGTAAGAATGGCCATTAAAACTCTTGCACCATAGTCATGCCACATTATGGATGGCCGAATTGAAGCCCATAGAAGTGACATGACTAGTCAGAGGTCCCTGAAGATGACAGATTGAGACCCAGATCTCGAGTTTCATAGTTCTACTACACCACCCATCCCTCTGGCCTAGCCCTACCTCACCCCTAGCCAGTTCCCATGGGTGACTTATTATGTTGTTTGTCATGAGTATTTGTTTTTCATTAAAGATTTCCAGGGATGGAGACAATCATTGTCAATAATAATCTATTGCAAGTTACCGTGATATCAACAGCTTAATTCTTTTTGTCCAAGCAAATCTCTTTTCAGGTATTTTATACCCTTTGACTTGCTGGCTATGCATTAACATGGAGAACCTTCCTTCTCTGGGTTTATGCCTCAGCATGGTCTCCAGGGAAAGCCTATTCTCTCACAAGGTAAGTCTCTTCCTGCCTCCAAACTTTCCTCACCAAACTTTTCCTGCACAACTGTCACATCAAACTTCCAAAGCCCTTCCTCAAAAGCCTATACTACATAAAACAAAAATTATTTAGCCTGGCCATCAACCTTTTCCTCTGACCCGCTTTTCTTTCTTTCTTTTTCTTTCTTTCTTCTTTCTTTCTTTCTTTCTTTCTTTCTTTCTTTCTTTTCTTTCTTTCTTTCTTCTTTCTTTCTTTCTCTTTCTTTCTTTTGTTCTTTCTTTCATTCTTTCTTTTTTAAAAATTTTTTAAATGTTTATTTATTTTTGAGAGAGAGAGAATGCAAGCTGGGGAGGGGCAGAGAGAAGGGGAGACACAGAATCTGAAGCAGGCTCCAGGCTCTAAGCTGTCAGCACAGAGCCTGATGCGGGGCTCAAATTCAGGAACCGTGAAATCATGACCCAAGCCAAAGTCGGAGGCTTAACCGACTGAGCCACCCAGGCAGCCCTCTGACCTGCTTTTCAAACATTTTTCAGACTTCATTCACCTCTATGAGGCTCCTTTGTATTCTGGATTTGTATAACGTATCACTTTATATTTTAATTTTTGAAACTTAAATAGCCGCCTATTTCTGTGACTACATTATAAATTCATTTGGTGAGTGGGGAAGGATTCAAATATATTTTATTTTGATTCCTTAAACACTGAGAACTGGTTCTACTACGGGGAACTACCACATAAATATTCTTGGATTGATTGGAAAAATGAATGAAGGAATGAAGAGTTACCAAATCTGCCAAGTTTGTTATAAACTTAAAGGACTACTTCAGGGGCACCTGGGTAGCTCAGTCGGTTGAACGTCTGACTTCGGCTCAGGTCATGATCTCGCGATCTGTGAGTTTGAGCCCCGCATCGGGCTCTGTGCTGACAGTTCGGAGCCTGGAGCCTGCTTTGGATTCTGTGTCTCCCTCTCTCTCTGTCCCTCCCCCGCTCATGCTCTCTCTCTCTCTGTCAAAAATAAATAAACATTAAAAAAAAATTAAACTTAAAGGACTACTTCATATTCATATTAAGTCCGAGTATAAGATATTAAGATTGATTCTTAAAAACAAATATGAATGGGGCATTGTGCCAGTAACACAAAGGCAGACAATAATAATGCTTTGTATTCGCACAGAACTTCTGTTTGCAAAGGTTTCTCAGTGCAGTATCTCTTTTCCCTTCTCACCACAAGCCTGGGTAATTAGCGCGGCAGGGATTATCGTGTTGACTTGAAAAATGACAAATTTCTGTAAACCTCAAGTCCTCATTTATTTGGGGAACAATAACATTAGGGGAGTTGTGATGGTCAAATGTGAGACCATTGAGCAAACTTGCAAAGAATGGCCAGTGCTGTGCAGACGAAAGAACATGTTATGATCCCCCCTGTTTGAAAGATGAAGCCCTTCAATGTACAATTGTTCAGTGTCTTCCAACCTAGAGATCCACGTTCAAAGTGAGGGACAGTTACTCCATACATTTTGAACAACTGATCCCACGCCCCATATCTCTACCTACTGAACAAAAACAACAATAACAGACAAAGTTATCTCTCACAGTTATTTACAATGGCACCCAATAGGATGGTATGCATCTAGGTGAAAACGTGAGACGGTAGCAAAGCCTGATTAGCACATCTGTTTTAATTTTAGCCATGCAGGACAACCATACAGCACAAATACAAAAATTAAAATTATAGCAAAACTACTTTGGAGACAGCAAAATGTTAAAAAAAAAAAGGTTCTAAAGAGAGTCAATTGATACATTCTTAATAAGACAATAGTAAATAGGAAAATCTAGAAGATAGCAAAATTACAAAGCATAAACCTGTATACGATGCAGCCCCAGATCCCGAAGATGATAAATCTATATAGTAAAAATACGACTGGTTAAACCACAAGAGAAACACGGGCATTATAAAAGAGACATTGAAAAAGTTAATCAAATCCAATGCTAGGTAAGTGGTTTAGCAACACCAGAAAAACACCAACTTCAGACCCAAGTGACATGACCCTTTTGTAATTTATACCAATCTCACCGGTTATATGCAAAATGGCTCAAACATTTGTGATAATTGGCAGAAGCGCCACACATTAAATAACTCAAATCCCTCTGGTCCCAAGGCAGTGAGGCATCTGAGAAGAGCTAGCTTCTCACCACCAAAGGAGGGCCTGGTGAAGTTACCAACATTTCATATTTTTAATAAAACGTGTACTTGTCTTATATCTGACTTAACTGGGACCAAGGCCAGAAAACCTAAGTTAATTTAGTCTGAGGCTGTGCAGGTCAGAGTGTGCAGTTCATGGTACATTATTTGTTTCTTTTGTGTGTGTGTTGGGGGTGGGAGGCGGGGGATGCTTGCTGCCTCTTGTTATTTTGAGACCCATAACGGTCTGCAGGGCTTTCAAGGAGAGAAGGCCTCAGAGACAAGGCTGAAAACTGCATGTAACAATTTCTGGTTTTAATTCTTCTGGATGTTACTGCTATATCACTAAGAAAAATGCTTATGCCAGTAAATTTTGAATAATTACCTCCAGGTAATTATTGAATGACTTCTTGCCAATGATAAATGGACGTAACTCATTTTGACCCTCCCCACCCACAGAGTTTTGATATGATTTTTTAACTACTCTGTGGGTTACCATTATGATTTAATCTAGTCTTTATTTCTGGATTCCTCACTTGATAAGACAAGGCTACCACCATGCCTACCCTTCCTCCACTCGCCTTCCTCCTTCTACTTCCAGTCTCTATCTTCCATACTTTTACATTGCAATGGGCAATAACATTTACATTCTGCTCAGAGCTTTGGCTATAGGCGTCAAAGAAAAAATAAAAAAACAGTGCTAACAGTATAGCAGCCATATAAATACTGTTCTCTGCAGAGGAAAGAGTCATGATTACATTTCCTTTGTTATGGTTCCAGTTGTATGGTCCCCTCTGCCACTCAGCAGAGGGCATGCAGACGGGAGCTTTCTTAGTTTCTAGCATTTGCTTAAAATAACGGCCACATATGACTTTATATCTGAACTATATCTTCTTTGTTCAGTATTTTGTTTTTCTTGGAATTCAAATTGCCTTTTTTTTTTTTCTTCTAGAGAGAGGAAATCTCTGTTTTCTTCACGATATCTCTAGTATCTTCCAGGTTCTTATCCATGCTATACATTGCTTGGATTAATATATGTTTTAAAACCTATAAAGTTTCCTCTTAAACAAAATGAGGATGAGAGGAAGCTTGAGTTTCTCAAGACCATATTCTGTCTTGAATTCTCTCACATAATTTACTCAACTCAATATGTTGAATACATTAGTAATTACAAGCATTTTTGTTATTTTTGTTTTGGTAACAAAAATCAGCTGCTGATATTATTGATATGTCAGCATTAAATTTTTCTCTCTTACAATCTTTGCTTTTCTCCTTCATTTCCTGTTACAATTTCTGGTGTATGCACAGAATCCCAATGCCAGGTATAGGCAAGTAATTCTCAGTATGGAGAACAACAGAAAGAAAAGTGTATTTGTTATCAATGCTTTTAGCACGAAAACAAAATACACATTATCTTAAGGAGTGGAGATTTTATGGCTCATTGCTACCTGACATCCTTGTTCCTGCTAAGGAAGTCAGTGGAGAAGGGAGTATTATTTTATATTTGGATGGACTGGAGTCAATACCTTTCTAACAGATAGGTTGCCAACACTCTGTATTGACAGTCAAAAATTTATAAAATAGCTACTGGGAAGAGTTTTTGGATGGGCACAAGAAAACCAAATTCTTCAAACTGTTAGTTGCCTTAATTATCAGTTACTAATTAACTGTTCTGCTGGTCATCACCAAAACATCACTGAAATAGTTCACTTGGCTCATCACTTTTGGCTTTTGAGAAACCAACTCCATTGCCAGGTGGCCATTCCAATTCATTCTGCTTCAGAAGTTCTGCACCCTGTCTAGTTCCAGGTCTGCTGATGGACTTACCTTCCACTTCCCCACCAGAAGCAGCAATTTTGGAGAGGTATAGGTATGTTGTTCCAACGACATCATTTTTAGTAAGACGGTCCCTGTGTAAAAGAACAGGTTAAGGCTTCTACCTATGAAGACATAGCTTCACTTCAACAATAATAAGGTTGAGTTGGAAAAGACGCTAGACCTCAGAAATCATCCTGTCCAGCGGGCCTCAAGCTTTACTGTACTTTAAGAATTACTTGGAAACCCCAGCTCTCATCTCTTATCCAAGCTTTTGATTCAATAAAAGCAGGGGTGGAGAACAAGTACCCGCATTTACACAAGTATATATCTCAACTGATTCTGATATGGATGGTCCTCCAACTACCTATTGAGAAACATTAACTGGGCAATTCATTTCAGCTATGGAAACTGAGGTTTTTACAGACAGGTCAAGGGGTTTGCCTATGGCCACTCAATACCGTTGTCATAAAATGAATGAAACAATTATAGGTATGTTATCTAATGGGTGTAATGTAATCACATTACATAGGATAAGTGTGTGTGTCTGATTTTATCATGTTCATACAGATTACTCTGATGGTTTAACAACTACAATGAATGGGTCTTTCACAGGGAGAACAATTCCCTTCCAATTCAGTTCAAATATTTATTGAGCACCTACTGTGTAACAGCTGAGGGCAGCTGAGGGCAGTTGCTTGCCTAGAACCTAAATCTTATTTGTATGGTAGGGACAAATATTCCCACTACAAGTAAATACATTATTATTAATCTTTCCATGGATATCACAGAAAGTATGCAAGTCTAACCCATGAAGTGGCCTCTGGATGGGCTCAACAGTAGGTGTAAAAAATGAGGTTTCTATGAATAACATCTCTGTGCTTAATTCAACCTATTCTTCCTTTTTTTTTATTTTAATGTTTATTTATTTATTTTTAGACAGAGAGAGAGGGAGGGAGAGAGACAGAGAGAGATTGGGAGGGGCAGAGAGAGGGAGAGAAAGAGAATCCCAAGCAGGGTCTGTACAGAGCCTGATGCAGGGCTCGAACTCACAAACCATGAGACCATGACCTGAGTGGAAACTAAGAGTCAAATGTTTAACCAACTGAGCCACCCAGGTGCCCCATTTCAGGCTCTCCTTTATTCAATCTAATAGTATACCCACTCTGAAATCTAAGACCCCATGGGAGAGAGGAAAGGTTCAGTATTTGGGGGAAAGACAATACTACAGTGTAATATTATTATACTGCATTATAGTAATGGTCTATGTTACATACAATCTTATACATTGTATAGTATAATAGTATTAGACTATAAAGAATGACTAATGAAACACAGTTTTCCTGAGAAGAAGTATTACTTAAGGATATTAAGTCACAAGCATGGTTCTTGAATCTTTTGTGTTCATCCAAAAGGATCTAGACTACATTTGAAGAACTCTTAGCTTCCCCCCAGTTGTGCAACTACCCTACAAAATATGTAACCTAAGATTTGGATCCAAGGATTCCTTAGTTAAACAGGGCCTGTCTCTGCATCCTAGTCTACACTATTGCTTTGGAGGGGGCAGATTAGGTCAGAAAGTAACCACATTTGCAGTGACCACAGACGACTCTGGGATGGCTCGATCCACAACCACTCACTGCAAAGCCAGTAAGCCAGAGTAGTCACCTGAACTCTATAGGTCCACATTCACATTCCTGAGAATTCCTGAGGCCCACGGAACACATTCAGAATGTTGCCTGAGGGTCTCAAGTGCTAAAATCAAGCTTACACTCACTGGAAGGGGTTTTTTGTCTTCACGACCCTTCCATGACCCTCAATAAACTGTGACGTGGTCATTGAACAAAATGAAATTTACTACCTCCTCCCAAAGTGCCCTTTTGCCATAGTACTGGGAGGGTGCCAATGCAAAAGCCAAATACATTCTGTCAAAGGAAAAACTATGGGGACAGCCAGACAGGGCAGGGGCCCAACTCAGTCTCTAACTTTCTGAGTGACTGTGAGCAAGTTACCTGACCTCTCTGAGCCTTAGTATCTTCATCTGTAAAATGAACTGATAATAGTCTCCAACTGAAAAGGTTACTCTAACCTGACAGCACTTAGAGTGCCCAAAAAATGGTAGCTAACACCAGTATAAACGCTGATGATGAGGATGATGATGTTATTTGCCATTTTCAATCTCAAGGAGTTAAGGACTGCCAACTGAATGCCTCATCCAGCTAGAACATGCACAAGAATGGCCTTATTATGGTCAATCCCCGCTAGGAGGGTGATCTAGTTAAAATTCCATCAGAACCTCTCAATGAATTTTCTTTGCATTCAATCAGACAGGTAGCTTTCTCCATTTTCCTTTCTAACAATAACGGAGAATAGCTGTTGAAATGTTTTGGTGATTCTTCTCAAGCAATGGTTCACTCCATTTCTGAAGTCTATTTTGGACAGCCTAAACAGTATTTAAATCCTTGATTTCTTATCTTGGGGCGTTTTCAGATTATTTTCCCCTTCTTTGTTTACGAGCCAATGGAACGAAGATACACAAGGCTTTTCTGTAGCAATACCATTAATAATTTTTTTTAAAAAGAAAACACCCAATTCCAGGAGTTTATCACCTCCCTCTAGAAGAAAAAGAAACAGGCTGAAAAGTAAGAGTTAGACCATCAGAGTAATGTTCTGCAATATCCAAGTGTTCAATTCTTTAATTCTGAATTAGACACAAATTTGTTTTTTAACTCACCAGTCATATATTGTTAGCTTTATTTTTTCACACATCGAAGGAAACTGTTAAAAAGAAACAGAACAAAGTAGTTGTTTCTCAACTTATTCAGTAACTATTAAAGTAAATAGTCTTATTTTTATGCAAGAAAAAAACATCAAACCTTGATCTGAAGATTAATGACTTGGTTCCACTCAGGGTTTGCATTTTTCTCAATTATATTTGTGCAAACCTGTAAAATCATCAAAACAAAACAGTAGATATTCAAGATTCTAATTTCTGTAAGTTCACATGTATGCATACTACATTATGACTCTAGCAGTCTATTTAGCCAGTTACATACTTAGTAACCTGGTTAAAGTTTATTTCTCTTCTAACTATTAGGTAAAATATAACATGGGTTTAATATTAATCTTTGCTTCATCTATGCACTAAAAGTTACTTTTCAATCATCAGATTTCTAACATTGGATTAGGGTCATGTTGTAAGAGTTAATGTTTATTGAGCACTTACTGCACACTATCTAGTGAGCATCTCTTCATTAACATATGCACACAGATCTTTTGATCCTGCCCACAAGCCCCTCTCCCTGCTCCCCAAACCAGCTCCTGTTAGAACCAGTCACCACATCTCTCTTCCCCGGACATGCCTCACTCCTGATACCACAGCTTTGTCCAGATGCTGATCTCCCCGGGGTGCCTGCCGTTGGCTCCTGTCTGATGCACACACCCTCTCCTGCCTCCTTACTTCCATGGCACCCCCTGTGTAGCAGTCTCAGTGAACTCTCCAGGCATGCTTAAAGTCCAGACCCTACTCTGGCTCATAAAACCCTGCCTACCTTTCCCCACCCCAAATCTGACTTCAGCTCTTAGCTTCCCCCGGCTCACTGCACCCCAGCCACATGGGGTGTCTTTCACTGCAAATGTGTCTCCTCCTTGGGAGCCTTTACACTGCTCTTCTCTCTTCCTGGAAGCCCCTGCCCTCCAGATCTCACATCCTCCAGGCCTCTGCTCAAATGTCACCTCCTCAAAGGTGTCCCACCTGCTAACCTAGCAAAACCCACCTCCTCTCCCCAACCCCCAGCACCAATCACTCCTTGTCCTCTGCCCTCTTTTCTGCGTCGTACATGGTATTATCTGAAATGATTCAAATACTTATTTGCTTGTTTATTGCTGTTCCTTCTGCTACAAGGGAAGTTCCATGAGAGCTGAATTCTCTATCCCTAGCACACGGGACAGTTTCCATATTTAATAGGCTCACAATAATTACTTACCTAATTAATTAACACTTTCAACAATCCTATGGGATTATTATTATCTTGATTTATAGCTCAGGAAATTGAGACTGAGAGCTAAAGGAATTTGCCTTAATTGCCTCTGGAGTGGGCTCAAGTCTAAACGTAAATCTTGCTCCAGAACAGAGGGCTTTTCTACCGCCTCCCTTCCACCACGCACTGCCTCTCCTAGAAAGCAACACCTGGTCCATATGTGTGTGGTTGACCAAATCTCGCTTTCGTAAGTAAATGGTTCGACTGTACAGAAGACGCTAGGTCTTCATGCCTATAACTAGGCATGGTGGTCTCGGATGTGCCTATACCAAGAGTCTCCCGGCTCATCCCTGTGGGCTGGGATGGAGCTCTCCTGCCTGCTCTCCAATTCCGGTGGCTGGCTGGGGCCTGGGAAGTGAGAAGCATGTGGGGAGCGGGCAGCTGGGTGTCAGGGGGCTATCCCCAACATTTACTGAGGATTGTTGTTGCCAGAGAGGAAGCTTGCCTTAGACAAAGACAAGATTTGGGTCTGAGAAGTAATCCAAATAATTCAGTGATAGTTTTCACATTCTATTCTTTCAAAAGACTGAATTTTCTAATTTGAGTCCTGCAAACTTTCCACTCCAAAATAAACCTGTGGAGAAGTCTGGCATGTTCCGACTCAAATAATCTGTGTTCCTGCAGACTTCCCAGATCATCAGGAGTCAGCTACTTTCACAAAGAATAAACAGGAATTCACTCCAAGGAAAGCACAGTGGTTTAAATATTTTTTCCTAGAGGCGTCTGCATTTAGATCACATACAAACCTTTTTCCCAGCAAAGGAAACTTCTACAAAAGGATCCACTAGGTTTTTTTTATCTGCATTGCCTCCGAATATTTCCTTTACCGTCTGTGAGAAGGCATCATCCACTAGAAAGCAACATGTCGCACAGCAGAGATTAAATTTGATTTCTTAAAGGAACAGAAATCACTCAGCAAAATTAAAAATTTTCTCCTAAACATGAAGACAAGTTGCAACAAGAATTGTTCTCAAAAGTGGCAAGCAGGAGTAGCACTGTATTGCAGAAATTTTGTCTTAGCTAAGAGAAAAAAATGTGTTCTCCCCACAAAGTTTAAAAAAAAAAAACACAAGAGCACCTTGAAAAATAAACCAATAAATTATTATATTGAAAATCAGTCATCCATGAAGAAAAAGTAGAATAAAGACAGTCCATCCATATAAGGTCAGAGGCAGTTCAAAAACTCATCCTGGTTTCAACTTGGAAATACGTTTTAGGTCAAAATAGTATAAGCCTAGTCGACTTTTTCAGAGAAATCCAAGGAACTTTGGCATGATCACACATAACATAATCATAAATCACACACTTAAGCAACTATAAACACCATGTCTCTGTTTTAACAAACTAAGAAATGAATGGAGATCAATTAAGTAGTCCGTGTAGGCAGTATAATGTGAGGTTTCATTTATTTACTTCATTTAAGATATCTCTGAGCAGAGATGAGCATGATAGGATGTTAAGCATTATAGGATGTTAGAAAAGAGACGGGGTAGGGTCCCAGGGAAAGTAGCAAATCCTGAAGAGGTCCATGGCTTGTACACAGAGTGCTATCTCCTGGGGACTTGGGAAGGGTTCCCATGTCCCAGGGCCCAGCGGGAAGCAGATAGGCTGGACAAGGCAGGAGGTTGCTGGGTCCTTGGCAATGACAAAGGAGTGGCTGGGCCAGTGTCTATGAGTAAAATCACCATAAGTGATTGTCTTAAATGCATCCAATCTCTTGTTACACGTACCTCACCACGCAATATTGCCAGATTTCTAGTTACTGGCACTTAACCATGTTTTGCTCAGCTGTTTTTAATAATCCAATAACAAACACATTATTTGTTTCAAAAATGTCATATTTTCCCCTGTGATGAAAGGAGTTGGAAGTGCTGACTGCTGGCCACTCTTTTGTATCCTCTAGAATAAGGAGAAGATGGAGAACACAGATGGAACAGAATGGGCCAAACGCTCAGTTAGGAGCAAGGGCCAATGACCAACTGGCTTCCCCATCAGCCTGCTCAGGAAGCTTTCAGTGGGGCCAGAATGAATGGAAAGAAGTCCACGAAGACCTTTGCAAAGAAAAACCAAGGATAGATAGCAACCAATCACTATTCAGAGCATGATGTTAGCACATGTGATCGTGCAGATAACTGGTCGTCCTGGGGAAGGACTGAATCCATACGTACTCTGGGGGATGTCCTCTGCTCGGTAGATTTTCAGCAAGAAGGTCACCCACCGGAGGGCGATGCCAGCAGGGAGTAGCAAATTACTCTCCACGTCATCACTGTCATTATCACGATCTCGTTTCTCAGCCTATTGGGGAAACATGATTATAAATGATACCCATAGAAAAGCAGCACTTGGAAGCAGCCAAACTGATGCTTGTAAAATGAAACCAATTGGAACTGTTTCCATTAAGATTTCCTGTGCTTCAGGCTTAAGAGTTCAGCCACCAATTCCATGTCAAAATTAGTCTGCATAATCAAAGCTCGTATGTCTCTTCAATCAACACTCCACAAGAAAATAACGTGACCTTTTGTAATTTTATGAGCACTAAATAGGAGAAAAAAAGAGAGACAGTTCCTGAAGTTTTGTCAATTTCTCTTGGGTACTACCTGACTCCCAGTTTGCTGTCTAGTTTCCTAGAATGACAACTGTCCCTTTAGGTAGCAAAGCCTGGTTTTGCAAGTGAGCCATACTTTACAGGTCAAATGATGCAAGGGACTCTTGAAAACACACATATCTTTACTAAATGAAAAATCCACTCCTGGACACCAGGAAGGAGTCCAAGTGAGTTGGAATAATAGTTCTACCATGGAGAAAAGAACAACTTCCAAAAAATAGGAGGAACTGGAAGGTTGGGGTTATTGATTGGAAGTTGCGTTGCATTTCACAACTACTGACTCCCACTTGCTTAGCTCTTGGCCCTCCCTTTTTAGTGAAAACATGTAAAAGGTATAGAATGTAAGCGCTCACAGGAGGCTCATCTCCGGTTCCCAGGATGAACATGCTGACTTTCATGTAACCTTTAGCTCCTGAGCTGGCATCTTCGGGGTCATTGAGAAGAAGCCATTTTCTCATGATAGCATGACCTAAAATAAATAAGGATTAAAAGAACAGGGACACACTACAGATAAGTTGACAGGTCTGTGATTTCATCTGCTATAAGACAAACAATAATTTTCTCTGAAATATCATAATGACACCAAATTTGCCAGATGAGTCTCTATATTGATGTCCTCTGCTTTGCACTGACTAGCCCCCAACCCCAATCCTGCCCTGGGGTGACTCAAGACTCTCTCTAAGCTCTATTAACTGTTTTTATAATTTGATTTTGATAAGATCAAAATACTGTCATAAAACAGAGAAATTACCTACTTGTGAATGTTAGGATAATTACTATCAGATTAAAAAAGATATCCATATTAAGCTATTACTCATTCCTAAGTATACTCCCCCCTCCTCAATCAAGAAAACATTTTTATTATTCCCTTTTTGATCCCTCAGATTTCCTTGATTCCCAGAATGTTCAAGTTCATGGGGAGAAAAAATATTACTTACCAGGTTCATCATAAATGAATCCAACATCAATCTGGGAAAAAATAATTTAAAATAGTTCAAATAGATTTTAAAATCAGTTTAGTCATTTCAAAGAAACCATAATTGTTATATTAAAAATGTTTTTAATGTTTTGTTTTGTTTTTTTTAATTTTTGAGAGACAGAGTGTAAGCAGGGGAGGGGCAGAGAAAGAGGGAGACACAGGATCTGAAGCAGGCTCCAGGCTCTGAGCTGTCAGCACAGAGCCCAATGCAGGGCTCGAACTCACGAACCATGAGATCATGACCTGAGCCAAAGTCCCACACTTAACCGACTGAGCCACCCAGGTGCCCCATTATTATATATTAAATATAAGACTCTTGCCAAGACTTCGGTTTCTTTGAGAACATTTCCTTCTTACCCTCTCCATACCTCCAGTGCCTTGCCTGACCCTCAATCATTCCGAATGAATGAACTAACTAGTCTTAGAACTGGAAGGGACCACGGAAGTAGGATAACCAGTATGTCCTGGTTTGCTTGGGACTTTTCCCCAAGCACAGAAAGTCTCACATTCTGTGAAATCCCTCAGTCCTGGGCAAACCTGGACTTTGGTTACCCTATGAGAAGTCACCTGGCCCAATTTCCTATCCAATATTCCTCTTCCTCTCCTCTGGCTAATGCTAATGCTAATGCTAATGCTAATATTAATATAACCATCAGTTGGGCACTTCAATGTGCCAAACAGTGTACTAGTCTTCACACTGACTCCCTTTTACAGAGGAAACTAAGGATCAGTTGGCATGTGGCTAGTTGGTGGCAGACAGGTATGAACACATTCAGGCCTGATCCAAATCATTCTCTAGGACTTCTAATGACTGGGAGCCCTGAGAGGCTTTGAGAGGTAGTCCATTCCACGCAGAATTGCTGAGAAGCACCCACCAAGTATTTCTCTTTAATTCCAAGATGAGTTACTTGGAAAAGCACCCCAATTCTCTTTCCTGGTTTGCTTGCCTTTCATATTCAAGGTTTACAATAATTGGCTTTGTAGATGGAGCTCTGGGGCTGCCGGTAAGTGGAGCTGGGTGATGGGCTTCTTGCCTTCAACAAGCACCCCTTCCCTCTGCAGCACTGCACTGGCTTCCATCCGCAGCTGGAGTGCTGGCAAGGGCCCTGATGTGGCAGCTTTCAGGTATTTGCTTTAAGGTATCGCAAGTGTTGTACTTGGAAGTTGATTAGACCCAGGCCGGAGGACACTCAGCTAGCTGGTTTCTGGCCCCTGGGGCATTTGTGTCCTGCTGGCATACCAGCCCTCAGCAAAGACCGTGACATGAATCCCTCACAGGTAACTTTTAAGATCACCCAGGTGGACAGCCGGATATGTGGCCAGGAACCTGATGCCTCATTACGAGAGTGCCCATCTAAGTTGAATGAAACAGACTGTTGGCACTCACCTTAAATTCCCCCATCAGACAGTCTGCCCGCAAAGAATGGGAATTATAAACCTGAAAGAAAGAAGAGCCATGAGAAGCTTATCGGCTTTATCCGGCAGTTAGAGAGCACCACCTTCCTACTCCAGAGCCCCTTACCCGAATGCTGATGATCTCATCCATCAGTTCAGAAGGAGTTATGTGGACATTGTAGAAAAATAACTGTCAAAACAAAAGAGAAAAATGTTTGAACGTTTACAGGGGTGGACTCAGGTTTAGTGTGATCTAATGCTATAATTTGAGGGCCCTCCTAAGAAATTATAAAAACATAACCCCCAAATAGGTGTGACCATGAGAACACATTGCAGGGCCTTCAGAAAGACCCATAAGCTTAAGCTTCTTGAGCTTCATGGCAAACTCACCTTTGCACGTCAGAAAAAGGAAAAAGGGTTAAGTAACAACGGTAGTGTTTATGTAATGAAACAGAATTGTTCCTTTGGGGCCAGAAACATACTAGCTCACATAAAGATCTAAGGTTATTTCATGTTGCACTCCCACTAAAATGGGTGCTTAGGGCTTGCATGACCTGGAAAGTTGAGTTGAATTCCCTACAATTGTCCTGAATTTCTACAATGTCTACAATTGTCCTGAAAAAAAGTTCTTTTTTAGCTTTTTTAAAAGACATCTAGGATCCACTCAAGAATTATACATTACATTTGGTTGTTGTGTGTTTTTAGTTTCCTTTTATGTAGAACTGTACTCCTGCCTATTTTTGTGGTTTATTTTTTCTATCAAGATCAGTTGTCTTATAAAATATCCCACACTCTGGATTTGCATGAATATTTCCTCGCTGTTAGATTCAAATTGGTCATTTGACAAGAAATAACACAGGTGATGTTGATACTTCCATTATATCACATCAGGACACACACTTCAGTTCGTCCCATTATCAGTGATACCAAGTTTAATCACTTGGTTAGGAAGATGTAGGTAAACCAGGGATTTTTTTTAGTAAAATTCTTTTATTGATTCCTGAATTGGTCTGCTTGGAGCCTCAGGTATTTGATCTTTTCCCTTTTGCCCAGAGTTCTCATCTCAAAAAAAATTCATTATAATGGGAAATTCTAAGGTGGAGATTCTTGCTAGGCTCCTGAGAATGTGGCTGAGTAAATATTTATCCTGCCTATGAATGCATTACACCTTAGGTGTCCAGTCACCCGCGGCCTGCCCTCCTTGCAGTCTGGTCTTCTTCACAGTGAACCTCTTTCCCAAAGTCCACTTTCCGGAAGTGCTCAGTGCACACCCATGTCTCATGTCTGCTTTGACTCTACTCAGCTGCGTGCTGGTGTCTACAGTTCATCCAAGGAAGAGAAGTGACAAGCAAGAACATAGGTCTTCTGTGAATGAAGGTAGAGCCAGCTTGAGCATAGGGGAAGAAACCAGAACACAGGACAGAAGCAACTGGTTCCTTTTACACATAGGGGTATGGAAAAGAACAAAAGTGGAGCTGAGGCTAGGTCTGGAAGCTGTAGGGAGGGATCTCAGGGGAACGGGGATAGGAAACCCTGGAAAGAAGGCCTGGGCTCACAGAACGGGCAATGGGACGCACGCCTGAGGAATCTCAGAAATGAATCTCCTCAGAGCAAGGCTGGGCTTGGAAAAGTCCCCAAGCTTATCATTTCTCTTCACAGCCCTGATCGTGGGGTTTGTGCTACCTGAGATGACTATCAAGGTATTCAGTGTTTTTGAGGAGTGTTCCAGGAGAGGTCAACAGAAGGACTATGTTCTCGATATTCAGGGACAAGAAAAACCTTTTGGCTCCTAACTGCTTTCCTTTAACATGTATTATTTTTCTAGCCACGTAGGTTTTGACATCTTTAAAAAGCCAGCCATGGTTGTCCCTGTGAAAACTGTAACATCTGCCTTAGAGCTGGGACTGAAACTCGGTATTTTTTTCTTTCATGGGCGTCCAGCATCAACTGGTCTTAATTGTGAAAATGTGCTGGGCATGCTGTTTTAAAAGTAACAAAGCAATCACAGAAACGACTCAGTCACAGGGACTCATCCCTCAGACACACCCTGCTGATTAGAAAGAGCAAAGGCAGATGTAGGTGACTTCACGGACTCCATCCTAAGGGGTACAAGGATCCGTCAGGGGAGGCGCCATGGGGAAGTGGTCTAAAAACGCCAGCAAGACCCCGGCAGCTCTGAGAACCAATGATGAAGCAGGACATGTGGTTTCAAGACCCAGTGGTCCTTAGAATGTTTAACGCGGGAACTTTTCGTTGTCTTTACCAGATCTTTGTCCACGAGTTCCCCTCCCACACGGAACAGGAGAGAGAACGCTGGGAGGTGCATGTAAGTAGAACAGACTCATTGAGCAGAAACATGCATTATGCCCATTTACCTCATCAAAAAATGGGTTGTTCCCTCTCTTGATTCTCGTCCGGTGTGTCTGACCACAGACGTGGACCTTGACCACGGGCCTTATATTGTTGCCACTTAACTGCCGGCCCTCAATCACCCGGACACGGATCTGGAAGCACAGAAGGGGTGTTGTTACTGATCCTTCCCCAGTAAGGAGTCCTCGGATCCCCGTCAGCTCGCCTGCCTGTAAGGACCGCTGAAAGTAGGCCAGGGCAGCTTTGCCACACAGCGGCGTGCATGGACTGGGGTGGCCCCCATGCTCATTCCCAAGGTGGAACTGGGTTCCAGAAACTGAGAGCAGTAGTGAGACTGGAATAGTCCAGAGCTGGCCCTGGGAAAGGGCGGGACAGGGCAGAGGCCGCTGCTCCAACCCCAGCCTCCTCCCTGGTCTGCCTGAGCCTGGGATGCATTAACTCACTCCACGGCTGTCCGCCAATGAGGTGCCTAGAGCTACGAAAATGCAATACTGTGATTCTCTTCTCTCCTACCACCAAAGGGAAGGAGCGGTATAGTTTTATTTCTCTGACGAGCCTCATCTGGCTTGACTACGTCTACTTCTGCATGCAGAACAGAGACGGACAGCTCTTCTTTTCGGGTTTATGCCCTGATGTCCCCTTTTGCTAACTGAGCTACTGCCCATAGCAATGGGTCTCTCCCGGAACACCGCGACTAACAGAAGCTGGACAATACGGCAGTAAAACAAACGTGGGGTGCGCTGGCTGTTCCTACCTGGAAGTCCTGGGGCTTGTTGGACAGCATCCGCCGGCTCTTCTTTCCTTTCGTGAGCCTCCGGGCAAGCTGAGCCTCCGACACCAGCCCACCTGCCCCCTTGGGCCCAGGGGTCCTGACTGTATTGTCCAATCTGTCTTCATCACCTCCATCTTCCTCCTCTTCTCCTAAAACACCAAAAAGGAATGCCGTCAGAGATGGCCCTCACACCGTAAATGTCTGAACTCAGGTTTCCTGGACTCCAAGAGTTTTCAGTGTTCCTGAGGCGGGTGGTGAAGGAGTTGCTCCTTTGGTGACACTTATTTGGGATGTGCTGACTCGGATACAGTTTCTTAGGAAAATGTGTTCGTGGTGCATCAGGGCGCTCATTCGGGCTGTATTCAGAGTGGCCAAGAGAACACCAGAGACCAAGGGGAGAGTGATAGAAGTCTCAGTCAGACCTAGCCAGAAATCACCTGGTTCTGATCTGGGAACCCCCCCTGAGGTCAAGGGACCTTTCTGCAGTTAGGACACAGAGGTGAGAAAATGCCGGGGGAAACTGGAACTTTGCACAGGAGACTTCAACTGTAGTTTTCTTGCCAAGCAGACCAAGGTGGTCTCATGCTCTCCCTTTGCCCACCTAGTCTGTCACTTCCACACACATCTGTCTCCTCGTTATCCCCCTAGCTTCCCTTCATACTCGGGGCAGGGCGGGGGAGGTGCTTCCTGATTGACATAGTGAGAGCCTACTTCCTTCTGATTCTTTGGAAAACACCCCAAGTGTCCCTCACTCTCTTGAGTACCTCCAGAGGATCCTTCCCAACGGGGCCTCCCCTCTGCCTTCACACAAGCACAGATCTTTCTCTCCTTAAAAACAAAAACAAAAACAAAAACAAAAACAAAAAACTAATTTCTGCCTACTATGTCTCCCCTTTCTTTTATTCACAGACTCTTAGATTCGTTGACAAATTTCAGTTTTTCTTATCTTAACAGACAAAAAGTGTGAACGCCTGCTAACCTGTGCAGTACAATTTAAGAGATCCTAGAAGACTAACTTGTCCAAAAAGTACCGGCATTTGCACTCCCTATCTTTGGATTCTGAAACTCCTCCTTTACAATGCGAAATCATGCAAGAGACTGAATTTCCATGCGAACACGTCTGTCAGTCACTCACATGATAGTATGAATTAGTTCAATCAAACTGCTATGTAGCACAGCTCTTGAAACTTGGGCTCTGGAGTCATATGGCTTAAGTTCAAATCCCAATTTTCAGCTATGTGAGTCTGAGTAAGTTTTATAATTTCTGTTTTAGTTTTCTCATTTGTAAGAAGGGAGAAATAATAGTATTTACCACAGGGTTATTTTAAAGAAAATTAATGTATATGCAAACCTTCAACATGGTGTCTGGCAAAAAGCCAGCCTATAAATTCATCTTTTTTTTTTTTTTTTAACTTTTGTTGATGAATCAGTTTTTGCAGGAGCGCAGGATTCTAGAACACTTCCTGGAGAGCAGTCATGAGGTGGGGTGAGGGCTGGAACAGTCAGTAGGCAGCATGGGGGAGGGGGGCTCAGCGTGAGGAAGGGGCAGTTACAAGGAAGTAAAAGCCGCCCACCCACACCACATACTGCTTCAAAGCTCAGCCCAGAATGAACCCTCCTCCTCACCACCCCTCATTCACGCTTCGCCTATCCACCCATTTCTGTCTATGAATGTCAACCATGACCTCTTCTCACTAAGCTCAGGACCCTTTTCTGAGTCCTCACATTCCACTTAACATGGCCTTGGGCACTGGGACCCACACACACTCCTTTGCATCATGGCACTCTCTTCCTGGCACTCTGACTGAACCTTCTCAGGTTCTGCATGGTCCCCTTTTCATGTCCTACTCCCCAAGTGTGACTTCCCCCTCTGTTCCTCAGCCCTCTGAGGTCTGCCCTGACACCCTCTGGATCTACGCTTTGGAGTCACAGCCCCTCAGAGCGTTAGGCTAGAGGGGCCTCAGAGGTCCCGGGTTGGACGTGCCCCTCCCCACGGTGTGCAGACGAGACAACTAAAGTCTGGAAAGCTGAACGAGCTGTGAGGTCATTGGGAGCTGAGCTGAAATGAGCACCCGGGTGTTCACCCTACCTCGATGGCTTAAGACTGGGTCTAAAACCAGGCTGTGGGTGAAGGAGCTGTGGTCCATCTGGTTCCTCAGCACCTCTGTCAGGACACCAGGATACCCCAGAGAGGCTGAAGGCAGGGAAGGGCTACCTTTGCCCTCTGCAAGGTGACCTGGGTCTCATTTTCCCCATCCCTGAATAGGCTTCAGAAGCAAGGCTTGCCTGCCACCCATCTCTGGGATCCCGGGTCTCAAAATGTCCCTCCCATTCTTCACCAAGTGAGCTCCTCAACTCCCTCAAGCCCCAGGTGAATACCCTGTCTCTGGACAGCACCACACATCGTCCTAGCCAGGGGCTTGGTGAATGCAGAATGAATGAGGGAACATGGGCCCCTGCCTTCCCGAGTTCCTGAGCAATTTGTCCAAGTGGCAGCACAGCTCTCAGGGAAGAGCGCCCGGACACTAGAAGGTGCTCCTCCGACCTTTGCTCCATTCTCAGGAGAACCCAGAAGGCCAGGCACCCCCCCTGCTGCAAACCTGTTCTGGACTGGGCAGTGGCTGGGCTGGATGCTCTGACAACTAAGACAAACTCCCTTCCATCGTCCTGGGCCTAAGCAAGGCTTCCTCCCTGCTGCGGACTGTTCCATTCGGGGTTGGTGGTTATGTATGGTGGCAAGCAGGAGAAGGAGGGGTAAGTTGTACCCCTTCGCGGTGCTGGACTCTGTACAAGTCCTCATTAAACTCTTGATGGATGCTTTAGAAAAACAGCAGGCAATGAAGAGCCAGTTTCTTCTAGGAAATACCTTCTGCTATTCAGACGTTAGGCTCAGCAACGTGTCAGAGGAAACCAGCCGAAGTCATGGCTACAGCCAGCATGAACAGAAGGATACTGGAGCAGGAAATCGCCCCATTAGGTGGCAGGAAGTTGCACGGGGTTAAACAATACCACCCTAAGTGTTCCACAAACAGTGAGGGGGGCCCTTTAGGCCCTGCCAGGCACACCCTTCTGTGCAAGCTGTTTTGTTACCAAATGTGAGTGGTTGTGTGGGCATGCGCCATCACTGAGACCCAGGCATGCATCCGATGCACAGCCAAGTGGACCTACAAAGGATGACCCTTCATGACCACAGAGGGCAACACTGAGTTGGGAACCGTTGATCAAACAGAAAGCTGCTGCGTGTATTTATTTGCTTGTTTTTGCTGGTTAGCACGAAGAACCACAAACTGGGTGGCTGAAAACAAGAGAAATATATTCTCTCACAGTTCCAAACTCTAGAAGGAGAGTGTTGGCAGGACCATGGTCCCTCAGGGCCACCACCCCATCTAATCCTCTTCCATTCCTTGATGAAAAGTCCTTTCTGGAATAGTTTATGTTTCTTTGGGTTGGGGGGGGGGGAGGAGGTGTCACAGTGACCCAGTTTTTCCAGAATTTTGTAATATTTTGTAATGTTAATTTTGTAAATATTAATTTTATAATTAATTTTGTAATTTTACTTTTGTAATTCTGTGAAATTTTGTGATACTAATGTTAGACAAAAGTCCTTCCTTGCCTCTTAGTTGGTGGCCCGTGGCAATCCTCGGCATTCCTTGGCTTGTGGCTGCATCCTTCCAACCTCTGCGTGTGTCATCACATGGCCTTCTCCCCTGTGTGTCCATGTATCTTCTCTTTTTGTAAGGGTACCCATCGCTGGATTTAGGGCCCACCCCTCCCCACCCCAGCACGACTTCATCTTAGCTAATTACACCTGCGAAGATCCCATTTCCAAATCAGGTCACCTTCTGAGGGTCCGTGTAGGAACTGGGCAGTGGGGACACTATTCAACTCATTCTAGAGGCCATTTTTTGTATCTTTCCAGTGCGTTCCATCTATTGCTCCAGTCCACAGTCTGCAGCCACACGGGCAGCCCCAATCTATGGACATCACCCCCTCCCGTCCTCCTTCATTGCGTTCACACCCTTTTCTCCTAATCTGAGCTGGAGTCTGTGATCTAACACTGCCATCTCTCTTCTCTGTGCTCCTCAACCCCTTCCCTTCTCTCACTTATTGTGCTCACCTGGTTCATTCAACCTCCCCTTGCTCCACGCCTTCACCCAGGGAGCTGCATATGGCTGCACACTCACCTTCCTGACTATTCCCGCTTAAATGTCATGATCACACCCCCAAAGTGGACTCGCAGGACTCCCTGGCCATCTATCATACTTCCAAGGCAACTATTCACAGTTTTCCTGGACCCTGGTCTGAGAAGGCCACTAATTAGCCAACAAGATCAAATCACTTTACCTTTCTGAACTCCCACCTTTTTTGCACCTTGAAAGCTTCTAACACCCTCTCGTATCCTTCTCACTGCCAGCTCATGACCTTGCTTATTTCATGGACAAAACAGGCAATCAGAAGAGAATATCCTCATCGTCCCATGCCAAGACAACCTTCCTACCCGCACCTGCTGTCTGCCTCCTCTCTTGCTACAATCATTGAACTGTCTGTGCTCCCAACCTGAGGTCAATCTTTCCACATGTGCACACATCTCCCCTCTCCTCCACCTACCCATGGATTTTGCTTCTGCAATTTCTGCCTCTGTACGTACTCCTCAGTCTTCTCCCTCTCAGCTGCATCATTCCCATCAAGATATAAATGTGCTGAAATACTGCCCACAATAAAAACAAACCAAAATCTGTCCTTGATTCCATAGCGCCCTCTATAGTTACTATTTTTCTGCTCTCCTTATCTGTCACTTTGGCAGTGAAAACCTCTACACAATTTCTTTATATGAACACCATCCTGCCTCTCCAACAATTACCATGCCACTCAGTCAAATCCTGCCAAGCTTTTTTTTTTTTTTTAATTTTTTTTTCAACGTTTATTTATTTTTGGGACAGAGAGAGACAGAGCATGAACAGGGGAGGGGCAGAGAGAGAGGGAGACACAGAATCGGAAACAGGCTCCAGGCTCTGAGCCATCAGCCCAGAGCCCGACGCGGGGCTCGAACTCACGGACCGCGAGATCGTGACCTGGCTGAAGTCGGACGCTTAACCGACTGCGCCACCCAGGCACCCCAGATCCTGCCAAGCTTTTGAGTGCAGCCAACACTGGCCTGTCTCCTTTCTGAATGTCAGTAACCCTCTATGTGACTCACCCTTGGTTATAAGTGAGCTTCAATGAACACTTAGGAATGGCTCTCCATTGCAACTCCAGCAGCTCAACAAAACACGTCTTCATAATTCCTGAGATGTAATATTGGCCTCTCTCCAGAAGCTCAGTTGCAATATTCCTGCCAACTGCCCCTGTGTGTCATCACTTGTGATAGTGACACTTCCCTGGAGGGCATCTGTTTGTCCACCCAGTGCTGAAGAGTTGGCAGCCCCTAGGGGACCTTAGGATACAGTCAAGTTTGCCTCCGGCATGCCCAACTGTGCCCTTCCCTAGCAGGGATCAGCTTCTCTCCCTCCACCAAGCTCCCATGCTACCCTACTCTAGCACTTACCCTTTCTGAGCGTAAGAGAATGAGCTATCAGTCACTCAGATGGCACCAGATATGCAAGCCAGCCTTTCCCTGCCATCGCTCTCATCCTGTTAGAGCTTCCCAATGAAGGCAATTCCTAGGAATGGCTGAAGAAGAGAGACACTTACCCAGTCGCCACTGGTTTTCTCCTGGCCTGAAATACAGACCCTGTGCCCTGGCCAGCAGGCCTCCAAACACTGTTCCACGCCCCTCATCTTTCCACCTAGGCTCTAACTGGGCCACCATTCCATCTAATCTTCTCCCATTCCTTGATGAGAGTCCTTTCTGGAATATTTTATGCCTTTTCTTTTTCTTTCTTTCTTTCTTTTTTTTTTTTTTTGTCACAACAACTCTGTTTCTCTAGAGTCCTAGAATGCCAATCTCTGCCTGTGATATTAATTTTGCTTCTAATGACAAAATTTTGTTAAGTGGTTAAGGCAGAACTTAATTACCTTGGGCCAAAGGTCACTGCTAAGTCAGCACAAAGGGCTGGTATAATATCATCAGTGTAAGTTAAAAACGTACAAAGCAGAACGGGAGAGAGGACGTCTTTAAACATGAAAATATTTCGGAGATAACATGCTGATTTAGCTGCGATGTTGAATAGTAACTTTTCTGGGTTTCTAACCCGAGAGAAGTTATATAAATACACATCTGCACTCAACCATAAGCACTTCATTACCCTCCACCCCGATTCTTGGGTAAACAGTACTATATGTGCACCACGAATTTTCTGGAATGGTTCTAATGCGTAGCCCAGAGCACAGGTGTCATGGAAGAACCTCTAACCATACAGTAATGCAAAGAGAGGCTTGCAGGGTAATCTTGGCAGCAACTGCTTGAATTAACTGACCTGTGATCCAGTCTAGGAAACGTTGCCCAAAAAGCTCCGGCTGCATCTGGGCAAGATACTGTTAACGAGGTAAAATGCTCAACTCTGGGACTTCTTACAGTGAGTTCCCAACTCTGCTCTCATCAGGATCTCCTGGAAGTTTCTACCAACTGCACAGATTGCAGGGGGTCCCCTCCAGACCAGCTAAATCACACTCTCTGGGAGTCGGTGACAGAAGTCTGCACATTTAAAGATCTCCCTTGATTTTCCCTGTGTCTAAAGTTTAAGAACCCCTTGTTTATTATGATCACTTTGGCTTTCTGAAATAACTTGGAAGAAAGATAGGCCTAATACAATCAGTTTGCTGGACAAAGTCAAATAGAGGCCAATCCTGGAAAGAGCGCCTCCAACAATCCTCTAGCAAACTGGTAATTTTCCAGTTCAGTTCTGACAAAGTCAGTCCCTTCTTCACCATGCTCCATGGATCTCCATGATGTGTCCCAGAACAAATGTCTTGGCTTGGCATTCCCAGCCCCTGGGAACACACTGCCTTTTGACTACATCTCTGAATGAATTCGTCCCTTTTGTCTATTCACTAGTATTCCCCCAAAATGCCCTTCTTGAAAGGAAACATTTAAACAATATCCATTGCCCATCCATCATTCACTTACTCACTCAACCAACCAAGCATTTAGTGAGCAATCATGACTTAGTGGTAGGCGCTAAGAATACACAGTTGAAATCGATAGCTGAAAAAGTACTTTCTCTAAAAAAATTATGTTCCATGTAATAATTTACTTAATCCTCTGTTGGGGAATTTATTCAGCTCTGACCTATACTTATTCATGTTTATATCTTATCTTTTTACTGAAATGCAAGCTCCTCGGTGGCAAACCATGACTTTATCACCTCTGTACGCCTCAGGTGTCAGTAAATGTTTTCTAAACTGGATTGAATTTTTTAATGTTTATTTATTTATTTTTGAGAGAGAGAGTATATGTCGGGAAGGGGCAGAGAGAGACAGACACACACACAGAATGTGAAGCAGGATCCAGGCTCCGAGCTGTCAGCACAGAGCCTGACACAGGGCTTGAATACATGAACCATGAGATCATGACCTGAGCCGAAGTCACAGCGCTCAGCTGACTGAGCCACCCAGGTGCCCCCAAACTGGACTGAATTTAATCTTAAGCACAGTGACTTTAGTATTTGTGGAAAAAAATAAATTCGAAGTGGCAATGTCTAATGATAAATGAGTTTTTGTCCTTCCGTTGTTGAACACAGCACAAATTTAACAGATGGCTCTTCAAAAATAGATGTGAGATTTTAAAAATAGTTCATTCCGGCAACAAGAATGTAGGCTCCATTCAAGCTAACTGACATCTGGTGAATCAAGTTGGGAAGGTAACAGGTTTTTGGGAAGTCAAGCCTGAAGTCTGGGTCATCCCACCCCTCTGTCACAGGAACAGTCTTAGAGGTGGGTCAATGAAACAAATAACTTTGATACTATACATGTTCAGTCAAACCACCAATGCCCTGGGTCTGTAATCTTTGTCATCCTGATATAAGAGTTCCAGAAATGCATTCCTTAAAAACAAAACCCTTAGCTATACCACCAAAGACACGATCCAAAAAAGAAATAATTGATAAGCTGGACTTCATTAAAATTAAAAACTTCTGCTCTGCAAAAGACAATGTGAAGATAATAAGAAGACAAGCCACAGACTGGCAGAAAGTATTTGTAAAAGACCCAATCGATAAAGGACGATTATCCTTTATATATACAAAATAAGCAAGAATTCTTAAAGCTCAACAAGAAAAAAACAACTTGATTAAAAAATGGGCCAAAGACCTAAACAGACAGCTCACCAGAGATACGGATACACAGATAGCAGATAAATATATGAAAAGAGGCTCCAAATCCGATGTCATCAGGAAATACAAGTTGAGACAATAAGATGCCACTACACACCTATTTAAATGGTCAAAATCCAGGACATTGCCAATACCAAATGCTGGCGAGGATGTGGAGTGACAGAACTCTCATACGTTGCTGGTAGGAATGCAAAATGATACAGTCACTTTATAAGACTGGGGGCTTCCTGCAAAGCTAAGCATACTCGTACCGTGTGATCCAGCAATCATGCTCCTTGGTCTTTACCCAAAGGAGTTGAAACTGTATGTCTACACAAACCCACACACGGATGTTTGGAGCAGTTTTATTCATATTGCCAAACTTGGAAGCAACCAAGATGTTCTTCAGAAGGTGAACGGATAAATAAACCATGGTGTACCCAGACAATGAAGTGAGCTATCAGCCCATGAAAAGACATGGGGAATCATAAATGCATATTGCTAAGTGAAAGAAGCCAATCTGAAAAGTCTACATACTACGCGATTCCAGCTCAAGGACAATCTAGAAAAGGCAAAGCTATGGAGACAATGAAAAGATCAGGGGTTACCAAAGGTTGGGCAGGTGGATGAATATGCAAAGCACAGAGGATTTTAGGGCACTGAAAATACTCTGTATGATATTATAATGATGAATATATGTCATTATACACTTGTCCAAACCCATCAAATATACACCACCAAGAATGAACTCTAAGGGATACTATGGACTTGGGTGACTATGATGTCACATATGTTCACTGTGAGCCCCATAAGTTCCTCCTTTGTAAAACAAAATGTCATCATTCTGATGAGTGACATTGATGACAGGGAAGGCCATGTATGTGTGGGGCAGGGTGTGTATCTGAAATCTCTGTTATCTTCCTCTCAATATTGTGGTAAACCTAAAACTGCTCTAAAAGAAAACAAGTCCTTAACACACACACACACACACACACACACACACACACACACACCTCCTATATCCAATTCCTGGGATCTGTGGTCAAATTAGTTTCTTCAATTTCCAGCGGTGAATTTTCCTGAAAATCTTCCCTTTTGTGTTCTATCATTAGTATTTCAAATTTCTTCTATGCGAGACTATGTGGTTGGTAATCTTTACAAACGATATTGGTAATCATGAACAGTGGTTATCTCAGGAGGGTGGGAGTGTGGAAGATGTGCACTTTCTGTGTTTTATATTTCTGCAATGTTTACGTTTTTACAAACGGGTATTGCTTTTGTACTCAAAAAGAAGATCAACAAGTTCAAATCTTTTTTAAAATTTGTAAAGATCTATATAAATTAGAGGAAGCCGACCCATTACTTTTACATGGAGTGGTAAAGTTTTTTAAAAGAGTTAATTAAAAGGAAGGGAAAAAAAATTCTGGGCCAGATGTTCTGTTTTGGTTATTAAAGTATGTGGCAGCAGAAGGTGTGGCTCTCTCACCATTATTTCTCTGCCTCATATTTCTTTGTCTTATCTTCCCCCAAGACTGCAAGTTGTTGGGTTTTTTCCCCCTAGTGTCTTCCCTAGCACAGAGTTGTAGTGAATACTCAAAGATATCTTTGCTTAGTTGAATTGAATTGTCTTATTAAGACAAAAAAAGGTTTTCCCTTGAAACATCCAAATAATCCAGGATACTGAAAGATTTTCTTAAATGTTGAAGAAAAGATTCTTTCAGTGGGATTATGAAGCCATCATTCAGAATGTCACCCTTAAAACTGTTTTTTGTTTTTTGGGTTTTTTTAAGAAAGAAAGAAGGAGAGCGGGGTAAGGACAGAGGGGGAGAGAAAGAGAGAGAGAGAGAGAGAGAGAGAGAGAGAGAGAGAATCCCAAGCAGACTCCACGCTCATCACAGAGCCCAGTGCAGGGCTGGATCCCATGACCCTGGGATCATGATCTGAGTGGAAATCAAGAGTTGGACACTCAACCGACTGAGCCACCCAGGCACCCCAGAATGTCTCCCTTGACCCAACTTTGGTGAATAGTCATCTTATATAACAAAGATAGTACTTTCAGGGCAAAGAACCCTGTATGTTTTTTAAATAAAAAAGTTTCGTGTTGTCATCTCACACTTGAAAATGAAACTGGCCTGCAGACACTGCTCATTTCCTGGCCAGCACCTAGTAACACACCCTTTGTTTGAGATCCAAATGAAAGGAACTCAGGTTCTGGTTTATTTCCTATCTCTATCCAGCATGATCAGGCGTTCTATAGAACTTCTGAGGACGACCTTTGCCAACTGCCATGGCAGAGCCTGCTGGGAGCGAGCTTCCAAAGGGAATGGGTGGGCTGTCAGTCCACAAACACTGCTGGAGCATTAGCGTTGCCAAGACAATCCAGGAGCTGAGGAGAAGGAGCCTCAAGCAAAGGGAGCCTAGATGGCAAGGATTTTCTCCCCATTGGGTCTACAAGTTCAAGAGTTGGTATTTTTCTCATTTTTAAGCAGCCTTGGCTCCAGGGAAATTGCATGGTTTCTGAGCTTGGTCTTACCTCGGTCTGTCTCAGGAGATGGGACCTCCCCCTACACTGTCAATAACTTGAGAAGTTGCTTATTCTCAGTCTTTCTGGTCCACTAGGACACAATCATTTTCTTTTCCTTTGTTTAAAAGATATTTAAAAATAAACATTTAGTCATCCCAACATGACTTTGAGGCAAACCAGAGCATTCTTTTCCAATAGCTCTGATTTTTAGAGGCAACAATCTGAACGTTCATACAGAGGGTGCCACCCAACTGAACTCATGACTACATATCACCAGGAGTTGTTTTTGTAAAAACACTAGATCATAAAACAATAAATCATAAGAAAAATCATAATAATAACAATAGCCACCATTAAGGTAGCATTCTAGGTACTGGGCGAAGTACTTTATATACTTTATCTCATTGAATCCTTGCCACAACTTTCTGATCTAAGTGCCACTGTTATCCCTACCTTACGGTAAAGAAAACTGAGATTCAGAGAGGCTAAGTGACTTACCCAAGGTTACACGGCAAATAAACAATAGACACAGAATCCAACTTAGGCCATTCTGACCCCAAAGCCCTTGTTCTTATTCATAATGTTACAGTTTCAGGATAAAAAGAGTTTTTTCTCTAAACTCCGGAGTCAATGTTTTTCTCTAAACTCCGGAGTTTAGTTTCTCTAAACTCCTTCGAAGGCAGGAGCCATGCCCTTATCACCCAGCACTTCAGCTTCCAGCAATGGCTCAAGAAAGCCAGCAACCACTTTCTTTACTTAGTAACTACTAAGAAATGGAGTGCTGATCACACACTTAGGAGGTGAAGAAACACGAAGAGAGTAGAGGCCACTCATGTAGCTTTACCACCAGGGACATTCCAACCAGCGGTAGAAGGTACAAACGTGAAGCAAAGCCTTGCTTGGGACCTTCCACTAGAGTCTGTGTGTGCTGGACGGGCCCACTGCGAGGCTGGTCAGGCAGGGGCTGTCTCACCCCTCTCCTCTCCCTTGAAGGGCATTTCACAAACAACTGTACTGTCCCAGTTTGGGGCAGCTCCACCTGCCTCACGGGGCCCTGTCTAGGTAGGCAGGGTGCTACCGACAGAATAATGACAAAGAAGGCTTTCTTGGAGACTCTCTGTGTGTCTTTAATAGATGGCCCCCGGCATAGGTTGGGCCTTCAAAAGGGTCAGCTTACCTTCCATGACTGACGCACTGGTCCCACTGGGGTCATTCGGATGTGGAGCCGAAGGTGGAACATAGCCAATCACCAGGTCAATGGTGGCCTAGGTAGAAATAATTCATTGCAGACAGAATCAGTGCAGGGTAACAGACTCAAAGCAAACCAAATCAGCAGGAGCAAAAGTTCTGGATGGAATAGGCAGGGGGAAGGGAAGGTGAGAAGAGGAGAGAAAGGTCACACACGCTCCATTGTATCCTCCCTCATGTAAGCCAGGCAGGCAGGAAAGCCTGGGAAACGAATTACCTGTTACAGGTTGCCAAGTGTACCACTGCCAAGGGGCAACTCACAAACTGGAGCAAAGTTGTGACAAGCAAGCATGAACTTGAAATTAGCCTCCATCTGAGACTTGAGATGGCTTCCAGTCACAGAGGCTCATTTGAAACGGTTGAGTTATTTGTTTGCACACTGACCTCTTTGTTCATTGCTGAAAATTATTGTTCTTTCTCTCTCTCTAAAAAGAACTTGAGCGTCTAACAAAAATTATATAACAATGTGATTCTTAAAACAGGATAAAAAAGGGAATCGAGTCTGATTAAAGAGGAAACCAATATGCAAATCATGAAGTTCAAGATAATTGCATCTTGCATAAAATGTGACTCCAAGATGGCTAGGAGCCGAGGCAAGAAGGAGGGCAGAAAATGTGGTGTAACTTTCATTATAGGAAAGGAAGAAACATACTAGTTCCTGATAGGAAATCAAGTTATTCCCATCTTTAAAATCTGAGATAAATTTCTCACCTTATTTTAGGACAGAGTTTCCTATACTTATATATTTCATGAACCTACAAAATTTCAAACAAGTTTATGCTAAGGGGAGTCGACATAGGGATGCTAACCTAAGCCCACAACTGCTATCTACTATTATGAGAATTTCACAAAAGAAATGAATTTTAACAGCAAAAACGAGAAAGGACAAATCTCAGAATAAAAGGAGCCTTGCAAATAAGGATGGCTCGCACACACACACACACACACACACACCCAAGTTACCAGTTAAAACACAGACATAATATTTATGTTCTACTGAAAAATTATTCATTGTTTACCTGAAATTCAAATTGCAATGGGGATCCCATACTTTCAACTGCCACTTTCGCTACATGCGGCAAACTCTAGTGTGAGCGCATACACATGTGAACGTGCGCACACACACACACACACTATATTGTCCTTATTTTTTCTCATCTGTCTGTTCATCAGTGAATACTCCCTCATGGATCAGCACATTGTGTGGCCAACTTAGGAACCACAGATCTGGGAGACGCTGAACAGAACAATGAATGTGGACCCGAACAACAGTTTCATGGCAAGTAAAGAATCGTGAGAGCAGTACCTCATGGCTACCCATGCTAAGGACCCAGGCCACAACCCGAAGGCCGAATGCAAGGAGCAAGAGGGGCTCAACTGCTAAACTTAAGTAAAGAATCAAACTTTCAAAACTTAGAAGAGATCATTGATGGCTCAACCTCTGGATCAATGATTTTCCAATAACGTCAGGATTCCCAGAAGTGCTCCCTAACGGCGGGTAGGAACTACCAGAAGATAGGACTTGAAGCCCCTCATTTGCCTCACTCCACTCAATCACCACGGCACTGCCATTTCAGGCTTCTACATGTGCTTTCTTCTGTGCTTAAGAAAACAAAACCCCGGGGCGCCTGGGTGGCTCAGTCGGTTGGGTGTCCGACTTCGGCTCAGGTCATGATCTCGCGGTCCGTGAGTTCGAGCCCCGCGTTGGGCTCTGGGCTGACAGCTCAGAGCCTGGAGCCTGTTTCAGATTCTGTGTCTCCCTCTCTCTCTGACCCTCCCCCATTCATGCTCTGTCTCTCTCTGTCTCAAAAATGAATAAACGTTAAAAAAAAATTAAAAAAAAAAAAGAAAACCCCAAACAGCCAGAAACATCACTGACTTGTACTATCTTTCCTAAGTATCATTTCTCTCAGCCAGGTTTTGGATAAATAGATGACAGCTGACATTCTGAATTTACGTTTTAGGATTAGAAAGATTCACAGCAAGCCCATAAGTTTTGGAGCCTAGACCAACCAAATCGATATTCTGAATGGGCTCTGAGAAGCCTCACCTATATATTCTTGCCAACAGGGATGGCCTATTTTAAAAATTTTTTAAATTTTTATTTATTTTTGAGAGAGACAGTGTGAGCAAGGGAGGGGCAGAGAGAGAGGGAGACACAGAATCAGAAGCAAGCTTCAGGCTCCAAGCTGTCAGCACAAAAGCCCAATGCGGGGCTCGAACTCACAAACTGTGAGATCATGCCTGAGCCAAAGTTAGACGCTTAACCGACTGAGCCACCCAGGTGCCCCTATATTATTATTTTTTTAATGTTTATTTTTCAGAGAGAGAGAGAGACAGACAGACAGAGCATGAGTGAGGGAGGGGCAGAGAGAGAGGGAGACACAGAATCTGAAGCAGGCTCCAGGCTCTGAGCTGTCAGCACAGAGCCCAACGTGGGGCTTGAACTCACAAAAGCAAGTTCATGACCTGAGCCAAAGTTGGAGACTTAACCGACTGAGCCACCCAGGTGCCCCAGGGATGGCCTATTTTAGTATAAAATTTTCTCCCTTTGTCCTAGCTCCCAAGCAAAATAAATTGATTGGAAAATGAAGGTGTTAGAGAGTAATGGGATAAGCACGGTAGGTAGCTTTATGAGCACTTGTTAGCAAACATAAAATCTGAGAGCTATGAGCCTTGAGTCCATTTGTTTCTTTTAAGTGCACTTGAGAAAGAGAATTCTGGACTCACATCAGACAATATCAATATGTACTCATTTAGAGGCTGTCATCAGAAAATAGCTAATATTCACATCTTGATGTTCCAAGGCAATATTAATGAAATACCTTCTACAGAGTGTTTCAAAGAGTGTCTGATACACAGAGCTATACTCACCACACAAATGTAAATAAATACTTGAGCAGATATGCACAGAGCTATACCAAGAGACGGTGCCACCTAACTCTAGAGCATTCTGTTGAAGAAAGTCAAGTTTATCTAATCCACTAGTTCTGTGATTGCAAGTATAAACCTGTAAGTGTGTGTGTGTGTGTGTGTGTGTGTGTGTGGTGATCTAATATAATTTCATGCTTTTCTTTTCTTTTAATACTTCCTTATTCTGACAGAGCGAGTGAGGGAGGGGCGGAGAGAGGGGGACAGAGAGAATTCCAAGCAGGTTCCGCACTGTCAGTGCAGAGCCTGATGCGGGGCTTGATCCCACGAACCATGAGATCATGGCCTCAGCTGAAATCAAGAGTCAGATGCTTAATGGACTGAGCCACCCAGGCGTGCCTAATGTCACACTCTTCTTAATGAACTTTTGTTTACTTATCTCAGTTCAAAGCCATTCAATAAGACAGAAGGTGCTTACCCCAGTCTCTTGACCCCTTTCATTCAGCAGGGAGATGAGTTTGTATGGCTGAGATCTGTTTTGGTCGCCAATCAGGTCCTTTAGGGATACCGTGGCCGTGCCAATTAATCTGTGGGTGAAACAAGAAAGCACACAGTAACCTAAGTGAGGGACATGCTTCCATGCACTCAGCGGGCCTCCTGATTCCCTGCCTATTCATGTTATCATTAAAACCACTCACAATGAGATGAATTTGGGGGAATTTTGGCAGTAAACATCACTTTTCCACAACATGTAATCATTTCGAGAGTCCAACTATGGTGTCTATGAAATCTGAAGTCATGAATGAGATAAGCAGTGAATGGCGACAGACAAAGACGGAATAACCCCCTCAGAATCCAAGAAGAGAGAAAAGTAGGACAAAATTCAGGCATTCCTCTGTAATGAAAATGTAAAAGAACCCATCACACATGGCCCACTGTAAAAATGCTCCCCCAAGGAGACCTTCTGCACTTGTCAATAGGTTGCCAGTTTACTGATAGGGCCAGCTTACTAACCTGCATAGTCTGGAGCAGAATTCAAAAGTTGGATATGCGCACGTCTCCCTCTTCCTGGACACTGAGGGATTCTGTTCAGCCTTTACTGCCTCCCCATCTACCTTGTAGTGCACATAACCTACTGGTACAGAAGTATGCATGTGTCCCTGCTCACCATGGTTAGGCCCCCTGAAAGCCAGGATTGCTCCCTTCCATGCTCTAACCCCAGTGCTTGGAACATACTACACTTGTTCATAGATATTTACTAAATGAAGGAAAGAATAAATAAGTCGACATACACTAAAAATGAATATGCAAGACATTTTTTTTTAATTTTGTTTTTAAGGGGCACCTGGGTGGCTCAGTCGGTTGGGCGTCTGACTTCAGCTCAGGTCATGATCTCACAGTCCGTGAGTTTGAGCCCCATGTTGGGCTCTGTGCTGACAGCTCAGAGCCTGGAGCCTGCTTTGGATTCTGTGTCTCCCTCTCTCTCTGCTCCTCCCCTGCTCATGCTCTGTCTCTTTCTGTCTCAAAAATAAATAAAAACATTAAAAAAATTTTTTTTTAAATTTAATGTTTTTTATTATTTATTTTTGATAAATAAAATAAAAACATTTAAAAATTTTTTAAAAATTATGTTTTTTATTATTTATTTTTAAGACAGAGAGAGACGAGCATGAGCAGGGGAGGAGCAGAGAGAGAGGGAGACACAGAATCCGAAGCAGGTTCCAGGCTCTGAGCTGTCAGCAGAGCCTGATGCGGGGCTCAAACTCACAGACCGTGAGATCATGACCTGAGCCGAAGTCGGACACCCAACCGACTGAGCCACCCAGGCGCCCCTGAATCTGCAAAACATTTTTGTGGTTAGGGCACATGATCAACAAAGTTCATAAAACATGCATTCCCTGAGAGTTGGTGAATATAAAAATGTAACCTGTAGAATACAGTCTGTAAATTGGGAGTTATAGTGACAACGGGGCATGAGATTCGGGAACTGAAGAAGTTCCCTCTGAGAAATTCAATCAAAAAGCAAAGAAAGCCCAGGGGTGTGCTCTCAGTATGGATACTGAGAAAGGAAAAGAAAAACAAGAAGATTTAAAAAATGTTATTTACTTATACGTAGCCTACATTTGCAGTGACTGATACTAATAAATGGCACCTATGACAGCATAAATATCATTAGCATGGAAATAGAAAACTAAGTATCAAGTCCTCAAAGTCATAGAAGAGATTCCTTACATCAAAAAACCCAGAGTGTGGGGCACTTGGGTGGCTTGGTCAGTTGAGTGTCTGACTCTTGATTTTGGTTCAGGTCATGGTCTCATAGTCATGAGACCAAGCCCCACATCGAGCTCTGCAAACAACCCAGGTGAAGAAACCATAGTTGGGCATAAAACATAACTGGGCTTTTGGGAAAAAATAATAACCTGGAGAGTTCATCTTGTGCAGAAATATTTATTGTATTTTAACATGTAGTAGTTTCTTTAAAAATTAGGAGTGAAAATTGATGTCAACATGGAAATGCCATTTTTGAACTGACAAATATCCATATTCTCCTTCTCCACTCAGACCCCAGAAATAGAACTAGATTGTAGATCTGGAGTCTGTCACCCAACTACATACATCCACTGACTCAACAATATGAATAAATGACTTCACTTTCTGTGAATAGACATATTGCACAAGACCAGGAAACTGCTATGGCACCTGGTTTCACCTGATTTACCCCATGGCATGAAGCACTGCATATGGTTTCTTGGAAGAATACACTTTCTTGGACAGAACACCGCAAAAGATGCTCAACAACCATGATGGGTTCTCATCTCTTTTAATACCACAAGTAGAGTTAGTTACTGGAAATGGAAAAGAAAAATTCTACCTCCAGAGGGTTAAGAGTAAACTTTTCAGCACTTCTAGGTCAATACAGAAATTAGGTCTCTCAGTCAACACTGGGAATTGACAGAACCTTTATAAAGTAATTTCTAGATAAGTATGTTCACTCACGAAGTTTGCTAGAAATTTTTTTTTTTTTTTTTGTACATGAGTATAAGTTTTCTCCTTACTTGGGTTTTAATTCCCCTGACATATTGAGGAAAAGAGTCTACACATGATTCCATCTCCACCAGATGAAACAAGGAAACCTCCCACACAAGGTGAGGGCCCTGGCAAAATCTCTTCCATATCTCCCTCAGCCCCACATAATATGAGCCTGACGAGAATTTTGTTCCAAGTTTTAAAAATAGCACAGTAAGCTGTGAGGTTGGCTAATTGAGTTTTTAAGGACAAAATGTGAAAACTCCAATTTTAAAAGTCATCTGACTGGTATTAAATGTCTAAATGAGGTACTCGCCTTGAAAGACATGGAAATACACTGGATTTTTGTTTCTTACAGTTCCATGATTCATAACCTAACTGTATGATTAAAATAATAACATTGTGGGGTGCCTGGGTGGCTTAGTCGGTTAAGCATCCAACTTCGGCTCAGGTCACGATCTCACAGTTCGTGGGTTTGAGCCCCTCATCAGGCTCTGTGCTGACAGCTCAGAGCCTGGAGCCTGCTTCAGATTCTGTGTCTCCTTCTCTCTCTGCCCTTCCCGTGCTCCCACTCTGTCTCTCTCTCAAAAATAAATAAACTTTAAAAAAATTTAAAAAAATAATAACATTGCACACTTGGACATGGACAGATTTGCTGTTGCTGAAACCAAGATGACCTGAAACTCTATCAGCAATAAATAATTCTTAGAAGAAAACAACGTGTAGCATGTCAGAACAATGTGGAAAGAGGGCTGGCCTGGGGTTGGACTAGAATTTATCGACCTTGGCACTACTGACATTTTGAACTGGACAGTTCTTTGTTTTGGGGGTCTGCCCTGTGCTTTGTCAGATGTTCAGCAGCATCCTTGGCCGCAACCCGCTGACAACTCTACACCTTGCCAATTGTGCCCAGGTGGGCAACATCACCCTAGGTTGAGAAGCATGGAATTAGATGATTTCTGTTCTTGCCCTAACTCGGTGTCCCAACTTCCCCCAAGCCTTGGCTAAGTCACTCAACTCTCTGAGCCCACTTCATTCATTATCTGGGTAGACTGAAGTAAATCATTTCTCAGACCCTTCTCAGCTATTAAAGCCCTGCTAGGCTGGTACGTGTGATGTTTTCTACACATCTCTATATAGGACACTATCTCATGTTAAATATTTCTTTTCTCTTTGTTCATTGATTTAGGAAGAATATATCCTAAAGTATGTCCACGTTTGACGATCTGGAATAGTTTCCTCCTTCCACCAATATGACCTACCATTTCACGGATCAAGCTTAAATTCACACAGAGTGTCAGGAGAAAGGTTAGGCCAATCACAGAAATGTAGAATAAGTGTAAGACAGTAGGGAGTGGTGACTTGTGCTAACCAGAGGGAACAGGCTCACCTGAAACACAAACCCCATCACTGGCCCTTCGTGTCCTGAATGGTTTTACACCCTCCATTGTGACTCAACCAATATCTGTGGCTTTCCTTCCCCCCCACCCCCCCAGAGGCTTTGAGAGGGTGGTAACAGATAACAGACCAGGAATGGACTGAAATAAAAGCAGCCAATTATAAACTCAAACTTCAATTTCTTCTTTCAGAAACCCTTAGTCCCATTTCTTAAATCTGCTTTTTCATCATACAATTCTGATGCTTTTGTGTTTGTGTGTGAGGGAGGTGGTTTAAAAGAAAACTTCGCGGGGCGCCTGGGTGGCGCAGTCGGTTAAGCGTCCGACTTCAGCCAGGTCATGATCTCGCAGTCCGTGAGTTCGAGCCCCGCGTCAGGCTCTGGGCTGATGGCTCAGAGCCTGGAGCCTGTTTCCGATTCTGTGTCTCCCTCTCTGTCTGCCCCTCCCCCGTTCATGCTCTGTCTCTCTCTGTCCCAAAAATAAAAATAAACGTTGAAAAAATAAATAAAGAAAGAAAGAAAGAAAGAAAGAAAACTTCGCTTTCTTTTTTCTGAAGTAAAGATAGTGTGTTTAGATGAAAGCCTGGAAAAATGTTAGTCCCCCAAAATATTTTTAACAGCTAGGTTGTGTTGAAGAAAAATGCAGTTACAACTTCTAACACCTTTCCCTGTAAGTTGGAGAAAGCGCCCCCTATGGGCAAGTCTGAGCTCCGCAGGTCTCCAAGGGCCCCCGGCAGCCCGTCGTGGGCTGTTTTCTGTGACGTTGCCTGGATACAGAATACCGTGAGAGGCTAGGAAATGATGGCCCAGCCTCCTACACAGAGGATAAGAACAGTGTAGTCAGGCCAGTTTCCTTTAAAGGAGGTGACACTAAACCAAGAACCCTTTTTCTTTCATGTTACTAATGCTATAAATATGCTAACATGTTACAGTGTGACAGTAATGTGGACACTTTGCCCTGGATTTTCATGGAAAAATAAGAGTCTCCTGATGGACTCCACCCAACACTAAAACAGATGGACCATGTCTCAAAAGGAAGCTTTACAGTGAAAAGAATCTCAAGGTCCTTCAGCTCTCCAGCTTTATTTGCAGAATTAATAAACTGCAGATGTATTCTGAGGGGAAGAAAAAGCCAGTCCTGCTCTCATCCCTTACAGTTCTTGAAGGTCTAGTGGTTTTGAGTTGGGTCTCCATGCTTAGAACTAGTTCTAAGCAGCGGAACTGTAAACTAGTCAACTTAGTCATGCGAGGGCTAGTTAAGAACTTCTTTAACTTGTTAAGACAGAGTCTAGCATGTTTAAAAAAGAGAAATGGGAAATGTTCTCCCTGTTAGCACAGACACAAACCTTAACAGCCACATGCCACTGTGGTGAGTAAGGGCTTTGCTGGCTGAGTTCTTAATCATGGGAGCTCGCATATATTAAGTTGTTCTGTGCAGCAGGGGCACAGCCCACACGAATTACTGGAGGAGGGTTTACTGGAAATTCCTTCATGAAGGAAAGGAAAAATACATTGGACTCTGGAAAGTAAATCACATGTTGTACTGTTTCTGCCCCTACGGACTGCAGCACATCTCACTTCCCCTCCTCAGGGAGGGAATAACAATCCCCAGCTGGGCTGAGCACAAACACTTCTCCAAGCTGCTCCCCGGTCCCTTGTAGAAAGGGCCAGACCTGCCCACCCTTTGAAGCACTGGGCTCTCAGCCAGCTGAGCCTTGTCATTTCTACCAGGTCTGTGTGGCCTTGGTTCCTTGGCTGGGCAGCATCACCCATCCCCACACTTCTCCTTCCCCCAGGACCAGTATCCATCAAGCTCTTTCCTGGCTCCACCCCCACCCCCACCCCCAGCTGAACCCAAAGGTGGGAGAGCCAGGCCTACACTTTCCTTATGACCAGATGGGGGGGGGGGGTTGCGAGGGGAGGAGCTGGGGCAGCCATGACAGCAAATCCTATCCCAGGAAGCCCTGTGTAAGCAAAAACTCCCTCAAAGGACACAATCTGGGTCTCCCATCCACTTCACCAGTGGGGAACCTTCCTGAGTCTCCCAACTGGCCCACGCTGGCCCTTTGGATTAGCTCATAAACCGTTTCTGAGACTGTATTTCCCCAGACCTCCCTGCAGCAGAATCGCTAGGGCAGTTACAGATTCCCAGGACCCTGAGTCACACTTTTTCTTTAGTTAATTCTTATACCCAGGAAGTCTGAGAAACAATGGCCTAAAGCAGTGATTCTCAGTGGCAGCAGGGCAAAAGTAGAGGGATGGGGGGGAGGGGGGTGGGGAGGGGGGAGGTAGGAAAGACAGCTGGCAAAGCTAGATCTGGAGACAGGGAGACATGTGCAGTTTTTAAAAGCACATTCAATATGATAACACGGTTTACATTTGAGAAATGAGCATAGGAATCCAATTATTTAATAGAACAAAGTAGTAAGCAAAACTCAACTAAAACCACTCAGCCAGCCTCGTTATCTGTATCTTTCCTGTGACCTCTCCTCCTTACTCGCCACCAGGATTGTCAGAGAGCCTTGGAGCCTTTGTCCGGTTCATCAAATGTGGAAACACTGGCCCAAACTGTGGTTCCCAAATTTGGCTGTGTACCAGCCCCTCTAGGGAACGGCAGTGCTCTGTACTTCTAGCAAACTCCATTCCTGGGTTTCAGAATCACTCAACTAGTCTAGAGGCTGTGGCAGGTTTGGCAGGATTCAGGGCCAGCAACAACTCCCTTTTTTCCAGTCCCTCCCAACCCCACTGCTCTGAGGCCAATGGCGTCACTTTAACAAGGGAAGGAGCTGAGTAGAAGCCCAGGCCTCTGCACCTAGGTGCAGGTGAGGCACCTAGGCCAGAATCAGTCACCCTGTGGCTACAAGGAGCAGACAAACTAGCCTAATGCCTGACATGCAGGCAATGCTCAATAATTATTTCTAGAATAAGTGACTATAACCTGTAACCTGACCAATTCTCCTGTTCATTCAGTCCTCAAGGGTCTGAATCTGTGGTTGTCTGCTTGTACAGTTTAGAGCAACTCCCAGGCTCTGGCTCTGTCCCTGGCCCATTGGAATCAAGGTAGTAGTTTTCTGTTATTCATTCATTCATTCTTTCATTCATTCATCAAGAACTTGGACCTAACAAGGAAAGGGAGACAGAATAACAGTGATTAAGAATTTGGAGCTAGGCAGGGCTGACTAATTCGGACTCATCCTTGTACTAGAGGCCAGGTACAGGTTGTTTTACTTCTCTGAGCCTCAGTTTCCTCATCTGTAAAATGGGGTTATGACAGCTACTACCTAACAGTATTGTAAGGATCAAAAGGATGCTGTGGTAAGTGCTTAACAGTTACTTTTTATTATTTCAGACACTACTCTAGAAAAAGGAATCAAAAGAAAGCATGTGACCCCAGGCCAGTACTGGCAGGGAAAGCTGGTCTGAACTCATGCACAGTCTAAATCACAGGAAGGTGGGATATCTATGCAAGGATATGGGTAGGTACCCACTTCCATTTCTGTGCAATCAATTGCGCAAAGTTCTTAAAACCAGTCCTTTCTCTTACGTACATGAAACAACTCCCTCCCCAACGTCAATGCTATATATACCAAAAGTCTTCTTGGAAAATCATTTTTTATTTTCAGGGTTAGACCCGAAGCAAACTTCAGCTATAGCTGAATTCTCATAAAATCCAATTAGTGGAAACTGAATAAAGATTTTAAAGGTCTCATAAAATATTTCATTATAAAATTTTTTTGAATGTTCATTTATTTTTGGGAGAGACGGAGACAGAGCTTGAGCGGGAGAAGGGCAGAGGGAGACAGGGAGACACAGAATCCACAGCAGGCTCCAGGCTCTGAGCTGTCAGCACAGAACCTGACGTGGGGCTTGAACCCACGAGCTGTGAGATCATGACCTGAGCTGAAGTTGGACGCTCAACCGACTGAGCCACCCAGGTGCCCCCATACTTTTAATACTTTTATGTCTCCTAGTGACAAGACTTCCTGCTGACATTGCCACATGTAATCATGGCCATGGGATTTGTTGAAGTGGCCCAGATGTGGTTGGTCGGGAGGGATGGACAGCCCACGGGTTGAGGCAGGCTTTCTTTCTTTTTTTTTTTTTTTAAAGTTTATTTATTTATTTTGAGAGAGAGAGAGAGAGAGAGAGAGAGAGAGAGAGAGAATGCAAAGGAGCAAGCAGGGGAGGGGCAGAGAGAGAAAGGGAGAGAGAGAGAGAATCCCAAGCAGGCTCCATGCTGTCAGCACAGAGCCCTTGTGTTCCATCACACAGTGAGATCATGACCTGAGGCAAAATCAAGAGTGAGTCAGATGCTTAACCTTAACGGACTGAGCCACCCAGGTGCCCCAAGGCTTTCTGATTGGAGTAGCTTCTCAGGCTGTGTAGACATCTAAACCAGAGGCCAGTGTTACTGTGGAACAGGATTCTCAGTTCAGTTCTTTTTAGTTCCATATTTTCAGTGGCATGGCAAAAGTATGAAAAGATCACAATTGGTTTGGGCTGGCTGGGTCTGGGTACTGGAAAAGCTGAACCCCAGCGTTTTGGGGAGGCCAGTGAAGTAGGTGCCACAGTCCTGCTGATGTCTGTCAACATCTCATGAGTAAGTAAAGGTGGGCCAAAGCTTTGGAGAAAGACGCCCAGAGAGACTGAAAGAGAAAGGCATTTCATAATGACAAGAGCTATAATTATCTTCTAATTGCACTTGGAGGACCATCTCTTAGGAGAGGAAGCTTTACAACTTGTAAGTCATTTGCAAGGTTATTGGACAACCTTCAGCGATGTATCAATTAATGTATTCATCTGACAAATAATTGCTGATGCTTATGTGTGTCCGACACTGCTCCGGGTACTGGGAGTACTCCATGCCTTTCATGGGGCTTACATCTGAGTGGACGGAATGTGCAGTGTATCAGATGGTGTTTAGTGTGATGAAGAAGATTGAAGGGGAAGAGAGGAGAAAATGACAAGATGAGAGAGAGAGGCAGAGTGTGTGTGTATGTGTACGTGTGTGTAAATATTTGTGTCTGGTTTAGGTAGGGTTTTTGTTTAAAGGTTTGTTTTCGGGTCTGTTTTATAATGAAATATCTTACGGGTCTGTTTTATAATGAAATATCTTAGGGGCGCCTGGGTGGCTCAGTCGGTTGGGCGTCCGACTTTGGCTCAGGTCATGATCTCACCGTCCGTGGGTTTGAGCCCCTCATCAGGCTCTGTGCTGACAGCTCGGAGCCTGGAGCCTGTTTCAGATTCTGTGTCTCCCTCTCTCTCTGCCCCTAACCCATTCGCATTCTGTCTCTGTCTCTCTCAAAAATAAATAAACATTTAAAAAAAATGTTTTTAAGTATTAAAAGTATGAGGACAAGGTCTTTTGTATATGAGGGAATGAAAATTTCTCATAAGCCTTACCATACTGCTTCACCATATTAATTTCATTCCAAACTACAGTATCTGTTTTTATTAATAAAAAAACAAAAACAAAAAACAAAACAGAAAAAAACACCCCACAAACCTTTGTTCAGGGAGTTTGTATATTTCACAATCCAAACTTGTCTTTTTTTTTTTTTTCTAAATTCTATAGCCCTTACTACCACTCTGTGTGTGTGTGTGTGTGTGTGTGTGTGTGTAGCTCCAGACTCCCACCTGCACCTCCCCAACTCTGGGAGACAACTGGGACTTGCCTCACCTCTCTCTCCCTGAACTGCAGCCTGGAATGCTCTCCAGGCATTAAGTTGGGTGCTCAAAGGGCTCATTTCATTTATGTCCTCTTTCTTGGGGTCATTATCCAGTCCAGTATCTGAAACCATGGTTACATATGTTTTATCTATTTTTTTTGGTGTATCAGGTGAGTTTGTAGATCTGGTCCCTGTTATGTTATCTTAGCATGAGCAGAACTTCCAAACTATGGTCACTTTAAGGATAAGACGTCTGAGGCCCAGAGGGGTTAAGTCACTTGGCTGAGGTCATCAGTAGTCACCAGTAGAGCGGAGTCTCAAAGCAGCCTCTGTCTGGCTCCCAAATCTCAGCTTTATGCACTATGAGTTGCTACCTTCCTGTGAATTCAGGAGTAAGCTCCACGTCTCTCTACAAAAATGCATGAGCTTTGGGACTGGCGTTTGTTTCCCTTGTGACTTGATCCCTTTGTGTTCTGACTCCTTTGCAGCTTAAACCCGAGTTGGAACCAGAAAGCTGTTCAGAGAGCTGGGTTGGACAGATTCCACATCAATGGCTCGTTACTAGTGGGGTAACTGTCCAATGCAAGGTGCTTTAGATGCTATTCGTGTATTAGTATCGTGAACTTACTTGCTCATTCATCCAACAAACACTTACTGAGAGCTTATTATGTGCTAGGCACTATGCTAAGCACTGGTGTTACAGTGGTGAACCAGACAGGTGTGGAGCTTACTGTCTAGTAGGGGAAGGCCGCGTGAATAACAAAACAGATATGGACGTGTCAGATGGTGGTGAGCGCTGAGCTAGGCAAAGCAGGAATGCGGGCCAGCACATATTTTTGAGTACTTATCTAAAACCCAACATAAATGTCCACACACCCAGCTGGGCTCCCTCCACCATTCCCACACCCACACAAGCTTGCTAATAAGCAAGGCTCTGAGGAAATGAAGCAGGGCAATGAGATGGAAAGCAACGGTAGGCGCTGCTCTAGATTGGAGGGTCTGAGATGCTGAGGCCAAATGACAAGATTTCACATCTACTGCAGTTAGAAGGAAAGATTATTCCATGCAGAGTGAACAGCAAATTCAAAAGCCTGAAATGGTAACTCTTTTTCCTCCTTGGGATGCGTGCATGTGCACACACACACACACACACACACACACCTGAAAACCTGTAAACACCTTTCATTCTTACATTTCCAGGCTCCTGAAGCCGATTCTTCTTTAGGAACTCAGGTGAAGTGACAGCAGGGCCAGGACGCCAAGGGATCAGGGTCCCAGCCTCAAATCTCATCTCCACCACTCAAGGTTACTGTGAAGAGCACATGAGATGAGATATGCTCTCCAAATTTCTCATGTCCACTGTAGAACATGAGTATCAGTGACTTACTATTCAATAGTATAAAATTGCCTGCTTAAAAGTGTTACGTAGGGAGGGACTGCCAATACTCTGATAATGACTGTCCTTCATTTTTTTTTTTTTTTTTTTTGCAAAATTAGAAAGAAAAATTACTTCCATTCTGGCCAAAAGTTAATCAATAATTGCATCCACATTTTGGTTCCTGCAGGTGGTTCACGATTTTCAGTATAATGTGAAAGTCCAGAACACAGGCCTGAACATAAAGGCTCACTCTGACACATGCCTGCTGTGTGACCTTGAGCAGATTACCAAGCCTCTCTGGGGAAAAAGAGGGTGTCTGTGAGGATTAAGTAGCATAATGCATTCAAAGGGCTTGGCATAGCCCTTGGCACTCCCTAAGATCTCACTAAGCTATAGCGGTATTGGCTGTCTGCAGAGGGAACTCCGATTCTTCAGCGGCTGGGAAAATCCTTCCACTCTGACATTTCGGCTAAAAATAATTTCATTTTCATCACGTGATCAAGAGGCATTTCTGGCTCTTCTCTCACCCTCATTCAGCCTGGATGGCTGGCTGGATGACTATGGAGGGGGGCGCGGGGGGAAGAACAGAGTCTGCACTGAACAGCCCAGCCGGCTCCCAGTGCCTGAGGAGGGATGCTGCTGACGCACCAGTGCTATGCTTGCATGACCTGGACCCTGCAGTCCGCTGTGGGCGTGGGCACGGGTGCACAGGCAAACCTAGGCAGTCCAGCGCTGTTTGTTTCCAGGCCCCAGGCAGCAGATGCAAAGTGAGAGCCCTGTTTGCACAACCCGTTTCCATGGCAACAGGAACGTCATCAGGCAAGGGATTCCTTAAGCTGGTAGAAAAATCCTCTGCCCCCACCCTGCACATCCAAGTGAAAGCAAGTTCCCACACTGAGCAGTGAGCAGATCCCCGAAGGGCAAATTTTTAGTAAAAAAGCCAAGAAAAAAATCTGGGACCAAAGTACACAAATAGTTTGGACAAACATACAGCTTATTCCCAGATGAGTTTAATTTTTTTTTTTCCTCCAGTGTACTTACGGGCAAATTTGACCAAGGTGTATGCATTGTTTAGTTGGTGACAGCAAGGTCAAAGTTCACAATTCCTGGCTGATGGTGGAGAAGCATGAAGCTTACTTAGCACAGTAAGCTAAGTAAACATTATCATTCGCACTGTTCATTCCAAAGCAGACTCGGGGTCGACTTTCACTGGAGGATGGTCAACAACTATGCAGCGAAATTTGTAGGACACACAACTAATCTCCCAATTAAAAAGACCTTCCCGGCAATTCCTATCAAAATAACACGAGCATTCTTCACAGAGCTAGAATAAACAACCCTAAAATTTGTATGGAATCAGAAAAGACCCTGAATAGCCAAAGCAATCTCGAAAAAGAAAACCAAAGCTGGAGGCATCACAATTCCAGATTTCAAGCTGTATTACAAAGCTGTAATCATCAAGACAGTATGGTACTGGCACAAAAACAGACACTCATATCAGTCCAAGTAGTAGGACCAGAACCTGCAAAGTATATTTATGTAGCTTAAGAAAAAAATGCATCAGTCATAAGGGGCATTGGTCAGCAACTGAACACGAAAAAAAGGATCTCATCAAAGGTGAACATGTATAGTACCTATCAAAGCACTGTCCAGGGGGTAAATGTCTGTCCAAGATCTCTTAGCCTGACACCATTAAGTAGAAGACTCCAGTCATTAGGGTGACTATCTAATTTACCATCCAAACCAAGTCAGTGTTGACAGCAAAAGAGGTGTTATTAACCCTTGTGCTAGGACAATAAACCAGGACTGTTCCAAGCAAGTCAGGACATAAGGTCACTGTACTTCAACTAATTCTTTCTGGTTTATGCCTCTCATTGCAGCCTTCTACTTATACCAAATGTGCTTAAGGCTAAGGTATTCATTTTTATTATTTTTTAAATTTTATTTTATTTTAAGTTTATTTTGAGAGAGAGAGTGAGTGCATGGGAGCGAGTGCGAGTAGGGGAGGGGCAGAGAGACAGAGAGAGGGAGAGAGAGAGAATCCCAAGCAGGCTCCATGCCGTCAGCACAGAGCCTAATGCAGGGCTCAATCCCACAAACCATGAGATAATGACCTGAGCCAAAACCAAAAATTGGACACTTAACCGACTGAGCCACCCAGGCACCCCTAAGACATATTTTTAAATGTATTGACATTTCTAAAAACTTGGATGCTTCTTACAATTGATAAGGGCATTTAATACCAGGCTCCTTCCCCACCCCAAACCTGTTATTAATTTAATAATACATCTATGATCAATGATATCTTATAATCAAGGATACAGAGTAATTTGGCTTTCCATGCAGGATGACACAAAGGAGAATTCATTAATCAGAGAATGTCCTCCCACTACGCATTTATTTCCACTGGAAAATAACATGTAAATAACTTGGTTTTAAGCACTGGTTTCTTGTAAGCTTGGTTAGTTTGAATTGGTAACCTAAGACTGGTTTCTGAGTCTGTAAGGCCAAAGTCCAGATCAAGGGCTGGGGTGAATTTACTGAGGTCATTCTGTCCCATACAGACCCGTTTTGGAAATCCCCAAGCTTTACTCAGGGGACAACCCTCAGTCCCACCATGGGCACTGTCGTGACCCTTCCCATTTGAAACTAGTAAAGGCGACAGGAATCTGACTTAGATCTGTTGAGTTTAAAAGGCCAGTAAGACATTAAAATGAAACTGGGGCTGCAAGGAGAACTTGAATGGTCACACATAAGTGGAAGAAGAAATGATTTTGCTTGTGTTTAATATAGCTACCGTTCAGATAAACCACCCGGGGTAGGAAGTGACTAAGTACAGTCAACAAAGATGTTTTAGGAATGTAAATAGATTTCACAACAAGTGCCAAATTGGATACAGTAATGGTGGCTTAGTGTTTGCAGCCTCTTAGGAATACAGTAGTTCCCCCTTTATGCATTAGGATATGTGCCAAGACCCCTGGTGGATGCCCAAAACCGCAGATAGTACCAAACCCTACATACATACATACATACATACATACCTACGATAAAGTTTAATGTATAAACTAGACATAGTAAGAAATTAACAACTAATAATAAAATAGAATAATTATAACAACATACTGAATGAGTTATGTGAATATGGTTTCTCTCCCTCTCTAAATATATTGTACTGTACTCACCCTTTTATGCATGATGATGTGAAATGATAAAATGCCTAAGTGATGAGATGAAGTGAGGTGAATGATGTAGGCACAGTGACATAGTGTTAGGCTACTATTGACCTTCTGACACTATTTCAGAAGAAGGATCATCTGCTTCTGCACCTCAGTTGCCCATGGATAACAGAAACCACAGGTAAGAGGGGACTACTATACAGAAGTTTGGGGAAAGCAATGTGATCATTAATCACATCTGATATCGGCCCAGAAAGTTGTGTGCATGGGGGGTGGGGGGAGGACATGGAACTGAAGCACGATTATATTGCAAATATCATAAAATGTTATTAACGATACGTTCCTTCAGCAAAATAAACAATGGTAATATAATATGTAAAATGAGAAAAATAGTTGAAATCAACTTACTTATTTTGTCCAATCGTCTCAAAATCTTTTACAACAATTGTAAGGGAAGATGAAGAATCGAGTGGTATACCCCTCAAGTCAAACTCCAAAATCTGTCCATGGAAAGGTTATAAAAACAGAAAAGTTGTTTAAAAGGGTCAGGAAGTATAGTATAATAAGACATACAGACACTAAATGACTAAATGTCATTATCTTAACCAATGTCAGTCTTGTGAATCATCAATTCTATAGTTAGTAGAAGTGACCAAATTCCAAACCTGGAGGCTGCTGAGAGCTGTGGGAAGGTAAACCAGACAGCCTCAGAGGACCTGGGGGTGACCTCTGGCTTCCCATTTTCTAGGCTCTGTGACTATGGGCAAGTCACCAAACCCATCTCAGAGTCAGAGAATTTACCATAATTGGTTATAAAAATAAAATAAAATGAAAATGCTTTCTTCATTGATTGTTTTTAAGTTATTTGCTTTTCCTAGTCATATTATTATCAAAGAGATAGATAATCTAAAAAAACATTTTCTAAAATGCATCAGCCTTTTATTTTAGGCTTGATTAGTCTGCACCACCATGATTAGTCTGCAATCAGATGAGACTTTCATCTTAAGGCAATAATTGCTGTCTAATGGCAAACACACAAAAATAATTTAACATAACACCGCTGATGTTTTTGATTGATCGTGTAACACATGAATTAAATAAAGCAGAGCCTACTGAAGATTTGATTCTCCTTGTACTGGGTTTGGAGTGGGTGGTGAATGTGTCAGAGCTCATATTAGAATCCTAACCCTAATAGGTTTGGGGTTAGCATTTCATTTGGGTTAGATTTCCGTTATAAAACTAGAGTTGGGAAGTTTACTTGATAAATACAATTGCAATTAGAAAAAAATACATGTTAGATGGGGAGCCTGGGTGGCTCAGTCGGTTGAGCGTCCAACTTTGGCTCAGGTCATGATCTCACGGTGTGTGAGTTCGAGCCCCACGTCGGGCTCTGTGCTGACAGCTCGGAGCCTGGAGCCTGCTTCAGATCCTGTGTCTCCCTTTCTCTCTATCCCTCCCCTGCTCACACTCTTTCTCTCTCTCAAAAATAAACAAATAAACATTAAAAAAAAATACATGTTAGAAACAAAACAGGGTAAGACGGATGATACCCTGCAGAGGATGTCTGCTCACGTGACCATTTCCACCTCTGCCATCAGCTACATGGATTGACCAGATATAAAGAAGCATGTGAGAATTACTCAAAACCGGAAGCACTATATGCATACATAATGTACTTTCAATTTGTTTTATTCTTGGAGATCTGTGTGAGGTGCTAGGATCCACACACAGCACCCACAGGGACCAACCAGACTGGCCTCTTGCTTTCACGGAGCTGGTAGTCCAGCTGGCTGGGTTCTGGGTTCCAGTGAAACTGCAGAGAAGAAGAACTGCCTTTCAACTTTTTGCTTCTCAGAAAGGCATTAAAAAGACAGTTCATCTTCACCTCATTCAATGAAAAGGTATGGCTTTATTTTAGTTTGGGGACTAGGAGAGGAGGGGAATTTACAGTTGGTGGAGGAGAAGTCTTCACAGCCTGGTGACTTAGTGACAATAACAAAGACATTTATCACTACGCTTATCTAGGAAAGTTTGACCAGCTTTTGGGAAAAACAATGGGGCTGATGATCATCTTTTAAAAAATTAGTCAGCATAGGAAAATCTACTCAGTGGAAAGAATGAAAACTTTCACATATCTATAAATATATTCAATACTGAACTGCTTATAAAATAGATATAAAGTCAACAGTGGGGGAAGTAAATATATTATAGCCCTTCCATAGAATATTGCATAGTGTTAAAGATACTTCTGAATGGAATGATATGGTATATGCTTAGGATATAATAGTAAGAAAAAAAATAGGAGAGGAAGCTGTATTTGCTATATGTCAAGACATCATATTTTATTAATTTATTTATAAATAATAATTACTTATACATTACAATATACTTATTCAATAAACACTTATTGCTATATCCCAAACGTTAACAGTAATTGCTTCTGGATAGTGGGTCCAAAGGTAAATTTTTTTGTTTATCTAAAGCTTTCAAAACGTCTACATTAAGGATATTCTACTTTATCAACATAAAACACAGTAAACGTCATTACTCAGTCAGACACACAGTGTCATGTAATGTACTCTTGGTTAGTCACATGCAGATACATTTTTAAATATGGAGCTTTCCCTCCGTGACTCTGGAGATGATCTAAGCCCACCCCTTGCTCTACAGATGTGCCCCAGATGTGTAACATAACTGGACCGAGGTCACACAGCAAGCTCAAAGCCGCTCCCGGCTAGAACATAAGCTTCCCACTCCCTTTCCAGACTTCACTTACACCACTACTATATAGGAGATGTCATTGTGGTATGTCCCCTTGAACTGTTCTGTTATCTCTATGGCCACAAAGAGAGATAGAGTGGTGGGGGATGCAATGTGGAGATTCTTCTTTCAAAGGGAAAAGCTAACCTTTGACCGAAGATAGGACAATCAGATGTGGCTAATCCACTGAAACAATGTTAAAAAAAAAAAAAAAAGTGAAGTTACCTCATTCCATACAGGGTTGAGTTCATTGTCAACTTTCTTTGTTTTCTTTTTCTCATCTGCAAATAAAAAATATGAAATATCAATTAGAAATATTTCTAGAACTTGTCCATTCATTCGTCCATTCAAAGAGCATTCCCTTGAGGGCCAACCTTGTGCTTGCATTTTCCCATTCATCAGCCTAGAGTGAGGACTACAAGAGTCAAGGTTCTCCAAACTGAATGGCATTTTTTGACCTAAAACATTTCACCCACCCCAGGTCTACGAGATGTTGGGGAATGAAGGACTCACAATCATGGAAATGCCATGATCCCCTGCATCTCCCTCACCAGTTCCTATAGACCAAGATTACCCAGGGCCTCTGTGTCTCCAGTGTGTTGCAGAAAGAAGCCAACAAAGCCAACCTTTGCCAAAAGGTGTCACCATTTTATAGATGTGGCTACTGAGACTCAAAGGAACTGAGAAATGTGTCTGAGCTAATACTTGGCACTGGTTCCTATACAACCTGCAATTTCCTCTCTGACGCCCGTGCTGCCTCTGCATGTGATAAGACCCCACAGCTTAAAGACTGAGCTGGATTCCCTCCCATAGGCCTCGGCACAAGGTAATTAGTAGATGAATACTTTCTATGACCTGCAAAGAATGTAGGGTTTCCTTTACAACAGGCTCACCTTTTCTGAAGACACGGGTTTTCTCTCTGTGTGTCTGAGACCTTCCTGTGTGAATAAATGTTCCTCCAGCTAGTGTTCAAAGTTTCCTTAGAGAAGTCCAAAGCACAGAGAGGCATCTGTTGGATCTCTAAGTCCCCAAATACTCATTAAAATAAAAGCTAGTGTTTGAGTACCAAATGCTTTGGAGGCATGAGCTATCTGTTTTCAGGGGGAGAAAAATAAAACAAGTTCTCTTTCTGTGTGAATTCTTTACCATCACATAGAACATTCATCACGCTTCTGACACCAGATGTATGGTGGGGCGTTCCCCAGCCAAGAAATTTTCTGTGACACCAGCTGGGTGTTTTACAATTTAACTCAATGATGATACTATGTACCTGGAGACAGCGTCCCGCAGGTTAAGGACTCAGAGGACAATAGCAAGTCCACGCTGTCACCTGTGCTTCTGACCTAGCAGGCTATAAATCTGAAGTTCCCATAACCCCTGTACTGGGTTCAACTAACTGGCTAGAGCAGCTCACAGAACTCAGGAAAACATTTATGTTTACTAGTTTACTAAAGGATAGGATAGAGGGTACAGATGAACAGCCAGATGAAGAGATATATAAGACAAGGTCTGGGAACGTCCTGTGTACAGGAACTTCTGTCCCCATGGAGCTGGAGTACCTCAACCTCCCGGTATATGGATGTGCTCATCACACACCTGGAACCCCATACTTCTGGGATTTTTGATGGAGGCTTCCTCACATAGGCAAGATCAAGTATTAACTCTATTTCCAGTCTCTTTCTCCAGTCTAGAGAAGCTGGGAGGAGGTGGGGGCAGAGCCAAAAATGCCAAGCTTCTCATCATGGTTTGGTCTTCCTGGTGATCAGTCCCCATCCAGGAGCCATCCAGAAGCCCACCCAGAGTGATCTCATTAGAACAAAAGATGCTCCTACTCTTCTCACTTAGGAATTTATAAGGGTTTTAGCTCAGTGCCAGAAAGTGGTGGGGGAAAGGAGCAGAGACCAACATACATACTTTTTTCTCATCTCGTATCATCTAACCTCTTAAAAAACCCCAGGAGATATGTATAATAATTTTCATCCCCCTTTTGGAGCTAAGGAAACCGAGAAGTTAAGTGGCATATTCAAAGTCCCAGTTGGTAAGTGGCAGGGATAGCAGCCTCACAGTGGTGGCCACACTGGGAACCACTCCCCAGTTACCCCTCTGCTGCTATGGAACGTAGGAGGTAGTGGGTTCCGTTCAGCTGAGTGTCATGTTGCGAAGGCTCCCAGCACATGCCAGTTGTGGGACTAACCACCTCATTCTTCCAAGACCTCAGCATAGACAAAGCATGAATCATCACCTTTACTCTGCTAAGCATTAACTTTTCCACTTGAGCAGCTCCCAGAGCCCAACCGGCTTCCCTTTTTAAACTTCAGCATGACCCTGCTCATCGGCTCATGCCGGGGCCTGTACTGATGCGTTCTAACTGTGGTCTCTATGTGGCCTACAGAGCGCCTCCCTGCATATGACTCTGATATCACCGAGAAGCTGTCCTGTCCCTCCCACATTTCCATACTGACCCCACCTGCCCCTCCCATCATCTGATGAAAAGCCTCCCAATTTTCCTCTCTGGTTGCCACACAAGCGAGTACTTTTGAGAGTAAGAGGGGCCAGGCAAAGTTTAAACTGACAGAACGGGACACATGACTTCTTTGCACAATTGGAGCAGCCTGTTCTATATAACCATCTACAGGTGCCAGAAATCACATCCTTTGTTTTTTTTTAATGTTTGTTTATTTATTTACTTTTGAGAGACAGAGAGAAAGCACAAGGGTGGGAAGGACAGAGAGTGACAGGGATACACAGAATCTGAAACAGCCAGCCTGATGCGGGGCTCGAACTCACGGACCATGAGATCGTGACCTGAGCCAAAGTTCAACACTTAACCAACTGAGCCACCCAGGCGCCCCGGAAGTACATTCTACTACAGTGTCTCTAAGTCGTTCCGATAGCCTTGCAAGGGTAACATTCTCATCCCCTTTTTATAGACAAATAATTGAGAGAAGCTGGTTAACTTGCCTAAGGTCACACAACAAATAAAAAAAGAGAGTCAGAAACAACCTACGTCTCCTTGGCTCCAAAACCCGAGTGTGTGTTCACTATCACACCACAGTGTCCATTGGAAGCTGTCAGAAACACTGGATAAAGAAAATGCATGAATATCATATGAGTGACGGGCTTGACGTCCTGAGCAGTGGCCACAGGAAAGTCCAAGGTCAGATTTCAGAGTATCCTGAGACTCTCTAAGACTATTTGCTCCAACACACAAAATGTGACATCTGTGAGTTTTTCTGGGGAGACAGTTTCTTCCCTCATCAGATTCTCAAATGAGTTCATGACCTTCACCAAAGTTAAAAATTCCTGACCTTGACAAGCATGAAATGGTACCATTAATATCCCTCCAGCTCACCACCACCCTTGCTGCCATAACCAGGCCTGGCGGGTGGAGAACTGAGTCAGGAAAGAGTGACTCTGGACCCTGGGACCACAGCAGATCTTCAAGAGAAAAGATGGAAAATTTTAAGAGGCCATTGCAGAGTAAGTAAAGCAAGGAGAAAGCAGCAAATCATTTATAGAAATTGGGTACGGGGGCTTGAGGCAGAATGTGGGTCCCTGATGGATGGTATTGAAGGAAAATCTCAGTCTCCAAGTCCCCAAGATTCCAGGCAGGGAGCTAAAGCAAGGACAAGGGCTCCAGAGAGGCTGTGGAAAGAGCCAGTACTTGTCCAGTTGAGCTGAATCCCAAGCCTGGTTACTGGCCTGGGAATCAGCATACAAGAAGAAATGCTGCACTGGGACATTTTGGTGCTGAGCCTGGTACTGATCTCCCTCCCCTTCCCCAAAGGGGCAGGACTGTCCCAAAGTCAGCAGTTGGGGGGCGTGAAAAAGGGAGTGCCACTTATTCATTCATCTTCCAACATTTATTAAGCACCTGCTGTGTGCCAGGAACTGGGGAAACAGAAGAGTACAAGATAGTTCTTGGTCTTAAAATGTTCCACAAAAGGAGGTCATGGCCTATGGCATAGAAGACCCAAATGAATCTTGATGACTATTTTCAGCACACAGCAAAAAAGCCCACCATGCTCTTGTCTGCTTCATTCTCAGGTTGGAGCTTCCTGCTGCCAGAGGGGGATAATGGGAATAAAGCCTGCCCAGGTCAGGCAAAGGGAGCTCGTAGCCCAGCCCATGGAAAGGGTCCACTAAGTGAGTTCTTCCACCAGCAGTAAAGCATTTCCTCATTCTTCTATCCAACAAATATATTTGAAGTATCACTGGCCCAGACACTGAGCTGGACGCTGTGGGAGATACAAAGGTACCCAAGATATAGTTCTCGCCCTCAGGTGCTCCAGCAGGGAGCTAGATGTGGCCACGGGGGACTGATATAGAAAGAAGGTGGCAGTTGCCATCAGAGGGGGTACAAATGAAAAGGGGAGGTGACTTCAGGCTGAGGGCACCAGATAAGGCCTCAGAGAGGAAGCAGAGGCTGAGCTGGGGTTTGAAAGACAAGGATGGATTGGAAACGTGGAGCTGGGAAGAAAAGGTCACTCCAGGTGGGGGCAAAAGGGTGAGTGGGTCAGTCACAGGGGAGAGAGAACCAGTCATGTTTGGGGACACTGCACACTTGGCATTCGTGGCTGCACAGTGTGTGCGAGAGCGAGTGTGAGGGTAGGGGAGGACTCTGTGGGAGGGAGGACACTGCCCTCCATTTGGTTGGAGCCAAGGGAATATGGAAGGGAGCAGAGGCAACCAGGCCGTGTGGGAAGGTTATGGTCACACTGTGCAGCCACGAATGCCAAGCTAAGCTTCATTTGGTGGATACAAGCCACTTAGTAAAGAGGGTGTTAGACACTGGGCTTTATGGCTTCAAGAGGTTCATAATCCCCATGAGAAAAACCAAGTTGCATAACAACTCTTCCAATATATGCTCCTGAACACATGATTCCATTGTGTATTGACGAACAAAGGGAACCAGCCAAATCCTGGCAGGTGCAGGTTGACCAGGGCCAGGTGGGACTGTTCAAGTGGAACGTGAGGCCACTTCAAACACTTGCATTAATGCCAAGGGTGCCACTCAATAGGGGGCGCTCTCTTCTGGCCAAGCGTGTGCTAAATCCTGCCCATAGGTCATTCCATTTAACTTTCTCAGCAAGCCCATGCATCTTGAATTTGCAGATGAGCAAAATGAGCCCAGAATGGTTAGGTAAGTTGCCCAAGATCACAGAGGTAGGAAGAAACACTCTAACTCAGGACTAGTTTAATTCTATAGGCCATGCATTCAACCGCTGTTCCTCGCTTCTCCCTGGTCAATAAGTAAAGATTACATGCTAACATTGGCTCCTATCCTTCTGGAGAAACCCAGCTCAACCTCTTCTAAAAAAGGAGACTCTATTTTTTATCAGAATGTGTGCACATTATATTTTATTGAAAACCTATTCACACATAAATGTCAGCCAAAAAAAACAAAGGTAAATTTCTTCCTCTCTCTCTCTCTCTCTCTTTCTTTCTTTTTACTTTAGAGAGAGAGTGTGTGTGCGAGAGCGAGTGTGAGAGTACGGGAGACAGGCAGACGGAGAGAAAGAGAAAATCCCAAGCAGGCTCTACGCTCAGCAAGGAGCTGGACTCAGGGCTCGATCCCTCGATCCTGGGATCATGACCTGATTCGAAATCAAGAGTGGGACGCTGAGCTGACTGAGCCACCCAGGTGCCCCAATAAATTTCTTTCTTACCAACAGCCACAGAGTCACATATTTATATTATTTAATTATTCAATTCCACCACATTTTTTTTTAAAGGTCTAAATTGCAGAGGCTGATCATCAGATTAAATTACAGGAAGCTCTTTTCCCCTTTTCCACATCACCTACCTCCCCCTGTTCTCATCTCTAATTTTATTAAGATGACAGTTTCCTCCTATGGAAAGGAATTAAATACTTTCAACCCAGAACATAACAACGGATTCAAAAGCAGAATACACTCTGGACCGTGACTCAAGGCATTCTTTGGGACATTTCCTGTTTTTTGATAAGTCACGCCTGCCTGCTTCTCTCTCAGTTCGCTGAAGGTCACCGCTGCAGTAATTAACCTGCATGCCAACCTCTGAATACGGTTTCCCTGAGAACTGAGCTAGCACTCCTTGCCAAGCCACCGCGCCCTCCCGCACGGAAACATTTCCTCTGCTGCGTGCCTATCACACCACAAGCCATGCTGGGCTCTCCGGGACGGGATGAGGCACCACCATGACTCCTAAGACCGGACTGCTACATTTGTGCTGAGAGGGCCGGTTCATTTCACGTGTCACTTGTCGAGGCTATGGTGCCACTTGTTTGGTCAAACTCTAGTCCAGAAGTCGCTGCGAAGGTATTTCATAGTTGTGATTAACATTTACAACCAGTTGTCTTTATGTGAAAGAGTTTGTTCTCCATCAGGTGGATGTGCCCCATCCAAACAGCTGAAGGCCTTAGAGTAAAAACAGGTTTCCAAGGGAAGATGGAATTCTGTCTTGGGGCTGTGACATAGAATTCCTACCTGTTTCCAGCCTGCAGGACTGCCCCTCAAATCTCAGATTTGCCGGACTCTTAATCACATGAGCCAATTTCTTAAAATAAGTCTCTCAGTCTCTCTGTCAACACACACACACACACACACACACACACACATACACACACAGACACACACACACGCCCTACTGGTTCCATTTCTCTGGAGAATTCTACTATAATGAGTACCACCAGGTGCCCATGGAAATAATAGCATCTACAATGGTAACACTTTTTCGGTACTTCCAAAGACATGCCATCTCACTGATCCTCATACTCCTTCAGGGCAAAGTGCAGGACTTGGCCCAGCTCTTCTTAATGTTTCTTTATTTTTGAGAGAGTGAGAGACAGAGTGTGAGCAGGGAAGGGACAGAGAGAGAGAGAGAGAGAGAAACTCTGCAACAGGCTCCAGGCTCTGAGGTGTCAGCACAGAGCCTGATTCAGGGCTTGAAATCACGAACCGTGAGATCATGACCTGAGCTGAAGTCAGACGCTCAACCGACTGAGCCACCCAGGCCCAGCTCTTCTGACTGGACTTTCAAATCAGTGAACTCTCCAATTCTTTGAGATTTGATCTCAGAGAGACATAGGCTCAACCACTGAGCTCAGAATCCCTCTTGTAAACACCCGGGAATTTAGACTAGATGATCTCTAAGTCTGCCTCCAGGTCTAGTGGAACATGTGATTCATGAAGCCCCCCCAGTCCTCCCCAGCTAGATTTCTGTGTCTTATGACATGGCCCCAGGAGAAGGGGGGTCAGAGGGCATTTACAAAGCTGCCCCAAGTACCTCAGCTTTTTGGTAGGCAAAGTAGATTAATAAGATCTCTAGGTCCAGCCATGCATCTAAACTTGACCTCCCATTCAGAAATACTTCTTCATCTTCTCTGGCTCCTGGGTTGTGGCCTCTTTTGTCTTGAGAAACATTCATAGACAAATGGAGAGTCACCCGCTAGTTGGCCTAGAATATCACAGACCTCCTGAAGCCATCCAATCATGGCTAACGGTTACTAAGTGCTCTGAACTAGTCATTGTTTCCAGAGCTTTCTATAGATTGTCTCACTAATCTTTACAACTACCCTAAAAGGTAATAAGCTTCCCCAATTACAAAAGGAGAAACCAAGACAAGAGAAGTTAAGCAATTTATCAGAGGTCACACAGCTATTAAGTGGTGGAGCTGGGATTCAGACTCTGGCAGACAGGACCCAGAACAATCCTATGAGGATTAAGACCAGACGGTGACTCCTTGAAGGCTGGGACTGTATTTTACTAGTGTTGGTATTCCTCTCAGCGTAATCGTTCCATAATTTGAGTGCATTTGACTTCGTAAGCTCATGTATTATTACTAGGGTTGCTTTAATGATTAAGTGAGAAAACGAATACAGAGTGCTCAGCACAGGGCCCAGCATACAGGAAGCATTGAACCAGAAGCTTTTATTTTGTATTATGGCACCTGGGCAGCACCCCTTGCATGCCCCGAGGGCACTCCCAGGCTGTGGAGCCCGCCCTGGAGGGCAGGGCCCAGCGACCAGAGGAAGCACCCAGTGACGCTAGGCCCATCCTTGGTGTAGCAGTTCTCTCACGTGGCTCGGTTCCAGACCTCCAAGGCCCGCCCGGGACAGCTGCCAGACGGGCAGCGACCGCTCCTCCCTGGCAGTCAGTCTGGCAGCCATGAGCATCTGGGAGAATTTCCACCATAAGCAGAGAGGTCAGAGAAGGCTCTGGGAAGGGCCAGCAGGAGATTCCTCCCACCCTCAGGATGTAGAGGGACCTGGGGGGAGCACAGAGACATGTGGCCCATCCAGGTCTACCTGGCTAAATGGGGATCTCTGACTTTTTGTGTCTCCACCCTGGCTGCCCTACTGCTCCAGGCTATGTTGTCAAACGAGTTCTGGGGAAAGGCATTTATTTTGGCCAAACGGCAACTATGATAAAAAGCAAAGCTGTTTGGTACATTTCTGACATAGTCACTGATATTGCTGATAAACAGAAAGGCCCAAACAAAAAGGCAGGCGGGATTAACACTCTGCTTTCCATAGCCTGTGCCCCCACTGGCCTCTCGAGATGTCCTGACAGGCATTTGAGCTCTTGAATCAAAACCAAATCCTCCAAGGGAACTGCGGTGAAGCCCAATCGATCTGGACAACCCCATACAGGATCTTCTTCCTAAAAGCTGCCCCTGGGGTGGGAATGCGAGCTGGTGCAGCCACTCTGGAAAACAGTATGGAGGTTGCTCAAAAAACTAAAAATAGAACTACCCTACGACCCAGCAATTGCACTACTAGGCATTTATCCAAGGGATACAGGTATGCTGTTTCGAAGGCACACATGCACCCCCATGTTTATAGCAGCACTATCAACAATAGCCAAAGTATGGAAAGAGCCCAGATGTCCATTGATGGATGAATGGATAAAGAAGACGTGGTATTTATATACAATGGAGTATTACTCGGCAATCAAAAAGAGTGAAATCTTGCCATTTGCAACTACGTGGATGGAACTGGACGGTATTATGCTAAGTGAAATTAGTCAGTCAGAGAAAGACAAATACCATATGACTTCATTTATATGAGGACTTTAAGAGACAAAACAGATGAACATAAGGGAGGGGGACAAAACAGAAGAGACTCATAGATATGGAGATCAAACTGAGGATTACTGGAGGGGTTGTAGGAGGGGGGATGGGCTAAAGGGGTAAGGGGCATAAAGGAATCTACTCCTGAAATCATTGTTGCACTATATGCTAATTTGGATGTAAATTAAAAAAAAAAAAAAAAAAGCTGCCCCTGGGGGTGGTTGTGTTCCAGCTCTGCCATCTGCCAGGGCTGCAGGTGGAGAGATACCAGGTCGGCCAGGCACCTGGATTAGCTGCCTCGGTAGAGGACCGAACTGTGTGACTCTTGGGCTTGTCTGTTTATTTTGCATGTGAACATCCACTCCATGCCTGGCACTTTGAACACATTCACGTCTAATTCTTACAACAGGGGTATCAGTATTGCCATTTTACAGATGAGGAAACTGAGGTTCAGTGATGTTAAGTGACTTGCCGGAGACCACACAGCTAGTGGGTGGCAGAACTGAGCTGCAGCCCCAAGCTTGCCTCATTTCCAGACCTGTGCTCTTAACCTCCACCAAGGGCTGAGGATGTCAAGTGACCTGCTGTATATTTTCACCACTTACCAGCCGTGTGACTTTGAGCCGGCTCTCCAGATCTCTGTATCTACATTTTGTTATTAATAAGTATTGGTACCAGATGCCCAGGAATAATATCTCCCATCCATAGGGCTCATAGTATACCAGGCACTCTTCTAAGGGCTTAGTTTATGTTACTTGTTACTATTATCTTTATTTTGAGGCATAATAAAATTAAGTAGCTTGTTCAGGGTCACCTGCTACTAAGAAACAAAGCCAGAATTTGAATGCTGGTATCCTGGCTCCTAGCTTTTTAACCTCTCCTTCCTTTGCCTGGTATGTTTCTGAGACAATTTGCTAGAGAATGAATGAAGGCTGGCACTGGGCAAATTCACTTCAAATCCGGCTTGAGGTGGAAAGTTCCTAGAGTTTCAGAAGGGCCTCTCCATGCCTGGGTACCCTGTAGAAGAGAATGAAGAAGTCCCCGGCACGGCTGTACTGAAGATCAGATGAGAAAGCCTGAGACTGTCTAGGACACAGGAGACATTGCTTTGTGTTGGATCAGAATCAGAATCACAAACTACCACCATCAAACAATATAAAGAGGATCATGTTCCTCTGCTTTCCTTGATTCCAAGATCAAGAGAAAATGAAAGTCACAGAAAAGAACTCTGAAAGTAAGCAGAAAGCACTGAGTCAAAATCTTAATAATTCAATTCCATCCCTTCTAAGCAACGAGCTTCTAGCTGTGCTTTGCTGAAGCTCAGATCTCGGTGTCCCATAGTAAATAACCTCTTTCAATGGGACTTTTGCCATCACCAGTGGTTTAATCCACTGTCCCCAGTGCTCCTTCCTAAACTGGGGCTGGCTTTGACATCTGGGCTCTTTAGCAAGCTAGGCTGATCAGTCACCACAGGTACAAGGTAGAGCTGGGAATTGGGACTGTCTGGGATGGGGATGGAAGTAGACTTAGCCCAGAGAGATGAAGCACAAAGAAAGCCAGACACGCACACAGCAGTGGGAGAGAGCATAGACCTTAGTCTCAGCGCCCCGGGAGGAGGCCCTTCCTCAAGCTATGTCATACAGGGGACGCCACCATAATGTGTCCAGCACACTGGGACAAACCAGAGGAGCCCCAGACAAGGTCTCTGAGATCAGAAGTGTGAGGCCCCAAGGCACCAATGTCCCAGGCCCTGGCACTGCTCTGGCTACCGGCCCCAGGGCTGACTCTAGCCAAGGAAATACAATGGGAAGGCGAGAGCGCCTGGATGCCAAGCAGAGGGGTCTGAACCCTGAGCCTCTCTGCGCATTACCCCAGGGTGGGCCGGACACTTGGCCAAGACCCAGCCTCTCACATGGCGTGTTACAGTCTCAGCAGTGGGCATGTGCATGGAACCTGCTCCAGGACCCTGACCAAGGCCGCGTGCCCTCCCCAAAACCCTAAAAAGTGGGACTTCAACCGTAAAAAGAGGGAGTTCATTTATTCGGTAAGAATAAATATATATGAAGCCCTTGCTGGACTTAGTAGCTCTCGTCACCAATAGAATCTGCAAATAATGAAAAACAATTTTTTTAACTTTCCGGGAGTTTAAACCCACTGAACTCTGAATTCACTGACTTCTGGCTGGATTCACAGCTGCACTAGGAGCTGTGCGGGCAGGGGCAAGTCTGGCTAGTTCCCGATCCCACCTGCAGTGCTGAGCGCCCAACAGAGTACACTCTTGGTCAACACTTGTTGAACGAATTTATGTTTGGGAGAAGCAGTAAGGAGACACAACAGTAAAAGAGAGAAGGGAGGGAAATAGGGACCGTCCAAGGCAGTCACTTCCGACAATGAGGAGAGGTCAGCAAAAAGAGCCTTTTTTATTTTTTGATAATGAGAGAGAGATAAAGAAAAGAATTTTTAAAAAAAATTTATAAGTTGTGCCACTGGAATGTAAAAGGTAATAAACCAGAGAGCTGAGATGAGGTTAAGTGGAGACTCCCCTTCCACTCAAATATTAGATTAAAAAAAATGTTTAATGTTTATTTATTTTGAGAGAGAGACAGACAGGCAGACAGGGCATGAGCAGGGAAGGGGCAGAGAGACAGGGAGACACAGAATCCGAAGCAGGCTCCAGGCTCCGAGCTGTCAGCACAGAGCTTGATGCGGGGCTCAAACCCACAAACTATGAGATCATGACCTGAGTTGAAGTCGGAAGTTTAACCACCTGAGCCACCCAGGTGCCCCTCAGATATTAGGTTTTTAATACTTTACTTGGAATATGCTAGAGTTTTAGTCTCCACTAATAAAATGGCTCCAACTTGACTATCAGAGGAACTGATTCACTGCTAAGCTATTTCAGCTCTGAGCTTCTGAGTCACAAAGTCATAAAGGCTTTCATTACCCTGTGGAAACTCACCCCAAGAGGGCTGGGTTTTACTTTTATTCTTCTTTAAAAGTTTTTGTGTTCTTGGTACATGTTCTTCCTCTTTCAGGCTGGGTCTGAAACGATCTCCCCACACTGAACAACGCAATCCATTCAGAGTGGAAAGGAAGCATTCATAATTTGACTTGGTTGTTTAAGGCACAGGGTGTGTGTTACCTCTTTACCCATGTTGACCTCAGGGAATACACACTGGAGACTCTGGAATCAGACAGTCCTGAGTTGAATCCTGACCGGCCTCTGCCTCAGTTTCCCCACGTGTAAAACAAAGATGATAATAAGACTTAGTTCCTAAAAATGCCATGAGGATTAAATAAGATAATACACACAGGTGTGGGCCTAGTATAAGAATTTAATAAATGGTGGTGGTGGTGTAGCAGGCGGTTGGTACTCAGGCTATCTCCCCCACCATGCCAGAATCTCCGGAAGACCTAAGTAGCAAGGAACACTTATAGCACTTTCTATGAAAGTGCTTTCCTTTAATCATGCTAATCTTCACAGCCGCCCTCTGAGGTGGGGACTGCTATCCTGTCCATTTTGTAGATGGGACAACTGAGTTCAGAGATGGTGGGCAGCAGTGAGTGACAGGAAGTCCCAGGCCCCTCACGGCTGTGACTGTCTTCTGCTATCTGTGCTGTGCAATAACCACATGTGGCTGTGTCCATCTAGATTAATGAAAATCAAGTATTATTAAACATCCAATTCCTCAAGTCACATCGGCCGCGTTTCAGTGATTGGCAGCCACATGTGGTTCGTGGCTACCATAATACACAGGGCAGACCTCGAACATCTCCACTGTCCCAGAACGTTTCAGCAGACAGTTCTGCTCTCAGTAATTGAGCACACAAATAAGTGACTGCCGAAGGAAGTAAATACAATGAGTACAGCTCTATTTTATTTTCACCAAACTGACTCATTGTTTTGACAAAATAATGAGCCCAACCTAGACCTCTTTCCTAGATTAGTAGCTTCACCTTGTAAGAGGAGAACATAAAGGTCCTGCATCAGCTCTCCTCATTTGATTCGCAAGCTTCATACTTCCTTAGTCCCTAACCTACACCACTAATTTACTTTTCCACATGCAAAAAGAGCCAAACTTCAAGAGGTGAGATCAGCATAAAGTTTAAGTTTATTTATTTATTTTTAGTAATCTCTACACCCAATGTGGGGCTCGAACTCAAAACCCAGAGATCAAGAGTTGCATGAAAAAAAAAAAAAAAGAGTTGTATGTTCTTCCCACTAAAGCCAGTCAGGCACTCCAGTAAACATATACTTTTAGTCCAAGTACTTTTTTATTTTTTTAAATGTTTATTTATTTTGAGAGAGAAAGAGAGAGAGAGCAAGTGGGGGAGGGGCAGAGAGAGGGAGACAGATCCCAAGCAGGCTTCATGCTGTTAGTGCAGAGCCCAATGCAGGGCTTGAACTCACAACCTGTGAGATCATGACCTGAGCCGAAACTGAGAATCACACGCTTAACCCAGATGTGCCTAGTCCAAGTACTTTAAATATGTCTTGTTTGACTTTGACAACCTTCAGAGGTAGGTCTTATACCCACTTCACAGCCGGGAAGACTGAGGTTCAGAGAAGTTTCTTGCCATCAATAAGACCAAAGCCCAATATCAAAGTCAGAGGTAGGCTGCAGTTCCTCTGCCTTCCAGCTTCCTTTGAGGTGCAGCCTGTGGAAACTCTGAAGCCTTAAGAACCCAAGATCAGTTTTGTACTTTGTGGGCAGAGGGATCTGGTCGCCTTTGGTCCCATCTGGTCTGTGAGACCCTGTCACCGATAAGACCCTTTGACCCCTGAATTCACCATTGACCCCCTGAACTCAGGACTGACTTTCTGAACTCAGGAAATTCCTAAAAGCTTCTGCCTCACTGTCAATTTCATCTTTTAGAAGCTAACTAACAAAATGCTGAAACAGGAAAAGAAACAGTTGAGGAGGATGCCTACATGGATGAGCCAGAAAGTGCCCGACAGTTACCTCAGTTTCACTATAATGTTAAAACCCCCTCCCCCTGAATATTCATCCCAAGCCCTAATAAAAGGAGTCTGCCATGGATATGGAATTATTCCTGTGATCTTATTTGTACAAACAAAGATGATGTTGAGAGGCAACTCCACATGTACAGTCTTTGTCTATAACTCCCCAAGGAGGGGACCCACTTTGGTCTGGTGACATGACCTGAGTGAACGAGGGGAGAAGCCAGAGGCACTCATTCAGTAACTCCTTCTTGATCATTTACCGTCTGCCAAGCACTAACCTAGGTGCTGGGGAAACAGACATAGTGCCTGCCCTTCGAGAAGGTTACTGCCCGATGGAGGAGGCAGACAGAAATCAAATAAGCCAGCAAATGTACAACTGTATGTTCTGATAGGTGCCATGAAGGAGCATAGGATGTTATGAGAAATAAATACAGAGGGACCTGTCAGGATGTGCTGCTGGGAAGCACAGATGAGTGACCGCTGGTTCCAACCCTGGGCTGGGGAGCCCCGACCAACCAGAAGTCCTGGAACTGCAGGAGACCAAAGCTATTTTCCATTTGCCTCCAGCCCTGCTATAGCTCTTGGCACGACCTCAGCCACAGACATCACAGGGTCAGGGCTCCACTGGCTAACAGGCCATCAGCCTCTCTCAGGCGGATGCTGGGCCCCTGCCAGGCAGACGTCCCTTCACAAGAGGGCTGCCTTGATGCTGGCCACCGAGGCTACAGAATACAGAATAAGGCAGAGACCCTTATTCGGAGTTACTGAAGTAAGTGCAGGTTGAAAATCCAAGTCAACCGAGAGTTGCTAAGAATCTAGTATGTTCACATCCATTAGGATGACTATTACGAAAACAAAAACAAAACAGAACAAGACAAACCAGAAAATAAGTGCTGGCGAGGATATGGAGAAATTGGAACCTTGCACACTGCTGGTGGGAATGTTCTTAAAATCATGCAGTCAGTATGGAAAACAGTGTAGTAGTGGCTCAAAACATTAAACATAGAATCACCACATGATTCAACAATTCCACTTCGGGGTATATACCCAAAAGAATTAAGAGCAGGAACTCAAAAACAGTACCGTTCAGAGCTACGCTACTCACCATAGCCAAAAAGTGAAGCAACCCAAGTGCTCATCGATGGATGAATGGATAAACAAAATGTGGCATATACGTACAGCCTTACGAAAGACAAAAATTCTGACACCTTCTACAACATGGATGAACCCTGAGGACACTATGCCAAGTGAAATAAGCCAGTCACAAAAATTGAATGATTTCACTCAGATGTGGTAGCTAGACAGTCAAATTCACAGAGACAGAAAATAGAATGATAGATGCTAGGGGATGGGGGTGGGGGAGGGGGGAATGAGGAATTATTATTTAATGAATACTATAGAGTTTCAGTTTGGGAAGATGAAAAAGTTCTGGGGACAGAAGACGGTGATGACCGTACAACAACACGAATGTACTTAATGCTATTCGACGCACACTTAAAATGGTCAAAATGGTAACATTTATGCTGTATACACTGAACCACAATTCAAACACCACCACCAACAAAGAACGTATAGTGGGCCTGGTCAAGAAGTTACAACGTGCTCCCACAGATGAATCTAACACTGGCTCTGTCTTCAAACTGCTTGTGCATCCTAGCTACCAGGCATCCCATTTATTCCTCTAAGTTTGGGCCACCCCTCAAGTGTCCCCCAGCGTTTTGTATTGCCCCCCCCCCAGCAGTGGGCTAAAGAGTGGGGCATATAAAGGGGGAGGAAGTGAGTGTTTGCCGTACAACGACCGATGTCTCCTAACTTGCGATGGTACAACTCAATTTTTCAACTTTATGAAGGTGCAGAAGCGATATGCATTCAGTAGAAATGTACTTTGAATTTGAATTTGGATTTGTCCAGGCCCAGCCCTATGCAGTGTGATACTATCGTGGTGCTGGGCAGGGACAGCGAGCCACAGCTGCCAGTCACCTGCACAATCACACAGGGAAACAACTGATACACTTACAACTATTCTGCACCCATACAGCCATTCTGTTTTTCACTTTCAGTACAGTATTCAATGATTACATGAGATATTCAACTCTGTATTATAAAATAGGCTTTGTGTGGGATGATTTTGTCCAGATGATGAAGGCTAATGTAGGTGTTCTGGGTATGTTCAAGGTAGGCTCTGCTAAGCTATGACGTTCTGTACATGAGGTGTATTGAGTGCATTTTCTTTTTTTTTTTTTTTAGTGTTTATTTCTTTATTTTGAGAGAGAGAGAGAGAGAGAGGCAGAGAGAAAGGGAGATCTCACAACTGTGAGATCATGACCTGAGCCGAAATCAAGAGTAGGATGCTTAACTGACTGAGCCACCCAGGCATCCCTATGCATTTTCAACTTACGATATTTTCAACTTAGGATGGGTTTAATGGAGTGTAACACCCTCATAGGTCAAGGACGGTCTGGTATTATATGCCAGACCCTATGATACTGCTTTAGATATTTTATCATTGTTGATCCTTACAATGCCCTTGTGAGGTACATATCATTCTCCTCATTTTATACATGAAGAAATAAAGGCTCAGAAATATAGTTGTTCAAAAATATTTAGCTTCTGGGTGCCTGGGTGGCTCAGTTGGTTAAGCTCTTGACTCTTGATCTCAGCTCAGGTCATGATCTCAGTGTCATGGGATTGAGCCCCATGACCAGCTCCACCCTGAGTGTGGAGACTGCTTGGGATATTCTCTCTCACTCCCTCTCTCTCTCTCTTCCCTTCTCCCTCTCCTGCTCGAACTCTCTCTCAAAACAAACAAAATACAAAATATTTAGCTCCTAATGACACATCCAAGAGTGAAACTTGGTCTGCCCAGTCCAAATCTCATCACTTTACCTGAATTGTGTTGATTACGGAAAGAAGGAGGCTCTTTTAGGGGATGTGGTGGGGTTGGTCAGATAGTAACCAAAGATGGCAAAGCAGGTCAAATGCCTAAGCTGGAGGGAGGTGGGCCAGACAGTTCATGGTCTAGGCCATCAAAGCTCATCTTGTGTAGTAGAGACATCTGGGATACCCACCTTGTGTGTGTATGTATCCCTTGGCACAGCTGATTGGACCAGGAGTGAACACCTGATGAAAACAGAGCCAATTGGTATCTTTCTCTTAAAGATCCCCACCAAGAGACGCTGAGGCCATAAGAGATGTAGAGTCAGGACCAAGTCACCTCCATGGTAACCCAAAGCCCCATGCATGCTGCCAATTGCGGGGAAGCAGGAGTAAGAGACTCCATGAAGGCAGCCAATGTGCAGAGAGAAAATGGACGCCCTGTGCAGGAAGGAACAGAGGCATGAGGCCTGATAGTCCCCTGGGGAGAGAGAGCAAATGCCACCCTGCCTAACACCATTCTGGCTCCTGTGAGGCCCGTAATTTAGATTCCATGAGATTTCTCTCTAGCTTTGGGGAAAAAAACAGAAAGACTAAACCACGCTTTACTTGAACAAGCTTGTGGGCATGTGTTCCTTGAAATTAAGCAGTTGCTGGCCATGACACCTCACCCTTCAGGCAGGACACTTGGCTAGGGGGAGAAGGACTTTATGTGAACGAGACCTCAGCTCAGCTTGGTTGAAGAAATGCACCCTGTTGGCCTTTGGGAAAACAGCGAAATTTGTCTTTCCTGCCACTTTTTATTTCTATGTTTTTCTTCTCTTAGTGGCTACCTTCCCACTGGTCTCAGGTAGCTAACATTCTCATGCTGGCCTTCTGCAGAGCCACTATCCCCCCACCCCTGCGCCGCCCCCAGCCCCACACTCGCCTACAGGGTGAACACCCTGGCTGGGAGGAAAAGCAGGCTGATGTTCTGTTTCAGAGAGGAGTGTGAAGAATTAGCCTGCCCAGGGCAGTTTTCTTATTAATTTAATTCAGTCGGATTGCTTTCTTAGTATCTTGCAATGTCAGTCCTTTCCTTCTCGTTCTAACCCTGGGATGAGCTCCCTCTGCCCTGCAAAGCATTTGCCTCAACCAGTAAACCTGTTCAGTCACCCTGACTAGAACTAATCTCACAGTGCTGCCTAGAGTCTCACCACTAGTTTATAAGCAAAGTGCAATCCCTAACCACACCGGATTACCCTCTGGCAACCTCACCACACAGGCCCATGCTCCCTGGCCTTTCTGTGTTCTTCCAAAGCCTAGAATGTCTTCCTTTTCATTATTTCTGTCAAATTACATCACCCTTTAAGACTGAGTCAAGTGATACTTCCCCGCAAAGCTTATTCCTCGTCCATCTGCTCTAGCATCGTAATTCCCTATGTCTATTCTGGTTTGTATCTCGTTCTCGTATTCTAACTAGTTGATTTGCTAGGCCTAGGAGGCCTAACCATGCTATGTATATTTTTCTAGACTTATTCCTCACATACTGTCTGGTGCTTGTAGATCTCCACAAAAGTAAATGTTATCAAATGGGGAAGGAAATTTAGGGGTTCCCATGTGCAATATCACATGTATATTCATTTAATCCTCAAACAACCCTGCAGGGTTGGGGGGGGGGGCGGTTATTAAGAGCAGTGAAGCCGGAAATTTTAATTCATTTGCCCCTGAACACAGGGGCAAGAAGTAAGGGGCGGGAGACTGGATTCTCGTTCAGGCCTCCTTGGCTCCAAAGCCCAGAGTCCTTGCACCCTAATGCCCGATAGGCTTTGCAATCTAATGCCTAATTCCGTTAGCTGATAAAACTTAAGGTGCCAGATGTCCAAGAAGTTGTTTCTGGGTGCTCAGAAACACTGACAGCACATTCCTACTCAACAGAACAGTTGTTCAATAGAAAGTATACAGAGGATAGGTGATCGTTGACACGTCGTGGTACATGCATTATCTGGTATACACCACTGCACAGTTCACGTATGAATTTGCAACATAAAAGCTTACAACTTCACATTTTCCTTGCAAGATCAAGAATGCAAAAAGCACTACAATACCAGGGTGCCCGGGTGGCTCAGTCAGTTAAGTGTCTAACTCTCGATTTCAGCTCAGGTCACGATCTCATGGTTCATAGGTTTGAGCTGATAGCGCGGAGCCTGCTTGGGATTCTCTCTGCCTCTCTCTATTCCCCACCCCTCCTCAAAATAAATAAACTTTGAATAAAAAAGTACTACAACACCGGTTTGCCCCTGGTACTAGGAATTGATTATGCTCAGTGTTCAGACATGTGTGAAGTGACCCTTTGCCAAACCTCATCCACAAAGCACCTAAGAGAATATTAAGTTTAATTCTTCCTGAGAGAAGGGAGATGGGGAGGCTTCTGAAGGTCCCTTTCAGGACCAAGAATCAATGACTTTATTGCACTAAGCTGTCTCAAATCTTCTGCCAGCTCTTGCTTCCATGGTCAACATTTAAAATGCATATTCAGCATCAGTGATGTGCTAGATGTTGCAGAGGATATAAAAATCTCATTCCTCTTCAGCAGGGCCAAATCCCATGGGGATGGGGAAACTCACCAGTAAACCCAAACCTGATAAATACCAGCAACTTTGGGCATGCCTTGAGGGCACACATGTAAGTAAGATACGTTGTGCAAGAGGAGAAGAAAAACAAACCACATTAATTCATTTTTAAAAGGCATTCGTGGCTTTATAAATGACTGGGACCCTGTAAAATGTGCCTTTAGGAAGAATACCTTTGAGAGTTCCCATGCTTCATTCACAAGAGTGGGGACACTTTCCTTAGGCGGTGACTCTCCAAGTTCTGTACTCCCGGAAGTGAGGGAAATGACTCAGTAAATTAAACACTTCTGCTTTCCCGAGTGTTTAGTAAATGCAGGACAGTGGTTCTATGGGGGTACCAGCACAGCATGATTGTCAGTTGAGCCCTGACTCGTCCTATGGTGTATCTGGGTAAACCAAGTCACCTGTGGGTTGCTCATCAGGCGCCTTCACAGATGACAGTGAATGAAAACCATTGGATCTTTTTCCCACCATGCTTCATCCTTCTTAAATGGAATTTCATTTTCCTTTTCTGCTTATCTAAAAGGTTATTTTTTAATATTTAACTGCAAATTTTCAAATAGTAAAATACTTTTTGCTAAAAATAGAAAATTTTTTGTTACATAAATCACAGCCTTGGGGGATCTCTGCAGATCTACTCCCCTTCAAATAAGCCATTAAAACTCTATTTTTCAAATGAGAAAAGAAAAGGATTCTTAGAAGGGTCAAGTGGTCTCCTAAAGGCTATAAAGTCGATAAGCTCTTTGAAAGGAGTTCCTAGAAATATCTAGGTTTCACTCCAAAAACATGTACAAATGAAACAACAAGCACCTGGAAAAATAGGTGATAATAGGACAATTATGTGCTGACCATTTGGACAATAGCAGAGCCATTTCACAAGGCAATGATCTACACAAGACCAGAAGAAAAAATTCCAGCTGACAGAATGGACAATATCACAAGGACGGAATGAGAAAAATGCTACAGTTGCAACAATCATGCTCCCTAGAGTTGGATGTTTCATATGAATGCAATGTGGCCACATTGGAAAAGCACAGCAATATAAAGGACTGCAAGAAACTTTCCTCTCAATCAATTTAATGCTGAGAGATTTGACACCAAAGGCAGAGATGAGACACAAGGCAAATGGAAATCCATGGCAATAATCTGCAAAAACATCTGTAAAAATAAAAAGGAAAGGGGTGCCTGGATGACTCAGTTGGTTAAGTCTGTCCCTCCCCCCGTCCTGAAAAATAAATAAATATTTAAAAAGATAAAAGAAAAAATGCAACCCAAACCCATAACCCAAAAGGCAACAACTACCAAAAAGAGAATCTTGTCCTTCAGTAATGCACACATTCACAAAGATGTGCACTGTTAAGAACATCCATTGCAGTAAGAGCACTGCTAACAGGGAGATGTTGGAACAGGTTACATATCTAAAGCAGAAAGTCAAGAAGATTTCAAATCAAACTGTTCTAAGTAGTTATTCCTAGATAGTAAGAGTGGAGGGAGAGAAAGAATAGGAAGAACGTGGCGAGAATTTTTACTTTTGAGTTGTACAATCCCTTCTGGATTGTTTGTTGTGTTTTTACGTTGCGTTATTTTAAAATGTTTTAAATATCATTAAAAAAAAGTTTTTCAAACCTGTTATGTTTGGGAGAATCACGAAGTCTTGGAGTTGAGAGAAGCCACAAGCATCTGTCTAATCTAATCTCAGCCATATTTAGCTTTATAGCTTGGCTCTTGGCATAGAACTCAAGAGAGAATGGCCACTTTTGGCTTGCAGGTGCTCTGGCCTTAAGATTCAGAGCTAGTTTACAGAAGCTGGTGTACCCCAAGGATGTGAAAAATCAAATAACCTCTGTGGTTTTCATAATCTACTCCTGAACTGGAAACTATCAATGACATCTCAACGGGGATTCCAGTAACTTCCAAATCCTCCTGGTTCATACCAGGTCCTAAGAAGTTCGGTAGTCAACCTCAGAAGAGGAGTGAACACCACGGACTGAGGTCAACTCTAAACCAGTTGGTTGTCAGTGCACCACATTCCCTGCTGGAGTGTAACTAGTCTCACAGGTCCTCAGCGTCTCTACACTCATCGCCGCTAACACCCGTCACTTGGACATTCTTCCTACCATCTTGAAATTTGAGGAGAGTTGCCTTTTGCCCTGACCTTACTATGTGATGTACTCGATAGTCAGAATTTTACACGTTTGAATAAGCACAGGGGCTTTCTCTGATCTTCTCGTAGGGCCTTTTACATCGCACTCTCCACGCTCTACCCCTCCACACCACATCGTGAAGCGCCTCTGGCTCTGTTCCCTCTGAAGGACATCTCATTGTAATAAGCATCCTTAGTCCTGTCAGCACTTACAGTGCTCAAAAGTGGGACGCACACCTGGGAAGGGCTTGCCATCCCAGTGTTCTCAATCTGTTACCATATATGCTCCAGTACCTAAGTCTCTGCCTTCCACATCTTGCTGAGCACAGGTATTTAATACATGGAACTATAAAATAATAGGATTTTACAGCCAGAAGGAACCTCCAGGAGATCAGTTCCCACCATTCCACAGCTGAGAAAGGTGAGGCCCGGGTGGTTAAATCTGGGTCATTCTGGAAATATCAGCCACAGTCCGGGAGTTCCTACTCTGAGATCAGAGTTTCTGCTGCTAGGTTGCTGGTCAGATGAACGATTGACTGACTTTCCCACTTAATTTGCACAACCAAAGGAAACTGGAAAAGAGACTCAAGTTAAATGATCTAATAAATATAATTGGAGAGACTACATTTGCCCAATTTAACTGAAGTTTTCCACTTTCAACTGGGTGCATATGCTGATAGTTTCAGGCATATTTTTAGTCATTTAAAAGTTTGGACCAATGCACACACTTTCCAGACAAAGTACAAGTCAGATTTCAATACAGTATTAAACTCCAATTTCTCTATAATCTATATGACTTGCCTCAAATAATGACATCACCAGGTTGAACCCAATATATTTTTATGTGTCTTTACATGTCAATGGTGAAGGTATAAACTTTTCATGTTACATCCTGTTATGCAATTACTTCAAAGAAAAAAGACTTAACATCAACTAATACATGTAAGAGAACATGGTTGTAACATGAGTACATGATATTTACTAAACAGATTCTCAAACCAGGTTGTCTTTTAAGAATTGAACTTTTGGGGCACCTGGATGGCTCAGTCGGTTGAACATCTGACTCTGGCTCAGGTCATGATTTCATGGCTCATGAGTTTGAGCCCCGCATCGGGCTCTGTGTTGACAGCTCAGAGCCTGGAGCCTGCTTCAGATCTGTGTCTCCCTCTCTCTCTGCCCCTCCCCTGCTCTCACTTTGTCTCTTTCTCTCTCTCTCTCTCAAAAATAAATAAACATTAAGAAAATAAAAAAAAATAAAATAAAAAAAGAATTGGACTTTTGCCCTCTGAATCTTTTTTTTTTTTTTTTTATAAACTAAACAACCATTGACCGCTTTGGGTTTCATTTCATTTTCTTGCTCATTCTAATGGAGAAAGGTTTGAGAAGAGAAATAGATAAAATAGACAAATGAAAAGAGAGAGGCATAGATAAATCAGAAACTGGAAGGGAGAAGTAGTTGGTTCCTGGAGGAAGAAAGAAATGTTCGAGGTGTGGTCAGAGGCGTGGTCAGGAACCCTGTGCCCATCAAGCCTCCCCTTCTCTCTGTTCTCCCCTCTGTCTCTCATCCCTCCTGCCAAGAAGTGAATTGGATACCTTGCCAGTGACCTTAGATAAACAGAAAATGATAAAGCTCCTAAACTCAGATTTAGACACATCACCAGGGCCCAAACTGGAATCACTTACAATGCCCGGGAGAAAACTCTCACACTAGCCACTCCTGTCCCCTTCCACTGTAATTCAACGTCATAAAAAAAATAACCTTTTGGAATTACAGTAGGGCTTTTAAAGATGATCTAATCTAAACCCTTCTCACTGTTTTACAGAAAAGAGAACTGACATCCAGAGAAAGGAGGTCACTTGCTCAAGGTTATTCAGCAGGACCGAAGTAGATGCCCAAACTTCAGACTTGCTTTGTTCAGAGCTATTTCCTCTATGAGCAACTTAAAAGCTATGGAACCCACATTCTCCAAGTTTGGAGAGACGAAGACAAAATGGCACAAAACAACATGAAGGCAACCTAATCCAAAATAATAACTTCGCTCCACCTCCCAAAAGCCGGTGACAAAGTAGCGGCAAATGGGCTGTGTTAGGCAGTAACAGTACCCAGAACAACTCAACTGAACTTTTTCCTCGGTCACCCACTTCTTGAAAACAGACAATAAAAATGCACACAAGACTGCTCAAACTTACTCTGAACCAACACAGCCCTTTTTAAGACTTAAAACTTGGGGATTAACAAGTACATATTTCCCTACAAGGGCTTACAGAAATCACATTATTAGAATTAAAACATCCGGTCATTCAATGAGTCGCAAAACCCTGGAGAAAATGAAATGCCTTCCACAGAAATCGCTCCTCTCCGCTCACCTGCACAGGTAGCAATCCAGCTTAAAGCCAGAGAGGTTTTGCTGTATCCGTGGACTAAACGCAGCCTGTTAAAGACTGTGACCCACGAAACTAACTTTCCAAAGCAGGACCTGAGAAAAAGAAAACTCTTCCTTACCCTTAAAAATAACAGAAACAATAGGATCCGGTTTCCCAAATTTCGTTTTAGGGATATTGCTGGCAGACTCCACAATCACGCGAAGCATGGCTCTTCGTGGGCAGAAGGCAAGTGCCAGCCAGCCGAGTTGACGCGGAGTGTGCGCTGGGGCTGCGCGCCGCGGGGGGAGAAGGTAAGATTTCTCCAGTCCAGAGCGCAGGGGTGGGGTAGGGGGAGGCGACTGGGTGGATCTCTGACGGATTGTGTACTGAAGGCTACGTGTAAACTGATACCCAAACTCCCGGGGCCCCCGCAGTGCTGCAGGCACCCGCTTATGAATTCGGGAAATGTGGAAGTGAAAAGGGCGAAACCTCAACTAAAAATAATTATGTGCAACAAATGAAACCGAAGTGGTTGGAGCTAATAAATGCAGCCAGGTCAGGAGACCGCCAAGACGCCGCTGACTTTTAATTCGGCAAAAGCCGAATTAATTGGTGTTCCACACCACCCCGTTCATTCTTTTTTGCGCTTCGTGGAGTTTTAAAACTTTGCTTAGTCTTTTTTTTTTTTTTTTTTTTTTTTTTTTTGGAATTTTACTTTTGCTGTTTTCTCTCTCATGCTGCTGAACACACCCACTCAGTAATCACTTAGAGGAAGGTTTGGGAAAAAAAAAAAAAAAAAAAAAATCAGTTAAAGGATGCCCCCTATTGGAATGCAGAGGAATAACTGAGTTTGTTCCAAGCAAACCCAATCCGGAGGGTTTGCAAAATTGGTGTAGTAGAAGCTGATCTTTTCCTTTACAAAAGGATTTGGCTTAGGATTTCTTTAAAAAAAAAAAAAAAGCTGGGCACTTAAGTTTTCCTCGCCCATCCAAAGCTGCTAATAGTCTTCAATGGAAACGGAGAAGTGACTCTCCCCTCTTTCGCAGCTAATCCCTAGCAATGTCTTCCATTCCTTTGCTAAAGAAAAAAAAAAAATCAGTGACACTTGTTAAAGCATGATATGGCTTTATTCAAGAGAAGGGGACCTTTGCAATAGGTATAGGGACCACTGCAATGGAATTTTGCAGTGGAGGGGAGAGATTGGGCTCAACTTGAAGTACATCAGGGGCAAGTGGGAATTCATAGTCAGGGTGGGGGGCCAGGATGGAAAGTTACTAGGAAGAAATGTCAGAAAGGGGGTTCTGGTTAAACAGACCTAACAGGATTCTTGCTGAAGGTAGGTCAGGATGGCCAGATATCAGCTGGGTGATGGGAGAGAATGAGAAACCCCATCAGATGTCAAGAGTGATCAGATACGGAAGGTGGGGGGTTCTGGTTAAAGTGACTTTTACAAGGAAGTGCACAGATAGGCCCATGGGAAGGTTCAGAGGAGCCTGACTACAGTTTGGTCAAATAAAACTCTTTGTGTCCCTGAGGGTGTGTTGGGTGGTGTAACCTGATGACTACAATCCTAGAAGATGCCTGGGGTTAGTAGCCAGCCAGACCTGAGTATGGGTCCCTGCTTCACTTTGAGTTATATCACCTTACAAGGTTCTAACCCCCTCTTTTCTGCGGTGATCTAAGGTAAAGTTGTCATAAGATAAAGGTCTTAGTGTGGGGTCCTGGCACAGAGCATGCACTAAGTCACACACGTACAGAACCAGAAGTTCATGCTTGAACATGATTTCATAGCATGTCCCATAAAGTAAATTGGCTTTAAATCACTGTGTTTCAGAAGAAAAGGCTAAGAACTTAGGGTGAAGAAACACAGGGTTTCTTTCTGTTTTTGAACATACAACCAACAAGACCATTTGTAAGCAAATGCTCAAGTGCATTGAAAGAACATGGTTTATCTATAGGAATTCTATCTCTGTGAGTTTCTCAATGGCTTATACAAACAACCAATGAAGCCAACGCTATATACATTATTGACGAAAGGGACCATATTAGACTCAATATATTTAGACACACAGACTAAATAGACTACATTTTGGTGGAATATAAACAAAATTGTGTTTATTTTGCTTGGCTCGTTTTTATATCTCCTTTTCATTGTGAAATATATTTTTGAAAAAATTCATAGAACATAAATGTGACAGTTTAACAAATGAGCATCCAGGGAAGATAGAGAACATTGCCAACACTCCAGCAGCCCCTTGTTATAACCCATATGTCACATCTACCTTCTTCCCTTCCCCCCAGAGGTAACCACTATCTTGATTTTTATGGTAACAATTTCTGTTCTTCGTAGTGTTTACCCCCAAAATAGTTTGCTTGATTATGACCTTTATATTATAATATGAATTGCTTTATACATTATGAATTTTGTATACATGTATATTTATACCTATACATGTAATACACACATACATATATTCATACAGAATGAATTCTTGGCTGTATTATGACCTTTGTATAAAAGGAATTATATAGTATGAATTGTGTTTGGCTTATTTTTTTCAACGTTACATTTTGAGGTTCATCCATGTAACTACTTTGTTTGCTCTTTGCTATCTAACATTTCACTGTGTGAGCGTACCACATTTTATTAATCCACTCTACTTTTGATGGACATTGGAGTATTCAGAGTTTGAGGCTATTACAAACAGGGCTATTGTGAACATCCTTGTGCCTGTTTCCTGCTACAAATGTGCATGAGCATATTTAGGATCTAACCTATGAGTGGAATTGTATCAAAGAGTGCATGCATTCCCCTATGTAGTTGATTATATTCGACTTGTAATTGACTATGTTAGAGGTCACGTTTCATCTTTTCAAATATGGATATTCAAATGCTTTATTACAATTTATGGAAGAATTTGCCCTTTCCCCAAATCTAGGTCATATGTAGATGTGTGGGTCTGTTTCTATGTTTCTGGGGGGTTTGGGCTGGGGCTTCAGTGGAGAATAAGCCGAATTTCTGACCTGATGGAGCTCCCCAACCATAGTGGGGACTACATGCCAGCTCTCATATGTCTATCATTTACTGCTTTCACCAGAGAAAAAGAAATAGAAAAGAGGAAGTCTTCGCAAAAACTCTAGATGTAAGGAGCAAAGTAAGGGGTAGTAAAGAGGGGTTAGTGGAAGAGAAACGAAGATTCATAATATCTTATTCCAATTCCAGTTTTGCAGAACGTTAGGTATTATCTAACAACAGTTTTCAAACTGGCACGCACAGAGGGTCCATTGTTAAGATCTCTTTGCTGAAATACTTCTTTAAGAAGTTTTCTTTCGGGGCGCCTGGGTGGCGCAGTTGGTTAAGCGTCCGACTTCAGCCAGGTCACGATCTTGTGGTCCGTGAGTTCGAGCCCCGCGTCGGGCTCTGGGCTGATGGCTCAGAGCCTGGAGCCTGTTTCCGATTCTGTGTCTCCCTCTCTCTCTGCCCCTCCCCCGTTCATGCTCTGTCTCTCTCTGTCCCAAAAATAAAATAAGACGTTGAAAAAAAAATTTTTTTAAAGAAGGTTTTTTTTTTTTAATTTCAGGGGTGCCTGCCTGGCTCAATCTGTTGGGTGTCTGACTTCAGCTCAGGTCATGATCTTGGAGTTCGTGGGTTTGAGCCCTGCATTGGGCTCTGTGCTGACAGCTCAGAGCCTGGAGCCTGTGTCTCCCTCTCTCTCTTCCCCTCCCTTGCTCATGCTCTGTCTCTCTGTCTCTCTCTCTCAAAAATGAATAAACATCAAAAAAAAAAAAACCTTAATAAAAAAAGAATTATTTCAGCTGATAACTAAAATGATTTTTAGAACAAAAATGCTATTTTTTGTAGTTTAATTATAGGGTTTTGCACAGGAGTAAATGATACTTTTAAATAACTTAATATATAGTATATTTAAATTTTATTTCTTTAAAAAAGTACCTGGCAGTGACCTAAATCTACATGGAGGGCAGGAGAGGACAAAATATTTTATAACATTTGGCACCATTATATCATCATTATTCAAGGCAATTGAGGAGCTAAATACAAGATAGGAATGAATCTGAACTTCTCCAATTCAGTATTAACATATTCTAAAATAAACCTAAAAAAAAAAAAACAGAACGGGGAAAAGTGGAATCATTTTAAGCCTTGTGCTCACTTTTTTGGAAATAACAATTCTTCATCAAAATGTTTGATAGACAAGTGCCTCCCAATCATTCTTCTGTAAGGATGCTTCATTCATGCACATGTGCCTTTATTCAGCTAACAGCTACTGGAAATCCACTTGGTGCCAAGTACAACGTTAACTACAAAGATGAATAACACACGTGTCCTCTCTGCAAGAAGCTCAAAGGTAATTATAGTCCAGTGGGGTGAGTGTAATGATAGAGGGAGACAGAGAAGACAGGTATCTAACAGGGCAGGCCAGGGCAAACAGGGTGGGCTTCTGGAGGAGGTGGCAGCTGGACTGAATACAGATCTTCCTCAACTTACAATGCAGTTACAGTCCCATAAACCCATCATCATAAGTTGAAAATATCGTAAGTCAATATTTAATGCTTTACATATCGTAAATGCATTTAATATGCCTAACCGACCAGACATCATAGCTTAGCCTAGCGCACCTTAAATGTGCTCAGAACACTTACACAAGCCTGTAGTTGGGCAAAATCATTTAACACAAAACGTTGACTGTTTCGTATGATTTACTGAATACACTACTGAGAGTGAAAAACAGTGTGGTTACATGGGAGCAGAATGGTTGTAATTTGTATGGGTTGCTGGCCCTTGTGATGGTGTGGCTGACTGGGAGCTGCGGCTTGCTGCTACCCAGCATCATGAAAGAGGATTGTAATGGATTGTGCCAGCCCGGGAAAAGATCAAAATTCAAAGTATGGTGTTTACTGAATGCATATCACTTTTGTACCACCGTAAAGCTGTTAAGTCGGGGACTTCTGTATTAATGGTTGAATCGACATATGTATGATTTGAACTAGCATTAAACAAATACACATGGTGAGCATTAGAAACTTCAAGCCATTTGGTGTTGGCAGAACATCACGTGTGAGGTGAAGCAGTCAAGCAGTGAGCCTAGGCAGGCAGGCAGACAGCAGCTCAGAGACACTTGTCTGCTCTGTTAATAATAACTTACATCTAATGAGTGCTCACTCTGTGCCAGACGCTGTCCTCGGCCTTTTATTTTGTCTCATTTAATCCATCCGCTGCTCTATCTTATGAGGTAATTACCACTTTATCATCCCCATTTTACAGATGAGGAAACTGAGGCCCAGTTTGGTTAAGTAGTGCCTAAGTTCTCCCGGCAAGCGGAGCCGGGATGTGAACACATGCAGTTATCCTCTAGACTCCATGCTCTTACATGGAGTAAGTGGGGACTTACTAAAGATGCATTTTTCTGCAGGGAAGCAAAATGATTAAATTACATGCCAGTTCTCTGGATACAAGTGAAACATTTTAATAACCCCACAGACTGAAAATTAATTTAAAAGGAGCTAAAACAGGCAGAGCTGTCAGTGCTCAAGGAGCTGCTCTCATCAAACAGAACTGAAAACAGAACAGAACTGAAAACCATGTCAGGAGGATCACTGGCTGGTAAGAATTCTCCCAAGTGAGATTAGTCAGCAGAGAAAATCTGCCAACCTGCCCCGGAAATGGCTTTCAAACGTGTTACTTACTGATAGGGCTGCTTTGATCTCAGCTAAATACTAAGGGTGTCTCCTTATTTACAGATTTAGAACGCAGCCCTTCATGGCTGACTATGAACTCTTATCTAACCCAGGAAAGAGCAGTGGGTTGACCCAGAAAAGTGCCGGGCTCTAAAATGATGCTTTTTTGTGCCTGTTAAGGAATATTGAGAACAGAAAGGAGGAGAGTAAAGAATTTGTCTATTTCTCCACGGTAATCTAGGGCAGAGAACACCCAGGTCAGTTCATTCATTCATTTACTCATTCATTCATTCATTGAGCAAATAGTTATTAGCTTCCTAATTTGTTCAAGCACAGTGATGGTAGATGCTGAGGATATGATGGTGAGCAAAATCAGACAAATTCCTCAAGGAGTTTGCAGTCTAGTGAGGAAAAAGGACACCAAAGAATCATTAACAAATAAATGTGCGATTATAACTACAGCGAATGTTTTGAAGAAGTAGCTGGTAAAGAAGGAAAATCTCCTTCTCAGAGGCAGGAAAGCCTTTCCTAAGGCAGTGAGGATTAAGCTGAGATCTGAAAGGGAAGTAGGAAAAGATAATAGTGGCAGCATCACAGATGTGGGAGCTTCCTGGGAAAAAGCCCTGAGGCAGGAAGAAACCTGCCTGGTCAAGGAATGGAAGGTGTCAAGTGTGGCTGGTTTGAGACCAGGCTTGGCCCTGCTAAGCCTGAGAGAACAAAGAGGGATTTGCTTTTTTGTGCCAAGAACAAAGGTGGGTCAGTAAAATGTTTTAAGTGTGTTGGGGAATGTGTGACATGATTACATCTACTTATTCCAAAAAAATCCCTACTGAAGGGAAATTGGATTGAAAGGAGGCAAGAGTTTACTTGGTCCTTTTCTTCCTGCATTTAAAGAACATTTATCGTGTACATATCGACATTGTCCAATAGAAATGTAACAGAAGCCACATTTATCGTTTTGAATTTTCTAAAATTCACAGTAAAGACAGTAAAAAACAGTAATAGTGAGATTAATTTTAATATATTTGATTTTGCCTAAAATATCTATAATAATACTATCTCAACATGTAAAAAACTTTTTTTAAATGTTTCTTTATTTTTGAGAGAGAGACAGAGTGAGAGCAGGGGAGGGGCAGAGAGAGAGAGGGAGACACAGAATCTGAAGCAGGCTCCAGGCTCTGAGCTGTCAGCACAGAACCCGGTGCGGGACTTGAACTCATGAACCGTGAGATCATGACCTGAGCCGAAGTCGGATGCTTAACTGACTGAGTCACCCAGGCATCCCCATCTCAGCATGTAAAAATATAAAAATTTACTAGTGAAATACCTTATGTTCTCTTTTTCATACTAGTTTTTGAAATCTGCTGTGTAGTTCACACATCCCAATTCAGAAATGAAATTTTCATTAGAAATACATCTGTATTTAGATTTCATAAACTTTACAGTTGAAAAAAATAGGTTTGCAGACCCAAGTTGTTCCAAACATAGATAAAAGTTTTCCAGTAACTGAATCAACTACCAGGTTTTAAATTAAAATTAAGTAAAATGAAAAATTCAGTTCCTCAATCACAGTAGCCACATTTCAAGCACTCAACAGCTGTATGTCTAGTGCCACATATTGGACAGAGTAGAAGGAACTTTTCCCTCACTGCCGAAAGTTGTATTTGGAAAGTACATAGTATCTGCTGGTGAGGCCCTGGGCATTCATTACTATCCTTTTAGGTCTTGGGAAAGACCTAATCTTTCAAAGGTGTTGATCATACTCACCTACAACAAACAGCCCCACTATTTCTTTTTCTTAAGGCTAAACATATTCAGCAGACTGTTGGTACCATTCTGGTCTCACAAGTAGATTTTCCTACTGGGAAGAAAATAAAATAACCTGCTGAAATAAATATCCAGTCTGCTTGGCTGTTAGATTGCTCTCTGAATCCTTGCCCTAGGATTCCTCAGAGTGAAGTCAGCATCAAAGTCCTGGCACCTTTGTGAGGCCTTATACAAACTACAGCTCCTCACACTTCACGCCTGGTGGCACCTGTCGGTGAAGAGCAAATGTTGATTTTCAGGTCTAATAATTAGGAAGTTACAAAATTACAAAATTCAGCAAGCCATGGGGCCAGTGAGTCTCCTGCCTGCTCTTCTTCCTCTGGGGTCCCCAGTCACAGGGGGAGCTCCCACCAGAAGATTGTGTAATTGAGGTGTCTGGCCCAGCAGGTCCCCCACTGCCAGTCTGCCAGGTGCCACCCTTCTTCACAGAGTTGTCTCCCCACCCCCCAACTCCCTCTCTTTTTTATTCCCATTTTGGTTCTAAACTGAGCAGGGAGATTTCTTTCTCTGTCACTCCAAAAATTTTTGCAAATTTCTATGGAAACTAATTTTGTCCTTGCAACTGTGGGCAATGCATATCATTCACAACCTCCCTTATTTTGCCAGGAATTCCTCCCACCCCAATCCCATCTGACACTTTAACACAACAGATGTGAAAGAGCTCAATTCTATTCACTTTCCCATCAGAAATGTGAGCTCTTTGGAAGCAGGGACCAAATGTTATCTTCTTGCGTTATTAAAAAAAAAAAAAAATCCTTAAAATTCTCTACATGGCTTCTCATCCATTTTATTTAGTTACATAGGAGTTTGTTACTTTTTGTGTAATAATGGGTAATGTCAACTGGGCATTTACTAAATGCCAAGCACTTTACACAGATTCTTCCATTTAATTCTTATATCCATTCTAGAGGGTAGATATTATTATTTACATTATTTTACAGATCAGGAAACTGAGGCTCAGAGAGGTTAAATAACTTATTTAAGATCACACATCCAGTAAGAGGCAGTCAAGCCAGGAGTTAGATGCAGTCGTAATCTAGAGTTCTGGTGTGTGACATTGGCAGTCGTAATCTAGAGTTCTGTTGTGTGACATTGTTTTCCCAGGACGTTTTGGTACTGTATCCTATTATTAAATCTTGGTGAGTTTATGCTTGGTCTAAGAGAGAAATGTTAGGCTCTGCCAAACACTCTTTGTGCCCCTTTGCAGCAATAGAGCCCTGTAGGCAGCTAAGAATGACTCAGATTTGACCTACAGACATCAAGCCGGAGGGCAGCAATCTGGAGCAAAGGGCTGCCTGGTCTCCTGCAGGACTCATAATCTAGGAGTTCAGTCTGGGCGTGCCTATCAGTTCTCCCACCTGCTACACTCTCCAATGCTCCACCCCTGACTTTTGGCAGGAGAAAGCTTCAGCCCAATGGGAAGACAGGCTGTCCTCTCCGGGAAGGCAGTTCTCCCATTCCACAAAGGGCAAAACTGGTACCTAGAAGGGCAAGTTACACTCAAGGACACAGGATGAGTTAGTCCCCGTTCAGTTATTGGGTTTAACTCACTGAACATAGTAATGTACTTCATCCCCAAAGCAGATAAACATAAATCCGCTGCTTACAAAGAAACACCGAGTCTGAGGCTTGAGACCTCAAAAAAACCCAGAAAAAAAAAACCCAAAATAGGACTGCGGGGCCTTGGGCCGGAGTTCCAGTCTTCCGTCCCTCCCCCTGACTCCGCCCCGTCGGACCCCCTTCGTCCGGTCTAGGCCCCGCCTCTCGGAGGCCGCAGTCAATCGGGGAGGCTCGGGCTCGCCGCGTAAGCCGCTCCCCGCTTCCTGCCGGCCGCGCCCCCGCCGGCAGTGACGTGCCCCGCCCCGCAGCCGCGGGATTCAAACTCCCGGAAGCGGCGCCCGCGCCGCAGGGTGTGACTGGGCGGACTCGAGCGCCGCGCTTCGCCTCAGGTGCTGGCTGGCGGCGAGGAGACGACAGCCGAGGGTGGCGAGGGCGGCCAGGGTCCACAGCCCCGGGGCCAGGCCGGACCGCGAGGGAGGCGCGGTCAGAGGGCAGATCGCGTCCGTTTGGACTCCATCTCTGCTCGCCCTGATATATGTCCCCTTTCCCTGGCGCTCACTTCGTGCCTGCCCCGGGTTGGGAGCCTCGACCGTCAGCGGGTCGATCCTTCCTTTCATCTTTGCGGTGGGTATCATCACCCTCTTTGCCTTTTTTTTTTGGTGCGGAGAGGCCAAGTGACTTGGCCGAGGTCTTTTCGTGAGTACAGCATTTTGCCGACTAGCAAGCACGTTCATGTCTGTTCTACAGACATCTTCACTTTAGAGGTGAGGAAAAAAAAAAGTGCCTCGTTTTGCAGTTTTTCTTTATTTCTGTGTTTCCCCACGTAGATCTTATGTGAGGGTTTTTGTAAGATTCGCCTCCACTTGGAGCCCTAGCAGGTTGTTGGGTTGCAAGATTTCTTTGGTCACCCTCCTGTCCAGGATGCCTTAGATCACTTCAGCCAGTCAATAAATATTTATTGAACAGCGGCTGTTAGATTCTGTGAGTGACAAAAATAATTCAAGGTTCAGCCCCTGAAACAACTGCTGAACAAATTTAAGAAGTGGGTGTAGGGTGGGAGTAAACAATCGAGTACCAGATTGTATCCTGTGACCAATGTAGCTTATACAGAGGGAAGGCGTCCTGGAGAAGATGCAGCAGGGCCAGATAAAGTTTGAACAGTGTGAGCTCTGTTGAGTATTGGCCTGATGGGAGTAGAAAAAAAAAAACAGGGAAAGGAGGTTGGGAGGACTAAATGGTGGGGAGCTGGGAGATCCCAGCAGGGTCTATCTAGTCCAGAAGCTAGAAACAATAGTCATTTGTGACCAAAGTTCTGTCCAGAGGTCAGGAAGCGAACGTCCATAGGTTCCTTCCCGTTCTACTGATCCATGTAGTTCCACCATTCTGCGTTTCAGTGACTTGGGTGAAAAGTAGTTTTCTGTCATATCAACCCATTATAGCAAGTCAACCATGTGTTACTAACAGAAGCATGTAGGAAAGAACTTCCTGTGGCGGCAGGTTCTCAAGATGCCATAACCTTGCATTGGTCTTCATCGGTTTACTAGTTATCTCAGCCTTTCACCTTAGAGTGGGCAAAAATCCAGGACTAACCTTTCGCTAGATGGTCTGTTCCACTCAGTTTTCACAGCTCTGGTGTTTTCAGACTGATTTCATACAGGATGACTGTAAAAGTCACTTCCACAGGCAGGCCTTCCCCCATCACCTTAACCGAGTAGGTCTCCCCTGTTTTTTTACCAGAATCATTTATTCCTATAGAACATCGACTTTACAACTTGAGAATCTATATTGTGTCCTTGCCTCCTTTACTAGATTGAAAGTTCCATTATGTAAGGGACCATGTCTCTTTTTCTCTTGTTTCTTTGTCTTTTCTTTCTTTCTTTCTTTCTTTCTTTTCTTTTCTTTTCTTTTTTTTTTTTTTTTTTTTTTTTTTTTTTTTTTTTTTTGCCCATTTATACCCAGCACCTATGATGTTGCCTGGTAAATTAGGTTTTCCAGTATTTTTTAAATGCATGAATGGTCACACATCCCTCTAATTTACCTTAGTCACCACCACTATTTTTATCTTGGGATCCATAATGTAGAAAAATGCTTTTTAATCTCTCTAATTAAAGCTACTTTTATTATATGCGCAGTCTCTTTCACTATTTTGCTCCTAGAGTTAATATTATACATTTCTTCTACACTGTTACCAGATACTGTTAGCAGATTCTAAGTTTCTTACTCAATTTGGCCACTGTTCTTAATTCTTGAATATTGTGCCTCTTTTTCCTAGAAATGTCTGATCTTAGATTCTCCTCACTTCTGCCCCACTGTACTCTCTCAACTGACTGCGTAGATCTGAACTAGGCCTATCTTCTAAAACAGGACATATCATTATGTCAGGTAATGATATTTCAATGCCTGTGTGCTCAGAATTATATACTTATCACTAGCTTTTTATTCCTGGGTAAAATGTCTTTGTGATCTGTTTCATTCAGACTTCATTTGATGGTTTAATCATTGATCCTTTTTCTTTTAGATGAAACTTTTTCATTGAAGTATGACACATGCAGAATCCTGCACCAAACATGTGTCCATGTTTTTTAACGTTTTTATTTTAATACCAGTATGGTTAACATATAGTGCTATTTAGTTTCAGGTGTATAATGTAATGTTTCAACAATTCTGTACATTGCTCAGTGAGCATCAAGGTAAGTTGACATATTTTTAAAAGGTGAATTCTTCCCATGTATCCACCACCCAGATTAAAGAATCGGTATTGTTACCAGCAAGCCAGAAGCCTTTCCCAGTCCCTTGGTTTGGCTGTATCTCTTCTATTGAGATAGAGATGTTCTTCTATTTAGCAAATAGGTTATTACCTTTCCAAGCCTTTCAAACTTAGACTAATAAAGTATAATTGTATTTTTATTTTTACAGTTTCAGAGATGTCTTCCAGAAGTCCCAAAAGTTTAATTAAAGGTAAATGGGGATTGAAGCCTAGTAACTCCAAATCAGAAACTGCATTAGAAAAATTTAGGGGAGAAATTGCAGCCTTAAAAACATCAGTGGATGAAATCACAAGTGGAAAAGGAAAGCTGACTGATAAAGACAAACACAGACTTTTGGAGGTGAGTGGCCTTATAAACCTTTTTTTTTTTTTTTTTTAAATTTTTTAAACGTTTATTTATGATTGAGAGACAGAGACAGAGCACAAGCAGGGGAGGGGCAGAGAGGAGGAGACACAGAATCGAAGCAGGCTCCAGGCTCTGAGTTGTCAGCACAGAGCCCAACGCCGGGCTCGAACTCACAAGCCTCGAGATCATGACCTGAGCCAAAGTCAGACGTTTAACCAACTGAGCCACCCAGGTACCGCATAAACCTTTTTAAAGTATAATAAGCCTTACTGTAGGAGATGAGAAAGTATTTTCCCAGTAATTATGTAATTTGGTTATTCTGTTCATTCACTAAATGTAAAAAATCAAAACTAGTAATTTCAAAGTGTTTGATGGAGTTCAAATTTTAATGTGAATGCTTAAAAACTCATTTTATCATATATATTGGTTGCTTTCCAAATAATCCTTGTTTTCAGATATTTGGGATAAAATCATTACATATATTGGCATTTTGCATTCTGTTAAATTATATTTCAGATTCTCTAATTTACAGTTTGTTATGGCCTAGTCAATAAAGCAGTTTTATTTTGCAAAAGCTGTTTCCTTGTTCATAGTTAGAAAATAAATGACCATGGGGCGCCTGGGTGGCGCAGTCGGTTAAGCGTCCGACTTCAGCCAGGTCACGATCTCGCGGTCCGTGAGTTCGAGCCCCGCGTCGGGCTCTGGGCTGATGGCTCAGAGCCTGGAGCCTGTTTCCGATTCTGTGTCTCCCTCTCTCTCTGCCCCTCCCCCATTCATGCTCTGTCTCTCTCTGTCCCAAAAATAAATAAACGTTGAAAAAAAAAAAAAAAAAAAAAAAAAAGAAAATAAATGACCTATATTAAATCGTATCATTGGATTTCTTTAAATTTTATTTTATAGGCACACCTAAAACCAAATAATTTATTTCTTTAACAACACATATTGAGGTAAATACTTATTGAAGCATTGAGAAATGATCTATCGCCGATTTTTTTTTAAGTTTATTTATTTATTTTGAGAGAGACACAGAGTGTGAGCAGGGGAGAGGCAAAGAGAGAGGGAGAGAGAGAGAGAGAGAGAAGGAGAGAGAATCCCAAGCAGGCTTGTGCTAATAGTGGGCTTTAAACTCACAAACCGTGAGATCATGACCTGAGCCGAAATCAAGAGTCTGATGCTTAACTGACTGAGCCACCCAGGCGTCCCTATCTCCAATTCTTAAACACAAAGATTATTTTGCAATCTGGTGATGGAATCTAATAGCTTCTCTGAGAGATCTCTTTCCAGTTCTTTCCACTTTAAACAAGCACTGGTTGTCAAAACTTTGTTCCTTTGTAATCAGTTGAAATTACACTTCCTGTAACTTGTACCAATTTGTTCTAATTGTACCTATTACAGCTGCATGGAACAAGTCTATTTTTTTATCCATTTGACAACTTTTCAGATATTTGAGGAAATCTTGCTTTCTCTTACTTTTCTTTAATATATATTTTTAAGTTTATTTATTTATTTTGAGAGAGCAAGCGAGAGAGTGAGCGTGTGTGCACATGGAGGAGGGACAGAGAGAGAGAGAGAGAGAAGGAAGGAGAGAGAAAATCCCAAGCAGGCTCTGAGCTGTCAGCACAGAGCCTGATGTAGGGCTCGAACTCACAAACCGTGAGAGCATGACCTGAGCAGAGGTCAAGAGTCAGACACTTAACTGAGGGAGCCACCCAGGCAGCCCTCATCTTACATTTCTGTAGACAAATCCCATTTCTTCAGCTTTTCTAGCTTCTTATCATCCTGGTTACTTTCCTGAACATTTTGTGACGTGTTCATATTCCTTCTGAATTATGCACCCAATATCGTGCACAGTGGCAAACACGGGTTGAAATGGCAGTATTATTTCTACTAATTTGGATGTTGTTTTCTACAACATTTATAATTTCTATAAAATTATATGGGCTTTGTTTTGGTAACTGTATCATACTACTGCTTTATCTTAAGCTTGAGGCAACTTAAATCCCCTCATCATTTTCTCAAGGTCACCTAACTCAGTTTCCCCATTATATTTGAACAACTGTTTCTCCCCTTCATCCTCATGCAAGTTTGAAGTTTTATGTTGTTTTTACCTTGTTAACATGTAAAGTCAGTTAACTTTTTATGGACTCTCCATAGATGCTTTCCCGCCTCTGTCAGCAGCCGCTTAACAAGTGTGCCTTCTTTATCTTTTAAATCATTGGAAATGTGAACAGTCCTTTGAAGATCAGCTTTTAGATTTGTTACCAAATCATTTATTAACAAAAACAAATTAATGAATGCATTTTTATCCAGCTGTAATTTTCTGTAATTTTTAGGTTCTGTTGCTTTGAGTTCAATAATGAGCATGTATCTCTTTTAGGACTCACTTTTAGCCTTTAAGATGATTGGAACTGGTATGATGGAGGGGTGATTATCACATACTCATGTGGGAGCCAGCTTTTGGTTAGCTTTCTCTTACCACCCTTGACAGAGTTGGTTTCTCCCATTCATTTTATATGTGTCTTAACTACAGCACCGACCATATTGCATTAATGTATTGATTTCCCTCTCTGGAGCTCTCTGAGCACAAGACCTTGGCTTCATTTTCTTTTTGGCCCTGGTGTCTAGTGTAATGCTGACTTGATGTGTGATAAACCCTCTGTAAATGCTTGTTGGATGTTGTTTATTTCCATGTTTGACCTGGCTTTGTTCTGAGATTCTTCTTAGTTTATTTCTAGAAAATTCGAGTCCTGGAAGCTGAGAGGCAGAAGAATGCTTATCATCTCACAGAGAAAGACAAAGAAATACAGCGCCTCAGAGAGCAGCTGAAAGCCAAATACAGTAGTACTGCATTGCTTGAACAGCTGGAAGAGAAAACAAAGGAAGGCGAAAGGAGGGAACAGCTGTTGAAATCCTTGTCTGAAGAGACAGATGTATTGAAAAAACAGTTGTCTGCTACAACTGCAAGGCTTGCTGAACTTGAGAGCAAAGCCAGTACACTTCATTTATCACAGGTACTTGCCGTTTCTTTAAATCCAGATTTTTTTTTCCTTTCTGATACAATCTGTAGTTCTTGTGAAGAATGAGTTTGTTAAAACACACTTGTCAAATGTTGAAACAGTATAGTATACCAACAGGTTATTTTTTGTTTATAGCCTGATACCCTCTTCATAAGCAAAAATAGTTAACATGGCTCCCTCCATTCCCCACACCATTGTTTTGCGCAAGGGAATATTCGGAATACAGAATCCACTGTGTATTTACAACATCCAAGAAGATTTTCTTGGGCTGTTTTTTTTTTTCCTGTAGTTTGTATCATGAAGACAATAGGCTCCCTTTTGTTATTGTTTTCAAATTTGAGATATACAATGATAATATCAAGCATGTTTTTTGAAACTACAAGTGCTTCTGCTCCCCTCTTTTGTTTTAAAGTTTCTAGTGTAGCAGAAAGAGCAAGACTTTGTTGGTAGGCAGGTCTGAGTTCAGATTTTGGTTCTGCCACTTGCTAGTTGTGTGACTGTAACCTTTCTAGTCTTAGAGGCAGTGCTAGAGAGAATTTACCAGACCCTTCTCCTTAACCTCAGTTTCCACAGTGGTAAAATCAAGATAAGAATACTGGAGATTAAAATAGGTGAAGGAGATAAAGAGGTCCTAAAATGTCGAAAGAATACTGGAGATTAAATGTGATAATATAAGGGCACCTGGGTGGCTCAGTCGGTTAAGCGGCCGACTTTGGCTCGGGTCATGATCTCGTGGTCCGTGAGTTCGAGCTGTCGGGCTCTGTGCTGACAGCTCAGAGCCTGGAGCCTGTTTCAGATTCTGTGTCTCCCTCTCTCTGACCCTCCCCCGTTCATGCTCTGTCTCTCTCTGTCTCAAAAATAAATAAACATTAAAAAAAAATTTTTAAAAAAAGAAAATAAAGTAAGTGTGATAATATATCTAAATCCCCTAGCACAGTGCCTGGTATATAGAAAGTGCTCTGTAAATAATACGTTTCTTTTTGATCAGATCTTTGATTCTTTAATAAATTTAGACACTTGGATAATACTAATGTTACAACTATTAATACCACCTATAGAAGAAAATCTGTTGCTTTCAGATATAATACCTCACTGTTATTTGGGGTCTTTGCACTTTTTCTCCCATTTAGAGTAGTCAGAGTGATCAGACATATACATTTATGTGTAATTATGCACCTTTATGTGCCCTCTCATAGAATGGCAGTTGAGTATTTTTACAGGTGAATTCAAAGAGGTTAAGTTTTTCTAGAGAATTTCCATGCAGCTAAAACTCATGAAAATTATAATCAGATCCAAAGTGGTTGCCTAATACTTTTCCTTAAAGCTCAAGAATTAGTTTCTCTGCTCTCAAATATGGAAAGACAAACCCTGGTATGAACTATAACTTTTAAAAAATGTATTCTTATAGTAACTGTGTAGGCTGTCCACTATTAATTTCTGTATTAGTCAGACTGTTTTATTGCCATAACAACCAACCTCCAAATCTCACGGTCTGACACAATAAACGTTCGTTTTTTTCCCTCATGTCACAATTTAGTGCAGGTTAGAGTGGAGGAGGCCTTACTCCACAGGGTCACTCAGATCCAGGTTCCTTCCTTCTAGTGGCTTCTCCGTCCTTCCACCAGATCCTCTATGTACAGCTATGTAAGCTAGAAAGACCGTGTGGAGCATCAGGCGAGGGCTTGGGGGCCAGGCCTGGCATTGGCATATTTCACTTCTGTCCATGTTCCATTGGACAGAATTCAGTCTTATGGCCTCACTAAGCACAGCGAAGGCTGAATGTGAAGTCCAGGTATGCCCAGGGAAAAATGGAAAGGGATTTGGTGAGCTATCTCTGTCCTAGTTTTTACCAAGAGGACTAAATTGAGAGAGAGGAAGGACCACACACTAGGGTGAGTATCTAGAGTACCTTTGGAGAAAAATATTTTGTGATTTGTTGCCAGTGTTCACACAGATCTGTTTCCTTAAGCTGTTAAAAAGAGTGAAATATAGCTTTTTATGAGTTTTGTTGGTTAGCATGGGTACCTAACCATCTATTTCCTCTCTTTTTTTTCCTCTATAAGAAAATGAAAAAAAAAGAGGAGAGAAATTATGAGTTCCATAAAATCTGTTTAACTAATACTAATTAATATTTTTAATATAATTCTAGAAAACAACTTTTATCTTTTGAAAATTTAGTATTTTCCAGATTTGATCTAAGAGCCCACTTCTATGTGTTTTATCTCATTTTGGTGAAAAGCACTGGGCAATTCATATGCACTGAGGTATTCTAGTGATCCAGAGGCCCTAAGAAGTCAAATTAGTTATGAAATCTCAGAGCTTCCAGTGTGCTGAGGAAGCTTCCAGATCTTCATTCTCTTCTGGTACTCATGACCTGACATGATGGCTCATCAGCATATACTAGATCTGGATTTTTGGGATGCCCTTGTGAAGTATACTGTGTTATTATAGAACTAAATATAATGAGGAAACTTCTGTTGTTAAATTTGTGATATTAACTAATACTGGTTTATTTCAGACTGTGGCCACAAGCTGCTTCAACTCATCAATGAGTAATATTCATGAAATGGAAATACAGCTGAAAGATGTAAGTTCAGTTTCCTTTTATTAAGTTATGGGAAAAGAGGTCTGATTCATTCATTCTTAAATTTCATGGAAATTGACAGCATTGATTCTGTGGCTTAAAAACAATCTGTTAAGACGGAGAACTGAATGGTTTGAGATCATCTCCCTAGGTTACTATCTTTAAATCTGTTTCTAGACATTCAAGAGGGCCAGTTCCTCTAATCATGGTCTCACAAATAGGCTCGAAAGCCCTAGAAATCACCCAAACACCCAATCTGATTTGCCCAATTATTTTATTATTATGGTATAATTTAATTTATAGTTTTTTCTCTTTTTGTTTATCCATGCAAGATGTACCTATTCATTTAAAATTCTTCCCTTGGAACCAGGATTTGCTTTCATAGTTTGAAAAGGAAACACATTCTTAGTATACTCAGTACGTCTTCTGTAGAATTTGATATGAGGTTATTCTACATATATGGTAAAGCTATATTATTTCAAACTTATGTCTTAAATACAAGAAGTGTTTCATTAGGAATTGACTAAATTCAGGACTGTATTTTTTTGAGTTTTAATATCAGATATACAAAGTATAAAATTCTTGAGTTAATTATTAGGCCAGTAGGTAGGTATTTTGATTCCAGAAATATTACTGGCATGTCTGCCCTGCTCTAAGTTGCTCTTAAGATTCCTGTTTTATTTCATCTGGCAGGTGTACCTTGCAGTCTATTTGATCTTCAAAAGAATTTAAATCTGTTGAGTGTCTTTATAGCAGAGTACTATAGTAGCTTTATCAAAGTAATTTACCTAAAGGTAACTAAGATAAAGAAGAAACACAATTTTTAAAGATCTATCAAAATAAATTATTTGTGTTGTATGTTACCCTGACCTTTATCATTCTGTGTATATCAGTACCCACCAGATGCACATATCTATGAATAATTTACCTACCCACCTCTAGTTTTCCCCTTTTTCCACTCCAGCCGTGCTGGCTTTCTAGCTACTCCTCCTGCATTACACTGCCTTTTGTCTTTCTCTTCTCTCTGCCCGGCTTACTGCCCTCAGATATCTTCATGACCCACTTCCTCACCTCATCACATAATACTCAATTGTCACTTTCTTGGAAGGGGGAGAGGTGGGGAGTAGGGCCAGAGGTTTACCTAGCCATTTTTCTAAAATTATAGCTCCCAGACAATTCCTATTCCCTTTTCTTGCTTTGTAACTTCTCCCCTCATCACCTATAACTGTTGAACTTATGTTTTACTCACTTTATTACATGACTCTTACATTGGTATATATATTTTTTTCATTTTACTTATATTCAAGTTAGCTGACATATAGTATAATAATGGTTTCAGGAGTAGAATTTAGTGATTCATCACTTACATGCAACACCCAGTGCTCATCCCAACAAGTGCCCTCCTTAATGCCCATCACCCATTTAGCACATCCCCCCACCCTCCTTCCCTCCAGCAACCCTCAGTTTGTTCTCTGTATTTAAGAGTCTCTTATGATTTGCCGCCCTCTCTTTTTATCTTATTTTTCCTTCCCTTCCCCTATGTTCATCTGTTTTTTTCCTTAAATTCCACATGAGAGTGAAATCATATGATATTTGTCTTTCTCTAACACTTTAATTAGCATAATACATTCTGTTCCATCCACATTGTTGCAAATGGCAAGATTTCATTCTTTTTGATCACAGAGTAATATTCCATTGTCTATACATTGGTATATGTTTTATGAGGGAAGGATTTCTGGTTTTTTTCACTGCTATATCCCCATTATCTAGAACATTTGAATTTTATTAGTACCTGAAAAAATATGCTATCATCTTAAACTTCTATGTAATTTTTAGGTGTCTCAGCACCAACTGCTTCAAATATCAGCTAATGTTATTTTTAGATAATGGCAATTCTTTATGTTAAAGTAACTTTGAAATGTTATGCATGTATACCCAGTCTTTTTGTTCTGTGTTATCTTCCTGGCTTACTTAAGGATTACATTGTACTTCTCTGCTCTGTTTACCTTAAAAAGGCTTTTAGACAAGTAGAGTAAAATTTAACCCAACTCACCTTCAATAGACTGAGCAATGCCTCCCAGACTGTCATGTGCAGATGAGACTACGCGATTTTTATAAAATGCAGATTCTGATTTCATTGGTCAGAGTTAGGGCCTGAGATTCTGCATTTCCAACAAATTCCCAGCTGCTGCTGTATTAACTTACATGTTTGAGGAGCAAGAGATGGTTTAGCTCTGATTGTCTCTGAGCCCAGGAGGAGACTAGGGAGCCCAGAAAGCGACCTGTCACTCCTGTGAGCATAGGCACTGTGGCATTATTCTGCTTTGAGAGCCTAGCAGTTCCAATCCCTCACCGTTCCTTCAGTCTCCTGCAAAGCTTCCTGGAGCAAAGCTTCCTGGAGTGCTTTGCCCACCTATTTTAAGAATCAGGGGCGCCTGGGTGGCGCAGTCGGTTAAGCGTCCGACTTCAGCCAGGTCACGATCTCGCGGTCCGTGAGTTCGAGCCCCGCGTCAGGCTCTGGGCTGATGGCTCAGAGCCTGGAGCCTGTTTCCGATTCTGTGTCTCCCTCTCTCTCTGCCCCTCCCCCGTTCATGCTCTGTCTCTCTCTGTCCCCAAAAAAATAAATGTTGAAAAAAAAAAAAAAAGAATCAGTATTTGTTTTGCTAAAAGAAGCCCTAAAAACTCATGTTTACCTTTCTTAAAGCCTAGCTGTATCATTTTCTCAGCTGCCATTTAGGTCTGGCTGACATTTTGAAATAATTACATGGCATTCATTCTGTAAACATACAATGTCATTAACTTGCAAATCAAATAGCTAAGAGGCAGTTGAAATAGGCATTTCATGCTCTTAATTTTAAAAATCTGATTTTTAAACAGAATTTAGGGAACATAGGTAATATTTATTTATTTAGTTGTTTATTTGGAAAAAAGTAAAATTTGCAGGAAAGTTACAAGAATGAAGATGATACATAGAACACCCAATACTAATTACCAGAATTCAAACATTGTTAACATTTTGTTCCACCTTATACCTCTCTCTTTCAATACCCCCCCACATATAATATTTTTTTCTAAACCTTTTGAGAGTGAGTTGCATATATTACAGCCCTTTAAACCTATATACTTCAATATATATTCCTCAGAATGAGGATGTTCTCTTACGTGATTACAGTACAGATTGCAACTTTAATAAATTTAACAAGGACACTATACTTCTATGTAATCTACCATCCATATTCCAGTTTTGTCAATTGACCCACATTTTTTATTTCTCCAGTGTAGGCTAACATTTCAACCTGCATTTCAGTTTTTGCCAAGAATTATGTAATGCATCTCTGGGAAGCCAGGAGGAAGAACTTTAGTAGCATTCCACAGGGCTTCTCTTTTGCCCACTTCTGTCCCATATTTTTATTGATAACTTGAGTGGAAATGTTATATGTATGCCTTAGAAATGTGTAGAAGACACAAAGCTGGAAGAGATAGTAATATAATGATGGCTCTAAAGATGCAAAACTAATATCAGCATTTATTGATAGCCATCAAATCCATTAATTATTGATACTATTTAGAGAAGAAAGCAAATGCAGAGTCAGTGAGAAGAGGCCCGAGTAAAGAAACGTTTGCTACTTTAATAAAGTAATATTGCCACCACGTGGCTTTTTAGAATATTGCACCTCAAATCTTAACCTGTAGTTCTGTTTCTCATACTTAAGTAATGTATGGACAGGTTCATTTATTATGTATATATTATATATATTAGTATATATACTAATTAGTATACTAGCATATATACTAATTAGTATATATACTAATATACACTAATATATACTAATATATTATATATATACTAATCTACATAATATATATATATATTAGAACAAGTGTGAGCAAGGGAGACAAGTAGAGGGAGGGAGGGAGGGGGAGAGAGAGAGAGAGAGAGAGAGAGAGAGAGAGAAAATCTTAGGCAGGTTCCATGCTTAGTACGGAGCCTGATGTGGAGCTTAATACTATCACCCTGGGATCATAATCTGAGCCAAAATCAAGAGTCAGCCGCTCAATCAACTGAGCCACCTAGGTGGTCCTGGGTTCATTTAAAAGAAGAAAATTTTCATGACCATCCAATGTTAACTTGGATTATTTATATTGAAATATTTCTTAAAGATGGACTAATTTAAAATTTGAAATAAAATTAGGTTATCTTTAGCATCTAACTAATATAATTTATTAAGTATTTGGATATGTGCCTGCTGTTTGAGTCATACCTCTTTCGGCAACTAAATTTGAGTATATAGTACAGAACTCTTAAGCTCTGTGAGGAGAATTAATGTTGTAACTGCATGACAGGTGCAGAGAGAAAAGTGTGTGGTCAAGTGACTGGAGGGCCCTGGACTAAGTCTTTGATTCCAGATGCTATCGTTGTCTTTGTAATCCATTTCTTAGTTCTACAGAAAACAAGACACTGAAAATTCTTAAGCCCTATGCCTAGATGCTCATGAGTTTGTAGGATGCTCATGGAAAGAGCCTAGCAAAGTTTAGAGGAACTCTATAGACTTAAGGGTTTTTATAGAGAGAGATCTTTTTAGACTTGAGACTCAGTCGTTTATGTCTTTAAAGATAGAAATTCTTATCTGAATGAAGATGCCTTGATATACAACCAAAAACGTCCAGTATGTTCCTTACCACCTTTCCCATCTCACTCCCCGGGGGAGATGCCAGCTTGTAGGGAAGGGGAGTCCCTCCTTTTTCAGCACACCTACAACAAATGCAGCGTGAGTAAAAAGAACTGAGCACTTTTGAAGATGTATTCCAGTATGTATGTTTTACTTCAGTCTGATTGGACCATGCAACATTTTTGTCAAGAACTTTACGTTTGTACCATCTTTATTTGGCACCCCAGAGGATATGAAATTTTACATCCTGGCTGTCACTTCAACCATTGATGATAGTAAATTCCAACAGGTCTGGGATGAATTATGACACAAGGCGTATATATTATGCACTTGTTAAAATCACAGAAATAGCTGTGATAGTTCCATTACAAAGAGGTTTGATTACATTTTCATACATTCCTTAGTTAATGAGTAATAGATTCTTGAGGGTGTTTGATTCTTTTTGAATCATTCTAAATGGATTGTTCTACTGCATGTAAGGAACTTCTACTAGGTTCTTTCATGCCATTTCCTCCCTTTCCTGAATACTCTCAAACTTCAGTCTGGGTCTAAAAGTCTTGCTTGGTTGCTTGGCTGATTCTGCCAATCATTGTTTCTCCACTCCGTGTCGTCACCATCATTCATGAACACTCATCAGGCAGCTGCTTGCTATGGAAACATCGAACACATGAGTAGAACCTATGGACTCTAAACAAGCCTGGGCTCAGCTTTCTGGGGGCTCATGTTCTAGTTCAGATAAGAACTATCGTCAGGAGGCAATCAAGATCATGAGTGTAAGATGCCAAATAGATTGAATAGACATTAAAATCACTGTTGGCTTACAAAGGAGAGGGAACTTGGTGAGGGCAGCTACGGTGAGGAGGCTTGAAAGACAAGCCCGGATGCACTGGAACTTGCTGAAAAGGTGGGATTTAAGTGAGCAGGTGATATAGGAAGGAGTTCTAGGGCATTCTGGGCAGAAGGAAGAGTTTAAGCAAGGCACAGAGTGTGTATAGTTCTGTAGACAGCAAGGTGGCAGTGGAGGCCAGAAATGGCCAGGCTGTAACTTGAAGAGATGGAAAAAGGCAAATTGTGGACCATTTTAATGTTAGCCTAAGGGAACATAGCTTCAGTTTTAGCAAATGGTGTTATGAAGCTTTCAAAAATTCTGTTACTAATATAATTAAAGCAATTTAGCACTTTGGGGGACCAAGGGAAAGGTTGAACTGAATTTATTAGGAGTAGCTGTTTTTCCCCAAAACACAGAGTAATCATGGTATTGATTAACCTGAAGCTTTTGGTGATAACCTGTGCCTTTTCATACTCTTTTAATGGGGAAATCACTTTCAAACTGAGGATCTGTATTGTTGAGCAAAAAATGGACACATTTTTTTCTTTTTTCTCTTAATCCTCTTATCTCCAGGGTTTACCAAGATCCAACAGTGAATAATTGCTCAAGTAGGCATTCCGACAGGGGCAGACAGGTCATAGCATGAGCACCAGGGCCAGAGGACTCAGTACAAATGAGCTTGGCTATCAGAAACGGATGTTCACATCTCTGTGTGTGCCCCCTTCTGGGACCTTTCATCTGTAACATTTTGCACAGGTGACATCAGGTTTAGATAATGCACGGCGTCTCTACACAAATAGTCATTGAGACTTGTTTCCCTAGCCAGCCTCTTAGGAGCAAAGAACGAGAAAGGGACAGTCCCGTCTTCTTGGACTGAACTTCTAGATTAGAAAGGAGAGAAGAGTTATCTCATTGCATAGCGGTGCTATTTAAGAATTTCTAGACTTTTCCCCCCAGTGCCAGCAGATGAGTTATCTTTTTTCCTAGCTTTCAACTTGAATCTGGGCCCCACTTTCATGAACAAAACTGCCACCTCCCCTGGCAAAACTAGGGCAGGGGTCAAGGGGGTGGGGTAGTGTGCGATTGCTGGGGATACTAGGCTGTCCTGGCAGATTCCTTTGCCTTTCACTGAATTTCCAAGGATCCAGTGGTTAAGAACAGTGAGAGCTAGAATCAGAGGGGATATGAACTTGTCCTGATTGATAATAATGAACCACCTTAGAAATCTGCATACCTTTGTCCATGTATTACCCACTAAAGCTTGTTTACCCACTAAAGCTAATGTAGCTTCCTATAGGAGTGTTTGCTAGTGTCTTGCCACAGATCAGGTGGGGTCAGGTTTTCAAACTTAAGCTAGGTAGCCTGGTAAGGCTATCAGAGCATATCTAGTTTCTTGAGGGAAAGATGTAACCAAAATGAAAAACTTGTGTTAGCAGTAATGGTAAAGTGAATCAGTTTCCTTGTTACCAGCTAACTTAAATAGACACTGCCTATTTTATTAATATTACCCTGTCATTCAAATAATTTCTTGAGTGTACATATTGTACATAAAAGCAGATTCCTCAGAGGAATCCTCTGAAAAGAGCATGGTCTACCACTTCAAGAAACTTACTATTTGAAAGACATAGCAAGCACAGATAAACATCTGAAGATGTTTGGTAAAATACTTTTTAAAAATATGTAGATCTATGTAACAACTGACTTCATAAGCCCCTATACAAACCAAGTGAATGATCCCAGCTTGGGATTTTTGCTTGAGTTGTAAGAGATGTAAAGGATGAAAATTGGTGACCAAAAGGGGGGCGGCTCTTTAAGTTGATTCTCCGAGAAGCAGCCACTGAGATGGAGTTCGGAGGTCAGTTTACTGGGCAGCAACATCTGTGAGAGTAGAAGGAAGGTGGCAGGACTGGGCAGGAGCACCAGGCTGCAAGCCTGACAGGGTCTATGTCCCCATGGAGAGCTCCTGAGCAGAGTTATGTGTTGAGTGGAAATCCCTCTTTCTCAAAGGGAGCCCGAGCAGTGCACCTCACCTCTGCCACAGAGGCATCCTAGTTTACAGAGAATGACATGGACACAGATACAAAGCGAGTTGTGTATAGGAGACAGCAGAGAAATGAACTTGACCCCATGGAAACATGACTTTGCCATGGTGTTAGGTGCTCTGAAGGAGCCTGATGTTCGAATGGATCTCGAGGTTGCAAGCCATGCGGTGGCGGACCAGACTTCTATGTGAACCACAAGACTGTGCACTGAGAAAGGCTACATCACTTTGGCTCCCTTCTCCATTTTAAGATTTTGGTTTTTCGTTTTAATGGTTTGCTTTCATTTTCATTTCAAGGCTCTGGAGAAAAATCAGCAGTGGCTTGTGTATGATCAGCAGCGGGAGGTCTACGTAAAAGGACTTTTAGCCAAGATCTTCGAGTTGGAACAGAAATCAGAAACAGCTGCTCATTCACTCCCACAGCAGACAAAAAAGGCTGAATCAGAAGGTACTGGTGTAAAAATGTTCTTTTGGGGTAGGCCTGCCTGACATTTTCCAAAAGGAGAGATTCATCAAATTTAGATTTTTATAAATAAGTGTTAGAAAGTAAATTAAGCAAATCTTCTAACCTTGAAGTAAGAAATATTGTGTTACCAAGTCTGTTTTCTCATTGTTTTTTGATAAAAGGGGGCACAGCCACAGAGTAATGGGTCTGTGGCAGTTCTGAAGGCACATTAAATTTTCTCCTTCATGCATGTCCTTCTCTGCCTTCAAAGATCTTCTCCAGCTTTATTTCCCCCAGGGTCAGCCTTGTTACTGATTAGCTTTTTACTCTGCTTCCTTGCATGTATTCATATCAATCCCAGGAGAAAGAATACCTCTTATAGATGATTTTTCAGTCTTGTGAGTCTCCCACAGAATTGAAATGAAGGCTCCTAAGGATGATTCAATCTTTTTGTCAAGTTCTTCGCAGCTTCTCTGACATTGAGTTTCACAAGAACTCTAAGAGGTGGGGCAGAAGGGGACATTATTCTCATTTTACAGATGGGAAGATAGGTTCAGCAGCTCCAGGTGACGAGCTAAGAAGAGAAAAGAAACCCCCTTCCAAAGCACTTGTTAAAAGACGGATAGCACGGGGCGCCTGGCTGGCTCAGTCAGTGGACTGTGCGACTCTTGATCCCAGAGTTGTGAGTTCAAGCCCCGCACTAGGTGTAGAGATTACTTAAAAATAAAATCCTGGGGCGCCTGGGTGGCTCGGTCGGTTAAGCATCCGACTTCGGCTCAGGTCGTGATCTCACGGTCCGTGAGTTCGAGCCCCGCGTCGGGCTCTGTGCTGACAGCTCAGAGCCTGGAGCCTGTTTCAGATTCTGTGTCTCCCTCTCTCTCTGCCCCTCCCCTGTTCATGCTCTGTCTCTCTCTGTCTCAAAAATAAATAAACGTTAAAAAAAAAAAAAATTAAAAATAAATAAATAAATAAAATCCTAAAAAAAAAAAAAAGACTGATGGTCCTAATGGGACTGAAGCCTTGAATTATATAAACAGAAGGCTAAAGAAAGGGAGACAAGACTCCTAATCTTGGAGCTTCACATTTGAATATTTAAAATGAAGCTAATGCTGAAAAAGAAAATATAAAAGGAATTGGGCACAAAGTTACTTAACTGTAATTCCTTTATAAGTTTATTACACATAAAAGTAAGATTTTAGTTGTGGGCTAAGTCTAATTTCTTCTTTGACAATATGTTCTCTATGTGTATGTGTTCTATCAGAGTAATGTAAGCTCTTGTTAAAGTAATTTAATAGTAGTATAAGGGGGCTTGCCCCACTCTTCATAGTCCATCCCAGTTGCTATTTCCTCCTGCCATTAGGGCAGCCGCTTTTAACATTTCTGGTTTTGATTTTGGTGACTATACCTATAAATAATGAGCTTATATTTCTATTTGTTGATTTATCTTTTTTAGACATTGCTGATTTTCCCTTCCCATAGAATAGCTATATTACTGTTTTCAGTTCTTCTGTTTATTAGTTTAACTTCAAATAATGTTCCTGAGCTTCTGTTTCTTGTTCCATCGGATGTCTACCCTATCTCTTGACTCTTCGTTTCATAAGAACTTATTTACAGAAATGTGTTTAGTTTTAACTTCTCAGGATTATTATGTTTTATAAAGTGAGTTGTGACCCAATGTGTTTGTCATAGGTTATCTTCAAGAAGAAAAGCAAAAATATTACAACCATCTCTTGGCAAATGCAAAAAAAGATCTTGAGGTTGAACGACAGACCATAACTCAGTTGAGCTTTGAACTTAGTGAATTTCGAAGAAAATATGAAGAAACCCAGAAAGAAGTCCAAGATTTAAATCAACTGCTGTGTTCACAAAGAAAGGCAGATGTACAACATCTGGAAGACGATAGGCATAAGACAGAGAAAATACAAAGGCTCAAGGAAGAGAATGATATTGCGAGGGAAAAGCTTGAAGAAGAGAAGAAGAGATCTGAGGAGCTCTTATCTCAGGTGAGCCTAACTAGTAAGACTTTCCGTGATTCAGAATTCAGAATTGCCATTATACTTACCAAGCATCAGGAACTATGTTAACCACTAGGGAACCAACAAGGAACAAATGCCCTGCCCTAGGATTCTTATTTAGAATGGAAACAGACCATAAACCAGTGCCTAAATAACCAAGTAAACTCAGGAAAATAAAGCAGGGCAATATGACACAAGAACTGGGGGCCGGGGGAGGCTTTACTGCAGAGACGGTATTTGCACGAAGGTCTTTTGGGAAGAAGGAGCCTGTGAAGAGAGTGACTGGGAATTCCCTCCTGTGGAGGAGCTCGTGTACAGAGGCCCTCGGGGAAGAGGAGGCAGGTATGTGTGAGGAGCCGAAAGGTGTGAAGCAAAGAGGGGAATCGGTGCTGGTTCCCAGGCAGGCACCTTGATCTGGATGATACCGTGCTCAAGTTAATTCCTTCACCTGATACCGTCCAGCTTCTCATTGCGCTCATGACCTCCTGCCGGGATATCTGTGCCAGTAACGTTGGAGTTACTAAGTTAGGATTGTTAGAATTGAATACTACTTCAACAGAAACTCATTAATTTAAATCTTGCTTGGCAGCATGGAATAATGAAAAAAACATTATTTGGGGTCCACACCTGGTCTCTAGTTCAGGATGTATGGCCTTAGGGAAATCAGCTAACTTCCCTGACTTGAAGATTATTGATGCCAAGTTAATAACAGCAGTCTTTTTTTTTTTTTTTGCCTCGTAGGGCTTTTGTGAAGGTCAACTGAGAGAATGTGAAAGTGCTTTGTAAAATAAAGGGCTGGGGTCAATGTTCGTTATTGCTGCCATTAGAATAGTAATTTTTTTTAATCATCCAGAAGTTGAGAGGGAGAACAAAGCAGTCTGTAACATTTGCCTTCTTAGTCTTTACCACCCTGGTTTGTGCCTGCAGGTGTGAGCAATGATCTTTACAAAAGATTAACCAGAAATGGTGGAGAGGGAGCGCCTGAGTGGCTCAGTCAGTTAAGCATCCAACTTTGGCTCAGGTCATGATCTCACGGTTTGTGGGTTCAAGCCCCACATCTGGCTGTGTGCTGACAGCTCAGAGCCTGGAGCCTGGTTCGGATTCTGTGTCTCCCTCTCTCTCTGCCTCTTCCCCAGCTCGCGCTCTGTCTCTCTCAACAATAAATAAACACTAAAAAAAATTTTAAAAAAGAAATGGTGGGGAATTTTGTTCCAACTCTGCAGGCAAGGAGGCAGGGCACCTCCAGCTTTGTTAACTTATCAGAAATATTAGCAGATGTCAGAACCTCCAGGAAAGTGGTGTGTGCACTGCAGAGTTCAGTGCTGTTTACGGACTCACGGTCTCTGCCTCAGGGAGCCCTCAGCCAGGGTGGTGCTGCTCGGCCCCTTGTACAGATAGCCATCAACCAACCAGCTGCCGGGACTCACCCCAACTAGCAGGTGTCGTCCGGAATAGAGATGGATTTGTGAGCCTCCCCTGCATCCCAAGTCAAGCAGTAGAAGAGTGGATATGACAGTGTTGGCTCTGTTTCCATCCTACAGGTCCAGTTTCTTTACACATCTCTGTTAAAGCACCAAGAAGAACAAACAAGGGTAGCTCTGTTGGAACAACAGGTACCGACTGGGGCTGCTTCTAAATTCAGCTTAACTTGTTAGAAAATGGGATTATTCCTCATGTTTACACTAGTCTATGAAGAACCATTTGAAAGTCATGAAAAATGTTTTTAATAAACTTTAACAACCACAGCAAAAAATATAAGTGACCATCTGTGCTTGCCATTTATTCCTATCTTTAGGCTAAACCAGATCCTGAGGGGGGATGGCGGTTGTTTTGACAGGGTAATGTTTGCCTCGGTAAATCTTACTGTTCCCCGCATGGCTTCTGTAGTCCCTGCTCCAAGTGAGCAGGATCTCCTCAAGAGGGCCATCTTATAACTTCAAGTAGAACTCAGAGAGATACCACTTGTTCTCAGGATATAGACCAGAGATTTTTAGTGTATTCCAAACCAGGGAACAGCTATCTCTTTCCCTTCTCCCCCTGCCCCAGAACAGAAGGGGGTTCAGGGAGGACACACCCCAACCAGCAACTTCTTAAGTTGCTCCTCACTCACCTCAAGCCCTGGCTTTGCTCCTTGGATAAACCAACCCCCAACCAGAAGCTTTTCTATTTATCAACATCTCACTGTACTCGGATGAATTCTTGCTCTGAAGACACAGCAAATGTTTGCTTCTTGTGCTAAAAAAAAAAAAAAAAAATGCAAGCATGCAGTCAAGAGAACTCGACAGTATATACTAACCATGATTGTCTCGGCCTGGGTATTTGTTCCAGATGCTCGCATGTACTTTAGACTTCGAAAATGAAAAACTTGACCGTCAAAATATGCAGCACCAACTGCACATAATTCTTAAAGAACTGCGAAAAGCAAGAAATCAAATAACACAGTTGGAATCCTTGGTGAGTCTGGAATGGTTAAACTAAAACTTATTTTCTTCTTTCTCTTGCTGCCATTTTCCCATTTATATATCAAACCAGTGCCCAGACTGAGAGGATACAGCTTCAAGCATGGCTATTTCTCAAATCAACAGGCAGAACCCTGCTTCGTTGGAAGCACCTGCCCTTTGAGCATCAGCCCAGAGCACTAGAAGGAGGGGCCCTGTGTGCCTCTGTGTAACAATGACATTACTGGTGCCCGAGATCACCTCTCCCTAATGTGACTCTAAACTCACTAAACGGGCTGTGCCTGGGGCAAGGTGGGGTAAGGGAGGGCAGTTGTAAATCCTGAACTGAAACCATGTTTTTCTATTTAGGAAGAAAGAAATGTCGTTTTTAGTGACAATGGATGGTTCTGTTAATACACTGTTGCAGGCATGTTGAGTTAAGCACATTTTGTGGGTTACCTTGAACACATAATCTTTTAAAACATAAACCTTTTAAATAAGATTGTTTCTATGAGGAAGTGATTTTTGACTTACTATTTTCATCTTACTAAGAAGCTTTTGAACCAAACCTGTTGGTAACTGTGTGTGCGTATTATGTCCCATTAGCACATATTTTATTTATTTTTAATTCATTTTGAGATAGAGACAGGGAGAGAGAGCACATGCATGCATGGGTGGGGGAGGGGCAGGGAGAGAGAGGGAGAGAGAGAATCCCAAGCAGGCTCAGCACTGTCAGTGTGGGACCTGATATGGGGCTGGAACTCACAAACCTTGAGATCATGATCTGAGCCGAAGTTGGACTGAGCCACCCACGCACCCTGGCACATATTTTATTCATGCCTAGTACTGCAGAGTATTTGCAGATGGTAAAATGTAACAAATAGAATTCCTCAGTTTTTGAAAGAGGAAAAAACAATTGTTAAAAAAAATCATTTGTAGCTTCTTTATGAGTAAAAGACAAAATATATCTTGACTCTGTTCTTTAGTAGTATGTCATTCATTTTGACCACATATAATATTTGAAATTGAAGTTTATAATTCATTTCTGTTAATGACTGTTTTTCAAAGTATAGGAAGCCAGAGGATATAAAAAAGATTCCCTAATTTTCCTGTACTTTTCTTTGTTTTCCTGCTGTCCATCATCTTTAGAATATGCTGTAAAATATTCATTTTAAAGCTGTATTGACGGGGCGCCTGGGTGGCGCAGTCGGTTAAGCGTCCGACTTCAGCCAGGTCACGATCTCGCGGTCCGGGAGTTCGAGCCCCGCGTCGGGCTCTGGGCTGATGGCTCGGAGCCTGGAGCCTGTTTCCGATTCTGTGTCTCCCTCTCTCTCTGCCCCTCCCCCGTTCATGCTCTGTCTCTCTCTGTCCCAAAAATAAATAAACGTTGAAAAAAAAAAAATTAAAAAAAAAAAAAAAAAAGCTGTATTGACTATTCTGACTTCCTCAGGGGGGAAAAAACCATAAAGAAGGAAAGTCACAAAGATATTATACAATATTGTTATGATTTCTATGTGTAACCTATTTGATCTGCTAACATTCTTTGCTACTCTATTCTATGTAGTTTCCTTTTTTTTTTTACTTGCTGAACTTGCCCTTTTTTTACTAAACTATCAAATTTTGTCAGCCTTGTATATAGGTCTACCTTTATATCTGGCTCTAAGCATTTTTTAAAAAATTTTTTTAACATATTTATTTTTGAGAGAAAGAGACAGAGCATGAGCAGGAGAGGGGCAGAGAGAGAGGGAGACAGAATCTGAAGCAGGCTCCAGGCTTTGAGCTGTCAGCACAGAGCGTGACACGGGGCTCGAATTCCCAAGCGGTGAGATCATGACCTGAGCTGAAGTTGGACACTTAACTGACTGAGCCACCCAGGCATCCCTGGCTCTAAGCATTTTAATAAACTCTATCCATGTAAATACCCAATCCTGGTATTTTGTGGGTAATTTGGGTAATTCATAACTACCTCATATACATTTATTTTTCAGAAGCAGCTTCGTGAATTTGCCTTCACAGAGCCATTAGTCACTTTCCAAGGAGAGTCCGAAAACAGGGTAAAAGTTGCCTCACCAAAAAGTCCCACTGCTGCACTAAATGAAAGCCTGGTGGAATGTCCCAAGTGCAATATACAGTATCCAGCCACCGAGCATCGAGATCTACTTGTCCACGTTGAATACTGTTCAAAATAGCAATATAATTATTCTTTGTTTTTGTGGCAAAAGATTCAATACTGTATCTTCTGTTAGCTTATGGACATTTTGAATTACTTATTTCACCTCTTCTATAAGAAACTGCCTCTCTACCTTTGAGACTCTGGCATAGGAGTGAATCATTGTATTTTTTTTTTTTTTTTTTTTTTTTGGCCGCTTTGCATTTTCCTTGGTAGTGATACCTCTCTGAGATGGTTCATCTTCAGGCTTCAGTGACGGCATGAGATGAGCTGAGACAACTAACATTTTGCACTGTTAAAGTACTTGATAAGGACGAGATAGTTCAGGTTATTGCTTGTGGGCTTAATCTGTTGCACCAGCAAGCAAATATTTTATGTTTTTTGTAGGTTTTTAAAAGTCAAAGTTAATTACCCAGGATCTTTGTTGGCTTTTTGTTTTTTTATTCAAACTTCATAAACCTACAATTCCAATTTTTATGTCCATTGTTAAAAGCTGGTAATACTTTTTACATTTTTTCCTCTCTATAATAAGGCGGTTATTAGAAAAGTTGGAATTTTTCTTGATCTTTTTTTGCAGAGCTGTGTTCTAATAGAAGCACAAGGCAGATTCTGCTTAAGCAACACTCCTCAGTAGCCACACACAATGTTTTCTTTCATATTAACTGGCTGTAACTTTAACTTGAATTTCATTAGCACAGGTTGCTCACTTAAAGTTGTTAAAATGAATTTTAACAAAGCCATCTAGCCCTCTCATTTGATTTGCAGGTATTTTATTTATTTATTTTTGGCACTCTTAAAGTTGGGCAATGTGGTGAACATTTGCTTATCTGAATATATATTTTTATATGTGTGTGTGTAAGCCCACAATTTTTTTTATTTCTTCAGGTTTTCTAAAATGCTGAATATGGGCTACTGTTAGTAATATAAAGGAGAAAAGAATAAAATTATTTAATAAGTTTTAATATGTCTTGTGTATATGTGCACAGGTATTCTAAGAATTCTGTCCTGAGGGGTGTGCCAGAGAACAGCGGATTCACTTACAGTGTAAAGGGATAAGAGAGTTAAGGATCCACGGGAACCAAAAACTACACGAGGCTCAGAGAGATAAAGCAAAATCCCCACAATCACTTAAAAGAGAAACATTCGTGGGTTTCAAACTCCCAAATCAGCCCCAAAGCCCAACTTCACTCTACCCTGCCAGAAAACTTTTGTGAATTCTCCAAACTCAGTACACGTCAGGTGATGTTATAACCAGAGTAATGGAATGTTCCTTGAGTTAGGAAAACAGCAGAGCAGAACATACCAACTGGTCTCTTCCATCCCTCTGGTCTGAGAAGTCCTGCCTTGTCGAACCCCTCCACCTGTTCCATGGGTCTCTGCTATGAACTATGCCAGTTCTCCAACGTCTTTAATCTCATTCTCCAAACACCTATTAAACACCATCTACGTGCCAGTCCCAAGGCTAGGTATTAGTGACACAGTGATAATAAAATGCAGCCCCATCTTCAGCATCTAGTAGAGGAGGCCAACATGTTAACAGATACATATAACATGTAGGAGGTGCTATAATCAAGGTATATGGAGGGTACAGAAACTGCCTTACTAGTTTTTTGCTTTTAAATTTTAGAGAGAGAGAGAGAATGCACACGCAAGCAGGGGAGATAGGCAGAGAGAGAGAGAGAGAGAGAGAGAGAGAGAGAATCTTAAGCAGGGTCCACGCTCAGTGCAGAGCCCGATGCCAGGCTCGATCCCACGACGCTGGGATAACCTGAGCCAAACCAACTGAGCCCCCCAGGTGCCCCAGAAACTGCCTTATCCTAATGAAGACTGAAGGTCTTACTCTTGAAAGATGCAAATCTTATACGAAGATTAAAAAAAAAAAAAGAGTAAAGGTAGACTAAGAAGTAAAATGGAGCCACTCCTAAGGGTAGCCCCTGAAAGGCAGGCCATGGAGTGCTTCTGAGCCATGAGCCTGGTGCTGAGCACAGGGCAACAGTCCTGCACGCCATTCGCGTGATTTAAACACAGAGCTGATCTCTGAGGGAAACACCATTACAGCGGTCCTGGTGCTAAGACTAGAAAGAGATTTCTCCCGTGTGCGCTTGTGGAGAAGAAACCATGTAAGGTAGAGGTCCACAGCCTCAACACAACGTCACCATAAGCACAGCAATGGTGCCAGCTTGCTGCTTTCTCACCAGTGTTCTTCTGCATAGGCGAAGAAGGTGGTGCCCAGAGGCCATTCCATAATCCTCGAGGGCAGGCCATGTCCTACTCTCCCAGTACGTAGCTTTCTGCTGCTCTTGCTTATCCCAGAGCAAATTTTAGAGTCAGGGGAGCCGACTCAAAAGCCCCCTCTGACAGGAGCTGGGTCGGGTGAGTGAGGCAGCTGGCCAGCCGGAAACTGTGGAGACCGGAAAATGGTGCCTTTACGGAAAGGAGGTACCCGCTGCTCCGCTCCAGCCAATGTCTTGTGCAGGTGAGTCAAATGTAGCTAATCTCTCAGATTTTCCAATAGAGATCTGGAATATTTAAATGTGAAACCTTCTAATTTTTAAATGTTGGAAAATTAAAAACAACACTACGTGGGCCACATTTCCTGTTCATAACCTTTGTTTAGAGCATCTCAAAGGGGCAAAAGAAGCGGTGGTTAGCTTAGCCTGAGATAGGCAGGAAGCCAAGGCAGGCTTTTGGTCCTGTCTGCTGTCTTGAGACTGAGGTCAGTCTCCCCAAGTCCTGTTCAAACAGGCACTGCTAGAGAGACACAGGGAATATGGCCCTCCCTGACCGTTTCCTTCCACGTGCCATCTGGCTTTCTTTTTGTGGCTACCTTCCCAAACAGAACTGGCTGGCTGACAGCATTTCCTTGCTACCCTCTGCTTCCCAAACATGGCAACTGAGAGAATGTCCAGGCTGGAAGGGGACTAGGAGATCATCTACTTGAGCATTTTTGGTCCGGAAAATCACCTCACCCTTGGAGCGCGTTTGAAAATGTTGATCCTTGGCCTCTCCTAGTTCCATTTCCTAAATCAGGATGTCTGGGGGCGGGGAGCGTGGAATATGCATTATTAACAAGCTGTCCAGGGCATTGTGGTGTTTTACTGAAGGCTGAGAACTGCTCATCTAGTTCAACCTTGACTTTCTGATGAAACAGGGTCCCAGAGAGGGGACTAGCTTGTCCATAGTGAGTTGGCAAGAAAGCGAGGGAGGCCCAGCTTTCAAAGGCAGTGGTCATGAGAGCCCTTACCACTTTGGCTTGTGTACTGTGATTCTAGCAAAATTACCCTTTCCAAGATCTTTAATGCTCTGTCTTCCTAAGGCAAATCCAGTGGTTTGTTGGCCTGGGTGTCTTTATTTCTCCTTATTATCTCTGTGTTGTGCTCTCTGCTTTGAATCTAATGATATTTTGGCTTTGGACAGTTGAGTGGGAAATACTGGCAAGACATCCAAGTGGCCAATTTAGTGGTGGCACCCAACCAAGGGTGAAAGGTCAAGGATTTGCATAGAATCTGGAGACAGGAAGAAAGGATCAAAGAACACTGAGTCCTGGGGAGCTTGCTGCAGTCCAGAAGGAGACAGGAGACCTCAGAGAGAATCTAATTAACGTTGTATCTCCCAAACGAAGCAACCAGAGAAAGAAGGAATGGTATGCACCCTAGAGAATGAGTTCGCATCTGATAATAACCTTCACCTTCTTACCTACCAGACTCAGTATATTGATTTAACCCCAGGATCAGCACATCTTCTGCTACAATGTTTTAACAGGTATTACAGGTAAGTCTCCTGAAGAAATCTTACCCATTTCAGGGGATGTACCAGGCACTGATCTCCTTACTTGGTTCAGCAAACATTTAGCCCATGTGCAACAGGTAAGATGCCTTGCTAGACACTAGAGGTGGAGAGAGGGTATGGCAGGGCCCACCTTTAGCAGAGCCAAGGCAGGGCAGATATCAGTGCAGATCAATTACAGCACAGTGACGTCAGGGCCCCATTAGAAGTCACCCCACTGTGGAAAGAGGAGAGACTTTCCAAAGGAGGTGATGACTGAGCTAGGTTTAAGAAAACAAATAATATTCAAGTTGTAATAGTGTTTGTTCCTGGACTTATGTTGAAAGTGAATCATTAAGCAGAACTTAAAGAAAACGGCCTGGGTTATATTGGTCACTTTCTGATGACAAAGGGTGAGGGTGTAGAGGAAGGGCAGGAGCGTGGATCCAGATTCTGACGCAGTAAAAGGCGTTCCTTCATACCCTCCTAACTTGCTGTCCAGAGTCACGTAGCCACAAAAGCCACAGAAAGCAGACTGTTTCGAGTGATAAAATATCGAAGGAGATAATAAAGGTTTTAATGAAGGAGAAGGAAAAGGCTTAGAAAAGTGACAGGTTTGCTGTTTGATTCACAAATTCTACAGACAGCACCTCTGCCTCCTTTCATAGACTCTTGCGAAGGTGTGCGTTTTCTCTTGATTTTTATAAGGTGGTGGTAGGTGGCGGGGAGCTGATACTGGAGGACTAAGAACAACATCCAGAGTATATTATTTTTCAATATAAATTTGACAACCTCACATTCGCACATATGTTATGGGAAAAACTCTCTTCTCTTGAAAGAGTGAACTTCACGGAAATGATTCTGTTCATTGGAAATCAAAAATGAAGCATCTCAACATTTAAATCTTATTTGGTTTTACGTCTTTGGCAATTTCAACGAAGCGCGTTGGTCCGGAAAGACCCCCGAAATGGGAAGCACCAGACTGTGGGATGAAAATCTGGCTCTGACTTAGAGCGAGTCATTTAACCTCCCTAAGCCTCAGTTTCCTTCACTCTGCGTTAGGAATGGCAGCACCTGCCCTAGCCAGCCTGCTAGGATGTCATCAAAACCAAAGTCCAATTTATTGTATTAAGACGAATCCTGCGTCTTAAGCATGTTTAGTGTCCCAAGCAATATGCTAAAACTTCCTACGTGTGATGTCATTTTGTCCTCACAGTAACACTATGTATATGGGAGTTTCTATCATCGTTCCATTATACAGATGAGGAAGCTATGGTTTAGAGAGCTTAGGTCACTTGTCCAAGGTCACACAGCAATGAGAGTGGCAGGGCCAGTACTTGAACCTGACTGTGTCTTCCTCTAGAGACTGAGCTCTTAGCCCCTACATAATGCTGCCACTCCTCTCTCATCTTAAAGCCAGAAAATGAACTTGAAAGCACATCACAGCTGGAGAAATACTGTCCGGGATTATTTTTGTTTTTCAGCAATGACTGTGGTACGGATGGGGATGAAGAGAAGACAGGAGATGAAAGTGACGTTCCCTACCCCCAAGAACCTCCATTCGTTTTACTTATCCATTATAACCAACTCCTCATCCTCATTTGCAACTAGTATCAGGGCAGATGCATCCAGATGCAGATACAGGTTTTCCCCCACTTCCAAAAGTAGAGGGGCCCTATGAAACCTTTCCTAAGCCAAAATGGTGGTAAGTGAAGAAGCAATTACCATTAATTTGTATGGAAAAATTTTTTGAGCATTCCCAGACCAAAAAAACAACCTTTCTTAGGCTTTTCTGACACCTTAGGACACATCCTGCTAACGGATGCAGAAAATCAATTGAGACAGAGCGGAGATGTTCCCAGATGCAAGTTTTGGCAGCATGATGCCGAGATGCTGAGTGTAGCTCCTGGTGGTGTCACTCTCACTGCTCAGGGGGGTGTGCTGCCTCTATAATGGCTTTCTTTCAGTCATCAAAAACAGATACTAAAGTTGGTCCTTCATGAAAGCAAAGTGGCTGTAACATGAACTTTCAAAAGTGGGGATATTTGTAACAAGAAAGGCTAATACCATTGGGACATTTATTGTTTGTTTAAAAAGAAATATGGAACCAGACAATTCCAGTTTCACAATATGAAGACTGTGGCCTGTCATCTCTATAATTCCCTTGGTCTTGTACTCATGCTCACAGAATGGCTGCTGCAGTTCCAAACATCACATGTCTCTAATGAGATGTATTTTCAAAAACCAAGAAACAGCTAGCCTGGGTAATGAATGAGTTCTCCTATATGCCAATCTCCTTTTTCCAATAAAAGAAAATGTATTGGAAAGGGAAATATCCATCTAGAAACTGCACAGTGCACTTTCCTACATCTCATTAACTAGCATGGGATTGCATAGCATATTAGAACAGGCCAGGCGAAGCTTAGGTAAATCTCACTGAAATCTCAGTGGTTTAACACAATATACGTTTACTTCTTGCTCACCTCACAATTTTTGTGAGCTGGTGGCCCTCCTTTGTCTTGTGGCCAAACCCCTGGGACCATGAGACTCTAAGGTCACTGCAGCAAGGGAAAGGGAGAAAAGCGAGGGCACCAGCTCTTAATTGCATGAAACTGGGATGTACTCTGTTCACATTCCTATTAGTTGAACTTGATCTGATGGCCCACCTGCAAGATGGCTAGGAAGGACAGTTGGCCCCACAAAGGAAACAGTGTGAAGAACACAGCATTGTGTTTTGCTAAAGGCCCCCCCTGATGCCAGAGAAGGAGAGGCTTGGGAATGGCTGCTGGGTGGGAATCTGCCACCAGGTCTCATGTCCATCTGCTCCCCCCATCAGTGTTCTCTGGGATTCCATGATTCTTATGCCTTTCTTCCATTGCCCTTTCCTCCCAGTATTATGATTACCTTTCACTTGCCTGTCATTCTCTCCCTCCATCTACTCCACCCCCAACAAACTGTGAGCTTCTTAAGGTCAGAGGTTGGGTCATCATCCCTTTCCATCTCTTATGCCCAGACTAGGGTCTGGCACGTAGGAGGTGCTCAATAGATGTTTTTAGACCAAGTGAATGAGGGCCTTTTAGAAATAGCTGTTCGACTGTCTTTAAGAAATACCTGGCTTATCCCTAAATACCTAAACTTTAGAATTTGCAGAAGAATCACTGAGGAACAAGAAGTATGATTCAGCCCTTAAACAAACATGGGTGCGAAAGATAATGCAGAGCAGACTTCAAGAATGTGACCATAAATCAAGTAAATATTTGATCAATGACGTCAACAAACGTAAAACATTTCTTTAAGGAAATTGATTTTTGGAAACTCATTTAGAAATACCTTCAGTCTGGTCTTGGGACGTTAACCCAAACTACATCTCCAAGGTTGGAAATGTTGAATGTTCCCTGAATGCCCAGAGAAGACATCACAGGGATGGTGGTTCAGGTGGAGGGTGGGGGATAAAAATATAGGGTATTTCGATATATACTCTTTAAGAAAATTAAGGAAGCCAAGTAAGTGAGGCATTTCATCAGCAGGGATTATCACCACCATTATAGTTAAAATATATGAGGACCATGTGCCAGATATTGTGCTAAGGACTTTATGTGCATTATCTGATCTGATGGTCTCAACGGTGCCATGAGGCAGGTCCTATTGTCATGCCCATTTTACTGACTGGTATAATAAGGCTGAGAGAGTTTAATAATTTACCCAAGATGATGTAGCTGCAGACAGATTGTTGGCAAAAATTGAGAATCAGGCTGTCTGGTTCCAAAGCCACTTTTTTTTTTTTTTAATTTTTTTTTTTTTCAACGTTTATTTATTTTTGGGACAGAGAGAGACAGAGCATGAACGGGGGAGGGGCAGAGAGAGAGGGAGACACAGAATCGGAAACAGGTTCCAGGCTCTGAGCCATCAGCCCAGAGCCCGACGCGGGGCTCGAACTCCCAGACCGCGAGATCGTGACCTGGCCGAAGTCGGACGCTTAACCGACTGCGCCACCCAGGCGCCCCCAAAGTCACTTTTAACCATTAAGCTTTAGACTTGCTCCGAGATTCAAAGTACTGGAAGATTTGGCAGATGTTTCGCTTATCATTACTGTGTAACAACACAGCCCTAAACCTAGTGGCTTAAAACAAACATTTATTACTACCTCTCATGGTTTTGTGGACTGATAGGGCCAGCTGGGTGGTTCTCTCTTGAAGACGCTTTTATAATTTTAGATAATCTCATGGCCAGCTTCAGGAGTCACACGGTGTCACCTCTCCTGCACCTACCGCTTAGAAATAAGACTCAGGACCAGCCAAGACTCAAGGGGAGATGCCTACACACTAGAGAATGAGTACCAGGAAGCATCCCTCCCCGGGGCCATCTGGGAGACTGACTTCCAAATGCGCAAATATGAAGCGTCCTGCGCAGGTGTGCAGGAACTGACTTCTTCAAAGGGACTTTCACACCCACTTCTCATTCGATCTCTCATAGCCTGTGAGGCAAGCAAGCCAAGGGCAGGACTTGATTTCTATCTTATAGACATGGACACTGTTGTTCATTGAAATTAAGTAACTTATCAGAGGGGCGCCTGGGTGGCTCAGTCGGTTGAGCATCCGACTTCAGGTCAGGTCATGATCTCATGGTCCGTGAGTTCTAGCCCCACGTCGGGCTCCATGCTGTCAGTTCAGAGCCTGGAGCCTGCTTCAGATTCTGCGTCTTCCTCTCTCTCTGCGCCTCCCCTGCCCACGCTCTGTCTCTCTATATCAAAAAACAAATAAACGTTAAAAAAATTTTAAGTAACTTACTAGAAGTCATACAGCTTCTAAAAGTGGGTGTGAACTTTGGTCTTCTGAGGCCCCCCCACCAGCAGAAAGTAATCAAGGGGAAGTAATCATGGATCTAAATTCAAAAAGAAAAAGGATATCAAAGTTGTAAGAGTTTTAAAACATGACAACACCTATTGTAATAGCTGATGCAGGAATGAACACAGATCTCCAATTTGCAGGAGCATAAGTTGGTACGTTTCTGGGTATATAATAGATGCCAAAGCCTGAGAGTGTTGCAAAATCTTTGACCCAGAGATTCCACATCTAGAAAATTTTCTTAGGAAATAGTCATGAATATGGACAAGTATTTAGTTATTAGTATGTATTCTGTAGTAGTTTTGTTATTAGGGAAAAATTAGAAATAATCCCAATGTGTAACAAGAGGAGTTCTGCTGAACAATGGAAGACCATTCTGCTATGAAATTAATGTTGTGGGAAAATATTTAATGCCACATATCAATGTGTGCAACATTACTTACAGGAAAAAGCAGATTTATAAGGTGTATTATAATGTGTCACTTTTGTTTTAAAACATACATGTGTCCATACACACAGAAAAAAAGACAAGGAAGAAATAATACCAAAATGTTAGTAGTAGTTATTTAAAGACAGTGAGATTATAAGTCATTTTTCCTTTAATTTAATTTTTTCTCTATTTTTAAAAATTGCTTATAGTGTAGGTTGCTTTTGTAACAAGTTTTATTATTTAAAAAAAAGGGTTTTTTTTAAATATTTATTTATTTTTGAGAGAGAGAGAGACAGAGTGTGAGCAGGGGAGGAGCAGAGGAAGAGGGAGACACAGAATCTGAAGCAGGGTCCAGGCTCTGAGCTGTCGGCACAGAGCCCGATGTGGGGCTCAAATCCATGAACCATGAGATCATGACTCGAGCCCAAGTCTGAGGCTTAACCAACTGGGCCACCCAGGCACCCCAATGTAATGAGTTTTTAAAAAGGGAAATAAGAAAGGGAGTTAGGAAAATATGGAAGGTTTTAAGCTAATTTCAACAAACCAAATGGAAGATATACAAAAGAATAATATGATACTTTACATTTAACTCTTCAAAGTGCTTTTTAATTCAAGGTCTAACTTGATATCTACAACAACTCTGTGAGGACGGTTGGAGACGTATTATCTTTATTTTGCAAAGGAGGAAAGTGAGGCTCTAAATGGTGAAGTCCGTAGGGTAACCCAGCTGGTGACAAAAACAGAACTACAGTCTGGCTTTCCCAGGTGGTTCATGGACTTGAGATGAAGTCATAGCAGCAGACATTCAGTCACACACTTTGTCCCCTGCTGCAGATTCCCCCCGCCCCCCGCCACCCTGCGGAACCTTCAACCCACCCCCTGCTGAGGATCCCCCACTACCCCCCCCTGCTGCAGACCCCAACCCCCCCCCTTCTGCAGACCACCCCCCCATCGGTGCGGACCCCCTGCTCCACCTTCTGCTGCGGACCCCCCCTCCACTGTGGACCCCCCCACCTTCTGCTGCGGACCCCCCTCCACCTCCAGCTGCGGATCCCCCACTCCCCACCCCCTGCTGCGGACCACCCCCCTCCCCCCCACACACACACCCTGTCTTTGGTCTCAGCTCTCTGACTCTTCTCTGTGGAACCTGCCCTCCCACAGTCTCAGTCCAGACCCCAGGGATGGGCATGCGACCCCAACCCAGCCCATGACAGCCATCTTTGGGAATTCTGCCCAAAGTGCTAGAAAGGAGCATGATGAGTTGGTAGGAAGTAGGAAGAGCTGCTTGGGGCCTCTGTGCTCCTGCTGGGGGGCTGATGGGCTGCCTGAAACAAAGCCAATCAGAAAAAAAAAAAAAAAAAAAGAGGAGGCACAAACAGATGCCCAAACGGGTCATTTGGGCACCAGGGTCCTGGTGTGCCTCAGGCTAGATCTACCTACTGAACTTTTGCTTACCTGGGCTGGTACATTTCTCTTCCCTCTTTTTCTTTCCTTCCACCTCCTCTCTTCTCCCCTCGCCCTCCTCCTTACCCTTCTTTTTGTTCAAGTTGAGTTGGATTCCTATTGGTTGTAACCAAAAGACTCCTGATAGGTGCAGTCTCCCATCTCCGTTTCTCACCTGTAAAATGAAGATGCTAATGGTACCGATCACCTCCCACACAGGATCGTCATGCGATTTACATCAGTGGGTGCACATATAGTGCTTGTCACACCATGAAGGGCAGTAAATGGTATGTGTTATTTTTAAGGAGGTAGAAGAAACTGATACCAGAAAATCTCATCCTCCCATCCCAGAAAGAAAGAAAGAGAACAAGACTGCCCCATGCATAAAACCGTAGAGAAGCCAGGATAAGAAAAGAGAAAGCACCATGTCAGCAACTTCCTCCAGGGAGATGCTCTTTCCTAACTTGTGGTCAGGCAGAGGCAGCCTGGGGAAGCCACCATCTCCTGGGGTGTGAGCCAGCGCCCCCACCTTGCCCCACACTCACTCACACACTCACTCACACGCTCCCTCAGGACTCCTCTTCAAGGCCAGGTGATGCTGGGCCCCATTCTGCTGGCAATTGCTAGAAACAGCAAGGGTTGCCAGAGAGGAGGGGAAAGGGGAGGTGAGTGGTTGTCAAGACAGAAACGGCTGATTTTGCAATGCAGTTTGGACAGAGGGAAAGCAAACTGGGAGAAAGTTAGCCAGGCCTCTTAGCCTTGTTCCTGCATCACTTGCGGAAAGAAGGGACACGCTGCCTGCACTCAGAAAATGTTCAGTTAAGGCTGCTTGCTTTCCCAGGCGGTTGGGACTGGGATGAAGCCAGTCCACAGGGCTCTGAGGCTGAGCAAACCTGTGTGTGTGTGTTAGCACAATGGGGGCAGCGTTCCCGCAGGAGCCCAGTCGGCTGGATTCATCAGCAGAGGCGTTATGCAGCTCGCAGGGTCTTGGAGGGGAGGGCCAGACAACCAGTGTCAGACCTCCAGCCCGGGACAACGCCCTCACGGCGGGGACTACCCCAGGGCACAGGCACCATGTCTGGCTTGCACCGTTGATGCTGGCCCCTGGATGCTAGGAACCCCACAACTGTGCCCTAACCCTTACCCCAGAACGGAGTCCATGCAGCCTCGAGTTCCTCTTGTCCTCCCCTGGAGGCCAAGTCTATCCCGAATGTCTGAATGGGTAAGCCTAGGGTTTATGCCTTGTTACAAGGGGGTTAGGAAAGCCAGCATCAATCAGCTTTTGATCCTGGGAGGTGGGACTCATAATGTGGGAAATTTACCAGTCACAGGATGGAGTTGGAAAGGACAACCAACAGGGATGTATGCATCCTCCCGCAGCGTTTCTATAGTGTGTGGGAGTGCATATGGTCCGTGCCTCCACGTCCCCTTTCTAAGGTGCTTTCGTCCTTAAAAACTCATTTGAGGCCCCACCAGCAACAAGAGCCCAGTCTGTTCATTTGGGTGTCACTCAGCACCTCTGAGTTCCAATTTCAAATGCAGCTCCAGGGACCATCTGGTCACCCCCTTCTTCTTGTGGCTCTGCTCTTTCAGGTCATTATTGTCCCTAAGACATGGACCCTGGCCTCTCCCCCCTCCCCCACCCCCCTCCATATGGAGAGCTGAAACAGTCCTCATAGACATACCAGGCCCCTGGGAGGAGACACTTCCCCTAACACACCAGAGGAGTTGGCTCTGATTTGTCACAGACCCCTTAGGACTTCCCTCTGGTTTTCCCTCTGCAGAAACAAAGACCTTTTAAAGTGGCCTCAAAAGTGAATTCAGCCACCAAACCTAAGATACCAGGACAGAAGAAATGTTTTTTAAACACTGGGTTTTTGTGTGTCCCAAATGAAACCCCATTTGGGGGGAGAGAGTTGAGAAACTGCTCTAATAGTTTTTTCCTTAAGAAAAGCCTAAGGGCACCTGGGTGGCTCAGTGGGTTAAGCATACGACTTTGGCTCAGGTCATGATCTCGTGGTTCATGAGTTGGAACCACACTCTGTGCTGACAGCTCAGGATTCTGTGTCTCCCTCTCTCTCTGCCCCACCCCTGCTAGCCCTCTGTCTCTGTCTCTGTCTCTCTCCTTCTCTCTCAAAAATAAATAAAAATTTAAAAAAGAAAGGAAGGAAGGCAGGAAGGAAGGGAGAAAGAGAGAGAGAGAAAGAAAGAAAAAAGAAAGAAAGAAAAGGAAGGAAGGAAGGAGGGAAGGAAGGAAGGGAGGGAGGAAGAAAAGCCTAGAAAGCAGATTGGGGCAATGCTCCAGAGTGGTCCCTGCTTCACCCTCCCACTGCATTCCTGGGTCTGCTATTCACCTTCTGGTGATGTTCATGTGCTGCCTGAGTTAGCACTTGCCATGCTCTGCCCCAGGGCATTTCTGTTTGTCACTCAGTGCTTGTCTGCTGAATGACCAACCAGCTCTTCTGTGAATTCTGCTTGCGCCCCTAGGAGAGCCAGCTACCATCCCCATCAACCTCCCACAACATTCAGTCTAAGATCCCTGTGGAATAGTTACTTAATGGTTTTATATTTATCCATGTTCTGTGAGTTTCCCTTTAGGACAGAGACAGTATATCATTTGCTATGGGGTCCCCAACAACTGGCAGAGTGTTTTTGAGTGGAAAGAAGGAAAGATGGATGGATGGATGGTTGGATGGATGGATGGATGGATGGGTGGGCGGGACAGACAGACGCCTGAGCTTTGACAAACTTTCTGGAGCCAAGTGCCACTAGGGGGCAGTATGGAGAAGCTTTTCAAGGTCTTCCCAAACTCTTCTACCAGACCCTGGCTGGTGAGGTTTCCAGAGAAGCTTATTTTGTTCAACATTTTCATTGCGAGAGGAGTTGGTGCCTGATGGCTTGTGCAAGGACACACAGCTCCTGAGCTGGCCACCTGAGTGGGTCTGGCATCTTTCCCTTACAGAACACCCAGCTCCCTGGGTTCTGACGGCCCCCGTGCTGGTAATCCTCCGGCAGCTTTGTACCCCTGGAGTCCTTTCTGGGACTGCCTGTCGACCCCTGGTGGTGAACGTGTGCATCACAGAGGAGATGGACTACTGAGTGCGCCAGAGGGCCAACTGTGTCTTCCAGCCCCTCAGTGGGACCCCATCTTTGGTGACTTGAGCCCCCACCAAACTCCCTCTTTCCTTGGCATGTCTTTTCTGTCCTTTTAGACCTTCATTACCTGAGCTTATATTTCTCAGGAAAAGAAGGCCCCCACGCTCAGAGCATGTCCTACACTATGCTTCTCCTCTTCAAATTTACTTCTCTTGTGTACCTTGTCCTCTAGCCCTGTCTTTTAATTTCCTCTATCTCTTTGTGTGTTGCGGGGGTGGGGGGGGTGGGTGTTGGAGAGAATGCTAATATGGTGATGGCTCACTCCCTTCCCTCCTGGCTGTCCACACATTGTCACAGCAGACTCTTGAAGTCCATGCAGAGGGAGATATCCAGATTGCACAGAAAACCTCAAAATTTCCTTTTCATTCGTTCGTTCATTCATCTATTTAATTACTCAATTATTAAAAAATATTTTAAGCATCCTCTATGTGTCGGGTGCTGAAAAAATTATATATAATCTTTACGTTTGTTAAGCCTTTAAGCACTTATGTGCTAGGCACCATGCTAAAGTCCTGACAGTCATTATCCTTATTATACAAGCCTGTGAGGGAGACGTTATTATTCCCATTTTACAGATGAGGAAGCAAAGGTCTAGAGCAATCCCATCACTTGACTACGTGAGTTACAGAACCAGGAGTCAAGCCGTGAAGGCGGCCACCCAAATGGTCAGGCATTTCTGTTGAAGTTCACTGTTGGACTTGTGGTTGCTGGTGCCCAGGATCCTCCCAGAGTCTGCACCTTCGCAGGCAGCTGGGGAGCAGTTAAGCACATAGGCTCAAGGGATGAGCAAGAGCTACAGAGACCTCCAGACCTTGGTCTGTGTTCACTTAAGTGTGTTATAGCTTTGTGGCTCCTAAAGTAGAATTCTAGAATGTTCCAACAAGTTCAATTCTGCAACTGCATATTAGTACTCTGTGTGGGACCCAGCATCACCTCAAAGCTGTGGCTCAGAGTCCCTCCAGGGTCACTGGGATGGGAGTCAGGAGCCTGGGTCTGCTTGACTGGGACCTAACAAGCCGTTTGAGCTGGACCCCCTCCTCTTGCCACATGGCCTTCTGCTTTATCTGTAAGTATATAAGACTTCGTCTGTAAGACTATAGTATCCCATGTAAAATATACTTCGTGTCCCGGAGAGCTGTCCTCAAGATGAGATAAGAGCATGAGTGTGAACGTGCCCTTACATAATCTGCGTGCCCTCATTATCACCACAAGCTGGGCTGCTGTGTTTTGATTGGTTCCCCTGGAGGCCTAGTTGTTCCTAGCCTTCAGGACTGCACAGGTCAGGATAATTTTTTGTTATGAATCTCCATGAGTTCCATAGCGTTGCTTCCTTTTAAAAATGACTGCCATAAATACTCTGCTCTAAAAGAAAAAGAAGTTTAATACAAAAGTAGGCAGGATATAACCTCCAAAAAAAGTGGATGTATTTAGCCTCGTGAAAAGCTATGTGGTCAACAGGCACCTGGGTGGCTCAGTCAGTGGAGCATCCGACTCTTGATTTTGGCTCAGGTCACGATCCCAGGGTTGTGGGATCCAGCCCTGAGTCAGGCTCTGCGCCGAGAGTGGAGCCTGCTTAAGACTCTCTTTCTCTCTCCCTCTGCCCCTCTCCCCTGCTCGTGCGTTCCCTCTCTAAAATAAAAAATAGCAAAAACTAAAAAGCCCCACAAAACTATGTGGTCTGTATTTTTTTCATTTCGCTTTAGATCAGTGGGAATTGAAGCAAGGACTGACCTCTGGGAGCCATCGCTGGAGAGTGTATGTAGTTTACAGGGGCACTCTTGGATCTTGCAGCCAAGCCCTCCCTGGGCAGCGAGAGGTGCACTAAATACGTCATGGGGCAGCCACGTGCACGAGAGAACTGAAGGACAGAATAGAAAAATGAGTTCCAGGAAATGTTTTTAATGTGTATTACAAAATAGCATGTGCAGGGGCACCTGGGTGGCTCAGTTGGTCGAGCGTCTGACTTCGGCTCAGGTCATGATCTCGCCGTTCCTGGGCTGGAGTCCTGCGTCAGGCTCTGGCTCTGTGTTGACAGCTCAGAGCCTGGAGCCTGCTTCATATTCTGTGTCTCCATCTCTCTCTGCCCCTTCCCTACTTGTGCTCTGTCTCTCTCTCTCTCAAATATGAATAAAAACATTAAAAAAAAATAGCATGTGCAGCATGAATGAACTCCCAACCCCCCAATTTGTAAAGTGCCTGTATGCCAACAGGCAGCCTCAAATGCACAGAAAACAAAAACAAAAACAAAAACAAAAACAAAAACAAAAAACCACCAGAAGGCTATACAGCAAAATCCCATGGGGTTATCTCTGTATGGAAGAATGATGTCTGAGTTTATTTTCTCTGAGTTATTTCTTGCATTTTCCAAATCTTCCTGTTTTGTAATCAGAAACCTAGAACAAATAAAGTAGCCAAAAAAAAGAAAGAAAAATGACGCAAGATGAATTATGCCACACTCTATGTGAGACTTCGGTCTCCTTGGGACCTGCAGAATTTCAGTGAAGCCACATCCTGGACTGTAGAAGGCTCTTCTGGGCTTGGGCTGGCACCGCTCATCTCCTGCCTTTGCTTTTCTCGGGCTGGGCCTCGTGTCTGGCTTGCGGTAAGTGCCCCATCTGTGTGTGCCGAGTGGACCACTTTCCTTCCTAGGAGGGCCAGGGTGGCTCCTGGCCAAGAGGGGACCACAGAGAAAAGCTGCCACTTAAGTAGGGATGGGCCATCCCTGAACTGCATTCCTTTCTGAGTTTAAAATTGTGTGTCTGAAGCCTTTGATTGCTTCTCTCCTCAGAAGCCTGGAATGAGGTAACCAGCAACATTCCTTCTTCCCGCTGCCATTAAAATAAAGACTCTGTCTCGGAGTGCCTGGGTGGCTCAGTCAGTTAAGCATCTGACTTCGGCTCAGGTCATGATCCCACGGTTTGTGAGTTCAAGCCCCGCATCGGGCTCTGTGCTGACAGCTCAGAGCCTGGAGCCTGCTTCAGATTCTGTGTCTCCCTCTCCATCTGCCCCTCCCCTGCTCATGCTCTGTCTTTCTCTCTCAGGAACTGAATAAACATTAGAAAGAAAGAAAGAAAGAAAGAAAGAAAGAAAGAAAGAAAGAAAGAAAGAAAGAAAAGTCTCGGTCCTTAAAACAGCAGCAGGGTTTGGGGAGGATAGGTCTCTTCCCATTGATCAGGCTTCTTGCTGACAAGCAACAGGAGTTCATTCCGGCCAATTTAAGCAAGCAAGAAATGCATTGGAAAGCCTTCTGGTAACTCCCAGTTTGGACAGGAAGACTAGAGCCCATTGGTAAAACGAGCAGGACCCAAGACATTGGGACCACTGCTGAGTCCCCTGAGCTGTGTCTCTGCCACAGGTCTCAGTCTTCTTATGATTTTGAGTCCTGACAGATTTACCATAGGGCTTGAGAGCACAGGCCCTGGAGCCAGACCGCCTGGTCTCAGATCCCATCTACCAGGACCTAAAGCAAATTCCATGACTTTTCTATGCTTCCGTTTTCACATCTGTAAAATAGAGATAATAAAAGTACCAGCTGGCATTCCTTATCTTTTGCTATGAAGCAAATTACCCCCAAACTCAGTGGCTTATAACAACAATAAACATTTATTACCTCAGTTTCTGCGGGTCAAGTATTCAGGAGCAGCTTAGCTCGGCGACTCTGTCACGAATTCTCCTGAGGTTCCGTCAGAGGTAGGTTGGGGGTACAGCAGTCGAAGGCTCAGCTGGGACTGGAAGATGTTTCCAAGGTGGCTCACTCCTGTGGCTGGTAAGTTGTGCCAGCTGGTGGCAGGGGGCCTTAGTTTCTCCCTAACTGGGCTGCTTGAGGATCCTCACAACATGGTGGCTGCCTCACCTGTCAGAGCAAGAGATACTGGAGAGAGCGCCAGCAGAAGGTGCATCCTTTGTATGACCTAGCCTGTGATGTCACATCACATCACTTTTGCTATAGTCACTCTTTAGAAGAAAGTAAGTCCAGCCAGAGTGCAAGGGGAGGAAAATTAGTCTCCACCTTTTGAAGGGAGGTATATGAAAAAATTTGCAGCCATATCTTATAACCACCACAGTACCTCACAGAATCATTACAAAGATTAAATGAGTTAATAGTAGTGTTTAAGATAGCGCCTAGAATGTGGTAATTACCACATAGATGTTTGATTGCTGGTAGTAGTAGTAATATTCTTATTCTCCCCCACCCCCCTGCCAGTCGGCCTGTTCCTCACTGTCCTCCTCCAAAGTTACCTCAGAAGTGGAGGTGATCCTTGACTTTACTGGCTCCTAAGTCTCCCTCAAGGAAGCAGGAGCTGCTTTCGGACCGGTCCCACACTTTTTATCTACCTCAGGAAAGAGTCACGCTGGGACTCCAATGACAGTGGTCAGGCCTGGCTGTTCAGCACAGGGGAGTCAGCCCCTTTGTACATCTCAGTCCTCACAGCTGCTGCAAGGCCGACCCTTGCTTTCTGCTCTTCAATTCCTCAGGGGAGACACCCGCAACAGGGAACTGGAGGAAATTCCCCGGGCAAATGATTGGCCCGGTGAGACACACGCGGGGCCTTGCCCAGTTGGCGATAGGGTAGGGGGTGGCCTTTGAGAGCCTGGACAGAAACCAGTGGGCAGGAAGAGCCAGCGGGAAGGACCGTTGCTGCCACAAGCCCACACGCTCTGAGGCAGAGCCACAGCGAATGAACGAGCGGGCTGTTCCCTGCAGAGGATGCCTGCCTGAGGGGCGCGTGCACAGGCTGTAACCCAGCCAGGCCCCGCTTGCCAAGCCCGGAGCCTTGGCTGCATCAACCCTGAGGAAGAGGTGCCTTTTCCTAACCGTCTGCTCAGAGGGGGCACTTTTTCTAATTTATAGGACACATTGCATGTGCTAGCTGTGGTTGGGCCACCAGATCTTGTTTAAAGATCCCTGCCCTGGGCTCTGGTATGTGAGTATTTCACCACCGGGGGCTGATTACTTGTCGCTCTGGGGTTTAGCGTTTCCATTTTCCAGCTCCTACTTGGGCTTCCTTCTTCTGTCTCACAGGTACGAGGCGGACAGTGGAGAGGACCACAGACCTGAGGCGCACGAGAGCACCTGCCCTTTCCCAGGTGCGGCTTGGTCCCCAACGCCTTCCGATATGCCGGAATGCTGCTCAGAACTCGTCTACCTGGGAACTCTGGGGCGGCCTGGAAGAAGGAGCACGAGGGGCCTTTCTCAGAGCACGAGGCCGGCCTTCACCTCCCCCACCCACCCTGGTCTGGCCTGGCCAAGGCGGTTACCCAGCTGGGCATGGTCAGGGCAATTGGGTCTGGGGTGCAGCGGGAACCCTCCTTAGCAGGATAGGAAAAAGAGAGGTAGGAGGAAGACTTAAAATCTTTACACGAGGGCAACACCCTTTGCATTCTGCTCTGGAGTAGATCCTGATTTTGCAGGAGACACTCTGATGTCTGCAAGGACTTATGTCTCAACTCGGATTGATACAGTCAGGTGGATAGGGAGATGACAGATGACGGATAGACTACTCACAGGAGAGGTTTGCAAAGGAAGCGATGGGCCAGCAAGCATTTTTATACAAACTTTGTAAACTTTTTCTAGAGGAAAATTTGAAAAACCACATGCAGAAAAAGTCCTCTGCTCCTGTCTGGTTAAAAATATAAAATAAACAGGCACAGAAGTCATCCTTCAATGTGGCCTTCCCTTTAGCCCCAAAACCAGACTGTTCATATTTACACTTGGTGAATCCTCGTCTCCATTTCTATCATTTTATCTAGAGTGGAAGAAGCAGAGGAGCATGATAATAATAGTATTTTTTAAGCCTAATACCATTTTGTTTCATTTTTTATTAAAATAACATTAACAGGGGTGCCTGGGTGGCTCAGTCAGTTGAGCGTCTGACTTCGGCTCAGGTCATGATCTTGCGGTTCCTGGGTTCTAGCCCCGCATAAGGCTCCGTGCCGACAGCTCAGAGCCTGGAGTCTGCTTCAGATTTTGTGTCTCCCTCCCTCTCGCCCCTCCCCATTCACGCTTTGTCTCTCTCTCTCTCAAAAATAAATAAACATTAAAAAAATTTAAAAAATAACATTAACAAATAATATATTAGTTTTGGGTGTATAAACATAATGATTTGATATTTGTATACATTGCAAAATGATCACCACTATAAGTTTAGTTAACATCCATCATCTAATTACAATTTTTTTTCTTATGATGAGAACTTCCAAGCTCAGCTCTCTTAGAAACTTTCAAACAGGCAATACAATATTGGTGACTACAGTCACCATGTTTTACATGATATCGCTATGACTTATTTTATAACTGGAAGTTTGCACCTCCTGATTTCCTTCCCTCATTTTACCCACTCCCCAAGCCCCCTCCCTTCTGGCAACTACCACTATGTTCCCTGTGAATTTGTTTTTGTTTTTCTCATTTGTTTTGTTTTTTAGCTTCCACATATAAGCGAAATCATTTGGTATTTGTCTTTCTCTGTCTGACTAATTTCACTTAGCATAATACCCTCAAGGTCCATCCGTGTTGTTGCAAATGGTAATATTTCATTCTTTATGGCTGAGAAGTACTCCATTGTGTGTGTGCGTGTATATCTCACATCTTTTTTTTTTTCACATCTTCTTTATCAATTCATCCATTGATGGACACTTAGGTTGTTTTCATATCTTTGCTATTGTAGACAATGCTACAGTGAACATAGGGGTGCATATATCTTTACTTTCTTTTTTATTTTAGAGAGGAGGGTGGTGGGGAGAGGGAGATAGAGAAAGAGAGAGAGGGAGAGAGAGAGAGAGAGAGAGAGAGAATGCTAAGCAGGCTCCCTGCTCAGTGCAGAGCCTGACATAGGGCTTGAGATCACGACCTGAGTTGAAATCAAGGGTAGGATGCTCAACCAACTAAGCCACCCAGGCACTCCTATATCTTTTCAAATTAGAATTTTCATTTTCTTCCCACAAATACCCAGAAGTAGAATTGCCAGATCACATGGTAGTTTGACTCACTAAGAAAAAAGGAAGAGGGCTTAAATAAATAAAATCAGAAATGAAAGAGAAGTTACAACTGATATTGAAAAAACACAAAGGATCATAGGAGACCACTATAAAAAATTATATGTCACATATTGAACAACTAGAGAAATGCATAAATTCCTAGAAATAGACAATCATCTAAGACTGAATCATGAAGGAATATAAAATCTATACTAGACCATTTACTAGTAAGGAGATTCAATTAATAATTAAAACCCACCTAACAAACACAAGTCCAGGCCCAGAAAGCTTCACTGGTGATTTTCAACCAAGCATTCAAAGAAGATTTAAAACCTATCCCTCTCAAACTCTTCCAAAAAATTGAAGAGGGGATAAATCTTCCAAACTCATTTTATGAGGTCAGCACTATCCCACACCCAAACCAGAGGAGGACACCATGAAAAAAGAAAATGGCAGGACACTATTCCCGATGAACATAGATGTGAAAATCCTCAATGAAATATTAGCAAACCAAATTCAACAATAAATTAAAAGAATCATTCACCATTATCAAGTGAGATTTATTCCAGGGATGCAAGGATGGTTCAATATCCATGAATCAATCAAATATCATTAACAAAATGAAGGATAAAAATTATGTGATCATCTCAATAGATGTAGAGAAAGCACTTGGCAAAATTTGGCATCCATTTACGATAAAGACTGTCAATAAAGTGGGTATAGAGTGAACGTACTTCAACATAATAAAGGCCATATATGACGAGCCTACAGCTAACATCATACTCAATGGTGAAAAGCTGAAAGCCTTTCCTATAATACCAGTACAAGACAAGGACACCCATTCTCGCCATTTTTATTCAACATTGTATTAGAAGTCCTAGCCAGAACAAAGAAATAAAAGGCATCTAAATTGAAAAGGAAGAAGTAAAACTGTCACTGTTTGCAGGCAACATTATTTTATTTATAACCCTAAAGACTTCACCAAAAATACCTGATAGAACTAAGAAACAAATTCAGTAAAGTTGCAGGATACAAAATCAATATACAAAAATCTGTTGTGTTTTTATATACTAACAATGAAATACCAGGAAAAGAAATTAAGAAAACAATCCCATTAACAATTGCATCAAAAAGAATAGAATACCTAGGAATAAATTTAACCAAGGAGGTGAAAAACCTATGTACTGAAAACTGTAAGACATTGATGAAGTAAATTGAAGAAGACAAAAATAAATGGAAAGATAGTTCATGCTCATGGATTAGAAGAATTAATATTGTCAAAATGGCCACATTACTCTAAGCAAGCTACAGACTCAGTACAATCTCTATCAAAATTCTAATGGCACTTTTCAGAGAAATAGAACAAACAGTCCTAAAATTTGTGTAGAACCACGGAAGACCCAACTCGCTAAAGCAATCTTGAGAAAAAAGAACAAAACTGGAGGCATCACGATTTCAAGCTATATTACAAAGCTATAGTAATAATAGCAAGTAATGACCATGAGCAATAAAAGCAACTCTCATAATGAGGGCTCAGCCTGTAGTTTCGGGCCATGTTGACTCTGAGGAACTTGTGAGGTCAATTCACCCTGACGATTTCACATCCTGTCCCACGGACCAGGATATTTTGCAGCCATGCACACCTGGGGCCAGAGCACAAAGCTGAGGCTCACCTGTGGTTACAGGGATTACAGTTTCCTAGGAAACCTCAACAAGGAAAATAATACCATTTCTGGCTTTTGCCACTAGGTGGGACTTTACAACAGAGGTCAAGTCTGGTGAGACAATAGCATCTGTTACAGGGTTCTTTTTTTTTTTTTTTTTGTATTTTTTTTTTAATGTTTTTATTTATTTTTGAGACAGAGAGAGACAGAGCATGAGCAGGGAAGGGACAGAGAGAGAGGGAGACGCAGAATCGGAAGCAGGCTCCAGGCTCTGAGCCATCAGCACAGAGCCCGATGCGGGGCTCGAACTCACTGACTGTGAGATCATGACCTGAGCCGAAGTCGGACGCTCAACCGACTGAGCCACCCAGGTGCCCCTGTTACAGGGTTCTTTAACTTCAACACTATTGGCATTTGGGGGCTGGATAATTGGCTGTTCTGTGCTTTGTGCAGTGTCCAGCAGTAGCTCCCACCTCTCCCCTACCCATTGAATTCCAGTAGCAACCTTTGAGTTGTGACAACCAAAGTGTCTCCAAACATTACCAATGTCTCTACAGCCACAGTGTGTGTGTGTGTGTGTGTGTGTGTGTGTGTGTATTTAAAAATCACCCCTGGTTAAGAAGCACTGCTCTGGGGGTGCCTGGTTAGGTGTCCGACTTTGGCTCAGGTCATGATCTCACGGTCTGTGAGTTCGAGCCCCGCGTCAAGCCTGTGCTGACAGCTCAGAGCCTGGAGTCTGCTTCAGATTCTGTGTCTCCCTCTCTCTCTGTGCCTCCTCGCTCACACTGTATCTCTTTCTCAAAAAATAAATAAACATTTTTTAAAAATTAAAAAAAAAAAAAGAAGAAGCACTTCTCTGGTGTTTAAGAGCAGGGGTCCCGTAGCCAGACCACTTAAATTTAAATCCCAGTGTCTGTGGCGACTTAATGAGCACCCAACGAGCTAATAAATGTAAGGGTACCATGGTCACAGAATTTATCCTCTAAACCAGGGCAATTTGAGAAAGAATGAGGGTTCTAATAATAATTTCATAAATGGAGACTGTCTCAGCCAACAAGGATGTGTGGTCAGTCCTTAAGTCTATAAACAGTGTCGAGCACTGGATGACTTGTGTGTTAAGTGCTTTTACATGTAGGAGCTTCATTTAATCCCCTCAAGACCCAGCAAGATCAGTTCTATTATTATTCCCTTTTTGTATATGGAAAGACTGAGACACTAGAAGCTAACTTGCCCAACATCCCAAGGTGAGTTGTACAGTCTGAATTCTGGTCTTGGCAGGTGAGTTTCCAAGTCTGTGTTCTTAGCCACATGCCCACATGTGCTTGGTTGGGTGCCCAGGGAAACACGGTACTGCTCAACATCCATTGGTCTCCATGTGAACGACTAGCTCTAGGTCATTCACAGCTGCAACGTGAAGCCCATTTAAAAAGCTCAGTTTTCAGAGGTACTGTGATAAAAAGCAGACACATGAAAGTCAGTGTGGAGCAAGAAATGAGAGTGGCAGTGCCCAATCTGATTCCCGGTTTTGTAGAGCTCAACAGGTGCACTCATCCCACTGGGAAGTCACTATGTCTGCTTAAGAATGAAACAAAAAATTATTTTTTGTTTTCACAGATGGCTACTGAGCTCTTAAGACATAAAGTCTTAGTAAGTCATTTGGATCCAGCTGCTTAATAAATTCAACTGTTAGGTATTTCTTTTGGCCTGAGGGGTGCCATGAAGGCAATGTAAAAGGAGAAAATTTGGGAAGCTTTGCACTCACCATTTTGCCATCGGAAGAACTCTGGAGAGTAATTATGGAGAAAGCCCTCTAGCCCTGACACCCCACCTCGGTTGCCCACTCTGAGGAAACCTATCCTGTCCTCGTGGCACACTAGCCTATGATAATGGGATCCCCCCCCACTTCTGCCAACCCCCCTTCTCTCCTTCCCTCTCAACACAGACAACTCCCTTTTCCCTCACACAAAAAGCTAACATACCCTGACCCCAGAGAGTTGCCAAATTCCATATGAGTTCCCTTTATTTCAATCTCTTGCCCTTTTCCAACAGTGTCAGAAAACAAACTCGTTCTGTTTGACAACTTGAATTTACTCAAGGTTCCAGTTGAACATCTTCCACTGACTTGCGATCAAACAGATCCTCAGTTCAGAGGTCACACTGTCAACTGAGACACACATGACACAGCGATAAGCAGACTGCATCTCCTCCCCACACAGCACCTCAGGCCGCTGTGCCAAATCCTTAATAAGTACACAGACAACTACAAGACAGAATGCACAACTGGGAGAGGCCTAGCAGTGTGGCAAAGGGGAGGGGGGGTGGCTGGCCAGGGAAGTGGTCACTGGGTCTAGGGCCACAGGCACATTTTTCATTCTCTAACGGCCTAATTTAACAGAAAACTAGACACGACGGGTGTGGTGGAAACTCGCGGGGTAGGGGCAGGGGACCTGGCTTTTATTACTAACCAGGGGCCACCTTGGACAAGTCGCTTCTTGCTATGCCTCAGTTTCCTTATCTGTAAGCCCTGGATTGCCCAGTGCTTCTCAAACTGGGGTGCTGAGACGCATTCACAGCCTGTGTATACACCTCGAGGTCTAGGATAGTTTGCCTTTCTGGGGTGTCAAGTTTATTCCAGATTTTTCCTTTTACACGAGAGCATTTTTATATCATCGCTCGTTGCTCAGAATGCAAAACTGACATGCATTTTTATTATAATAACTAATAATTGAAGACTAATAATTTATTATAGTAAATAATAATTGTGTGTGAGAGCAATTACTATATGCCAAGTGTTAATCTCTTTATAAAATCCTTACAATTACTCGATGAGATATTTTATTCTCTTTTTATAGATTAAAAAAAAAACAACCCTGGGGAACAGAGAAATAAAATAATTCACCCCAATGTCACATGTTACTAAGCAATGCTAAAACAAACGATTCCCTCCCCGCCCCCCCAAAAAAGGTGTGGCCCCATTGCAAAGTGCTTTGGAGTCCACCCCCGGACCCGAGGGGCTTCTTTGATCAAGTCTGGGCAACACAGGACAAAATGATCTCCAAAGTCCAGCTCTGACACTCTTAAATCAATTTTACTTAAATCGGTGGTTTAAAGGTTTCGGACACGGGATTCCCCTGGAGAATGAAGGAAGCTGGGGAGGTCCTGCAGGGGTTCTGGGGGCTCTCCAAGTGGGGTTTCCAGGACCCTCGGGCGCTCGCCCAACAGTCCGAGGGCGTGAGGCCTCCGCAGCGGCCGCCGCCTCTCGCCAGGCCGGGGTGTTTCCAGCGGCGACGCCTGGCACTTCCTCGTTCCCGCGCGCCCCAGGCTCAGCTCACAACGCCCAGCGCCGGCGCTCCTGCGGCGGGAGGGGGCCAGAGGGGAGATGTCGCAACCGCCTCCCTCCCTCTTTCCCCGCCTTGGCGCTCAGTCGCCTCCCAGATGAGCGCGCTAGCAGAAGGCTGCGGGCCGCCGGGCGCAGGGCATGTCCCCTGAGTGCGCGCAGGCGGCGGGCACTGGGTCCCCGCGCAGCCTGGAGCGGGCCAACCGCACCCGCTTCCCATTCTTCTCCGACGTCAAGGGAGACCACCGGCTGGTGCTAACCGCTGTGGAGACGGTCGTGCTGGCGCTCATCTTCGCGGTGTCGCTGTTGGGCAACGTGTGCGCCTTGGTGCTGGTGGCGCGCCGACGGCGCCGCGGCACCACCGCCTGCCTGGTGCTCAACCTTTTCTGCGCGGACCTGCTCTTCACCAGCGCCATCCCGCCCGTGCTGGCTGTGCGATGGACTGAGGCCTGGCTGCTGGGCCCGGTCGCCTGCCACCTGCTCTTCTACGTGATGAGCTTGAGCGGCAGCGTCACCATCCTCACGCTGGCGGCCGTCAGCCTGGAGCGCATGGTGTGCATCGTTCGCCTGCAGCGGGGCGTGCGGGGCCTGGGGCGGCGGGCGAGGGCCGCGCTGCTGGCGCTCATCTGGGGCTACTCGGCGCTGGCCGCGCTGCCCCTCTGCGTCTTCTTTCAAGTCGTTCCGCAGCGGCTCTCCGGTCGGGACCAGGTGAGCGCCGGGCGGTGCGCGCCCCGCCGGTGTCTGGGGCGGGCCGGCAGGCGGGGGTCCGACGGAAACGGCTACCAGGGACGATGAATAACAGTAACAACAAAGCAATCACAGGCCATTTGTTGCGTTTAATAGTTGTGACACTGTGCCCGGCGCTCTGAAGTTTTAGCTCTTAAATTTCACCGCAGCGACGTAGGTCCCATAAACGCCCTCCAAAACCTTGTAAGTGGAGTCCCCCAAATGCCTGTAAAGTGCACCCTTCATTTAGAGGTCAGTGAAATAATGGAGAGCTTAGCGGCCAGATGGAATTTCGAGGGTCCGGAATGGCTAATCGCATTGCCGAATGTTGAATTCTGCTTCCTGGCAGGGTGCTACGGTACTCTTGCTATCACATCTACTTTACATATGGGGAAGCTGAGGCACACAGGGGAATGACTTGCTCAGGGTATCCTTGGTGCGAGTTGGAGCTGAGATTGTGCACAGCAGATTCAGTACAGGCTGGGTAAGTGTCCTGCTTTGCAGAGTCAGGGAGAAAGGGCATTGGAGACCCAGGGACCCCAGACCCAACGCTGCCACCAGGGGTGTTGTGACCCCCCTCCCAGGGCCTCAGCTTTTCCAACTGCAAGACAGAAGGATTACACTAGACCGCAGGACCTTGCCCTGGGAGCCTTGGGGGACGGGTGGCTTCAGAGTACCCTGGGCGCCCCAAACGTCCCGCAGGTTCCAGAGCTGCCAGAGCTTTATTCTGAGTAGTATGCCCAGAGTCGTCATTAGGATCTCAGTGGGGGTCCACAAGCTGACAAAGGTTCTGCGGACAGTTCATGACATTGGCTCGAGGGTGACTCCAGTTGCGCAGTCCAGAATCGAGGTCCAGGTCTGTCGGCGTTGCTGCCCCACTGCGCTGTTGCAGTTTGATTCAGCTCATGACTCGTGGGCACGGGCCGGGTGTAGGGCAGTGGCCGCCTGTTCTGGCTGTCATCCCAGTGTGTTGGGTTTTCTACGCCTCATGGGGAGGGACAGGGAGAGGACATAGGTCTGTGCACCGTAAAGAAAGGGATGAGTCCTGCTCCAGGCTCAGCCTCTCACAGGGTCTGCCCTAAGCTGGTTTCTTCGCCCCCTCCCTTTCTCTACAACTCGCTGGGTTTCTGGCCTGAGCAAAACCCTCACAAACCACAGTCCCAAAGAGAGGCCTGCACAATGACCAGAAGGGAGTGAGAAGGTAGGAAGGCACGGGGATGAGATGTAACCTGGGGGAAGGCTTCTCACTACGGAAGTGGACAGTCTCCCCAGGGGATGTCCCGCTGGGTGTATCCTCTGGAGCATGGACACAGAGATGGGCTTCTCTGGGGCTTTCCCCACACCAGTTCTCTCACACAGTCCTCTTAGTGGGGTTTGGGGAGAAGTCTGCATCCTGTATAAGCACTATCCTTTTTTATTTTTTGTTTTTCACACAGACGAAATCTACAAGTCTCTTTCCTAATAGTTTGTTTTTTGCATGGGATACATTGTGGGCTTTTTATTTGATTGTTTTGTTTTAAGGCCTTGAATGACTAATTGTTAGGAACCATGTCAGGCCCATGGCACTTCATCAAAGAACATGTAAGCCTGTGGCCATACCCCTCAAGTGGGGGCCAGGATAGCTGGGATCGGCTGAGTTGGTGGGGTGTCTTTGGTGTGGTGGGCCAAGGACCCTAACTTAGTGGGCAGCCCTGTCCTCCTCAACCCAGCTATACCTGAGAATCAGGGTGGGTCACTTAGATGCTTCTAGAATAAGTGGAAGGCCAGGCTCACCCCAGATCCACTGGATCAGCTGGAGGCTAGGTTTCTGCCCTCAATCTTTGGATTTTTTTTTTTTTTTTAAGTTATTCTCTCACTGAGTCACAGTGTTTCTGTATTTTCACAGACCTTGAGGGACTTTTCCCCATTTTCTTCTTACAGAAAAAATGACACTCAGGAAATTAAAGATCAAGTTGAATATATCTTAAGGGTATCTCATGTTCCAGACATGTGCCTTATGCCCTTCCCTTTTACAATTGCTTCAGGTACACTTATACTTAACTGGCAAATAGCACTAAAAAAGTGAGGTTCTTGTCCCCTCCCAGCCAAAAGCCCAGACTGTAACTGCTTGCCTACATGGACACAGGTGGTTGTTGAGCAAGAAGGCCTTCGCTCAGACGGAGGGATCCTCCCTGTTTGGTCACTCTGTAGTTGTACCTCTGGTGGAAGGTACCTCTGGTCAGAGCCCTCTCCGGCACTTCTGGGATGACCAGAGCTGTGCTGCAAAGTGCTTCCATGGAGACTCGTGTTGTGGTGGCTTTCACTCCGTCTCCTTTGGGGCTGAGCACACTCCTTGATCATAAGAGAGGGAGAGGGATTGGACAAAACCACTGGGAGAGCACCGGAGAAGACTGGGGGCCAGGTGAGTCAGCCACAGGAGCCCTCTTCCCTGACATTCGTAGAAGTGGGGTCAGGGAGCTTGGAATGAAAAACCAGCATGGTCCTTTCCAGCTCTCCATCCTCTTTGTCTTTGCCCCACCCGCACCCCCACCACATGCACCTGCCAGTAAGCCAAGGAACAGAAAAACTCCCCTGTCCCTCAAGGGCTGTGACCTGAGCATGTACGAAACAACTCATTTTATAGGTGAGCAAACTGAGGATGAAGGGTTGAAAAAATCAGTTGGAAAGAATAAGAAAGGGGGGGGGGGTGGAGTGTGGCCATTTTTAAAAAGAGAGAAGGATCTAGGCTAGACTGAATGGAGTCTCACATTTAAAATTAGCAAAAGCTTGTTTTCTCAATCCTCTATTCCCAGCTTCCTGTCTAGATTCTGCCTGCCCCTTCCCACTTGGACACTAAATATGGAGGTTTTGGATGGGAGACACTTTCCTACCCAAACCACCGGCCGAGGAAACTAAGTAACCCCAAGCACATACTGGCTGCCTCCTCTCAAGGAGCGCTGGCCAGGGAAACAGTACGTCTCAGAGCTTTCTGCTATTCTGAGCACCCCTCCTCCTCCCCAAAACAGGAACATGAGTACCTTTGTCCATTTGGGCAGCGGGTGCCCACAATCCAGGGTGACCAGGCTCTCTAACCCTTCCCTGAAGGGATGATGAAATAATAGGCATGCTGAAAACGCTAGATAATTCGGTATTAGGAGCGTGCGTGCGCTTTGGAGTCCGACGTTCTGAGTCTGAATTCCAATGTCAGCCCTTTAGGAGCTGCGTGCCAGAGGCAAGTGGTCCCACGTCTCTATACCTTCCTTTCCCCGTTTGCAGAATGGGCGTGATAACGGTCTAACATAGGATTGCCATGGGGACTAATGTTCGGTAAATGGGCCACCACCTGGCACATACACAGTTAAGCACTCAAGAATTGCCAGCTATTATTAGTTTCCTTATCTTTGGTTATAAATATTTCAAACATTCTTCAAATAGTGTAATTCTTCTGATTGCAGTAAGATAATAGGCTGCCGTTTTAAGGGGGTGGGCACATCCTGGCAACACAGACATCTCAGCCAGGTCACCTCAGCCTGGTCCAGTGGGATTCCTGCCTGTGTATGCTGTGGCCCCGGCGGGGCGCCGGCCTCAATGGCAGGTTGGGGGGGACCGTGCACCCCAGCCAGAATGTGCTGCCCATTCATTGTACAAACATTTACTGAGCACCCGTGCCCCCTGCCCTCATCATGAGTCATGTGACCGAGACACTGTCCTGTTCCAGGAGGTGCAGGTAATGAGAATGCAGACGGTCTCGGATCCTGGCACAGTTTGGTTCTCACAGAAATCCTACAAACAGGTGTTTGTTTGTTCATCCTCCGAAGGGGAAAATGCCTAAAGTCCCAGAGCAGGCAAGGGATGGAACCAGAATTTAGCCTGGCTCTGTGTCCCCCCTCCACCTCCCCCCACCCCACTCCTGTGCCATTTCCTGCAAGTTCACATTTCCTTGGGAGCCCTTGGTCCTAATGCTCTGCCCTGCCCCATTTTAACACCAGGCCAATCACGTCACGGTGTCTCTGCTGAGTGCAAACTAGCTGAGGAGATCAACGCAATTTGCTTGCCTTTGTTAGTAGTAGAGGATCCTTTAAGATATAAGAAAGTTCATCTCTTGCACTGATATATTCTTTCTTTTCTGGCTGGGAAGCGGAGAGACAAGGAGATATCCACTAGGATTCCCAGTTCCTTCAAGTGATCTCGAAGTCTCCCATTTTGTTTGAAGAGGTGGAACAGGGAGAATGATTTACAAAGGGATCCTCGACGGTACTCCAAGAAGCGTCATTACAGAAGGATGACGGGGAACAGCTGGAATCAGGCGGCATCTGCAAATAAGTTAGCCAGTGTGGAGAGGGGGCAGCGTGGAGCAGTGCCTGTAGACAGATACCCCCATCCACCGGGGGTCTTCTTAGAAGAGAATGGGTGATGTCTCAGCTGCGTGTGAAGACAAAAGGCAGTTAGCCAGACAAGGACACGGGGAACCGGAGGGACATTACAAGCAGAGGAAATAGTCCACAGGTTGGCAAGACATGGTGCCGGAAGGGTTGGTGGAGTCCAGCTGGAGAAGGGCCAGCTGTGGCCCTTTAGAGAGTTTGGACTTCCAAGGTGAGAGATGGACCAGGTCCGGGAAGGGTGGGCCGGTGAGAATGAAATACATGGGTCCACTGGGTATCTGTGAAGGCAGAAGGTAGGGAGGAGAAGGCAGAAGGCCCGTACTCAGGTTGCTGGCAGCATTGGGAATGGCTTCTCTAGGCCCCGAGTCAGTGACGGCAGGAGGTGGAGCCTTCTGGGGTGGGACATTGGAGCCTTGTCATACCTGTGAGGCATCCTTCAGAGGTGTCCTCAGGACACTGGGACCTGTTTTGAAGACAGAACAAGACAGGGCTGGATAAAGCAGCTGCAACTTGGAAATGAAGCCATGGCAATGGATGAGATTGCCAGGGAGAGGCAGAGGTTGGGATGGGGATACAAGTCACACTTAACCACATAACACCCTTGTACGTGGCCTCCTGACTTTGTCCCTTCCTGTCCTGTCCCGAGCTCCAGCCTCCCCATTCTCCTGACCGAAGCCCCATGCCTCTGGGCACAGTGAACACAACCCCTCCGGGAGGCCACTCTCCCTGGTGACTGTGCTCTCCTGTCATCCGAAGCTCTGGGCATTGCCAGCTCGCTGCCTTGTATTGAAGTTTCTTAGCCCTTCTCTCTCTCCTTAAGCACATCATAGCCTCCTCAAGGGCAGGGGCCTCACCTTGCCCATCCTCACTGTGGCTGCCACTGTGGCTGGAGTCAGTGAGTGATTGAACAAACCAATTAAAGGACAGTTGTTGACTCGGCCACTCTGCTTCTGTAGCTCAGTCATAAATGGGCCTAGCACTTCTGGTTTTCAAATTTCCTGTTTAAAATCAGGAAACACTTCCAAAATGTGCAGAAAAAGTACAGAGAATATTATAAGACTCCTGTCTCCGCCGTCCAGAGTTGACTCACTGCCACACTCCCTCTTAAGTCACAGCCTGGGTCAGAATACCTAGAATCAAAATAACGTAAGTCAGATGGATTTTCCCACAAAAACGCAATTATAATACCAAGCCAGCTCACTGACTTTGGGCCTGGCGCCTGCTGTTAAATTTCTTAATGAGAATAAACTCTGCGCGTAAACAATGGTACCATATAAAGCTTTCTAAAGAGCATATAAATGATTCAGTCCACACAGGCCAGCCACACTGTCTCTTCGGTCATGTGTGAGGTGCTGTGCAAAGTTCTTATCTCACTTCCTTATCACACTCTGGGCCTGGGGTGAGTGCTACAAATCAAAAGGTGAAAGAGCATCTTCCTCAGAGTCATGAAATTGGGATGGGTTCATTGTTTTTGAAATGAAAAAGTAGCTGGTTAGGTCTGCTAAACTATCATGGTTTCATGTTTGATCATCATTTTTTAAAAAAAAATTAACGTTTATCGCCCTTTTTTTGGCACATTCTAGAAGATTTAGAAAGAACAAAAATAACTCGAGTCCCACCTGGAAACAGACACTTAATTTTCTGGACTGTATCCTTCCAGTCTTTTTTCTATGCATATGCGTGTATGTGTGTGTGTGTGTGTGTGTGTGTGTGTGCATGTGCGTAGGTGTATATCTCTTCATTCACACCTACACATTTTCTTCAACAGCACTGGGCAAAGCAGATCGTTTGAGGATCTAGTTTTTTGCCCCTGTTGAAGGGAGAACACCCAGCTCTATCATTACGTATTCTTTTTTTTTTTTAATTTTTTTTTTCAACGTTTATTTATTTTTGGGACAGAGAGAGACAGAGCATGAACGGGGGAGGGGCAGAGAGAGAGGGAGACACAGAATCGGAAACAGGCTCCAGGCTCTGAGCCATCAGCCCAGAGCCTGACGCAGGGCTCGAACTCACGGACCGCGAGATCGTGACCTGGCTGAAGTCGGACGCTTAACCGACTGCGCCACCCAGGCGCCCCCATTACGTATTCTTCTACAAAATCATGTTAAGCCTGGAGAGATTTTGGCAGACATTCTGGAGAAGGCTTTTGGAAAGAGTTGGGGGCTCTTGGGCATTCTTCCCTGCTTGACTTGCCTTAGAGTTTTCTTGGTATGTCTCTGGATTTCTTTTATAACTACTTAGCTCTCATGGGAAGATATTCTATGGTTAAAAAGTACTACACCTTTAAACTATTGTTTTAGGAGGGTGTTCCTAAGCCTTAGTTTTCTGCTCGGTGTAGTGGGAAAAATAGTAATATGCATTTCAATATGGATGCTACAAACATTCAATGAGGTAATGTATTTAAAGTGTTTCCTGGCATAGATAAGTGCTCAGTGAATATCAGACTTACTATTTTCTGTTAATAGGAAAAGAAGCGACTATTTGGCTGCATTTTGAATTTGACCACTCAGTTGTGATATACATGATGAAAGTTCTTTGCCTTTACTTAGTGTAGCATTCAATAAATATAGGCTGAATGAATAAATGAATGATGCTATAAGTAATACTACTACTTTGGGGTGCCTGGGTGGCGCAATCAGTTAAGCGTCTGACTCTTAATTTCTGCTCAGGTCATGATATCATGGTTCATGAGATCAAGCCCCGTGCTGTCAGCTCAGAGTCTGCTTGGGATTTTCTGTCTCTCCCCCTCTCTCTACTCCTCCCCTGCTCACTCACTCTCTCTCAAAATAAACAAATAAACATTAAAAAAATACTACTACCCCATTGGTTAAGATGCCTTGTCCACCAGAGGTCAATAATGTGCTCTTTGTACACAAAATGTGCTCTTAAAAGTCTGTTCTACACGTTCAGAAATGTTTAGGGCAACTTGCTTTCTAAAGTTCTGTTCCTACAGTCAAGCACGCATGAGGAGTTTGTTTGGGACGAGAGACAGACAAACAGACAGGCAGATCATTGACCTATCGATGGAGTGGATTATTCCAGCAGCTCCTAGTAACCATGTAAGAAGGTCCCTATATGCTTCAAGGTGTGTAATTACTGTCAAACGTTTGAATTCAGCCCAGCCTACTGACAGCAGCAAAGGCCACAAAGCATGCTTTTCCACCCCTTTCCAGTGGTTTTACATCTTGAATGATGGAGAATTGTCTGGGGCTGTAGCGTGCTCCCCTGGAGGAGGGACACAGGAGGAAAGAGCTTCCAAGTCTGGGCACCAGTATTGTCTTGGAGTAAGCCCCAGCCTTCTCTGATGCGGCTTGACACATTTTAGACATCGTCATTCCCCTAAATGATGCCTCAATGTTGTTTCTGGTGCCTTCAGCAGTCCCAGTGTGACTGCACCGGAACCTCTTGCCTGTTTTCATATGCGTGTCGCTTCCAGTCTGTGTGGCCTTTCAGGGCTCAGGTTCTCACCTGTAAAATGAAGAGAAGGCTCAAGGGCTCTTTGCAGCTCAGTTCAGGAGGGGAAAGAGCACTGGGCCTGGAGTCCTGCCTGCAGCTAACTTGAGCTGTTACCTGCATGGGACCCTGACACCCAGCTGAGTCTTCTGGAGAACGGGAGGATTAATTGTGGGTATTCTGAGGGCCTGTCGGGGTGTTTGTGTGGGCAGGGGAAAGGATGCGGGGGTTTCCTGTCAACCTGGTTGTGTAACGGTGACACAACAGTGTAACAGGTTAGGTACCCTCCTACTGGGACTGAGCTCAAGCCAAACAAGAAGCCACCACTTAACTGACGTTTTCTTCCTTCTTGTAACCAGGAAATTCCAACTTGCACACTGAGTTGGCCCAGCATCGCTGGAGAAATCTCCTGGGATGTGTCGTTTGTTACTTTGAACTTCTTGATGCCGGGATTGCTCATTGTGATCAGCTACTCCAAGATTTTACAGGTATGTGTGCTTCAAGGGCCACAGCCGAACTGCACCGAAGCCGGGGGTATTTCAGATGGAATCTTAGCCTTTCCAGGGCGAAGTTACCTCAGAGTTCGCGCTGGTCCAAGCCTGGCTCGCTGCCCAGGTCTACCCCCTCTGCAACACCAAGGAGTGAGAATGTAATATTTTTTTAAAGTTATATCTTTGTGATTGTTATTATTATTATTATTATTAATTTTGCTGATCACTAAAGTAATACAAAGCTCATTATAAAAAATTAAACCAAAGGGGTGTCTGAGGGGCTCAGTCAGTTAAGCATCTGACTCTTGATTTTGGCTCAGGTCATGATCTCACGGTTTGTGAGTTTGAGCCCTGCATCAGGGCTCTGCGCTGACAGTGCAGAGCCTGCTCGGAATTCTCTCTCTCCCCTCTCTCTCTGCCCCTCCCCTGCTTGTGCTCTCTCTCAAAATAAATACACTTAAAAAAAAAATTAAAAGAAATTAAAGACATATAGGAATGTGTGATACAGAAACTAAACATCTACTCCCATTAATAGTTCAAAGTATATTTTTCAGGTTACTTTTTTTATAGATGTGCCTATATGCATATTTTTATGCCATGAGTATAATGAATGTATGTTATATATGTATGATAAACCATATAAAATGGTCGAATATCAACTACTCACCATGGGTCAACCCAATGTTTGTTTGTTTGTTTCAGATTTGAGATAACACTCTTTGCTCTGTAATTTCCTTTATCGGCTTAACACTATACTGGAATATCTTTCCATGTTTGCTCTTATATCTCTGCCTCATTCTTTTTAATGGCTTCATGGTCTTCCATCATACAGATGTGATATAATTCACTTTATGGGCTTTTGGGTTGAGTCCATTGTTACCCCATCACAGATAGCAATACGGTGATAGAGAACGTACACTTTTAAAAACTTTTTATTGAAGTATAATACACATCCAGAAAAGCATCCCCAGCATGCGTACACAGCTGACTCCTAGAAGCAGCTTCCAGAAACAGACCGAGAAACAGAATATTCCCAGAAGCCCCTTCCTGGTACCTTCCCATTGCTACCCCACACTCCCAGGGAAGGTGCTTTTCAAAAGTGCGCTGAGACAGGAAGTAATGTCTACTTTGGAGGTAGGTACAGGGACGTAAAAAGGACCCTGCCAGCCTGTGTCCCACCTCCTGAGGTGGCCCATTCACATGTATGGCTCTGGCTCAGGCAAGTAGCATGTACATATATGTTCATGCTCATCTCAGAAGGTTTCATGCAAAACCTTGAGTCCTCTTGAAGGTTTACAGTTGTTGAATCTTGGTTTTATTGCATGTTACAGGTCATCTGGCAAACAATTTTATCGAAGCGGGGCCCTGTAGGTCCTGCTTGCTATCTGGCTACTTTTTATGGCCTTTTCTTTGTAGCTGAGGATCTAGAACCTTCTTAGCTGCTCAGAACCAGGCCAGCCTCTCTCCGGGTCTGTTAATCCTGGGTCCTGTGGGAGATGGATCCCCAATCTATTCCCTAGACTGTTCCCCACTGATTGACTCGTGACCCACTGTAGTGACATCCAGCCTGGGGCTTGTTCAAGGGTATGAGGCAGATTCAGGCCTGGAGCCAAGGTCTGTAAAGCACTTGCAGTAGGGGCCTGGCATGTGTAAATGCTATTTAAGTGTTAGCTATTATTACCTTAAAAGAAAAGAAGTGAGGGAATAAGGAAGAGAAATTTAAAATGAATCCTTTAAAAAATGATTTAACAAATATTTGTGTAGTATTTAAAATGTGTCAGGAATGAATTCATTTAATCCTAATAAGAATTACAGATGAAGAAACCAATGCAGAGAGGCTAAGTAACTTGCCCAAGATCACATAGCTCATAAGCAGTGGTATCAGGATTTGAACCCAGGCAGTCTGGCCCCAGCATCCCAACACTTTAATTCCTCAGACATTTGTTGAGGATCTACTCTCTGCAAAGTGCTGGTGGGGAGTGGAGATTGGTCAAGAGTGAGCAGGTCACGTTTTTCTATTCAGAAGGAGCTCCAACACAGGAAGGGGAAGGGGAGACAGACAACAGAACTGCTGCTCGATGCAGTGAGCCTCTAGTACACAGGACAGAGTGATGCTAGAACTCAGTGTGAAAATGCTTGGCAAACCATTGAACACTGCACGGACTTAAGAAGTGAATAAGGGGGAGAAGAGAGAAGAGGAGAGGGCTAGGAAAGGCAGACATGGAGACATAAAGGGCTCTTCTAGTAACCCGGCTTTTGAGTCCTTGTTGTGTGGCCTTTAGCAAGTTACTCACTTTCTCTGGACCTCTGCTCCCTCATCTGCAAAATGGTGATGATAACTCAGATGGTGTAGTGTTGTTGGGAGACATGTCAGGAATACTACCGGGGACCCACAGAGCCGTGCCTGCCTGTAGCGGGGGGTGAGTAGACTACATCTGTTGTTATTTGTTAGGCATGGCTGTTCCTCTGGCCCTACCCTCAGAGCATGCTGGGAAAAGGTACCCCTGAGATTTTTTGAGAGAATAAACTGCAGAGTCCAGATTTGGAGCGTGGCAAGAGCTAGGAGCTGACGCTAGGGCAGGGCGGTCACGCTCCTGAGTTCCTTGCAGGCCATGAGGGCTCCGGTTTGCCCCACTGCACATCACCTGAGATGACTCAGCTGCCTTCTGAGGGAGGATTGACTTATTCCATGGAAAGGTTTTCCCACCCTCTTCCATCTTTTTCTCAGGCCAGGGCCCACACGGAAACATTCCGGGAGACCCCAAGAGCCCTGATGAGTTGGGGGAGGGGTCCTCATATCCATCAGCCTTTAGATTCCTGTTCATCACTTTCCGGACACTTTGATATAAACCCATGGCCAGCCTTCAGTTCCTCCCGTCACAGACCCCAGGACAGCTCCTGGGTGAAAGAGAATATCTAGCATGACTCACCGTTATGAAACAGTGCTCTCAGTAGTGACTCGAAGATACCATCACTTCCCTCATGTGTGGAGCAAAACTCAAAGCCCTCACCTTGATGCCCTGTGTGATCTGGCCCCTGCCTGCCCTCTCACATCATCTTCTCACTCTCTCTTGTGTCCACCTTGGCGGCTACTCCTCACACAGGCCGACACACAGCTGCCTCAGGGCCTTTGCACCTGTGATTTCCTCTCCCGGATCTCCATTCCCCCAATTTCTGTGTGGGCCACTCCCCCACTCCATTTAGGTCTCTGCTCAGAAGGCTCTTCCCCAGAGTGCCTTCTCATCGTTCTCTGATTTATTACCCTGATATATTTCTCTTCTGTACACTTACCATGCCTGTCATATTCCATTTATGTGTATTTATTTGTAAAGCATCTGTTTTGCACACTAGAATGCAGTCTCCATGAGGGCCGACACTTTCTTATGTTTACTACTATAGCTCCATGCCTAGCACAGAGCCTGGCTTATTCATTGTGGATACTCAGCAAACACTCACTGAACGAGTAAGACAAACTTTGGAACGCAGTGAAACGGCCAACAGTACCTTCTCCTTTCGCACAGTGGGGAAACCACTGAACAAAAAGCCCTAAGACCTAGCTTCTAGTCCAAGCTTTATTCCCGTGTGACTTTAACACAGGCAAGTCATTTAACTACTGTGGGCCTCAGTTTTGTCTGGAGGTCGACAGGCCTCAGTGGGTTGTTTAACACAGTAAAATGAGAGTGTAGGTATGATAATATTTTGGACAGGCTGCTAGAATTGAATTTGAAAGCTATGTAATGTTGTGATTTTGAAAATCATGTTAATGCAAATATAAGACCTTTAAAAAAGGACTTTCCACCCCACGAGCTCATACTCGTTATGATACTCATAACTCAGAGACACTAGATCAGCCTCCCAGCTGAAATTTTTCTGTTATGAGCGTAACTCTGTAAAATGAATTGACCATCAGCGTTAATCAGCTGTTTTCATAGAGACCCAACTAACAAATCATCAGAAACCATAAGACACATAACTGCATCTGCCAACCCTTTCCCACCAGGTCTACCTCTTACCTGTCGGTACTGTCTCTGCCTCAGTTTCCATCTATAGGCGTGAGAAGTGCCTCTTTGAAATCACCCCGATCTTTTATTCCTCTAAAGCAGCATCTCCCCTAAAGGTCTCCATGGGCTGTTAGATATCAAAAAGGGGTCCGAGATCAAATGAGTTTAGGAACCACCAATGAGTCAATGTTAAATAGGTGTCTTTGCAGCAGGACGTCTGGGAGGCCTCAGGCTAATGTTCTTTGAGAGTCTCCAACCCAGGAATAGAGGAGGCAGCACCACTAAATCTGACCACAGACCCCTTTCTCCCCACAGAGCATCTCTTTGCACTGGTGCTCTATGGGTCTCCTTCGGGGAACACTGCTCTAAAGTCCCTGCTGGGGTTGCTGGCTCTGCCCTGGGAAAGGACTGGAGAGCAGGCTTCACCTGGGCGCTTCCCTTCCAAAGCTGCCTCACGTGCTCAGGGCAGTGGCCTTATCCACGGTTCTGCCTTCCCTGCTTCCTCTTTCCTCATGACTCAAGCGTGCTATACATCTCCAGTGGCTTTTTCCAATCAATAGTTTCCCAGGGTAATAGTCCCCCAGTCACTCCCAAGTGATTTCAATCAGGCTGGCAATGCTAGCTTCTGGGGCTTGGTTTACATTGTCACCCAGCAACCACTGCCACGGCAAGAGGAGATGCTTCTACCCTCTCTTGTTCCCCTCCTCGTTCTCCAGGTACACACTAGGATGGGAGAGCGGGGAGGGGTGGGGCAGGGCTCCCTTCTTTCCGGCTGTATATCCAGCACCTATGAGAGTACTCGGCACAACATGGTAGGGGCTCAATAAATATTTGCCGAATGAGAGAATGAGGGTACTGCTTGAAGTTGGAAAAATTTCACGCATCTCAGGGCTCAACTGAGAAATGAACTCTGTTTTAGCTAAGCACCAAGGTGTTAGGTAATGAACATTCAGCCCCTTCTCCATGCCTGGCCCTCATTCCCCAGGTTTGGGGCCTGCTTGCCAGTGATGGAGAGGGAGGTGGGCCCTCTAGAAAGATGGAGTCTGTTGTCTGAAGATTCTAATCTGTGTGTTGCTGATTGACCAAGCAGCACCCCAAGGAGAGCCAACCCCCAGGTCCCGAGCATGTCAGTGAGGAACCACCTCCCCCTGCACCCACCTGTCAGCACCGTGGTGTGGTGGCCTGGAGTGGCAGAGGTGTGAGATAGAGAGAAGGTTCCCTCAGGACCATCTCAAAAGGACTGTTTAAAAAGTGACTCTTTATGAAGAACTGTGGGGCAATTCCAAATCTGCTGTCCTGTATAAGTGGTTCCCATACTTCAGTCAGCAAAAATCACTCAGAGTTTGTGAGAAGCACAGCTTTCTGGGCCCACTCAGACCCACAAAAGTGAGTATCTGACGGTGGTCCCAAGTGCTCGCCTGGTGACTCTGACACAGGTGGCCATGGACCACATCCCTGGGAGCACTGTGCTCCCCCGTAGCCCCATGATGAAGAGCTCAGATGCCTCCCCAGAGGGGCACTTCTCCTCCACCTTGACCATGAGGCCTTGAGCGTGTTCCTTCGCCTCTCAGAGCCTTCATCTTGCATACCCAAAGTCGGGTAATGACAGGACCTGCCCCCTAGGCTTGTTTTAAGGATTAAAGTTAATCCTCAAGTTAGCTGAGCATTTCATTTCCCCTAAAACACATGAAGCATTCTGTGTAATGACAGAGACATTTTAAAGCCTGGATAAAAGTCACCCAGTCTTGTCATCTAACGTGGGGTGGGAAGCAGCAAGGAGCCACATTGGATTATAATGAGCCCATTTTCCTTCTCACGCCCTGAAAGTCATGGGAACCATGGGCAGAGGAAACGGTGGCATCAGTCAGTGCTAAAAACAGACCCGACCACTTATTCACTTGACCCATGAGTCAGTCCATTTCTCTGTCTGTTTGTTCATAGTCACTGTCAGGCACTTGCTAGAGCCCCGGGCCACAGAAGCCACAGGGCTGCCCGTGGAGCCTGCAGTCTGGTGGCTGAGGTAACAATGACGCTTCAGCACCTACCACATGGTCCACGTGGCAAAGGCCACGTGAATGCCGGAGACAAAATACTGCAGGACGCCTTGTGGGAGATGAACTAGGAAGGCTTCTCAGAGTTTCTGGCATCAGAGCATGGAGTTATAGGCCAGGCAGAAGGATTTCCCTTGGTGGGGATTAGCAGAGGGTAGGAAGAAACTCGTTTAAGGTGAAGAGCATGGCACGGAGTGGAGCGTCTGGGTGGCTCAGTCGGTTAAGTGTCCGACTTCGTCTCTGGTCATGATCTTGCAGTTTGTGAGTTCGAGACCCACGTCGGGCTCTGCTGACAGCTCAGAGCCTGGAGCCTTCTTCCGATTCTGTGTCCCCCTCTCTCTCTGCCCCTCCCCTGGTCACACTCTGTCTCTCAATAATAAATAAACGTTAAAAAAAAAAATTAAAAAAAAAAAAAAAAGAGCATGGGCCGGAGTCAGGCTGCCCAGTTTGAAGCCCAGCTTTGCAACTGCTTAGCTGGGTACTTGTGGGAAAGTTCCTCAGCCGCTCTGAGCCTCAGTTTTCTCATCTGTAAAATGGGGATCATCAAAGTACCTATGTCCCAGAATTGTTGGGAGAATGTAGAGAGATAAGCCAAGTGATATGTACAGAGACTAGCACAAAGTCAGTGCTTAAAAAATATGAATTTACATCAACATCATTCGAAAATATGTGTAAGACACGGTATGAGGGACTCCATCCTGCCTTGTCCAGGGCAATGTGGACAGCGTACACGATGAGGCCGCTAATGGAGTCATCCCTTATGTGTCCCCCCTGTAAGGTGACCGTCCCCTTCGGTTGGTCATGGCCTCTGGTCTCCATGTAGCTGGTGGTGCCAACAGACCCTACTGATCAGGGACTCATTCCCAAATGGCGTACACGCCAGGCATTGTGGGCCCTTTCCAGAGCAGCTTCGCTTTCAGGCTGGCTCCCGGCAGCAGGTGGCCTGGCAGATGAGCAGCCTCCAGTCTCGGCCGCCTTCCATGGCCCCACCACCTCAGCGGCCTGCGGCAAGACTAGAATCCATTTCAGTTGCTCTTGTGGAAGGAGACGAACCAGATGTGGGGGTTCAGTGCTCCCTGTCTGCCCAGACTGGCCATACCCTCACGCCATCTCCCACTGCCCTCTCTGCCACCCAACAACCTGGAGGGGAGGAGAAAGGGACAAGTGTGTGTGGACTGCCACTTAAACCAGGGCCCTCGCGCCCCCCTCCAAAAAGGCTAATAAGTGAAATATCTATCCATAGGGGCCTGGATAAATCCTGGTGCAGCCACAGTGTGGAATCTATGCAGCCACTTGCCAGATAACAAGGATGAGGTGCCTTCTGTCTGGGCTTATATGGAATGAGCACCAAGGCCTGCTGCTGAGCGGAAAGGAAGAAGGCTTAAGAGTGGGCTGCATGGCATGGTCCCATTTGTGGGCAAAGCAACAGTGCAGACGTCTGTGTTCCCATTGCTAGGCATGTGTGTGATGGGAGAGCGTTCCCAGAAGGACAGACAGGACACTGGTCACGGGTTCCTTCCAGGGAATGACCATGGATGGTGCAGGAAGCTAGAAGCCTTGCTTATATTTTTAATTTGCTCTCCTTCAGCATCATATTGCTTGAGTTTATACCTTGAACACCACCTGCTTTTCAATTTTTTTTATTATTTAAAAAAATTTTTTTACTGTTTCAATTCTGTGTCTCCCTCTCTCTCTGCCCCTCTCCTGTTCATGCTTTGTCTCTCTCTGTCTCAAAAATAAATAAACGTTAAAAAAAATTAAAAAAAAAAAAGGGGGCACCTGGGTGGCTTGGTCGGTTAAGCGTCCGACTTCGGCTCAGGTCATGATCTCACGGTTTGTAAGTTTGAGCCCTGCGTCGGGCTCTGTGCTGATGGCTCAGAAGCCTGGAGCCTGCTTCAGATTCTGTGTTTCCCTCTCTCTCTGCCCCTCCCCTGTTCATGCTCTGTCTCTCTCTGTCTCAAAAATAAATAAACGTTAAAAAAATTTTTTTATTTTAAAACGTTAAAAAAATTTTTTTTAGTTTATTTATTTTGAGAGAGTGAGAATGAGTGGGGGAGGGACTGGGAGGGGGCGGGGAGAGAGACAGAATCCCAAGCAGGCTCTGCACTGTCAGCGCAGAACCCGACGCGGGGCTCAATCTCACAAACCGCGAGATCATGACCTGAGTCGAAATCAAGAGTCAGACGCTCAACCGACTGAGCCACCCAGGTGCCCCGAACACATATGCTTTTATACAGTTACTTACTTACCACTTTCAAAAAAAGAAATAATAGGGGAAATGCGTGTCTTGGTCTGTTTGGGCTGCCATAACAAAACACCACAGATTGGGTGGCTTAAAAACAACAGGAGTTTATTTGTCACACTTGTGGAGGCTGGAGTTGAAGGCTAGGGTGCCAGCCCAGTCAGGTTCTGATGAGAGCCATCTTCTGGCTGCAGACTGCCAGCTTCTTGCTGTCTTCACATGGTGGAAGGACTGAAGGAGCTGTCTTGGGACTCTCTTAAGGGCCCTATTCATGAAGGCTTTGTCCCCATAACCCGATGACCTCCCAAAGGCCCTGCCTCCTAATACCTTAACCTTGGGGGTTAGTTCCACCATATGAATTTAGAGGGATGCATTCAGACCATAGCAATGTGCTTCCATTCACATAGTTCTCTTCTAGACCATTCAGTTCAGCTTTTCCACTCCTCTGCATCAACTCTATTTACAATACGGATGGGGGCCGTATATCCAGGGGGCCAGCCAGGGGCCCTATTCCCCAGAGCATCCTAAGTATGGGCAGTTGCGAGGCCACCAAGACTGGCCCTCTCCACACAAAGTTCCAAAGTTGCCCCAGGACAGCAGGGACGGCAGATTCCAACTCCTAGATGCTCTGTTCCTCCTCTGCCCAAATCCCCTACATCCTACAGTAAATTGTGGCTCTGGCTTTGTTTTGTGTTCCTGCAGATCACAAAGGCATCAAGGAAAAGGCTCACGGTGAACCTGGCTTCCTCGGAGAGCCACCATATCCGCGTGTCCCAGCAGGACTTCCGGCTCTTCCGTACCCTCTTCCTGCTCATGATCTCCTTCTTCATTATGTGGAGCCCCATCATCATCACCATCCTCCTCATCTTGATCCAGAATTTCAAGCAGGACCTGGTCATCTGGCCATCCCTCTTCTTCTGGGTGGTGGCCTTCACGTTTGCCAACTCAGCCCTGAACCCCATTCTCTATAACATGTCACTGTTTAGGAATGAATGGAGGAAAATTTTCCACTGCTTCTTCTACCCAGAAAAGGGAGCCATGTTTACAGATACATCTGTCAGAAGAAATGATCTGTCCGTTATTTCCAACTAATTAAATTTTTCTCTATAGGCAGAGTTTATCACCCTCTGGAAAGCTAGGATACGCTTTCAAAGGGAGTTTATTTCCAGGACCATCACATCACTGTAGCCTGCTTTAAGAAAATGTAACCTATGCAAATACACATTTATAGCACCAGTAAATTAAGCGGTGATCATTCAGTATGACAATTTTGCCCTTCATAAAAGGATTTGTTATGGGCTCCCTTTAAATATGAACTTTTTCCAGTGTGTTTGTAATATGATTGAGTTTAATAAATTTTTATTTATAGCTGTTCATCAATCACATCTCTTACATATAAAGCCACACCATTCTGGTTTCTGGAGTGAGTCTTGAAAGGGATCTAATACTCAGGTTTCTCCCTGAAGGTTCACTGCCACTGTAGGTCCCCACCCTGGACTTGCGAGGCCTCAAGACTATTCAATAATGTCAACAAAACTGGAGGAATTTCCAAAGAAATTCAAAAAAATTAAAGTGACTTTAGTTTTTCACTTATAAGAAATGCCATGTACCTCTTTGGGGGAAGCCATATTATGGAATCAGAGAAGAGATAGAATGACTCAAAACATTGAGAGTGAGGGCGTAAGTGATTCCCTCCATGGATCCACCTGTCAGGTGCCTCTTAAGCCCATGGTATGGCCAGTGTTCTTGGTGCTGGGAACACAGCGGTGAACCAGACAGCCGTGGCTCATGCCCTTATGGGGCTTACTTACCTTCTATTTTGGGGGAGAAGCACTAAACAGAAATCAGTAAATAATATAGCATTATAGAGTGGATTCACATCATGAAGAAAATAGGACAGTGATGGGGCACCTGGGTGGCTCAGTTGGTTAAGCGTCCAACATCAGCTCAGGTCATGATCTTATGGTTCATGAGTTTGAGTCCTGCGTCAGGATCTGTTTTGACAGCTCAGAGCCTGACCTGAACCTGCTTCACATTCTGTGTCTCCCTCTCTCTCTGCCCCTTCCCTGCTCATGCTCATGCTCTGTCTCTGTCTCTCTCTCTCTCCAAAATAAATAAACATGAAAAAAATGTTTAAATAGGACACTGATGGCAATTTGGATGGGATGGGGGGAGGGGTCTAGGAAGACCTTTCTGGGGTTGATATTTGGGCCAAAAGATAAACCACCAGAAAGAGCCAACCATCAGAATCCAGGGGAATAGGGCTTTGCAGACATTGTCAACACTGGTCCTGGTGCAAAGGGGCTGGTATACTTGTGGAACAGAAAGAAGACTGGTGTAGGCAAAGCAAACTATTGACTGATCTTCTTCTGTGTTACACACTGTTGTTGATGCCAGGACAGAGGGGTGCCCTGCTGGGCACCAGAGAAGGGACAAGGCTGAACTATGTTGGGCCTGGGAGGCCACATAGGGAGTTTATTCTGTGTTCAATGGACAACCACTGGAGGTTTGCAGTTGGAGACTGATATGACCTAATATCTATTTTTAAATATTACTCTGGCTGATGTGCAAAGGATGGACTTTGAAGGGCAAGAATAAAAATGTGACAAATTAGGTGGCTGCTGAGGTAGGAAAAAAATGGGAAGGCAGAGGTGGGTGGCCTTAGTAGGGGGTTGTGAGATAAGATCTTGGGACTACTTTGGGAAGGCAGAGTAAGCCCGATTTACTGACAGACAAGATGTAGAACATGAGGGAAAGAGAGGATTCGAAGGTGACTCTTGGATGAACAATGATTGGATGATCCAGCAGGCCAGAAAAATGGGGAAAGACTAGGAGAAGAATGGGGGATGAGAGAGCCAGGAGTTTCATTTGGGGATAAATTTGAGATCCCAATGAGATCCAATGGAAAGTAGGCAGTTGGAGGCAGGGATGGGGAACTTGGGCCCAAAGATACAACATTAGGAGTCATCACATTGTGTTTACAGGTCTCCACTTTTATGAATTATCTCTGCGACAAAGAGGCGGTGGGGGGGGGCGGGGAGGGGAGAAACAAGAGCCAAAGAGATCCCAGGGATATGCCATCACTTGCAGTCTGGGCAATGGCAGGACCGCACAAGAGCTCGGGTACTGGCACACAGTAGGTGTTCAACAAATCTTTGTTTCAGAGTAAATCAGTGCCACTGGTTGCCATTGCTTACAAAGTTTATTGAGTAGCTTGCTTCCGAAGGAAGATTTATGGTGATCACAAGCTTGAGAACAAGAGGACAGGGATCTTTTGTTCATCTTTGGTTGACAGATGTGGTAAATTAAAGCTGTCTTTTGATGTGATGTGTGGCTACGTTATGGGTGTCTGGAATCATCAGACTGAAGATGAAGAGCCCAGTTCTGACACCTGTTGTTCCGTGTGAACGACAGGCAGGGACTACCCCTATGGGGTTACCTGTCATCTGCCTCTTTGATGGGAGAACACACAGTGAAGTGGTGGACCCGGAAGCCCCTTTTGGCTCTGTGATATGCCAGCCCCCAAGCAAAGATCTCTACACATATGTGCCCTTCCCCACCTCCAGACCCAGTTCATGAACATCAGTCTGGCATCATCTCCGGGGCTTGCACAGTTCCTGAGTGGTCTAACTGAACCCTCACTGCACCCTATCAGGCAGATACTATTTCCCCATATTTCACAAGAGAAGAGTGAGGCTCAGAAAAGTCACATAACCAGCTCCAAATCACACAGCTAATACATATCTAAGCTGGATTTTGACTTAAAACCAAGACTCTGGTACCAAAGCCTTGATGCCTTTTCCAAATAAGAAACTGAAGTTCCTGGGAGCTCCTGGGAAATGAAGGCAAATGGCTCTGAATGAAGTTAGGCATTGTGTTCACAAGTGCTACTAACCGTGTGGGACACTGGTGTTCCATTCCAGCCCCACTACTTCTATCCCAGCTAGCCCCTTTTCGGCACTCCAGTAGGGGGCGCCATGATCTTCCCACAGATCTCTTTTCCAGGGCCCCCTCTCCTAACTCCCCCAGGGAAGCCCACAGCAACCTGTCCCTCAATATTTTGGCCATGCCTGGAATAAGAACTAAATTAAGCAGCACCTGGGTGACTCAGTCGGTTAAGCATCTGACTTCGCTTCAGGTCACGATCTCGCAGTTTGTGGGTATGAGCCCTGCACCAAGCTCTGTGCTGACAGCTCTGAGCCTGGAGCCTGCTTTGGATTCTGTGTCTCCTCCTCTCTCTGCCCCTTCCCTGCTCGTGCTCTTTCTCTCTCTCAATAATAAATAAACATTAAAAAAAAAATAAAAAGAAGTAAATTAAGTGCTAGAAATAATGAAGGGTTGGTGGTGAGCCCACCATCCTACCTACCTCATGAACCTTGGGTACATTGAGGCCTTGGGCTCGCTGGCCTGGCCTACCAACACTCACCTCTTTTGGCCTCAGTGCCTTGGCCAGGCTAGTAGTTAAGGCCTTTCTCACTTAATGGGAAAACCCGTTTTTTTCAGGAGAGAAGCCACAGTCATTAATAATGGAGATTGGGCACTAGAACAGGCCAAAAGTCATGAAGAGCTGGGAGACAAGAGCCCCTCCTGGTATATTAAAGCACACCGTACCCAACCATTTGCAGGACTTCTCACTTTGACACAGACACAACACAAATAAAAACCCAGATCACAGCAAACCGGTGACTATATTTTAATAAATCAAAGTCTGGAATCCTAAGCCTCAAACGATTCCTTAGGACACTCCAGGAAGGCAGACATTCATTCGAGTGCAGATTCACTTATCACCTCATATATTTTTGTGTGTACTAAGGTTCCATGTTGGCTGAGGGGAGGGGAGCAGAGCAGGGAAACTAAACTCCTAAGGTAAGACAGAGTCAAAGGCTGAGTGAGTTAATGGGAACTTTTCCAATGAAACTCCACGTTGCTACAAAATGTTTTGTTCTGATTTGCCATCACAGTAACCTGAAATACAGAAAACAAAGTCAATGACAGAAAGTTGGACCCAATGTTAAAGGTACATGGGGTATGTCAGGATGGCCTTAGGGCTCAGCTTTATTCAAATGTTTCTTGTAGGGTTACAGCTAGACGTGGCAGTAATTCATCTGTAATTCATTGGCATCCTTAAGGCCTTCTGAAATCCTTTGAATTTCTCCGGGGGCAAGAGAGAGGGGACAGCATAGGAGCTGCTGTTTTAAAGTTTTCCTTTTATGTGCCTTAAAATTCCTCACTGAATCTTTTCTTTAAAAAAATTTTTAGTGTTTTTTTTTTTTTTTTTTGTTAGAGAGAGAGACAGAGTGCAAGTTAGGGAGGGGCAGAGAGAGAGGGAGACACAGAATCTGAAGAAGCTCCAGCCTCCCAGCTGTCAGCACAGGGCTCAACATGGGGCTCAAACTCAACAACCATGAGATCATGACCTGAGCCAAAGTTGAAGGCTTAACTGACTGAGCCACCCAGGTGCCCCGCCTCACTGCATTTCAAAGGATTGGGAGCATATCCTCCTATCTCAGGAAGTGGAGGCCAAATCAGCCTGGCCTCAGTCACTCTGTGGGTGGTTCTATAGAATGTCCACCATGTCCTCTGTCATGTGTCAGCAGGCGGTTCTACAAGGAGGGTCGGGGTCACAGAACAACCATGGTTTGCATCCAACTCAATTACCTGTGGGAGGTTTGGGGCAACCTGTGTAATCTTTCATAGCCTGAGTTTTCTCATCTGTAGAATGTGGATCATGAGAGTATCTACTTCATGAGGTGTCTCTGAGGATTAAGTGACATAATTCAGGGAAAGGGCTTGGTGTGGGGCCTGGCTGTGGTGAGATCCTTTGCGCACCCTCCATTTAGGCTGCCCCCAGGGTAGAGCATCAAAATCTTATTTTTTAATGTGTTTGGTTTAGGTTCATATCTGTTTGGTGTGGCATGGGCCAGCTAGTTAGATGACTGATGGAGGAGTTCAGTTCTGTTCTCTTTTTCTACATGTTAACATTACCCTATTTGGATTTTGAAACTCAGTTTCCCGTGGGAGTGAGTGTCATTTCAAAATAGACTGCACACTTTCCTCCAAAATGTTACTGGTTTTTAAAGCAAGATCAGACAGGGGTAGTGCTCGCTTAGGCAGCACATATGCTAAAAAAAAAAAGATCAGATAAGAGTAACGTCTATAAAAAGATTCAACGATTGTTCTGGGGAATCTCAAAAAACATAAGTGAGGAAAACAAGCTAGTCAATTTCATGGCACTCTAGTTCCATATGAGAAAAAGAGCATTTGTTGAAATGGTTCTGTTTCAAACTTGCTATGGTGAGGTCTCTCTTTAACTTATAAAAAAATTGTTTTTATTTATTTTTGAGAGAGACAGAGAGAGAGAGAGAGAGGCAGAGTGTGAGTGGGGAAGGGGCAGAAAAAGAGGGAGACACAGAATCTGGAGCCGGCTCCAGGCTCTGAGCTGTCAGCACAGACCCCGATGCAGGGCTCAAACTCACGAGCCTTGAGATCACGACCTGAGCTGAAGTCAGATGCTTAGCCAACGGAGCCATCCAGGCACCCCTCTCTTTAACTTTGGCAGCAATGGCCATTATTTGCTGCCCGGCTCTTCACTGGGGCTACTGACTCCCTAAACAATGTTAATTTTGTCAAAATGGTTTTTTGGGCAGTGTAGCCACACAGACTGGGCCTGGGGTAGCAGATATAAAGGAAGAGCCTGTCCTCTGCAGTTTGATTTAATTAAAAGTGCTAGGGTTTTGGAAACGGGCTTTTGCCCATCCCTCCTGAAACAGCCCCATGATAAGGCCAGTGAAAGATCTGGTCAAGAAGGACCAAACTGGGCCCAACAGGGCTCCTGAGACTCCTTGTTTTCTCTCTCTGGCAAAAGCACCGTATTTCACTGGCCTGTGGCCCAAACTCACTGTCCACTGACCCCTCAGGAGAGTGTGCGGTGCCCTGACCCTCACCCACTCACCGTTGTGAACGATCAGCCTGTACTGCCTGGCCAGGCACAGCTCATCCTGTCTCTGCCGCACGATTTTCTGCACGTCCGGGGGAAGGCCGTTGGGGTCGCGGGCAAACACGAAGGAGTAGCTGTCAGCGCAGGTGCCGTCAAGGTTCAGGAGACGGCAGGAGTACTGCACCGCGTAGGTGTCATAGTCGGTGTCGATGATCCAGTGGTCATCATCTGCAAGCCAGAAAGCCACACTGCCAGTGCCGCTCCCTCAGCCAACTCAGGTGCCAGGGAAACTGACGAACACGCTCAAGAAACTGGTGACTTCCTGAAACTGGTTTTATTTCATTAGGAAACAGGAGACTACAGAGAATTCTGATGGCTTTTACAAAGCTGGGAAAATAAGAAAGCCTTTGTTCTCCTTTGCAGAAAAGAACCCTGGAGTTGAGGGCGTGGGGGGCCGCATTCACTTCAACGATTATCTCCCACCCTGACAATAAATGTGATTGTATCTATCCAAAGAACCACGGAGAATGTGGGCCCATCGAAAACCACAAAATAGACCTTTCTGCTGTTGTCTTCTCCATCCATTTTCTAACAATGTCTGTGCCTTTGTGGCTGATGTCTTCTCACTGCCCTGCTGCCCCCTGATCCACTGGAGGATGCCATTCTGGTGATCCCCTTCACGGCTTTTCTGCTTCACCCTAATTCTGGCTTAGAAACCTGACATGCTTCTTCATGCTGGCAAAAGAGAGTAATTTTTGTGTTGAGGACACAAGGTGCCCACCCTTCTGACATCACATATTCATTCTTAGAAGCTTGTATTTTTCAGATCTCCCCTGACAGAGGCAGAGCTGAGCCCTTGAAGAATTTAGATTTTGTTTAGCCCTAAGGCTGGGAGGTAATAAGCCATGAAGAAGTGTACACAAAGTGGTATAAATGTCAACAAAGGCAGGATGAGAAATAACATTAATAAGAATGTATGTTTGAGAGATTTGGACTGGGGAAACAACAATGAATGCTCAGGTTTACCTGAATACCTTATATTTGGTAAAAAGTGCCACATCTCCAGGGTGCCTGGGTGGCTCAGTTGGTTAAGCATCCAACTCTTGATTTCAGTTCAGATCATGATCTCACAGTTCATGGGATCAAGCCCTGTGCTGGGCTCCATGCTGACAGCTCAGAGCCTGCTTGGGATTCTCTCTCTCCCTCTCTCTGCCTCTCCTGTGTGCACGGGCATGCTGTCTCTCTCAAGATACATAAATAAACTTTTAAAAAGGAACAAAATTTTAAAAATAAAACTTTTTTAAAAAGCGCCACATCTCTACTTAACATTCTCATTAACATGTAGCCATGGCTAGGACTTTCTGAGCAATTAATTATGCATCGGTCACTGTGTAAACAATTTTTCCTCCCGTCTACCCAAAAGTCCACACTGTTATTCCTATTTTACAGATGAGGAAACTGAGGTACAGAGAAACTAAATAATTTACCCAAGATCACAAAGAGCAGGACAGAGCTGGAGCCCACAGGCCTAACATCTACACCACATTAATTCCAGGCAGTAGGTAACTTGGGGAAAGAGGGGACAAGAAACAAGAAACGAAAAGCCTCTGTGTCTCCATCTCCTTCCTGCCCAAGCCGTGAAGCAGGTGACAGTCCCTGTTCTATGTTGGTTCCATACGAGAGGAATGCAGAGGAACCCGGGTCCCCCGGCCTCAGAAAGCATAGGGGGACCTCTACTACCCACCTAAGCCACCTCAGAGTGTGCTTCTCGGCTCGGAGAACCCTGAGAGCGCCAGCTGAGGAGGGCTTCAGTGTGAATCCAGACCCGCAGGACAGCTGAGCCCACAGTTCAGCTCACTCCAGGCTCTCCAGGAGGAAGAGTGAGCCACTGCTGTACCTCCAGGCTTTCCCACGGGACAGGGTCCTAGGCCACAGCTGAGGGTGCCCAGACACAGGAGCTGGGCCAGGAACAGAAGCCATGGGGCCACCTGCTGGGCCTCACTCTGACCAGGGCCTTCCCTCACTGGCTCCCCAGCCTCTGGGCAAAGTCTTCTTCCTCTGCAAATGAAGTCATTTCTTCCCTGGTGATGGGGCTCAGTGTGCCTGTCAGAGGCGCCCCAGCGGCCAACCCCTCAGACACGAATGGGCTCTCCTTTGAAATGCTACCCCAATTCGAGATCGAGGCAGCTGTCAGCTCAGCAAATCTGCAGCTTAATTTTGTTTTTCCAAGATTGTTGCCAGAATGTGAATTCTGACTTAAGAACTAAATAATTTTCAATGCTTGGTTTTAAGAAAATTGACTACTGTTCTTGACTTTTTTTTTTTTAAAAAAGGCCTAAGTTGGTTTGGTTTATCTCCAGGTTCTTTTTGGCTAAACAGTTCAAAGAAGAAGAATTTAAATCCTAACAATCTTTGCCAGATTCTCCCTCCTAAGGCAAGAGATGAACTGCCTGAGCGCCACTTGAAAGAATAAACTTGGTCCTCCAGCCTCCTCCCTCCCAGCAGCTGGGGGTGGGTCACCTTGTAGAGCCAGAATCCCCCAGACATTTCTGGATAGTAGCTATCTGCATGCAACAGAGCTGGGGAGGGAGAGTGATCAAGGCAGCGGCCATATGGCCAGGAGCCCCCGCAGCTGCCTCTATACTGTACCCACATGGACGGGTTTAGAGGTTTTAACTAAATGCCAGTCCAAAAAACAAAGAAAACACTCAGTAGATGGAGTTGTCTCGGTGACCTGGTTCCCTTGCAGATCTGTTGCTCAGTGCAGTGGGCCAGGAACAGGTCCCTTCAGCATCCTACACCTGTGTCCTCCCATCATCGAAAGTGAACAAACAGGTGAAAAGCTCCCTCCAGTTCTCGGTCTAATAGTCCAGTAGAGCCGGATGGTGGGTGTGATGCTATTTCTGACTAATTGCCCCCCCACCCCCCACCAAAGTCTAGCAGGCCCTGACAAAGTGAATGGAGTCTGAGACCTTGAAACCTGAGTAAGCAAAGATAATCTTTGGATTGAATTATCTAGAGCAGTTTCTCAAGCTTCACTGTGCAGAAGGAGCATACCTAAGGACCATACCAAAACTGCCAACTCCGGGGCCCGACCCCAAGAGTTTCTGATTCAGAAAGTCTGGGTTTGAGCTCACAAGTCTGCACTTTCAACAAGCACCCAGCTGATCCAGACGTAGGTGGTCTGGGGACCCAGGTTTCAAGAACTGATGTACATAACGTTGTTATGTAGCCTGCACAGGCTCCTTTACCAGCAGAGTGATAGACTTTATCTGGAAGACAGACAAAGGAGAGCCTTTGTCCAGGTCTTGCAGGAATGGCCCGAAACAATAATGACCAAAGCTGATATTTTCTGAGCACTCATTATGCATCAGGTTAAGCATTTTTCATGCATTACCTTAATTTGTCCTTCCAACAATCTTATGAAATAGGAACTATTCTTTATCCCCATTTCTGTTAAGGAAATCAAAGTTCAGAGAGGCTAGTCAATGGTAAAACCTACATTCCACCAAGATCGGTTGATGATGGCATTCCTTAACCCCTGAGACGTCCTGTTTGCTGCTGGCAGAGCTGGGGCAGAAGGAGGCCAGTATAGAGCACGCCCAAGGCTGGGGCAGCAAGCCATGTTGGAGTGTGCTGACACTGACACTTAATATTCAACTTGAGAGATTTACTGCATTTATTTTTAAAATAACATGACAACAAATTTAGTGAGCCTTTGTTCTTGAGCTATTTTCTCTGCATAAGTGTACCTCGTTTTAAACACATCTGTTTGGTGAAATGCAGCATGTGAAGAGGGGGAGAGACTAAGAACGCAGGTCACTCTCTGAGGCTTCAGACCCTCCTGACCAAGTCAGGGTTTAATGCCAGACCAAGATCAAGGAAGAAAGAAATTGGCACAAGGAGAGATGGTAGAGTTTGTAAAAGCCCCCCACCTCCCCAGGCCCCAAAGCACGTAAGATACAGGAAGGTAGAAACAACAAATCATACGGTCTGTGGGACACTTAGAAAACACTGGGGCAGCTCATGCCCTGGGCAAAGAGGTATCACTAAGTGCCACTAAGTAGCCACGTGGCCCTGGGCTAGTCACTTCTCTAAAAGATACCTCAGTTTCTTCACTTGTAAAATGAGAGGCTTGAACTGATGGTCTCTGTGGGACCTCCCATCCCGTGCCCAGGTGATGAAATATAACTCATGCCTGGGGAGAAAACGAAGCACTAATAATCTACACTTGCAGAGAACACACATCTCAGGCATTTTTCTAACTTCCTGCAGGTCAACTCACTGCATCCACAGAAGACAACTCCATGAGGCAAGGGTTATGATCACCTCCTTTTGTAGAGGAGGAAACTGAGGCACTGACAGGATAAGGAACACACTTGAGTTCCCACAGGTAGTGGGTCGAGTTAGGATTTGAACTCAGGCAGTCTAACTTTTAAACCCTGCAGGCTCAGGGTGCCTGGGTGGCTCAGTCGGTTAAGCGTCCGACTTCAGCTCAGGTCATGACCTCACGGTCCGTGAGTTCGAGCCCCACGTCAGGCTCTGGGCTGATGGCTCAGAGCCTGGAGCCTGGTTCCGATTCTGTGTCTCCCTCTCTCTCTGCCCCTCCCCCATTCATGCTCTGTCTCTCTCTGTCCCAAAAATAAACGTTGAAAAAAAAAAAAAAATTTAAACCCTGCATGCTTCACCACTATCCAGCACTGCTTCTTTCCTGCAAGGGAATCTCACAAGGAACTGAATTCTGAGCCTTCCATATTGTAGTCATCTCACTGAATATCTATAGCCATCGCTTTAAAGATTTTAAGTTGTTTTTGTTTTTGTTTTTTTGCCTCCAGATGAAATCCTAGGTAGAATCTCAACCTACCAGAGGTACAAGCAAGACTAATCTGGTTTGGTAGCAAAGGAGGGGGTAGGACACAAGAGGCAAACCCCACCTCCTCATCGGGTTCTCTCCCACTCTTCCCAAATGCACTACCAGCAGAATCCTAGTTCTTTCCAGAGTGGATCTCAAAATGCAACAGAGCATTATGTGTTTACGTTTACTAAAAATTAGTAATCTTGTACCTCCAGTATTGATTTTTGTAATTCATTACCAGAAACGCATATCTTTCACACTAAATGAATCACTCTAGAAAGTTTTGCTGCATTCTTTAAAATACTTTTTTACTACTTACCTGGGAGTTGGAATCCCTGGCTTTTGACACTGGCTCCCACAAACTTGTATGACCGTGGGCAAATCAATACTTTCTCTTGGTCTCAGTTTATTCATCTGTATATTGAACCCCCTTTGTAGGGGTAACTCCCTAAGATCCCATGATATGTCCCCCTTGGCCTGCATTATTTCCTGGGTACCAAATGGATTCCAGATGTGAAACTTAAGAGAAATGGAAAGAAAGTCAAAAAGGCAGGTAAATGTTGTGTTCTTATGATCAGCCTAGATTTTAGGATGTTTTTCTGAGTCTTCAACACCCTGTCTGTCCCCCATCTGAGTTTTGGTGCTTGGGAGAAAGCAGAGAGATCAGTGCCACCCAGAACACTGTGCCTGGCTCAGAATCTCAGCATCTGCAGGCAGGGCACCCCGGAGTCAGCCAACCCTATGCACAGTGCTCCCCACATCCTTGGATAAAGGTCTCCCAGCCTCTGCTGGGGCCCCAAGTAATCAAGCTGTCTCAGGGATTCAGCCCAATGAAATGGAGGAAATACAAAACCAGGGTGAATGGTGAGGTGGGACGGGTCTTGGGGAGGTGGGAAGTCTGAGCATGGAGAAGGCTACACACCTTGGCACAGTGGCTGGATAGGAAAATGGCAGAAGGAGGTCACCTAACAAGCCCAAAGTCCTTTTGAGCTTGGGCCAGGTTTTCTGAGCTGGAGGTAGGGAAAGTGGGCAGGGAGGGGGCCTGGTGAGTCCCAATCTCACCTCCCCAACCTCAGGCCCTGCTCAGGGTTCCTGCCACTTACAGACCATTCTTTCCAAGGGTGCCGCTGAAGAAGAAACTCGGCAATCTGGCCAGGTATGACCCCCCCCCCCCCCCCCATCCCCTGAGATGGTCCTACTGAACTGACTACTCACTTCCTTTCTGGAGAAAGGACGCTACGCCCCAATACTTCATCTTGAACTTAGCAGAGTCCTCAGTGTCTGTGAAGGTGCCCACCATGTCTGCGCACACGTCCCAATTACTGCAAAAGCCAAAGAGATCCTGAGCCAGGCCGACAAAGGGCTTCCTCCCACCATCCCACCCGGAGGCTGCCCCCCCCCCCGCCCTCCCTAGTCAGGGTTGGGTGCTCAGCTGGAGATGGGGGGCTGAGGGAGGCTCTGACTTCAAAAGACGGACTCGGCCCTTGGCCGTGGCGCTCATCTGGCCATTTTCATCCACAGAGAACTCGGCGACGATGTTGTCCTGCAGAAAGAGGCCCTCGGGGTCCTTCTTGGCCATGGCGTACCAGGTCCCGGAGAACTGCGAAAGAGGCGAGCGCGGTGTTTGGAGGCTCGGCGTGCAGGGCCGGCCTCCGGGAAGGGAGAACGCGGGGCACCGGGGACCGCCCGGCAGATACCTACCCGAGCCTTGTCGAAGTTCTCCTTCACTCGGAAGCTGCTCACCCGGCAGTCGCGTTCCGCCCGGGCGCTGCCCAGCGCGGCCAGAAGCACCAGCGCCCACACCCACGCCATCGTGCCCAGAAGTCCGTCCTGCGGGTACCGCGCGCCGTGAGCGCCCGCCCGCGACCCCCGGGCCCTGCCCGCCCGCCCGCCAGCCCGCGACCCCCGGCCCTGTCCGCCCGCCAGCTCGCGACCCCCGGCCGGCTCGCAGCCCCCGGCCCCGGCCCCGGTCCCCGCCCCGCCGCCGCTCACCGCCCGGAGCTGCGCGCAAGCCTGGTGGCGGCGTGGTGCGCGTGGAGCCAGGGAGACGAGCGCGCCGCAGGGGCCGCCCGGGCGCTTTATAGCCCCGGCGGGAGGGGGGTCGCGCTTTCGTAACGGCCGGGGGTGAAAGACCGAGGGGAGGCGCCGGGCCGGCCGGCCAGCACTTGCATAACGCGACCTGACTCACCGCCGCCCGGGGCAGGGAGGGTCCCTTTGGGCGGGAGCCTCACCTCCGGGGCCGCCGCGGGCGGTGGAGCTGCCGCGCGGGGTGGCCTCGGCCGAGCCGCGGATACAAGCCCTGGCCTGGTCACCCGGCACTCGTGCCAGCGACCGCCAGCTGCGGCCTGGGGTGGCCTCGGGGCCCGGTGGCTCTGGCTGCAGGCGCAGGTCGGCCTGGCGGGAAGACCGTGGCCTCTCCCAGGGGGAGGGGGGACCCCGGGATGCTGGCCGGTGCCTCGGCGCCCGCGCCCCGGGCCCGTGCCAGGTTGGCCTCTCTAACCTCCGACGGCCAGTTGTGCAGGGGGTTGGGGATATTTCGGTCAAGGAGCTTTTCATTTTATAAAGGACGTATTTTACTCTCTTTCGGGAGAGTTGTGGTACTTTCTGGGTCAATATTTGTTCTTTAGTTTCAACATCTTTAGAAGCATTAAAATCCTCCCTGTTAAATATTCTCCAGAAACGAACCCTGGTCAGAGCAGGAAATACTTGAGCAACCTCGGTGGTCGCCTACTTACTCTGTGGCACTTCGCTCAAACCGCTTTGAAACACGTCTACCAATTGTTTATGATGCAATTTTATTTCAAAGCCATAGTGGAATTTTGTTTTGTCTTCAAAATACCTAAGGTGAGTTCGCTGAAGAGTGGACAGGAGCTGGGAGGCGAACAAAATTCTATGGTCAATTGAGGCAAAATGCTGTGACTCGTTATGCTATTTTGCCTACCTGATGGTACCATTTACTGACCATGTTTTTGTCGTATCTTTCAAAGTTAGCGTTCCTCGCATGGGTCAAAGAAGTCAGAGGATGCAGCATTTGATTGAATGAGAGTTAGTGGTGTGTCGAAGAAGCAGGCGCCTTCCTAGAACTCTCTGGACATCCACCTGCCTGGTTCTCTGCTTCCACCTGCCACCTTGCCCTCCATCCCTGCCTCCTCCCCCAACTTGACTCTTTAGGGTATCTCTGGAGAGATGCATCTGGATGATGCATTTAACTCCTTACTGCCCCAGAGGGAGGAAAGCCCTGTTCTGGCCAGCCGGCTACTTAGGAGATGTTCTGGTTAGGCCAGTTTTATCACAGGACGAATCATCCCAAATAACTCAAATAAGAGCTGCCCCTGCAGGGCCCGTGTGGGGGGAGGTACACGTGGCAGTGTATGTGCACCCTGGGTGGGAAATGACTTTTGGGCATCTTTCTCCTGTCCAATCAGTGCTTGGACCCCCTCCTCAACATTCCAGAGTCAAGCCCTTCCAGCTTCTTCTCCAACAGGTCCAGTGATGGAGGGAGAGCTCTTGGCCGAGTGTAACTGCCCTTGGATGGTTATTACTACCAGAAAAGTTCTCCCGGGAACCGCATCCCTTTCATCGGTTTCCCCTAGAACATGTGCTGGCGGTCCTTGCACACGCTACGTGCTGAATAAATGCAGAGAATTTCAGCACACTGTATGGCGATTGTTTCTGCAACATGTTTTTTTCATGTGTTAGATGTGTAAGAGGTGCTGTAACTGTTCCTTCTTCTCTCTCTCTTTTATTGATCTGTCGTGAACCTTGGTGTCCCAGATACCAGCAAAGAAAAACAGTTTATTTTGGCATTCTCTCTCAAATTTCTTCCTGACTGCAAATAGGTGAATACAGGTCAACTGGTGTTTTTAACATCGGTACTTTGAAATTTGTCCTCATAAAGTATTTTTTTTTTCAAATATACGTGTATCTATATAATAAAAACAGGAAAAGATGTTCATGGTGATTACCTCTGTGTGATAGGATTAAGGACATTTGAAGGTTGTTTTTGGTTTTGTTTTTTGATTTGTACCTTTTTGTACTTTTCAAAGTTTCCTAGAGTGAAAATGTTTAATCAGAAAACAAAACAAATATTCTCATTACAAACATTTTTCTCCCTCCACCCGGAAGTAAAGTTATGTTTTAAATTATGGATCATAGATGATATACACAAAAGTTCATTTGCTGCCATACTTCATGGAAAAGGCAGACCATGAGTCTTTCATCTTGGTATCTGCCCCTCCCTCAACTTTTCCATGAGATTTATTAAGAGACTTTCACTTAGTAGGTACTCACTTAACAGACATTGACTTCATTTGTTTTATTGAAATGAATCACTTTAGGTAAGCTTCATAAAAGATTTATTTAAAAAGATTTGGCCAGAGGTCATTCTTTGTACAGTATAATTTCTCAGGATTCAGCGCTTATCGCAGAGGTGGGAGCTAGTCTTCCAGCAAAAAATGTGCATTCCTCTTCCATGGTGGAGAGTTGTGGAGAAGAGACTTTTTTGCCAGAAGGCACCTCCCCACTTCCTGGAGCTCCATAAAGCCACATGCCTAAGTCTGGTGGATGGAATGTGGACAAAAGTGCTGTGTGTCAGTCCCAGACAGGGCTTGTAAAAGCTGCCTGTCCAATCATCCGTGCCGTCTCTCTTCCCTCATCTGCCAGCCGGCAGAGACGCCACAACCCGGGACCCCACCAGTGACTAACTTTTTGTGAATGAAAAATAAACTTCCGTTGGGTTAAGCTGCTGAGATTTGGGGGGTTTACCTGTAACAGAATAGTGTAACCTTAATGAATACAGCAACAAGCAAGTCACTAGCTCCTAGGAAATATGGAAAGATGTTTTACCATAATTGAAAGAAAAGCTAAGGCAAAGAACTTTATGTTCTTACCCTCGTAACAATTAAGCATTTCAAACCAACTCCATTTCATGCAAACTGACATTTACATCCACATCCTGACAGAAAGGCCAAGGAAAATGAAAAACAAGGAAATTGGGTAGCGTTTATCTTCCGACTACATTTAAAAGATGCCAAAATAATTGGTGGGAAAATGAAAAGATTACTTATTCGGCCAACTTTTTCAGGTGCAAAGGGTCAAACTGATTTTTTCAACAGGTTTCTTTTCAGTGGTTACAAAGTCATCAGTCAGTGTCCTCAATTTAGGTGAAAATAACATGGATCCCACCAAGTGAATTATTCCTGAGACACCTGGTCCCACCCATCAATTCGGTGTGTACAGAGATTCCTGTGAGCAGATGTGTAAGGTGAAAGGAGCCCTTTGCACCTGGCTGCCAGGATGTAACTGAAATCCCTGCCTTTGGGGGGTGCCTTTTGGTGATGACCAATAGTGGGAACAGAGAACCTGGCTGAGGTGGAACTGAAGAGTGTATTCAGTATAATGATCTGAAACGTACTTGGTTAATCTAGGGTATTGTTGCTAGTTTTGTGTGGGTGCTTCAGTCTCATGTGCATATGATTTGGCTATTATATAAGCACTGCTTCCTGTAGAAATAAGTCAACTGCAGTAGAAAATGTTAGCAACAATAGAAGTATTACATCTGTTTATTAGTATAGTATACTACTGAGAAACGCAAACTTGTTAAGCAGAAAGTTTAAGGAAGTGAAACCATTCTTTTGTACATCTGTAGGCTTTTAAAAGAGTTCCTGGAATTTTTATTTAACTTTTTTTAAATTGGTGTTTAATAACATTTTCATATATATGTGTGTGTGTGTGTGTGTGTGTGTATAATTCCTTAAAGGAAGTGTCTTTGTATATTCCCCTACAGCAGCTAGTATGAGGTCTTGTGTACCAGTGGGTACACTTTTTCATTTAATCCTATTTAAACTGGCAGTTTGGGGGTAGGTCACTATCCTTACTAGCTGTGTGACCTTGAGCTAGTTAACTTAATTTCTCTGTGCTTCAATTTCTCGCCTGTAAAATACAGACAATCACAGTACCTACCTCCGTAAGTTCTTGTAAGAATTAAATGAGTTAATATATGTAAGGGTCTTAGAAGAGTACCTGGCACCGATTATATATTATAATGTTAGCTATTCTTATGATCACTTTTGTATTATCAATACCTTGCGGCTTATATTTCTAAAATTATTCTGAGTAAGTGGAATGTTGCTTTCACATTGACCTAGTTGTTGTTTCAGAGATGTTTTATCTAAATAAATGATAATTAATGTCTGTAATATCTTAGAAATGTTGACATAAAAATTAAACAATGAAGTTCAACAAAGTCAACAAGTATTGTGTAGTATTAAAAACTCAGGGGTGCCTGGGTGGCTCAGTCAGTTAAGCGTCTGACTCTTGATTTTGGCTCATGTCATGATCTCACCACTTGTGAGTTCGAGCCCCACATCAGGCTTTGTGCTGACAGTGCAGAGCCTGCTTGAGATTCGCTCTCTCTCTGCCCCTCCCCCCGCCTCAAAAATAAAATAAGCATTTAAAAATTTTTTTAATTCATTCTAAGTAGTATGTTTGGTGATTTAAAAAAAATATTGTTATTTTCTTACATTTGTTTTTTTCAGTGCCTTGTACTGAGCAGCCAATAAGTAACACAAAGTTCTTGTCAGCACTGGCCAGGGACTCTGCAGGAACCACCCTGAGCAAGAAGGGCAGTGGAGACAATAGGACTTGGTCAAAGACAGGAGGAGAGAGATAGGCAGGCTTTCAGAATTTCCCTTAAAAAAAATCTTTGTATAAAATGCCATGCAGTACTCAAAGTAGTCCCCAGTGACCCCTCTTTCCTTGCTTGCTTTTTTCTTAAGTTTATTTATTTTGAGTTGGGGGGAAGGGAAGGGCAGAGAGAGAGAGGGAGAGAGAGAAACCCAAGCAGGCTCTGCATTGTCAGCACAGAGCCCAACACGGGGCTCGATCTAACGAACTGTGAGATCATGACCTGAGCTGAAATCAAGAGTCGGACATTTAACTGACAGCCCTTCAGGTGCCCCTCACTTGCTTTTTCTAACTTAAACAATTGCCTGCTCCTGTCAATTGATGCCTAGAATTGGGTCTCACAGTTTTTCATTCCCAAGCAACCTCACCCATAGCCTATGAAAATAACCTTAAAAATTTTGTCTATTGGGGTGCCTGGGTGGCTCAGTTGGCTAAGCCTCAGACTTTGGCCTAGGTCATGATCTCGTGGTTTGTGAGTTTCAGTCCCATGTTGGGATCTATGCTGACCACTCAGAGCCTGGAGCCTGTTTTGGATTCTGTGTCCCTCTCTCTCTCTCTGTCTCTCCCTGCTCACACTCTTGCTTTCTCTCAAAACCAAGTAAACATTAAAAAAAATTTTTTTAACTTTATGAATGCAGGAATTTATTACACAAATTATATATGTTCATTATAGACACTTGAGAAAAATCATATAGGCAAAAAAAAGAAGTTTAATGTGATAAATCCCATCACTTTGAAATAATCACTGTTACCATGCTGGTATACACACCTCCATGTATGTGTATATAAGTGGAATTGTATGGCAAAACTATCTTGCAGTTTACTACATATCGTAAATATCTCTTCATATCAATAAACAGGCCTTTACAGTAGGGTTATTAATAAATGTAGTTTCTATTCTGTGGATACAATGCCATTTACTTACTCAAACTCCTATTGTTGAATATCTATTTTTGATCTTTTACTTTTATATTTGTACTTTTTATGAACACCCTTGTAACAACATTAATCACATACAATCTTAATTATTTTTGCAAGATAAATTCATAAAAGCAGAATTGCAGGGTCAAAGCCTATACACATTTTTAGAGTATTTGATAATGAACAAAATGCAATAAAGCTGCTTAATCTGTATCCCTATGTCCAGTATTTCTTTCTTCCACCTCATCTTTCTAAGCACTACTAGATTAGATTTGTGGAAAAGTACCCTCATAATGTTTTTTCCTGCCCCCCAAACTTACCAGGGTTCAAAATCCTCAGCCTCGTCTCTGAGACTCCTGTAATCTGAGCCCAACCTGCCTTTTCATATTCAGCTCTCACTCTTCCCGGTTACTCTACACCCCATGCTATTGCTCCTGTTGTGACTACCATCTGGAACACACTCGATTTCCTCCCCATCTCCACCCATTAATCCCTTTTCTGAACTCTCATAGCCGTACGTATGTACCTCATTTCTGGCATTTATCATGCTCTGTTCCATGTCTTACAACTCTTTATGTATTACTTTTAACTCCCGTATTATACCACAAGTGTGTGTGAAATTGGGATCAAGACTTACTTGTTGCCTGCATCCCCCCTGAGTAGAAGTGTAACAGTCAGGATTGATTCGGATGTGCTGCAGTAACAAATAGCCCTCATCTCTCAGAGCTAAAAACAAGAAAGGTTTATTTCTCACTCATGCTACATGTCCCATCTCAGGTCAGCAGGAGGCTCTGTTCCAGGACATCCTCACTTGGAATCAGGAGGCCCCTCCATCTGGAACTGATGTGGCAGCAGGAAAATGGAGAGTAGAGGGTCTTAAGCTGGCAATTAATCGTTCTTACCTGAAAGAGACATTTCTGCCCACAACCCATAGGCAAAGTTGATCACGTGGCCCTATAGGGGAGGAGGGCAGGAAAGAATAACCTCATATAACGAGGAGGAGGAGAGAATAAGAAGAGGGGGAACATGAAGTCTCTACCACGGAGGCTAATATGGCGGCTTGTGATGGACAATCAATAGACATGTTGAAAGAATGAGCGAATCACAAATCAGGAGTAATTATAAAAGCAAAAATAAAGAATGGTGGCAATAATAGAATGTGTTTCATTTTTAAATTAATTTTTATTTTTATAAGTAGAGGAATGTTAACATCTGTGGGTATTTTGTTTTTCCTATTAAGTATGTATCTGCATATGGAATATAGATATGTGTTTTTTCCTCTCTGCTTATGAGGGAAGGATGGAACTAGGGAACTGTGAGTACACAACATACTTTTGGTAGAAGTTGGAGCTGTGCCATAGGCACACAAAAGAACGAGGTAGTGTTATGCCCAGAATCTGTGATTCCCAAAGACCACCAGGGAGCCGAGTCTGATGCAAAAGCAAAGAGCCTTTATTCGAGCTAGCTGGAGCTCAATCCCCTACCTGCACCGATGCAGCGGGGTGAGGGGAGGGGGAGGGGGAGGGGGAGGGGGAGGGGGAGGGGGAGGGGAGGGGGAGGGGGAGGGGGAGGGGGAGGGGGAGGGGGAGGGGGAGGGGGAGGGAGTTTCAAGAGCACAAAGGTTTTATAGGATCATGGCCTTAGCCGATTGGCTGGGGAAGGGTCGTGGCCTCAGCTGATTGGCTGGGGGAGGATAGAACAATGGCTGCCAAGGTGTGGTCCCAGATCAGCAATTATCAGCATCACCTGGAACTTGTTAAAAATGCAAATGTTGGGCCTGGTGGTCACAGACCCACTGAATCAGAAACTCTGGGGGTGGGGCTCAGCAATCTGTGTTTGAACAAGTCTTCCAGGAGATTCTGATGCACCTGAAGTTTAAGAACCACTGTGTCTGAGGGTCTCTAACATGTTTGGCCTCAGTGTATACAGAACGTTTCTCACTGGTCACCTATTAACCATTGGCTGTCAGCCTTGCTGTGCTATATAAATACCTAGCACCAAACACCATCCCCAGAGACTCTGATTTAATTGGCTTGGGGAGGGGTAAAAATGCTCCCAGGTCGTTCTAAGCCTGGACAGGGATGAGGGCTCCTGCCTCTGGCCCCTACCTGAGAGAAGCCCTCCCTCTTCTACTCACATTTTCCATGCCTCTCACACTCCCCTTCCTCCCACCTTAGACTTAGGAGGAATGCATCAATTGATAGCCTGCTTTCTTAGAAAACATAAGTTACTCAAGGGGAGGAGGCGTGGCCTGAGGTTTCAGCGGGAACTTCTTTCTGAGGCCATGTCGGGGACATAGTTACTAGTCGGCCGGCCTAGGTCTGCTCTTTCAGTAGGAAGTGTCCAAACTGTGAGAAGGTGATGGTCCCATGAGAGGGGTGGGCTGACTCAGCTCCTTTCTCTACAGAGGTAAACCCCTGCATTACTCTGATTATAATGAGATGCTAATAGGATGTTGAAGTAAACAGCACTCTGAGGAAGACTCTCCTGAGACTAGGCAGAGGAGGACAGAAGGTATGTGCTCTGCAGGGCCCCTTGAGGTAGCAAGTGAACTCCATGAGAAGCCAATAGCTCAACAAGTGCCAGTTCTGAGTTGGGTTCTTCTGGGAAAACCATGTTCCAACCAGGACCCTCTCATTTCCTGACGTAGAACCTGTGACCTCAGTGGATGTGTTTTCCTTTTTCGGTAAGACTGTTATCACTCTATCAAGGTAAGCTTTAAGTTTAGCACAGTAAATGAAACGCACAGGGTTGCTATCTTTGAAGTAGACTTAAATGTGGGCCTAACAGTAACTTCTAGAGTCACTGTAACATGGGGGCTCACTCAAGAGAATCTGTTACAAAGTTTATAGTTTTTTTTAAATGCTTAAAAGACCTTGGCTACCTTTGAAATCAGCATTTAAGTATTCAAGGAAATTGCGGGCAGCTGGGTGGCTCAGTCAGTTGAGAATCCAACTCTTGGTTTCAGCTCAGGTCATGATCCCAGGGTTGTGAGATTAAGTCCCGAGTCAGGCTCCGACCTGGGCGTGGAGGCTTCTTAAGATTCTCTCTCTCCCTCTGCCCCCTCCCCTCCTCGTGATGAGTTCTCTCTCTTTCTCTCTCTCTAAAAAGAAAAAAAGAAAATTCAAGGAAATCAGTTCATGAAATATGTTGTTTGACTTATTAGTTGTATAACAGTGTTTAAATATTTGGGAAAGTGTGCTTAATGGATGTAAAAGTTTAATAAACTGAACATTAAGCCAAACTAAGTAGTACTACGTGTTTTTCCACGCACAACCCCACCCCCCACACCTCACCCCCTCCCCCAAGATGCTGGAGATCCAAGCAACGGACAAGACAGGTTTTATCCACTAGATTTAACAGACTATGTCTCGGAGCAAAAATGCACGAGTCTGGCCATTACTATTCAAAACAAAATCCACACTAATATGCATGGCAGGAAAACCCAGTTAGCAGCTGCATGGGCTGCTTTTTACAATCATGTCTGTTGACAAGGATTATTGCTTAAGTTGTGGCTTGATTAGGCTTGGATCCCAGGCAAATGTTTTGCCGTGTTCACCTTTCTAGAATAAGATTAAGGTTTGTTCCCTTACAACACTACCGAGGTCAAGCTTTTAAATGAGGGGAATTGAGAGGTGAAGGTTTTAGAGAAAGTAGGCCAGGCAACTTGTTTGATCATAGGACTTTTAAGAGAAGGAAAGATTAATATCCATTTTATGTTGTGTGGATGCTAAATGCTTCTATCTCCCCTACGTGCTCATTAAAGTTGCTGTACAAATAAGGAGACACTTCCAAGGTCTAATAGTCTCACTTCATATAGCTGTCATGGAAAAAATGAGTCAAATTGTCAATCGATGCTAATGTAATATCATTAATGGATATATTATCGATGATTCTTCTTGCTGCGGATGGCGGCTCGTGTTCCGTTATTTTTCTGGAAGAATCACTTCGACTTGCCACTTGCCTGGCTGATCTAAGATGTTCTGAGGATTCTCCGAGGACTTATGAGCTAATAATGCTTAGGGATTTCGTGTCCCGAAGAACTCTTTAATCCTGTGCTTCCGAATCCTACTCTAAGCCAGACCTTCTGTCACAGCCCAAGAGTTACCGGCAGTTTTTGAAAGCTCTTCCAAGCGAGCAACCGTTCTGTTCCATCTTTGGGGGATCTTGTGAGGTGCCATTGCCAGGATGTATCTCCTCGCTGGCACTGGGTCCCAGGCGGTGCTCTGAGGGTGTCCCTTCCTGAAAGAGAGCAGAGAAGCAAAGCGAACCACACCATGGGCGAGATCAGCCAAGAGGCCGTGGAGAAATACCTGGAGGACAACCCTCAGTTTGCCAAGGAGTACTTCGCCAAGAGGCTGGCGGAAGCCCCCGGCCCGAGCGGGGCGCTGTCGCCGGCGGATGAGTGGGCCCTGTGCGCCGAGCTGCTGCGGGCGGTGCAGGAGGAGGCCCGCGGCGCCGAGCCCGCGGTGCACGGGGCCCTGCAGAAGCTGGCGCAGCTGCTGCAGGCCGACCGCTGCAGCCTGTTCGCCTGCCGGGCTCGCAACGGCACGCCTGAGGTGGCCTCCCGGCTGTTCGACGTCACCCCCACCTCCAGGTTTGAGGACAACCTGGTGGGCCCCGACAGAGAAGTCGTGTTCCCGTTGGAAATTGGGATAGTGGGTTGGGTTGCTCACACGAAGAAAGCCGTTAATGTCCCAGACGTGCACAAGGTAGGTGGCTTTATGACGGTGGGGCCCACCGGATGTCTTGGCGGGGCTGAGGAGGGGAAGCAATGGAGAGAGAGCCGGGCGCCGAGGGCCACCCTTGTAGCGTGGGTTTGGCTATAACCTGAGTAGGAACGGTGGGGAGAGGATCCGCCAGGCCAAGGGTTGCCAGATTTAGCAAATAAAAATACAAGATGCCCAGTTCAGGTTGAGTTTCAGATAAACAATGAGTAAGTTTTTAGTGTGTGTCCCTTGTAATGTTTTGCATTTTGTCAGGCAAACTCACCTGGGCCTGGTGCATTCCACGGGTGCTCCTTGCATCTCGTCCCTGCTCTGGGAACTTTCCTTCTGAACAGCGCGGCACAGCGGTGCTATTGGGAGATCAGAAAGCTCCTCGATGCTGAGACTTGTGAACTGCACCCACCCACACACACACATACACACCTCTCACTCACAACCTTTTCAGGTCACTCTGTGCTCTGGGATGGACTGGCTCACAAGTGAACACTTTCACCTACAGACCAGATGTGCAGAAAGAAAAAATACCATTTGAAAGTTCAGATGTTCACATTTGGATTGTGAAAAGTGTAAATTTGGGTGGTAAGTGCAATTGACCATCCCAACCCCCTATAACTCAGCTGTACTCAGAATCAACTCCAGGGGCGCCTGGCTGGCTCAGTCCGGGGAGTGTGTGACTCTTGATCTCCGGGTGATGAGTTTGGGCTCCATGTTGGGTGTAGAGATTACTTAAACTTAAAAAAAAAAAAAAAAAAAAGAATCCACTCCAGTCATGTAGTTTGCCCCTGAAAACCCACAGCGTCCTGCACAAACACAAGGCATTGTTACATGCTTTTAAAAACAAACACACAAACAAAAAAAATCACTCTTCTTGCCACCAGTGCTTATTCATTTTAAAAAGATTACAAAATACAAATAAACAGAAGGGAGGAAATATAAATCACTCATAATTGTTCTGCTCATCAGTAACCACAGGTACCAGCCTGTACTTTCTCCTGCTGACTTTTTTTCTGTACGCACGCCCCATTAGTATGATTTGCTGCTAACCAAAGGGAAGCAGTAGCTTATGATGGAAGGGAATTGATGGGGAAGTGGTCCCCAAAATCTCTCTGCTTTCTGTGCCAAGGTTTGTCGGGTCGTGAATGGGGGCAGCTGGTCACAGGAGGATAATCCCCTTCATGCCTCCTGAAGCTGATTACAGGGGGACAGCCGCATGGATCCAGAAAGCACAGAAGTCGTCAAACATTAGCAACACTCTGCAAACAACCACACCACAGCCCTTAGGTGCAAGGGTTGCCATCAGATAGCACAGAGTCCCTCAGTCCTTTCTGATCCCTCCCTTCCGTGAATTCAAGCTGGTCTAAGCTTCTGGGGCTGACTGCCCCCGCTTCCGTGACTAAAACAATTTGCGCCCTTTCAGCAAAATTCTCTTGACACCAATTAGGAGGCTATGCCCATTCACCCTGAGGCTTTCTCACGGGAATATGCTTCTTGCCAGTCTCCACCATCTCCAAAATTACTAGGACTTCAAACTTAAAGTGACATGCAAGTTTGTTTGTTTTTTTTTTTTTTTTTTTTTTTCTGGAAAAAAACTTGCTTAAAGGGACAGGTAAAATGATTTCTGTTGTAATGCTTTATTAATGAGCCTAGTTCCACATGCTGAGAAGAGAATAATAGCAGAGAGCTACTTAACAGATCAGGCAGCCTTGGTCTGTTGCTGTCCATGGTGAGCAACGCTGCATGAACAGGACAGTAATGGAGGTGGAGGTGGGCAGGAGTCGTGTTTTTCCTTTTTTTTTTTTTTTTTTTTTTTTTTTTACCTAAGGACTCCTGGTTGTTATGGGCAGAACAGAGAAGTATATGTTGAAGACAGACACCCTGCTCAGCTCGTTTGCTTCCATTTCTACTGCTTCTAAGCGTTTTTTCTCATGGTTGGTAGAATATTGCTTTTCAACTCTGAGTGCACATTGAAATCGAATTGGGAGCTTTAAAAAAAATACCATGCAAGACTTAATAGACCAATACACCAGACTCTCAGGGGTTGGGATGCAGGCAATAGTATTTTTTAAAAGCTCCCCAGGCGATTCTAAAATGCAGTCAATATTGAAAAACACTGGTGTGTTGGGTGAGCAGATGCAGGAGGGAAAAGTGGATTCCAAGGCAAGCATGGGATACCAGACGGAAGGGGCTCCGGCAGTCTGGAGCTGACTTCTTCCTTGGGAAGAGGAAGCTGAGGCTGCATCTTTCCTACAGTCCATGGTATGGTCAGTGAGTGAGAAGGGCTGGACTAGATGAGGTGTCCCCACTCTGTGTCCAATGATCTTTCTACCCTCCCCCTACCACACATCCCTGCAATTTTGCCAGACTTTAATCAACTGTGGTAAAATCTGCAAAGGGAAAGATGGAAACCAATGTTTTAATGAAATTTCTACTAATTCTTTCCTGTTTCTTTGTATCTGACAATTTCTAGGCATTTTCACATTTGTAATCTATTTGATTCTGGCAAAGACCCTGCAAGGAAGGAAGGACCATGTTTTTATTTCCATCCCGTATATGTAAGAATCTTCTCAGTGGCAATTAGGCAGCATGTGATGGGTCTGGGACGATAACTTGGGTCTTCTGAGGTCTCCCTCTTTTACCACACCACTGACCACACATGTCTTCTCTCTGGTTGACAGTGTTGGCACACGTGAGGGAAGGACGTGTCACACCTAGAAAAAGAGGTAAAGCCAGATGCCCTGACCTTGGGGGATCCATGAGAGTGATAGCAGGGAAGCCACGTGGTGTAGGGTGAGAGCCCGACCCCAGTGCAGGTGCAGGCCTGAGACCAGGTAATTGTGTGATAGATTGCTTTTCTGCACCTGAGACATAGAGGCAAATAAATATACAGATTCAACGTACGTAAAGTGCCTGGTTCCTAGTAGGTACTCAATAAACTACAACTACGATAATACTATCTTTATGCCAAGGGGCTTTCGGGGTCTGTGTTTAGGTGGCTAAAAAAGGGTCAATGATTATTGCCTGTTTTTAAAACAGGTTAAAGACAGGAAAACTTTTAATAATAGGAAACTGAGAGATATCCTCCTCAGGTTAATGATTTCTTTCTGTTGGGCAAACTGCTGATCAACTCTATGGGTGGCTTTCATTCAGAACGTGGTTTAAAAGAAAGCCACGGAGAAGTCCTAAGTTTTCAATAATTAACAGGTTGCCTATAGCTGCCGTACTTCTGTCCTCTGTATTCCTTCTCTTCTCTCTTTCTGGCTCCTGGTCTCAAGGGATAATGGTGTTTTATCAGAATCTAACAACGGGAAGATTGGATGAGGGACACAGTAAGTCTGCTGCTCTACATAATTTCTCCAGTTGCCTTCAGTGGCTTCTTTGAAGGGCCATCAAGGGGAGTTTGTGAATCCAAGAAATACAGGAATTACTCAAGCATACCTCACTGGGGCCTGTTTGAGCTGGTGAACCGGAAAGCCTCACCTCGCCTACTGTGTAATCTGACAGCTGGTTTTATCTAGGGCTTTCAGATACAATAATAAGCAAGCATTACATTTTGAAACTTGTAAGTCATTTTCTCAAAACAGCCGATTAAACTTAAGAATATTTCCTTGTGTTTAGAATCTAGGATAAAATAGCATCATGGTTTGAACCTGCAGAGTGAAGTGTGTTTGCAAAGAAACACTGCCTGACTCCATCATCCCCTGGTGCGTGTGTCTGGTATTTTGATTATTCATTTAGTGGCCGAGATCGGTGTGTAAATGAGGCAGAACGGTAATCACAAGAGAGAACTACTTCTCATCCAGGGAGGCCCAATGAAGTCCCAGGTGTCTCTTCCCAGTAATTTTTGACCATCGATTATGTGTCAGAGACTTTTCTAAGTGCTCTACCCATCCTGCATTGTTCTATGTGTCAGGAACTCTGGACAGTTCACAGTATCAGTGTTCCTGTTTTCACAAAGGCTAAGTAGCCTTCCCAGGATCACACAGCTGGTAAACTGAGGCCTGGTTTCAGCCAGGGTACTCTGACTCCAGAGCCTAAGTAAATAGCTGGTTTGTGTGGGTCCACGGTAGGAAAGGTAGAAAAGAGACCTGGGATAAGGGGCTGCATTTGACTCCTTTAGCATCTCACTGCTTCTAAGGGATCCTCCACAGGAGTGAATCACCCACTGAAAGTACAGATTCCTGGGGGAGATTGATTCTGTTTTAGGAGGTTAGGACTCGGTGGGTCTGCAGATCTGCATTTATCTGCAGGTGGTTGTGAGGCACAGCCCAGGTCTACTGCTCTGAGCTGAGCTGTGACTTCTGTTGACCAAGTGGCCCTGTTCCCTGGTAGATTCCGGCCCAGAAGTCTCACACCAGAGGACTCCCACCTTTTTAATTTGGGAAACTGAACAGAGTCCAGCCTCTAGGGGTTTGTGCTGTTCTTAGAAGCACCATCAACACAGGGAAATGAAAATAATACAACCTATGAAAGGAAAACCACATTAATTTTGGCCTGTGAGTCTCGGAGTCAGCCTGAAAGTTCGGTTCAATTGAAGGTTCAGTTGAAGGTTCAATTGAAGGTTCAAAGGAGAGATAGTATGAGCCACGAAAGGCTGAGTCTACACCCATCTAGAGTGCGTGATCCTCTAACTTAGAGCTGATAAGAACGACTATCCTTGATCCTCTGATGCTCTTCCATTTATGGGCCTCTTCATACTCATCACTGTGCCCTTTCCATGGCGAGGGTATTAGAATCATCTCTCGCATCTACTGCATGAGGCTTGTATCTGGGAAGATCCTCTTCGTCTCTCCCAAAGAGAGAAATTAAAAAAAAAAATGCATGAAAGACATTAAGTTGGTAGAACATTAAAAACTAGTAAGCATCTCGTGCTGGCAAGAGAGTGGTCCTCTCACACATGACCAGTGTAAGTAAGATTTCCAACTTGTTATGAAAGTAATCTGTGTAAATAAAAACCACATACACCTGTGGATCCAGCAAAAGGGATTTCCACTGCGGGGAATCCATCACATAAAAACGAAAGCAAGCATGATTAGCACAATGTTGTTTGTAGTGGGGAAAACTATAAACAGGCTAAGTCAGTACAGAATGGTCGAGTGGACCACAGGCCTCCCACACTGCGCTATTGTACAAGAATCTAGAGGGTAAATTCACATCCATATGCACTGGTCCGGAGGGAAGTCCACAAAATATTGTTATGTGATGAATGTCATGCGTAAATTCGAAAAGAAAACTTTATGAAAAGGGAAAAAGAAAATCATTTGTCCAAACATTTAGGGAAAGGTACGCAAGGAAACATACTAAGCAGTTAACACTGGTTCTCTCAAGTTGGTGAGATTAGAATCAGGTGGAGAGTATTAATCTTTTTCTTTGTGTTATGATATACTGGTTGTCTGATTCCAAGTGCACATTTTAATTGTCATAATTAGAAAGAAGAGCTCGGTGGCCTATACCTGTAATCCCAGCCGTGCGCTCCTTCCCAGCACACTTTCTGTCCGTTGTAACCTTGCTTCCTCATAGCACTTCACTTTCCACTTTGCCGTGACATCACCTCTTTTCTCCTGGCCCAACCTCAGCCTCGCCTAGAGAGGCCATAGCTCAGGTGGGAGATGCTCGTCCTGAGACCGGTGAGTTCATTCTGTGCAATCATGGGATGGGGGTGTGTGTGGGACCACTGTGCCGGGGCCCCAGTTGTCTATACAGTTTGGACTAGAGAGAGTGGTCTGCTGCCATTCCCGGATCTACACTGCGTGGTTCTGTGCTGCTGTGGCAAACATGTGAATGTGTCTTTCAGAACAGCCATTTTTCTGACTTCATGGACAAACAAACCGGCTATGTCACAAAGAACCTGCTGGCAACACCAATCATGATAGGCAAGGAGGTTCTTGCTGTGGTTATGGCAGTTAACAAAGTAAATGCATCTGAATTTTCCAAAGAGGACGAGGAGGTAACGCTAACCCTGGGCATCGAGTCAGAGGCTTGGGAAACTGATTTGTTGTTTAACGAGAGAAAGATATCATATCTGATTTGGTTTTCTCTGCCTTCCATAGGTCTTTTCCAAATACCTCAGCTTTGTTTCTGTCATCCTAAAACTTCATCACACCCAGTACCTGTACAGTGTTGAATCCCGGAGAAGCCAGGTAACAGGAAGGTGACATTAATCACTCCATGCCGACCTGTTCTGAACAGAGGGACCCAGAGGCAACAAACTCAGACCCCTCCTATCACTCATGGGGGTTTAAGCCACACGGAGCAGATTCCCAAACTTTAGTCCCAGTTGTCTTCTCGTGGTCTGCTTCTGCCTCCCACCCCCCTTCCCTGCCTCTCCGTCTGTAGGTACCACTGGCTTGCCTTTCTTCAGTCTTTATCCCGGGTAGCCATGGTTTCTTCTGTGGGTTGGCTATAATTAGAGTAACCTACCCTACATGCTTGTTGTAACTATCAAATGATCATTATATGAGTTTGTAACATAAAGCTCTTAGCGGTGCCTGCTACATATTGAAGCCCTTAATTTGAGGAGCAAATCACTCTTCTGAAGTCTGTTGCCTCCTTGAGCCAGAAGCATAAAGAACAACATTGGTAACCAGGGCACCTGAGTCCAGGCTGCTCTCTGAACCTCAGTTTCTTCATCAGTACAATGTGGGGGAGAGTGGTGGGGATGGAGGGCTTCCACATCCCTTCCCATCCAACTGTCCAGGTAAGGTTACCTCTGGGTAGCTCAAGATGCATGGAACAAGGCCTATGGCTTTCTCCCCTTAACTGCCAGCACAAGCCAGAGGGCCCCCAATACTGGGCCCTCTCCCCCCAAACTGCCTCTGCCTCCAATTTTAGGTCACTTGCCCTTTGAAGCCAAAACGTTCGGGCACGGGGACCAACCATGAGTTACCACTTTCATAAACCCACACCCTTGCATCTGACTAGTTTGTCAGACAGGTACACGTTCAAAAATGAAATTGCATTGTTTACTGATATGTGTTCTTTTTGTCTGAGACACCTTCTCCTTTCTTTTGGCTAATGCTCCATGCCTTCACTGTATTTTGTTCTGTTTTCTCTTTAATTCATCCTTTCAGATCCTTATGTGGTCCGCCAATAAAGTATTTGAAGAGCTCACAGATGTTGAGCGGCAATTTCACAAAGCACTCTACACAATTAGAACATATCTGAACTGTGAACGCTACTCCATCGGACTGCTGGACATGACCAAGGAGAAGGTCCTCATTCTTCCATACATTTTGTCTCACCTCAAATCGTCTATACAAGACAGTGATCCATTAAAAAATGGATAATATTCACACACAATGTATAATGTTCATTTCTCATCTTGTTTCATTCATTAGGTTGGAGCTCTCCTAGCTCAGCATAAGTAATGAACACTGTCTTGTTTCTATTTCTTATTCTCCTTGTGAATTGAAGTTATTTTTTTCAGAGTAATTGTTCTAAGTGGATAAACACAGGACCAAGTGTCAGGAGAGCTGGGTTCTGATCCTGGCTCTGGGACTTTGTAGTCGAGTGTATTTGGGTTAGGGTGCTTTTGGCTACAAGTAACATCAGACCCAGCTAAAAGCATCTTTAACAATAAGACAGTTATTATCTCATTTAACAAGAAGTCCCAAGTTCTTCCTGGAAGAAGAAGGGCAGAAGAAGGGCAGTTCTAGGTCTGGTTCATTGAGAACACAGCACAGTCATCAAGGCCCCGGGGGCTTCCCGTTTTCCCACGGCAGGGTCTCTGCCGCCTTCAGCATGGTGGCAAGGTCTCCTCTTGGGGTGGCAAGATGGCTGTTATAGCTCAAGGCATGGCACATGGACAGGACCAAACTGGGAGGCTTTTCCTGTAAATGTCACCTTCATCACCTTTCATGTGATGTGAGGAGCACCCTTCCCCAGAAGCGCCTTGGCAGATTTCTCCCCCGTCTTCACTGTCCACAACTGGGCCATGTGCCTGCCCTCAGACTAATCCCAGGCATCTCATATGGGCCACCCAGGGCCCATATGTACAAGCCCATATTCCCTGAGAAAAATGACCACCTGGCACCTAAATAAAATCAGGGTCTGTTAGAGAGGAAGAGGGAGAGAACAGATGTTGGGTAAGGTGGCCACACTGTTGGTCGTGCTGCATGACCTTGGCCAAGCCTCTTAACCTATTTAGATTTAGTTTATTTATCTATAAAAGAGCCACTAGCTATTGAGTCCCTTTGACTATGTGTCAGGGCAAGTGCTCTGTATGTATTGTTCATTAACGCTCACCACAACCCTATAGCATCAACTCTATTATTATCCCTGTTTTACAGATGAAAACGCTTGAGTGACTTGTTCACATTCACAAGTTCGTAAGCGATATTACTGGAAATCGTAGGTCTTTTCCAGCTCTAAAATTCTGGATTTATAAAATAAATAAGTAAATAAAATATGCAAAGCCATGAAACTCATAGAAGATATAGTAGGTCGTGGAACAGTTTGTTTAATATGTTTAAATATAATTGCTTCCAGGAATTCTATGATGAGTGGCCAATCAAACTTGGAGAAGTCGAGCCTTATAAAGGTCCAAAGACACCAGATGGCAGAGTAAGTGCAAACGTCTTCCTCAGTGATATGTGTGCATGGTATAGGGCGCCAAAACCAGTAGGGAGGAAAGAAGAGTGCTGGCCCGAGAAGCCCTGGATTCTAGTCCTGTAAGTTTCTGGGGGACCTCAGAGTAGTAGAAAGAACACTGGACAAGGAGTTTGAGGTTCAAGTGCCAGGTCTTCCCTAGCCAGCTAGGTGCTCCTTGCCTTAACTAACTCATTGTTTAACCTCTCAATTTCCTTTTCTGTAAAGCCGGGCTTAGCGAATCAATAGATCTCAATAGGGAGGGACACATCAGAGCCACCTGCCCAGCTTTTTAAGTGCACTATGCCCAGGCCCTCCTTCAAACCTGCTGGACTCGAGACTCCAGGCGAGGGTTGGATAGCTGTGTCCCCCTTGACACAAGCTTCAGAGGGCAGGAACGATGTCTCACCACCATGTTCCCAGACACACAGGAAAGTGAAGGTACTGGGATAGAATGTGTCCAGGCCTTGGGGTTTTCATCTGCCCAAAGAAGTAGAGAGATTAGTTCTCAAGTCCCTTCCAGCTTGGAAGGTGGGAAATGTTCATAATACAGTGGGGAAGAGAAAACATTGACTGAGGCTGAGAAATTACATGGTTTGTTCCACTGAAGTTAATAGTCAGGTATTTCTGGACAATAGAAAGGGATCAGCTAAAAGTAAAACAAGATTCCCGTGAAAGCTGTTTGGATAAACTCAACTTTTAAAATTTAGCTTAACAGGCTTGTTCATGTAGATAAATAGCCAATAGTATTTTCTAGTTGTGTTGCAAGCTTGTAATCAGGACATGAGTAATTTGGTGATAGTTATGCAGAGCAATGTGGTTAGAATGTAAGGTACCATTTAAATGAGTTTTAAAGTATAAGCTTGCCTATAAGAGGTGTTTTCTTTGGGAAATGAGATCACTCTCATAATCTCTTTCCTCTTAGGAAGTCATCTTTTATAAAATCATCGATTACATTTTACATGGAAAAGAAGAGATCAAAGTGATCCCGTGAGTACTGTCCTCAGCAGCCAGGAAGTTGCCATTTTGTTTTCGCGCACAGTGCATTTCTTCTCTGTATGACAATGATTTTCTTTCTTCTAATCTTCCTCAAGGACACCTCCTGCAGACCACTGGACTCTCGTTAGTGGGTTGCCGACCTATGTTGCTGAAAATGGATTTGTAAGTTATTGAACACATTTAAACCTTGAATAATATTGGATGAAGCCCTTATCAACTAAGGGGTGGGAGCAGTTGTGAAAGTAAAATGCACACACATGTGGGATGCCCACACAGGACATGGGGGAGAGGCATCTTGGCAGTTGAAAGTAGGTTGACTGGAGACTTCCAGATTACACACAAATATTTAGTCATTGTGAGAAAGATTCATCCATTCCCGCAACTTCTTATTCTGTTAGCCATGCAAATTTCAGACATCCTTTAGAAGTCTGTGACCATTATTCATGTTAGGTTTAATTTGATCTCAAGTACAGTTACCTTGGTCAAGACTTTTGAAGCATGGGAAATTACTGACAAGAGAGAAAAATGAATAAATGGGGAACTTTGCCACTGATTGCAATGCAAAATGTAGTGGGTTGATAAAGTAAGTGAAGATCTTTGCCCCGGTCTATCACGTGGGGTGGGATGGGATGGACAGATAGCAGGCCAGGTCTGGCTAAGAGAGGTCAAGATATAGGCAGACAACAAGCAAGAGGTCTCTGGTAGGTCCCACAGGTCTCCAGGCCAGAGAACCAGAGTCACCATATTTTTCCCACTCTGCCTCAGCCATGCTTTCCTTCCTTCTCGTGGCTGATTTCTCTCCCTTGTTGGGCTTCTCCACCATCTGTGTCATCTTTTGGCACCAAGATTCCTCCCTGCGGGAGTTCAATGCTTCCAACATTTCTTAGTGTTGGCATTTTCCTATCTTCCCCGTTATGAATCCAAGTTTCTGTAATGTATTTATAGCACTTATTTGCATATTTGCATATTTGATTTCGCTTTAGCATTGTCCTTGTGTTTTGAGCAGTGTTCGTTCATCTTCATTATTTAGTAAATGGGCATGTGAATTATAGTGACTAATAGAGTCACTTGAGGGTCAGAGGGAAGGAGAAATAAAACCTAGGTTAGCTCCTGTTTTCTTTGACCGTCACAAATTTGCCTCTGCTTAGTGTGAAAGTTGCTGGGTTTGGAACAGTAGCAGAGTAAGGAAAATTCCAGATGTGACTGCAGGATGTTCTTATGTCAGGGTGCTTTGCTTTGGGGTTTCCAGGAGGCCTAAACCCTGGGGTCACTGGGTACAGGACCAGGTGGCCTCAAAACAGGTGACATGATCCCTTTTTCTAGGTAGAGACATGCCAAAGGGGAAGAAAAGAAAACGAAGAGAAAAAACAACTTTATTTCTTTTAGGAATAAACAGCACTTTACACTAACAAATATCATGTTTTCAAAATCACTCCAAAATAATTGGAGTGTTTTTTATTTTTAATTTTTTTTTTAATTTTTTTTTTTTCCAACGTTTATTTATTTTTGGGACAGAGAGAGAGCATGAACGGGGGAGGGGCAGAGAGAGAGGGAGACACAGAATCGGAAACAGGCTCCAGGCTCTGAGCCATCAGCCCAGAGCCCGACGCGGGGCTCGAACTCACGGACCGCGAGATCGTGACCTGGCTGAAGCCGGACGCTTAACCGACTGCGCCACCCAGGCGCCCCTGGAGTGTTTTTTAAATGTTACTCCTGACTTAGTAGTAATGACGAAAACATTCCAATTCATTCCTGAGTCCACAGATACCACAACTTTTCAGCGTCTGTACATAACCAGATTGCTCGACCATTGACCCCCATCCTTTGTTTCCTTGCAGGCCACCTAGGCAGTTTTCTAGGGAAACAGGGTTTCCCCAAAAATCAGTTTGGAGAAAACGAGTGTGTCAAAAGCCAGTTCATTGAATGGTTAATTTGCCAAGTCATCAACTTGCCATCTTACCAACTTGCCAAGGGATTGATTCCCAAAGCAGGGGAGGATTTTCCACCAGGTTTTGGTTCTATCACAGACCCACTGCACATGCTTCACTGCTGCCTTCCACATTGGAGCTCCTTCCCTGGGCCCCATCCCTGCTCTCTGAGAGCCCAAGACTGGCGGCAAACTGTTGTAAATCTAGTTTAAGGTATTTCTCACAAAATTGCTCATTAGGCAAATTGGCATTCCCAAAGTGATTTCCAGAGAATTGAGCTTGAGCCATTTCCTGGGACTCTAATTATGATTAGGGTGAACATACATCCAGTTTGCCTGGGCCAGCTTCCATGCACACCTGTTGTGCTTGAGTTATCAATAGTCCTCCCTTTCACTCCCAAAGGTATCACCCTATCATATGCACTTACAAGAAGCAGGACTTACTAAAAACATATTTTGTGTCTAGCACAGGATTTTCTCCAACTTGACATTATTGACATCTGGGGCCAGACAATTCCTTGTGGGGAACTATCCCGTGCACTGTATGATGTTCAGCAGCATCACTGCCCTCTACCCATCAGATGCTCTACACCACCCTGGCTGGGAACCACTAGCCTAGAGGATGATTTCACACATTTCAGCAGACCCAGCCAGAACAATGCATTCCTGGGCGGGGCGGGGTGGGGGCTGCTGTAATATCGTGGTGCACTCTATGACTCAAGAGCCCTGGGTGCCTTGACTTGGTCCTGCCCTGGGCAAATCCCTTGGCAAATCCTTGACCTTGGGCCCGGGAGGGAGAGAGGGAAGGAAGGAGGGAAGGAGGGAGGAAGGAAGGAAATAGAACCTTCCCAGAATCTCTGTCATCCCTGCCCCAGCAGAATGACCTTCTCCTCAGCTTCCTCCACTCCTTGGTCTGAACAGCTAAAAGTTTTGAATTTGGAAGAAGAATCCTTAGAGGCTGGGAAGAGTAGGCAGAAGCAGAGATTGTGCTAAATGTCACACAATGACTTAATTAGCAGAAGAGAACCTCAATGTGTTGTTAGCAAATTTGGCCCAGCCGTGGCTCAGTGTGAATAATTTGCCTGCAAACCATGGAGAGGCGCAGAAGAAACCCTCGCCTCAAATGCATCCTTTCTTACACTGCTCTGTGGGTTGGTGGTCCCCCCTCCGCACGATGTTTCAGGACTTTCATGTCCTCTTGCTTTACAGATATGTAACATGCTGAACGCCCCCGCAGATGAGTACTTCACCTTTCAGGTAACTCTGCCCTCCGCCAGGCCTCCTATCACTGCTGCCCCCTCCCCCATCCTCAGGGTCTGCCTTGTGCTCAGGTGGCCGGGAGACAAGCACAAGGCTTACGTCCCATTCACCCTGGAGGGACCAGGGTCACCAACCAAGTAGCAGATTCTTCAGGGAAGGGAGAAGAGGTGGGAGGTGCAGGGGGATGAGAGGAGACAGGGTGTTTATCACCCCAGCACTGGGCAGGGAAGCGGGGGGACCCTGCCCCTTCTCCATGCCCTCCCACTCCTGGTCACTCAGTGCTTCAAACAGTGCCTGGCACATCATAGGTGCTCACTAAGTGTTCTTCGCAGGAGTGATCAGCTGCACAAGGTCTACCACCTGGATTCAGCCCTTTTTGGTTTTCCCAGGCCCTTCCCTGCAGCTTATTAGAAAAGAAAAACTATCTATCGGGTCCTCGGGGGCCTCTCCTGCTGTCAGACTCTTGGTTTTATCTTTCCTCCTGCAGCATCCTGGGATCCCCCTCCCTACCTGTCCCCTCTGCCACCCCCTCCCCACGTGACTGCTGGGGAGGAACTCGCATCTATCTCTGCGGCCCCTCCCTTTCTGCCTTCTGGTCCGTGTTCTGTGTCCCTATTTTCACAAACATCCACTTAGAGCCCTAGTTCCGGTCAGGAATAGAGAGCCACCAGTGTCTTCCTGTCTGTCACACAGACACACATACACAGAGCCCCAGCTATGCCTGCTGGACAGGCTGCCTCCTTGGGCGAGAGGGGTGTGCGAACAGCAGCAGATGCAAGCCGGGCCTGGGGAAACCTACGGGCTCCTGCTTTGTTTCCTGGAAGGTTTCCCTCGGATCTCCTTGTTCGTCCCTCTGCTCACTGATGTGGAAAACACACAAACACCATATGGCGCATTTGCTCCTGTTCCTCCCTCCTTGCAGCCAAAGCCTCACTGTGACCATGGTGTGCTGGCCCTGACCCCTACATTTATGGCAGTCGGGTGCCGGGGAAGAGTACACAGGAAGGAGCAAGGGGGCAAGCACTTTCTAAAGTGTCTGACCCTAAGCAGTCCTTGTCGGAACAGGGAGGGGGGGGAGCTGGCCCGGGAGAGCCCGGCCTCTGCTCTGATATTTGGGGGCAGCCACACATGGCTCCGAGAATAAAGATTTTGAGAACCACTCAAATCTTTTTCCCCAAAGCTTTGAATGTCAGGACATAATAAGTTGAGGCTGGGTTTCTCTGCTTTTCATTCCAAGTATAAAGACGAGCTCGCCAACTAATAAGCAGTTGTTTATTGAGCACCTGTCATATGCCCAGCACCGGCCCCTCACTTACATGGAAGCCAACAGTGTAGGAAATGCTCTTCCGCAGGATTAGGAAATAGCCTCACAGACAAAAATCAACAACTCCGAAACATTTGGAAATCATCTAAACTGCTACCTTGTGTGCTCCAGGCTAAAAGTGCTGTTAGAATTCTGAAAAAGAAAAGTTCCGTATGGGTGGAAAAGGTGAGAGAAGGCTTCACAGGAGAGGCAGGCCAGCCTGGGCCTCTGGGGATGGCTCACTGTGCTGAAGGAAGCAGAAGAGCTACCCGGGGAGCTTATTTAAGATGCACATCCTCAAATTATGACACAAGCTTGAAAAAAAAGAAAAAAAGTCTTGCACGTTGACCTTACGCCACACTTTGAGAAATGCTCCTAAACTTCTGTGTCTGTATCCCCCTAGAATGTTATCAACCTGAGATTAGGGCCTGTGGTTAGTAGCCCCAGCAACTAGCCCAGGTCCTGGCACATCACAGGGGAACACAAAAGACGGTTTTGATGGATCCGTCAGGAACACAGAAACCACACTAGGTATTTCAACAGAGAGAATTTAATATAAGGAATTAGTTAAGCAGGTGTTGGGGGACAGAAAAAGTGAATGGGGAACACTGAGGCTTCCGATCCTTATAGCAGTGGGCAAAAGAGAAGCCATTAGGGTTGTTACAGTGTAGATACTTGGTTCCAGTACACTGCATCAAATGGCCTAGAACACTTTTATGGCTCTATAGTCCCAGCTAATTTCTGACCCAGTGTAGGAATTGTGCAGCTCACATAGAGATTAGACTATTCTTCCTTAAAGATAACCAGAGTTGGGGGAAGGTAGCTACGACAGGGTAGTAGTTCAGGGAAGCCTGTGATGCTCCATTAGTCCTCTATCTTGATCCCAGTGGTGGGAGCACGTACGTACACATGTGATGAGCTTGCATAGAAATACACACACGCATGCACACACACACACAATAAGTACACATAAACCTAGTGAAATCTGACTGAGATCCATGGATTGTATCAGTATCTATTTCCTGGATTTGATGGTGCACTACAGTTACACAAGCTGTTACCTCTGGGGAAACTGGGTGAAGGGTACCTACAGCTTCCCTATACATTTCTTTTGCAACATCCTGTGAATCTATAGGTATTTCAAAATTAAAAGTTAAGAAAATAATCTAAATGTCCTTCCTGTTTGTAGAAAGGACCTGTAGATGAAACTGGCTGGGTCATTAAAAATGTCTTATCCCTGCCTATTGTCAACAAGAAAGAAGATATTGTGGGAGTAGCTACATTTTACAACAGGAAAGATGGAAAACCTTTTGATGAATATGATGAACACATTACTGAAGTAAGTGCAATCATAAACTAATGGAGACAAATGAAATTCATGAAACAATAGAGGTGGCGCAATTATTTGTTATTCTGGAGTGATATTTTTGAAGGGCCATTAAGGCATGAGTCACATATGTTTGCGGTCAATATGTGGTTATTGTGTCATTTCTGTTTCCTGGCTTCTGTAAACTGCAACATTTTCTTCCAAAGATTGAACTTTGGCTTAATCAAAATTCTTTACAATATTAGGCAACTGGACAGAAATTTTCTATCTCCTTTCCCCACCCCTTCTATTCCTTATGTTTCTTGCTGTCACCCTCAATCCTCTGAGTTTCAGGCTGTGCTTTATTCTACTGGATATTGTAATTCTTTTGCTCTAATAAAATATTCATGGTGCCTGGTGCACTTTGAAAAGCAAGGGATTAGCCAATTTCATTGTCTGGGGCTGATTATTAGTACGTTTTTGTTCTTAGATTGAAATACGAAGCTGAATTGTTGATGGTAGAAGGGAGATTGATTGAGAGGAAAGAATGTAGATGGTTGCCTCCAAATCAGTTTTTCAGTTTTAGAGAATTGAATCACATTTTATCCATTTCAGACTCTCACACAATTTCTTGGATGGTCTCTTTTAAATACTGACACCTATGATAAAATGAATAAGCTAGAAAACAGAAAGGATATAGCTCAGGAAATGCTCATGAGCCAGACCAAAGCTACTCCTGATGAAGTCAAGTCTATTCTGGTAAGTGGGGAATTCAGTCCTGTGGACATTAGGTGGCATCTAAGCACAGTTCCTGGAATTTGCCTAATTACTTAGAGGTCTGACAAACGAGAATAAGTTTAGTCCTAGGCTAAGGAGGAGGAGACAAGGAGATTGGTGGGGGGTGGGGTGGGGGCTGCGGACCTGGGTGGCCCAGTGGATACAGAGCCTTATTGGACTTCTTAGCTGCTTGGTTGGAATAGCACTTTGCTTAAACAACAACAACAACACAACTCCTGGGTCTGTAGGAGCTGGAGGAGTGACATCTAGATTCAAGTACGTTAGCAAGGAAAAAATATTTCCAGGAAGGGAAGTGTATCAGTCAGTTATTGCCATATACATTGCCATGTGTAACAACCATAACATCTCAGTGGTATACAACATTAAACATCTATTTTTTCACTCATGCATTGGTGGGTTGACTAGTCTTCAACTGATTTCTAGTTGGGCTTGGCTCTAAGCTGTGAGTTTGGTTTGCTCTATGCATACCTCATCCTTCTTGCCCAGAAGCCACTTGATAAATGCTCTTCTTATGGTGAGGTCAAAGGTGCAAGAGAGCAAGCCAAACTGTGCAAGCTCATTTCAAGTCTTCCCTCATGGCACATGCACTAAAATTCTCATTGGCCAAATGTGGCCAAGACCAATATCATGGACGATGGGGAAGCAAGTAGATAGATATTTATTAACAGTGTTCTAATCACCACCAAATGAAGGGAAAATATCACACATCCCCTATCTCTATTCCTTTTATTTCCCTGGTTTTCAGAGTGTGTGTGTAGGTGTAGTTTTCTTGGGGTGGGTTTTGTTTTTTCTGGTCTTGGTTTTGCTGAGTTGCTTGAGGATTAAGAGAAATTTTATTTGACAGTTTGAGATGTTAAAAATGAGAAAACCTGAGGAGGATGAAGAGAAATTTCCATAAACTAATAGAAAAACAAATATAAGCCACTCATTTTTCTCTCTTTCTTGCCTACATATAAATAACCCACATTTCTCTCTCTCTCTCTCTCTCTCTCTCTCTCTCTCTCTCTGTCTCCCCTTCTCTCTCTCTGACAGCCACTGTTACATTTTCAGGAAATAAAAAAAATTCATTACATTATTTTTTTTGGAGAAAATTCTTCATAATCAATGCTATAGGTCTTTTTTGTATCTAGAATACATCTTTGCAAAGAACTCATTACAGCATATTTTAAATACATTTAAACTGATTTTAAGAGTAGAGGAGTCAGATAGAAATTTACTTTATGGGAATTTCACACTTCAATTGCTTTTACATTTTAGAAAATTAAAGAGAAGTTAAATATAGATGTAATTGAAGACTGTGAAGAAAAACAACTTGTCACAATTTTGGTAAGTGTTTTACTTCTATCCTTAACGCCGCTTAAATAAAATCTATTAGGATACATGTTCTCATTTCTCATGTAAGAGTTTCCTCTTCTCTGTCACCTTTAAAGGCTAAAAAGAAAAGAGATTTCTTATTAAGAGTGACCTTTTAGTTCTCTGCATTTTTTTCCTCCTTGTGCCCCCTACAGTCCAATCCATAAAGATAATAGAGAATCAAAAACTAGGCTTCTGCGTAAAGGAACGCAGGCACAGATTCTAGGCATGTCATGGCCTCGTTTATTTTGATAGTTTTGGATGACACTGTGGTCACCCCAGAAGACATGACAGAATTACAGTAGAACAAAGACCCTTCAAGGCACAATTGTCCTCTGCCAGCACTCGCTTCTGTTTTCTGGAACTTGGAGGAATGTGGTTCTTTCCTCTTGTTGCCACCAGTTGAAATGGTTGAAATAACTTCTCTTCCTGTTATTAATCCTATATTTGGTTCTAGGTAGTTTTGCCCAAAACTTCTTTGCTGTAGACATCTTTGCCACAACCATTTCGTGGCAAATATTTTTGCCACATAACTAAGTGATCTGTAAGGCAGTTTTTCTGTAAAAGAGAAAACTCTTTTGACAGTTTGGTTTGCTTTCTTCATTGATGAATTGACTGCCTTCAGCAGAGTTAATCTACTGAAGCTAGTTATCAGTAAAACTCTCGTCTTTATATTATGTAAACCTCAGCTAACCCTCACAATTGTCTATGTAAACCTTAGCTAGCCCTCATAATGGTCTGTATGAACCTCAGCTAGCCCTCATAGTGGTCTATGCTGTGACAAGTACACGGGGTGGTCTTAAAGTAGGGGGTGATGACAACTCCGTATACGGACTTGATAGAAAATACGGTGATAAACCTCACTGGAAGTGTGGAGTAGAATGTGAAGCCAGACTGCGCACCAGGCTGTACTAGACAACGGTAACATGCCAGTCATAATGGCCAAAGCTCAGTTACAAACGCATTACAACCTTAGCATTTCCTCCACATTCCTCATAGAACTTAGGAACGTCTATCAGCAGACATGGGACAATCTGCCAGGAACAAACAACGGTGTAGAAGGCTTTCACAGCACAATACAGACCTCTGTTGCAAATATGCCTCCTAGTATTTGGAAACTGATGCCTCTCTTAACAAAGGAAGAAATTTTAGTGAAAGAAAGAAAGTGTGATGCCAAAGGAGGAGACAAATCAACAAGAAAAAAAAAAAAAAGAGTGTAATACTCTAAATGAAAGACTTTGAAGACAAGCGCTGAGGTTCAATCCACAGAATGAAATCAGTTATTTGCACGGTACTGCCATGAATCTACGCTATACATTCTAAATATATTCAATTTTTTAAAAAAATTTTACAATAAGGTCTCTTTTATTGTGTTATTCATTTTTTTATGTTACATAAAGATGTTACATAATGTTACATGTTTTATGTTACATCCTTTTTAATGAATGTCCCTCTCATTTTTTTCGTGATTTTATTTTTATGGCAAAAATTACCTTATAGCTGACTAATTAGTTACACAGCAAGAATGTTTGCAGTGAAGATGCAATCATGGCAAGGGGAGACGCATGACTTTTGGAGAACTCGGCAATATTTGATTGTGTTTTGAGTTCCTCAGTTTTATGCAGTAATGATTTGGGACAAGCCTGGAACAGATTTTACATTCAAAACAGTCCATTTCCTTGTAAAGCTACTGGTTCTTTGCCCATTTTGTTGCTTCTTCAATGTAAGGGCCTTCGTCCATTAGGTGGAGAACTAGAGAATTTCTAGTGTCAGGATGCCAACTACAGTTTTGTTTTATGAGGAGGACTGGGGTAGGGGTGCGCTGATGAGGAAAGAAATCTCCCTACCTTCCCTCCTTTCCAAGACAAATCAGGAGGCCCTGCAGCTCGCGATCGCCACACCGTAGATCTGGAGAGGATTTCCCAAAGAAGTACCTTCGTCACTCATCCTTAATTCAGTTTTTTCTCATTCATGCAGTAGTTATCGAGAGGTACTATAATTCAAGGAGCTGCGCTGCATCCTGAGGACAAAAGGTAGTGCGGTCTGGTCTTATCTGGTTCAAGAGGCCCCATTTACTGGGGAGATAAAATACAAACAGTGACACTGCCCCAGATGGACGAGTTCATAGACTGTGGACACAATGGCCCGGGGGAGGCCAAGGGCCTGATTCTACTCACAGACAGTGGTCGAATATGAGACAATAGCCGTGGCAATGAGGCTTGATGGGAAGGCAGGAGTTGCAGATAAGGGTTTTGGGGATGGCTGGAGGTGAGAAGGGGAAGCAAGACGGTACAGAACGGGGCCTGAAGACACAAGCGAGCACATTGTCTTAGAGAACCCCAGGCCAGCTGGTGTAGCAGAGCCCCAGGGAGCACAGGGGAGGAGCCCTGAGGCCCAGCGGGAAGGCGGGGCAGCATGACCGCCTGGTACCCCGTGAAGTGGCCTGCTCAGGGGCCCAGGGGGACCCTTCTGGGAACAGACGGAGCAAACCAGCCTCGACACAGGTGGCCATCAGAGCCATTTCATGGCCGAGTTGGGGTAGCAGCTTAACTATGTGATTCCTCAGGGAGGTGAAAACTGGCCTTGGGGTGCCCAGAATTCCCACTTAGCGGACTAACCAAAAGCCTTTGTTCTTACAAACCCTCTGTGTCACAGAGTTTTAAATGGCTGTTCTTCAAAACCTATCATCTTTGTACTAAACTACTATCGTATTGGATTGCCTGTTACTGCAAATGGGATCTGGGAGTCATTCTTCTGCGAACCTCTTCCTTCGTTTCCTGCTAAAATGCACATTTACACTTTAGTGTGACTGAGCCTGAAAGCATTAAAAAGCACTTTCACATTTTATCTTCACTCTGCAAACTATAGGACTGAGACAGCCTCTAGTGGGGAGTCTGTGTGGCATGGAGTTTTCCCCACCCCAGCCCATGAACCTTCTCTTACTCTGATTTTTAAAAGATGTGCTTATTGTCTGCCTCTCCGTGAGAATGCATGTTTCAGGAGCAATGATAATGTCTACTTTATTCATCCATAATGGCTACAACACACATAGGAACCAATAAGTGTTTGTTGAATGAATAAACAATAAATGAATGAAAGAAACAGAAGAACTCACATGGGCAAGGAAGCCGGGAAGGTTTGGAGAGAGAAAGAAAATGACAAGAAGGAGTAGCCAAGGACATAGCAGGGTCCTGTGAGAAATAGAGAAAAGTTTTGTGAATTGAATCCTTGTTAATTCTCTGTGGCACTTGCAGATGAAATTGGCATTGCTAGACAATGAAGACAACAATGTTACCATTATTGTTCCCATTTCACAGGCTGGTTCAGTCTAGGAGATGTAGCTAATCTGAACCCAGAACTGAACACTAGTCTCCTGGCTCCAAACTGTTGCTTTTCAGGGAAAAATTAAAAAAAAGGCTCTGCCTAAAGTGACCAGTCCAAGAGTAGACTGATGAGAGGGGATCACAGGAGGTCACTGGGAGACCTGGGGAACAGAGAGAAGGACAAGGGTGTGAGAAGTCAACTCCGACTCAGGGGTTAGGGGATGAAAACCCATAATTTTACTTAAAACAACCATATACCATTTGGTATTGAAATCTGTATAAAGTAGAGCGTGAACTATCCCCTGGGAGACCTTAAACTTGCTGAGGGACATGGCCTTAGCACAGTGCACAGGACTCAGCACGGGCTCAGTAAATACCCAATGCACTGAATTGCTCCTGTACGTGGACCCACATAGCTCTTGCTACCTTCTCCCTCCTGGCGCTTTCTCTCCTCCCCTGGGATTTCCTCCTCCCTGCCTTCCAACAAATCATCTGAACTCACATCCTTCCTGAATCTCTCCTTCTTCAATCCCACTTCCAACCTGCCTTCAATTTCTCCCCCAGCCCTGGGCCCTGGATGTTATGCTCTGTGAGTATTCTAAGCTCTCACCTTTCAATGATCTATACTGTATAACCATTTCAATAGACCACGTTCTTTAAGGGCAAGATCCATAATTTTGTTTCCTCAGCCATGTCAATACTCATGTGCTGAGTTCACTCCCTAACCTATCTATAGTCCTCAATCCTAACAAGGTGTGGGGGTAAATGAGGTGTCTGCAGGTGTACCAGTGCACCACAGAGCATTTGTTCATTCAGTCCACAGACATGTCCCAAGCACCTGTCTGGGACAGGCCCTGCCAACTCTGGGCTACCGCAGCAAATAAGACACGTGTGCTCCCACACTGTGGTGCCCACAGTCTACTGAGCATGTAAAGAGTACGATAGAAAAAGGGGCGCCTGAGTGGCTCAGTCAGTTAAGCGTCCGACTTCGGCTCAGGTCACGATCTCATGGTTCAAGCCCCGCATGGGGCTCTGTGCTGACAGCTAGAAGTCTGGAGCCTGCTTCTGATTCTGTGTCTCCCTCTCTCTCTGCCCCTCCCCTGCTCACACTCTGTCTCTCAAAAATAAATATATGTAAAATAAAAACTAAAAAAAAAAAGAATACAATAGAAATGAATTAAGTGATCACATACTATTTACTAAACATTTCTTGAATAGGGAAATAAAGTTGAGTACTGAAAACGGGTAAGGCTGCTGCAACTAAACATTTCATTTAGCAGCAAAGAAAGAAAACAGCCATTGGAGATGGATTTGGAATTGAATTCCAGCACTCAGAAAGTTTCTTAATATAGCTAAGTCTCAGTGTCACCATCTGGAAATGGGGATAATTGTGCAGGTTTGTTGTGAGGATAATAACACATGTAAACCGCATCCCCCAGAGCCGGTCCCACTGAGGCTCAGTGGGGTTGCATGCGGTATCCTTTTGTGGTAATTTTGTTTTACGCCCAGGGCTGAATGTGTGAGACCAAAGGGAAAGAAGATGCATGTAACCTGAAACCATCTGTCCTTGTCCCAACAGAAAGAGGACTTGCCAGACCCACAGACAGTGGACCTGTACGAATTCCGCTTCAGTGACTTCCCCATCACAGAGCACGAATTGATTAGGTGTGGGCTGCGACTCTTCTTTGAAATAAACGTGGTGGAGAAATTCAAAGTACCCGTAGAGGTCAGATCGCATTTAATTTAAAATACTGTGTGATTCTGTTGCTGTACTCGCTAATGTGTCCCGTGGTTCAAAAGATTAACTTCAGTTAGGATTTTCAATTATTATTAACTTTGTAAATATATCAGCTTAAACCCTGTCAACAAGAACAACCTATCTTTTTAGATAAGATTGTCACAGACCTTGTAACCTTTAGAATTCTATTCCAAAGTCTGAACGGTGTTGTCTTCTTTGGGTGACAGGTTCTTACCAGGTGGATGTACACCGTGAGAAAAGGGTACCGGTCCATCACTTACCACAACTGGAGGCACGGGTTCAACGTGGGGCAGACCATGTTTACTTTGCTGATGGTAGGTGCAGAGAGCTGTAAATAATTGTCAACCCACACATTTCCCTCTTAGGCATGATGAGAAATGGGTACGGTCCACCATTTTAGGTCAGTAATTTTGGAATTCGTGGACACAATCCTGTAAATCCCAAACTTCCCTGTGGATGATGCCAGGGAACATGGGTATCCCTGGGCATGGGGCTGGATTATCACCTTGACATTCACATACTTACCTCTTTAAAGGAAAATTCGGTTACCTGCTGGGTTTTGTAATTGCCCAGAAGGAGCTGCAATATGCAAGAAATTAAGCCAACTTGGTCTAAAAACACGGCAGGCCGTCTTCTCCTTTGCAGGCAGGCTTCACTGCACTTGTTTGGAGGTGTATTTATCTGAGTAAATGTATATACATATATTCTTTTAGACAGGGAGACTAAAGAAATACTATACGGATCTTGAAGCCTTTGCCATGCTCGCTGCTGCTTTCTGCCATGACATTGACCACAGAGGCACCAATAATTTGTATCAGATGAAGTAAGTGATATACTGATGATGTTTGAAGGCACCTTGGGGGAGAAGAGAACTTGTCTCTGTCCCTTGGCCCTGTCAGCAACTCTTCATCACGTTTAGGACTCTCAGGGCCATGTTCTGTTCCTTCTGAGCTTCAGCCTCATGATAATGTCTGCTTTCTCCCGGGAAGCTTGCAGCCCTGAAGCCCCCTTGCCCTTGGGTTTCCACTTCCAGGCATGCCCTGCCCTACCTGTAAGTGCCTTCACTCCTCCTTTCTTCAACTTGATTAGCCAGAGTATCAGATTCGTATATGAAAGTGCACAGGCCTTGGGCTTACACTTGTATACACCTGTGTAGCCCCCAGCTTAAGCCAGGGGGCGTTTCTTCCTGGGCTCACTCCCCTCCCTTCCCCTGGCTCCTCTGCTGCTCCCCAGCTCTCCTTCAGCTGGTTTGCACCTTATTCTCCTGCCCCGACAACGTGCAAACAGTAAGGGTGCAGGTTCTCAGCTCAGACAGATTTGGGTTCACAAGTCATTTAAACTTTGTAAGCCTCGACTTCCTCGCTTGGAAAATAAGAGTTATAATAATGGTACCTAATAGGTAAGGTCGTTGTAGAGATGAAATGAACAAATGAATATCATGGTAGCCTCTTGGCAGTAAATGAGTAGTAAGTATTATTATTCTGTCACTGACACCCTTCAAAATTCATCAGCAATGCCCATGGCCAGCCTTGCTCCTTGATAATGGCTTTTAGGATGCCCTGTGTGCCTTAGATACTGTATCCTCACCTCTGACACACTAGCTACCGGAGGCACTAGGTATTCTAGAGACAACAAGCTTTGGAGTCTGGGCTTGTGGGGTCCAACCACTTCCTGGTTGAGGCAGCTTGGGGCACATCCCTTCATCTATTTGAGACTCAATTTCTTAACAGTAGAATGGGCACAATATCTACCTGCAAAGACTTGTGGGAATCAAATGAAATTACATGTAGACGAAACTACATAGTAGGTGCTTAAGAAAAATGTGTTCAATGAGTGAAAAGCACATCGTGAGCAGTGACTTCTCACCTATGGGGCTTTGCCTTGAAAAGAGGAATGGCACTCTGGTTTCGGGCAAGGGATGTCTTCCTCCTGAGAGACTCGGGCCCACATTGGCTATTCCACACCTCGCACACAAGTCTCCTGACAGTCGCCGGGTCCCCTTGCTCTCCTCTGATCACTGGTGCATTAGCCAATTCAGCTCCAAAGGAGCTCACATTTATAGCCCCTATCGTGAGCTGACCCAGGTTAAGAACTTGACACTCATCGTCTCATTTAATATTTGCTGCACTCCACCTTTTACTGATGAAGAAACAAGCTCCAAAAGGTGAAGTCCAATTTGCCTTACATGAAAGGAAGCAGCCACATTGGATGTGGTGTCTGGCCTCCAGTTTGTAGGAAGGATGCAGCCACATTTGAGGTCTCTGCTCTGGTCCGGCATTCAGAGTCTGTGCGGGTCCCCCTGTCTGTCAGCTGGTGGGGGGCACGCTGAACTTCTCCCAGCATTTCTCTCCGTAGACTGGACGGCAGGAATATGTGGCCGCGGAAGGCCTGGGACCCGTGCACGGGTTTCCCCACCACAGGCACCTGAGCACAGGTGTGCTCCTGGTTCTGGTAGCTCCACTGCACCGTTGTGATCAAACATGGTCTTTCTGCTCACTGTCCATCAAGTGACGCTCGATGAGTCTCTTCACATCCTTATTGTTCTGGAGGAATCGCTCAGGAGCCCACAAAGACATGGAGACATTACATTGGCAAAAGCAGTTCACTACAAGGTTGAATAAAATGGTATTATTATTCTCACATTGATGGCTACAAATCAGGTCACTGCCTAGGGTGACTTGAAGCAGCAGGGACAGAGATGACTCCCCTTTCTGGCTGGAGTCCACTTCCTCATGCCCTTGGTCTGATTTCTTGTCTCCAACATGTCTGGCCCTCTTGGTTCTGGTTTCCATCCTTACCCCCCAGCCCTAGCCTACCCTCTGACAATGCCCTAAAAACCTGGCCATTTTCACATTTCTATTATTCCCTCCAGTTCTCTTGTGCTCCTGTGTTCACTTCACTTTGCTAGCCAGTTTGTTTTCTGCTTCCCTCATTTCTAAGCTTACTGATTTCTTTCTTCATTTTACCCCCTTTCTTTGTTTAGTTTCTCACCCCTCTTGTCTTTCTGCCTTTTTACTCTCCCCCATCCTGTTCCTGAAGAAATACAGGATGTTATTGGGACAAAAATACAAAGAATTTTAGAATTTATCTCATCCCCCATTCAACGCAGACCTCTCCTCTCTACTGCCTCCTTCCCCATTTCCTTGAGTCCACATATGATTTTTTTCCCATAATGGCCCACGGGGCAGACAGTTCTACTTGTAGATGATTCTAACGGTTGGACGTTTTTCATGATACTGAACTGAAATCGGTCTCCTGAGAACATCTGTTTGTCCTGGTTCAGGTCTCTGGAGCTGCTAGAATATATGTAATTTCTCAACCACAGGACATTCCTTCATATTAAGGAGAATTATCACTTCCCCCAGCCTTTCCTGGTTGAACACAGCAGGTTACTTAAATCATTTCGTATATAACAGTTTCCACACATGTAATTTTATTTGTTATTCTTCTGTGAATCCTGTCTGGTGTTTTTATGTCATTCTTTAAATGCGGGTCTTGGAATTTAACACAGTAATCCAGGCAGGACCTGAAGTGGTTTATATTTAATCTTCATTAAATTTCATCTTCTTAATTTGATTCTTTATTCCACTCTTATTTGAAGTCTTCATTTGTCACGCTCTGTCAGCCAGTGGATTATCTGTTTTTTTTCCAGTTTTCTGTCATTGGAAAGTTACTCATGATTTCCATCAATATTCATTCAAGTCTCTGATAAAGTTATGCATCAGGACAAGAGCAAGGGTCTTGTTTCGGGGCCCAGGGCTGGAAACGTACCCCCAGGGTTGAAGACAGCCAATTAAGTACACTCATTGAGCTCTGCTGTTCTGGCTTGTACTGAAGATATCTTGAGGTGTCCTGTCAATTACCTGGCTGAAATCCAGACACATGAGGTCCTGGCCTTCTGCTCCCACCAGCCCTGTCACAGAAGGTGCCATAGCATCAACTTGGCATCATTTTCTCCTTGTAAACCTTCTCTGGAATCTCCTTGTGATTATTCTGTAAGCGCTCACAAACTCCAAAACAGTTTAAACTGTTTCAGAGATAAAGGTCAATCTTCCTGTTCTGTCATCTACAGATTGTGCCATTTTCTACTTCTTACATTTTAAGGTAAAATTTACTTGGATCCAGTCTTTAATCGTCTCCTCCGCTACCTCAGAATTCTCCAGGGGATACTGAAAGTGGTGTTCCCCCGTACTACAATCCTCAAATTTCTTCAGGAAATTGGGATGTTACTAGTCTACCGTAAAAGAACCCCTTAGTGCTTCTTTACCAACACTGCCCCTTGCTGGAGTTCTAATTTTCAAAAATCATTCTGGGGGAATGTTCCAGGGAAACTGATAGGTTCAGTAGTCAAGCCATACCATAATCTCTATTGCTTGAGTTTCTCTCCTTTGGTTATTTTCTCCCTGAGTGCCTGGATAGTATCACAGTCTACACTGGCTATTTTCCATACTTGAAGCTTACTGTTGCTAGACATCCAAAATACAGAGAATTATTGACAGATGGTGTGATTTAAACATTTTTTCCCCTCAATATCCCATTGAAACTTTTAATAACTTCTCTGAAATTTGCTTTATTTTTAAAAAATTTTTAAATGTTTATTTATTTTTGAGACAGAGACAGAGCGTGAACAGGGGAGGGTCAGAGAGAGGGAGACACAGAATCTGAAACAAGCTCCAGGCTCCAAGCTGTCAGCACAGAGCCCGACGTGGGGTCCGAACTCACGGACCGCGAGATCATGATCTGAGCCGAAATCGAGAGTCACACGCTTAACCAACTGAGCCACCCAGGCTCAGTTTACACCCAGAGTAAACATTTTTGGCAGGAACTCTACATTGATGATGTTGTGCCCTTCTCAGCTCTTCAGGAGGCCCATGAGAGCAATTTGTCCCATTATTTATGAGGTTTAGTTAAATTATTTATGGGTGATATCCAGGAGATCTCTTTATGTAAAGGTACATTTTCTCCTTTGTATTAAGTAATCTGTGAGGTGTTATTTTGAGACTGGGTGTATCTCTAACTCCCAGAAACCTTTTTTGACTGATATTTATAAAACTAAAGGAATTAAAGATACTACTCTTTTCTGACTGGAATCAAGCTTTGATTTTTTTTTTTTTAATCTCCAGTGCTGACACAGAGTATGTATGTAAATACGTGCTAAAATTATGACCAATTATAATATTGCTCAGGCATAGTCTGATTGTTCCCTAACTGGAGCATTTGGTTTACCAGACTTGTTTGTGACCTGTTACTGTCTCCTCTACTCCCTAAAGTTCTGTTCTTGCTGAAATAAGATGAAACTTCTCTACTAAGGCTCCCACCCGTATTTCTGATTTCTTCCTCCCTTCAAATTATTTATTCGCTCTGTATTTCTATAGCAAAGTCTTCACATTATCTGTGTAGGCCTTTGACCTTAGCCTCTCTCCATCACTTCCTCTTTCTACCTTTTTATCTTCAGGTGCTTCCCATTCCTTAAACAGGAAGACTTGAAGAAAGACAAGGCACCAAAGACTGAGGTCCCCACTTATATAAAGCTGTGACCTAATCATTAACAAGTGGGAACTTCAAGGGGCACTTGGGTGGCTCAGTCAGTTGAGCATCAGACTTTGGCTGGGGTCACAATCTCATGGTTCGTGAGTTTGAGCCCTGCATTGGACCCACTGCAGTCTGTGAGGAGCCAGCTTGGGATCCTCTGTCCCCCTCTCTCTGCCGCTCCCCAGCTCTCCCTCTTTCTCTCTCTCTGTCTCAAAAACAAAACAAAACAAAAAACAAATGGGAACTTTAAATTAAACTCTGTGTCCCTGTCTTTGAGGAGGAAAGAAATGATTGCTTTACAATCATTTTTATTTTGGTTCCTGGAAATTCTTAATAAACATTTTCCATGCAAATGGTCGATGGGGCTTCAACAGACTTGTTACATGTTCTGGAAGTCATAGGCCACTACCATAAGCTCCAGGGAACCTAAAGATTTTTTAATTTTTTTTTTCAACGTTTTATTATTTTATTTTTGGGACAGAGAGAGACAGAGCATGAACGGGGGAGGGGCAGAGAGAGAGGGAGACACAGAATCGGAAACAGGCTCCAGGCTCTGAGCCATCAGCCCAGAGCCCGACGCAGGGCTCGAACTCACGGACCGCAAGATCGTGACCTGGCTGAAGTCGGACGCTTAACCGACTGCGCCACCCAGGCGCCCCGAGAACCTAAAGATTTTAAACTGAAAGATGCAGTGGATGAACCAAACTTCCTAATTTAAATAATTCAGTCATTTTATGCATTCAACAAATTAGGTTTTTTAAAGAATTTTTTAAGAGTGTATTCTCGTGTTCTAAGCCTAAAAAATCTATTCCAATATGTTACTTTCGACCATTTCACAGCCATTAGAGGACAGGGAGAAAGGAGAAATGGAAAACATCCTCAGAGGGTAAAGACTCTATTCTCTATGGGCATATGTGTAGTCTTTAAAATCATGGTATATCCTCTTCCTCCTAGATCCACATCTCCATTAGCAAAGCTTCATGGATCTTCCATTCTGGAGAGGCACCACCTGGAGTACAGTAAGACTCTACTGCAGGATGAGGTACGTGAGGCTTTCCCAGGGGCAGCCAGAAGCTCTGGATCAAAGCACCAACCCACGGAAAATGCTTAGAAAGAGGATGGCCTTGAGTTGTGTCAGTTGGCAGTCTATACTCTGAGGTCAATTGCTAGAAATAGCTATTTTGCAACAGTTTTTGAGCAACGAAGTTAGAAGGAGCTGAGATAGAAAAGAGGCATAGAAAGTCGCAAAATCTCAGCGGGTCTGTGGAGAGAGAAGCAAAAGCTTACGGTGGGCGTGAGAGGGCTCTGTGCACCCTAACATGTATATCCATGGAAAGGGGAAACGAGGCTAAGTAGCCAGTGATTTTCTTATTCATGGGGCACGCACTGTGAGGAATTGTCCATATCTTTGAGGAAGGCAAGCTTTGGTAGTGGAGGCAAGCACGAAATCAGGATACAAGACAGGGACACACAACTGGCATCAGAGAGACAGGGAGAGGCCACATTCAGGAGTGGGCGTGGCATAGGAGAGCAGAGGGGCGGGGTCACCGACAGCTTTGGGCTGGAAGTGGCTTGAGCGTGGTCTTGAATTCACTTGGATTTGCACACGTCAGGTACTACGAACATTCCATAGGCAGCAATCATTCTTCCTTTTAACACTTTTACTTAAGGGGTATATAGGCTTGTGGAAAAGTTGTGAATATAATCTAGTTAGACTTAAAAAAAAAAATCTCTTGAGAAAGTTCCAAACCAAAACTAATTAAATGAATCTTTATTAGATGGAGGGGAACAATTTTGTCATAGCAGAGACCTTGTTTAGAATCACACATGCTCAGGAGAAATAAGCCCTCTGGGAGTGGAGCTCTTCTGTTTCTGTGATAATCTTTTGTTAAAGTCTCAGGGAAGGAACATACAGAAATATGTCCAAATTTAGAGATAACACTACATTTTCCCAAGTAATGAGAAGCCAAGTGGGGAAACTTGTAAGGCAGAGAGATCAGGCCAAAAGTTGGAAAAAGAAAAAAACGTACTTGACTGTGTTTTGTTTGTTTTTAAAGTTTATTTATTTATTTTTGAAAGAGAGAGAGAGCGCGAGAGCAAGGGAGGGGCAGAGAGAGAGAGAGAGAGAGAGAGAGAGAATCCCAAGCAGGCTCTGAGCTGACAGGGCAGAGCCCAACATGGGGCTGGATCTCACAAACTGTGAGATCATGACTTGAGCTGAAATCAAGAGTTGGACACTTAACCGACTGCACCACCCAGGCGCCCCAATACTTGAGTGTTGTTATCACCTGTGATTGATGCCACGCCCAGAGAGAGGGACCCGGACAAGTGCATCAGAATTCACCAGGCAAGTGCACAGAGGCTGTTAAAAACAGACCCTGGGCTTCATTTCACACTTACTGATGGGGTTCTCAGGGATTCTGGCCCGGGAATCTGCATTTTAATAAGAATGTTAATAATTCTGGTGGATAGCCAGAGCCTCTCCCTGCAGTAGTGTTTATAACATAAAAATGATGGTAATATCTGTTCTATGAAAATTAAAAGGAGTGGAATTGAAAGTAGTTTGGGAAGATAAGAGTAAATTGCTATTATTTAATTTTTTATGAGTCTTTTTCTTACTGGTTGGGACAATCTTACATTTTTGAGTAAGAATTTTCTCCACTTTCCATTATCAGTGGTGTCACTGATTATGTGACATCGTAAACAGGTACTGTCAAATATAATTTATTATTTAATTTTACATTTACCTACTAAAGCAAAATATATTTAAAAACTTCAGCCAAGGAGTGCCTGGGGGGCTCAGTCTGTTAAGTGTCCGACTCTTGATCTCAGCCTAGGTCTTGACCTCAGTGTCGTGAGTTCAAACAAATGTTTGGGTGGTACTCGTACTCATATGTTTTTCCTTTCTGGGATTTAAGGGTTTATAATGGACTTGTGGCTTTCCATCCTAATTTTTTAAATGTTATTTACTCTGGAGTCTGAACTGGTTTTGATGGCTGTATAAAGGCTTATTATTCTTTCTCAAAAGGCATACTGCATCTCGGTAATCCATACCACCTTGGCAAGGACTTGTCTACCATGCTATCCAACCTGCTAATTGCAGACTTATAAGGCCTGTAAATAGAGTCGCCAGGCAATGCAATCACAGAGATTTTTATGAGCAGGCAAATGGAACGCTAAAAAAAAAAAAAAAAAAAAAAAAACAAATTTTTTAGCCATCAAATGTCCTTTTTACACTTTGGGAAACAATGTTGCTCTTTTATCTACTTTTTTTGTATAAAGAAAATATTTGCATTAAAAGCATTTAAATAAGGGAAATCCTCATGATTTAGATAACAATTTTGGTATTTTGTTTTGTATATTATGAAGCTTTGCCTTAAAATGTCATTATATCCCAGTAGATTGGGATTCACCGTTCTGAGAGTTAAGAACCACCTGCATTCCAAAGCAGACAGCAGTCAACCCTTTCACCTGAGGGAATAGATGGAAAGCTCGCTAGTCAGATTAGAAAGAGCATACATCTTAATGCTACAATGTATTGTAGAAATGACAACACAAATGGCTCAGCATAAATAACAGACCCCTGTTATTATTCCAAACACTTCTTGACAGAGTTTATGATAATCCTCTTTATGCTTTTTCATACCAACCCCATCTTATAAAAGGAGTGAAGAAGCAATGAAATATCCAATGTATGGTCACAGTGAGTCATGAACACGTTAGTAGTCTCCTCCACGGGTGTCACAGGTACCACACCGAAGACTAGAATAGCCTATATGTTCTCCTGCCTCACCTCACCAGGAAGCTCTAATCAGGATGAATTGGAGTCATTCCTACCTATTTGGATGCACTACTGGGAATTTATATGTTTACTGCTGTTGTAATAGTAGGAGAGAACATAGACTCTCTGTGAGCTAGTGAAACCAGCTGAGCAAGTGGGGGCCCCGCCAGAACGAGCTGGGACATGGTCCCTTCTCTTGTGGTGGTGCGCCTGTCCCTACCTCAGGTTTTCAGCGCAATCCTCAGGAAAACAAATAGAATATTATACATTTCTATGTTTTCAAAATTAATAACTTAATACTGGTTGTAAAAATTACACTTGCTCACTATGAAAACTCAATGACAGGGAAAATTTTAAAAATAAATATAAAAAATTCATTTCAAATTCTATGACTCAAAAATAGCTATTTCATTAACACCTAATGAACTTTAATCAGCCACCCTGTGAAGGTATGCAGGCAGGATGGAAAGAAACAATTTTAGAAAGATGGGATCATAGTATTCAAGCTTTTTTTTAAAGTCAGAGTTATGGTTTTTATTTTTTTTAATTTTTTAATGTTTATATTTGAGAGAGAGACAGGGAGACAGAGAATGAGCAAGGGAGGGACAGAGAGAGAGAGAAACAGAACTCAAAGCAGGCTCCAGCCTCTGGCTGTCAGCACAGAGCCTGATGCAGGACTCAAACTCACAAACTGTGAGATCATGACCCAAGCCAAAGTTGGACGCTTAACTGACTGAGCCACCCAGGTGCCCCAGAGAGTTATTTTTTAAATGTTTATTTTAGAGAGAGAGAGAGAGAGAGAGCAGGGGAGGGGCAGAGAAAGAGGGAGACACAGAATCTGAAGCAGCTCCAGGCTCTGAGCTATCAGCAGAGCCCAACTTGGGGGTCCAATGGTGAGATCATGACCTGAACTAAAGTCAGGCACTCAACTGACTGAGCCACGCAGGCACCCCCAGAGTTATGTTTTTAAAATCAGCTTTATTGAAGTATAATATATGTACAATAAACTGCATCCTTTCAGTGTGTACAATTATATGAGTTTATACAATTTTATATACCTAGGATACCACTACCACAATCAAGATATAAAATATTCCTATGATCCCAAACCACTCCTCGTGCCCATTTGCAGTGCAGGCCTCTCTCTGCTCCCAGCCCTAGGCAACCATTGAAATGCTTTTAGTCACTATCGTTTAGATTTTGTAGATTTTATATAGACGCAATTATACAGGTACTCTTTTGTGCTGTCTTCTTTCATGCAAAGTAATAATTCTGAGATTAGTATTGTATACACCAGCGATTCAATCCTTTTCATTGTTGAGTAGTTTTCCATTTATTTTTGTGTAATTCTATTTAAATTTAATGGAAGAAACATTTTAGAAATGTGATTGCAGAACTTTAGATACTGTGTCTTTATCACAAGAAATAGTGTTTTTTTTTAAAGATTTTTAAAAAATGTTTATTCATTTTTGAGAGAGAGACAGAGCCTGAGTTGGGGAGGGGAGGAAAGAGGAGACCACAGAATCTGAAGCAGGCTCCAGGATCTGAGCTGTCAGTACAGAGCCCAACGCAGGGGTCAAACTCACGAACCATGAGATCATGACCTGAGCCAAAGTCAGATGCTCAACTGACTGAGCCACCCAGGTGCCCCACGAGATATTAGTTCTTAAAGAACCCTCTAAAATGAACAGAGGACTATGAGAAATTGTGAAAAACCATAGCTCAGCATTTAGATGTTTGATATTTTTAGACTATATCTATTAACTTTATATTGTCTACTAACTCACTGCTATGAAACATGAAACAATTAAAATACTGCTTCCAACATCTTCACCTCCATTTTGTAAGGTACTTATTATCATTAGTATTTTTTACCATTATATATTTATAAATTCATATGTTGCTCAATAATTTCCAGAGTTGTTTATCCTTTAAAAACATTTAAAAAATGTTTATTTTCTGAGAGAGAGAGACACGTTGTGAGCGGGGGGAGGGGCAGAAAGAGAGGGAGACACGGAATCCGAAGCAGGCTCCAGGCTCTGAGCTGTCAGCATAGAGCCTAAGGTGGGGCTCAAACCCATGAACTGTGAGATCATGACTTGAGCTGAAGTCAGACACTTAACTGACTAAGCCACCTAGGCACCCCTAACCTTTTTTTTTTTTTTTTTTTTTAGTTTTTATTTAAATTCCAGTTAGTTCACAGTGTTTTATGTTTCAGGTTTACAATACAGTGATTCATCACTTCCATACATCACCAAGTGCTCATCACATGTGCACTCCTTAATCCCCATCACATATTTAATCCGTCCCCCAGCCCACATCCCTTCTGTTAACCATCAGTTTGTTCTCTGTAGTTAAGAGTCTGTTTCTTGGTTTGTCTCTTTCTCCCTCTCTCTTTCCCCTTTGTTCATTTGTTTTGTTTCTTAAATTCCGCATATGAATGAGATCATATGGTATTTGTCTTTCTCTGACTGACTTATTTCGCTTAGCCTAATATTCTCTAGTTCTAACACAATTGTTTATTCGTAATTCTATATTTAAATGGGCCCAATACTTACAATCAATCCTTTTATTATGGTTTCTCCATTCCTGTGTATCTTATTTTCACTCACCTCTTGATGGGCTAGACTTTTGTCAAATGGTAGTTTTTCTAAGAGAGGCTAATCTAAGTACATGCTTAAAAAAGAATACTGTTTGTTACATTTGTTTTTGAAGATCAGTTTGACTGGACATATAGTCTTGTGTCACACTTATTCTCAGAAATTGGAGGACATTGCTTCACTGTCTTTTGGCATTGAAGTGTTGCCCTGAAGAGGTATATATGGCCAATCTTTTTGCCTTACATGTGACTTGTTTTTTCTGCATAGAGTCTCATCTGATACTTAATTCTTCATATTTTAGTAACGTCATCTGATGTCTTGGTGTTGATCATCTTTCCTGCCCTGATCACTGGCTCTGCCTTAGCTTACTTAAAAAAAAAAAAAAAAAAAAAAAAAAAGAGACATGTGTATATGTGTGTATGTTACTCAATTTGTTCCCAAAAGGTTTTATTGGAGCTTTCAAAAATACATATCAGGTTAAAAAAAATAAAATAGGGTTACTGGAAAAATAAAACTAAGACGAAGCCATAGTAAAGGCCAAAATGTGTACAGTGAAAGGGACAAGAGATGGGCCACAAATTTGGTCAAGAGCTTTCTACCAACTAATATAAATCAGAGCAAGATTTTTAATATGAATCTGTATCTATAGGTTAAAAAGAAACCACTTAGGGGCCTCTGGGTAGCTCGGTCACTTAAGTGTCCAGGTCTTGATTTTGGCTTAGGTCATGATCTCACGGTTCATGGGATCAAGCCCCCCACCCCGTGTCAGGCTCTGTGCTGACCGTGAGGAGCTTCCTTGGGATTCTCTCTCTCTCCAGCTCTCTCTGCCCCTCCCATGCTCGTGCGCTTGCGCTCTCTCAAAATAAATGAACTTAAAAAAGAAAAAAACCATGTAGAAGCTCTTCTTTTATGATCCTTAGATATGAAAGAAAAAAAAGAGAAAATAAAAAGAGTATAGAATTAAGACAGGTTTTTCAGTTTGGAGACTTGTCCATGTTTTTAGATGACTGTCAAAATGAGTGAGGAAAAAAAGACAAGAATGCAATTCGGGTATATGTATGCATTTCATGACTATCAACTTCATGTGGCAAAACTACTATACATCTGTCCTTTGGCCTGTATGCCTAAAGTGATTTATTTGGAATATGAGACCTTTTTCAAATAATACATATTATTACACTGCTATTAACTAGGCTTCCATATTATCAGTGGTTATTCAGTGTAGTTTGTTGCTTAAAATAATGTAATCATCAAAAGGATACATATTGGAATATGAAACCTTTTAAAAACCACTGCCAAGGGGTGCCCTGGGTGACTCAGTTAAGTGTTCGACTTTGGCTCAGGTCATGATCTCACGGTTTGTGGGTTTGAGCCCCACGTCAGGCTCTGGGCTGACAGCTCAGAGCCTGGAGCCTGCTTCGGATTCTGTGTCTCTCTCTCTCTCTTTCTGCCCCTCCCCCCACTCTTGCTCTGTCTCTCAAAAATAAAAATTATATATATATATATATATATATATATACACACACACACACACATATATATACACGCACACACTGCCAAATTTACTCTCATTTTCTATCACACTATTAAGCTGATCCATATGTGAAGAGATTATTACTGGGAAACTCTCTGAAGAAAGGTCTAGTTGTTTGTAAAATATAATTGCAAGAAAACATTTTAAGAACAACTTGAGAGATTTCATTATCTTTTCCCATATATACATGAGTACTAGTATAATTTATAGTTTCTGAAGTCATCCAGCAACTTCTGTGATTACTCAAAAATTATCCGGTGGATAATTCAGCATGTTTAACAACTGGATGTACCAGATATTCTTTATTAAATCTCCTCAGTTAATACAAGCAAAATTTAAGTCTACTGTTATATTTTTAAGTGATCCGGGGAGAAAACACTTTTATTTACTCCCCAAACTTATACACTGCTTATATGAATATTTGCTAATAGTATCTACTTTTATAGTTTAAATTACTTTACTCAAAGTAGAGTGGTAATTTAATCCAAGAGAAAGCCGAAAACAAAAAACGTGAGAGAAAGACCTAGTTTTTCATCTCTCTGTGCCAATAATCTTTATTTTGTTAAACATAGTTTGGCTTATTTGTTGAACCAAGACAAATTAATGATTGCACTTTATTGTGAATTTTTATCTTACAGAGTTTAAACATCTTCCAGAACCTAAATAAACGCCAGTTTGAAACAGTTATTCATTTGTTTGAAGTTGCAATAATAGCAACTGACCTGGCTTTATACTTCAAGTAAGTACAGAAAGCCCCTACACTATGTGTTTCTGCCTCACATAAATGATCCACTGCATTCAAGTCAAAAGGCATTTATTCACACACACAGTTATTCATTTTCCTTTTGGAACATCAGTAGAATACCTTCAAGGTACTGATAGTGAGTTTACTAGACATCTGAAAATACATTTAAAAAAACTAATCCCTGCTGTTGATTAGTTTGTTATTGAAGAAGTTTGAGGAATGCACGGTGAAGTTGGTGTACCTGCCAGAAGGGTGATGCCGCAAAGCCTTTGAGCAGCATTTTGGTCTGGTGGAGTCATCATGGTCCAGAGTCTGGTATTTAGAGTTGCAGGCTCAGACATTTGATTCTGCTGGAGAGTCGGAGCTAAAAAACCTTGATCATATGGATGCACGTTAACCAAACTCACATAATTCTGAGTTATGTACAGCAGAGCACTACAGAAATGACCAAGGAGACCAGATACTCCGAGCTTCTGCCCATTTTGTCAGTGAACTATAGAGTTGCTTGGCAAAATGGATTAGGACAAGGTGAACTAGTTATAATATCCAACTATTTAATGACTTAGATGGGTAGTATCAAATTGTGCCTCTCTGATCCTTCTTAATTAAAAAACTATTTAATACTTCAAAGATGAAGACAGATACTTGAAAGAATATAATTGATATCCAAATATCCATGACCCAGATTCAACAAATGCTAAGATTTTGCCACACCTGAGGTCTTTTTTTTTTTTTAAGGAAAAAAAAAAATGCAATCGAGGCATCCGAACCCACTCTACCATGAAAAACCCCTCCCTTTCCCCTCACAGTCATCATCGTCCTGATGCTGTGTATCTGTCCTTTCCATCCATGTTTTCATATGGTATTGTTACGTGCGTTTTAAAATTTTCCATAAATGGTTTCATCTTGTACATACTTTTCCGCAACTTGCTTTTTCATGCAATATGTTTTAAAGATTTACCTTGGTGGTAAATGAAGATCCAGTTCATTCATTTGAACTGTATATTCAGCTTTATGAACATGCCATAATTAATTTAGCCGTTCTTCTATTCATGGACATTTAGATCATTTCCTACTTTTCGTTATTGTTGACAATACCACATCGTATGTCCTTGTACACGTGAGAGTTTCTCTGAAGTGCGTACCTAGAAGTGGGATTGCGACAAGATTTGCAAATCTTAAGTTTTATACTGCATTGCAAAACTGCACTCCTGAGTAGTTTAAACTCCCACCAGCGGTGTGCAAGAGTTCCTGTTACCTCTTCTCTGGACTACTTTTGATCTGCACACACTTATTTATCTTGTTAATTTGACAGTGAGATGGCTTCTTATTGATGTTCAAATTTGTATTTTCTTGTTTACCAGTGAGGTTGAGTATCTTTTCATGTATTTTAGGTTCTGATTTTTTTGTTGCTTTTATGCATTACGTCTCATCAGCCTGTGACCTTTATGTTTATGTTATGATCTCTTTTGTCACATGTATCTTTTAGCTTTAATGTATTCAAACTTACCAATTTTTTCCCTTTCTGTGGCTGGTGGTTTTCCTGTCTTAAAACCTTTCTGTGCCAACGGTTAGCAGCCATTTAGTCTCTTATTCCCTGACCCTTTAGATCCACTATGTAAACATCTGATGCAAAGTGGGAACTTTAACTCTGAGAAGCGCATATTAAAGATACTTTTTTAAATCTCTGGTCTTATATGCTATAATCGTTGCACAGCTGTATCTTTTTTAGGAAGAGAACCATGTTTCAAAAAATTGTTGATGCCTGTGAAAAAATGGAAACCGAGGAAGAGGCCGTCAAATATGTAACCATTGATCCAACCAAAAAAGAGGTTATAATGTGAGTAGTCAGAATTTTATTCCTCTTTTGGCAAAAAACAACACACACACACAAAACAAAACAAAACAAAAAACAAAAAGAAAACACCTTATTTTTTATGTCTTTCTATTTTAACAACTTTTGTTTTCTTCTAAGGGCAATGATGATGACTGCATGTGATCTGTCAGCTATAACCAAACCCTGGGAGGTACAAAGTCAGGCGAGTACAGTTACGTTTCCTTTTCTGTCACATTCTCAGAAGCAGTCTAGGTCCCATGTAAGGGTGAATGTGAAGATTCTGGCAATCTCGGAATTTTATTATAGCTAGCAATTATATGACTATATATTTTGTATACAACTATATTTCATTACCCTGGAACAAACCATCAGTTTATAATTTGAAAAGAAAAAAGAAACTTGAGAAGTTAAGACAAAAATAAAATGTTCCCTGTTGGATTTCTGTTAATGAAGAAAGGCAAATAGCTTTCAAGAGCTCACAGATGTCAGTAACACAATAGGTCATTTGGTCTCTTTGCCCAGAACAAGGCAAAGAGAAGGGACCTTAGAAAGAAATACTTTCTGCAAAGAATTCCTTATCACTGAACAAGCTGCAAGAACTATATAAAATTATTCAGGGAATGTCTGAGTTTTTAGTAGAATCAATCAGCACAGGGCAAAGATGAATCATCAGTGGTTTCCCCTAGCAGGGGTGGTTTGCTCCCACAACCTCTTCTTCACTGTGCTGTCAATTATCACAAGGCACCATCTGTAATAAGTTCATGTTTAAGGGTGCCCTCCCTGGAAGTTCTTTGCCAACCTTGGGGAGTGGGAGTCAGGAGCCACTAGTTTACTACTTACTTCTTACTAACTGGATGAAAGAAGCTTCTTTTTCCCTCAGTGACATCTAGGGAAAACCCTAAGCAGAAGAAAGGCCAGAATTCACTGGGTCCAATTATAAATGTGGGTTGTATTAGTAAAGACAGAATCATTGGAACCATCAAATCCCGAACCATACACTGGTGCTCCTCCATCCTGACGTGCCTGCTCTTTCTCCTTTATTCTTTACCTGCACAGTCACCCCGGCCAGAAACCTGGGGCCTTGCTTGAAGTTCATCTCCCCCATTCCTGCCTGTCACCCTTGCCACAGCCTCAGGTCAGACTTCCACCCTCTTCCATCAGCTCTGTGGTGGCAGGGATCCTCCTGAGTGATCCTTCCTCATCCTGAACCGCCCAGCCTTCCTCTGAGTGGCTGCTGGGATTATTTACAGAGTTCTGCTCCGCCACTCCCATGCTTCAAAGCCTTCTAAATTCCCCCTTACCAGAGATTTTCAAGCTTTCAGTCCACCCCCCACCCCCACCTCCCACCTAAAGTTGTAGAAAGATCGCTTTATATAAAAGAAAAAACAAAGTTACTTCCACTTAAATCTCTCTTGGCCCCCACCTGCCTGGGCCACTAGCGCATTCTGGAGGAACCCTACCCCTCCAGGAATAAGCATCACTGGTCTAGAGAATCAAACTTTCTAGCAAAGCTTACATGGCCTGTCACCACCTGTCCTTAACTCACAGTCACCACATTATTTCCTGTCATTCTCTCCCCTTCACTGCCTCACACTCTAAGCTCTGCATGTTCAATTTTCTCTCAGCAGGTCGTCTTCCCCTCCTCTTTACTCCTTTTTTTTTTTTTTAATTTTTTTTTTTTAACGTTTATTTATTTTTGAGACAGAGAGAGACACAGCATGAACAGGGGAGGGGCAGAGAGAGAGGGAGACACAGAATCGGAAACAGGCTCCAGGCTCTGAGCCATCAGCTCAGAGCCTGACGCGGGGCTCGAACTCACGGACCGCGAGATCGTGACCTGGCTGAAGTCGGACGCTTAACCGACTGAGCCACCCAGGCGCCCCAACTCCCTTCTTGATCCACAGCACTTCCCCACATAGTTCACAGAACTGTTTCTACTAGACTGTGAGCATCTTAAAGAAGGTGGTCACATCTTATTCTTCCTGGCAAGCTGGGTTCATGTCAATGTAAGGCAGCTAGTGGATAATCATTGAACTTGATAGATACTGGGTTTTTTTTTTTTTTTTTTTTTAATTTTTGTAACATTTATTTATTTTTGAGACAGAGAGAGACAGAGCATGAACGGGGGAGGGTCAGAGAGAGGGAGACACAGAATCTGAAACAGGCTCCAGGCTCTGAGCCGTCAGCACAGAGCCCGACGCGGGGCTCAAACTCACGGACCGCGAGATCGTGACCTGAGCCGAAGTCGGCCGCCCAACCGACTGAGCCACCCAGGCGCCCCGATACTGGGTTTTTTAAAGATATATAAAATTTCCCTCAAATGTCCTCACACTGTAGTCAAGTAAAGGTGTGTTCTAATCTGTGTGCGTGTGTGTGTGTGGATGTGCACACACATGCTAGATGCTAAGAGAGAAGCAGGACAAAAGGAGGGCATGGGAAGCTTTAGAGCTTGAAGCAAAATGTAATGGAATTAAACATTCTCCCATCTCCCCTTTCTATTGTTGAGAAGTGGTGGCAATAGCAAATAGGAGACAGGTACTCCAAGAATGGGCCTAGAACACTGACGCACGAAGAGGAATTCCCCTTTGCCATTTCAATATAATCTGTAGATGACATCTTTTTAATACCAAAGAGCATATGGTGTGACAACACCTCGGGCATTAATATAAACGCTATCCTGAAATGTCACACTGATAAAATGCAAATTCTCTACTAATAAGTCACTTTCATGAACCGAGTCTTACTCTTACTTGCAGGTGGCACTTCTGGTTGCAAATGAATTTTGGGAACAAGGAGATCTGGAGAGGACTGTGCTGCAGCAACAGCCTATTGTAAAGACTTTGACATAGAAACACACTACTTATTACAAATTATTGATACAAATCAGTCTCTTTTGTTCCCTGAGTCTTAGAAAACTATCCTTAAAGAATGTACTTCTCTTTCTAGCCTATGATGGACAGAAACAAAAAAGACGAACTACCCAAACTTCAAGTTGGATTTATTGATTTTGTTTGTACTTTTGTATACAAGGTAAGTAAACGAATTGAGTAAAATGTATAATCAGCTGGACTAGGGTTTTTCTTTCAAACTGTTACCAAAATTGAGTCTCCCACATGGAAAGCCATTAGGGGTGTCCTTGTTTCTCCAAAGTAGCTTGAGGAATTATCCTAATCTCTCATTCAGGGGTGGAATAAAAACTAAGAGAATTTAGAAGTGAGCACACTGAACAGACCCAGACGTACTTAGAAAACAGCACCTGTCTTTCCTGTTCCCAAGGCCCTGAGTTAGGCTCATCCTAGCAGCTCTGAGCACTGTAATAATTCCTTACAGTTCCTTTTCTGCATATGAAAAGTACTGAAAATCAACTATGACTATGTTTCTGACCTGAAATTCTCGCTAGGAGTTCTCACGGTTTCACAAAGAAATCACACCAATGCTGACTGGTCTTCAGAACAACAGAGTAGAATGGAAATCCCTAGCTGATGAATATGATGCAAAGATGAAGGTAATTGAAGAGGAGACAAAAAAGCAGGAAGAAGGAAACATGGCTGCAAAAGGTTAGATGGAATCTGTTTTTTTTTTTTTAATGTTTGTTTTGAGAGAGAGAGAGAGAGACAGAGACAGAGGGCAAGCAGGGGAGGGGCAGAGAGAGGGAGACACAGAATCCAAAGCAGGCTCCAGGCTCTGAGCTATCAGCACAGAGCCCGACGCGGGGCTCGAACCCACAAACTGTGAGATCATGACCTGAGCCGAAGTCAGACTCTCAACCAACTGAGCCACCCAGGCACCCCTAGATGGTATCTGTTTTTGCTCGTTGTAAAGTAGCCAGAATTCAGGCTGAGCTTAATTTCAACTGACAAAATCATAAAAAGTAAATGCAAACAGGAGACTTGCTTTCCCAGTAATTATAATAAATTGATGAGTGCTTTTGATTTTTCCTCCCCCAAAACAAGATCTTATGAATAATTCCAGGAGGAATTGACTGGTCCAGTTGAAGTAGGGGTTGGGGCTAGGCTTCTTTATCCACTCTAGTAGGTGGCTCCTGGGTACATCCACAGAATACTGAGTTTTTAGAAATACAAGAGTCATGGAACCAGTGGGATCAGGGTTAGGTGAGAAAAACAACTTTAGTCCTAACGTTATGCATTAGCTATAAGGCTTTGGGCAATTTGCTTCACCTCTCTGAGCTCAAAATTCTTGTGTATGTAATGAGAAGATTTATCTCCAGCCTCCCTTCCAGACTTAAGGAAGCCCTACATGGAAGTAAAGCTGGACAGCTGAATGGGGTGACTTGAGACTATGCCTCGAATGTTCCCATATTGTGCTGTTTTTCCCAATGAAGTTTCTACTCCTAAAGTCACTCTGTTCGGTTTAACGTTATCTTCAGGAAACCACTGTTAAGATGCTTGAGATCAACTATGAGTTTATCACATGACTCAAATGTCATCTTGAAATTGGAATGCTAACATCATGATTTTGTATTCTGTCTTGACAGCACTCAAAAGATTTTGTAAGAAATTCTGTTTAGCAAAGAAATCATCTGTGTCTGGAAGAGCCTTATAAAACAAAAGATACAACATACCTTTTAGATGATTCTACTGTGTTTAGTGGTATTTTTAAAAATTCATAGAGGGAGAAAATATTTTGCTTGAAAGGTTAAGGAGGTCCTTCAACACAATAAAAGTAGGAGTTTATGACTTCTGGATATCCATTCAGCAATGTATTTATTGGGCATCTCCTCTGTATAAGGCCCCGTGTTAGGCAGGGCCTGGGGAAAGTTGGGGTCCTTATCTCACAGAGCTTACCACCTGGTAGGGGAGCTAGACATTAAACCAATAAGTGAACAATTGATTATCTATAACTACCACAGGGGAAGTCTTTCCAGAAGAAGGATGCTTAAGCTAAATTCTGAAGACAGCAGGCTTTGGCTAAGCAAAGAAAGGAGGTGGGGTTGGGGAGGAAGTGACGAACAGAGAGGCCTTGAGGTGGAAATAAGCCGGATGCAATTGTAGAACTTAAAACGGGTGTAACTGGAGTCTGGGGAACTGGTAAGACAGTTCTGCAGGAAAGTGTGGCCTTAAAGGCCTTGCTTGAGGATTTGTCCTCTACAGGAGCAAGGGGGAATCATTAAAAGGATTTAAATGGGAAAACAATTAAGATTTGATTTGCACTTCAAAAACATAACAGAAGTGGTAAATTTTACTATCCAAGTGAAAAGCAAAGGTATTTCCTAGTACAAGTAAATTGAATCCTTATCTCAATTTTATGATGAACAGGATATCAGGTTAAGTGTCTCCCGACATTTTCTTTTAGTATTCAGTATATTGGATATGGATCTATTATACTTTATTTGCATAAAAATTCCTTTTGAAAGTTTTTTCCTGCTACCCTGAGAAGTCTCTGTGACCCAAGAACATAATTTTGTACTCTCAGGCAACATTAGTACCTGGCACAAAGTAACAACTTAGACTCCCAGATTGTGCAGATCAGTGGTTTCCTTGAGGATCAGATGTTAATTGGTTAATCATTTATTAGATTCTCTTTTTCAAAAGGACCAACCCTGAACGTGATTTCAAGTTTTTAAATGATCAAACCACTGGTACTTGTTATAAGTTAAAACTATTAATTAGGCTATTAAGTTGGTCATGAGAGGATTAGAAGAAAAATACTCTGGGTCCACTGATTCCCAATACTACTGTTTTTCTTTTTGCTAGCCACAGAAGATTCAGGAGGTGGCAGTGATGACAAAAAGTCCAAAACATGTCTAATGTTGTAATATAATCCAACTGGTCTAAATTTCAAATATTGTTTCTACTTCTGAAGAAAAACAGAAAACATGCAAAAGAACTTCAGCGAATTTCATTCAGCAAACCACGAACTAAGAGAGTAAAAGGATCTTCAGATAAACTACCCTTGTGACCACCAAAAGAAAACCTATTGCTAGCATGAAACCCCGAGGGTAAAATAAAGTTCAACAGAAGTGGAAAATACAAGACGAAAACAAGTGCATTTTTGGTGCCAATTTGCTTTAAATTAAAAATATACAATCCTGAAACCAGTCACCAATTCTTTTTTTAAAGGTTCTTATTAATAGTATTCATTTGCTAGGGCTACCGTAACAAAATACCAGACTGAGTGGCTCGAACAGAAATTTCTCACAGTTCTGGAGGCTCCAAGTCCAAAACCAAGGTGTTGGCAGGATTGGTTTCTTGTGAGGCCTCTCCCCACTTGGCTTGTAGATGGTCATCTTCTCCCTGTATCCTCACAAAGTCTTCCATCTTGTGTGTCTGCGTCCTAATCTCCTTTTTGTAAGGACACAGTTGTATTGGATTAGGGCCCATTCATATGATCTCCATTTACCTTAATTACCTCTTTAAATACCCTGTCTCCAAATAGAATCACATTCTGAGGTACTGGGGGGGTTTGAATTTCAACATGAACTGGGGAGGGGGGGGGGAAGGGGACATAATTCAGCCCATAACATTAATAATTGTAATTCATACCTCAAATTCCTTCCTAAACTAAAAATCTCTCATCGTGTCTTAAGGTAAGAGTAAATACAGTATAGAATTTACAATGCTTGTAAATACTATTTAGAAAATAAAAGGACATCAAATGTTATTCTATCTGAAATGCTTATCATCTATTTCCACTACTTTTTATCCTTGACAATGGAAAGGTGAACATCACACCCACTTTTGGCAAATCTGTAACAGAGACAGTTATAACAGTCTGTGACAATCTTCAACAGAGATTATTTTTTAAAAAAATGATTACTATAGCTATGTACTAGGCATTCTAAATATTGGTTTCTCAAGAGAAACTAAGGACAATTTAAAAAATTTTAAGATTTAGAATTCTAGGATTGCTACTCTCACACTAAAATGTGAGGTCTGTGAGAGGAAAAGATTTTTGTCTATTTTTGTCTGTTTTGTTCCTAAGTCTATCCTGGCACCTAGAGTAGTGCCTGGTACAAGGTAGGTGCTCAGTAAATGAATAAATAATATTTTGAATAAATGTCATAACAAACAGGTATAAATGAGGAGTGCCCAAAAGTTAAAAAAATATATTTAGAGGGTAAAAAACTCATTGAATATATACACCCAAATGAGTGTTGTCTATTAAACTCATCACCTTGAGTAGGTAATACATGTATACCTGATTTCCATTACTTACAATAATTTTGAAAGTCCACTTTTATGATTATTTTAGAAACTGCCTAAAAAACTCTTCCTTTATGTAATTTTTGACAACAAAATATCAGCTCAAGCAACTTCCCCTCCTTATTCACTAGAAAGCAAACTGAGGAGCAAAGATGTGCCACCATTGAAGGTCTGCAAAAATAGGAACTTTGCTTAAGAGCTAGTAGAAGAAAGCATAACTTCATATCCCAAACCAGTGGTCCACTGAAAACTGACTGCACTATAGCCAAATGTGAGACAGGTCTGCTGGAGAATTAATCTTTAAACTCATCATCTTGAGGCCTTTTCAAAGACACCTTAAAAATATGACTTCCATTATGTATGAACAGATTAAGTATTGTGATTATATGTAATGATCTGAATTTATAAATGAACCTCATGTCCATAAACCACACTTGCAATACCAAATATATGGATCTATTTTTAAAAAGTCTTTAGTTTTTCTAGTCATTTAATTTTACAGGAATTTTATTTTCTGATGATCGCCAAACTATGAATATATTTTTATCATAAAAATGTTTTAGCTACATATTTCCTAATTTCAGTTTGCTGCTGAACATTTTAACACTTTTTCCTCAGGAATCAAGGTTCCTTTTTATTCACTGTAGGTAGTGAGATATTAAAAAAACACAGTTTCTTTAAGAGGGGGTATGAAAACAATGTTCAATATTAATAAACCAATACTGATTTACCGTTTTTTGATAGTTTAGAAATGACTGCATAATTATTTCGTAGATAGTTCCTTTGTAGCAATATCCAGCATAATACCTCACATATAGAAGTCTGACAAATACAATGAATAAGAACTGTTTAATAAAAGGAAAATCTCTGATGATAACCATTTAAAAATAAGGCACTAGGGACGCCTGGGCTGCTCAGACTGTTCAGCGTCCAACTTTGGCTCAGGCCATGATCTCATGGTTCGTGGGTTCGAGCCCCATGTTGGGCTCTGTGCTGACAGCTCAGGGCCTGGAGCCTGCTTCAGATTCTGTGCCCCCCCCCCCCCCCGCCCCTGGCCCCCCACCCTCCCTCACTCAAGCTCTCTCAAAAATGTTAAAAAAAAAAAAAAAAAAAAGATACTACTTATTCTGCAATTGAACACCAATCATTCCATGTTTAAATGTCATTTAAAATAGTATATCTTCAGGGCACCTGGGTGGCTCTAATTAAGCATCTGACTCTTGATCTCGCTCAGGTCATGATCTCAAGGTTCATGGGATTGAGCCCCAAGCTCCATGTCAGGCTGTGCTGATTGCGCAGAGCCTGCTTGGGATTCCTGTTCTTCCTCTCTCCCTGTCCCTCCCTGGTTCACGCTCTCTCTAAATAAATAAATAAACTTAAAAAAAAAAAAGTGTATCTTCAACAAAATAATTGACATGCTATTAGATCACTTTCTACAGGTCCTCTCTCTTCACCAAATCATGCATCTTCTCCTCTATCTTTTGGCTCTTGCTCTATAAAAATGGGTTAAAACCTTTTTTTAAAAAATATCAACACATCCATGTGAAAATTTGATGAAAACTATAGACCCTTTTCCCCCCAAAATACACACAATCACAGAAGTTTACACAGATTCTAGGAGTGCTTAGATCTCCTAAAGCACATCCAGTGACTGTGAGGGGTATGATCCTCAAATTAAGATTTACATTTTATAATATATCTTGGCATGGAAGTACACCCATATTTGCCTGACTATATCTGGGACAAGTTCTAGCACCTACTATTACTCAGCTCAATTATCTTACTGGAGAATTGCTCTGTTGGAGAGTCAACTTTTATTTATTTATTTAAAAAAAAATTTTTTTTTTTTAACGTTTATTTTTGAGACAGAGAGAGAGCATGAACGGGGGAGGGGCAGAGAGAGAGGGAGACACAGAATCGGAAACAGGCTCCAGGCTCTGAGCCATCTGCCCAGAGCCCGATTTGGGGCTCGAACTCACGGACCGCGAGATTGTGACCTGGCTGAAGTCGGACGCTTAACCGACTGCGCCACCCAGGCGCCCCGAGTCAACTTTTAACCTAATCTACTGGTTTGACTTCTGGGACCTCATTTGCCCCCCTCCCCCAATAGTATTAACTTACTTTATAATAAACTGCTCACACACTGGCAAGTCAACTTTGATTATAACAAACTCCCTTAAGTAGTATAGGGGAGAAGAAAGCAAGAGAAAGGTAAGCAAAAAAAAAAAAAAGGCAGCTAGAAACAGGTGGTGATGGGAAAGCAGGTGCTTAAAAAGAGGGTGCCAATGGATGAAAGGAAAGTAAATAAATAGAAGCTGGAGAGACATACTTACTCTATTTTATAATTTTTTGTGAGATACCAATAATTCTAATAATTTAAACTAACTGAGGCAAGGGAAGATAAATATGAATGAGTAAAACAACAAAAACTACAAATTACAGCAACAACAGACTCTCTGTACAGTGTACTAGCTTCATCCTTGAGGAGCTGTGGGCGGAGAGGCTGTATATAAGCAATTGAAAAGACACAGAAGGGAAAGGGAAACATGTCTCCAATGGAACTGAAAAACTTTCAAAGCAGCTGACATCCTGACAGTAGTTGGATTTTTATTTCCAAAGATAAACCACTCAAGCTGCAACCTGTAGATGACATTGTTGTGGAGGGTTTCAAAGTGCACTTTCACATTAAGGAACGTAGGCTTCTCTCTTCCATCTCACAGAAATAAATCTTGAAAATAGTCATCAAATTCCTCTTCTCTATTTAAAAGAAAAAGTATACATATTGATTAAAACCAACAGAAAAGAAATTATTAGGTGACACGTAATAGGAGATTAATGAAAATAAAATATTTTCAATGTAATTTGCTGATTCTTCTATATATCAGTGTATTTCATGATTCAGCCATCAAATAATTCTTAACTTTTTGAATAATCATAATTATACCCAGACTGATTAAATATAAAGTGTTTCATATGTAGCCACCTCCCCCTAAATGTATTTATTACCTAAGATTTTACTTTAAAGTGCATACTTTATAAAATGTTATTGATTCTCTTTACTTTTTGGTTGACTTTATAGTTTCTCTGTTCATTCTCATTTCAAATTATAGTCTGATCAAGAAATGAATGAAAAAGAAAACTATTTTCAGCAAAATACACGTCTTGCTCCTAGGAATGGGAAAAATCTGCTTAGGCTATAGGTTTTTATTGCTCTGAGAATAGTCAATATATATTTGTAGCTGTAAAAATCATGTCTAACACAAAGAATTGAAGTCTGAAAGGAGATATTAAATTGTTAAAATACTATGAAAACTGTCAAGTACAAAATTAATGTTTGGAACCAGAGTGATGAAGGAAAATGTACAGGTTTTCAAGTCAGATGGTATTTAAGTTCCAGTTCGGTCACTTACTAGCTAGTAACAGCAGGTTACTTAACTTCTCTGGGCTCAGTCTCCTTATCTGTGCAATAGAGGATATTATATTTCCTCACAGAGGTGCTATGAGGATTAAATGTATACACATCTGCTTTTTTCTTTCTGAGACAGGCAATCAAACTGGAAAGTCACCAGTCTACCAGTCTCTTCAGAAAAGTTCTTCTATATCAGGGATTCACAATGGGCCTTCATCATTTGATTTTAAATACTTGTGAATGCAAAAAGCTATTACACCATGTTCAAATTAATAAAAAAAAAAAAAAACAACAGAATCAGCTAAAGTTGATTTAAGAATTATCTGCAATTTGGCACTCCCCATTGCTGTTGTCCCTTTTTCCCCAGCATGACAGCAAAATGCAGTAAAAATTTACAAACTGTAGTCAAAACTTAAATATGGGAAATTAGCTGAATCTCTGTTAGACTTAGATGTTGAGTACTTGATCAATGTCAAGTATTTATGAGGTCACAAAGAGTTCTGGATTATGAAAGCCTTCTTAGGATTTACTCAAGGATCTTCATTGCCTAAAAAGGTGAGCTGATCCTAAGACCTAGTCTAATCACTTTCAGCTATAAAGCTCTTCAAAGGGAAGTTACACGGTTGAAAGTTTAGTCAACAGTTTGACTAGGATAGCAATATTTTATTTATAGCAATAACTTTTACATGTAGGAATTGTTTATTTGGCTGGAAAAAAAAGTTAAGGTCACAGAATAAAAGTAATCTTATTTAACAAAAACTCTTTCCAATACACTTGAATTCTATTACACTGGGAACATATCATAATTGGCAAGATGTTTTGTAATCAGCTTAAATTAATGAATAATGATTGGTTCATTGTTTTTCCATTATGAACCAACATGCCTAAAGACTAACAAAATGGGATTAAAATTTATTGAGCGCTTAGATTTGTAGGTATGGCACAAAGTGCTTTACATTCTTTATTTCATTAAATCTTGACAATAAATTCTATGCAGTAGGTATTATTTTACCCTCTTTTAGGAGAGAAAGCTCTAGTGCTGAACTTCCCAGTATATGACAAGAGCTGATAACATCCCAGCCCATACCCAGATAGCTCTTCCAACCCAAAGCAGATAACAACGTACACACTGAATTATCTGTCTTTGGGCGCTAAGGCGGCTGTTGGAAATTTACCCATCCGTATCTTCAAGGAGCTCCCCTGTACAGGTTTATGATAATCAGAATATCATGAATAGGCTGCTCTGGAACTAGTAAACAACCCTTCTCTGATGGATTCTAAGCAAAGACCAGAGGGCCATCTGTCAAGGTGAGCTGAAGAAAAATTTACTGACAGAGAGGAAGCTGGACGAGTTAGCTGTCTATGGCCATAAGCAATGACTAGAATTAAACTCTGATCTTACCAGACTAGAGAGTCCTTGGAATTAAACAGACATTCATGATGCTGAGCTTTTTCATTAATTGTTATCAAGAACGACTGTGGCTGCAGCTTCCTAACTGATGTAAAGGGTATGCATTATCTGTTAATATCAGGACTCACTGTGATTTTTCATCTGTCTCTGGTAGGGGGCCCTTCCAAAGTTCAGATTCTGAAGTACCTTCATCTTCATCAGAATTTCCTGTTCATTTAAAAGAGATTTTTAAAATGTGTTTTATTTAAAACATGTTTTGAACTACCCACCAATGCAATTAATTAACTTCAGAGTTAACTGCAATTTAGCTTCAACGTTTGTGGCTCTGAATATGTAATTCACTCTTCCAGACCAATAACATTCTTTTTAAAAATAAATAAATAAATAAGCTGAGATATACCAGAGTCTCAGCAAAAAGACCAAGGAAAGTCTCAAGGGAAATTTCCCTAAGTGACACTGAGTTAAAGTAGTGATTCCAATATTAACTCTTATAAAGGAATGATCTCTTGAAATATAATTGTCTTCGCTTTAGTTTCTTCTTTCTATCAGCATACAAAGGACACGCAGGTTAAGAATTTTGTAGAGAGTTTATTTACATTAGGATCATGACCTGAAGAATTGAACTAGTGTGTAGGACAAGTTAGTTAAATTATGAAAAAAATATTGTCAGACACTTTTAAAAATTAATGCTGATTAAATTAATTAGAAGAAGCTGTTTCAAAGAAACAAGCATACTAATACATTGCTGGAGTAAAATTTCTATAAACCTTTTTCTTGAGGAAAATCTAGCAATATAGATCAGTTTAAAATGTACATACACTTTGACCAGCAATGCTGCTTTTAAGAATTTAACTATTTACTTAGAATAAATAAGCACCTGAGATACATGTACAAAGATGTTCATTATAACAACAACAAAAGAAAACAACCTATATCCTCACCAGTTAGGGATTAAGGATTGGTTAAATTAATACTATACAACTTTAAAAAAAAACCTTAGCATATCTATATGTATGACCATGGAAAAACATCTGTGCTATATCAAGTTTCTTAAAAGTTACAGAAAGCATGCATGGTATAATCCAATTTGTAGTTACATATACTGTAAGTTTGTAAGATCCAATCAAACTTAACAGTCATTACATTACTTGTGGGCCTGGGATACTTTCTACTTCAAGCATTTCCAAATATTTTATATTAAAAAAATTTTTTTTTAAATGTTTATTTATTTTTGAGGGAGACAGAATGTCAGAGCATGAACAGGGCAGGGGCAGAGAGAGAGGGAGACACAGAATCAGAAGCAGGCTCCAGGCTCCAAGCTGTCAGCACAGAGCCCGATGCAGGGCTTGAACCCACGAGCTGTGAGATCAAGACCCGAGCTGGAGTCGGACGCTTAACCGACTGAGCCACCCAGGTGCTCCCCAAATATTTTATATTTTAAACAGTGATCATGTATTGCCTTAAAAATCAATCAAAACAATGAATATACTCTATTTTTAAAATATAACAAAATAGACATGTTTCTTGTAAATCCCCCTATATTGGTGAACTAAAAATTATCAAATACTGAAAAATACAATAAAAGTATATGTCGTAAAGTAATTTTAATAGCAAATAGTTCCTCTCCAATAAGTTGGTCTTAAAATGAACTGAAACAAATTTGGCCTGTCAATACAGAATGTCCCTTAGTTAACACACAAAAATAAAACAGCATTGATCTGCCACAGTGGTTTTAGCCTTTAACTGCTGGACTTTGATCCATGAATCAATATGTATATCTGAACTTCGGTTCTAACTGAAATCTATCCTGGCACAAATTCTGACAAAAATGGTAAAAAAAAAAAAGGGGGGGGGGAAGGGGTTGTACTTTTAATGATCTACATACAAAGACAATAAAAGATGACAAAATTATAAAGCCTTGGGAACAAGATTCCCACTCAATTACAACCAGCATTGAAACTGCCAGTGTCCCAAACCAAATATGAGAGAAAAGAGAATAAAAGTCTTCTACTCTTATTTTTCATTTTTATGAAAACTCACTAACATGAGATAAAGCACAGAAAAACCAGTCAGGCCTAACAGTTAACACTACAGTGTTACCCTGTTAATGTTGTCAGAGAACAAAACCTACAAGGACTTTGAAAATGGGCAGCTAATTTCCCTGTCAAGAGTACTTCCCATAGGCCAGCTTTCCTATACCAGTTTTATGATACCTACCAGACAATCCAGTTTTTTGCTAAAAGCGCAAATCAGTTTAGAGTATTATAAAATAACTTTCTTTGAAAGATCACAAGCTAAAAAAGTGACCAAATATTATTAGAGAATCAAATCCAGAAGACTGGACCATATGACCTTTAAGTGCAACCCTGTGAATCTATAATATTCTAGTTCCCTGAGAGTGGCAGTAACTAGAAACCATTCCTATGGTAACTGATACAGCCTGCCCGAGGTGGGAGGGGCACTGCTAAGGAAATAACAAGAGAACAGGCAATACAAAATGGTACTCTTGTATCAGTGTCAAATCTACGCAGCCGTTATTACCAAGTGAGGATCAAAATATAAATCACTGACTCTCTGTATGGGATCTTAGAGGTCTTTAATCTAGGTGTTATCCAATGATCCAATCTCTTATTGCAGTATCTCCCCAAACAAGTGGCTGTCCAAGCTATGCTTAAACACCTCACTACTTCCTGAAGCAGCCCATTTCCCCATTGCTTTCTTCAGATATTTCTAACTGAGAAGTTTTTCCTTAAATTAAGGCAAAAATCTGTCTCTGGGCAATTTTTATCCATAGACTCTAGTTCTGCCAAATACTCACCAAAAATAAGTCTACACAAAAGCAGTTTTACAAACATCTACAGTTTCCATGTCTAACTCCTTAACCCTTCTCTCCCAACCCTTCACTTTTCTCCAAACTAAACATGTATAGTTCCTTCAACCTTCTTCCTATGACAATTTCAAGTTCTCTCAATGCGAAAATCTCTTGGTTTTCAATGTTCCTTTTAGAATGTGGTACAAACTGCATACAATTTTCCCTATATGTCTGAATAATGAAAACAGAGCTGTCATCTTGGTTCTTCTAGATATTATGATAACTAAATAACTTGGGCTTACTGAAGAAGTGGCAAGTCTCCACTTATGATAACATAATGGATAGGTCAAACTTTTATAGACTTAACTTTTGATTCGATCAATTCTAGAGAACAAAACACAGAATCTGTTTAATGTCTGATTTTCTTTCTTTTCCTGAACAACAATAATAGCTATAGGTTATCAAGAAGTTAACTTTGTGTCGGACACATGCTTTTTACATGTATATTGTCTCATTTGGCTCTGATAATAAAAAAACAAAGTTAAGTTTCTTTATATCCATTTTACAGATAGAACTGAGACACAGATCAAATCATTTAATATAGATTTGTGGAATGTATCTGCCAAAATTGGGGTATAAAGAGTGGACTTACATTTGATTCACTGATGAATAGTTATTGATGATACAGCTAAAAGGGCGTAGACTTTGTAGAGTTATAAGTCTGGGTTTAATCCCAGATCTGCTATTAAACAACAACTAGATCTTAGACAATTTATGTAAAATCTCTGGGTCTTGGTTCTTCTGTCTGCAAAATGGGCTATTATATGCCCATTATTAAGATTAAATGAGGTAACACAACTAAACCACCTGCCATTGTGGCTGACAGAATAAATAATCAACAAATGCAAGTTAAAATTCTTTTTCCCCACAGAAATTGGGTTTTTCTTCATGGATTTGGTTTTAATAATCCATATATTAAATAGCAGTAAAAGTAACTAAACATTATCCAAGTGAAAATGAAAGATAGTGTGTGTGTGTATATATACATATGTGTGTGTGTATGTATAAATCTATATATATCTATATATATAGAGATATATATATGTCCCATATATCTATATATCTCTATATATAGACATATACATGTATATGTATATATAAATATAGATATAGATATATAGATATATAGATATATAAATATATAGATATATAGATATAGATATATACACACTACTTCCACCCCAGATAGCAGAAGTCTTTCAGTATCAAGCCTGGCTACGTTCTAGAAACTGTTACTATACTTTACCTAATTTAGGAAAAGGGGCTACACATCAATGAGGATTTACGTGGGGAGAAACAAATATCAGTGCTTTAGGACACTTCAAATATGCTGAAAACAAAACAGGTATCAGCAAAATAATTTATAAGATGTATGTTGTATTCCTAAACTAGAGGAATGCCTCCACTGACACTTCCCTCTCCATTAAATGTTTAAACAGTAAATATCTTAAAACTCCTCTATTTTTCCCAGTGCAAAATTTCTGATTACTGACCACTTAAAAATTCTCCTTCAGAATTATATTAAGGGGTGCCTGGGTGGCTCAACCTGCCAAGACTCAAGCATCTGAGTCTTGATTTCTGCTCAGGTCATCATCTCACAGTTTGTGAGTTTGAGCCCCGTGTCAGGTTCTGCACTGAGAGCATGGAGCCCCACCTGGAATTCTCTCTCTCCCTCTCTGCCCCTCTGCTGCTCACTCCCTCTCTCTCAAAAATAAAGAAATCAACTTAAAAAAAAAAAAAAGAATTAAAATACTAGTAATATTTCTATTTGAAAGGCGGGATTTGGAGTAATTACTTTTACTGATTTTGTCACAGTAATATGTATTACTTTAAATCAGAAAAAACTTAACTCTTAAGTTTATAAATTTCTAAGCCTACAAGTCTCAAATTTCTGAATTTCTATAAAATAGGCCTAAATGAATTAGATATGCTATTGAACTACACTAACCCTACTGCAATGTCTTTTAAGAAATTTGAGGGGCGCCTGGGTGGCGCAGTTGGTTAAGCGTCCGACTTCACCCAGGTCACGATCTCGCGGTCCGGGAGTTCGAGCCCCGCCTCAGGCTCTGGGCTGATGGCTCGGAGCCTGGAGCCTGTTTCCGATTCTGTGTCTCCCTCTCTCTCTGCCCCTCCCCCGTTCATGCTCTGTCTCTCTCTGTCCCAAAAATAAATTTAAAAAGTTGAAAAAAAAAGAAATTTGACACTGTATTACTACTGAGATGCAAGGCTACTGTTTGTTACATCACAGATGGACTCCCCTTTTATGAATCTACAGGAGAGTCTACTCACTCTCAGAACTCAGCCTAGAAAAAGATGAACACACTGTGTGTGATTATATGGGTACAATTAATCATTCTACTGGTGGCTTCCTTATTTGGATTGGTTGTATGGAAGAAGAGTGACAAATGTGTGATCTACCTTTGCAATTATGCAGGGCTTTTTGGTAAACGTTTGTCTAGCTTTATTTTGCTATTCTATCTTATTTTTCCATTATTCTGATTTCACTTTTAAAAATCTTATTTTATTGTATATATATCTGTAAGTCATTTGAATGTTTTTTGGAATGTTGCGGGGAAAGAACAATAAAATTTGTGGCAAATATTCAATGAAATCCAATCTGGTTTGATACAATTTGGTGAAAACCACTGTACTTACTAAAAAACGAATCAGTAGTGACCAGCTGCCAAATTCTACTTTCCATACACAAACCACACATTTCACTTGATCAGTCAAAACCACAAGATAACGGAGATAATTCAGTCTCGTACAATATAAGTGACATTTTTTTTTTAATGTTTGTTTATTTTTGAGAGAGACAGCATGAGAGGGAAAGGGGCAGAAAGAGAGGGAGACACAGAACCCGAAGCAGGCTCCAGGTTCTGAGCTGTCAGCACAAAGCCTGATGCAGGGCTTAAATTCACGAACCGTGAGATCATGACCTGAGCCAAAGTGGAACGCTTAACTGACTGGGCCACCCAGGTGCCCCTATAAGTGACATTTCTTAAGTCTTAATCTACTTTCCCAATTCTTTTTCCATTCCAACCTCATCTGTTTCTCTTCCTTCATATTCCACGATGTGAAATCAAAGTGTGTATCCATTATATTTACTGAAAAAAATTTTATGCTCTTCCATTTTAAAATAAGAAACTTTAAAATGTTTAAAACTGGGGGAAAAATCATACACTTCTAGCACTTTTTCTATGATTTTTCTCACATAGTACAAAACCAAAAAATAATATACATATGAGCAAGTCACAACTGATGGGAAACTCAAACTGCAAATAACTTGAATCTATATATTTGTGTTAAATAAAGAAATGCTAAATACTTACTGTTCACAGAATTTTCTGATTTCTTTGAGGATGAATGCCCTGAAAAGAAAACAGCATTCTTTGTTAAAAATCATTCTGCAACAGTGTAACAGTTATATCTGTGACCAGAATTCTTCCCAAGAGCCTGGTTTACTTTAAACTCTTACAGAAAAGCACCTTACTGTCTTCTAATCTTTCATGTTTCTCAGACTTATCTCTCTAATTAAAATGTTAGAGTCTTTTAGGTAGAGGTATTTTATGCCTGAAATATACAGCACAAAGCTTAAACAAATAATAAACACCTTTAAAAAAAAAAAACAAAACATGAATTCATGTTGCAAAAAAAAAAAAAACCCTCGCAGATTAGCTGCAACATAATCATATTTTATCAAGAGATGTTCAACATTTGAAAGCAGTTTACAAATACTCATTTTTCACAATACTTTTTCATATACAGATGAGAATTCTTAGTAACTAAAATTCACACAAAATATTACTACATAAAACAAACATTTTCATTTCTACAATAGTCATCCAGTGAGGGAAACAGAAAGCAAAAAGTACTAAAAATCTACTAGCACAATTTTTAAAAATCATAACTCTATAGAATCTTTTGCAGTAAGACCAGAGGGGAAATAATTCTGAAGACTGATAAATCAGAAAATGACAGATAACAGATGGAGAGCAACAATCCCTCTAACCTCCTTGGATCAAAGATCTCATAAACCAAAGCTGATGCATAAATAGCCCCTTTCAGGCCCAATGAAGAGGGTGTCACAACCACAGGGTAAAGACTCCACAGGAAGCCAAGGCCTGGACTGTGGTAACCACTTTAGGTTATTGTTTCTTTTCTTTTCTTTTTTAGGTTATTGTTTCTTCACTCCTATTTCCTACTTATCAGAAAGCAAATAAAAACATAGCTAAGCTGGTGACAGATGAAATGATTCTTCTCTGTCATATGAGGAATACAGTACCAGGTTCCAAACGTCTATAGGTACAAAAAGAGGTTAGCTTACTTTGGAGGCCTAAGGACATTAACTGGAACCAAAGGTAAGAAATTGTAGGTTTGGGCTAAATTAGTTAAGGAGAAATCTGCTAACAATTACAACTAACTGAAATGTAAAAGAATATTTTGGGCAGTACTAAGTTCTTCCCTGAAGGTGTCAAAGTGAAAGCAGAACAAGTACCTGATATAGAGCAGTACATCTCAAACTCTATGGTGCCTATGAATCATCCCGGAACTTAAGTGTACTTGTAATTCAGGAGATCAGGAAGGGTCCGAGACTGTGCATTTCTAACATGCTCCCAAGAGATGACAATACCAAAGGACCATATTTTGACAAGAAAACCACAGAGTATCTTTTTGCTCATGATCCCAGGGCTGGGATCTCTGATGTTCCCTTCAATGTTGAGAACTGTTTCACCGATTCACTCACTCCCCTAACATTTATTGAACACCTAGTATATGGAGAAAGCACTGTGCTTAGAAATTGGATAAAGAATTAAATAAGTTACATGGCCCCTTCCTTAACAGAAAACACATTATTCCAAGGGTGATATGTATGTCCAAAGGAGAAGTGCATGGTGCTACTGAAATGTTTAATAGGGACCTAACCTTGCTTGGAGGAGTGGGGTGAAGGGTGCCAGGAAAGGCCTTCCCAAGAAAGTGAGCTTGGGGATTGACTGGTAGTGGGGGAGGGGTAATATCTTCAACTTTCTGCCAAGACACTCTACCTAAGTACCGTGTTCTGCTCAGACCTGCCAAAGCAGACTGGTCCTCAAAGTCAAGCTATGGATCTCTTTTAGATTTTTTTTCTCTATCCATTGACTCAACCATCTAGCTATTCAATTATCCATCCATCTATCCACTTACTTAACATTTTGTATGATAGTAATCTGACACTATGGGAATCAATGGGACCACAAAGGGAGAACATAGAGAAAGAAGAGAAATCATGTAAGAGCCCTAGGCAACCCCAACACCTAAGGGTATGACTGAGGAGGACCTATAATCAAGAGGTGGAGGAAAGGCCAGAAAGACAGGAAGAAAATCAAGAAAGTAGATTGTTTTGAAGAAGTTTTGTCAACAGTTCAAAATGAGGCTGAGATATTAAGCATTTATTATTATGCAAGTTTGGGCCAAATTAAGGTGGTCTGGCTATAAAGTATCACATAAAAATCAAGCTAGTTCCAGATGATCCCAGATACAAAGATATTACAGAGTTCCACATGGTTTTCCTAAGTTTGCTAAAATGCTGTCATTTTCTGCTCTATGCCACAGAAGTTGAAAAAAAGTAACTATATTTTATGCTATCAGGGCTCTGAATAAAGATTAAATACGAAACACATCTCTCAATTCTACTCTGCCTTGGTTCTCTGTCCCTGAAGTTGTCCCGAAACAAACTTCAAAGTCTTTCATTTTCTCATTCTTTCTTTCTTACACCTTACATGTGCTAGTGGGGTGCTGGGATACAGCAATGAACACAGCAGACAGAACCCTTGCCTTCCTGGGGCTTTTATATAACTGTCATATATGTAATGAGAAAAGTTCCAGGTCTATAATGTTGATGGTATTATATTTAGAAGTATTAATTTAAATTCATGGTTAGGGACGGAATCAGGAAAGGATCCCTAAGGAAGTGACATTTAAGCTTAGACCTGGAGGATGAGTTAGGATGGCATCTGGTGGTGGGGGGAGGGGTTAGAAAGAGAGGAAGCAGCATCTATGTAGCCTCTAAATGGAAAGAAGTTTGGCATTGTCTAGAAACTGAAAGGCTGTGAAAGTGGAGTATGAAAGTGAGGTGAAGCATGGTGAGAACCACAAGTTTTGTATGCTGGATCATATAAAGCCTCTGGGTTTTATGCAGGTTTTGATTATATCCTAAGAAAAATAGGAAATCACTGCTTTATGGAGAATGGATTAAGGGGAGGGCAGGAGGGATGGCAAGATAGTGGCAGAGCTAGTGAGGATAATACAGCAGTGGTCTAGAGGAGAAAACATGGTGGTGTGAACTAGAGTAGAGAGAACTTGAGAAATATACACTCTTGGGGTAAAACTGACAGGATCTGGTAACAAATTAAACATAAATAATGAGAAGAAAGAAGGCATCAAGGATAAGTTCCAGATAAGATACTAGTTTTTAGGCTGACAGAGATGTCATCTACTAAAGCATGGAACACTACAGGAAAAACATCTGTAAGGAAGATCACACGCATATCTATGTGTAATCCGAGCGTTCCAACCCCATACCTGATCCTGAGTATCCAGCTATCTGACTGTCTGCTTTGAATGTACTAAACAAGTTTTTACAAGGTAGGGGTTAGTTCTTCTTTAATTTGGAATACATAGAGATTAACATGGTATCATACTATGATGTGAATACAATATTATATACTATAATAATGAATTTAACAAAACTCTCAAGTATGATACATTAAATATTTTTAAAACAATTTTTTAAACACAAACAGGATTTTCACATTTATTAACATTTATTTTGGAGTTTGGAAATGACTGAGATAGACACAAAAAGGAATTCTGCTTCAAATACCATTTCTCAATAAACCCCAGAACAGTATTTTCTTCTCACCATCTATCAATTTCACCAACTCTGTAAGTTGGTGATACTATATGCTTGAATATGTTATGATTCACAAGAAAAAAAATACATGTAAGAATGAAACCTATTAATAATCTTCATAGCTGGAGCAAGGGAGCCCTCTCCTGTCCAAGTATTATGTTAACATTTGGCTGAATCTAATGTAATCTTCCATTAACCACGTAATTTAAGTTCAATTCACTCTAAGTTATAGCCAATTTACTCTATTATGGACTGAAAAATAAACTAGCAGTAACCTTCATAATAGCTAACTATGCACCAAGCACTGTGCTAACAGCTTATATGCGTTATCTCATTTGAACTTCTGAACAATCCTATAATCTAGGTACTACCATCATGACAATTTTACACATGAAGAAATTAAGGCTTAGAGAGCCTAAGGACTACTGAGGAAGAAGTAAGTGATTGATGGATTTGAATTTAACAATTATTTACTAAGTGTATGTGAACAGCACCATGCTAGGTTCTGAGGACACATATATATCAAGCTCTATGATTTCAAGAAGCTCATTAGCTAGTAAGAAAAATCACACAGGCCAAGGTAATTGAAATCACAGTGTTATAATTTTATACTGACTTATAGATTATGTACTGTTTTACAATGTTCAAAGTGCCTCTCACATTCTTATTTGATTCTCCACAATAAGCTCAAACAGCACAGAAGCCCATTATTCACATCGTCCCTACTTACATGAGGAAGTAAAACTCAAAAAGCTCAGGAACTTGCCCAAGGTAACAGGTGTCTAAGAGACAAAGTCAGGAAGGAGAATGCTATTTGCAACATTATTACTGTCTGCCCAAAATGAATTAAAACCATACTTGTTTTTGAAACTCCTGTAAATTACTATAAATTCCTATCTAAATTCCCCAACCAGTTTCCTTTCAATTACTATAAAACAGAAATCTAAATACATTCACCAATTAAATTCTACATTTGATACATATAGCAGATTACATTTCATGTTTAAAAATGTGAGTAGGTATTATATTTGAATTCCCTTTTACCTTTTGCTTTTTTCTGAGATGTCTCTTCTACAGAAGATGATCTGGATTTTTTATGTGATGACTCTTCATGATCTTTTTTGGATTTATCCTTTCTTTTTTTTGACTTGACTTCTTTTCTCCTTTATGTTGAACAATATAAAACTAAAGTTAACTTTTTCAACTGACCTTTATGAAAAATAAGAACCAATGAGCAAAACAGTCAAATCAGTTAAAGTACATATTTTTACAATGTAATTTACATAAGGAACCCTTAAATGAGTCTGTAAATATTTCAGGCTAGTATATTAATTGAGACAATTTTGAAGGAAGCCTAAAACTCTAAGACAAATTATTTTTTGTAAGTTCTGTATACAAACCTTAGTAAATATAAATCATAGTTTCCTCATTTCCTACTTGTTTTCTATCATGTAGCCATTTTTTAAATTACAAAAACAAATGTCATTTCCCTCCACATAATTCCTATCTACCTATACTTTGAAAAAACACACAAAACAAGAAGAAACACTCTAACAGTTCCAAATCATCTGTAAATAGAAAATTCTTCTGCTAAGAGAAAAGGAATACAGTAAAGGCATAAAGGAATGAGGATGGAGGGGCTTACTTTAACTCAAATGTCTACTTTAGACCATTTGTCCTTTTACTGCTGTAGCTTTATCTCTTCTAGGCCATGTTTACAAGGCTGTTGGTACCATGGCTGGCAAGCAATTGATTTTAACTGGTTAAGAAAGGAAATACTAGATAGGAAAAGGTGATAATGCTGAAATTAGGACCGAGAAGGAGAATGAAGAGACAACAGGGGATTAGTTTCAAGAAATTTACTTATCAGACCTTCCAAATTAAGGTACTTATACCAAATGCTATAATACTTTTTAAGGCAATCATCACTTTCTGCCTTTCATAAGAATCATTTCAATTTTGAAATGAAGCTCGAAAGTCAAGGTAAAAAAAACCCTCTGGTATCACTGATGGAGAGGGGAAATAAAGGTTAGGCTATTCAAGTAATCTAAGAAATTCTACTAATTTCAATAATTTAAAAATTATTATTTAATATTTATTTTTAACAACTAAAATACTAGATACAGCACATTCATAGCATAGCTGATTTAAAAATTAATCTACTGGGGCACCTGGATGGATCATTCGGTTAAGCGTCCAACTTTAGCCCAGGTCGTGATCTCATGGTTCGTGGGTTTGAGCCCCGCATTGGGCTCTGTGCTGACAGCTCAGAGCCTGGAGCCTGCTTTGGATTCTGTGTCTCCCTCTCTCTCTGACCCTCCCCTGCTCGTGCTCTGTCTCTCAAAAATAAATCAACGTCAAAAAATTTTTTTAATATACTGACATATATATTTTATAAAGTTGCAGAATCTCATTGTTAAACTTTTAACTTATTCAGGGCCTTATTCAGGCCCTGAAATGTGATCATCACAATAATGGCAGGTCACCAATTTTGTCTGAACATCCTCAATATCAGGGACCCCTCTATGCTTGACCTATCATATGCCAGGCACCATGTCAAGCACTTTACATGCACTTTCACTAGTGTATCCTTAGCATCCTCATTTTTAGAGTTGATAAAATTGAGTCTTACAGAGGTTAGGTACCTTTTTTTCTAATGCTTATTTATTTATTTTGAAAGAGGGGAAGAGGAGAGGAAGGGGCAGCAAGAGAGAGAGAGAGAATCCCAAGCAGGCTCTGCACTGTTAGTGCAATCTCATAAACCATAAGATCATGACATGAGCCAAAATCAATTCCAGAGGCTTAATGCTTAACTGAGCCATCCAGGTGCCCCCCAGAGCTTAAGTACCTTGCCTAAAACAGACAACTAGTAAGTGGAGAAGCTGAGAGAAATACACAGGAGTCTGATTTCCAAGCCCATGATCTTATTTATATATACACTGCATATTGCAGAACATGGATACTCCTCCCCCCATGAATATGACAGGCACATTCTAGCTCACTCAACAGGAGCCTGATTTTGACATTTGAAATGAGAACAGAGGAATATAATCCCTTGTAAGAATGACAAACTCCAAATAAAACACTGTTTAAATGAGACATATGAAATCACTTTATGAAGACCTGCTTTATAATACAGTTCCAAGAATATTATGGCATCTGAACACTGACTCCAAACTAAAAATTCTAATGTCTATCACCCTGCACAGGCCTTCATATTTAAAACTGCTTGGCTAGAGTAAGGCATGGCAAACTTCCAGTTCCCTGGTATATGTATACAGTCTATCCCAGACATTCTACACAATCAATTAATTAAACCATCAACCACTTAAATCTACATTTTGACACTGAGTGCAGGTAAGTGACTATACAAGACTACTAAACAATAACAACAGCATTTCAAAAGATAATATTACCTGTGATGAAAATTTAATTTAAAGGAACATTCTTGGCATAATCCTAAAAAATAAAAATAAAAAAGTGACACCACTGAAAGGCTGAATTTGAATAACTGTAGTGCTACTCTACTTTTAATATCATACATTCTCATTCTTCCTTATATCCCTTTACTATAAGAAGGGAAACAAAACTCTGAAAAAAAAATCTGATTCTCTCCACTTCAAAAAATGCCTATGCACAGTAAAAATGGTATTAGAATGCTTGAGAAATTGAAAATATTCTAACATTGCTTTAAAAAAAGTGCTGTCAATTTATTCTAAAAGCAAACTCTGTTTCATACACAGCATTAATGTGTGTCTCACATCAAAAGTATCTAATAACAATAGTGTGGGTACAGTCACTTGGTCTGAAGTGCTCTAAGAGTTTTCAAATAGAAAAGAGCATCTCAAAAAGTTCCAGTTGTGGGCTCTTCTTTTGCCTTATACTTAATTTCAGTTCACACCAGCTGACTTGTCCCCAGGAGTACTTCCAGGAGGGACTTCTGCACTGGTGAGCATGAAGTAGCACATGAGGAAATTCTTGACTTCTATATGGAGTGGGTAGAAAACTGCCAGGAGTTTACTTAGGTAAGGTAATTAACATGACAGGAGAAGAAGCTGACACAGAAGAGTAGCTTAGTGAGAAAGAAAAGAAAAGAAAAGAAAAGAGAAAAGAAAAGAAAGAAAAAGGGAGAAAGAAAGAAAGAAAAAGGGAGAAAGAAAGAAAGAAAAAGGGAGAAAGAAAGAAAGAAAGAAAGAAAGAAAGAAAGAGAAAGAATGAAAGATTCTAAAACATGCATATTACAAGAGGTTGCTGTATTCTGGGGTATAACCTTAAGATTTTAAGACTGATGTCACAAACAGTTATGCCCACCTAAATCTTTTTCCTTATTGACACAGAGAGTGTATTTATTGTCCACACCATAACAATATGGCTACTAGGTAACATGAGATTTTATGCTGACTTTTCTGATACTCTGCATCTCATTGTGCACTGGTGACATACTCATGTTAATGGGGAAGAGGTCTTAACTTTACAAATTATCGGTTTACATCTGTCATTAGAACTGTTTCACCCAGGGGCGCCTGGGTGGCTCAGTCGGTTAAGCGTCTGACTTCGGCTCAGGTCATGATCTCAAGGTCTGTGAGTTTGAGCCCTGCGTCGGGCTCTGTGCTGACAGCTCAGACCCTGGAGCCTGTTTCAGATTCTGTGTCTCCCTCTCTCTCTGCCCCTCCCCTATTCACGCTCTGTCTCTCTCTGTCTCAAAAATAAATAAACGTTTAAAAAAAAAAAATTAAAAAAAAAAAAGAACTGTTTCACCCAAATGTCACCATAACGGACACCACATAAAAATTTTAGCCTCAAAAGTTATCTATCACTTTGGGAAGCTCTCAGAAAAAAAGAGCACTTCCAGAAAGACACATTAAAATTTTTTAATTAAACCTTAAATTAGCCTATATATTTTTAAATCTAAGCAATTAGATAAACTTTGAAGAAAGCAATTATATAACACCTACAATCAACTTACTTAATTTAACAAGTGCATTTCTCTTTTCACCATGTTCAATGTAACCAAAATTAACTTCCCAACTCTTCAAATCTTCTTTTTCTTCACAACATTTATTTCCACAGAAAAACTGGCCTGTGAAAAAGAAAGGAATATTAGCTACGATAGTTGGAAACAATTTTAATCTGAAATATTAATATCAATTTGGAATCACTCCTGAAATTTAACATACATATATTCTAGTTCTAGCAAGTCAGCATTAAAAAATAACTGAGTGTAATAACTATAGTATGCTCAACAAATGTGTAAATAAGTATTAAATCAAAGAGCTAAAGAAATTATTTAAAAAAAATCAGTCACAGAATTCTTGCTCAACAGATAAACTGTTTAGATCAGAGTTTTACTAACTCGCTGTTAGGGAATATTCTACTTTGGAAAATGGAAGTACTAAAAGAGTATACTCAATAATACCCTAAAAGAATAAATATATTTTCCATAATACATGTATTTATATGTTGGTGAATCCCTTTTAATATTTAATAATAATTTTTAAATTGATTAAAATTCTAACATTATGCCATCTATTTTAAATACCAGCATAGGGGCGCCTGGGTGGCGCAGTCGGTTAAGCGTCCGACTTCAGCCAGGTCACGATCTCGCAGTCCGTGAGTTCGAGCCCCGCATCAGGCTCTGGGCTGATGGCTCAGAGCCTGGAGCCTGTTTCCGATTCTGTGTCTCCCTCTCTCTGCCCCTCCCCCGTTCATGCTCTGTCTCTCTCTGTCCCAAAAATAAATAAACGTTGAAAAAAAAAATTAAAAAAAAAAAAAAATAAATAAATAAATACCAGCATAAAATGGCATTTAAAGCACGTTTTAGATGGTAGCACTGAGATTAAATGACTAAGTAGAATAATAATGTTCTATGTTTTAGAGTTACTTGACTCTAAAATCAACACATCATATCTGCTGTGTATGAAAACATTCTGCATAAAAGGACTGATACTGACAATCCAAGAGGAAAAAATGAAAGGAACTACCCAACTACTATTTCCTTTCACAGAATGAACCTTTTATTTGTACAGTAAAAAAGTAATTTATATCTCAATAATCTGCACCAACAGGAACAAATCTAAACTTTTCATTAAAAAGAAATTATCAAAATGGATTTTGAAAATTATGAGTCCAAAGAACCTGTAACTTTTCTAAATTGGCATTTTTCACTCATTCCAAGTGAATACATTATGAAATGTATGCATGTTTAGTAATGGCTCTACTGTTAAAATGGCAACCAAATTATAATTCTAAATCATAGCAATAGCTTTCTCTCACCAACCAATCCTTTTTTCACTTATATTAGTTTAGAGAATGCCCTTTAATTTTTTAAAAGCAGCATTACTTACCATCACCTGATAATTCCACTTAATAAAAGTACAAAATTTTAAAACTGTGAAACATTTCAAAATTTCTGATTGTTTAGGTAAAAACATAAACTAAAATGTAATACTAAGAAAAGTTAAAAATAGCTTTAAATTTATTCTTTTTCCTTCTCCTTTAGAGTATCTTCAGGGCTGATCCTTTATCTAAAGAAAAAAAAAGTCCTACTCTTTAATTTTGTTTTATTGCATATCCCGTTTTACACTTCACACAGACATCGAATTTATGGAAGATGGAAATGATCCACAGGGATGGCGTCAAAGTTTAATCATTCTAAAATGCAACCTTTATTTTTAAAGTTTTTAAGTTATTAGTTTAAAATGATTTCCTAAATGTTCCTATGCAGTTTTCAGAAGCATTAACAGTTTGAAATGCAATTATCAAAAAAGAGGTAACTTTACAGCATGAAATAGGATAAAGATATTAATTTTTCAGAGACTTATGAGTAGATTACAACAATGCATTAAAAAAGCATTTAATAACTGCCTCCCAAATGTTTGATCTTTTGCTGTAAGACTAAATATTTGGTCTCAATCTCAATGATATCCCAAAATAAGAACTAGCCCATCCAAAAATTCCATTAGGTTGAAAGTGATAGTTAATCTCTACTTTCAAAATGTGATTAGACTGAAATACAATAATACCAAATCATTCTTCCAAAAGTTAATAAAAAGAAAAACTCAAGTATTCATCCTTTACTAGTTTCCTTTAACTCTTTAAACATTTTTGGGGTGCCTGGGTGGCTCAGTCAGTTAAGTGTCCAACTCTTGATCTGAATTCAGGTCACGATCTCATGGTTCATGGGTTCAAGCTCCACATTGGACACAGCTGCTTGGCATTCTCTCTCTCTCCCCCCCCCCCCCCCCCCCCCGCCTCTTTCCTGCTCAAGCACTCTATCTCTGAAAATAAATAAACTTTAAAAGTTTTGTAAAAAATAAACATTTTCTACTTATACTCTTATCAAATGTTCTAAAAGCAAAAATTCTAGAGGTAAAAATCTTTAAAGCATTATATTTTGACATTTGCTAATGTATCACAAATACATTGTCTATAATTTTACTTTTATAGATAAGCATTTATTGTATAAATCAGGAATAATCTTACCAAATGACTTCAATTCAATAGTATAACAAAATAACCTCATCCTATTAAAAAGTAAAATTTCAAAAAGGAATTACCTTTTCCTGAAATTACTTCTTTTTCTACTCGCCACCTAAATCCAAACTAATGAGAAAAGAATTACATTTATGTTAGGATAAATTTAAACATTATTTAAATTGTATGTACATCTAAACACAGAGCCAATAACTGAAATAATGATATTTACCAACATAAAAAGCAAATCTAATTCACCAGGAGGGGAAGATGGCAGGGGAATAGGAGGACCTTAGGCTCACCTTGTCCAATGAATACTACTAGATAACTATCAGTTATCCTAAATACCCCAGAAATCAACCTGAAGACTTAAAGAACTATGTAAAATATGACACTATATACCTAAAACATAGGGAGAAGAGGAGTGAAAAATGGATTCAAACTTAAACCATGAAATTACTAGAGACCGCAATATATAAAAGATGTTATACATAAAGCTAATGGTAACCACAAATGAAACTACTATTAAATATGCAAAAAATAGAGAAAGAAATCCAACTATCCCACTAAAGAAAACCAGCAAACCATTTATGAGAGAAAGATGAGAAAGGATCAGACAAAAGAAACAACTACAAAATGAGTAATAAAATAACAATAAATACATATCTATCAATAATTACACTGAATGTAAATGAACTAAATAGTAAATACTCCAATCAAAAGACACAGGGTGACAGAATGAATAGAAAATCAAGACCCATCTATATGTTGCCTACAAGAGACTATCTTAGACCTAAAGACACATGCTTTGAGGATGTGAGAGGTGAGAGGATGGAGAAACATTTATCATGCAAATGATGTCAAAAGAAAGCTGGAGTAGCAATACTTGTATCAGAAAAAACAGACTTTAAAACAAAGACTGTTGGGGCGCCTGGGTGGCTCAGTCGGTTGAGTGTCCGACTTCAGCTCAGGTCATGATCTCACAGCTCCTCAGTTCGAGCCCCACATCAGGCTCTGTGCTGACAGCTCGGAGCCTGGAGCCTGCTTTGGATTCTGTGTCTCCCTCTCTCTCTGCCCCAACCCACTCTCATTCTGTCTCTGTCTCTCTCAAAAATAAACATTAAAAAAAATTTTTTTAAACAAAGACTGTAATGATAGACAAAGAAGGACACTATATATTAATAAAGAGGACAATCCAAGAAGAAGATATAACAATTGTAAATATTTGTGCACCCAACATGAAAGCACTCAAATACATAAAACAGTTAATAACAAACATAAAGGAACTAATCAATAATAATACAGTAATAAGTAACAGTAGGGGACTTTAATACCCCACTTACATCAATGGACAGATCATCTAAACAGAAAATCAGTAAGGAAACAATGGCTTCAAATGACACATTGGAACAGATGGATTTAACAGATACATATTCAGATATATTCAGAACACTGCATCCTAAAATAGCAGAACATATTCTTTTCAAGTGCATGTGGAACGTTCTCCAGGATAGATCATGTATTACACCACAAAACAAGCTTCAATAAATTCATGAAGATCAAAGTCATACCATGTATCTTTTCTGACCATAATGCTATGAAACTAGATGTCAACCACCAGAAAAATTCTGGAAAGACCACAAATACATGGAGGTTAAATAACATGCTACTAAACAATGAATAAGCCAACCAGGAAATAAAAGAAGTACTGAAAAAAGTATATGGAAACAAATGAAATAAAAACACAACAGTTTAAAAACCTTTATAAAAAAACAAAATGGGGCACCTGGGTGGCTCAGTCAGCTAATTGTCCTACTCCTGGTTTCAGCTCAGATCATGATCTCACTGTTGGTGGGTTCGAGCCTGTTTGGGATTCTCTCTCTCCCCCTCTCTCTGCACCTCCCTTGCTTGCTTGCTCTTTCTCAAAATAAATAAACATTTAAAAATAAAATAAATAAAACCTTTGTGATGCAGCAAAAGCGGTTCGAAGGGGGATGATTATAGCAATACAGGCCTACTTCAAGAAGCAAGAAAAATCTCAAATAAATAACCTAGCCTTGTACCTAAAGGAGCTGGAAAAAGAACAAATAAAACATAAAACTAGCAGAAGAAGGAAATAATAGGATTAGAGCAGAAATGATACAGAAACCAAAAAAATAATAGAACAGACCAATGAAACCAGGAGCAGGTTCTTGGGGAAAAAAAATCAATAAAATTAATAAATCTCTAGCCAAACTGAGAGAAAGGACCCAAATCAATAAAATCACAAATGAGAGAAGAGAAATAACAACCAACACCACAGAAATACAAATAATGATGAAAAACTATATGCCAACAAACTAGGCAACCTAGAAAAAAATGAATAAATTTCCAGAAACATATAAACTACCAAAACTGAAGCTGAAGGAAATAGAAAATTTGAACAGACTGATAACCAGCAAAGAAATTGATTCAGTAATCAAAAAAACTCCAAACAAACAGAAGTCCAGGACCAGATGGCTTCACAGGTGAATTTTACCAAACATTTAAAGAAGAGTTAATACCTACTCTTCTCAAACTATTGCATAGAATACAAAAAGGAAAACTTTCAAATTCACCCTATAAGGTCAGCATTACCTTGATACCAAAACCAGATAAAGACACCAGCAAAAAAAGAAAACTACAGGCCAACATCTCTCATGAACATTGATGCAAAAATACTCAACAAAAATACTACCAAAACAAATCCAACAATACATTTTAAAAAATCATTCACTACAATCAAGTGGGATTTATTCCTGGGTGTCAATAGTGGTTCAATATTTGCAAATCAAACAACATGATGTATCACATCAATAAGAGAAAGGATAAGAACTATATGATCATTTCAATAGATGCAGAAAAAGCATTTGACAAAGTATAACATCTATTCATGATAAAAAACCCTCAAAAACAGTAGGTTTAGAGGGAACATATCTCAACACAATAAAGGCCATATATGAAAAACCCAAAGCTAACATCATTCTCAGTGGGGAAAAACTGAGAGCCTTTCCTCTAACTAAGGTCAGGAATAAGACAAGAGTGTTCACTCTCACTACTTTTATTCAACATAGTACCGCAGACAACAAAAAGAAATAAAAGGCACCCAAATCAGTAAGAAAAAAATTAAAACTTTCATTATTTACAGATGACACGATACTACATATAGAAAACTGAAAGACTCCACCAAAGAACTGCCAGAACTGGGGCGCCTGGGTGGTGCAGTCGGTTAAGCGTCCAACTTCAGCCAGGTCACGATCTCGCGGTCCGTGAGTTCGAGCCCCGCGTCGGGCTCTGGGCTGATGGCTCAGAGCCTGGAGCCTGTTTCCGATTCTGTGTCTCCCTCTCTCTCTGCCCCTCCCCCGTTCATGCTCTGTCTCTCTCTGTCTCAAAAATAAATAAACATTAAAAAAAAAAAAAATTAAAAAAAAAAAAAAAAAAAAGAACTGCCAGAACTGATAAACAAATTCAGTAAAGTTGCAGAGTACAAAATCAACGTACAGAAATCTGTTGCATTTCTGTACACCAATAATGAAGCAGTAGAAAGAGAAATTAAGAAACTATCTTATTTACAATTGCACCAAAAATAATAAGATACCTAGGAACACACCTAACCAAATAGACATAGGTGAAAGACCTGTACTCCATAAACCATAAAGCACTGATGAAAGAAACTGAAGAGGACACAAAGAAGTGGAAAGACATCCCACACTCACGGACTGGAAGAACAAATACTGTCAAAATGTCTGTACTACCCAAAGCAATCTACATATTGAATGCAATCTCTATCAAAATACCAACAACATTTTTCACAGAACTAGAACAAATAACACTAAAATTTGTATGGAACCACAAAGACCATGAGTAGCCAAAGCAATCTTGAAAAAGAAAAGCAAACCTGGAGGCATCACAACTCTGGACTTCAAGTTACATTACAAAGCTGTAGTAGTCAAAACATTACGGTACTGGCATAAAAACAGACACATAGATCAATGGAACAGAATAGAAAATCCAGAAATAACCCCACAATTGTAAGGTCAATTAATCGCTGACAAAGTGGGAAAGAATACCCAATGGGAAAAAGACAATCTCTTCAACAAATGAATGGTATTGGGAAAACTGGACAGCAACAAGCAAAAGAATTAAACTGGACTACTTCCTATACCATACACAAGAATAAATTCAAAATGGATTAAAGACCTAAATGTGAGACCTGAAACCATACAAATCCTAGAAAACAGCAATGGGAATAATTTCTCTGGCATTGGCTATAACAACTTTTTCTTGATAGGTCCCTTGAGGCAAAGGAAACAAAAGCAAAAAACTATTGGAAGTACATCAGAATAAAAAGTTTCTCCACAGTGAAGGAAACAATCAACAAAACTAAAAGGCAATCTATGGAATGGGGAAGATATCTGCAAATGACAGATCTAACAAAGGGTTAGTCCAAAAAACAAAGAACTTCTACAACTCCACACCCCAAAAACAAATAATTCAATTAAAAATGGGCAAAAGACATGAACAGATATTTTTCCAAAGAAGACATACAGATGGCCAACAGACATATGAAAAGATGCTCATCATCACTTATCATCAGGGAAATGCAAATCAAAACTACAATGAGATATTACCTTGCATTTATCAATATAGCTAAAATAAAAAACATAAGAAACAACAAGGGTTGGCAAGGATGTAGAGAAAAAGAAACCCTCTTGCGCTGTTGGTGGGAATGCAAACTGGTGCAGCCACTCTGAAAAACAGTATGGAGGTTCCTCAGAAAGTTAAAGATAAAACAGCCTTAAGATCCAGCAATAACACTACTCGGTATTTACCCAAAGATACAAAAACACTAATTCAAAGGGATACATGCACCCCTATGCAGCACTATTTACAACAGCCAAAATATGGAAGCAGCTCAAGTGTCCATAGATTGATGAATGGATAAAGAAGATGTGTTATATAAAAATACACACACACACACACACACACACACACACACACACTAGAATATTATTCATCCATAAAAAAGAATGGAGTCTTGCCATTTGCAATGACATGGATGGAGCTAGAGACTATTATGCTAAGTGAAATAAGTCAGTCAGAGAAAGACAAATACCATATGATTTCACTCATGTGGAATTTAAGAAACAAAACAGATAAAGGGAAGAGAGAAAGAGTGAGAGAAAGTGAGAAAGAGAGAGAAACCAAGAGACTCTTAACTATAGAGAACTGATGGTTACCAGCAGGGAGGTGGGGGTGGGTAGATGAAACATATGATGGGGAATGCACTTGTGATGAGCAACAAGTGATTAAAATAAAGAGTTAAAAAAAAGCAAACTTAATTTTAAACATGATAGCTTTTTTTTCTCCATATAGGATTCTAGTTATTTAAAGATATATTTGAACAACGTTAAGGAACAATCTTTACTTTAAAAAAAAATTTTTTTAATGTTTTTATTTGTTTTTGAAGGAGAGAGAGCATGAGCTGGGGAGGAGCAGAGAGACAGGGAGACACAGAATTCGAAGCAGGCTCCAGGCTCTAAGCTGTCAGCACAGAGCCCGATGCAGGGCTCGAACTCAGACTGCAAGATCATGACCCGAGCCGAAGTCGGATGCTCAATCAACTAAGCCATCCAGGTGCCCCTTGAACAATCTTTACTTTTAAACTACTTATTAAAAGGTACAGGTGCTAGGCCACAAGATGCCTCCTTTAATAAAAAATATATATATTATTTTATGACATTGACAGAAAAAAAAGAGATTATAGTACAGTAAAGAAGCAATATACTATAGTGCAAAAGAGTTGAATTATCCAGGTTTTAGGTCTTAGTCCCACCGCTTAACAGGTTATAACTGGACAAGGTATTAAATATTCTTGTGCCTCAGTTTCCTCATATGTAATGCAGAAATAACACAGTTGTTTCTTCTTTGGTTTAAGAGGCTTAAATAGGAGTAGTACACATAAAGTACTTAGAATACTACCTGGTACATACTACCCCAGGGGTTAGCAAACTATGGCTCACAGGCCTGCTGCCTGTTTTACATATAAAGTTTTATTAGAACACAACCACAACCATTCATTCATGAATGGATCTTTCCTCACTGCAATGGCAAAGTAATGAACAAGAAAGAGAAATGGGACCCTCTGGACCCTAAAGTGGAAAGGTATTAAACTTCCCTCCAGATTCCTAAACATACCTTTGTATTTTAGCTAAAAAATGTTTTTTCTCCATTGCCTTTTTAAGATCTTTCATATTCACATGCTAATTTCCTGAAATTATAGTAAATTATTTAGTTTTCTATTCAGTTTACTGTAATGGTTAAAAGCTCAGCTCTAGAATCATACAGACCAATGTAAGCTCTACCATTCACTAACTAGCTCTGTGACCTTGGAAAGTTTCTTAACTTCTCAGTCTATTTCCTTTGTATGAATAAAAGCCCCAATATTATAGGCTGTTGTATTAAGATAATTCAGATGAAGTGTTCAATGCCTGTTTAACTTTGCCTATTTTTTTAATCACCTATTACTTGAATCAGGCAATTTTGTATTTTAAATGCAAATGAGGGCTCAAAATATTTGAAAATATTCTCATTAAAATCCCACCCCCCAAAAAAAAATCTCTCCAGTCTAGGAAAAAAATAAAGCATTCGAAATAAGTCTGTTTAATTCTACTTTTAAGTCCATACATGTATGTGTGGATTGCTTGTCATAAAACATATATGTTAGGATGTCCACTGAAGCACAGTCAAATGAAAATAAGTTTCCCAACTTTTTCTTCCATTCATTAATCTATTCAATAATTATTAAATTTTTTTTTTTACATTTATTTATTTTTGAGAGACAGAGAGAGACAGAGCACAAGTGGGGGAGGGGCAGAGAGAGAAGGAGACACACAATCCGAAGCAGACTCCATGCTCTGAGCTGACAGCATAGAGCCTGACCTGGGGCTCGAACTCACAAACCGTGAGATCATGACCTGAGCTGAAGTTGGACGCTTAACCGACTGAGCCACCCAGGTGCCCCGATCTATTCAATGATTATTAAGCAACTACTTGCTGGGCCTGGCACTCTGCTGAAGATATAAAATGATTATTAAAATGTCTGTCAGGGGTGCCTGGGTGGCTCGGTCGGTTCAGTGTCCGACTTCGGCTCAGGTCATGACCTCACGGTTTGTGAGTTCAAGCCCCTCATTGGGCTCTGTGCTGATGGCTCAGAGCCTGGAGCCTGCTTCAGACTCTTTGTCTCCCTCTCTCTTTGCCCCTCCCCCACTCACACTCTGTCTCTGCCTCAAAAGTAAACAAACATTAAAAAAAATTTTTTTAAAAACACTGTCATCAGGAAGGTTACAATCTTATAGGGGGATAAAAAATGTAACAAATACAGTATGTCCTACTAGTTCGTTAGTTACTAAGGATTTGGTGCTGAGCCACTGCCTCTTACTCTACCCGTTAGCACAAAGAGATCACACATGCAAGTAATAAGACAGACAGATCCTAACTTCCTGAAAACACAAAGTCTGTGACCATCCACTTGGATTCCTATGTAGGAGAAAAATAAACATATCTCATTTAAGCCAGTGTTATGTAGGAGTGCTTCAGTCCTTCCAGCTGAATCTAATCCTGATGCAATGATCCAACCAAATTCTCAATGATGAAAGGGAAGAAGTAATAAGGAAGGGAATAGGTGTGTGAGACAAAAGCTGGAGTTCACTAAAAATGCCCCATCTACTATACATATTAGGCACTGAGCTAGGAGCTGATTTTTTAAAAATCAATAAAACACTGTCTTTGTATAAATAAAACAATGAGAAAATGCATCCTAGTAAGGAAATCAAAGGCACTACTCTTTTAACATTTTCCAGAACCTCACATGTGGTATGCCAAAAAAAGTCATCTTTCCTCCTAGAAAAGATCCCCCTGTGTATGGGATGAGGGGTATATGGGAAATCTCTGTACCTTCCCCCTTTATTTTGCTGTAAACTTAAAACTGCCCCTAAAAAATGAAGTCTTTAAAAAAAAAACAACAACACATCTGTCTCCCTCCAGATTTCCTATTTCTGATTTCTTACTTGGATTTACCCTCATATCTAACTACTCATCATGTTCTAATAGGAAAATATAATTTATTTCAAGATTATCCTCTTTCAAGCATGATTTCTAGTAATATACTGTGTTTTTTAAATGGAGAGTACAAATATTTAACATTGATTTATGTACACTTTCTCCCCTTAATTATTACTATAGGTTTTTTTGAAGGGCAGTCACATTTTAATCCACAACACCTTGCCCAGTCCTTAATAAATACTGAAAAACAATCGACAGATGAGTCAGCATTGAAAAAGCTGCTTTATTATGTGCTTTTAGAAAGATTTATATTTCATACTCAACTTGCAGTTGAGTAACTCCAATTGCTGTGATGCCTTTTGGATTTAATGTGATCAATAACTAGTACAGACAGGAGAGCTAGTTCCTAAGAAACTGGGGAAATCTTTGGAATATATGACATGCATGGGTTTGTAAACAGGGTTTGTAAAAAAAACCAAGGGTTTGTAAAAACAGATACTATTACCTATAAGAATACTGTGAAGCAACTCACATATTAAAGCCACTACTGAAAAAAAATTTAACCCAATCGTGATTCTGAGATTTAATTATTTAAATGAAAAAGAAATTCGTATAATAAATAAATCTAAAACAACTTTTTAAATAGATTATCTTTCTTAATACAAATGCACACTAGCCAAAACATACAGATTTATGCAACATTCCCTCCCCCCCACCCCCCACCAACCCATTTCAAACGGACATCATCTGTTCCTGGGTCACCTTCTCTAGTTACAAATGTGAAATTTGAGATAGGAATAAAAATCACTTTAATATCAACTAGAGTAAGATGCAGTGAGAACAGAAATCTGCCATTACTAATTAGCACTGGTAAGATTTAATTCTACTAGAATAGACATTTATATAAAAGAAGATGTGCATCTGCCTCTTTACAGATGGTAATTTATTTGAAAAAAAAAAAAGTCTATCAATTTCAAACATCATCTGTGAGACAAAACATCATTCTGCAGTGTCAAATCATTCATTATAATCAGTAGAGGCTCTAGGCCAGAGTCAGGATGAAACAGGATCCGGTAGCCACTTGTGTTTAATCTTAGACTATTCATGCCTCAGTTCACAAAGCTTGACTAAGAGACCCTTGACTAAGAGACCCTTTGTAAATTTCATAGCTGTGGAGGTTACAAGGTCCAAATGACTTTTCATAGATGCAGGACTAATTCAACCTAGACTTGAATTAGCACCTTTAAAAGAATAATGTGGGGCATGATAATAATAATAATAATAATAATAATAATAATACTGTACTTAAATAAGAACCTTCTATAAATACTTGGAAGGCATACCTTATTTTCTTTGTATCTACTGAGATCTGCTATGCAGTATTCCTTGAATAATTTATCATAGTATTTCTTTGCAAGTTTCTTCTCCCTAGATCCATAAAAAATATATAAATCTTTTGCATTTAGAAATTCAACCACAGTTTACTACTTGGAAGCAATGTCAATAAATAACACATATGATATAAATATTAATGTTTTAAAAGAGGCCTATTCCCTACATGTGCATAGAATACCTGAATATTAACTATTTATAGTGGCTCTCTCAGGGAGGGCAACTGCAAGGCTGCCAGTCAGAGAAGGGGAGCCTTACTCCTCACTTTTTGTCTTTTGTTATATTTGCATTTCAGGTATTACTTTCAGGTATTACTTTTTCCCAAGATATTTTAAAAATTTAAAAAGAAGCACATTATGGAACAATAAACGATACACTAAAAATGTAATAAACTATATTTTCAAGACAAAGTCAAGCAATGACAAGTCAGTAAAAACTGCTAAAAATTACCAAAAGAACCAAACCAAACTTAATACTACTCCAAGGCATGTTTTTATGTCTTCCACTCAGAACTCCTCCACGCAGGGGCTGAATGACCTGGACAGGTGACAGGGTAAGAAAACAGGAAGCAAGCAGGAGAGACAGGACTAAAGCAGTTTATGTATTATGTGTTGGATGGCAAAAATTACCAATTCATGTCCATTTCATCCTCCTCATTCCATAGGAATCTATGATTTTCTCGTATAACATCCATGTCTGTCTTGTCATTTTCCCTGGAAAATAAAACTATTTCAATTTAATATAAACACAAAATATGTCAAATTTAGGAGGTTAAACAGTTCTGTGAGATTTTTTAACAGCTGAGTATAAATACATGAAGATAAAGACACTTTTATGTGTGAATATGTATATATGTTCATAAACTTATAAAAATGATTTCAGTATTTTCAAAAGACACTGATAAAGAGGGCTGCTACACAAACAAGTTAAAGGAATAAGGCATTTATCCATCTCTAGTACTGGTTTCAATTATACAAATGGTGCTAAATTACCAACGATAGTTTGAGAAATCTAAATAAACACTAAGTGGATAAGGAAAAATGAGTGAAAGTAAGTTTTAGAATCTAAAACGTCAGTAACACCACGCCACAGAGATCAAATTTAAAAAATGGAAGAGTTTTCCATACCTCATTTTACTACAGCTTCCTAGAAAGACTGAGTAACGGCAGAACAGAAGAGAGGGGATGATATTTTTAAGATGCTAACAGTTTGGGGGTGTCTGGGTGGCTCGGTCAGTTAAGCATTCAATTCTTGATTTTGGCTCAGATCATGATCTCACATTCGTGAGACTGAGCCCTGTGTTAGGCTCTGTGCTGACAGTGCAGAGCCTGTTTGGCATTCTTTCTCTCCTTTCTCTCTCTGCTCCTCCCCCACTCTCTCTCTCAAAATAAATAAATAAATAAATAAATAAACTTAAAAAAAAAGGTGTTAACAGTTTGGGGGTAGAACAAGGGATTGTTGGGGAATACAGACTAAAGTGAGAGGGGAGATAAATTTGAGGTAGATGAGATAATACAAAGTTTTTTAGAGCTTTATCAAACTCAGAAAATTATTAAGTCAGAGAAAAGAAACACACACCATGAAGAGGCTCTGATAGAAGAGCCTCAACTACAGGGAGGAGTTGCTTTTTGTTTTTGTTTCTTTTCCTGTTTGCGCTACCTTTTAAAAAGCAATCCCAAACACTGAGGTCTAAAAAGTTAATGATTTCAAAAATCCTTACCAAAAAAAAAAAAAAAAATTACTGCATAATCAGGCATCGGAGTATTCCTCACATATCCTGTTACTGCTTGAGGCAGATCTGGCTCCACAGGCTACCTGAGGCCTGTTGCCAGATAATGGGCTTCATGATGAGCTACTTAGCCCAAAGTTATGGATAGCCTCTCCATTTCAGGATATGATAAGGAAACTGGAATGGAGAGCAGAATCAGAAGACACAGTAGCTGTGGGTTTTTAAAGACATCCATATCTTCCTCCCATTCTATGTAAACTTCATGACACTTACCCCAATCGCCTGAAGTCTTCTTTTTTGCCACCATAGTATAAAATATAGTCATTTACAAACTTTGTATGCCTTTGAAACTGAAATGCAAAAAATTAAGGATTTTATTTGTTCAGGAGTTGTTCTATGTCCATGACATACTAGTAAGTAGAGACAAGCAGTATGAATCTACTTAGTTTTTTAAATATGTAAATACATACTATATATGTTTATGTATTAAAAATATCTGAAAGGGTAAATATTAAACTGTTAAGAGTCAACACTGTAGCATAGAAGGACTTTCACTTTCTACTGAATACTGTTTATATTGTTTTGAACATTTTTCAAGCATATACTACTCTTGTGATAAAATATTATCTCCAACTGGGAAGAAGGAAAACTTCTTGTTCCTATTGCTGAAATACATACAGCCTCACATCAATATTTATTTTAACATAATACTATGAAATATAAATTATAGTGTCCAAAATTAAAGATAGGGAATACCATTTAACTCTTATCACTATAAGATCTAGTTATTCCAGTAACGACAAAGCCTCTAAAATAGAAGATACAACTTTTGTAATATTAAATCCTAACATTAAGCTTTCAAAAACAATGTTATTTTTTTATATTTCTTTTAATATTTAAAGAATTCAGTCATGTTTATTTTTAACACAATACAACAAGATATATGACCGTTTTACTTGTTTTAAAAAGCTCAAAGGTATTTTCTCCAGAGCTGAATATGCAAATAAAATTAACCTCATTCATAATACTGTCTGACTACATCCTATTATATCAAAGATAAATAATGACCTAATTCATTACAATGTGTCCTGATAGAATATTGAATCAGAATATGATACTGGCAATAAAGCAGTTAACCTTCCAGAAAAGAAAAAAGAGAAAATCCAGACATCCAGAGATTTGGGTTTTCCAGCTTTTGGTCTATTTCAAATTTTTTCTATAAATGGTCTCTTTGTCACCTGTAAACGTGTCTTTGTCACAACTGTTTGGCTCTGCCATTTTAGCATGAAAATAGGCACAGATAACACCTCAATGAAAGAACACAGGTATGTGCCAATAAAACTTTATTTATAAAAACAGGTGCTGAGTGGGACTTTGCTTCCAGGAAGATGGAGCAAAGTTGTACTTCTCCCTATTTTTCTCAATAAGAACAACTAAAAACCTTGGAAATTATATCTAAAACAAATATAAAAAGACCCTAAAAGTGAGGAGGAGAATCCATTAATAGCTAGGGAGTTCAAGACCCATGGTTTGACACGGCGGTAAGTTCCCCAGGTTTTCTTTTTGCCTCATGAACTCAGAATTGGAAGTGAAGAAGCTGGCAACCTGGAAATGTCAACAAGCACAGACAAGGAAAGTCCCAACAAAAGCCTGTTCTCTCTGAATAACCAAGAGAGAGGAAGCCTAACAATACAGATAACTTTAGACAACGCTTACTCTACTCCAGCCAAAAATTCTAGAAATAACTGTGGTCCCACCTCCACCAATGCCAGAAAAGGGACCTACACTTTCGCTCTTACCAGGCTGTAACTAGATGCCCCAATACCCCCAAAAGAGTGGTGTCACCGAAGGCACAATAGATGCCGAAATGTTAAAGGAACAAGTGGCAGATGAGAATAAATCCATGGGAAAGGTGAGATATTGGATTAGAAGATAAGAGGAATAAATAAATCAGTGATAAGAGGATTTCTATAACTTATAGAAAAGGATTAGGAATGATAACAAAGTGAAAGAGACGTCAATAGATAGGGGATGTATCTAATTGCCATGGTCTCCTCTTAATCCTGCCCATAGTAATAAACATCCAGAAATACTTCAGGTCTTGCTTGACCTCTCTTTCATTCTCCCAATATTCCAAACAGTAGTATGGATGGATAGTGGTAGCAGTTAGTGTAATAAGCCACAGTCTTACCAAAAAGTTGAGGTGATGCATGACTATAATAGGGAAGCAAGAAAGAGCTTAAAGACAGCCCCAAGTCATGCCTAAGAGTTGAAGCAACTACAGGCCTGAGGACAGTCCACAGACAGATCTACCTTTAGACACATAAAGAACTTCCATAGCCAAGAACCAGGTAGTAAGAGAATAAGAGTTAAAATGAGATTAAAGATAAGAACAGTATTAAAATGAGAAATTTTGACAGCCAGACAAAAACAGGTTGGAAAAATATTTGCAAGTTCATGGACTATTTTATAAACTTATTTATAGATCATTACTAATACGTTTTATTATTTTTGTCTCTAAATCTTTCTTATGTATCAATAAAAGAGAACTGTACTCAAAAGTATAAATGACAAGATTGCACATCAATAAACATTTACCTTTAAAAACATAATATAGGTCTATCTGACTTCACAAGATTTTATGAAATAGAAAAGTAGATTTAAAAATATTCTACTTGTTATAAAAATCTAGAAGTATAAAAAGGATACAGCATCCATAGCTATCAGATGAAACCTTCTATTTTTTGCTTCTTCCCTGTTAAGACAAATTTTAAGCAAATTCAAATTTCTATATTCTAATTAATACAATTAAATCCAAGTCCCTGAGTTTACAAAAACATCTTAAACCAAAAAAGGACATTTACACTGAAGTACACACCTATCCAGCAATTCTGCGGCAACTTGTTTATGGGCCACCTTCCCATGTTTTTCTTTCTGAAATGGCTTTTTGAGCAGTAAATCATCTTCAACTGTCCTGGTTTATGAAGAAGAAAAGTTATTAAAAGAGTTCATTTTTCTTAAAGGGTGTTTCTTGTTTCTTTTTATTTTCCTAATTGGAACATGTTTTAAAATTTCAAGTCTAAACTTAAAAATGACTCACTGATCTTTAATGAGACATTTTAGGTCTCCTTAAATCACTTAATTAATATCTTAACTTTGTTTAATACTTAGAAAATGGAGAAGGTGAAACAAACAAATGCATGGGTTCTGATGTTAGACCACCTACATTCGTGGATCCAAATTTGGGCTCTGTCATTCACTATCTTTTTTTTTTTCACCATCTTAATCTTAAATGAGATTAAGCTACTTAATCTCTTTGCGCCACAATTTTCCTGTTTGTAGAGATACTGATGCTTTTGGTAACCAATAATATAAAAAAGAATAAGGGTTGATTATAAATGATATAATAGACTATAGATGATCAGCCCTAGTTATAAAGATAGATATAACTGAAGAGTACAGACTATTCAGCTAGATTTGCTCAAGTTCTATTCTTACAAAGTAATACTTTTAAGTGAAAAATCTTAAAAACATAAAGAACCATACAACATAATTTGTTATAATCATTTCTATTCTTTTGGTCACCCATGAATACTGAACCCAACAAAAATGTTCGGTTCCATTCAGTATGCCTTACATATTGCTCTCGGTGTGAAATAGTAAAACAACTTTTATAAATTTGGTTAATATAGATCAGTCAATCACTTCTAAGTTAACAGTTGAAATCAATTTCTAACCACTGAAAGCTGAAAACAATGCACCTAAACACAGCAATATCACCGGATGCAGAGTCCTCATAAAGCATAGGCTTTATTTGCTGACAGTTCTTGTCCCTTCCAATTCAATAAAAACTTCCATGAGCTCCTTCCTTTAAACACTTAGTCTGCTCATTCACAAAGCCATAAAACTGCACAGTCTCACCCTCCACATGAACTTCATTTTGAGGTCAAGTACTTGCAAAGGGACCTCCAACTAAGCCCGTACTTAGCTATGACATTCACAAGTAAAAAGACCTTAACAGTTGCATGAAAAATAGATGCAACAGAGAAATCTAAGTTTTGTTTGGTCTCCTTTTTCCCCCACCTCCACTTCCATAAATCTCTTCACAGCATAAACATCATTTTCTTATTTTTCACATAACTGTTCTCAAATTCTCGAGTCAATTCATTATAGTTTAATGAACAAAAATTCATTGAGTAGAGCATCGTTGTCTTCACATGTAAACATAAACCAGAAACTTTCAGTATTATTTATACGTCATCTCAACCTGGAAAGGATCTGAAACACAGATCAATAAAAAATTACTTACCTTTTTTTCCTTTTGTTAGATTCACCACAGTGTTCATCATCACTAAAATCAGAGTCATAGCCCCCATGACCATGCATCTGTAAAGAAGTATAAAGTCAGTTACCTAGAACCTAAATTGCTCATAGTTCAGGAAACAGTTCAAAAATGAGTTATCTTTAAAAGCTGTAGTAACTGGAAAGGATCATGGTGGGTATATCACTGTTCACCAGCCAACTAAAATTTTCATTCACTTTGAAGTAACAGACTTACCCTTCAGAAAATGAATCAATCAACATTTTCCACCTTAATTACTATTAAGCCAACCAGGGAAGCTACTCTTTGACCTCTTCATTGAAAACGAGGTTCTTTTTATAGAACCTGGCATGTGACTGCACACAAGATTCAGCAATGCTTCACCTTTGATTCAGTGTATTTATCACCAACTTTGTTCCAGACATTATGGTAGGTCCTTAACAAACACTGCTTCTAATTCCATAAATTAGGAACTATGATCTCCACTTTACAGATGAAGAAATCAAAGACAAAGTTAAGTAAATCAGTCACAGAGCAAATAAGTGGCTAAGCTGATCTACTTGACTCTTAAGCCCACGATTTCAACTACTCCAATTTGCCTTTACGGAATATGCTACCACTGATTATTATATTCCATTAGACTTACTCTGTGAAGAGTACACTATCAATTCATTAAAACTTGCCTTTTTACAACATATGTTGAGATTTCCTAGTTCCTTCAAAGTAAACAACCTTGCCCTTTGGTCTAGTAAACTTTATTTTGTTCCAATTCATTTTTTAACTGAAATTCTTAGAAATCCAGGAAGATCTCAATTGTTACTCAATTGTACTCGAAGAAGCCTCTGGTTTCAGCATTATATTGAATTTGGAACACACATTAATGGGGAATCAGTGAATTATTTGACTTTTGAGGTCATACTTGATTCATATGGCTACAATGAATTAGTCCAGGTCAAATGATATATCGAAATTTTTAAACTTTCATGCTCACTATTACAAGTGCAGCAGGACAAAAAGGAAAGAACTCCCTAAACTTTACTGCACTGGACCTAAGATAAGATACCTTTCTAGTCCTGGCTACCTTGAATAAATTATCTCTTTGGGCTTCATCTGCTAAATAAGGTGTCTACATCATGTAAACCTTAAATCTTACATATTTGTGAATTTTTATGATTCCATTTTCAAACTTAGGTGTGTGGGTGAAAACCTCTCTTCTCTGTCCCACAAAATTCTAAAGAGGAAGGCGCTAGCCAAGGTTGGAGGTAAAGGTTAGAAGGCCACAGTTCCAACTCTATCCTCCCTTAACATCTGTCATCACCTGGATCTCCCACCCTTTATCATGTCAACTCCTTGCTCCAGCTGTCTTACCACATCTCAGCAACTTCTCACCCTTTTAGGTCCTCATTTTCCAAACATCTTGATGAGGGTCAACCATTGTGTGGAGCTTAGAGATGTATTTCTGGCATCAACCTACCAGAGTGCAAATCCTGGCTCTGAACTTTTCATTTGTCTTTTGTTCTGCATGTTCCTTAACCTCTCTGAGCCTCAGTTCCCTCTTTCCCCCTTCTATGAAACGAGGCTAATAAGAGCGCCGGTCTCCTATCTCATAGGACTGTACGTTAAATGTGGTACAGCATATAAAGAGTTTTAGAACAGAGTCTAATGTCATCTTGACCCCACAGCCCGCGACACCACCTCCTACCGTTGCTCCCCCTCTCCCATTTTCCCCCCTCTGGCGGCTTCATCCATCCCATACTCATCTCAAATCAGTGGTTGCACTGAAAAGCTCTCACTCACTTCGGGTAACGAATCAAATGACAAGGGCCGAGAGAAATTCGAGACGGCAGACGCCGGGTGTTCTCTAGAACCAAAAAAACAACCAAAAGATAATCAACGAGTAGCATATAAGGAACAATTCTGGAGGTCCTTCTAGCCAGCCCCAAATACACTCAAGGCCCTTATCACACACCCCTTCGCTCCTCCCTGCTCTGCCAAGTACGCCCGCGGGAGTCGCTTCCCCTCTCCCGGTGGCTGCAGCGACTACGCACGGCCTGAGCGAGCCGCTGCAGGGCCAGTCCGGTTCGCCCCCGCCGCGCAGCCTCCCCGCAGCGAAGGCCGCCACCGCCCGCTCCCCGCCTCTTTCTACGGGTCCCGATTGGGCGCCGCTTCCGGTCCGGCTCGGCCGCGTGTCACACTTAAATGACACCGTCCTCGGGCGCGCCGACCTCGTGCTACAGCCAGAACAGCCCCGGGAAACAAAGGCAGCGGCAACCAGGGCCGGGAGAGTAGGCAAAGGCTATCTACTTTTTACAGTCGCAACCGTTAGTTTTTTCCTCGGCCTCCTTCCCCTCGCGAGCGCAGCTTTTAATATCGTGTGGTACTGCTCGCACTACGCCCACGCCCGTTTGAAAACATTTTGTTTTAGAAAAAAATCCTGCCTGTGTATCACCTGCCGTCCTCTTTCTAGTAACCTTAGTAACGCCTCCTCGGAGCATCCCCGCTGAAGCGTCTGTCTCCGATCTGCCTCTCCTCCTCCCTCCATAAAACAGTTCTCATAATTAAAACAAAAATAACTTTCCATCGTTTCACCACCCACACAATACATGCCATTCCAGTACTGGCGGCAGAGGAGCTCATGGAATATGGGAGCAAAGGAAGAACAGGGAATAGGGGAGATTTCACAGGGTCGCAGATTCTCCGCAACCACCTGGCACACATGAAAAGGAATCTAAAATATTTCCTTTTCAAAAGAAGAAAAAGACAAAAACGTAGGCAGGAAAATTTAAATTATTTGAGCTCCACCGGGTTCTCCCTGTGATTTACCTTTTCTACGTTATGATGCCCCATTCTGCTTTGCAGACCAGTTACTGGGTTCACGTCTTGTCTCCCTCCAGCTAACTGATTGATGCTTTTCATCTTTGCTTCCTCTCAGCACCCAACACAGTTCCTTGGAAATCACAAGCGCTTATTAAATATTTGTTGAATCGAACTGGCACGCCACTGACTTTTACAGCGGGCCCATTTTAGAGAAAACCTTGGCACTTAACATACATACCATTTTTACATCTTTTGCACTAAACAGAAGATAATGATATTCAAGGCCCCCTTCTATTCCTGAGAGTAAATTGTAGATCTTTTTTTACTCAATGCAGTGAATGTGATCTCAAAAATCTGTAAGTTAAATTACTGTAAATTCGATTATTTCAAAATACAACCAGATTATACCGCAATAAAAACATTTATTCAAAAAATGTAACATTTTAAATTTATATTTAAATGTTAAATTTAAATTTATAAATTTAACATTATATTATATTGAGTTACTTTGTCAAGCAGTTCTTTGACATTTATATTTATATGTTTATATAAATTTGACATTTATATTTATATGTTTATATAACATTTATATTTAAATGTTAAATGTTAAATTTATAAATTTATACTATATTGAGTTACTTTGTCAAGCAGTTCCTTTTTTAGTAAATATCTAAAATCTATATTTAGTTCTTTTATTATTAAAACCAAGCACACCTGTACCTTATATTCAATTTACTTTCTACCGATATTTGACATTTATTTTAATTTTTAATGTTTGTTCATTATGAGAGAGACAAAGAGAGAAAGGGAGAAAGAAAACAGGGGAGGGGCGAAAAGAGAGGGAGAGAGATCCCAAGCAGGCTCTGTGCTCTCAGCGCAGAGCCCCATGCAGGGCTCAAGCTAATGAACCTTGAGATGATGACCTGAGCCAAAACCAAAAGTCAGAGGCTCAGCCGACTGAGCCACCCAGGTGCCCCCCCCCCAACACACACACAGTATTTAACATTTAATAGCATTTTTCAACTATTCTTGGTATGTTTTTGTCCATTTTGTCTGTTGCTTCATTTTATTCTTAAAATAAGCCCCACTTTGCACCTGAGAAATAAAAGCACAGAACTTAAAGCCACAGACCTGGTGAAGGTCTAGAACTTGGAGTGCTTGTCTCTCTACAAGACTCAATTTTCTCTGTGTCTCTGTGTCTTTCTCTGTCAGTTTCTCTCTCTTTTTAACTCATTCATTGTGTGGGAAGTAGCTCCTGGTTCTAACATTTTAAGAATTTCAGATCTGTTGCTTCCAGACCATTCCGTCAAAGATTTGCATTTTTCCCTTTGAGGCAACAGCTATTGAAAGAGAAAAAATAGGAAATATATGTTAGGGATAGAACACATGATCTGAACTAAATACAATTTATACAGGATAGAAAACCTCCCTGGACAGAAAATCTCAAGTTTGCAATCACAGCTCAACAACTCTAAAAACACAAATATTTATTAACTGTTTGCTCTGGGCAGAGCACTATTCTAGTTACAGGGTTACAAATATGTAAAAGTCACTTCTTCCTCTCAAAGGTTGACTACTAATCAAGAAAGAATACATAGTGTAATGACAACAGTATATTCTATGGGGGCGCCTGGCTGGTTCAGTCAGTAGAGCATGTAACTCTTGATCTCAGGGTTGTGAGTTTGAGTCCCACATTGGGTGTAGAGATTACTTAACAAATAAAATCCTTAAAGAACAATATACTCTATCATATGCCAAGTACATAGTAAATGGCATAAACCTATGGTTCCTAATCTATAAAATGTGTTATTTCAATGAATGTGAACATCTAAATGTGCACCAGTGCCATGTAAGTCAAACAAAGCAACAAAATACTATGATAAGTATGTGGTGGAATGAGGGAAGTTGGTGTCACGCCTCCCTTCACTCTCAACATACATACTCTTATTGCCTACCTTCCCCACTCTACGCTGCTCGTAGTAAAGAGCCACATTTCAGAGTCAGCCAGATTTTCTTCCACTTACTAGCTGGGAGATCTTGGGAAAATTATTTAATCTCTGAGTCTTAATTTCTTCATCTACAAAATGGAGATTAAAATAGCAGCTATCTCCTAGGGGGTTAATGAGGCTTAAAATGAAATGAGGCAGCTACATGCTTAGCATCATGTCTAATTCACAATGAGTACATAATAAATGCTACTTGGGGAAACAATCATATTATAAGCATTCTTTCTTGAGAATAAGCTTAACAATTAACTGCTTCTTGAAGATAGCCCAGAAACAAACCCACACATATATAATCCCATGATTAATGGCATGGTTTTAAGTATGGACTCTTCAATAAGTAGTAATGGGTCAATCGAATAATATGGCAAAAAAAAATCAGTTTCAGAGAAAACAGGAAAACATCTTCATGATATTTCATATCTTCCTTAGGGCAGAAAAAATTTTCCTAGACAGGACGCACAAGGGGCTAACCATTAAGGAAAAAATAAATAAATTAAAGACTTCTGTTTAGGGATGCCTGGCTGGCTCAGTCAGTGGAGCGAGCAACTCTTAATTTCAGGGTTGTGGGTTCGGGCTCCACATTGAGTATAGAGATTATTTAATAAATCTTTAAATAAATAAATAGGGGCATCTGATTGGCTCAGTTGGTTAAGCGTCCGACTCTTGATATCAGCTCAGGTCATGATCTCCCTGTCCTGGGATTGAAACCCCATGTGGGGCTCTGTACTCAGCCCAGGGCCTGCTTGGGATTCTTTCTCCCTCTCTCTGCCCCTCCTCTGCATGCATGCACATGCTTTCTCTCTCTCAAAATAAATAAACTTTAAATTAATTAATTAATTAGTCAATCAATTAATAATAAATAAAATAAAGGTTTCTGTGCATTTAAAAGATGATTAAAGATGAAAAGTTGATTCATGGGGTGGGAAAAAATATTGCAGTATGCACAGCCAACAAATTATCAGGTTATATGAAGAACTTTAAAAATCGTTAAGTAAAAGCCAGAAAGCTAATAGAAAATTTAGCAAAAAGACTTGAACAATTAACAAAATCGGATACCCAAATGGCCAATGCATATCAAACAAAGTGCTCATCTTTACCAGTTATCAGAGAAATGGGAATTAAGAACAGGAGGTATACCATTACACATCCACCAGAATGGCTAAACAGAAAAGACAGATCTAGTGCTGATGAATATATCCTATGTCTCATATATTCCATTCCTCAGCGTATTTTCAACAGAAAAGTGTACGTATGTTCATTGAAAGACCTGAACTAGAAGACGCTAGTTATAAATAACAGCACTATTTATAAGGAAAAAACTGGAAGCAACCCAAATGTCCCTCAGCAATGGAACAGTTCAATAAGTTATAGTTTATTCCCACAATGGAAGACTATAGAACAATACAAGTGAATAAACTACAACTATACACAACAGCTTAGGTGGATCTCTTAAATATAATGCTGAGCAGAAGAAACGTATATGATGAAATTTGAAGTGGGGTTTGTGAGAGAATGGCTAAGAAAGAATTCTTGAGACTTTTTGGTGCAAAAAGGTGATCTTATTAAAGCATGGGGACAGAACTCGTGGGCAGAAAGAGCTGCACTGGGGTTGTGAGGAGTGACTGATTATATATATTTAAGTCGGTGGAGGGAGGGGAGATAGAGATAAAGTAAGTTTCTAAGGAATTTTGGAAGCAAGGCTTTCAGGACCTTGAGGGGCTAGCTGCTGTTCAGGTAAGGTTACTTTTAGTTTTTAACAAAACATAAACATTAAGGCAGTAAGACAGCCAGGAGTTCCTTGAGCAAGGTCATGCTTTCTGTTTCAGGTGTCTAGCAGTGGGCTACAAAGCTGTAAGGAGATTTAATTTAAGGCACATTTCTTTCGCCTTTGTTTCCCTCATCAGTCTGTGCAAAAAGAATACATATAACACAATCTTTACATAAAGAACAAAAGCAAAAGTAATCTGTTTATGAGTCAGGATAATGGTTTCCCTGGTGGGTGAAGGGGAGGTGAAAGGGGCACAAGGCCATGGTGGGGAGGGCTTCTGGGGAGACGGCAATATTCTGTTTCTTGATCCTTGCATTCTTGAATCATAGTGGTTCATTTACACCTATGGTTTATGTACTTTTATGTATGAATGTTATACTTCAATAAAAAGTTTACATTTAAAAAATTTAACTACTCCCAGAGGTTTTTAAAAACTTTGACTCCAATGGGTAAATGCAAGTATTGGTGATTAAAGCAGTGTCAGGCACAATAGAACAGGTTGGGGAGTAGATAGGTGGGATTTCCTGGGGTCCCAGAAATCATGTCATATAAATGCTAGATAGTCAAAGACAGATTTCCTAGGCACTGAGATGGGAGCAACTGGGGGAGAGGGGTGGATCATGGAGGGGAAGCTTTGTAAGTGCTGAGAAGGACTCTAGTCAGTACCCAAAGGACTGGAAGAACCCAGGCCTAGATCCCTTGGCAAGGTCAGCCTGTATTTACCGTACATTTCTAAGTCAGGATCTGGCAGAAGGCAGCTGTACAGCCTCCCTAAGTAGAGCTCAGTCCATGAACAGAGACACAGTCCAATAGGTATCTTTTGCAAGCTGGTCAAAGGTCGGTCACTTGCTTGTGTAAATGCCCAAAGGAAACTGCCAGAGCATGAACACTGTGGTTGGATGGAAGTGAAGCGGAGAGACTGAGCAATATATCAATTACCAAATGAATTGATTGTCATTTTGAGGCCTGCTCCCAGGAGGCAAGAACAGAGACAGGATGTCTATAAAACCCCTCCCTGAGGCGGTCGTGGATAAGGAGGCTTGTGATTAACAGATAGGGAGACACCAGATCAGACGAGATGAGAAGCAGACACCAGGAACACTAAATGTCACTGGAAAACTGGTGCACTTATTTTTTGTCATATGATATCTATGGGTATAAAGATTTCATGCCTCACTCAGGAACATGTGAAGTGGAGAGACTCACTATAATAATGAAGGTGGATGGGTATTGTATCTCTGGATTCTGCCTCAACAGCTGGCTAGGCCTGGGACCTATAATCATGGAAAATACATAATTCCCCCATCAAGGCTCAAGCTCTCCATGAGGCACAGACACAAACAGATCATTAGAGTACAGCGCTGTGGGCAGTGATAGGAATAGACCCAAAAGGCTGTGGAAGCGCCAGGGAGGGGCCTCTAGTCCTAAGAATAGGAAGACTGGAAATGCTTAGGAGACGGAGGACTTGATGTTTATGTTCCAAATGCTTAAACCACAGGTTTAACTCTATCTACAAATTGGACTAACTTTGCATCCAAAAGAAAGGGAAGTATGTCCTCCTAGACCTCCCACATTCACCAGTGACCCCCAACAGCCTCTTTCTCTTCATAAGGTGTAAGCAAGAACTAAGTACGAGTTGATCAAATTGTATGATTTCAGTGTATGGACACAAGTTGATCATGTAGACAGCATGTTAGTATATCAAGTGAAATGTCCAGTGAAGTAGGTCTACTGGATGGTTAAGGATACATGTCAGCATTATTATGTGGGCAGGCAATCATATATTTACATATGTAAGAAATTTTCCAAAATGATGCCTTAATTAACATATTCTCTGAAAGTAAAACCTCTTTGACTGGTTGTCCTGGTACTGGAAGTGATCATTGGTGGTAGGAAATGGAAACACTTAAACATACACAATAATATAAACGACTGAATAGGTTCAGAGGAGCAATGGTAAACAGGAAATGGAGAGCTCATGCTTCTCCTGACTAGGGCTTTAAAAAAAGCAACAGCACCCAAAGTAATATTTGGATCCATAAATAGAACTTTTTCAATGGCACAGTTTATTGTCAGGAATTCTGTTAAATACTGTAGGAAACATACAATAGAGATGCAGGCCAGAATTGCTAGAGCACCCCATTTTTCTTGAGAAGTTGGAAATCTGGATTTTTAGATTCAATATTGGCATCGAATTCAAGTTTGAAAATCAAAGCAAAACATCACTTGGAGCAAAACACTTCTGTGAACTGCATTCAGCCCATAGGAAGCAAATTTCCAAGGAGTGGTCCATTATCCTCAGAATGGCATTTTGGAGCCAGTGGTCTGGAAGAAAAGGTTATGAGGCTATCTTGGAGGTAAGTCTTGGGGATAAGATGTGTTCCTGGCATGTCAAGCAGGAGGACTCTTTCAAGAGAGGAATCAAAAGCCTTAACTAAACACTCAGGAAAGGGGGCTTGAAGGGGTTCCAGCTTGGGCCACAGCAAAGGGTGGTCCCTAAGTTCCTGAGCAGGAATATCTATGCTGGCTGAGAGGACCAGTGTGACCCTCAGATTGGGGAGATGGAACTCACATCCCAGAGCATGCTGACAATGTTGAATTTTACCTGAGCTCTTTGCTCCTAGAAAATAGTGATGATTAAAGGAACCCCTCATTTTTGTTTTTGGTTTGTTTGTTTTTTTGTTTTGTTTTGTTTTGTTTTGTTTTGTTTTGTTTTGTTTTGTTTGAGAGAGAGAGAGAGAAAGAGACAGAGAGAGAGAGAGAGAGAGAGAGAGAGAGAGAGAGAGAGAGAAGGAGAGTCGGGGAGGAGCAGAGGGAGAGGAAGAGAGAGTCTTAAGCAGACTCCACGCTGAGCATGGAGTCCCAGGTGGAGCTCTATCTCCTGACCTGCGATCATGACCTGAACTCAAATCAAGAGTTGGATGCTTAATTGACTGAGCCACCCAGGTGCCCCAGGAATCCCCTCATTTTTGTGTTCTGGAAAACAGCTTACTGCAAAGAATGACTCTTTCCCATATGACTTAGATAAGCCTCCGATGACCCCTATTTAACCTATGACAAAGTTACACCCAGACCTTCCAAATTCCCATTCTTTGCCTCAGAAATGATGAGCTGAACTGCTTACTCCACTGATCAATTAGAACTCAGTGCTTGTTAACCAAACTCTGGTTAAGCTTCTTTCCTTTTTCCAAGTCCCTGAACTTCGGCCCACCTGCAGCATGAGCCAGCATCGAGCCCCTCCTGAGAACGGACTGGCCTTTTAGCATAAAATCATCTCTGGTCTACCATCTGATCATGCCAGCCTTTCACTCCATTTCCCCACACTCAGTTCTTTCCAGCCTTGTTCATGCCTTTCATGCCCTGACCTCTGAGACACTTGCAGGTTCTCTCTGTTGCAATAGTCCCTTTCCTCCTTTGTAATAATCTTTGAATAAAAAAAAAAGTCTCTCCTAACTACATCCTGATTTGTTTTCTATTAGACAATGACCTTATGCAGGCTATACTGTTTAGCACAATTTCTGAAAATAAAGTGTGTGACTGACAAGGTTCTCTTTATGACCAGACGTATTACTCTACTGGGTGATGATGCCCTCTTACATGACAAGAATTAGACCGTGGCCAATGTGGCCCCCAGTCACTGGACAGTGAGTTAGTTACTAGATGTCAAGGGTAAGGTCGCTAGTCTGCCTTGGCTTCTGCAACACCACACTCTGTTTTCCCTCTTCCCTAGAGTCTATGCCTTCTCAGGCTCCTGGTGTTCTGCAGGGCTAAGGCTGGGTGTTCTTCACTACCTGCAATATCAGACACTGCCATGCTCAGAGGTCCATCTATTTGCTGATGTGGCCCAGTTTATATACTTTTAATGGCTGCATAATACTCATTGCATATATATTACATTTTGTTCATTCATTCATCTGTTGACCAATATTTAGATTGTTTAGAGCTTTTGGCTATTGTGAATAAGGATGGCATGAACATTGGTGTACGAATACCTATTCAAGTCCCTGCTTTCAATTCTTTTGATATACATAGAGAAGTAGAATTGCTGGGTCATAAGGGAGTTTTATGTTTAACCTTTTGAGAAACCACCAAACTGTTTTCCATAGCAGCAACCATTTTACATTCCTACCTCCTCCACATCCTCATCAATACATGTTATTTTAGAAAATTATTATGATGGCCATCCTAGTGGACATGAAGTGGTAGCTCATTATAGTTTTGATTTTATTTCTCTAATGACTAATGATATTGAGCACCTTTTCATGTGCGTATTGGGCATTTTTATATCTTCTTTGGAGAACTGTCTATTCAAGTCCTTTGTCTACTTTTGAATTGGGTTGTTTAGTTTTTTCTGTTGTTGAGTTTTAGTTTCTATAGATTCCAGATATTAATGTCTTTTTTTCCAATGGTTCTTTATTTATTTTGAGAGAGAGAGAGACAAGTGTGCACGCATGTGTGAGATGGGGAGGGGCAGGGAGAGAGGGAGAAAGAATCCCAAGTAGCTTCTATACTGTCAGCACAGAGTCTGATGCAGAGCTCAATCCCACAAACCATGAGATCATGACCTGAGCCGAAATCAAGAGTCAGATGCTTAACTGACTGAGCCACCCAGGCACCCCCAGATATTAATTTCTTATCAGGTGTATGATTCACACATATTTTCTCCCATTTTATACACTGTCTTTTTGCTGTCTTGATGGTATCCTTTAATCCACAAAAGGTGATTATGACAAGTCCAATTTAAAAAGATAATTTTCTAAAAAGCCAAAATCATGACTCCTGTACAAATATAAAAACACGTATCAGAGATTTTATTTACCTATTTCATGGGGCAACCAGCAAGAATTTACCATCAGTTCAAAGAAGAATTCCAAGAATCCATGCATAAAGGCAATCAGGAAAGCTAAAATGAACTCATGAATAGATGCAAAACTGGTCAATATCCAAGGGCAATAATCAGTTGCACTTCCACCAGACAAAATTCATTCGCATCTCTAGTGACAAAAATCATTTGTATTGCTATCCGTTTTATACAACCTAAATAGTTGTAAAAGAGTTCAAAGACGATGAAAGTCCCAGTAATTCAATAGGGTGCTAGACAGGGCACCTAGTAACTTTTTAATGCCTATTTCAAAGTCTTTCATAATTTTTCCTGATGCCACTCTCAGAGCACCCCTACCACCACTATCTCACCAGTATGTTGAACCAGCGGCTCTCAGCTTGCCTCGAGTCTTTCAGCCCTGGGACGGCTACTGGGGACAGTTATTGGAGCTCAGGGACTACTCACTGGGTGCCAGGTGGGGAAGGTGCAGCTATCCAGCCATTCCTGCTACAAATACTTAATATCTACTCTGAGCCGGCATTATGCTATGAGCACAGTGGGGATCAAGCAGACTGATCTCAGTCCTTTCGAGCCTTACTGTCCAAATGGGAACAGGAAGAATAGTAAATAAACAAATAAAATAATTACAAACTGATAAATGCAATGAAGGAAAATAGCTGCCAACACAGAATCACCAAGAGGGGCCTGGGTAAGTAGGGCGATCAGGGCGGCCGCTCTGAAGAGAACATTTAAGCTGAGACTTGACAGATGAAGAGGAGCAGCTACTCTGAGTGTGGACGGTGGCAGGAAGCCAGCAGAGCAGCCAACGCTACAGTCTGTCTTCACCCTCTGTGCTTCTAGGGATGGGCCTGCAAGCAGCTCAGTTATTGCTTATCCCTGCCCGGGTGTTCAGGAGGCAAGAAAGGCCAAGTCCTGCCCCCCCCCCCCACCCCAGCCAATGGTGTTACTGGCTGCCTTTGAGTCTAAGCTTCAAAAAATGCCAAAGAGAAGGGTCCCTCCCAAACCAGCTTGCCCTCCTTCCTCCTCTGACCCAGTTTCCCTCTGAACTACCCCCATCTGCTAAGTGAAGCCTGAAATGTCTTCCACTTGTGAACAAGGGTTGAACCCACATAAAAAGATAAAAGACTTTAAAAATGCAAATAGGCAGCAGAATTAACACGTTAGTGTGACTGTGTAACATGATCGGCTTTTTGCTGAACTGATTGGATTACAAACCTGCAAAGCACAGGGCCCTTAGGGGCAAGAGGAAAGACCCAAGGGTGATGTGGGGTGATGGGGCACCCAAATCGACGTATCATCTGCCTCACAGTTTTATCCAGAGCCTGGGCAATAGTTCATTGCTGTTCCAAAATCATTTCATGCTGCTCCATGACTCTCACCAGGATGTTGGCACCAGAATGGCTGGGTGGGGAACCATCTGCCTGAGTTGGAGTGCTGCAGGTGGATGGGCTCATGGGGACAGACAGCAGAGGGAGGAGAAGGCGGAGGGCAGAATCTGGGGCCACTGATCCGGGCAGGAGAGGAAGAAGGAGATGGAGAACAACACACTCAGAGAGCCCAGAGAACCAGAAAAAAATGTTGTATCATAGCAACCAAAGGAAATGTTTAAAGAAAGGAAGTGGCCAATTATGTCAATACAGAGGGACTGTTTCTCAAAATGTACGTGGTTCTGGGAACACTCATATCAGAATCATTTGGGGCATGATTAAGAATTCAGATTCCTAAGGTCTCAGCCACACCTTGTTTGGAACCTCTGGCACTAGAACCTGGAATTGGCATTTTAACAGGTGCACAGGGATTCTGATGCATGTTCTGGAGTAATATGTAATACATGGGATGTGGAATCAGAACTGGGTTGGATTCTGGTTTCTTCCCTTAAGCTGTTGGGCAAGTTGTTGAACTTCTCAGAGTCTAGTATTTTTTTTTAATTTTTAAATGTTTATTTATTTTTGAGAGAGAGACAGAGTGTGAGTGGGGGAAGAGCAGAGAGAGAGGGAGACACAGAATCTGAAGCAGGCTCCAGGCTCTGAGCTGTCAGCACAGAGCCTGATGCGGGGCTTGAACTGACGAACCATGAGATCATGACCTAAGCTGAAGTCGGATGCTTACCAACTGAGCACCTCTCAGAGCACCCCTCAGAGCCTCGTATTTTTAATCTGTAAAATAATACCAGCTTCATAGGGTGGATCTGAGGATGATCTTCACAATGAGATTATATTTATATATATAGCTTACATATTTCAGTGCTTAGCGCAATGCCTGGAATGCCGTTGGAATTCAATGAATATCAACTGCTATGGGTACCTAATAAAGAAAGGCCACTATATTTGGGAAGAAGGGTGATTTTCAATTTTCCAGATAGTCTCAATAGAGCAGCTTGGGAAATTTCTGGTACTTTTTATTTTTTTAATTTTTTATTTTTTTTTAATTTTTTATTTTTTTTTTCAACGTTTATTTATTTTTGGGACAGAGAGAGACAAAGCATGAACGGGGGAGGGGCAGAGAGAGAGGGAGACACAGAATCGGAAACAGGCTCCAGGCTCTGAGCCATCAGCCCATAGCCTGACGCGGGGCTCAAACTCACGGACCGCGAGATCGTGACCTGGCTGAAGTCGGACGCTTAACCGACTGCGCCACCCAGGCGCCCCTTTTTTTTATTTTTTAAATATTTATTTATTTTTGAGAGAGACAGAGAGACAGAGCGTGAGTGGGGGAGGGGCAGAAAGAGATGGAAACACAGAATCCAAAGCAGGCTCCAGGCTCTGAGCTGTCAGCACATAGTCCCCAGGGCTTGAACACATGAGCTGCGAGATCATGACCCAAGCCGAAGTCAGACACTTAACCAACTGAGCCACCCAGGTGCCCTGGGAAATTTCTGGTACTTAGAAAGCAAATACATGGATAAGAAGTAGAAGTAGTAGGTGAAGATCAGGTTCAAGTTCGGATAAATGTGCAGCAGAAGGTAAGACAGTTGGCTTGGTAGTCAGAACTGGGTGATGTTGGTGAAAGAAAGGTTACTATTGGAAGAGCGGTGATGGGAGGGTGCTTGAAGGATGAGGTAAGGACAGTTCAATGGCACAAATATAGGAGGCACTAGAAGAAAACAAGAAGAAGAGCCCAGTCTCAGAGAAGATTAGAAGGAGGTTCAGAGGATGGGTAGTTGGGTGGGTACTAGTTAGAGAAGCTATACCATTTCTCCTGACATCAGAAGAAAGAATTATAACAGGAGTTTAGCAAGTGTGAACCCTGGTCCAGCAGCATCAGTCCCACCAGGAACTGGTTAGAAATGTAGTTTTCCTGCTCCATCACAGACCTACTATATCAGAAATTCTGGAGGATGGGGCAATCTTTGCCTTAACAAGCCCTCCAGGCAATTCCAATGTACCTGAAGCTTGAGAACCACTGGATTAGGCAAGAGTTGAAGAGGTAGGGATCTTTGAGACAAAGTTATGTAGTGCCCTGTGCAAGCCATCCGCTGAGTATGGAGGTGGCAGAGGGCACAAGAGGAGCCTGAAGGAGCAGGGAAGGAGGCTGGGACAACTATCATAGGAGGGTGCTAAAGATTCGATAAGATATATGCAAGGGTTTCCAAACCACAAGATGCTATAAGCAGGTAAGAACATTTCTGTCCTACAATAACAACACATCTGAGGTGACTAAAAAAAAATTCAAAATATTCAAAAGCAACATATTTATAATATGGGAAAACTAAACACTTAATTGCCCAACATTAGGGGAAGGGTTAACAGAGCCCCAAGGCATTTATTAACACCTTGTGCAGATTATGAGAAAATGAGAGAAAATATCTATGATACAATGGTGGGGGGGAAAAGCCTACAATAGTGTTCATATATATAATGACAATTACGTTTTTTAAAAAAGCACTTTGGGGGGGGGAGGATGATTGGAATTTTAAAATAGATTGCCAAAGGCCACTGGATCCAAAGATAGAGCTATTAAACTTGCCACCATAGAAGCTGGGCCATTGGTATGACTAGTCAGAGAGGGCCTCTGGATAAGATGGGCTTTAATCTGGGAGTTGACAGTCATGGGGTGGTGCAGGGACCAGGAGCTGCTTTCCCTCAGTAGCAGTGACTCAGAGCCAGAGCAGATAGGATGGAATCATTTAAGTTGCTTCAGAGTCCTTGAGGCCACCCACTTGTCTGTAGTAGAGGAATGTTACAAAGAATAATAGGAGGGGGATGACATTTTTACACTTGATCTTAGCCAAAAGGCTGAGAAGTGATGGGGGATAGCTGAGTATAGATTCTATTGGGAGTGCGGGCCAGCATACCTGAATCTGGGAACTCCTGGAAAATGTGTGAGACCAGGGCGGTCACGTTGAACGAGCAGTTCTAGGAAATCATTTATATTTGGAGACCTCAGTCCCCAGTCATTTTATAGATAAGGTAAATGAAGGCAAGGGAAGTTGAACAACATGTCCAGAGTCAGACAGCTTGAGAGCTGCAAAGGCTGAGGCAAAAGCTAGGCTCCTATTTTAATACCGTGCTTCCTGAGCTAAAATACCAAACCCTGAGCTAAAAAGTTGAGACGAGATGTGACAGGTAACAGGGATTCATGATAAATCATGGCTTAGGAAGGCACATGGGGAGTGGAGCGTCTGAGGAAAGGCAGTGACGTGTGACCTGGGCAGGAAGAGTCTGAAGCAAGGAGATCACTGAGGGACCAGCAGTAACCTCTAGGCATGTGTTTAGTTACAGCCTGGACAGATTGCTGGCTGTCAAATTAAGAAAGAACCACAGAGAGCCATGGCATTCCTCTCTCCACACTTTCCCCAATTTCCTTCTGTCCGTTCCTCAGAACTCATTTTATTTGCCTTCAAGGCTTTGTGGACACCACTCAGCACAGACGTTATCTACCCTGTAGATCTTTCAGACTTTTTGCTATGCCACGCGCCACACCTTCCAGAGCCAGGGCTATACCCACTGGTAGTTACAAGGAGTCACCCACACCACAAACTGCAAGTGGCCCTGACCTCGTGGCCTTCTACAAACACTGTCGTACTTAAGGCGGAAGCTGACAGAGCAGAGAGGCACTGGAACGTCTCCCCCAAATCCCGCACTTCCTTTCCCACTTCCACTTCTGGCACCTCTGATGCTCCCTCGAGTTTCCAGTTTCCTTCGCTCCAGGCACAGCCGCTGGCTTTGTCCAGGACCACAGGAGGCATCATGCTAACATGAGGACTGAAAGGTCAAGTTTCCAGGCTAAGCCCTCAGGGACCTAGAACTTGAGTGGGGAAGGAGAAAACAAGACTGAACCCAGGTCTCTTAAAGCCCTCTCTGAACAACCACTTGTCTTTCCCCATCCCTGAAATGCAACCAGAAATAAAGTTCCAAAAGAAAAAAAATTTTTTCAGTTCAAAACTGTACTAATCATATAGACAGATGGTATGTAATAGAAATACATTTATGTAAAATGTAATTATGTATTTATACATAAAATATACAAATATGCATCGTATATATACAGATTAAAATCAATAGAAGGTGGAAAAAGTTATGGTAAATGTGTAGAAATCCAAATATCACCTTAAATGCAGTAATTGAATAGCATTCTTTAAGTTGAATTGCTTCAAGGAAGAGAAAAATGAAGAATTTCTTCCTTTAAGTTAGACCTGCCATCAGAAGTAACCGGTCCAGAGGCACCTGGGTGGCTCCGTCGGATAGGGGTCTGACTCTTGGTTTCCGCTCAGGTCATGATCTCACAGTTTGTGGGTTTGTGCCCTGCATGGGGCTCGACTCTGACAGTGCAGAGCCTGCTTGGGATTCTCTCTCTCTGCCTCTCTCCCCCTCATGCTCTCTCTCTCAAAATAAATAAATAAATAAACTTAAAAACAAAAAAGAACTGGTCTACATGTGCTTTTCTTTGGCATGTGACTGTTACTTCCCTTGGAACTGCGTTATGTTATTCCTTGTCCTTGTTTCCCTTTCCTTCTGTGACCCAATCTGTTGAAAGGAAAAGACCTTATCTTTGCATGCCTCATGATTCTTTGTATTGTTTTTGGCACATTGTTTATTCTTCAAAGGGTTTGGGCATGGCGTTCATGCTTTATAAACATTTGTGGAATAACAGTGTATAAAAAACTTGCAGCCAATATTTTTGTGACATGTCCCTTCACCATGGAAAGAAGAAAAGTCAAACAGCAAAATGAATATGCCACATTAACTGGAGAGTTTAACAACTTGTTTTTCCAAAGAAAACACCTTAGGAAGCATTGGGCTCACACATAAAGTTCTGAAATCCATATCGTACAGATGGGTCCGAACAGTTGAATCAAGTCTTTGGACACGAATGAAAAATTTGACCCATGGCAAATTGGGCAGGATCAAATAAGATGTCAAACTGCATTAAAGCCAATTTCCCTTTCTATAATCAATGAGTTGTTTTGAAGCCAAAAAAAAAAAAAAAAAAAAAAAAAAAAAAAGTCCTCAGGATTGTGTTTACTTCAGAAAACTGCTTTGCTTGCTTTTCTGTAAAACTAAGAACAGAGTGGGTTCCTAGACTCTTCTCCAATGCTTCAGCTAAAAAGTTAAATGAGCACCAGTGCCAACAAAACGAGGAGAAAAATTATGCCAAACGCTTGACACCAGCTGCAGCAATTAAGCAAGCACCTGCTTTGTGTTTCATCTCCCGTCATCCCCTCCCGGCTTCATTTAGGCTGGTTTCTGGGGTTTTTGAGAATAAATGCACCTCAGTGCACAAGCACACAAATGTGCTTTTCTCTTCTTTTTCTTTCTTTCTATTTGCTTTGGCTATCATTAACTGGGGCAAACCGAGTGGCAGGAAGATCCAGACAAAGGCAGGGTAGTAAAGGCACTTAAATTTCTAAAATCTAGAGTTTTTTAGAATGTTGGGGGCAGATGTAACCATAGCAATCAGCTCCAGTATGAGTGCTCACGTATGCTGCTTGTACAAAGCAGCACACTATGCCACCCCAGGGAGACCCTGCAAATGAAGATATGGATTTGGTTTCTGGGAGCAAGGTTTCTATTGGCTTCAAAAGCAAGTTTCTCTGCAGAGATTCAGGCTTGAAAAGAGACGCCATCAAGTAGTTCTAGACTGTTATCAGGGCAGAGCTAGCAAAAGCATCAAACAACATATGAAAGAGATGACAGTTCTTAGAAAAGTTGAAAAGATTATGCAAATGAGAGGCAGGTATTAATATTAAACACGCTTATTGAAATCCATCGCATAGAAACTAGACAGCAAGCATATTCATCCCCTGGAAGTGAATTAGCACCTTTCGGAGCCCTGAGCTACCATTTCCTCCTTCCCCTTTTATCTTCTCTGTAAAAGCTGGCTAATGATGTCTCACTCGCAGGAGATTGGGAGGCTTACAGGAGACTAAATGAGATAATGTATATGAAGCACCTTACTCCATGCCTCGTATATAAAAAAACACTTAATAAATGTGAATTGATTTCAAGGGGAAATTAAACACATGATCCTGGGAATTCTTCGTACTTGCAGCCCACCAATAGATGCTCCGCATTAAATCGTTTCCAAGAGAGAAAAAAGGTCACCCTCAACAGTATGGAATCAGGAAGCTGACTACTTTTCACATGGAGAAACCAAGACATTAACCCTTCAGTTCATGGATACCAAAGTATCCATTCCTTTCTTCCCATACTGATTACTAGTGCTCTGCTCTCCAGGGGGGAAACGTTAAAGCTGCTTTTGAAGTCCCTCTAACATAGCCAGACACCCACAAAAGAGCGATTCTGAGAATGGAACAAGAACTTCCAGCTACAAACAAGCAGCTCCTTGAGGGCAGGGACCTGCCAGGAGGACCCAGAGGTGGCAGGAGTACCCAGCGCTTAACAATCCCTCAGGACACATTCATTCAATGAGTTCAGCACATCAGAGATGTGAGGAAGAAAATACGGTCTCAAATTAAAGGTGCTTTATTTCAGCAATGTATTGGTACTCTTGTTTCCTCTGCCTTTGGTTCAGAATGAGGCCACATTTGTGTTAGGGCTCAGACCATAACAATTCCATAGCTCCGCATGGTGACGGATGGAACTAGTCTGACTATGGTATTCATTTCCCAATGTGCACAAATAGTGAATCATTATATTGTGCACCTGAAACTAATACAATGCCATATGGCAATTACACTTGAATAAAAGAAAAACATAATGATTCCAAAGTGTTAGTCTTGATCAAGGGTCCATCCTAGTCTTACTGGTGTGCTCATCCCATCACTAAGAGCAAGAGCTCCAGGAGTACATAGTCCAAAGTGGTCAACCTATTAATTGTTAAGCAGCTAATATTGCCTCACTGAAGAAAAAAACAGAAAGTCTGGTCATTCTACTAAAGGGCTCTGCCATCTGCTGTTGGAACAGATTTACATTGGTGCAAAAGAAAGGAAGTTGTATAGAATGAGCCTTTTTTTTTTTTTTTTTTTTTTTAAGATATAGTGGTCTTCACTACCAAGACAGACAGCCATTGACAATCCTGAGAGATTTTTAGGGACTGTGGGGAGATGGTGTCTCTCTCTCTCTGGGACAATGCCCACCCTTGGAACATCTGCACCAAACAAGTCAGTGATTGCAGTGTTATATCACTTGCTGGTTTACACATACATACATACATACATACATACATACATACATACACACACACACATACACACACACACACACAGCCAGTTTGTCCCTAAGGCATGTATGGTACCTGGGTGGCCAGATCAGCAGGTCCAGCTGTCTTGACTAGTCTTTCCCCTGCAGAGCCTGGAAACCCTGAATCTGAGTTCAAGAAGGTAACAGCTGAGCAGACCATCAAGGATAGAAAGGAAAAGAGGAGAAAGGCATACTAGGAAAGCAAACAGTATCTCCAAAGACAGAGTCGTTTTTTTTGTTTTTTGTTTTCCCTCAGGTTTCTAGCAAATTTAATGCACAGCTCTCAAAATGCAATGGCATTTTGCAAGGGCAAGGTGAATAAAATAAAAATGAAGTCAGGGAAGAGGGCCATGGGCACACACAGGGAGGGGTAAGAAGTGCACAAGTTAGGAGCTGAAGCAGGGGGATGCCTTTTTTGGGGCAGCACACCTCATCCAGCCCATAGTCTTCCTCGGGGAAGTCCCCCACTGTCACAACTGATGGCTTGATGAAGGCACTGTACCTGGCCAGAATTCACAGTAGCATTTTCCATTCACACTGTCATCTCTTTCCTCTACGTATTCATCATAGTGGGTGCCAGTTTGGTAGCTAGGTTTGAAATCTGTGAGTCCTATGTACATGATTGTGCCATGGCAGTGGGCTGCCTAGGCACCTGCACCTCACAGGGGCTGCCCACGGGGAGTCTGGGCCTTCTCCTTGGTGAGGAGCTGGGTGGTCTCGGCCTCAAGGAACCTTCATTTGTCTGGACACAGAATTCATACAAGGGTAGGGAGGAAGGAGATGTCATAGAAAGGAAGGGCCATTTTGGGGCTCTTCAATTGCAAGGGTGGGTAGAATAGAGAAGTGTCAAGATTTAAAGAAGCATTCATTCTTTCCTTGGAATGCAAAGATACCTTAAAAGGTGCTATTTGTACCACATTTTAGACTTGGGGCAAAAACTAAAACCTACCGCTATCATTTCAGCATCCTGAAAAATCAGTGGTGGTTCCAGGGAGGCCATAAAGAACTACAACAGCATATTGGGATTAGACAGTCTTCCCAACATTTGGGGTAACATTGCCCATGTCGGTCTATCGCATAACATGGACTAATTAGCTCTATGATAGAAATGGGTTAAAGGTGTTAAAGACCCTTGAAAAGATATCCAAGTCAGTCTAGGACAATCAGAGAAATAATCCTGGTCATGAGAGTGGACTCCTCAAAATCCTACCAATCTAGATTGGTAAGGAGTATATTCATTTGTTGATCTGGCCAAAGAGAGTGTGATTAGCCATGATTGGCTTAGACCAATCCTTTCATTGGTCCTCTTCCCTGGCTGTAAAGTAGAACTACCTAGGGAGCTTTAAAATAAATTCCCAATGTCTAGACCCCACACCAGTGATTCTAGACCCAACTGGGCTTAAGGAGCAACGAGTGGGAAGGCCTGGAGAACAGGGTAAGTTTATGGGGATATTCACAGTTCTACATGCCTGGAACACCGAATAGGGAAATGAGGCATCAGGTGACATACTGGGGCCACCACTTTTCAGTGGGACATGGAGGTAGTGGTGTAGAGTTTAATTCGCTGTCTCCAAGTCTAAAATATGGTAGATGTCCCTGCAGCCATATCACAGCAGAGGCTATTAAACAAGGGAGTCTTAAAGAATCTTTGAGAAAGGGTACAATGGTTATTCTGGCAGATATTATGTATTCACCAAATCTTATCTCCCTTTCTTCTGCTAAAGGAACATGTGATTGAATTCTGACCAATGGAATGTGGGCAGAAGGGCTACATGCCACATCCAGGCCTAGCCTTGAAGAAACCTTGCTTGAGAACCTCCCCATGTGCACTCTCTCCCTCTCCTTTCGTCTGCTGGTGGGAGGCAGAGTCCAGTGGAAGAGTCCAAGGTCCTGGGGAGGGTGGGATATGAGTAAGCAGTCAATCCGCATATGTTAAGTCACTGAACTTCAGGGAATGTTTGTTATGGCTAGCTTACCCTGACTTATACAGCAGTCCTAGATCAAACAAGTTAACTTATTCACAAGCATAATGTCAAGCATAATGTCAAGAACATAGCAAATGTTTAGTAAGTAATAGCTATTTGTTATTATGTGATATTTACCCTACTTTAGGTATGTAGACTTTCCCTTCCCATTTTTCTAATGCTATTTCTTCCCTTTGAGCCAGTGGCCAAGGCATATCTGGATGTCTATTTCTGCTCTGTCTTTAAGCCTGATCAAAATGTCAATGCAATACTTCTTTCTGGACTTCGCTTTACTAATAGCATTTCCTTGCAAAAACTATGAGGATAGAGGAGATGCTTCTGTTGACATGATAATGGTTCTGAAGTGAGTCAGAGGCATGAGGCAGTCCAATTGGCACCATTCATCACCGCTCCGTTCTGCTTTCCCTGCCTTTCCGTATGAAGGCTACCGGGCTGAGAGTTCAATTAGTTTGAGGGCTAACCTGGAGAAGCAGCACAATCTGCTCCACTGGAGAAAACAGTCCATAAAAACTGTTCCTGCTGAGTTTTCACAAAACTTCCAGATTGTGATTAGAAACTGGAGAACCAGATGGGTGGCAAAAGGAATTCTGACAACTTCAAGGAATTCAGGGTACTAAATCAATAGTTGTGTGACTAGGTGGCCACTTAGCATGATTTGAGGAGCTCCAGGGGTTCCTCCTGTGGCCCCCAGACATCTCCTCCATTGCGTCAGCAATGCCTGACCAGTGGTTCATAACAACCTTTCACAAACATGTCACTTTGCACGATCTCTTTAATGCTCCCAATTCTCCTGCAAGTTAGGGGTATAAGTATGGACCCCAAGGCTCCACAAAATCAAGAGATTTGCACAAGATCACACAGCTGGTAAAGGGCAGAAAGGGGACACTTCATATGCTCAGTGGCTTCAGAGTTCTTTCGACCCCACCACAACTGCCTCTGACATTATTAAAGCTTCGCTTCTTTGGGTTCGGTGCATCTCCTAAGGAATTTCTCATTCAAATGAAATCTCACCCGAATCTTAGTGTATAAGTGGAGTGGTTCTGATCAAAGTGTATTTATGGGAATGAGAGACAGGGAGAGGGAAAGCTCAGGGAAGTAGATGCAAAGCCCAAGAAGTACAGTCTAAAAGCCACTGGGTTAAAGCATCTGTCCCCTATTCTGATACAAATGGCCTTGGAGGAACCACTTAGTGTCATTCATACACTGTATCCCATCAGATAACTTCCTACTGGCTGACACAGTGAGATAAAACAGCAAACCCAGGATGAAGGGGCCTGTCAGTGTATGGCAAGGAGAGAAGGAGAGAAGGCAACCAATAAAGGATGAAAACCAACTTTAGGTTTACTCTGCCTGTGGAGGGAATCGACTTCTGCTGCTGCTAGTAGATTATTGTGCTTCTTGAACACTGATGTTTAAAGCTAATGCTTTAAAGTACTGTATTTATCGAGTGCTCTGAGAATCAGGATTTTGGGGGCCAGAGAGAGTGATGGAAACCAGCCACCAAGCTCTCCAAATTCCTGGGAGCAGGACAATGCAAGAGAAGAGGGTGTGGGCAGCTGGCCTGTGACTGGGATTGGTGAGAGAAGAGCCTGGGTGGGTCCTGATGCGTTGGGAGATACTAATTGAGGGGCTTCCCTCGTTCTCTTACTCTCATCTCCATGTCTTCCCTCTGCTTTACTCAGTTCATGTTCATCGAGATCCTCCTTGGCCAACACCACAAAGTGTTGGAGGATTTACAATTCCTGCCAAGGATCCATTTCTTGATTCTTTTTAAATGCCCCTTTTGAGGAACAATGGTGTTTCCCACCTTCACTCCTGCAAAAATTTGTCTTTACTAAAAAAGGATCAATTAATTTTATCATTTTCCTGGACTCAAATCCTAGCTCTGCTGTTGGCTGGCTCTACAACCTATTTATTTCACCTCTCTAGCCTGTTTCCTTACTTGAAAAATGGGCATAAAAACACCTACCTCAGAGAGTTGTAATGAGAAATAAATGATATAACAAAATATAAATAAACAGTTCTTAGCACAATGCTCTATACTCACACAGGGCCCAGTGAAAGGGATCAGAGTATGTCACCCAAAAAATGCCATTTTGAAATAAGGTTTGTTTTGAGCTGAAAGCATTTAGCCTTTGCCCTTTCACTTCTTGTCTAAAAGCAAAACACACATTTCCCTTTGCAAATGTAATGTAAATTTTCATTTGTGAGCATGCCTTTCTCTCCAGTACCAGGAAAAGAACTACTGAGACAATTCTTATCACCTGAGAGAAACTTATCTTCATAACAAACCTTACTAAACCAAGTCTTATTTACCATACATTTCCTAGACCCTTCTCATAATTTACCCACATTCCAGAAGCCCCAAGCCCCTCTTCCTTTGTCTCCCCTTTCTCCCCCAACAGTATCACCCTTTGTTAAGATGACATACAAGTCCCAAATTCTTACACCTCCTTAAGTCACATTTGTTTGTGAACTCTTGTGCACAAGTGTGTAATTAAATCCTGTTTTTAAAAATCTCTTGTCAATCTGCCTTTCATCAGCTTAATTTGCAGGACTCAGGTACAGAACATAAGAAAGTAGAGGAGAAAGTTTTTCCTTCCCTACAGAGGCATAAAACCTTTTTCTTCTTGTACTTTTTTTTTCTTGTTTCACATTATATTCAATGTTCCCTGGTTTACCCTAGAAACCATTTCTCAGAAGCCTTCGCCATTTGGGGGAGGATTCAGAGGCAAAGGAAAGAAGACATTTCCCAGATCTTTGGGAGCAGAAGGACTACAGTGGGATACTCTCTACTACTGAGCCATCTGACATCCACAGGGAATCTGGGGACCTTGAGGAAGCTGCCAGCGTGGGCTGAAATAGACATGGGGCCTTTCAGGTTTAGTTTAAACTTTCCTGACACTTTAGTCAGGACTTGGTGCTGCTATCGCTGCTCCGCCAACTTGATTGTCCCCTGACACAGCCTTCTCCCACACTGTGCTTCCTCTTGTTTAATTCTCGTGTCCTCCTCTAGACTACATGATGCTCAAAGGTAGCAACTCTGTGGGGCTTGCCCTGTACTGAATGTCCGGTGCTGTGCTGTGTCTCACATGGAAAACACACTTAGCACACATGTGTTGAATGAGTGAACTTAGACAACAGGCTGAGTAAGAAATAAGATTCATTTGTTTAGAGTAAAAACAAAAACAAAAACAAAAAACAATCCAGCAATCTAATCTGAGTGGCACGATTATAGTCAAATGTCAGCCGATGGGCACTCCACTTAAGCAAGGCTTGTGTCCGTCACAACTCACTTCAGTGTTGGGCCCGAAAAATGACAAAAGGGAAAGTGTTGTTTTCCTGGAAAAACCTTAACAATCATCTCAGGGTGCTGATGCTGTCATTTGAGAGCCCTTCTGAAATCTGGCTGCTCTTCAGGCTGAGGATGGAAGGAAATGCCACCTCTGGATTGTGTTTCTCCAAGGTTCTGTGATTTACCCTCAGACTAGAATGAGGGCACTGTAACAGAGGTCTGGGCTTGAGGGTATAGTCTGCGTTGGGAAGGCAGCCTTTCCACTCTGTTCTCCTCCCTGGGTCAGGCCTGGTTTCTCCCTTCAGTCATTCTGACAGGTTCAGGAGGGATGCTCTCATAAGGGTACCTGGGATAGCGGGAGACATCAGAATAATAATAGTTTGCTATGTGCTAAGCACCTTCTTACAGTATCTCATTTCCTCTTCATAGCAATCCTGTGACAGGAGTACTGGTATGTCCATTTTACAGGTGAGAAAAGGATAAGAAAGTTCCAAAATTTTCCCAAGGTTACTCAGCTGGTAAATGGCAGAGCCAGGGGTAAAGCCGTAACCACCACACTAGACCACACTACTGGTTTGGGATGACCCAAGGCTTCCCCTACGTGTCCCCAGAGAGCCTCCCAAGCCAGGGCTGAATCATCCTCAGTCGTATCCATGCCTCGAATGCCATATACTCTACAGACATCCTACACAACACTTGCCTCACATAGACAAGGCCTCCAGAACTGCCCATAATTTCATATACATGAAAAATAAGGAATCACATGGTAAACATTTTGGAAATAGACAGAAGTCAGTTTGAAGCCAAACTATGTGGCCCTGGGCAAGTCACTTAGCCTCTGTGAGCTGTGCTTCCTCTTCTGCAGGGTGAGGATGACAATGCCTTGTATGCAGGGCAGGTAAGATGATCAGCTGGCCCAGCAAGTATTGGCTCTTCCATCTTCTTCAGTCCACCTCAGGAACAGTACAGACAGTGACGCACGTGTGGCCAGGAGAGGGGCTGGTGCAGGAGCCTGATGCTTTCCTGCTGCTGATGCTCCTCCCTGCCCCCAGACCAGCGGGGCACTAATCCTATGGTCATAACCATTCCCTTGCCATTTTCTGGGGTTAAATTCCAAGCTTCTTGGATCATCATTCCTATGCAAACTTAATGGGTGTAACACAGGCCATAAGTCATGGGCAGCAACGGAAAGCCCTTAATTCTTCCAGAATGAGAATTCAAAGCCAAACAAAACAGGACCTTTCTAAACGGATAAGGCAAAAGCAACAAGCTTGAAATCCAACATCACGAAGTTCAAGTTTCCAAAGCCCGAGCAGTCTGGTTGTATGTTTCTCTTTTAATTTCAGAATCTTAAACCAAAATCATCAGACAAAAAAACACTTAATGGCCTCCTTGAAAAGGTAGAGAAGTGTCTCTTTTAAGAAAAAAATGTCTAATAACTTTTGTGGCAGTGATTCAGGCATGAAGAAGAAGAAGGAGAAAAAGAGTAGAAAAAGAAGAAGGAGAAGAAGAGAGAATAATCATATTTTCAACTTTATATTTCAATAAATAAGGCCTCCCTAGAGGCAGTGTTTTCCCTTAGTACCACCCCAAATCATATTTCTGGCTCAGTTACATTCACCTTGCCCATGACTTAGAATCATGCTCATTATATTCACTAACAACCTTCTGTTTTTTCGCTATTCAAGTCTAGCTGGTAGCAAGGGCAGCCTACCATGATGCCCTTCCCTTGTTTTTGGTGTTTGGCTCTGAAAAATTCCAATATATTTCTAGAGAAAGTGCTAAATAGCTAAAATCCTAGTTTATCAAAAATATTCTTGGATCATTAGCTTCCGTATACTTTTATTTTGAATTGAGGTACAGTTGACCTATATTACATTAACTTCTGGTATTCAACATAATGATGAGATCTTTGTATGTAGTTTTGCAAAATGATCACCACAATAAATCTAGTTAACATCCATCACCATATAGAGCTACAAAAAATTTTTTGTTTCTTGTGACGAGAACAAGATCAAATATGCAATATGGCATTGTTAGCTACAGTCAATATAGTCCATAAAGAATGCTTTTGTATTTTGATTTAAACTTCGCCATGTGCATTTTGGTTAACTGAAAGATATGCATCTGCCAGACATAAAGTGAGGAAAACAAAGTCTTTGCAAGCCCCTGTTTTGACAAGGTATTGCTCCTGCCTGAGGAGAGAAATGTGGAAGTTATAGAATGTCAGTGCTAGAAAGATGGAGAAACTGAGTCCTGAGGAAATGAGGAAACGAAATGCCTGTCCAAGGCCACACAGCCTCTCCTCAGTTCTTGCCGGAGGGTATCTGTCAGTTTGTTTTGGATTCTGTATGTAGAGCATTCAGTGTCCCTGAGTTAATGGATTATTGATTAATGTTCAGAAAAATGCACAAAGAAGTTTTTTATGTTCCCACTATGAGAACTCCTTTTATTCCTTCTCAGTGGGAACGCTAGGAGCTTTGGGGCAGGACAATTCTTCGTTGTGTGTGGAGGTTCCAAGAGTTTCAGGATGTTGGCATCTCCCGTCCAACAGTTGCAGCCAGGGTGAAGCAAGAGGCAACTAGGCCAATGTTTTCACTCCTCAGGGCACCAAATAGCTAGGAGTAACTTACTACTGTCCATGCAAGAAGCTGCTCAACGCTCTCCCTGCCTTTCTGATAATCTTCCCTCCAGGAGGGTTTCTGACAGAGGCAGTTCACATGTACGGGATCCTTAGAGATCATCCAGACCAAGCACTTCCTTTGAAAACCAGAGCCGGGATGTCAAGAGCTATGCACAAGGTCATACAGCTCATCCCAGACAGAACCAGATCCTGGCCTCTTCTCTTTCTACCACGGCTTAGAGACAAACTTCCCAAATGCCACATCTTTGGCCAGGATCAGCCCCGGGTACACACCCAGAGGAGCACAGGGGCTGAATACCCATCACCTCACAGGGGTTCTGCATTCCCACAGTCCCTGCCTGCTCTTGTGAGTACAGTGAGACAACCCTTGTTCCAGGAAACCATGCTGAAGCAAGAAGTGCTTCACAGCTTCACAGCAACAGTGCTGTGGAGTGATCAAGAGTGTGGAATGTCTCAGTTTTAAGCCAGATGGACTTCTTATTGTATGTGGGTGAGCTGCCTAGCCTCTGTGCCTCAGTTTCCTCATTGGGCAATAGTTCCAAGGCACCTACAACAGCGCCTGGCACATTATAAACAGGTGCCAGTGTTATTTGTCAGCAACATCACCACCACCATCATTTTCTTCTTCCTCATCAATTACATCAACTTTCCTCCCCTGAAAATTTAACCAAGGAAAGAAAGCAGGGCCGGTTTCTGCCACCAGCATGAGTCAGGGGGTCTCTTTCTTTGGGGCTGCAAGCAATGGTCTCCAGTCCATGCCTAATTCAGTTTCTACTCAACATTGAAGACAGTTATGAAAATGTATAAACTTGGCATACTTAACTGTGGTAATAAAAATTAAACAAAACTGAGTTCATTTTTTTAAGAGCAAAAAGTAAGTACAAGCCCACACATCTAAACTACATTTTCTCCTTTACAAGCCCATTTTAGCGGTTTTTCCTAGGTAATGATCATTCAATCAAGGGAATAGAAAGATAAATAAAACTGCAGACCGCACCTTCAAGGAGGATTTTTTTAAGCAGTACAACTTGCTGCCTTTCATCCCATTCACCCGGGCTTCACTCTGTGATGGGTTTGGAATCTTGGTAAACTGAATAGGGCCAGGGCGAAAATCCTACTGGATTCACTGGCCCTCCTACTCCCTTCCTTGCAGATCACCACTCCTAATAGCTTCCCCAGGCTTCCACAGTGTTCTCAGATCCCTTAGAGTTCAGTCAGTTGCTTCCTATTGAGGAGCCATTGGAAGGGTACAGTAAGTATGTCTTTTTATCTTCTATATTCTGATGCTTTGACATCTGGGGACTTCCTGACCCTGGAGGGACTGCCCCTGCAAGGTTAACCAATTCCTAGAGGTAGTAAACGACACATCTGTAAGAATATCTTTCATCTGCAAACCAACTAATGCAGAATCCATCTCCTCTATTGGGCTCTCTTACTCTGAGCCACTATCCACCTGCCCTAATCATCCCAGAACCAGGTACCAGATAATCAGAGACAGCTCCTATGTCCCAAAGCCCACTGAGATTATTCAAACTAGCACAATAAAGGCTCTTGTCTACATTTTCCTTCACTCCTTCTGCCTCCTGACTGACCCCAGTGCTTCCCCATGTAGCCTCCCTACATAGTGTGCCACACCTCGTACTTTACACTCCAAGGTTGGTACAGCAACTTCTGTGAGTATAGCAACTCTTTCCTTCATGGTGGTCATTTCCATGCTTGCCTGTTTTACCAGACCTGATTCAAACAAATCTTGGCTACCCTTACAATAAAGGGAAATAAAATGGAAAAAGATTCAGAGATAAGAGCCAGTTGGGGGGGAAGGGTAGTAAACATGACTAGAACAGCATAATGACCTCTCACACTTGTAAAAGACTAGAGTTGATGAAATGCTGTCATAGACACAATTTAATCCAGCCAGTGGCAAAAGCTTGTGAAGTCAACATTAATCTCATTTCACACAAAGATACTGAGACAGAGAGAGGTTGCATGCCTTAACCATGATCCCACAGCCAGTAGGTGGCAATGTCAGAATTTGAACTCAGATCTATCAGTTTCTACAATTCTATTGCTGCCTCTCAAAGAAGCAGAGAGAGAATAAGAATGGAGAATGAGCTGTCTACCATCTTACAGTCTGGGTAATCATTCCATTTGCTGAGAACAGAGACTTGTATGTCTTTGCATTCCCCAACACCTTGTGCATAATATTCAGAAGTATACATTGAACTAATAAATGAAGAGCAATTGAAAGGGGGCAGTAAACAGTTCCAAGCACCTTAGGAACCCACTGACCCTCCCTCTCTTATCCTTGGTTCTGACACACCAATGTAGCATTGGTATTGACAAAGGTGATTTTAAGATACTTCCTACAGAAGACACTGGAGCTTCTGTCAGAAGAATTTTAAAAGAAGTAGTTCAAAAAACAAGAACAACAACAACAACAAAAAACGACCCACCCTTTTTGTATAATTTTGGAGACTTAGAGGCCAAAGAAGCTCTTCTGGCATGGCTTGTATCTGGGCTTGTTTTTTCTTAAGCAACTGACTACTTAGGAAACTCACTTCCGGAACTAAAAAGTTTAGTTTAAGTTTCTCAAAATGCCTAAATTCTGACTACTCTTCATCACAGATTGCTGGCCCTAAGATTAACTACTGGTTTCCTTTGTTTTACCGAATAGATGTAACCTGTCAACTTTAGCTATAATATGAGATCTATTTTTCCATGGACTTCTATCCTAAAATGAGAGATGCATTCATGTGCTAACATAGCACATTTTATTTACAGCCAATGGCAGATGGTTACTCTTCTTTGAGTACCCACAGGGTCACTATTCAGTTTTCCTGAATAGTTTGGCCCTACTGTGTGCTTAAAAACTTGAATTTCGGAATTAGACAAATATGGGTTGAGTTCCATTTAATAGTAGCTGCATGACTTTGGGCAAATGACTTAACCCATTTGATCTTAATTTCCTTATCTGTAAGATGGGGTAATAATAGTATTAATGCAAATCTGTTGAGAAGAATTAATATATAATTCAAATATATATAATACAGTTATATAGAATATTATTATATAAGTTATATGTAACTTTAAATATGTAATATTTGTTGCTGGGCATTAATATTGGAGAGATGTTTTATCTATATGCCATAATAGATAAAAGCCAGGTGGGGAGGAAAGGTAGAATTCAACTTAGTAAACATGACTAGAGCAGCATAATAGACCCTCACACTTGTGAAAGACTAGAGTTGAAATGCTTTCATAGACACGATTTCATCCAGCCATTGGCAAAAGCCTGTGAAGCAACATTAATCTCATTTCACACAAAGATACTGAGATAGAGAGAGGTTGCGTGATTTAACCATGATCCCACAGCCAGTAGGTGGCATATATATATTATACTATATAATCAGTATTCAGTGTGGTAGCAAGAGTTAGCACCTTTTCTTTTTTAAGTTTATTTACTTATTTTGAGAGAGAGCGCATGCTAGCAGAGGAGGGACAGAGAGAGAGAGGGAGAGAGAGAGAATCTCAAGCAGGCTCTGTGTCCAGCGAGGAGCCTGACACAGAGCTCTATCTCCCCACCATTAGATCACGACCTGAGCCATTATCAAGAGTTGGATGCTTAACTGACTGAGCCACTCAGGCTCCCGAGTACCTTTGATTCTTCTGCTCTTGGCTAGGCCCTGTGGGCTTTGCTGTCTGGGCTGTGGGTGCAGTGTTAATGACCCCTGCTCAGAATTCCCTCCTTAGCCATCCTTTTCACCAACTGGCTAGTTATGTCCCTGCTTTCTATCTAACTCCTGTTTTTCCCCCTTTGACAAAAGCGAGAGGCTGTGTTCTGGCTCCATGTCCCTGTAGCACTTTCACTGTTAATTCAACAGGTATTTCTTAAGCATTGTTTCATTTTTCATGTTGCTGCATTAACAAACCACCCAAAACTTACTAGCTTAAAATCATTTGATTTGCTCACAGCTCTCTGGTGTAGGCTCAACTGGGAGTTTCTTCCATTGGCCTTGCCAGCAGTCACTCTTGTGGCTGCATTCATCTGGCAGATCCGTTGGGAGCTGAACTCAGCCTAGATGCTGGAGTGGCTGGGTCTCCTTCTCTATGGAGACTCAAGGTTTCTAACTCTACGTGACCTCTTCACAAGGAGCCTGACTTACATGGCACCTCAGCACTCCTAAAAGTGCAAAAGCAGAAGCTGCCAGTTCTTAAGACTCTGGCCAGGAACTGGCATCGATTGTGTCACTTCTGCAGATTTTGTTGGACAGTCCTGCTCCCAGAGGAGAGGGCACAAGGGCTTGAATACTGGGAGGCCTGGTTCATTGAGGGCCATTAACGTAACAGACTATGGAAAGCACATTCTCTGTGCCTAACATTGTGTTAGGATCATTGGTAAAACATCAGACCAGATTCCTGTCTCCATGGGCCTGCATCCTAGGGCAGTGGTTATCAAAACTTACGAGTGAATCGGAATCACTTGGAAGCTTTGTGAAAACACAAATTGCTGGGCCCCACCCCAGAGTTTCTGTTTCCATTTGTCTGGGGTGGGGCCCGAGAATCTGTATCTCTAATAAGTTCTCAGGTGATACCAATGCTGCTGGTCTGGGAACACTTTAAGAACCACAGTCCCGAGGGGCGCCTGGTGGCGCAGTCGGTTAAATGTCCGACTTCAGCCAGGTCACGATCTTGCGGTCCGTGAGTTCGAGCCCCGCGTCAGGCTCTGGGCTGATGGCTCAGAGCCTGGAGCCTGTTTCCGATTCTGTGTCTCCCTCTCTCTCTGCCCCTCCCCCGTTCATGCTCTGTCTCTCTCTGTCCCAAAAATAAATAAACGTTGAAAAAAAAATTAAAAAAAAAAAAAAAAAAAAAGAACCACAGTCCCGGGAACCAGAATACATCCCCAGAGATTTTAATTCAGTTAGTCTGGGGTAAGGCCCAGGCACCTGTATTTTTTTTTAAACATTTCCCAGATGATCCTAATATGCAGCCAGGATTAAAAACCACTGCTTGAGAGCCTATTCTGTCTCCCTGTCTTTTATCTTACAAGTTTCCTTGAGCTAGTCACATGTTGATTTATCTTTATGACCCCACCTGAATATTTCCCATCTTCAAAACCAGGGTTCTCAAATTTTGCTGCACTTTAGAATTTCATGTGACCTTTAAAAGTCTCGATGTCCAGGTCATACACCAGACCAATTAAATAAGAACCTCTAGGGATGTGACTCCAGCATTAAGTATTTTTAAGAATTCTCAAAGTGAATGGGGCGCCTGGGTGGCCCAGTCGGTTGAGCGTCCAACTTCGGCTCAGGTCATGATCTCCCGGTTTGTGAGTTTGAGTCCTGCGTCGGGCTCTGTGCTGACAGCTCAGAGTCTGGAGCCTGCCTCGGATTCTGTGTCTCCCTCTCTCTCTGCCCCTAACCCACTCGCATTCTGTCTCTGTCTCTCTCACAAATAAATAAACATTAAAAAAAAAAAAAGAATTCTCAAAGTAGAGGTGCCTGTCTGGCTCATTTGGTTGAGCATCTGACTCTTGATTTCGGCTCAAGTCATGATCTTGTGATCCGTGGGATCGAGCCCCGTGTTTGGCTCTGCATTGACCATGTGGAGTCTGCGTGGTATTCTCTTTCCTTCTGTCTCTGCCCCTCCCCTATTTACACTCTCACTCTCTCTCTCTCTGAAAATAAATAAATAAACATTAAAAAAAATTCTCCAAGTGATTGCACAGTGCAACAAAGTTTGAGAATGGGTGCTTTGAAATACCCTTATTGATATTGTCACAGTACACATTTCTCAGTTAAAAAACGATCCTTCCCACAGTAATTTTCAGTGTCTTCCTTTGAACATTAAAAAAAAATGAAGAGTATATTTTAAACTAGAATTTTACGCTCTCCTCTGTCATTCCCACTTACATCTGCATTCATGCCTCAATTGCATAATTATCCTTTAGGGAGACCAGATTTTGCCACATTTGCCATTAATTTTTTTTTTTTTTTTACCGAAGACCGTGAGGAACTTTTGGTGAAGAAGGGGTTAATGTGATAGCCCAGTTGCATGCTGGGAACTGTAGTCCAGGAGAAGCACCTAGCCAGTGAGGCACTATGGGCCTCCAAAGCAGCACCCAGTGTCTCACATCCCACTGATCCTTTGGGGACGCAGCACCTGATAGTGGCTAACACCATGGGTATCAGAGTCAGATCCCAGTGCCACTCCTCACCAGCTGCAGGACCCGGGGCAAGCTACTTCACCTCCTGGCCCTAAGTTTCCTTATCCGTAAGTAGAGAGGAAATAACAACAGAAATAACAACACTAATAAAGATCTAACCCATTGGATTGTTATGAGGATTAAATGAATTAATATACATAAAGGGCTTTGAACAGCAGATGGCACACAATATGCATTCTGTTAAGTGTCAGCTTTCATTATTCTTGCCTTCCATCTCCCCTTTTGGCCAGAGATGGACTGCAGGAATCGAAAATGCCCCAATTCCACAGTCAGGACACAAGAGTTTAGCTGTCTTTTGAGAAATTACCCTGTTTGTCTGAATTGTCCTCTGGTCATTCTCTTAAAAATCATGAGTTCAGCTGGGGTGATAAGCTGGGGCCAAGGGAAATGATATTAGCGACAGATACTGGCACACATCCCATCCGTAGTGAGTATTCCTGGGTTTTGCCTACCCAGCAGCCATCCTCTCTGCTCCTGGTAGTAGTACCAAAGTTTCCTTTGGGGTGCCACCCCCCTGCCACTGTGTCCACTCTTGGTGGGGGTGGGGTTGCTGCCAATGTGTCCTGCTTTCCCGTGGCAAGTGGGTGGGTACCTGACCCCAGATCAGCCCACCGGGCTCTCTCCTTCAGGGAGGAACATGGGGATAAGAACTGGTTAGAGTGCATGCACCTGAGGACCTTGTCCCTTACCTCCTTCAACCTAGATTCCGAAGCTCCCTCAAATTTCTCCATTCTGAAGTCTGCTTGGACAGCCCTTCCCTGGATTCTGCCAGTCACTCTATCACCATGGCAATAAAGGCCTTTTATGCTAAGGTTGGCAAAGTCAATGTCTGACACTTTCTCCAAAGAGTCCTAAGTGACACACTCCTTCTAAGCAATCTTCAAAATCTGGTCCTCTGCTCACTGCCCTCGCCTACTTCTCATCTACTTTCTGGCAGAACTATCAGTAGCTGAATGCCTTCTTTGTGACATGCCTTCCACATGCATTGTCACTAATCTTAGTATCAACAATGCAAAGATGGTATTCTTGCTACTTTATCAACGTAGAAGGTGAGGCACAGAGAAGCTAAGCAACTTGCCCAAGGTCACACAGCTAGTGAATAACAGAAATGGCATTCTAACTGGTCTATTTACTACCCTCAATCAGTAAGTGGAATTTATTGAAATTGAGATCGACATTTCACAGACTCCTGGGGCGGTGAAGATCTTACGCACTTTCTAATGAAGCATTTTCATTTTCTTTCTTTCTTTTTTTTTCTTTTTTCTTTTTGGTCATAGACTGTAAGAAACATTTTACATCACAACCGTGCGCGCGCACGAACTGACACCATTTGCATGTGTGAGTGTTTGTAAAAGGAGGCAGGACCAAGCTGCATCTTTCAAGGCTCATAATAATGATTTGTTTACTTGCATAATGCGTGTTTCCTAGGCCACACCAGCCGGATGGGAGAGCTGGAATCAGAACCAGCACAGGCTGTTCCTCTCTCACTCTGCTTTCATCAGCTCTCCCAGAATCTCCAGCTCCCCCACAAAGCCCCTGTCCAGTTTCTGAGGATGCCCAGGGAACGTCACACACATGCTCCCAAACACACACCAGATCCTCATTTCCCTTCTCCTGTGCTCTGGCTCCTGCTGGGATCATCCGCCAACTCCTCTGTGGGGCTGTCACTGCTGCTGGGTCACTAGTGTTGAGCTGCTCCTGGTGGAAAGCCCGGTGACTTTGGTGATATCTGAGTTATGCACTTGCATGGGGACGCTGTTGGTCTTGTATCTCCAGTGCCACAGCGCTGTGTGCAGTTCCTCACAGCACCCACCTGCAATGCCACGATGCCCACTAAACTAGAGAGAACCCCCTCTGTGACAGGGATCCCAAGCAGATTCCTCTTACCCCTTCTAACTTACACACGTTCAAGGGCAGGAGGCTGAAAACAATCTTTGTCCTGTGTTTAGAAGCACCTTCTTTTTCTCCAGCTCTGGACCTTGTCCTTGGACTGAGTTTCGATGTCGTAATCTCACCCAAATTGGTGAGTTCTTTCTTTCCCAAGAGGATCCTTGGTTGCTTTATGCAAATAGACTCTTGGCAAGGCCACAGTCTGTCATCCTGCCCAGAAGTGCCTGCTTCCTAGAGTGAATACAGACTTAAGATAAACCCATTTTTATTTGAGAGCTTTGCTTCCCAGGTATCAGGAGTCACATGTTCAGAGTTCAAGTCCTGTTGCAGCAACGATGATGATGATGACAAATCTTTCCCATGTATCCCATACTAAACACTTTGGATACATTACTGGATTTAATTCTGCCAACAATTCTGTGTGATGTATATTATTATTATCCTCATTTTACAGAGGAGAAAACTATAGCTTAGAAAGCTTAAATTGTAGCCTGTAGTCACACGGCTGGCAAAACGCAGAGCCAGCCCTGGACCCACTCAGCTACTCCTCCAGGCTGGGCCTGGCATCGAGCCTTCCTCAGCCTGGCCTCCCAGACTGCCTGGGCCTCCTGCCAGCTCTGCTTTCATCCTTTCTAGGCCAATCTCCCAGGGTCCCCACCGCAATCCACAGGTGGCTTATCAAACCTTCTCTAAAGGTGTCTGAGTTTGTGGAAACTCCTAAGCCTCCATCCTCCCGATTCCCACAACTCTCTGAGCCCAACCAGGGCTTCCTGGAGAAGGGGGAAGTGTCATCAGCAATAAGAACCCCCTTGCCAGGCCCCCTAAGACTTCAACATGGTAAACTGCTCTCCCTAGCCCCCTCCTCAGATCCAATCCTTCAGTCAGGACTTTGTCTTTCCTAAAAGGCCATTAGCAAAATACATGACAGGGTTAACATTTTGCCTGATCTTAGTGGGTTAGTGGGTGTTTTCATTGAATAGGGAATTCAAGTCTGGGCTTTAAATGCCATAGAAAAAGAAAAAGTTACTGTCTTTTCAGAATGCCCATTGTAATTTGTCCTTAGAGTCCCCACTCCCCTCGCCATGGTCCTTTTTCCACTTGAGCTGACAAACTTAGCCACAAGATACATATAGCGGCAAAGTGAAGTTATGGATATGATTTCTTTCCCTCATCCATTTGCCCTTCTGGCTTACTCAAGTCAAAAATAAAAGACTGTTCACACTTTCTTTGACCATGTCTAAAGAGTACAAAGCCAAGGTCTGATCAAGCAATCTTGATAATTTGATACATTTGACGGGGAAACACAGGGAGCGAATGACCCTGTTTAACCGCATTGATCAGTTTAACCAGGTATCTGTGATGGTGTCACCCCACACAGAGTGGTGGCTCTGCTCCTAACCGTCCGAATGACCTCTCAGTAACTCAGTTTCCTCATCTATAACATTTTGGAGATCGAATCTGAGAACTCCAAGGTTCCTAAAAGTTCTCCGGGTCTTTATTTTATAATTACAAAATGCATCATTTACAAGTCAGATAAGTTAGGGGATGGGTGGTAAGAATAAAAACAATCCTCTATAAAATTTTTACCACATAATTATTTTTATGGAGCAAATTTCCACTGTGCACTTGAAGCAGGATGCAATTTACAAAAATCTGGCTTGCAGCCAACTTTTAAGTGACACTTTTACCATTTCAAGTAGGGCTTGCCCGTGGGTCACAGTCTAAAAACACTCTCATATACTCCCTCCCTCCCTCCCTCCCTACAGAGACTTTGACAGTGAAACATTAGTAGAATCTATTCTAAAATCATTACTTATCTTGGATTGAGGTGTTTTTTTTTTCCTTTTCTGTAAAAATGCAACATATTTATATACCCTCAAAAACTGGCTGAATGATAATAATCTACTGGTCCTTTTGAAGCACAAACCAGATTAAATCACTCCTAAAACACTGGAGGGGTGTCCGCTGCTCCCTGGGGGGAGGCCAGGCCCTTGTGTCTGTTTGCCCCACCTAGAATGCTCCCACTCTCTCTTTCATTCCCCCTTACCTGGGAACTCAGTTTAATCATTACTTCTTCAGGGAACTGTCCCCAGACTCCCTTGATGAGATCAGATCCCTCTATTGTAACTCTGAGATGTGATGTGACATTTCTTTGGATGAGCGTGTCCTGACCATGAATAGCTTCTCTGCTCCGTTGTCGCTCTAGAAGGCTTACTTTTTGCACACTGCGTGCACAACACTGTCCAGGCACTGGGTTCACTGCAGGGTGCCTCCCTTCATGAAGCTTACAGTCTTCTGGGTAAACAGACAGAAATCAGCTACAAGAATGAACATGCCTTTGCTGCTCCGCCCCCCCCCCCCCACCTCCAGAGTTTATAGAGATTAAACAAGTGATAGGCATGAGCATGGGGCATGTGATGCGAGGGAAAGGGGGGCTGGGTAAACTGACAATGCATCAAGCTCCCGTAGAGGTTGAGTTTATGTCATAATCACACCTTTGCTCAAATGTTCCTAAGAACATTTCTCCGCTAAGAAGCTGAGCAGGAGAAAGGATTACAGACTGACATCCCCTGGCCAGCTGTGCCAGCTCTAGGGATGGCCGACTTCAGCATGGTAAGAGGACCCACAGTTTATTTTCCAACGTGTCCTCCAAGCTAAGGGTCTTCCCACCCTCTTGGACTATACTGCCCTATCCCAATGTCAAGGACTGTTGTGTTTTTTTTTTTTTTCTTCTTTAAATTAATTTCCTATTCCAAGGGTACATTCTCTTTTCCATCAAATGTGACATTAACGTAGCCTACCGTTTTGATTTAATGTTCATAATATTTATGGAACACCTTGGCGACCATCCTCATTTCACAGGCAGGGGAACAGATGCAGGGATAACATCAGCTAGTTTGTGGCAGAACTGGGACCTCAACGCCAGGTCTCTGGCTCTTAATCCAGTGCTTCCCCCACCCTGTCTGAGCCTCCTGGGCTAAACCAGGATCTTTTCAGGGCCCTGAGAAGCCAAAGTTGGCTGCCTCCTGCTGGCAGGGAGCTTTTTCAGGCTTCTGGTTCCACTACTAATGCAGGGGGAGTGAGAAATGAGGAAAGTGGATTATGCACAGAGGCAGTCCACACTGCCATCTCCACACCTCATTGGGGAAGGAGAGGATGGCTTACATATGGGGGGGAGGGAGGTATTATGATAACCAATAATTCATAACTGTTGATAAGTGTCAGAAAAGTATTTACTCACATTCATTCCCTGAAAGTCACATTCTCCATGTGTTCTCATTTGTCTTTCAACGATGGCATCAGTCAGGTGGATTCAGCAAAAACTACCAAGGTTTTAGCCAAATGCTGCAGAGGGAGAGAGTTTCATTTAACTTCATTTTTCCAGCCAGGGCTGGCTCCAAAGCGAGTTTTTGGTTTGCTACATGCAAAGCAAATTCCCAGAGGTTTCTGAGACTGCCGAGATCTGATACAAGATGACTGCTCCCACCCACCCACCCACTAATAAGACAGAAAGCCATCCTATTTTTGGTAACAATTAAAGAGCCTCCCCGTGCAAGCGGAACGCTGTTTATTTTCTGTTACATCACTTCACTTTGCCTTTGAAGGCTGGTCTGTGCTCAGTGTTCTCGTGGTGATGCAAGTCGGCTCTCTCCTCCAGCCGTTGGGTCCCTCCCATCACACAGCACCTCACAGGTCTCTTCCCGGAGCAGCGCATTGCTGGAGCGAAGAGCAGCTCACGAATCAGCTGCAGGTCCCCGGTTTGAAAAGCAGAGATACAGAGAGGCAAAGGAAAAGGGTGGACTCCTGTGTGACCTGGTCTCAGAGCAAGACAATCACCAGCTGAATTCCAGAAGCCCTGTTCATGTTTGGGGATATTTTTTCGACTGCATGGAATCAGAGAGAAGCCAAAGGATGGGAAATGCCTGCATCCCCCTGAAAAGAATCGCTTATTTCCTATGTCTCTTATCTGCGCTTTTGCTGACTGAGGGGAAGAAACCAGCGAAGCCAAAATGCCCTGCCGTGTGTACTTGTACCAAAGATAATGCTTTATGTGAGAATGCCAGATCCATTCCACGCACCGTTCCTCCTGATGTTATCTCATTGTAAGGCCCGTAAGCATTTTGATATCTAATTTACGATTTAAAAATTCCAGCCAATGTATTTGGGGCTTTTTGTATGTATCGGTAGGAGGGCATGGAGAGAGAAATTCCTCTTGCGTGCTTGGCCATTTGACAATGCTAACATTTTGCTGCATTTAGAAATTTTGATTTTTATTAGCTGCTATGGAACCTGCTTAGAGACCCCCCCAACCCCTGAACATTATTGTGGGAAACCTGTAGCCGATTCATCTCTCCTACTTCATCTGGGAAGGAACAGTATCGTACTTCATAAAATAGTGTCAAAATAGTGACTGTTTTGCTAAACCGGATTAACATAAGGTTTGTTCTGTGTGTGTGTGTGTGTGTCTCTTTGTGTCTGTCTGTCTGTTTGTTTTTTGTTTGTTTTCTTTCAGATCCTTTGTGAGATCTGGTTTTACTGAAATCTCAGAAGGGAGTTTTTTATTCACACCATCGCTGCAGCTCTTGTGAGAAATATTTATATCATGACTATTTTTAATATAGCATATATTTGGATAAGCCCTCTAGTAAAGCGATCTCAATATTAATTTTGTCAAATGTGACTGTGTTTCTGGAAAGAAAAAGAATATCAGTAAAGTAAGAGGTAGCTGGGTTTGTTTGCGACTTGACACGGGCAGTGCAGGTTGTTTCTTGCAAGGGTAAATTTGCTAACCTGTAATGCTGTCTACTTTCATGGCTATTTATGAAGTTGTTGGAATGTTTGCAACAATGATCCCAATTCCATGCCACTATTTTACTTTCATTTTTGACTTGGGAACTTTGCTTATTTCGCCCTGGAGTTTTTGAATTAGTCCATACAGAACCCTGCGTAACATATGCGCTCAAGATGTTGTCTCCCAAGGATCTGGGGCTGGCTGCTACCCTGTATGATTTACCATGTGGGGAAAAACAAATCCGGGTTCCTTCGAGGTAACTCCTTAATATATTAACTCTCGTGAGCTTGTTTTCTAATCTCCTGTAATTTATAACTTACAAGGAGGGAAGGAAAATATTAATACAGGATAGTGCAAAGGATTAGTCTTTGCTGTATGTTTTGAGTTAGCCACGAGGGAACCACATATTCAGTCTATGTCTCGAAACAGTCAAAAAACAATATTCGACTAAGAAATAAGATTTCTCCACAGGCACAATATCACATGTATAATTTGTTCGGACGTGTAATGTTGGGGCCATTGGAGTGCTAGTCCTTAGAGCAGGACCACGTGAGGGTCAAGAGGTCCCCTGGTACTCAGGTATCAGGCAACAGATTAGAGTTGTAGTGACATGGGTCCAGGAGGAAATTTAGCCAATTGTCAATCAACTGAGTTTTGGCTATCTGAACTGCATGATTCAGGACCCAAGTTTTTTGCTTGCTTGTTTTTTGTTTTCTTGCCTTCATTGGCCATCTTGGCTGTTTTAAGTTATATAGAGAGAGACAAACAGCATGATTTGAAATTGGAGAGACCTGTGTAAATCTAACCCCACTATTCATTAGAAACTAGACATGGAATCTTGTGCAAATGACTAAATCTCTCTGAGCCTCAGTCTCCTCATCTGTAAAATGGAGGTGATAATGCATTGAAGGAGTGTTACCAGAGATAATCAAGATTTAAGTAGATAAAATGCTTGGCATCAGGTATGAAAAATTGTTTACACATTTTACAAAAGGTGGAGGTTTAATTTTTTACATAAATCTATAAAGCTAAAAAAAAAACCACTCGGTTAAATCTGTTAATATATTGCTTTATCTATATGAAATCCCAAAACTGGTTTGTCTATGTCATTGATTCACAAACCCGATCAGGTGTTATGACATTATGTAACAATGTTGGCTAATGTCTTTCTACCAGCTAATGTCTTTGAGTGATACACAATTGAGTAGAATATTCTTAAGGGATTTACCTGCTTGATGGCTAGTGGTGTGATTAGGGGAAGTGTTTACACATCAAACAGACCCAAAAAAGAGTCAGGCAAAGAGCACATGAAGAGGCAAAGTCTCCAGTGCTGGAATCCTTCTATAGCATAAGAATTGGTTGTATCTGAAAACGCGATACATTGTGCTTCTGTTGTCCACTTGTTAAATAAATAAATGGCTCATTTAAAAAGCATCCTTTTGATGAGCTGAGGCACCTCCTTCCTCCCAGGATAGTTAAATAGATCAGTCCTTAAAACTCAAGAAGGGTCAGTCAACACATACTAATATTCCAACACTAAATAGACATTAGCTGTGACACAGAAAACCTGGATAGAGCAACCCCATCAGTCAGAACGCCCCTACTTTGTTTTTGCTGGAGGACCAGCCTCACAGGCACAGATGCCGGACAGTGTTATAGGAATAGTTACCGGCTGCTGCGGGGTAATGTGATTCCACGTATTTAGAATCACAGAGGGAAGCCAAGGAACTGGTTTTTAAATAGCCCACACCGAGTGTGTGCCATGCCCCTGTGTCCCATGCTCTGAGTTCCTATGGAACATTCCAGCCCTTATTTCTAAAAGCAGTTCAGGTTTCAGAAATAACAAAAGGGCGAGTGATTCTTGCCCGGTATGTCCTTACTTAACTCACATTGGCTAACCTCAACATGGCAGATTTGTGCCAGGGCAGAGCTTATGCAAAAATGTCAGGTGTCAAAGTTTGTCTCTGATCTCAGGACCCTGTTTCCTAAAGATTTTGCTCCCCATTCTTCCTGCCCAATGTTCTCTGCTTCCTGCTCCTCAGGAAAGGGTCTAATAAGCTGATTTTCACTGAGGGAGGAAATAAATTCCAAGGCTCCAAATATGAATTGTGCCATAATCATAACATTGATGGGACTAGATGGTTCACAGACAGGAAGAGTTCTCCTGTGGGGTAGGGCCATCCAGTGCCCTGAAAAACCCATGTGGGCTGCCAACTCCCCGTGGAACATGAAGACAAAGGGGCCTGAATTTGCCTTTGCATGACTTTTGCCATCAAACGAGGCCTGGATCACACCAGCCATTGCTTGTGTTTTGCAATGAATTCTAAAGCATTTGTGACTATGGACTGACCTGTCATATCCTGTGAAGATGCAAACTTCAGACTCAGTTCTGCTTGATTGACACACAAACACAGTCGGTTTCTTGCTCTGTTTTTGAAAAGGGAAAAGAAATGACCCATTTGCATCATCCACGCTAACAATCTGATAATTTTGTTATGGCTTTTTCAGACCTTCTGCAGAAGCATGATGAGAAGTACTTTTTGAAATGTCAGCTCCGGGTAGTGAGGGAAACGGACGCAGTGCCTCCTTAAGTTGCATACCGTGTTTTGGGGGAAAAGATCCTGGTAGGCCATGGCTGGCAATGTGCATTGGAGAGCAAGAACAGGAAAAGCCCAGACTCTGCAGAGAGGAGAGAAAGAATAGAATTATCACAAAAAAAAAAAAAAAAAGAAAGAAAGAAAATCATCAAATTAGTTGTACAAAACATTTTAAAAATGCCTTATTTGCGGTTTTAAGCAGCAACAATAACAAAACTTTGCCTAAGAAAACGCAGTTTCATTCATGTTTTCCATAGGGCTAGTCACGAAGCATAACCAAGGAGAATGATTATTCACTTGGGTTTGATTTTAGATGTGGAGAACAGTGCTTGGAGTGAATGCAATTTACAGAAATGTGTTTTCACACATTAAAGCCCTGTTCTTCTCAATTACAGACTGAAATCCCCAATGATAAAGGCTCATTCCAGAAGTAAAATTCTAACTGAAGAGTATAAAATGTGGCCACATTTCCATTCATTTATAAAATGTTTAATAAACTAAATCCCTCCAATTCTTATGAGAGTGCTATATGCAGGGAATAAATTACAGGGTTGATTTTAGTATCATGCTATATATATAAGAATTGTGTGGTCAGAAAAAAGTTCTATTTATTCCAATGAGATTTGATCTTGTTTGAAGCAATAGAATTGATCCTTGTGGGGGAGAAGATATCAAAAAAATCACTATTTCTTTTCTTAATCCACAATTGGCACACAAGTACATAGTCCATAAGAAGTAAAAAAACTAAATAAGGAAAAAGCAAATACCATGAACAAGGTAAATAATAAGTCCATCCTTATTAAGGTTTTATCGTTTAGTCCTTCAAAATATTCTTTGTCTGGGAAAATATATCCATGACCTATCTCTTCTTTGCAGTGATCAGCCCCCTTTCATCCTTAGGTTACAAGATTAAGAAAAATGTAGCACTTTTTTTTTTAAATTTTTTTTTAATGATTATTTGTTTTTGAGAAAGAGAGGGACAGAGAGAGCACAAGCAGGGGAGGGGCAGAGAGAGAGGGAGACACAGAATCTGAAGCAGGCACCAGGCTCTGAGCTGTCAACACAGAGCCTGACACTGGGCTCAAACTCACGAGCCATGAGATCGTGACCTGGCTGGGCGCTCAACGACTGAGCCGCCCGGGCGCCCCACAACTGAGCCGCCCGGGCGCCCCATATGTAACACCCTTTGATGAGTACTCAAGCCAGACCTAAAAGCTAAGAGGGCTTCTAGAGGAATTATTTGCTGGCTGTGGATGAGCCTGTTTTGGCTTATGCCCAGCTGATGCCCCTCCCCCTCACAATAGACCAAGAAGTAAAAATTTCAGCCAGCTAACTAGGTTGTTCTGTCTACAACTTGCCTAAGGACCCATAGATCTGATTTTGAGCTTTTTAATTAATTAATTGTCATGACTGCAAGCTGACCCTGTACAACCAATGTTTTCTCTGAAAGTGTATCTCATCCTTTCAATTATTCAAGCAAGAAACTTAGGAGTTACCAGCCCCTTATCCCTCACTCTCCACTTCCAACCAGACAAGTCCTCTCTCAAACAGGATGAGAACCTGCCACCTCTTCTTCACTCCAGGGCCATGGCCCTGAATGAGGCTGCAATTCACCTCTCAGGCCACTGTGGGAGTTTGTGCCCTGGGTGCCTGTTTAACCCTCCTCCATTAGTGTTACTTTCCTGAAACACAGATCTCATCAAGTCACACTTGTGCTTGGAAATGTTTAATGTTTCCCTAGAAACAGAGAAAGACTGAACATCTGAATTCGTATTAATAGAATTTGGCTATTGGTCCAGGGTCATCTCTCATAATATTGACACCACACACACACACACACTCTCTCTCTCTCTCTCTCCCTTGGCTCCATTTATACCAGACTGAAGTACCTCATTCCCTGACCTCTATTTTCTCAAGCTCTATAGATTTTACAGATGTCTCTCGTTCTTCCTGTCACTTACTAGAGTTCTTTGTGCTTGTATCTGCCCCATGTCTCTGGACATCATGGAGGGTTATCAATAGCCAAGGTCCTACAAAAGAGCCCAGATGTTGTAAGTCTGGACTAAGCATGTTATTTGTTGGATTCAATCCATATTTTCACAGATTTTATGCTTAATACTCTTGCTTTCCTATCAGTAGATAGTCACATCCTTTTTCATGTTTTGGTGTACCCTATCAGATTTCACATGAGCTAATTGTGTGGAGAGCTAGAAAGTGAACTGAACCAAAAAAGAAAAAAAAGTGAAGAGATTTTCTTCAGCCTCAGAATAAAGGTGTTGTTCATTGACTCAGTTCCTCCTTTTTAAAAAAATTTTTTTTTAATGTTTATTTATTTTTGAGAGAGACAGAGACAGAGCACGAGCGGGGGAGGAGCAGAGAGAGAGAGTGAGACACAGAATCTGAAACAGGCTCCAGGCTCTGAGCTGTCAGCACAGAGCCCAACGCGGAGCTTGAACTCACAAACTGCGAGATCATAACCTGAGCTGAGGCCAAAGCTCAACCAACTGAGCCACCCAGGCACCCTCTCAGTTCCCTCCTGCATACTGGCATCTTAAGTTGGGAATCGTCCCCCTTCCCTAGGAACCAAGGACCGTTCCTACAAAGAGAGTAATGGTTGGGTGATATTCTCTCAAGCCAAAGAGAAGCTCCCCAATCTGTCCTAGGGACCCAGGTTGACCTAGAAAGTGTGGGATAGAACACAATGTGGGGAGCCCCCGGCTCTGAGGTTCAGGTTAGTGGAGGACTTCTACCCTCCTCCCTCCTGAAGACCTAGATACAGACTAAATTTGAGTGGGTCAGGCAGAGAGTCTAGTCAAGAAACTACCTTGCCTTTGGGACCAGAACAAAATCGTGGAAGGGAGACTGTGAGGCATGGCCACATCCTCTTCCCCAGGAGAGGCCAGGGCCAGTAGAAGTTTACCTGGAGACCCTGCCCTCCCTGTTCTCTGCCTCTTCACTTTCTTTATGCTTCCCCCCCCCCCCATCTCTTCACACCTACTCCTGGGCTGTCCCAATCCTCTCTTCTGTGTCAGGTGTATTATTTGTACATATAAATTATACTTAAAAAAAAAAAAAGGAAAGGAAAAAAGCATGGTGTTATGATGTTAAACCTCACCAGAGATTTCCAGTATACCAGAACGTAAAAGGCAAAGCTTTCAAAGCCTTTCCTGAGACGCACTGCCTGAGTCTCTTTTGTCCCACTTGGACTTCTACTAGGCCTTTGACATGTAAGAAATCAAATATTTCTCCCAGGTTCTCTATTGATTCTGGAGGTCAACTAGCTTCTCTCTTGTGAAGGGTAAAATTCCCCCATTCTCCTGTCCAACAAGACATCCAAAGGGAAATGTTGCTTAAGCTTAAAGAGTATGAAGATGAAAAAAAAATTCATTAACATAGGGTAATTTCCTTTTTGACTTATTTATATTTGCTTAGCTAAAAGTACTTATTCATTGCATCGTGGCAAGCAGTAACAAAATGAAAGCAAAAAGTTTCCCATTTCATAAACACATTTTTGGATTATGCTGTGCAACAGGCATAGCATTGGACTTTGTTAGGGACACAGAGATGAGTGTCACCTCCCTCCCTGACCTGATATGCAGTTCTCAGTTAACAGAGATCCCTAATAAGGTAAATTATAATTGCCTGATTTTGAATGTATCATAATGTAGTCTCTTTTTTAAACAATTTTATCGTAAACTAGTCTTTAAAAAAAAATTTTTTTTTTTTTAGGTACTTTTTTTTTTTTTTTCAACGTTTATTTATTTTTGGGACAGAGAGAGACAGCGCATGAACGGGGGAGGGGCAGAGAGAGAGGGAGACACAGAATCAGAAACAGGCTCCAGGCTCTGAGCCATCAGCCCAGAGCCCGACGCGGGGCTCGAACTCACGGACCGCGAGATCGTGACCTGGCTGAAGTCGGACGCTTAACCGACTGCGCCACCCAGGCGCCCCTAAAAAAATTTTTTTAATGTTTATTTATTTTTGAGAGAGAGAGACAGTACGTGAGCAGGGGAGGGGCAGAGAGAGAGGGAGACACAGAATCCGGAAGCAGGCTTCAGGCTCCAAGCTGTCAGCACAGAGCCTAATGCAGGACATGAACTCACAAACCATGAGATGACCTGACCCATGAGATCAGGACCTGAGCCAAAGTTGGATGCTCAACTGACTGAGCCACCTGGGTGCCCCTATTGTAAGCCTATTGATTGGCTTTCTCATTTTGTTCAAAATGATATCCAGTTGATTGGTGATGATGGTGACTTGTGCCAACTGTTGAGATATAGGCTACAGAATGATTGAAGGGGTTTTGTGGTGACAGCTGTGATATCCAAATGGCTAACCCTGGAGAGCTGGCAATGTGGCAAGTAGCAAAGAACACAGGTTTTATGGTGAAATAAACATGGGTTCAGTTTCCACTCTGTTGCTTAGTAGTTCTATGAGTTGGGGCAAGTTTTATCAAGCCTCATTATCTGCATCTGCAAAATGGGGACTAACCATAGATTGCACAGGATCACAGTAAAGATTAAATGAAGCAATAATGCAAAAAAATTTTCATTCAAAAATGAAAAATAAAGTACTTGGCACTGTGCCTGTAAGTCAATATTAAATGTTAGCTTTTATTATAGTTTTTGAAAATCACTTTAGTATATATGGGGCTGAAGCGAGCACTGAAAATCACTTTAATTTGACTGACCACAACATCAGATTAGCATCCGATTGTATGGGCTGGGTTTGCTTAGGATCCTAGATTCAAAATTTTGTTGTTCTACGCATAGGTCTCCATCAGAACCTGCTAAGAAATCTTTCCTTCAAATACTTCTGACAGAAAACATGAACTATTTACCTTTCTTGGGGTCAGGGACAGAGAGGAAGCAGAATGTTCTCACTTCCTCCTCATGAAAAAAATGCACCACATTTTGTAAAACATGATTTTGTTCAAAATAATGAACACTGACCAGTATTCAGATGAGTGGTTCTGTGACAGGATAGAAAGAAGTCTGTGCTAGAAGACATTTGTTTCAAATCCAGTTCAGCCATTAGTGGGCTTTCTGAACTTGGGTTGGTCACAAAATGTCCATGGGCCTCAGATTTTATATGTAGAGAATACCAGAGATAGACCAATTATGGTTCTCAAACTCAAATGCCAGTGGGGGTTGGGTGGTAGCATAAATAAAGGAATCAGCTGGGTATAAGACCTTAGGGCCTGGTAGTGACTGGGGTAAACCAGAGAAGGCATGCGTTGCCTAAAAATGACATCCTCTGCTCCAACTGATTATTGCTGATGAGAATATGGTACATGAACATGGGGTCATATTTTCCTTATTTTCAGGAAAAGGCAAAAATCTGGAAGCAGATTTTTTTTAAAGGATAAACACCAAATAAAATGTAAGTTGACATTTTGAAACCTTTACATTCAATTAACTAAGGCGTCTTCCTGGCTTAAAGCAATTCTATTGTATTCTGTTCTATTCTACAAATAGGGTTACTTTAAATTATAATATAGAAAGTGGTCTTGTTAAAGAAATGGACAAAGTTTATTGTATCAGTTCTAACAAACCAGTAAATTGGATTGTTAAATGAAAGAGCCTCATAATATGGAATTGACTATTATAGAATCATTATTAAAATAATAATGTAGTCTCAATTTCTCATGGTGGCTGATGATAAAACAATATTTCACTATCCCTCCCATGGGCAGGGACTAGAAAGGAATTGTGCCTGTTTGCATGGCGAGATGGCAAGTGTTTGCCTGTGTCAGGTGTGATTAAAAAGCAACGAGCCTTTAAAAAAAATAAACAGACAAGAATTTGTATGTACAAATAACTCTGGATTTGCAGCGAATTCCTGTGGAAGGTCATAGATTCCTCCCTTCTATGCTTCCATGGCGAAGCATTTCTAGTTCCTTCTCTGAGAATTGTCTTTGCTGCCACTTTACAAGCCATGCAGTAAAACCAGGTAGTCTTTTTAAGGGGTGTTTGTCATTTTTGAATCGCCTGATGCTAAGCACTTTATAGATCTCTCTCTCTCTCTCTCTCTCTCTCTCTTTTTAACTTCATCATCACAATAACCCTATGAGGGGGTATGATTACCTCCATTCCACAGAGGAAGCACTGAGTCCTAGAAGGGTTTTAGGTAACCTCCTCAATGTCTCACCCTTCCTAAGTGGCACATCTGGGGTTTAAACCCACGTCCTCACTTTTAATTACTTTCGTCTACTTCCTCTTGAACATGAATCACCGGGCTTGACTTTGCACAGTTCTGTTCCCAAAATCCAACCCCCTCTCAAAGGGTCAACCTTTGCCATTAATGAGGGTATTCAGGGGAATGTGTCCTGATTCCTGGACACAATTAATGAGAAGGAGTTTCAAAAGCCTTTTGAAAGAGTGGCAGCATTACTGGCAAGAACATCTCGTTTCCCTAGGATTCAACTCTCATTTGTATGTGTAAGCTCTGGTCTCCTTACTTGAAAAAAAGAGAGAGAGGAAAAAAATAGTAAATGAAAAAGGACTTATATACTTTAAAGTTATGCCTTAGACCAGCATTTTCTAAACCTGTGTCCTGTGGAACAATTGTCCTGAAAGAAATGCGTCTGTGCTCAAATAAATTTGGGAAACTGCACATTTTACCCCCACCTTGACTATTCACAAGGCACTTGGGCTTAGAAAAGCCTCTGGAATTATTTCATGTCATTTCACTTTTCTTAACATCTCATAGGATATTGGGAATCTATGCCTTTGGTATGCATATTATTTATTAGATTAATTATTTGTACCCCACCTTCTTTTAGAAAGCCTTGCTAGCAGTGCTTAGGCAGGTACAAAGAATTCCATCTTGGAGGATACATGAAACCATTTATCTCCATATAAGGCCTAACTCAGACCATCTTGTTAGTGTGGATTCATCGGGTGTGAGATCTGGGAGGACGCCTCCCTGCCACACTGTCCACCTGGTCAAGCAGCTTGGCACACACAGCTTCTCTGGGCACCTCCCAGTGGGTGTTCCGTCTTCCTGAAGAAGTAGATTACCACTTGCAGCATGTTAAAGGAAAAATGCCCCTGAACTTAAATCCACACTCTCACCGTTTTTGTCTGGAGCAGGTTCCATCACAGCTATTTCCCAAATGGCTAATCCAACATTTCTGTGGGTATGTTCCGTGGAATATTCGTTTTACATAAAGCTCAGTGATAAAAGGGTCCCATGATCAATAAAATTGGGAAATTGCATATTTCATTCCCTTTTGAAGAGTCTCTGTTTAAGGATAGAAAGATCAGTGTAATTAAGATTATCTTCAATTATCTTCACTTACTCACTTTTCCCAGACTTATTTGGGTTTTTGTTGTTGTTGTTGTTCATGTACAATCTCTCAACCCTATAAAGGCCTCATATTTCAGGGAATATACTCTGGGAACAACTGGGCAAGGCTGTTCTAGATTTGTAGCAGATAAGTGGGCAGATCTGATGGGATTAAAAGAGGAAGCGTGGCCTTGCCTATGACCATTACCAGTCTAAGCACAGAATCCCAGCTCTGCCAGTTACAGGCTTCAAATTACTTTACCTCTCTCACTTTGGTTTTTCTTTATATTTTAAGAGGAGAATATAAAACCTAAATTAAAGTGTTCATTTTAAGATTAAAATGAGTTAATAGATGGCAAGCTGCTGAAGATGAGGCTTGTCACAGAATAGGCTTAAAATTTAAGTCCCTTCTCCTTGGTGCTTCAAGACCAGGGCAATACACGCTGAATTTACACACATCAGGAGGATGGGCTGTTGACTAGTTATGCCAACTCCTAGAAAGGAAAAGTTTGACTATCCTGGGATGAGAGGTAATAGACTATAAAAGCAATGAGGTAGATCCATGCTCTAATCTTTGCTAGTATGCATGCCAAGAATATTCCAAAGGGAATCCCTGCAACTCTAACACCTACATTCTAATCCTGGCCCTGCCACTGATAAAAGATGTATGTGACCTTAGGTAAATCACTTAACTTATGGAGACCTGTTTTCTCACCTTAAAAAAGAGGAATTGGGGGCACCTGGGTGGCTCAGTTGGTTAAGTATCCAACTTTTGCTCAGGTCATGATCTCACAGTTCGTGAGTTCAAGCCCTGCATCGGACTTTCTGCTGTCAACACAGTGCCCACTTTGGATCCTCTGTCTCCCTCTCTGTGCCTCTCCCCCCTCTAAAAAATAAATAAACGTTAAAAAAAAAAAAAAAAAGGAGGACGTAAACTACATATCTCTCTGGAGTGCCCCTCACCTCCCACCATATTTACATGAAGCTAAAGTAGGGTTGTTTCCTATCAATCCAGATGAAGAGGTGGTGGTCTACTAAAGTGTCAGCTGAATTGCACTGAGAATGTTTTGCAAGGATGAGAGACCAAAAAAACCCCCAAAACCAAAAAACTGTGACATAATGTGCTCATGTGTGATGCTTCCCATTTTAATGCTTTCCTGGCTTAAAAACATATTTTTAAATATTCAAGTGTAAATTATTCACATGGCACATGCACTTAGAATATGTGCATTTAACTAAAGTGAATCATCAGCCTATCATTAATTATCATTCAACCAGCCCTATTCTTTTAGATAAAGGAGAATATTAGTAACTGAAGGGGCTGAATCATTTAAGCACAGTGAGCTCTAAACAAGTTGGCAAGCTTTCCAGCTATGCCCTTAAATCTTCTAGCAGCTTATAGCCTGTGTGGCTTGATCTCTCATTTACCTATATATGTATATGCATATATAACACATGTTGCATATGTGCCTGGAATTGTGCGTTTTTGTGTCACACAACTACCCATGGCTGGTTAATTCCTTGGACGATGCCCATAACAGTTCTCTTGGACAGGTGACAATCTTACTAGACCTCAGTTTCCCTAGCAGTAAAACTAAGGTTCTTCACTATATCTAATGGCTCTTCCAGATCTGATGTTTTATGTCTATGCTCTTTGATTATTCTCTGGCAGAAGCATTGGAGACATGCTCACGTACATTCTCTCATGTAATTCTTAGAATCTTCCCGGAAGTCTTTTTGTTATCATAATTCCGATCTTGACAGATGATGAAACAGATTCACCTACTTTATGTATCATGTACATAATAAGTGACAATTACAAGCTTCGAAACCAGATTCTCTAGTCTATATCTGATTAATGCCATCTCCAAGTGAAAGTACTGGCTGCTCACTCTTTTCTTCTTCATGCAGAGTAGTCTTTACTGAGGGAACATTATATGGGAGACCCCTCCTAAATCATCTCCACCACCCCCCCGCCCCAAATAGCCAGAAGAATCTGCTCTGGCCTAGAAGACACAATGCAGGCCACTCATGTGTGAATGAAAATTCTAATGGTAATCGAGATATCACAAGTGACTAGAGGGAATTTGAAGTAGTAGGTATCATTAGAGTCAGGGGATGCTGGCACATGGCCAGATCAGCAGTCTGGTTGGAGACTAGGGGAGATTTTCTCAGCAGGATTACTCCTCCTATTCAGCTATCTGCAGCTCCCCATGCAGAGCCCAGTCCTACTCTTCCATGAATGAAGCCCACAATGCTACAAGCATAGATTCATATATATTTGAAGCTAGAAACAACCTAAAATTCCTTGTCTTGCCCCCTCATTTGACAACACAGCCAGGAGAAGTCTCAAGGCCACACTGAGTATTTATGGTTAATTCTGGGAATTAAGAGCCAGTCTTCCTGATTCCCTCTTCAGTGTGCTCCTCCTGCGGTCCCTGGAGAGGTGAGGAACCAGGGCAGGAAACCACTTCAGCGGCCCATTAGTCTTGGCATCAACACATGTGCCCGCCCAGTCCTTTTGCTCTTGTGGACTTCCATCTCCAGCCTCTCGGCTGGACGTTGGGCAGCCTGAAACTTGACCTTCTTCCAGTGTAGCTAGATCCTAATTCTCTGATCTTCTGCTCATTTCTTTACTTCTCTGTTGTTACCTCGGTTTCCCTCAGGACTCTGAGCTCCGCACTCACCCTGTCACCCACTTTTTTGTTCCTTTTGAATTAAATGCTCTGGTCCTAGCTTTTGAATTCAACCAAGAACCCCCTAACAATTTTATGGCCTTGGTGTTAATTTATTGCTTGCGAAGACATGCGACCCCCACACACACCCCCTCCTGCCATCTAAGCAGTTGGATGTAGGCACCAGAGGGAGGAACTGGAGCTTGAGGCTAGCAGATACTTCTCAGATACCATCCTCTCTTCCCACTGCGATATTAACAATAAAGTCATGAAAGCTTTTTAAAAAAACCTATCATTGATAGGGAATTTTAAGAATATTATTCTAAATGCTTGAGGCAATCAAATATGCAATTTGAAAAGATTATTACCGGGGGGTGGGAGGCAGGGGAGGGTGGGTGATGGGTATTGAGGAGGGCATCTTTTGGGATGAGCACTGGGTGTTGTATGGAAACCAATTTGACAATAAAGTTCATATATTGAAAAAATAAATAAATAAAGTGCTCTTCTCCAAGGTCAGAGCATTCTTGATGGTGATGTGATATGTGTTATCAATAAAAAGTATATATTTCATTAAAAAAAGATTATTACCTATCAAAACTTACTGGATGCTTTACTCAGAAGTAAAGTCATATTTCTAAATATTTTCATTTTAAATCAGAAAGAATAAACATATATGAATTGAGCACTAAGCTAAATATCCTAAGGAAAACAAGAGAAAATAAGTAATAATTAGACAAAATAATAAATTAGAAAGCAATTGGAATAATAAATAAATCCAACATTTGATTCTTGGGAAACCAATAAAATAGCAGACCTTTGAAGGAAGCAACACTCACAAATGGAGAGAGCATTAATTATTCAATAAAAGGTTTTGAGTAAATTTGGGTAAGTATTTAGGAAAGAATCAAAGCAGTATCTCATCTCATATTATACATAAAAGTAAGTCTCAAATGGATCAAGGAGTCAAATGTTTAAAAAAAAAATTTTTTAAGGGGGTAGATGTAGGTAATAGTTCATTGATCTTTATGTAGGAAAGAACATTTTAAGAATAAAAGCAAAGAAAGAATATGTACCATATGTATGCATATCAATATCTTTGGGTAGTATGATTATGTAATCTTTAGTTTTTCCTTTAAGCATTTCTGTGTTTTGCAGAATTTCTACAATGAGCATATAGTGTTCATAAGCAGAATACACCAAACTGCATTCAAAAGTTTTAAAGTCTTTACTTGAAAAAAAATACAGGTTTAAAAGGTTTTAATATCACTTTGAGACTACTCACATTAATTAGTTCCTTTAAAAAGGGGATTATTGTTTCATTGTATTTCTTAAATCCTTATGAGCCTAACAGTGTTGTTACGGTTGTCTGCCAGAATGTAGCTATTAAGTCATTATGTGACCCTATACTGACAGGCTACCAGGTGTGTCAATACCAGGGCACTGGACAAGGAGTCTTGGGCCTCATGACCTTAAGCAAAGCTTTTCACAGCCCTCTGATCCTCAGTTTCCTCTTGTCAAACAGATATTAATATCTCCTCTACCACTTTCACAGAGTTTTTCCAAAGACCAAATAAGATAATCCAGCAAGAATCTATGAAATATAGGCTATTATGAAGGCAACAACCATCATTTAAAGAATGAGCTATTGCCTGCCTGGAATTAACAGTTGGTATGTACAGTCTTCCTAAATCTCCTTCTTGTAAGGAAACATACACTCCCTTGGTTGCAGAGAGGAAATAAAGGCCTCCTCATTCCTCCTACAGTCCCCTTTCTTACTGAATTCATGAGGGTGATGACTAAGAGATATAAGTGCATTACCTTTGGGGGCAAGGTCAGATCAGTCAACACACATCCCTGTGTGTACCTCTACCAAAACTCTAGGGGGAAGTGCCTGATGTTTTCCTTCCCTAAGAATAGAGGAAGTGGCAGAGACCTCACAGGTTCCCATAGGACCAGAGGTGAAGAGCAAATTCTAGACTATCTCCACACCAACCCACAGGATGGCTGCTTGGCAAGCCTATGGGATCTAGATCTCTGATTTGTGCCTCAGAGTATCAAGTTCATTCAGATGGTACATTGGTCCCCACCAACCCTTCTATGATGCTGCTTTTGTGAGCATGGTTGGCAAATCTGAGTCATATTATTGCAGAGTCTTACTACATGTAGTTATGGGGACAGGACCATCCACAGCACTTCTATGTCCCAGAGCCACTGCTCCAACTAGACTTGCTACAAGGAGCGAACTGCTCTCTTAGCCACCACAGGTAAAGAGGGGGTAGTGTAAGTGACCTGGAAGGGAAGCGTACCATATGCAGCCCAGGCTGCATATAAGAGTCACCTAAGGAGCTTTTAAACACCCTCATGACCAGGTCACACCCCAAGTGTAGAATTTAACTAGAACCCCTCTGGGTAAGAACCAGTTACCACCATATTTTTAAAGCTTCTCAGGTCTTTCCAAGTGCAACCAAGATTAAGAAGCTGTGGCTTAGGATCTAACACAGACCTAGGCATCTCCCCTGCTTCAACATTCACACAACCTTCCCTTTGCAAGGCCTCCTCCACATTCTGCTCTCTCGTAAGTGTGCCTGGCTCATACTTTGCCTGCCAGGGAGCTAACTCAACCCTGAGGCATCCTTTCTCCTTCAGCTCCTCTGCTGGCTGGCTCCATCTCTGTTTGCTGATTCCAAATACCCAGGAAGGGACTTATCTTTAGCCTAATTTGCCTTTTGAACCAGGGTATTTGGCCCTTGGGAGGCTGACTGGCCCCAGGATCAGCTATTCTGGATAAAGACATGAGTCCTAGCCCTAGTAATCTGTGGAAAGGGACAGAGTTTGTGCTCTGCTTGGTCTGCTCTAGGTCTGTCATGTGTGAAGATGATATGGAGTAGCACAGTTTCCTTTTAACAGGGACTGTGGGATTCTTTAACAACTGGCCCAATGGCAAATCATAATATTGAAATCAAACATATTTCAAGAAATTCATAAAAATTAAGGATCAGAGTTTCACCCTCTTCATAGAACATGATTTTTAGTCTTTTAAGTATACATAGAATAATAAAATGGATAGCCTATTCAACTATATTTATAATGTATGTATAATTTTATACATCTTTGTCTACAGAATCCTTGTCCTTAGAAAACCACAATTGAATTTAGAATTGAAAGACTAAGATACTCATTATTATCTTAACCAGAGTGATTGTTTTTTAGTTTTTATGAAGAAACTTTTTTTATTGAAATGTAATATACATAATGAAAAGTGTACATATACTAAGTGTTTATCTCGATGACTTTTTAAGAATGTTTTTCAGAGAAGTTTTAGGTTCACGGCAAAATTCAAGAGAAGGCACAGAGATTTCCCATATACCACCTACCCTCAGACATGCATACCCTCCCCCATTACCAACATCCCCCACCACAGTGGGACATTTGTTACAATTGATGAACCTACATTAATACCCAGGGTCCCTAGTTTACATAATGGCTCACTTCTGATGTTGTAGATTCTAGGGTTTTGACAAATGTATGATAATATGTACCCATCATTCTGGTACCATACAGAGTATTTTCACAGCCCTAAAATTCCTCTGTGCTCTACCTATTCATTCCTGCTTCCACACCACTGTGGTTTTTTATAAAGTGGATATCTTTGTAATCAGCATCCAGGTCAAGAAACTAAGCACTATCATTACCCCAAAGACTCCCCTTGAGCTCCCTTCCAGTTACCACCCATCTCCAACGGTAACCACTATCTCGATTTCTGGAAGTATAGTGAGTTTTGCTGGGGTTTGTGGGGTTTTTTTGTTTTTGTTTTGTTTTGGTTTTTTTGTTTTGGTTTTTTTTATTATGTTCTGGCTTCTTTCTCTCAACTTAGGTTTGTGAGGTTCATTCATATTTTTACATGTAGCTTCCGTTTTAGCCAGAGATTTTAATCCTTGAAATATCCAGTTCAACAAGCATTATTTAACCAGGAACTGTGCTCAGGGCTGGGGACACAAAAGTAAATAAGGGTAAGCCCCTGCTCTAAGGAACATTCAATCTAGTAATGTAGTAATGACAAGAAGTTAATGTAAATTGAATTCCTTTTGTTTAACAAATATTTATTCAGTGTCCACTATGGGATGGGCAGTATTACAGGTGCTAGGGATAAGCAATGGACACGCAGATACAAATTCTACTGGGAATCCTCTGTTTTATTTCCCTGACATGCGTGGGCAAGTTCTGCCCACTAATATCTATTTCCTGCTCTGTTTTGCATCTAATTTCAACATAAGGGGAACTAGTGCTGAAAGCTCTTTCTTCTGGTGACTTAGAGTGTACAGTTTTGAAGTGGCTGCCTCAACCATGGGGCAGTTTGTAAAGCAGTGAGCATGGGAGGTATTTCTCAGTATCTATTTTTGCCTTATTCTATTCTGTCCATCACTAATACTGCCTATTCAGAATGAAACAAAGCTCTGGAACATAAGGAAGGCTTTGGATGTTACTTGGAGCAAAGCTGAGCAGTCTTGTTTTTCACAACTGTAAAGTAAGACGAGACAAGTGCCAGAGTTATGACTGGAATCATAAACCTTTGAATTTGTTGTAATAACTACAAGCATCTAATAAGTATCATTATTCACTAGTGTTGACTTTTCAGAGCCTAGTCAATGACTTAAGTATAAAGCTATGATGTTGGAAGAGGAGAGAAAGAGAATCCAACATCACTCCCGGATTGATAGCTTAAGATGAAATGGAACAGAGCATCTAGTTTTATTTATTTGGTTCATGTTTCCTCCCATTTTTATGGAAAATGTCAAGCACATATAAAAGTAGAGATAATAGTAAACTTCACTTCCATGTATCTATGTTTTACCTTCAAAGATTCTCAGTCATGCTCAATTCATCTCCAACTCACTGCTTTCCCCTCCCCTGATTATTCTGAAGCAATCCCAGATGTCAAATAAAATTTTCAAAAATGTTCAGGAAGTAAGATCTCTTAGTATTAATCTCCTTAGTTAACAGGTATAGAGAGATGAAATCACCAATCTAGTTGGTGCCAATTATTTTTAATCCTTAGACTTCAAAAGTAAGTCAAAAAGATTCCTAACAGAGAATATTGGACTTTACATAGTGCAGTTAAATGGGATGTATGAGATTTGAATTATCAAATTATGTCAAACACCTGGTCTAGTCCATGACCATGATCACATTTTGGATAATAGTTACAAGTGGAATAAGAGGTTCCCCCACACAAGAGCCTTAATGTGTAGATGGAACATCACTTGAACCCATTATAAATTTGTCACCAGTGCATTTAAAACTTTATTTTTAGCTTGTATCAACACTTTATCTAATGAATTCCATAAATTAATACTCACTCAAAAAAAAAAAAAACCACCTCATCTTTGTATTATTTGGCCTATAATCACCTCTTTTAAGTCTGTCATTCAGAAGCTGGCAACTTTTCCAAATTGTTCAACAGGATGTTGGGACTGCTGGTTGATGTTCCTTTTCATCAGTAATTTCAAAACCAAATTCTTGTGGATTTTGACATTACAAATAAATGTGCCCAAGTGAAACTGGTTTTTTTTCCCAACTATTTATTAATAAAATGGGTCTAAACCTTTTCCTAAGCCTCACTGTTTCCCATCTTCAGCCCGTTCTATTATCTAAGAAGGATGTTAGTTGATGTTCATTGAGCCAGTGTTGATGGCCTATCTACTGTGAGATATCAAAGCAAAACTAGGCTTTGATGGAGCTACTTTTCCGGGGCTTCCAGGCTTAACACCCTGAGGCACCATTGTGTGAGCTGATGAGAATGTTCCAGAAGTTTCTAGAGCAAGAGGGAAAGATTCTGTTAGTGTCTTTGTCATAAAAATGTGCAAAATGTTGCTTTGGCTGCTTTGACTGTCATACTTGTCCAGTTATATCTCAAAAATGTTACTCAGGGCATGTGACATCCATCACTGTGAGAAGTGGGACATGAAGACTCTATGAGTATCTGATGAAGAGATAATTGGGGGTAAAAAAAAAAGCTTCAAAGATTACCTAAATAAACAACACTGTGGAAGACAGACACCTAGACACTTTTCCATACACAACTCCCATTCATTTCTTTAAGACATAATAGCAGCAAAGATTGACAATCTGTCAGGTTAACTGTTTTCATTGTGTACTTTTTCCTGGGCAGATTATTCACATCGAACTCCTTTGATGTGATCAGTGATGATGCTTTTATTGGTCTTCCACATCTAGAGTATCTGTAAGTAAAAAAAACTTTTCTTTGACATAATGATTCAGGACAAGTCCTCTTGGGTTCCTACAGCTGTCTGACAACAAATATTATAACTTATTGCAGATTCATAGAAAACAACAACATCAAGTCCATTTCAAGACATACTTTCCGGGGACTAAAGTCTTTAATTCACCTGTAAGTATGAATGTTGCTGTTACTTTTTAAGCTTACTAATAGACAATGCAGTTTGATAATCTGTGGCTAAAGCGCCCACTTAATGGGTAGTCCATGAAAATTTAAGAAACCCAAATGATTTCTCTCCATGCATACTTGCCATATCTCCCTGTCATCAGCCAGTGTGTGTCCAAGAAATTGATTACTATTCATAGGATTAGCCTAATCCAACCATAATTAGGAAAATAATCTAATGCAGGGAAGTTGTGTGACTGAAATAACTTTTTAATTATCTACTTCATTACTCACTTCATGGATAATTATGGATTGACTATATAGCTTAATTTGATATGTGCTGTTTTTCTTTTTCTGTGTAAATCCTGACTTTATATACATTTAAATATATGCTATACCCACCAGCAATGTCTACACAGTACCTGAACAACTTGTTTATAAATTAAATGTTTAATTATTCAATGGATGGCTAGAGGTACAACTGTTGTTCTTAACAGGAGACAATTTTGCCTCCTAGGGAACATTCATCAATATCTAGAGACAGGTTTGATTGTCACAACTGGGGGCTGTAACTGACATCTAGTGGGTAGAGGGAAGCAATGCTCTTAAACACCCTACAATACACAGGACGGCCCCCACAACAAAGAAATATCCAGCATAAAATGGCATAGTGCTGAGTTTGGGAAGCTTGAAAAACATGAACAAAATAACTTATTTGTCCTAGCCTCCCCCACCGCCTACACACACACACACACACACACACACACACACACACACAAATGTATTTTTAAGAAAGCTAGAGGGCATGGGAAGAAAAAGCACTAACATTTATTATGTCCCCACTATTATGTTGGTCAATTTGCTTTACATGGATTTTCATTTAATCCTTTTAACAATCCTTCCAGATAAGTAAAATAATCCCCATTTTAGAAATGAGAAAACAGAGACCTAGAGGTGATATGTGACCAGTGAACTGAATAGCTATGGAATTATAGCATCAGTAGTCGAACTGCAATGATTATTCATCCATTCAAGGCTATTTTTCAAGTGCCTAATATGTGTCTCATAATGTTGAGACAAAAGTCCAGGAGATCCAAATGCCACTCCATCAACTTTAACCTGTTCCTGCACAATACCTCACTATCAGCTCTGTTCTAAGCCCCAAGATCTATAGCAGGGAACAAGGCAGACAAAAATACTTGCCTTTTGAGCCACATTCTAGTGTGTCCACATGGTCCTAATGCTTCTTCTCACCAAGCCTTGTTTCAACTCCTGTTTGGATTTGCAACAAGGAAGGGGGAACTGATGGCCAGATGTATTACGCACAAATCATTATACCTTTCAAGTCTCCTGTAAAAAGTAATTATAATAAAAAATGTTTGCTAGGCTGCTCTGCATGTCAATGATATAATGTGATGCAAAAATAATCGTGCATGGTATAAATGTTATGCCATTTTATCACAGAGCCAAACACCACCAAACCTCATTATTTAGAAAATGATAAATAACAGAAACAAATATATGGAAGAAGAAATGGAAGTCTTGACCTCAACTTGAGAGCTTCTTAATTCACATAAATCCCATTCAACATAGCTTCTGTGTGATGCTTAGCATCATGAAGGGCTAAAGGAAGGATGTAAGATCCAGGTATCCTTTCTGGGAACTTGCCATTCCCCTTGGTTCACTCAAGTGTATCTTCTCTTCAGTCTAAAGGACTGCCTGACCTGGAAAGAAAGGAGGAAGGACGGAAGGAAGGAAGGAAGGAAGGAAGGAAGGAAGGAAGGAAGGGTTAATGAAAGGAGAGAGGGAGAGAAAGGAAGGAAAGAAGGAGAAGAAAAAATGGAAGGAAAGAGGTTAGAGATGGGGAGCAAAGGGAAAAAGAAAAAAAATCTATACAACACCCTAATGAAGAACATATATTTTGTTTGACTACAGACTGTTAGGTCCATCAAATGAAATGGGAATTGAAATTTGGGTTATAATGAGGCCCTTTATAAGAAGGGGACACTGGTATAGCATGTGCTTAACATCTAGACATTTTCAAGCTCAAGGGAACACTAAAGTCAGTATTCAAAGAGGCATGAATCTTAAGGGTCAGACGGTGAAAGGAAAGACGAACCTCTCTGACCAGGTGCTAGAGGTGGGAAGGTGTTATGAGGGAACAGGTTAAAGTTGACTAAATGAATATGACCCTTAGGTGTCTTGCATCTTTATCTAATACTCAGATTGACTCATATGGCATTGCCAATATTAGACTGTTTTTGATCTACAAAAATGCAATGCCATATGGTTCATCCTAAATAGTCTTTAAGAAAGTGTCACACAGGGGCGCCTGGGTGGCGCAGTCGGTTAAGCGTCCGACTTCAGCCAGGTCACGATCTCGCCGTCCGGGAGTTCGAGCCCCGCGTCGGGCTCTGGGCTGATGGCTCAGAGCCTGGAGCCTGTTTCTGATTCTGTGTCTCCCTCTCTCTCTGCCCCTCCCCCGTTCATGCTCTGTCTCTCTCTGTCCCAAAAAATAAATAAACGTTGAAAAAAAAAATTAAAAAAAAAAAAAAAGAAGAAAGTGTCACACAAAGATGAATAAGATCCAATTCCAACCTGGAGAAGCTCAGCCTGGCAAGAGGAATTAGACAAACAAATATTTTCTCACTGAGTGCCTTTGTCCCCAAGTTATATTCTCCTTTCCAGTTATGCCATTCTTTGAGCTGTACTCCTTTCTCCCTTCCTTCCGTCCGTCCTTCCTCCCTCCTTTCCTCCTTCCTTCCTCCCTTCCTCCCTCCCTTCCTCCTTTCTTCCTTTCCCTCCCTCCTCCCTTCCTCCCTTACTTCCTTTCTTCTTTTTTTCTTTTCTCCTTTCCTTTTTTTCCTTTCAAGGAGAGATGGGTAGGGAAGATTTGAAGCCTAAATGTCCCTCTGACTGCTCAGCACGTCAAGTTAATTTTCCATTATTTACCACCTATAAATAAATCTGGCATCTGTTGGAGCCATTAGTGTCCTTTTTAAGATTTTAGGCTTCAAAGTGCAATTTCCTCCACCTCGGACCAAGTCTTCCAATCAAAGGCAAGCACTGAATCAGTGAGGAATGATCACCTGACCCTCTAAATTGCACATACTGGAGGAAGAGTTTACCAAGTTTTTTCAGGTCTTGACCTCATTATAGTCTCCTGGTGACCTTACAAAAGAGACAGGACAGTGGCACTACCCACGGTGACACGAGAACATGGAGTGCACCTGCATTTAAGCTGCTCCCCAGCTAGTAGTAAAAGCAGAAGTTTCCTGGGGTCTTTAATAAGACGTCTCGTGCCCTCCCGTTATGTCAGGACCAGAAAGCTTTGATTGAGCTGCCTGGATCCTCCCACAGGACATGGTCTGAGGAGCAAATATGACTAGGAAAGAAGGAAAAGATCCTGAAGACAGGAGCCCTAGCCTCGCTCTTCATCTCCAAATGCAAATAGTTGGGATGAGACATATACTTTTATGTCCAGCTGGCTTCCACTCTGCCCCACCTGAGCATATACACATTCAGTCAGTTCCTAAGGAAGCAGCACACTTACCTTACCTTCTTATACATCTATCTCAGGAAATTTAACTTCTAAAGAGAGATTTATAGACAACTTAAAAGTTACTATATATACACACTCCCCCTCAAGCTAGCTTTCAGAGTAGGGTGAATACATTTCAGTCCTTATAAGGCCAGTCAAATCCTGGGACACTATCTATTAGTTTATTTTGAGTGACTGTCCCAATGTTATACATGTTTAACTTGAATGTTTGAATAGTTTATATATTTCAACAAGGTTTGAATTTTTCTAATGACTGCATTACTCTTGAAATCAGGGGGAAAATGCATTAAAAATATTTTATGGCCAATGATGATGAAATCTGTAAACATTGTGTATTTCTGTTAATACCCATGAGCCTTTTTCATAATTATTTCCTTGGGTATCACATATGTGTTTGTAACTAAGGCCCAATAGAGGCAGGTCTGTTTGCATATATATATAAAAATATTCGGGAAAAATTGTCATCGATCTGTATGTGTTGTGGGGCACCTGCTGGTTGCTCAGCACTGTAGGGGTGCAAAAGGTATATACAGCAGTCCTCAAACTCAGGGTGCCTATGTGTCCCCAATCAGTCAGGCAGGATGCCTTCACAATGACATACATGCAAGGAGGCAGTGCGATGCAGTGGCTGAAGGTAATCTCTGCCACCAGACTGCCTGGGTTCAAAGCCTGAACAACTGTGGGATATCAAGAGGTCACTTAACTCCACTGTGCCTCAGATTTCTTATATGTAAAATAGGAGTGATAATAATCTGTAAAAATAGCGACAGGAAACAATAAGATACTTAGGAGTACCTAACTCCTAAGGTTATCATGAGATCAAGTGAGTTAATCTATGCAAAGTGCTTAGCACAGAGTCTGGTATGCAGTCAGCACCATTATGTAGGGATAAATTAAACTCACTGCCTAACTTCTATTCATCCTGGATCAAGATTCCAAATGCTGCAATGTATTTATCCCCTTTAAATGTTTTGTTTGAAATGAAAATAACTGCACTTGAAGCACTATAAGTTCAGTCAGACAGCAACTCAAGACGAGAATCTGCACTGCAGGGAGGCTGGGAGCACCCCAGATAGCTGTGGGTGATGTTTCTTAGCAGCAGAGCCCAATGGCACTGAAACAAACGTGCTGTCTGAGACAGTCTGGTCTGCCTTAGAGACAAGACTTTCCAGTAGGTTCCTTAGTCATAATCACAGGTTTTCTCAGGTAAACCAGGAAGCCACCAAAGTGGAGGGAATGGTCATCCCCTCTGTTGGGAAAGAAAGACTGTCTGACATTGGGAATGCTTGACCCTACTCAGCTAGTTTCAAGGTAACTAGACATTCAGTTGGGTAATTTCCTGGTGTCTTAAAGAATATTTCTAAGGCAGACTCTGAACCAAGACTAGAGAATGGTGCTTAGTTGAAGGCACACTTTAAAGAGCCTCCACATTGCTTTGGAATGAGTGAGGCTAAGTGAGGATGAGGCTAAGAGGAGGGAAGGCTCTTTGTGAGCAGTGGGTCTATGTGATGTGGGGGTGCATGGCAATGGCAGTTCACAGGGCTTTGTACTTTCTCCCCAACTCAGTGTCTTGGTATAAGGGGACTAAGAGAAGCATCTTCTACTCTTTTCTTTGTCTAGATTGGTGCCCTTCTACTCCTCCACTCCAGCCTGCCTCATTCATATCTAAGTATCTACTGAGGGCTTACTTTGTGCCAGGTACTAGGAATACAGTGATAAGAAAAGCATCCTTCCAGAATCAACCTAGAACAAATTAATATTGATGAAATATATCCTCAAACCTTTCCTTGCCTTGTCTTCACTCCTCTCCTGATCAGTGCTATCCCCAACATACTCCTCCCCACCTCAGACATTCTGGTACACCCCTACTCCCTATAAAATCCTGTGACCAAACTCAATGACTCTTAACAACGTGGCTTAAAGTATTGCCCCTCCTCATATCATTTCATAATTATTAAAGATGAAGCCATAGCCTTTCACAGGTGAAAAGTATAAAAATGTGATTTAAGAGCTAGAATAGAACTTGCAGATTATTCTGACCAAGTGATCATTCTCTTTGCAGAAAAGAAAACAGTCAGAGCTCAAAACCAGTATGCCATTCCTGGCCCATGTCATTTCCACCCCACTCTGCTGCCCAATCCAGGGATCCCTGAAGAGGGCAGGCAGGCAAAGTGTCGGCTTGGTCAGTTGCCCAAATTTCCTTCAGTCATGCTATGCAGAACGTCTTTTCCTGACAATTCTAGGGCCACCTCTGACTCCTTTCCTCTCTCTCCATCAGCCTTGTAATTTGTTTTCCTCTTATTCCTAATAATACTCATATTTAGTTTTAAAATCTAGCAATGATTTGACCCTTACCCACCTAACATATTTTTGAAGAGGAAGGAGGCCCCCCACATCAGTTCAAGCTCACACCCTTTCATGCCATCTCACACTGGACCAGAAAGAAGGAGACAGAAGGTCTCTAGACCTTTAGGAACAGTAACATGTGTCTCTGAAATCACTTGCTTTCCACGTGAATATCACCATGAGATGAACGCTGTATTAATGACTAAAAGAAAATATGACAAAATCTTTCTTTAAATGTTTTTATTTATTTTTGAGAAAGAGAAAGAGACAGAAGACGAGCGGAAGAGGGGCAGAGAGAGAGGGAGACACAGAATCTGAAACAGGCTCCAGGCTCTGAGCTATCAGCACAGAACCTGATGCAGGGCTCAAACTCGTGAGCTGTGAGATCATGACCTGAGCCGAAGTCATACGCTTAACCGACTGAGCCACCTAGGCACCCCAAAATATGACAAAAATCTTAACAGTAATTGGCAGGATGGTTATTGTTTTACACTTGAAAAATAGAATTTTTATACTTTCCAAAATTTCTTGAAGAAATAATAATAAGTGTTATTACATATGTATGTATACATATATATGCATATGCATATATGTGTGTATATGTATATCAGGAAAAAATATATGCCAGTGACATATCTATCACTAATAAATGTGTATGTTTTATATACATCAGTAAAAGATGAGACACTTAAAAATGCCAAGGCATAAAGTTCTGTCTACTCAGAGAGGCAAAGAAAATAGATGATCTCAACATCCTGAATTGAGCATTTAAAAGTGCTTAGATATTGGGGCACCTGGGCGGCTCAGTTGATTTAGTGTCTGACTCTTGATTTTGGCTCAGGTCATAATCTCACAGTTTGTGAGATCAAGCCCCATGTCGGGCTGTGTGCTGACAGTACGGAGCCTGCTTAGGATTCTCTCTGTGTCTCTCTCCCTCTCTCTCTCTGCCCCTCCCTGCCTCTCTCTCTCTCAAAATAAATAAATAAACTTAAATTTTTAAAAAATAATAAAAGTGCTTAGGTATTAAGTATCACTGGCATTGACAACAACCAAGAAACAGATTAGTTTTGTGCCTTGATTATCTGACATAAGGCTTAAAAATTCACATGCAGATGCAGAAATTTTCCCTGGAATCTATTTCAAAAGTGTGTTTATAAAAAATATTAGTAGTTTTTTGTGTTAATTTTCACAATAAATGAAATTGGTATTCTTTACTCAGTTTTGCAGATGTAGAGACAGAAATCGAGAGAGGTTAAATTAAGTTGGTAAAAGGCACACTCCTGACAGTGAGGATGCTCAAATGGAAGCCCTCGTCCACTTGAGACAAAGCCAGCACCCAAACTACTACACTGATGTGGGTATGAAAGTGACAGCCAGTTTTACAAAAGACAGAGATCATATTTCAACCAGAGCAGCTATTAGGGAAAAGGGAATGATAATATGAAGCTGTTACTCGTGAAGCAGGGGGAAGATGGAGGGAAAGGAGAAACTGAGAACATTTAATGGATTGGATTTTCCATTTTGCTGTCCAGTAGCAAGACTCAATGTAGAGATGGAATCTGAAGAATCAAATGATCCTAACATCAAGTCTAAAAACTCTAACCCTAACCCTATCTCAATATCTCTAGCTGTTTCAGTAACCTAATAGGCATGAAATCTTCACCCTTTCTGCCTAAGAACCACATGCTGAGCAGGCTTCCCGGAGCATCAGGGACTTGCTACTTTTTCTTCCTAGCAGCCCTGGCCCAGACCCCTCAGGAGCTCCCCACCCCACCCACCCACCTCCCAAGTCTCTCAGAGAATTGCCCATAAGCCCCAGACACCCATGATGGTTTTGGAAGCTCCAGGCCTTCCTCAAAGCTGAGTTTCAGCTGGTGCAAGGAACCCAGAGGTGTAGCTCCAAATCTGGACTGACTGCAGTCCTAAATCTCCTCAGAGGATGAGGGCCTGAAGCCATGTGGGAATCTTGTGCGAAAAATGGGAGCTCCATCCTAAAACCTATCTCATGAAATAGTTGACATCATCTGACCATGACAGTTATTCACACTCCAGCCCAGTAACTTCAGAACTTTACAGATGAAGTAAAATAATTGGTTTAGAATGATTAAATCCTCACTGGACAGAACCATTACATACACATATACTAAGCAATGGGGTCTTTTTAAAACCTCAACTTTATCCTTTGTTTCTTCTGAATTTAGAATTTAGAATAACAATACATGCTCGATGATAAAAACTCTTACAATCCAGATGTTTACATAGCAAAAGTAAAAGATTCTAAGTGTAAACGATTATATCTTTTTCCAGACCTTTATGGATCGTTAGACACATATCCTCCCTCCCCAAGTGGGATTATCTTCTACGTACTATTCTCCAATTTCCCTGCTTTTTGTTTTCCTTTAGGCATAATCTCATGTCAAATAATAGAGATCTACCTCATGTTTTAAAATCTCCTGCAAAATATTCCATGTTAACTACACACAATCCTTACTGACGGGCATGCAGGTTGTTTCCAATTCTTTTCTACTCTAGATAATTCTAGATTAACTATCTTTCCCCAGTTGGGCAGTGGGTCTTAACATAATTCCTATTCTCTTTACTTGGTAAATTGGAAAATACTCTTAACTGGCCAGCTAAGAAATGTGTGGAGGCATTTCATATCTCTCTTCTTCACTTTGCAGACTCTTCTGATCTCCTGTGTGCCCTGTGCATCCTTTACCATGTGCCCATCAGCCTGCACTGGCTGCTTTACATCAGGGCCCGGTTACATTTGTTTTGCAGAATAATTCCCAGGCTTTGTCAGCTTTGCTTTCCTAAGACATTCTCTGCTCCATTCCCTCTTGCAGCTTTCTTCTTATGCAAATGTGAACCCTGTCACTGAGGCCTCCCAAAGGCTTCAGGGAAGCTGTCTGAACTCCAATTCCTGGGCCTCTGGCATCTGGAAGCCTTCCTCTCATTTCTGAGTCTTCCACTTATTTCTGCCTCTTTTAGGATTCCAGGGAGACTTCTCATGCCTCCCTGTCACCAAACCTAGGCATGAAGCTCCATCCTATCTCCTTCAGAAACGGTCCACTGTGAGTCAGTATTTCACTGAATTTTGGCAGTGGAACAGGGAAAGAGTCACATTGAGTGCAGTAAATCCATCCATCACTTCTGCCTTTGGCACCTCTTATGCTGTCCCACCCTCTGGTCCCCAGAGTGAGAGCCTCTCTGTCACAAGAAGTCCTCAAGAGGCACAAAGCCTTATTCTACAGCGCATCAGGTCAACCTGCCTTCATCGGTCCCATCCAACAACTCTGTTGAATTGAAAGTCCTCCATCTTGTGATGGAAAAATGATGTGTCTCTACCCCAGAAGCCTGTAGCTCCAAGTCTGTGTCTTACCAGCTGCTTCTGTGGTTGCCTTCACCTTGGGTATGTGAGGCCTAGAGCTCTATGCATCCTTTGGGCAGGAAGTGGAACTCCCAGATTTGTTCACTGTTTAGAAGAACTGCCTTGGAAATGAAATGGAATGGAATGAAATGGAATGAAATGAAATGAATTGAATTGAAATAAAACAAAATAATAAAATAAAATAAATAAAATAAAATAAAATAAAATAATTGCTTTGGGCAGCAATACAAACAGGGTATCTCTTCCTGGGCAACCCTAGTGGCAGTAGTAATTCAGGACTTGTCTGTTTCTTCATTTCACGTCCACTGTCTTATGATCCAGCCTCCTCCAACCTTGTGCCCTGCAGCCAGGTGTAGTTTGTGCTGGTTTCACCCATGTAGGAGTTAGCATGAGAACTTAAAGACACATTGTGCCAGAAAATAAATTGAGACACATAACTCGGGAATGACTCTGGACTTGTCCAAGACACTAGGAAATCTCTTCATTCAAGAGAATTCAGAAAGGTGAATTATGGAGACATTCTCTTGAAAAGTCTTCTTTAGCAACATTTTATTAATACTAAATAGGTGGACAGTCATGGTAGTTTTTTCGTGTGGTCAGTTTTCTAAATGTTGTTTCCTGAGCAGTGTACACACAGAAGCCCTTCTCCTTCGTTTCCTCTCCCCACCTCCCTGCTGCCCTTTGTTGAGAGTAGACCAGATGCCAGGTGCCTTCCTGAGTTATCCCATTTACTTTTTCTAACAATCTTATGACATGAGGTATTATTAACTTCCCCCTAAAAATGAAAAAACTGAGTCTTGAAGAAGATTTATAAAGTCGCACAGCCAGGAAAGAGTGGAGTCAAGATTCAAACCAAGCTCAGAATGACTCCAAAGCTGTGCCCTTCTTTATATAATGGACTGTCACTGAGACCGGAACATTCTGAGTCAGTTCCCATTCTTACGTTCCAAGGTCCATTGAAAAGAGTTTTCCAATCTAGTAGTAATTTCTAAAACTCAGGAAAACAACATAATTAACTTAAAAATAGGTTTTAAAAGTCTTGAATATTTGCACTTGAGAAATCTCATAGTAATTAGAGCAGGTGGAAGACAAGATGAGTTTTGAGTGTGTTTTAAATGGAATTTGAGTGAATTTTCAAGGACATTGGAGGCCAAACACATAAGCTCTTTTTATTTCATTTAATTAAAAATGTTTTTATTTTTTAAATTGTTTTTAATAGTTTTGTGGAATAAAAACAATCATAAGAAAAGTATGTAACATGTATATATACAATGCTGGTTAAAAATAAAAAATTACCAGTACCTACATTCCTTCCTATCATGCAAGGCCCACTCCTTGTTATGTCCACACTTCTGTAGTATGGACACATTTCTCTTTTCTTGATAGTATCAGGACTATTTTCTACTCATTAGCTTTGATTAGAATCATTCTAGTGATTCATGAAAGAACAAATAGAGAAAAACAATTCCCGTGACAATAAGACAAGAACTGGAAGAAAAGGAAAGAGGAGATGATTAAAGAGGATGGATGGATGGATGGATGGATATTTGTGAGAAAGCTGTTTTCTGAGGTCGAATGAATGTATGTAAAAAGGGAGTATATACTTTGGAAAGAAGAAAGGATATGCTGGCAGGGAGGTAAGTTAGACAGAGCCCTCAAACTCTAGAGCTATTGGCACTATCAGTTGTGGATTCAGCTGCTGTCTGGAGAATGTGAGGAAGAGAGAGGGAGGAGGAGGGGCAGCCTGAGTGTGAGGGGAAAAGGGCACTGTCAACCATTTAGTTAGTCATCATTTGGGACACATCCCCTAGACTGAATGTCCAAGAGTATGAATCTCATATTCTATTCTACATAGAAGGATCAATGCCCAGTATCATTTTATTGCTGGCATTGTGGGGGTTGTTTGTTAGTTTCTTTTTTTACCATGACACATAAAGTGCCATAAACACTGAGCAAGTGTTGAAGCAATGAGACCAAGAATTGAAAATACGATAGTAGGAAACTGAGTAGTATCTTAGAAGAAGGAGAAGAAAAGGTACTGCAAGTAATTTAGTGTAGTCGGGAAAGAATAAAAGGGACTTATAATTAAGTTTTATCATAAAATGCATTTATTTAGTTTATGACTATAGTTTACATCACTCTTTTTTTTTTTTTTCTTCCAGGAGCCTTGCAAACAACAATCTCCAGACACTCCCAAAAGATATTTTCAAAGGCCTGGATTCTTTAACGAATGTGTAAGAGGACCTAAGAAATCACTGATTAATTAATTCACAATTGTTAACAAAGAAGCCTGGTATTGAGGATTAGAATTCGTAACTGGCTTTAAAATTAAGTTAGAATTTTAAAATTTAAATTTTAAATTGGCCTAAATTTTAAATTTACTTGAACTAATGTTGGAGCCTTCTATGGTATTTCCCACTGGAAATTCTGAATATATGGTGCCCAGGCATTCCTTTGACAAAGTGTGTGTCCTCTGGGAGGTAGTGCTGATAAGGGACTTTGAGGGTGTGGGAAGAGGAGGCCCAGAGTGAAGTTTCAAGATGCCTTTTTTCACATGAGTTCCAGGAAATGGGGCTACAAAGGAAAAACATAAAGGAGTCTGGGAAACTGACCGAGTACAGATGAAAGGTTACACCCATGGGTTGGTCAATCAACAGAGAAATGGAACAGGAAGTGGGGGAAGGGAGGCAAGTTTGCCTTTTCTCTAGTTAGACTGAACAACAACTCTAGGCTTAATCCCCAGGAATTTGGCTTAAGCCCCAGGAAGGGAATGAACTTAATTATTTTTGACCCTTTTTCAAACAAAAGAGCTTTCAAACTTTGACTTTTAAGCTTCAGAGTGAAAGATCTTTGTAAGGAATTTGTATATTTTGCTGTAAGCAAAGCAAGTAATATACGCCTAATCCTCTCAAAAGCAATTTAGCTTCATTAAGTGCTTTCCAGACATTAGAAGGGTATTTAAATGTCATAAGATAGATACAGGAACAAATGAAAGAATATATGAAACCAAATGATTTCTTCTTATCAATTCAGGTACTTTGCTATAGAATATACATTCAAAACAAATTTTCTCCAATGACAAAAGATCTAAGTCAAGTATTTTCTCCTAAACCTAGTATTTAACTTCAAATCAGTAAGCTAATGAAAAACTCTCTTTGTTCCTTGTGGTATTTCCCCAGCCCCTCCTCAATGCCTATTACCCCAATTCCTGAATGATGGTTTATTTCCAAGAGAGTGCCAGAATCAGGACACTTCCAAGAGAGTCTCGGACAGACCACAGTTATCCGTTCTGGTTTACAATCACCCAGAAAAACCGATACTCATTATTCTGGGTCAGAGTATTCTTGGGAAATGAAGTCAGTCTTGGGAATGTCTTAGAGGTTAGATGATATGCTATGACAGACTTGGGGATACAGCTTATTTGGGCACCATCCTCTGGCCCATCCTGGTGTCAGCCAATACTGCACACTAGAAACAAAACAAAACAAAACAAAAACCCAAAAAACAAACAACAACAAAAAAACCCACTTGAAATTGGCTCAACCTCTATGGAAATCCCATAATGGATTTGGCCTCTTGGGCCTACTCTGAGATGCCCAAATCAAGAATTATCTAAGAAGTACAAGGATCCTTGCCAAGTTGTCTTTTAGTGGATTTCTTGGTTTTCTTGAATGTATCCCTCCAAAAGCATTTTTAAATGCTTCAACATTTAAAAATTACTCATGTGCTGTGTGAACACTAGGCAATACCTATCTTAGGTTTTGTGTGTGACCAAGAAGGGTTTTAGGAAGGACCTGGAATTTCCGAACAAAAGCAATGCAAATAAACAGAAAACTTGGTGAGTTGGGATCATATGTGGAAATTTGAACTACCCATGCTGTATAGTTTATTACAGACATGAATTGTTGTATGTCTGAGTTAACTCTGCTGTGTCGAAGTCATTTCCTATTAAAATTCAATTTGTAGACCATGGAGTAGGATCAGAATGAATTACATCTGTGAGGAAGAAGAAAAGCAAATAGCTCCCTTGATTTAATTAAATATGATATAATAAGCACTGTATTCTATCCTCTAGACCTGCGTTGTCCAATATGGTAGCCACACATGTGGTCATCAAACAGCATTCATAGTGTAACTGAGGAACAAAACTTTAAATTTTACTTAATTAAAAAAAAATTTTTTTAATGTTTATTTATTTTTGAAGGAGAGAGACACACAGTGTGAGTGGGGTAGGGGCAGAGAGAGAGGGAGACACAGAATCTGAAGCAGGGTCCAGGCTCTGAGCTGTCAGCATAGAGCCTGAAGCAGGGCTAGAACGCACGAACCGTGAAATCATGATCTGAGCTGAAGCCGGACGCTTAACCAACAGCCACCCAGGCGCCCCTAAATTTTACTTAATTTTTTAAAAATTAAGCCAAAAACTAAATTTAAATGAGTTCAATTATGGGAAAATGTAATTATGTTTGGAACAACTTGGATGTGTGAAACTATTGTTTCCAGCTATAAATTTTATGAAATCTAAATCCATATCACACACTTCTGATGAAAATTTAGCATCCAAATTGAGATATACTCTAAGTGTAAAACACACTAGACTCCAAAGACTTACTATTTTTTAAAAATGTAGGGGCGCCTGGGTGGCGCAGTCGGTTGAGCGTCCGACCTCAGCCAGGTCACGATCTCGCGGTCCGTGAGTTCGAGCCCCGCGTCGGGCTCTGGGCTGATGGCTCAGAGCCTGGAGCCTGTTTCCGATTCTGTGTCTCCCTCTCTCTCTGCCCCTCCCCCGTTCATGCTCTGTCTCTCTCTGTACCAAAAATGAATAAAAAAAACGTTGAAAAAAAAAAATTTTTTAAAAAAAAAATAAAAAAAAAATAAAATAAAATAAAAATGTAAACTATCTCATTAATAATGTTTGTATTGACTACACATCTAAATAATAATATTTTGTGTGAAATACTAAGCAAAATATCATTTTAAAATAAATAAAATATATTGTTAAAATTAATTTCACCTATTTCCTGTTACCTTTTTAATGTGTTTATAGAAAATTTTAAATTATGTATAGAGTCCACACTATATTTCTATGGACACACAGCTCTAGACAGAGCTGCCTTTGATCCAAGAGGGAATAACTTCTGAGGTTCCATTGACTGGGTAGCAATGAAGGGTGCACTGTGGGAACTCTCTGAACTCAAAGTGAATTGTCAATCAGGTTTAAGGTAGATTATAAGGCACGATGTAAAGCCAGGTAAAGGCATTTTGCATGTGTTAATTGCTGAAGTAAAGTCATGCCTTTGGAGGTAGGACCCTCATACAGCAAAATCAGCTGAAATTTGTCTTTCAGGGACCTGAGAGGGAATTCATTTAATTGTGACTGTAAACTGAAGTGGCTAGTGGAATGGCTAGGCCACACCAATGCAACTGTTGAAGACATCTACTGCGAAGGTCCCCCAGAATACAAGAAACGCAAAATCAATAGTCTCTCCCCAAAGGATTTTGATTGCATCATTACAGGTAATGGATTCCAAATGATTCCACCTCATAAAGTTAAAATAAGGGCTACATTTTATGTGTGTGCAGGAATTGATATTTTTTATATCTTTAAAAACCAACTGACTGATTTAATTTTTAAAATACTATAAAGCATTAAAACTTTGTGTGTTTAAAAGCAAAGTAAAATTATCATTTTACTATTTCTCTTAAATAAATGTATTTCTTAGGGACATTTGAGATCTAGCCAAGGAACAAGACATTAGCACAGTTATTCATCATCATTTCCTGTTTTTGCAGAATTTGCAAAGTCTCAAGACCTGCCTTATCAATCACTGTCCATAGATACTTTTTCTTATATGAACGATGAGTATGTGGTCATTGCTCAGCCTTTTACTGGAAAGTGCATTTTCCTTGAATGGGACCATGTAGAAAAGACCTTCCGGAATTATGACAACATTACAGGTATGAAAAGCCTGATTGTATTTTGAATAGAAAGTTAAGCACATTGAACCAAGGGGAACAGAAAAAGACAAGTGGTATATGCTTTGGGCAGGCTTAGAGTCATTTAAACCCCAACTGTACCATTTACTAAGTGACTTGGGGTTGTTCCTAAACCTTAATTTCCTGACTTGGAAATGGGAATAATAATACCCAACTCACAGGGTTGTTGTTAAGATAATGCAATCATAAGATAATGTGATCACATATTCAAGGAACTTAGCACAGAACCTAGCCTAGTAAACACACAATAAAAGGTGGATTATTTTTCCAGGAAAAATATTGGACTAGGAATCATGAGGTTTAATCCAGGTTCTGCCACAAACTAGCTGGGTGAACCACTCACCCTCACTGGGCCCTCCCTTTTTCTTAACTATAAAATAAGGATGTTATTTTAGATCATTGAATCTCAAGCTTCGTTGCACAAACATGACTCCTACAAAATGTTAATGTACTCCTAGTGACAGAAAGGGTTTCTCGTCCAATATATCTGTGAGCTATATCTCCCTCTTAGAGATTCATAATACACAGTAAAGACCCTGAGAAGTCTGGCAGTAAGGCAGGTTCTTTAAAGTGTTTTATGCATTTAATTTGACATTGGAAACCACCTTTTTTCCCTGAAAACTTTTACTTAGGTGCCCTCTTAAGTTTTGTTCTCATTTCAACAACTTTACAATTTTTAAATAAGTGAGAATATGGGGCCCCTTCTGAAATATTTCCGTTAGCTTTAGCTTCTAACGTATTTAAATCTTAAACTTTTCCATAAACTTCTCCCACCTTTTTGGGTGGGAAGGGTCATAATTAGATTTTGTGGGTGGCCACAAGCCCCATTGCTCATAGGATCAAGACAGGTCTGGGGCTGGCTTGAGACTGAGGTGCGCAGATGAAGGAATCTTCTTCAAACTGAAGTTGTCCCAGAAACCTCCTTCTTTCTCAAGGTGGAAGGTCATGCTTCCCTTTCTCCCTCAAACCCCTCAGTTTTCCCATGGGCTATTGTGCAGTTTTGTGCAGTTTAGTTCAGGTTCTTCTTACCTGGAATAATTCATCATTATTCCAGATGAATCTTAAGATGAACACTTGAAAGAGAAATGAATCACACATTTGCAGACTTTCAGAGGCCATCATCTCATCTAGAATGACGAATATATGCCAAATATGCAGTTACTATGACTTCCCTTACCCCAGACAGATATCGCTAATCAATCATGGTGCTCTTGCTTACAGAGTGCGGACAGGGCAACAGAATCCTTCTCAACATAATTTTCCAGGAAGGTTTCCAATCAATCAGTCGATACGGTACATGGTAGAAATCTAGTGGACATCCCTGATCTGGTCCAAACTCTCATTGTATAGAAGAGAAAACTGAATTTTAGAGAAGTAAAGTGATTTTCCTGAAGTCATACAATCAGTTGAGCCCTTTAAAGGTCGCAAATAGAATAATTTCACCTATTAGTACAGAGTTGATGCAGAATTTATTGCCTCAGAGCCTTTAAAGTTGCAGTTAGAAAAGGCGTGGGCCCAGATTTGCCCCACTCTCTTTGGATTTCTTAGAACCAAGCTCCTCTAGTCAACCAGAATTTACTGATCAAACTCTCATCAAACTCTTACCAAAAGGATACTGAGCTGGTCCACTGATCCCATATTGTTTTCTGAGATTTCCCAAAATAACTGTTAGGAGTATCACCCATGACTGTACCCCTCTTCCATTTTTCTCAAAGATTCCTCTTTCTTCTCTTCTCTCCTGCCACCAAAACTTCAGAAAAATTACAAGTGTCATCTTTTTCCTTTCTTAGGGGAAAATTATGTTACTTTTAGAGCAAGATTCAATTCACAATTAGAACAAACCAATTACAGTTAGAACCATGGGCTACCCAGATCACTGCTCAAGACTTTGTAGGATGGTCTAGAAACTTGTGGGATCCTAGCCCAAGTTGGAAGCCCTGGAATAGCTCACCTCCTCCCAGCTTGGGTTAAAAGCATAGAGACTCTGGTAGACCTGGGTTTGAATCCCAACTTTGTCTTCTCTTAGCAGCACTGAACCTCTCTGAGCTTCAATCTGCTCATCTGCAAAAGGGAGAATAATAATATTTATCTCTTAAGATTGTTGGGAATTTTTAATGAGATGATTTGGCAAAGCACATAGTTGGTGCTCAATAAATGGCAGTTTTCACTAGAATTACTATAACTCATAATATGTCAGGGAAAGCAATGCTTTCTTTCTGTAAGAAGTGAGAGGAGGAAACTCAGGCTGTAGCCATATGTCCTGAATGTCTGTCTAGTGCAGGTTGGATGTGACATGACAACTCAGGTGTTGGTAACAAGGCCTCATGAGGCACAAAGGCACAGAACGTCAGGATCCTGCTGCCATTGGGTCTTAGAGATTGGCCTTGCCTGTTCAACCAAGGAAATCTCTTATTTCAGGCTGATTTTGGTGGAAGTTGTATGGCCTCAGCCTGCATGTTTACATGCTGCAAAAGAGGATGGCCATCCAACTAATCTCTCATTTGTCTTTTCCCAGGCACGTCCACTGTAGTGTGCAAGCCTATAGTCATTGAAACTCAGCTCTATGTTATTGTGGCCCAGCTGTTTGGCGGCTCTCACATCTATAAGCGAGACAGTTTTGCAAATAAATTTATAAAAATCCAGGATATTGAAATTCTCAAAATCCGAAAACCCAATGACATTGAAACATTCAAGATTGAAAACAACTGGTACTTTGTTGTTGCTGACAGTTCAAAAGCTGGTTTTACTACCATTTATAAATGGAATGGAAATGGATTCTACTCCCATCAATCCTTACATGCGTGGTACAGGGACACTGATGTGGAATATCTAGAAATAGCCAGAACACCTCAGACACTCAGAACGCCTCATTTAATCCTGTCTAGTAGTTCCCAGCGTCCTGTAATTTATCAGTGGAACAAAGCAACACAATTATTCACTAACCAAACTGACATCCCTAACATGGAGGATGTATATGCTGTTAAGCACTTCTCAGTGAAAGGTGACGTGTACATTTGCTTGACAAGATTCATTGGTGATTCCAAAGTAATGAAATGGGGAGGATCCTCATTTCAGGATATTCAGAGGATGCCATCACGAGGATCCATGGTGTTCCAGCCTCTTCAGATAAATAACTATCAATATGCAATTCTTGGAAGTGATTATTCCTTTACTCAAGTGTATAACTGGGATGCAGAAAAAGCCAAATTTGTGAAATTTCAGGAATTAAATGTTCAGGCACCGAGATCATTCACCCATGTGTCCATTAATAAGCGTAATTTTCTTTTTGCTTCCAGTTTTAAGGGAAATACACAGATTTACAAACATGTCATAGTTGACTTAAGCGCATGACACACCAAATTCTGTGGCTGCCATCAGAAACTTTCTACAGTACATGATCCGGACGAACTCAATGCATGATGACTCTTCTTATCACACTTGCAAATGAATGCCTTTCAAACATTGAGACTGCTAGAACCAAGCACTACCAGTATCTCCATCCTTAACTGTCCAGTCCAGTGGTGTGGGAAGTTACCTTTTATAAGACAAAATTGAATTGTGTAACTGTTCTTTGCAGTGAAGATGTGTAAATAAGTGTTTAATGGTATCTGTTACTCCAAAAAGAAATATTAATATGTACTTTTCCATTTATTTATTCATGTGTTCCAAAACAACTGCCAAATAAAATGTTTACATTTTCTTTCATATCTCAAAGGTAATTATTTACAATTATTTTATTCTTGGTGATGGATGCTGAGGAAATAGCTTTATACAATAGGGTTATATTTACATCAAGAACTTAGGGTGTGAATAGTAAGTGATGATGAAACACTGATATTGATTACCCAAGATATATGAACAGGTTTATCAGCTGATTTGGAACATTCAAGGGTGTTTCCAAAGGTCACGACATTTAAGAACATTTTGTGGCAAAACGGCGATGAATTAAAAGCAGGGTAGAGAAATTTGCTTATTACAAGAAGACTGATTTAAAATAAAGAATCGTAAGACCCATCCTTTCCTATCTGATAGCTCTAGCTAAAAAAAAATTATTCAAAGAACCTATAGAAGAAACCAAACTCAAGAATCTGAATTTTAAAAACCCTATTTAGGGACTTCCTAAATGTCTGACTCTAGAATTATCTGAGAGCTGATATAGATTTGTAAACCTTACTGTACTTGCCTCAAATTTACCCAATATGATGGCCTCTTAATCTGATCAAGGATGTTTCACTTCTAGGCATCAGTTTGGATGTTACTGACATGCCACAGAGTGTCTAGGAGGCTCATATTTGATTTTCTAAATTCTTGCTCCTGGATCACATGGTTTGTTAGCACCTAGCACAGTGCCTGTTACACGGTAGGCTCTCAAAAACTGCTTTTGAAGATGCATGTGTGTCCTCCTGTTATAATACAATAATAAACTTCGTAAGTCCCTTTGATCTATTCGGTCCTATTTTTTGACTACCTATTAAGAATGGGGTGTTGTTCCTGTGGTGCTGGGGAGGAGAATTGAGGAGGAATAGGGCATGGTCCTTGCCCTTTGGGGCCTTAGACTAATCGGAGGGTTAGGACACAGAAACCTACAGAGTAAGCCCTGAGTGCCAATCATCATCTAAATATTCTGATTATAAAGATCATGGGAGTATCAAAGATGAGTTCCTAGAGGAAGTGGTCCTTGTTTGAAGTTAAAGGGGAGATATGGTTTCAAAAGGGGATCACGGCAGAGGAGCTGTTTCTGAAATGATTCCGTGTGAAAGAGCTTCCCCCAACTTATTGCTCCCCACACTCTTTTTCCAAATGAATGGGGAGCAGAGAGGGGTAGACATCAACCCCACTGCCAACACATATCTGGCAAACTTAATGGACCTAAGGTACACACAGTAGTTACACGTTTTCCAGGAAGCGACACCTTGGGGCGTTATGCACAGGAACCAGATTCCTTTGCCACACGGGGAAGATATTAATTGACATTAGAGTTATGGGGGGACAAGAGGTCTTACCCACTCCCGATCTGTACACAGGGAGACAGGCCTTTGAATGTCTTATGTTTTTCAGTTCCCTTTTTCTATAAGTAGCGTATATACTGTTGAAGAACACCCACTTTGTACAGACTGCGTTTAAGTCCTGCCTTGCCATGTGCTGGCTTTGTCCACAGGCAAGTTACTTAAGTTCTCTGAGCCTCAGTTTCTTCATCTGTAAAGGGATAATAATGCTTACTGCAAGGACAGTGGAAGGATGAAATGAGATAATGAGCACTTGGTGGACTGAATTTTCCAAATATGGCGACAAAATTTCCCAGCCTACATGTTCTGTGAGAACCTTGCCCTCACCCCATCAAGAGGTGGTACCTAATTCCCTTATCATTAAATCTGGGCAGGCTTGTAATCAATAGAATGTGGTGGAAATGATGCGGTTTGAATTTTGGGCCTAGATCACAAAAACAAGGAACCTTCTGTCTTGTGAACTGGGACAATCGTTTCTGGAGCCCTGAGCTGCCACCTGCAGGATCCTACTAGGCTGAGGCCACCATTCTGAGGAAGTCAAAGCTTTGATCAACAGCTCTGGCTGAGGTCCCTTCTAACAGCCACATGAACCACCATCCTGTGAGCGAGGATGCCTCTGGGTGATTCAAGCCCCAAGCTGTTAAGTCACCACCAGCCATCCAGTCTTCCCAGCTGAGGCCCCAGACAAGCAGCTAAGACAAGGGACAAACCATCCTCATGGCACTGGATCCAAATTCCTCACCCACAGAATCTATGAGCATAATAAAATTGTTTATTTGAACATCTAAGTTTTGGGGTGATTTTTTTATACTGCAGCAGTGATCAGAACAGCACACCAAGTACTTAACACAGACCCAGCACAAGTCAGCACTTACCAAGTGCTAGTTAATGGGCTCCACACCCGGAATGTTGCACGCTTCGGGGTCATGCTCTACCTTATTACCTTAATGTAACCCACGGTCATTTCGTTTTTAAAGTCTATCTCCTGTTTTCAATACATTGCCAGTGTTCTAACTGTGCCAGGCCCTCTGCTGAGTTCAGGGATGCAGAGATGAAAGACCTCGATTCTTCTCTGTTTTCATAGAAGCATTATTAGCAAACCGACTCTCTGATTTACCTGAAACCTGAGACCCGGAGCTGTGAAGCAAGCCAAGTGAGGCAGGCTACAATCCCGGCCTCTGGACACTCAATTCAGATCTTTCTTCATCACATGGTGCTACCTTTCAACACCTCACCCTCCAGTCTGAACCTGGGATTGCAGACAGGGATGAGGTGAGGAGTGAGAAGGCTGACAGAAATTCAAGAAAGACTGAGGAGGAGGACACATGGTAGGGTCCACTTTCGCTGCAATTGGCCAGTCCTTTCTCAGAGTTGCTCTTTTCACCTGTACCCTTCATCTACCTTACACTGTATAACTCTGCCCCCTCTCCAGCCATAGATGATTGGACCTGAAGTGAGCCCCTCATCCAGGGTTCAACCCGGATGCTGGGCTGGGCTCAGCCTGAACTGATCTAGTTCTCTCTCCTGGATATTTGGAATTAGGACAGCAGAAGCTGGGTCAATTAGCCACAGGCACTGGAATTGTAAAATGATCTTAAATCAGGTCCCCTCAAAGCAGAGGGATTTATTGGGGGAGTGCTCTCATGCTATACCTGTAAGGGAGTGAGACTAGGGCAGGGGAAGATGCCACACAAAGATGTCCTTTCAGGAGAAGTTAGCTTCAGCCTGACTCCACCACGGGGAACTCCAGAGTGTGAACTGTAGCACACAGTGTGTCCTGCCTTGAGGCAAGGAGGACAGACGTTCATACCCCACCCCCCATCTGATAGTCTTTGACCAAAAAGTATGGGGCATAACGTCTCAGACATCTCCAGCAATGAAAGTCCCTATTGGCTAAGGACAATTCTCAGAAAAGTATGCAAATGTAAGCTGATATAAACTGACACCCATGGCTGCTGCAGGATGGGTGCTTCAACCTAGTAAAGAGTGGTTGGGTGGGAACCAGTGAAAGATGCTACAGGGACAGTCACTGAGGTGCTAAAGACACATTTTGGAGCAGCCATAAGGGCAGCAAAAGAGCAGAGGAAGCTGGTCTAAAAAGTGAGAAGAGAATGACATAGAAGGTCAGAGAGAAGAAGGGGTGAGAAACTACCTAGTCTGAGGGGGAGAGGGAGGAAGAGCTAGGAGAGAGAGAAAGGAGAGGGAGAAAAGGTAAGAAAAAGAAGAAAGAGGGAGGTCTGGTGCCCCAAGTCACGTCGCCTGAGAACCAGACTCTGAGAAGCTAACGTACACACATTTATCAGGTAGTACCCTTGAGATGACACCCAGCAGGGAGAAGAAAGGAGAATTCGGCAGAGAGCAGCTGTGCTGTGGTGCAGTTCCAATAAAAGTAGCACTGTAGGGAGCCAAGACGCTCCCTCTCAGGTGTCCCAAGTTGGAGCGAGGGCCCCACCAGGTCTTTACACCTCCATGTTAATTAGTTATTGGATGTGGGCTGAAAGAAAGAAAGGCTGTGTTTTAACCACAGCAATCCCCAAAGAGTGGAGGAAGCAGAGGCTGTCTCTGGGAGTCCTCCCAGCAGCTGGAAAAGTCAGTCTTTTATGTCTGAATAAGGATCTGAGCAGCACAACACAGCATCCACCACAAGGGGAACGAGGGGGAGGGAGAGAGGGTGCGAGACGGAAGCAGCCCAATTCCTAGGGACTGTCCATTTCCCGCAAATACCTCATTACATCCAATGGCACTCCCTGCCCCTGAATTCCTTGACGTACTTCAATAGCCTTCTAGTAACAACCCCACCTCCACCATCACCACACACACACATTTGGCTTTGTTCCAGATTAGTTTGACTGGGTTTCTGTACTTGCCACACAATTATCTTCACCTAAGTCAGAATGTTTAGGCACAGTTACTGAAATGTAAATACAATGCGGAGTACTAGATATTCCCATCTCTTTTTCCTCTGCTATTCAAACTGTGTGATTTCTATTCATCTATCTTCAAGTCCACTGACTCCTCTGTCATCTCTGACCTCAAATTTCTTTAAAAGGTAATATTACTTCAGCTAGATCAGACCTGCTCAACTTTTAAAAAATATTTTAATGTTTAAAAAATTTGAACCACGGAAATTTAAAAAATCTCCAGTGTATTTTAGGCCAATGTCTTTCCATTGTGTTGCAGACCAACATTTTTGTAAATTAGAATAAAAATGAATTACCAGAAAAATGATCAAATGCTTCATTATTGTGGTCACACTGCTGTAAGAGATTCTCAACATTTCCTTTCTTTTTTATTAAAAAAATTTTTTTAACGTTTATTCATTTTTCAGAGACAGAAAGAGACAGAGCATGAGCAGGGAAGGGGCAGAGAGAAGGAGACACATAATCCAAAGCAGGCTCCAGGCTCTGAGCTGTCAGCACAGAGCCCGATGCAGGGCTTGAACTCATGAACTGCAAGATCATGACCTGAGCCGAAGTCAGAGGCTCAACTGACTCAGCCACCCAGGTGCCCCCTCAACATTTCCTTTCAAGTCCTGTACTCAATCCATCCCAATTTAATTCCAAACTCTTCCCAGCCTGGCACTAGATGTGGTCCAAGGACCACATCTGTAGGTATCTGAACTAGTCAATGAGAGCTAAACTCTCTCAACTCAGTTCTTTGTCGATTTTACTGTGGGATATAGAGGCATTTATTTTTATTTTTTATTTTTTATTTTTTGAGAGAGAGTATGCCCTCAAGAGTTGGGGAGGGGCAGAGGAAGAGAGAGAGAGAGAGAGAGAGAGAGAGAGGAGAGAGAGAGAATCTTAAGCAGGCTCTAGGCCCAGCTCAGAGCCCAATGCAGGGCTGATCTCATCACTGTGAGAACTTGACCTGAGCCAAAATCAAGAGTCAGAAGCTTAACTGTCTGAGCTACCCAAGTGCCTTGGATATAGAAGCATTTTAACATGGTTGCTGTCATGGGTATAGTGCACCCAGGACCACCGCAGGCCTAGGAAGACCTACAGTGGTTCCTATAAAGTCCTAAAGGTGGAGTTCAAAATCTGGCCAGCTTCTCCTACTCCTGCACCTCTGTTTCGCCCACACTCCCTTTATGCTCACAATTTGCCACTCCCTATTTATCTGAGCACATAGTTGCTTCTGTGCCCATGCTACCCCAACTACCAACAATAGCATTTCCCAACTCTTCTACCTTTTGACATCTTAGTCCTCATCCATCCAGTTAGATGTGGATTCTCCTTTCTCAGCCCATGTCTTTTACCATGAGCAAGGCTCATAATTCATCCTGCCTTACATTATGGTTGGTTGTTGATCTATACATCTCTCCACAGGTTACACAGCCCTGCAGATCAGGACTATGTCTTAGGCATCTGTGATTCTTCTATGCCATCCTGCCCTCTAGCCCCTGGAATAGTCCTGCTTTGTAGAAACTCCATAAAGCTGGTAGAAATGAAATAGCTTTAAGCCTACCAGCTTCAGCCTCCCTGTTTTGCATATCTGAGAAGCGGCCTCATCCCCTACAGCAAATTCCCAGTCTCACAAAGAATCCTGGCCATGGAAAACATAAGAGACTCTTAAATATAGAGAGCAAACTGAGGGTTGCTGGAGGGGTTGTGGGGGATGGAGGGAATGGGCTAAATGGGCAAGGGGCATTAAAGAAGACACCTGCTGGGATGAGCACTGGGTGTTATAGTAGGGGATGAATCACTGGATTCTATTCCTGAAATCATTATTGCACTATATGCTAATTAACTTAGATGTAAATTTAAATAAACAAACAAACAAATAAATAAATAAATAAATAATCCTGGCCATGGATTACCCCAAAAGAACACACGTGTACAGGCCCACTTTCCTAGGGGTAACTGGGGTGGTCTGGAAGGTAAAAGAAACACAATTTATTTCCTGAGTAAATCCTTATTCAAACAATTTATTTCCTGAGTAAATCCTTAGGCAAATCTACCTAAAACTTGATCCAAAAAAATGAAGGACTGGAACTAATTTAATTAATCCATAGAGACCAAAGAACACGAGGCTTGATATTAACACTTTCGGAAAGTCTATGCCCTTTGAAATTTTTATCCCCAAGAGGGATCCACGTCCATGGTCAGCACTACTCAGAGATGCCTCAAAGGGAGCATCTTCCCCAGCTGAAGCTTTTAACAATAATTCTCAGCAAAACTGTGTCCCAGAAGTTAGTCCTTCCAACAGTGCCAGATCCCAGGACAACTGTCCTTTGTCCTTCATTCCCTTAACGCTGTCCACCCACACATATTTAACAGTTCTTAAAAAAACTTTAGGAATTTTAACATTTTAATTCAATATTATGATTTATATTTTAACATTTTAATTTCATTATAATAATAGGTGGCATTTATTGAGTACTTACGATGAGCCAGGCACTATATTTAAAAAAAATTTTTTTAACGTTTATTCATTTTCTGAGAGACAGAGAGAGACAGAGAATGAGTGGGGGAGGGGCAGAGAGAGAGGGAGACACAGAATCTGAAGCAGGCTCCAGGATCTGAACTGACAGCACAGAGCCTGATGCATGGCTTGAACTCATGAACCGTGAGACCATGACCTGAGCCGAAGTCGGACGCTTAACCGACTGAGCCACCCAGGTACCCCTGAGCCAGGCACTATATTAAATGCTTTATCTGTACTGTCATTCCATCTTCTAGGATTCTGTAATAATAGCATTGTTTTACAAATGAGAGAGCTTAGTCTTAGAAAAGCTAAGTAACTTGCCCACATAGCCAGTTAAGAAAGAAAGTCAAGATTCATTTTGGATAGTATCCATCAATGACATCATGGCATGCTATGAAGTGCTTAAAGACAAAATACATATTAAAAATTAAAAATTCAGGACTGTGTAAACTGCAGATAGACACCCCAATCAAGAACCTTGAATGTTCCAAGTAACCTAGGACTACTGATTGGTATTTATACCCATGGACACAACAAGCTCAACTTGATAGAAAACATTTATTGAACAGCTACTATATGCAAAGTGCTATGAAAAATGATATGAAGGAAACAAAATGAGCAAGAAGATCTCCCTCCTTTTAAACAATGCACATGCCTCTGGAGTTTATTTCTAAAAGGCAGCATGTAAAAACAATAAAAGAGGCATCAGTAAGTTCTACAGTATCTAAAGGAGAAGTGAAACATGACCCACGTTTTCTGGCCTTTTGCCTGTAAATCTATCCTATTTGGTGACCAGAATATTCCTCTCTTTAGAGCCACAGACATAGTGATTAACAACATGTGTTTTAGACTCACGCAGATCCGCGTTTGCATCTCACTGTGGCTACTTACTAGTTCTATGACCTTAGACAAATTAATTAATCATCATTTCACCACCCAGGCTCCGGATCCCTGAGGGGAAATAATGGTCAGGATTCTTTTGGTTATAAATTGCTGAAATCCAACTAAACTAGTTTAAATATGAAAATACATATAGCTTCAGAAACATTACCAGTTACTCAGGTGATACTTTCATAAATCTGTTTTTCTCTGACTCTATTGTTGACTTCTTTCGAAGCCAGTCTCTCCTTTCATGGCGGAGAGATAGATACCCATCAGCAGCTCCAACATGACATCTTGCCAGTAGCCATGCCCAGTTGAAAGACAGTGTTCCTTTTCCAGTAGTTGTAGCAAAAGTTTGGGGCTGAGGCTCATTGGCCCAGTGCCCATCCCTGAAGCAATTGTTTTGGCTAAGGATAGAAGGCTCTGATTGGCCAAGCTTGGGTCATATGCCCACTGTTGGAACCTGTGGGTGAGAACCATGGGCAATGACAGTGAGGTAAGGGTGATTCCCTAAAGTAAAACTGTAATGCTATTAAAAAGAAAGAAAAGATGCTGAACAGACAAAACAACAAAAGTCATCAGCAGGAGGTGTGGTCTCTATCGAGAATCTGAGTTTAGAGAGCCAGAGTTCCCAGGGAAGAAGCTACACTCTTTGATGTTTCTAGAATCCCTTCACTAAAAGGTTTCAAAGAGTCCTTCCAGCTCCTATTTTGCAAAACTTGACAAAATATAATCTCCCATCTTTGTCTATTATTCATGATGATTCACTGTAACAATTTCTATATACATTTTTAAATGGTGTTCTTGCAAACATTCTGTTTTAAAATATTTAAACTGATATCCTCTGTTTCAGAATGATGTTTTCCCAAGTGAAGTCAGGCTGCCAGTTCTGATTTAGTGGCCACCCATCCCTGGAAGATGAGATCAAGCATTCCTAGATCACTTTTTGTTCCCCTGGATGTGCTTCCGTTTCAGATCAATCTTCACCTGGCAAGGGCAGCTCTCTCCTTACTCTAATCACCTTGAGGTTGGCTTGAAGATTAACACCTTAGAGGCTCCCTACTGCTCAGGACTTTTCCTGACTTAGTTTTTCCACAGGTAACTAGCCATTAGCTGGAAATTATCATAGATCAATCTCTGCAGAGAAGAGAATGACATAAAACACGGACTTTTGTTAATAACGGTTCCCTGACCTGGTTTTCCCCCAGAATCACCCAGAAAGCAAACTAACTACACAGGTTCCTAGGACCACACCTCAGAGCCACTGAAAGTGAATCTTCAAAGAACAGGACTTAGGAATTTTTATTTAAAAAAAAAAAAATTTTTTTAACGTTTATTTATTTTTGAGACAGAGAGAGACAGAGCATGAACGGGGGAGGAGCAGAGAGAGAGGGAGACACAGAATCGGAAGCAGGCTCCAGGCTCCAGGCCATCAGCCCAGAGCCCGACGTGGGGCTTGAACTCACGGACCGTGAGATCGTGACCTGAGCCGAAGTCAGACACTCAACCCACTGAGCCACCCAGGCGCCCCAGGAATTTTTATTTTTAAACATTCTTTAGGTGATTGTGATGTTGCTAACCCATCACCAGTCTACTAACTGGGCCCCTGCTCTAAATAACCACATTGAACTGACCGTGGCATGTCAGGAACACCAAGCCTGTGGTTACAAAAGTTGGCCAAAAGCTGTAGAATGTACTAGCTTTAAAGGTTTCCTGAAACCAAGACACCGAGTCTCCTTTGGCCTCAGTTTTTTCTATAAGATATTGGAACTGGGTCAGGTCAAACTAAAGGTCTTTCAGCTCTGAAAAATCTGTAACTTTCTGTTATAATGGGGGGTAGGGAATAGCTTGTAAGTTTGGAGATCTTGGCCCAATACAACCACCTTTATAGTTTTGTGACCTTGAGAAGTCACTTTCACTCCCTGGGTCACAATTTCTTTTCTTTAAAAATTGGTTGGAGTACATGAGTTATAATTCTAAGATAGCTATAAGATAACAGTTAAGCCTTAGATAATTCTCCAAAATAATCTGTTAATATGTATAGTATGAACAAGCTGAGGTTGATCACAATTTCCTGTTGACTTGGGTTTGCTGGCTTAAGAGTCTATAAGCAGCATTTGGTATGTTGGTGTTTAATGGATATGACATTTCATTGCACCAAATGGGAATGGAATATTTTTAGCACAGAATTCACTAAGTTTTAGTAAAGAGGGCTTGTTCTGTGAATGGAGTGTGAACAAGCAAAGATACTATTTTAAAAGACCAAATATAACCCCCCTCCCCATCACAAAATAGTCATATGTGTACATATTTTCACAACAGAGCTTGAAGAACTTACCCCTTTTTGTATTTTCTAAAAGGCAGTATTCCATCTACTTTAATAACTATGCTGGCTCACACACATTCCTCCTGTCTTTGCATGGCCTGCATACTTATGATTAGTAGGCTAGAAGGTGCCTGGGTGGCTTACTCAGTTAAATGTTGGACTCTTGATTTCAGCTCAGGTCATGATCTCATGGCTGGTGGGGTCAAGCCTGATGCTGGGCTCTGCACACTAAACACATGGAGCCTGCTTTGGATTCTCTCCCTCTCTCTCTCTGTCCCTGCCCCTACTCACATGCGCATGTGCATGTGCTCTCTCTCTCTCAAAATAAATAAATAAACCTTAAAAAAAATAGGCTATCACACTCTGCACTGACAATGCAGAGTCAGCTTGGGATTCTCTCTCTCTCTCTCTCTCTCTCTCTCTCACACACACACACACACACACGCTCTGAGTCTCTCTCTCTCTCTCTCTCTCAAAACGAATAAACTTAAAAAAAATTGGGCTAAAAATATTGTTAATGATTGAAGGCAATAATAATAATAGCTACTATTTATTGAACACTTACTATGTGCAGAACATATGCTATTTCATATGTATTTAGCCATTCAACCTTGCACCAATGTTATTATTCTCAGCATTTTCTTAAGAAAAAAATGGAAGTTCAGAGAGGTACAGAAGCCTGCCCAAGGCATGTAGCTAACAGACAGCAGAACCAGGGTTCAAACCAGGTCTCTCTGCAATCAGAACCCTAGTGACTGACTTACATTGATGTACTTATACTGATTGTTATCAGTCAGGATAAGGTGGGTTATTTGGTCGTACTTTGGTGGCACTCAAATACTACTGGCTTAAAACAATAAAGACTTATTTCTTGTTCACATTACTGACAGCACAGTTCCAAGTCATCACAATCTGCATACACGGATGCATGCATTGATGAGATAGCCACCAAATGGGACATTACTACATCAGAGGGGAAAAGAGCCATGGCAAAGTATGCATGACTGCTACAACTGGTTTTGGAATTCTTTATCTGATTTTTAAAAACTATTTTCATTTTCCCCCCACCCCCCCTTTTTTTTTTAATTTTACAACCATGCCTGGCTGGCTTGTTTTATTGGAGAAGGGCATGTGGAGTTAACAATGTGAAGATAGTTGGGACCTGAGGTCCGGAAGAACACCCTCCCCTCCCCATACATACGAACTGTCCCAAATAAAAAATAACCAACTATGGGAGAGCAGCTAAGACAGCGACTGAGGGTAGGGAAGGGAACATGGAACCCAAGGGCCACAGGAGAGACCATGCATGGGCTGGGAGGGCCCAGAGGCAGCCTCAATATGAGTAACATGAGTGAGAGTCTCTCTACCTTCCACATAGGTCTATATAAATAGAAGTTGTTCACCTTCCCCTATTTTCCCCTCTGCTCTGTGCTGCTCACTGTGGCCCCAGCTCCTCTGTTCACGTGTGGGCAAAGGAAAGGGATGATGGGCAAATCATCACTGAATTGTGATCAGACCCACACATTCACCAGCTCTCGGATCTTTTGTGCATTATAGGATTCTTTATGTGCTCACTGAGTGCCTGGGGGTCCTTCCGCATCTGTTCCAGGATGAGCTGCATGGCGGGGTCACTCATTATCTGCTGCACCTCTGGTATGTGGTGTCAGTTGTACTGGGCCATCATACGGTGTTGGTAACTGTCCGCAGCCTCCTTACAGTTGGCATCCAGTTCTAAGGCTTTCTGGTAGACATCCACGGTTTTCCTGTAGTTCTTCATCTCTTCTAGGGCAGATGCTTTCCCTGTGAAACCCTTGATGGAGGTTGGCTCTAGCTGGACACATTCCTTACAGTCCCTGAGCACTAGCTGAGACTCCAGGAGTTTGGTGTAGCAGGCAGCTTGATTGCTGTACAATTTGGAATCCCTTGGGTTCCGTTTGATGGCTTCTGTATAATGCTTCACAGTCTGGGGAATCCTCCTTTTCTGAAAACATTCATTGCCTTTGTTCTTCTCCTCTATAGGCCAGTCACCCTTGCTCCTTTCTCTGCTTGTTGGCATTTCTTTTTTTTTAATGTTTATTTATTTTTGAGGGAGAGAGAGAGAGAGAGAGACAGAGTACGAGCAAGGGAGGGGCAGAGAGAGAGGGAGACACAGAATCAGAAGCAGGCTCCAGGCTCTGAGCTGTCAGCACAGAGCACAACACAGGGCTTGAACTCACAAACCGTGAGATCATGACCTGAGCCCAAGTCAGATGCTTAACTGACTGAGCCACCCCGGTACTCCTGCCTGTTGGCATTTCTTGAGCACATCTGGGGTTCAGTGCTCTGCCAAAGACTTGTTATAGAAATGGGTGGCATCCTTGTACTTTTCTTCTTTGAGGTAGGCGTTGCCAACTCGAGCATAAGCTTTGGCAATCTGTCGATATTCTTCTTGATTTTCTCACTCCACTTTGATGGCCTTCTCACAAAGCTCTAGGCTTTTACTGTAGTTGCCCTTCTCGAAGTACACAGATGCTTGATTGGTCATGTAAGTCCTGCTGGTAGGGTCCAGGTCCCTGGCTCTGTCGTAGTGCTTCAAGGCTGTATCAAAGTCTTTCTTCTTGTAGGACTCATTCCCCAACTCCTTCTCTTTCAGTGCCTGCTTCTTATTCTCTGGAAGATCTTCTTCCATTGACTCTGGCTTGGTATCCTTTTTGGGAGGAGGTAACGGTGGAGGTATTGCACCTTCCTCCTCCTCATCCATACTGTCCCGATCGACTCCCAGGAGGACACTGAGAGTCTTCATGACCTGGGGATCTTGCAGTTTCATGCCCAGGTCAGATGGCTTGTTTCACAGCTGCTCTATCATTTCCTGGTAGGTAGGATCAGTGAGCATTGTCTTTGTCCTGGGATCACTCTCCAACTTCTGATATAGATTGGATATGTTGAAAGGGTTCATGGAACCTCCTCTCTGCCACCTGGGCCTCCATATTCTGTAAGCCCTCTTTCAGCTGAGATTATTTGCTTCATGTTCTCAACCTTCTTTATAGGTTCACTTGGCTTCTTCAAATCGGTTTAAGAACTCAAGAGCTGCTGCTTTTCGTGAATAGCCCCTGCCTCCATCAGGCTTTAAGTCAATGGTTTTATAACCATCCTCATAAGCCTTCTGGCATAGGCCACTGAGCAATTGCTATAGAGCATGTGTTTCTGGGGATCTAACTTAATTGCTTTAGAGCAGCACTGTAATGTATCATCAATGTTGCCAGCTCTCAGGGCCTTATTGCCCTTCTCTTTTAGCTTATTTACCTGCTCCATAGCCTGGTCCAGAACCGCATTGAATCGATTCTATCCACTTCACATTCCCAATTCTTAAGAACTATTTGCATTCAATACATGGATAACTTTTTTAAAGGGAAGTTTTCCCAAAAATGGAGCTTAAAAGGGCCTAAGCTCCCCCCACCCCACCTCAGCCATCTCTTGGAGATGTCGCTGTTGGTTTGATGAAGATTTTACTGTCTTGTCCTCCTAATCCGAGTCCAGTATGCCCTGTAGTTATCAATGATATGAGCCAGATGGTCATGTTTATAATATTTACACTGGTGTAAGGGCAAAGTGCAGGCCACTTTTATATACACACATCTGTCAAAAGGTTCTTCCATGACAAAGAAGAAAGGTTACATGGTAGGTGGATCCTCCCAGAAGTACTGCATTAGTGTGCTAAGAAGGGCCGGAGGGGCCAGCCCAAGATTCTGAGGAGGTCTACAATATACTATAAAATATGGCAGGTATACTGGTTCTTGGTAACCCAGCACATTGGGCTATCTAAACCCAGTCTCCTTTATCTCCAGGATGCCTGATTTCACCTCCATCAGCATCTTTCCAAATCTTCTCCCCTTTACTTTCAGTTTAAAAGGTCAACCTGATGCTGAGATTTGAGATTTCTGCAGTGCTCAGGTACTGCTTCAAGGATGCTATAGCAGATGAATCAAAATAATAATAACTATTATTATGCTACAAAAAGTGGCTTTGTGTTTAGAGGCCCCCAAATAGAAACTATCATAATATGCGGGGGCAAGGTCAAGAGATATCACCGTTGATAACAAATTGAATGAGTCAGGGCATATTTGATGAGCTCAGACATTTCCTGCACATATTTCAGGGCCTTTCCCAGAAATAACCCATTATCCATTGTGATGGGTGCCAGATCATTCACTCAGACATGTTAGATAAACTCTATGTGGAAGCTGCAACCTGGCCCCATGCCACCTTCCTTAATAATAAGACGGTTTGGTTCTTACTGTGAATTGTGGAGGAAGGAGAGTTGAAGGGTAAGAATTGCAGCCTCCTGGGGGAGAGGGACATGACCAATGGTTAACAAGCAGAACATGACCACTGTGGCCAGCAGAGGGCAGCAGAACCAGATTACTTGTGCAGGTGGCTCCAGTGACCCTGTGGCCACTACTGTGAACATCTGTGCTGCAGGAGACCAGGACGACACAGGGTAGTCCCTAGAAAAGGTACAGCTAAAGTGGGAAAGGAGGTTTGGGGAAAGAGATTTCCTTCCCATTGATGATATTCTTTCTCTGAAATCAATCCACTGGCCTGCCTCCTGGAAAATTAATCTTCCAAAGGCTGCTCATCCCAAGAGGAACACTCAGAAAAGCAATTTAAATCACACAGAGCTAAAGACTAGAACATAAACGTCTAATGACTCAATCAAGATATAAACAATTCATTAAATTCAGCCACCATTTCAGCCCTATCCTTCCCTATGCCCTAACAGATTTACCATTGCATTGCTTGTGCCACAAATGTCCACCACCTCCACAACAAAGACACATAATATAAACACTTTGCTCTCATCTTCCCAGTAGATCTCTTGCCCTCCGTTTTCTGCTCCAGAAGGTCAGTGTTCTTAATCAGAGGGTAGTGAGTATGGGCAATGGGCAATACACACAAAGAGAGGACCTGTTTCATCCTCCCTTTCTTCTTTGGTTAAGCCAGAGATGACTCAGTATAGTTGAATTTTACTGTCCTTGAACACAGCAAGACTCCTTAAACTTCACGAGTAGAGGAGGGTCAAGTAGGGCATACCACTAAGAATTATTGCTGTTATGATGACTGTCCCAATGAGTGTGGGTAGATGCTCAGATGCTTAAAGGAAATTACGGCTAACTTTGTTATCAAAAATGTAAGTCTAATCAGGTAAAAATGTTGATGTCAATGTATTTTCAGCCCTTCCCCTGGCCCTATGAGCTAAAGAACGTTCTGCTTTTTTCTATTCTGTTTCTTCCTTTCCCACGCTCCTCCCAGCAGGGTCCTGTTTTGGGGACTCTCATGAAGCCGTATTGAAAAAATAACATAAAGAAACTCACAGGGCAGGCTGAAGGAGGATGTTCAAATCTGTGTTTTAGAAGAGAGAGGCCCAGAAGCAGCTGTGGAAGGGGAGTGGGTGGGTGAGGACATGGGGATTCTAAGTATTTCTGTGGGTTACAGCCTTTCATGACATTAAAAAACATGTTGTTGTACCATGTTCATTTGATGCAAGTCTTTTTGAGAATGGACATTACGAATCATAGTTTCAATAGAATTATAGAAGACACTAACACAATTCTGCCTCTTCCTTGCAGTGATCATTTGCATAATTTGAGTAGGTTATCCTGTAGCGCATGAGGAGCATGGAAAATTACCTAACTCACAGAATCTCAGTGTACCAAAAACCGAGCAAATCAAAAGCCAGATACTTAACCAAAACTCTGCTGTTTCTCATCTCTGCTTCTGTGTTATTGTACCTAGGGCTTTTTAGAATCATCTTTGCTGCTTGAAAACTGTTGGAGACTTTTCCACTCCATCTCTCTTGGAAAGTTTCTTCTTCTGGGGACCTTTAGTTTTACCACCTCATGACACAGTTCAAGGCTGCCCTGCAAAACCTCTCACTGGGACCTAGACTGACCAGGCTGATGCTTTATACACTGAGGCCTCCTCCACACGACAGAGCCAGTGTTCTTGGTTTGGTTCCTTTTTTCTGTCCTGAAGGGACCCTTTTAACTTCCAGAATTGGAGGCATTTAAAGAAGAAAACAATTGCTGGGTGTTATTATAGCCTCAAGGCCAAAAGGCACTTAATTAATTAAATGTTACATGTGGATTTAGGATGACAGCAGAGTAAGAGGCATGGGGACAAGAATGGCTTTTCCTCCCAAAAAAAGAAAACCAAATAAAGAGGTAACATTACCTGGAGAAAGTCTCCTGGTTACCGATAGAATTTTGATATCTGAGCAGCTGGGATTTCCAATCTCTCTCTCTCCCTGATTTTTTTCTCCATTGGAGGAAGATGAGGGCAGAGGTAATTGAGAGGAGCTGGAATTCACTGGGGAAATTACCTCAGAAGCAAGCTATGGAAGAGGGCACCACAGAAACAGGTCCCCATGTAACCATGGTGACAAGCAGAGGAAGGAAAGGATGGGGAGAAAGGGAGCAAAGAGCCAGTACAGATAGAGGGCAGGAGGGAATGCGGGGAGGGGAGGGGAGGGGCACCCAGGTCAATGAGTGAGTGACAGGAACTTTTAAGCTAAATTCAGGTTTTTAAAGGAAGAAAGAATTAATTTGTAACTGCAATTAACTAGGAAGGCAGGATGTATGTTACACTATGGATTCTTTTTACATTTAGAAAGGGTTTTTAAACGTTTCTAGAGTTTAGCTACTTTAACAAAGCAAGATTAGGAGTGAACAGTAGAAAGTCACGGCTGAGCTGGGGGTGAGGTGGGGAAGGATGGAATAGAAACGAAGGTACACTCCCAGAGACTGCAGTCATCCAGAGTCCACAAAGCACCCGGCTGCCTCCTGGTGGCAGCTGTCCTCCCAGAGATTCCCCTACTGAGGCTGAAGTGGAAAAACCAACGCCATAAGGACAGAATGGCCACATTTAACAAATACAAATACAGTTAATTTCCAATGTCAGATAAACGGCAAATAATATCTTAGTAGGTTTGTGTTCCATGGCAACCCTAATAAGGTGGTACCCACTAATTAAATATCATCTTGTTCTCTCATCCCCTATATATTTAAAAAAGAAAGGAGAGAGGGGCGCTTGGGTGGCTCAGTCCCACAAGCATCTATTTCAGCTCAGGTCATGATCTCAGGGTTTGTGAGTTCAAGCCCCACATCGGGCTCTGCGTGAACAGTGCAGAGCCTGCTTGGGATTCTCTCTCCCTCTCTCTTTGCCCCTCCCCCACATGTGTGTGTAGGTGCGCATGCACTTTCTTTCTCTCTCTCAAAATAAATAAAGAAACTTAAAAACAAAACAAAGAAAGGAGAGAGACAAAGAAGGAGAGGGGCGCCTGGGTGGCACAGTCGGTTAAGCGTCCGACTTCAGCCAGGTCACGATCTCGCGGTTCGTGAGTTCGAGCCCCGCGTCAGGCTCTGGGCTGATGGCTCAGAGCCTGGAGCCTGTTTCCGATTCTGTGTCTCCCTCTCTCTCTGCCCCTCCCCCGTTCATGCTCTGTCTCTCTCTGTCCCAAAAATAAATAAATGTTGAAAAAAAAATTAAAAAAAAAAAAAAAGGAGAAAAGGGAGGGAGGATCTAAACACTAAATGGTTACTTTCTCTGTAATTATCAACCCACACTCCATTCCTTCTTGCTTTCCTCTCTCCTCATCATCATAGAATATTCTCTATTCCCTACACAAAGCCTTCAAACAATCAAATCCGAACAAAGCCACACACAATCAAACCAGACCTCTCTCGTTCCTACAACCTCACACTGTCTTTTCCAGGGTGTTGGTCGTGTGTTATGGCGCCTCCTCCAGCCTCACCTGGGGCCTCCACCCTGACCTCACTAATCTTTCTTGCAGCTGCTGGTTGTTCCTGCCGATCTGCACCTGTACCAGTTGACCCCACCTCTGAGCTCCCTGCTGGCACTTTGTCAGTCCCTTGTCTACAATTAATGCACAACTCTTAAAGCCTCCACCAGTTAGGTGACAGGTATCAATAAATCCTGTCACAGCAACATTTCAACAAAGTGTTTTACAAAAAATCAATGCCTATGGTTCAGCAACGGTAATGACTTTGTTTGATGGATGTTTCTCACTCATGCCACCTCAGCTCCAGCCCTAACCAAACACCACTATGGAAAAGACCAAACAGAAGACAAAAAATTGGTTCACACATCACCTTAAAACTTCAATCAGATCATGTTATTTGGTTTAAAACCCTCCACTGCTGTCTCATTACGTTGAGAATAAGACACAAAATGCTCACTATGGCCTGTAAGTTCTGCAGGATTTTCCTCTACCCACACATCTCACTCCATCTATGACTCACCCACTGTTATTCAGCCACGTGGAACCCTTTTCTGTTCCTGGAAAATGCCAGGCCTTTTCTTGCCTCCGGATCTTGCTCTTGCTTTCCCTTCTGCCTGGAATGTTTTCCTTGACCAGATCTTTGGTTGGACAAATCATACTGATCCTTTGGAACTCAGTTCTGGGGTGCTAAGTACATTCTACATTATCTTGAAATGTGTGTGCTTTACTGTATGAATGTCACAACCCAGTGAAAGATAACATATTAAGTGGGACACCCTAGTAATTTATTATCACATCACCCTCTTTATTTCCTTCCTGATAATGACCACAATCTAATGGTGATGTTGATTTGTTGGCTGTCTGTCTTCCCCCAAATCAGAGTTGGCAAAATGATGTCCCATTGTCCAAATCCAGCTACCATCTATTTTTGTAAATTAAGTTTTATTGGAACTCAGCCATGGCCATTCATTGACTATTGTCTGTGGTTCCTTTTTCATTGACTATTGTCTGTGGAAGAGCTGAGTAGTTCTGACACAGATTTTGTGGCTTCATGAACCTAAAATGTTTACTATCCAAACAAAATTTGACTGTCCATGCCCTCAGTTTCATGAGGGTAAAAACTGTGTCCATCTTAGTCATCTCTATTTTCAGTGTCCAAATAGTGCCTGGTCCAAACTTAGGAACCCTTCAATAAATGTTGGCTTCCCATTATGCCTCCATCCAACTGGCTCCCACAGTAGTCATCTCCTAGCTGTTCTTTCCCCCATCAGAGCCTGGATCCTGACCAGTTGCCTGCAAACTGTAGGTTCTTGCCATCTGTCGTCCCCTCCTAGTCCTACCTCCTTGCTCTGTATCTCCAACTTGGGCTACTGAAAAGCAATCTGATCACAACCAATAATCCCATACCACAAAGCTTCCTCTGCTTTGTGGCCATCAGAACCATGTTTTATAATCAATTATTATATGGCCAATCCATTCTTTATAATCATGAAAGCATTCCTACTTAAAATTTCATTCTTCTATCATTCAGCTTCTTGACAACATATTTATTTAGGTCATTTTCTATTATAAAAATGATTTATACACATAACATGAAATTTTGGAAATATAGAAAATAAAATAAAAAGTCACCAAAAGATGATCACTTTTATCATTTTGGTGTAGTTTCTTTCCATTCTTCTTTCTATCTTTCTATGCTTTTTTTTTTAAAGTACACCTGTATAAAACAACAAAAGATAGCTGAAAATAATTTTTTCTCTTGCATTATAAAAAATTTTTATATTGCACATTCTTTGTAAATTAATATTTTTGGTATTGGCAAAATATTACATTGAGTGAATATATTTATGAAATATTTCCCAGTTCTTAAGAAATATTTATAATATATCCATATTTTAATAACCAAATGTCTTTGTGCATGCATGAAGCTTTTTTTCCCTACCTTTTGGATAACCCCCTCAAGTAAGATTTTCAGAAGCAGAATTACTGGATCAAAGGATTTTTTTTTTTTTTTTAGTTTAGATACATATTGTCATTCTTACTTTTGAAAAGGCATAAAAACCTCTGGATAAAGTTCTCAAAGTAAATATATTCAAAATCCTCTTTCCTGTACTCCAAATCCATAAGAATGAGAGATGAGATGTTAAGATATATATTCATACACTACTGTCAAAACACAAGAGAAAAATCTCAGTGGCTAAAAACAGAGAGAAAACTTGAACAATAAGCAAAGTGTCAAGTCACAGGAACCAAAGGTGGGACTGGAGCCAGACAATTACATACCTCCTAAGAAAAGTCTGAATGTACCTTCTGTAACAAGAACTTGAGCTGGGCTTCCCACCCAAGAACAGTGGATGACATAGCTCCATCCATACATCTAGAATTGTAGTAGAAACACCATTACCTACTCAGGGCCAGAGTCCATAGCAGAGTCTCCTTCTGGTCTGTACCATGTGAATTGTGGAGAATTGTCACTCCAGAAATGGGGAGCTCTGAGCTGGACTACAAATATATGACCTGGGTTGACTCTGATCAACCCATGAGATCAAGGCTAAGGCAGCTAAGAAACTACCTCACAGAAGAGGGATGTATGGGAGAAAATTCCTACACAATATGAGCTTTCCAGAAAAAGTTTCAAAACACACTTAGCACAATGAAAAGTAGTCACAAAGGAGAGATTTACACCCTGAGGTGAGAGAGATACAAGAATCTGAAAAGAAATTTGAAATGAATCTGTCTGAAATCTTCAAAGAAATAAAATAAGGTAACATCAATAAAATCAGAATAGGACATTATAAAACTGGAATAGGTAAATAATGAAAAGAACATTAAAAAATTATCCACCCTTGGGGTGCCTGGGTAGCTCAGTCAGTTAAGCTTCCAACTTTAGCTTAAGTCATGATCTCACAGTTTATGAGTTCAAGCCCCACATTGGACTTTTCTTCTGTCGGCGCAGAGCCTGCTTCAGATTCTTTGCCCCCTCTCTCTGCCCCTACCCCATTTGTGTGTACTCTCACTCTGTCTCTCTCTCTGTCTCAAAAATAAACATTAAAAAAATATATATGCACCCTCCAAACTTAAAAATAAAAGCAGCCCTTAAAGGAACTGTACTTCACTACATTGACAGAAGAGGGTGATCTTGAACTAGGAATGGCAAATTTCTCTAAATCCATGAAATGAAATGAAGTATCATAAATCCACACAAAACGACTCCAAGGGGGAGGAAAAAAATTAGAATTTAGAATAAAACACCTCAGCTGGAGAAAATTTTTACCAAAAAACACCCTCAAAGCAACCACAAAACACAAAATTCCAAACAAAATTAATACCCTCAAACAAGCATTTGGAAATATGAAAAATGACCTAAAATCAGAAATTCAAAATCCAAGAATAGAAATGGACAAAGTGATAGGTGGAGAGAGAAAGAGAGAGAGAGATTGAAGTCAGGAAAGAAAATGCATATTCATGTTAGGAATGAAAGCTACATTATAAGTACCCAATGGAGAATAGACTCAAATGAAGTTGTTCTTGTTTTTTTAAGTTTATTTATTTATTTTGAGAGAAAGAGAGAGAGCACCCAAGCAGAGGAGGTGGAGAGAGAAGAACAGAAAGAATCCCAGGCAGGCTCCATGCCATCAACGCAGAGCCCAACGTGGGGCTCGAATCCACTAACTGTGAGATCATGACCTAAGCCAAGAGTCGAGGTCTCAGATGCTTACCCAACTGCGCCACCCAGGTGCCCCTCAAATGAAGTTTTAATAAAGAGTATTGAGGAGTGGAAGGAAAACAAGAAAACAAGAAAACAAAAATGAAATAAAGAAAGAAGTAAAAAGATTCAGAGAGAAAGTGGTTGAAATGGAAGACAAAGAAAATGAAGGGTCCATTGGAACCCTTGAAAAAGACATATGAAACACGGGAATAAAACTTGTGTTTAAACCTACAATCCAAAATAGAGAGATATACCATGTTCATGTACTGGAAGACTCAATATTGTTAAGATGTCAGTTCTCCCCAGACTGAACTATAGACTTCTTGTCTATAAAACTTCTTGTTTCTCCTTTCCTCTCATACTCACAACTCTTCTGACAGTGTTGGGTAGAAGTGTGGGTAACAAACCTACACCCACCAACTCTCCAACACAAGCTGGGTGTCCTATAGCTCAACTCAGCACTGTCTGCCTGAAGTTAGCACTATATCCCACAAGTTAAGGGTTCAGTCCCACAAGACCATCCCACTTCAGATACCTATTGTAGATCCCATGTTGTCTTTTATACTTTTGATCAACAACCAAAAGTATATCTGTATATATCTGTATATATACAGTATATCTGTATATTAGGGTTCCCAAGACTTCCTTTTCAGATTTTATAATTTGCTAGAACAGGTCACAGAAGTCAGGGAAACACTTATTATGTTTACTAGTTTATTATATAATGAAAAAATATGATAAAAGACACAGATGAACATCCAGATGAAGAGATACATGGGAGGAAGTCTGGAAGTGTCCCAAATGTAGGAGCTTCTGCTCCATGGAGTTGGGATGTGCCACCCTCCCTGTGTTCACCAGCCTAGAAGCTCTCCAACCCCTGTACTTTTTGGATTTTTGTGGAGGTTGTATTGTGTACACATGATTGATCTTAGCTCAATCTCTAGCTCCTCCCTCTTTCTCAGAAAATGGGGAGTGGAGATGAAAGCTCAAAGCTTCTAATTGTGGCTACATCTTTTTAGTGACCAGCAGACATCCTGAAGCCATCTAGGAACCCACCAAGAGTCACCTCATTAGGACAAAAACATTCCTATTACCCAGGGAATCCCAAAGGATTTAGGAGCTCTTTGTGGGGAACCAGGATCAAAGACTAAATATTACAACAGAAGATGCTACTTGTGCTCTTAACACTTAGGAAATCACGAGGTTTCAGGACCCCTGTGCCAGGAACCAGGGACAGAAACATATATACATATCAGTTCTCCCCAAATTGAACTATAGACTCAATCCCAACCAAAGTCCTAATAAACTTTACTATAGGAATTGATAACCTGTTCCTAAAACTCATATAGAAATGCAAAAACCTAGAAGAGCCAAAATCACTTTGAAAGAAAAAAAACAAGGTTGGAGGACTCACATTACTTGATTTTAAAACTTAATATAAAATGAACCATAATTAAGAAAGAGTGGCATTCATTGAGATATCATCTCATGCCTGTTAAAATAGCCATCATCAAAAAGACAGGAGATAACAAATGATGGCATGGATGTGAAGAAAAGAAAACCCTTGTGCACTGTTAGTGGGAATAAATTAGCCATGTGATAAAATATTCACATGCATATATAGGACCAAGGACTTATATCCAGAATATATAAAGAACTCTTATAACTCAATAATGAGAAGATGGGTTGTTTAATTTTAAAAACTGGAAAGGAAGGAAGATTGGGAAGGAAGAGTCTTGGGCAAGCTGATGTGGAGTCTTTAAGCCAAAGTCATGGTCCTCTTGATAGATGGGCTTCCTTAGTCCCTCTGCCATGCTTAATCTATTGGAGGGAGCAGCCTGGGAATCAGGACTCAACTTAATGGTGGCAGTGGATCTAGTGGCACAGAGGTTGTGGCCAGCTAGGCAATTTTTTCTTCACAATAGAAAATACATTTTCATGGCCATGCCATCTTCTTTCTCTACTTTCTATTCTTCTTGGCCTTTGATCTCCCAAGTACCATTTTTCTCTTAGCCTCTATTCTCCCTCTATAAAGTCAGAGACATGGTAACCAATCATAATGCATTTTCCTAACATCTGACATAGATGAAGAGCTCCAGCTCTCCAAGAGGCTCCCTTGAAACTTAGAAGCAGAAAAGTACTATTCTCACTCTTGCTAGGGACTATACCTTTTTTCTCTATTCCTATATTCCCTACCATGGTATGTACCCATCTCTCTCAGGGAATTCTGTCTCATTCCTACACTGTAATAAGATGCTAGAATGCAGAAAATCCCACATTTCACCATCAGCCAATTCTGTGTGTGTGTGTGTGTGTGTGTGTGTGTGTGTGTGTGTGTCTCACAGTATTAAGCAGCTTTTAAAGGTTTTAAGCATATTTTTTTTTTGGAAGACCTGGTGATTCTATCATAAACAGTTTTCTGAAAATTCCTCTGGATTACATGCACTGTTAACCTTTGAAGTTGCTATGGGAACCAGTGTTTTTTAAATAAATTATATATATAAAAGAAAAAAAGGCCTTGATGCCTAACTCAAGGAAAAACAAATGAGGCATTGGAAGATATTTTTAAAAAACAAAAAAACTGAACACATCAATAAGAAGAAGGAAAAAAAGTGTTTTAAAAAATGTGGGGGACACCGGGGTGGCTCAGTCGGTTAAGCGTCCGACTTCAGTTGCTCGGGTCATGATCTCATGGTTCATGAGTTTGAGCCTTATGTTGGGCTCTGTGCTGACAGCTCAGAGCCTGGAGCCTGCTTCAGATTCTGTGCCTCCCTTTCTCTTTGCCCTCCCCTACTTGCACTCTGTCTTTGTCTCTCTCTCGCTCTCAAAAATAAACATTAAACATTAAAAAAAAAAAAAAAGAGGGGGGTGCCTGAGTGGCTCAGTTGGTTAAACCTCCAACTCTTGATTTCAGCTCAGGTCATGATCTCACAGTTTGTGAGTTCGAGCCCCCATATCAGTCTCCATGCTGACAGTGTAAAACTTCTTTGGAATTGTCTCTCTCCCTCTCTCTCTCCCCTCCCCAATTGTGCTCATGCGCTCTCTCTCAAAAATAAATAAATACACTTTAAAAAAGTGCTTATAACGGGGCGCCTGGGTGGCGCAATCGGTTAAGCGTCCGACTTCAGCCAGGTCACGATCTCGCGGTCCGTGAGTTCGAGCCCCGCGTCGGGCTCTGGGCTGATGGCTCAGAGCCTGGAGCCTGTTTCCGATTCTGTGTCTCCCTCTCTCTCTGCCCCTCCTCCGTTCATGCTCTGTCTCTCTCTGTCCCAAAAATAAATAAACGTTGAAAAAAAAAATTAAAAAAAAAAAGTGCTTATAACAAGAAGAGCCTTTCATTCTTTACTCAAATTGTACTAATGGAAAGCTTGCAGAAATTCTGCTATGTGGGGAATAAGAGCCCTCATTTCTATGAACAAAGTCAATTAATACTTGTTGGATGAATGAATGAATGAATGAATGACGAATGGGAGATGAGACAACCCTAAGACAGTATTGAATAAACTGGTCATGCTTTATACTCACGTGGGTTATAGAAATTGGAAGGGTTCATCACCCCATGATTAGTCACTGATTCCAGCTTCTTATCAGTTCTGTTCCTTAAACCTTGAGAGATTTCACTACGAATCACACATTCATTCTTCAGAAACCTATTTTCTGGGCTGTAGGAGTTAAAAGTTGGTGTCTACAAAAATGTCATACTATGAACCAGCCTGAAAAAGCCAAAGGTAATCTATGACTATAGGCCAGGTGCTTCCTGCCAAAGAAATTTAACCACTATAGCCAGATGTTACAATTTCTCAAGTATAAAACAAGATCGCATTAATTTTTAACGTCCACATTTGAATGACTGAAACCAGTGGGATCATTACTAGATCTCAAAGTCTGTAGTAATGGGGATGGTGAATCCCAGGTCTTCCTTCAGGGAAGGATTTTTATGGCTGCTGGGAGTGTTGTCAGCAAAGAAACTTCAGTTGTCAGCTCCTTCAGGGTCAGCCTCAGCTATAGACAGCTGCCTTGCCTAAGGCCACATTTTTCCTAGGCAGCTTACACCCCATGATGGGAGGGAGCAGGGGTATAAAGTCCCAGCCATTTCACCCCGGTGAGGGACAACTTGGATACATTTGGTTGCCTTTAGGATTGGTTGAGGCTGTGGGGCCTATCTCAGTTCACCTTCTTTCTTAACCCAGTTCAGCTTTCATCTCCCCACCTCCCCACCTGCTTCCATGTGTGTTGATCTCAAAGGCACTTCCTAGTAAAAATCCTGCACACTAAACTCCATCTCAGACTCTGCCTGCCAGAGGACCTAACCTGCAACAACTCCTCCTATCCCCTGCTACCTAGCATTGTCGGATAAAATACTGCCCAGTGAAATGTGAATTTCAGACAAACAAGGGATAATTTTTTAGTATAAGTAAGTCCCAAATATTGTTATGGCTCTATTCCCTATTCCTTGTATGGTACTTGGCTTAAGCAAATGTTTGTTAGATGAATGAGAATGTTAGGACCCCATCTTAAAATAGAGTGCCCTGGGGCACCTGGGTGGCGCAGTTGGTTGAGCTTCCGACTTCGGCTCAGGTCATGATCTCGCAGTCCGGGAGTTCAAGCCCCGCGTCAGGCTCTGTGCCAACAGCTCAGAACCTGGAGCCTGTTTCCAATTCTGTGTCTCCCTCTCTCTGACCCTCCCCCGTTCATGCTCTGTCTCTCTCTGTCTCAAAAATAAAATAAAACATTAAAAAAAAATAGAGTACCCTGTCACACAAGGAAGAAGGCAGAGGTAAGTAATGGTCCCCTACTTTCCATTATGCAAGTGTTTCTCAAAATGTCAGGAGGTAAGCAAGATCCTAAAGACTTGGGAGTGAGTGGTGCTAGTTATAAATGCAGACTCCTGAGGCCTCACCAGATTAACTGAATGAGGATCTCTGGGACTGATCCCTAGAAATCTGCATTTGTAGCAAGCTGCCTGGGTGATTCTTCTGCCTCCTAAAGTTTGAGAATCTTCTACACTGAGAACGGTATCCTTGAACTAGAAAGACCAGTTTCACCTAAATTGAGAAGGTCTCTCTCTGTGGTTACCAAAGAACCAAAGACAGCAGAGGACCAGCCCTGTTTCTTTCCCACTTGTCTACCTTCTTTCCCTTTCCTCTTGAGTCTCCTTTAGACGGAAAGTAAGTTCTTGGACCAGGCTGATCATAAACTCTGGGAGAAGTGCTTTATAAGAATACCGATGTATTCATTCAGCATAGTACTGGAAGTCCTAGCCACAGCAATCAGACAGAATATAATATAAAATAAAATAATAAATACAGAAATACAGAAATAAATAAATGGCATCCAATTGGTAAGGAAGAAGTAAAACTTTCACTATTTGCAGATGACATGATACTATTTTTCAAAAACCCTAAAGGCTCTACCCAAAACTACTAGAACTGATAAATGAATTCAGTAAAGTCACAGATATGACTGTGAACGTCATTAGATATGAAACTAATATATAGAAATCTGCTGCATTTTTATAGACTAATAATGAAGTAGCAGACAGAGAAATTAAAAAAAACAATCCCATTGCAGGGATGGGCTAAATGGGTGATGGGCATTAAGGAGGGCACTTGTTGGGATGAGCACTGAATGTTATCCATAACTGATGAATCACTGGGTTCTACTCCTGGAACCAATACTCCACTGTATGTTAACTAACTTGAATTTAAATAAATAAATTTTTTTAAATCTCATTTATAATTGTACCAAAAATAATAAAATACCAAATACCAAAATAATAATAATAATAATAATAATAATAATAATAAAATAATAAAATACCAAAAATAATTAAATAATGAGGTCAAAGACCTGTAATCCAAACATTATTTAAAAAAATTACTAACCTACTAAATCGGAGACTCTGAGAGTGATATGCTGAGCCCAGCAGGGCCTCAGAGAAGCCAGAGTTACAGGAATAGTCATTAAGGAAACACTGGCTGTGAATGATGGATGGTATTTGCATGGGCAGATTGAAGAGGTTTGAACATTCTAAAATTATAGAATTAGAAGCAGGAGAAGCATGGCAGAGGGACACTTATTGTTAGAAGGCTCCTGGAACTCACTGACAGTGTTGCTGCAGAATCTGGGTGGCAGGTTCAGAAACATTCCTTCCTAGCTGGCTGTAACACACAGTCTTAAGTTTCTGCTGCCAGAAGCCCTTCCCCACCCCCACCCCCTGCCCCGGAAATAAGCAGAGGAATCTTCCTATGGGGTTTGATCAGATCTCAAATGGGTCAACACAATGTACCAAATGATCATCCACTAGAAATTCACATATTGGTGCCTCAACTGTCTGGTCACTGTGTCCAAAAGCTCACATTCATGTTTATATCTTTGTCAGGGTCCTCCTCACACAAAACTCTACTTTCTTACCATCAGGGTGAAGGTGCATCGGGTGCGTGAGTGGTTTTCCCCAGATGCCAAACAATGCCACAAAACATTTCCTCTCCCCACCTTTATTTTATCGTTTAAGAAACAAAAGGATTCACGGGTAAGAGACATCTAAACCTTTGGGGTTTGAGAAAGATGATTTGGGGCTGATGAAGAATATGTTAGCTCCATGGAAGAGTAAGGTCACTCTCTGCCTACACCTGGCTAGAGCAGCATGTACATGTTGAGGAAGAATAAAAGTCAGATTGGATAATTGACGGTGATTTGCCAGCCATGGAATGCTAAGAGCTACAGTTATCTTCTCAGCACATCTTTCTAGTCTAGACTCATTTTATTCTTGTCATTCAAGTCTCAGTTTGTATGTCTCCTTCTCAGAGAGGACAGCCCTAAGCACCCCCTACCCTGTCTAAAATCACTTTGGCCCTACCTTGTCACTCCATCACATCATGCTGTTTGATTTTGTTTAGAGTGCTACTCTTCTATTTAAAATTATGTTGCTCATTTATCTGTTCTCCTATTTATTATCTTTGCTCTTACAAGAATGTAAATTCTATTGGGACTGGGTCTATATCTGCTTTGTTCACAGCTACAATCCCCTACCTAACATTATTCCTAGTATTTAGTGAGTACTCAATAAAATAGGTGTTGAATGAAAGAGTGAACTTACATTTTTTTCATTTTTACATTTTATTCATTATGAATATTTGTTAATCCATACCAGAAACATAAGTATAAATGCTATAATAATAGAAGCATCGGTGCTCCAGGGGCCCATACCTTGCACCGTCCTCAGAATCCATGGGCACTATTTCGTGTATCCCGAACAACATTTGAAAAGTCACTGACAAGGTCAATGAAGAAAAACACAAAAGTTGAGCATTTGCAGAGACTTTATCAAGTTGTAGCACAGGGCTTTCTGATTTGACATTTAAGGGAAAATCAGCCATAAATCCAAGAGAAGAAAGGTAATAATTACCCATAAACATTACATTTTAAAGCTTTACCATGAGGAAAAAAAAAACCTTTAGACAGATGGGTATATTTCACTTAAATTTTATTTTATCTCAGAAAAAAAAAAACAGACTTAACTGAGTCTAATGAATAAAAACGTATTTTTAACACTAAATAAACCTTGTCACAATCTGCATATCCAATGAAGTATTTGTTAAAATTTAGGTGGAGAAGACTCAAATTCAATTAATCACTAAGAACTGAGAGTTCAGTCCAGGATAAAAGAACTAGAAGAAGGATGTTAAAAGCTCTCACATATTAATGAAGTCTGCACACCATTTCCCAATATGTATGATTATAATATTCAAAATTTTAGTTATCTGTATCTCTGGGTTTAATTCTCTTATGTTTTGAATGTCATAAAAGTTCATTTCTTCAGATCTGCAAAGAGCACAGTGTTTCTAAAAATAGGCAAATAGAACCTGTAAATCATTTACCTTCTGAAGTCTAAGTATCTATAATTATGCTCTGCTTTTAAAAAGGAGGTAGCTACATTATCTGTGCCTTTTAAAGAAATGTTCAGGAATTTGGTTAAGGCAGTCAAATTTATAAGATGGTTAACTAGCTTAAAGCAGGCTATTTTGGGCTTCTATTAGTGATTTTGAATCTTCTGCTTTCATTCACTTTTCATTCATTTATTTCCAATGTTATCTGAGTTATGGGTCTATGTCCATCATAGATAACGTGCCTCTAGTTCAGCGCGTCTGTGTTCCTAGTAGAACCTAGCATCATCCATTCATTCAACAAATATTTGTAAGTGCCTGGTATGATCAAGACACTGCAGAAACAGCAGTTAAACAAAGACACCTGCCTCCTGGGAGCTTGTGTTTTAGTGATGAAGATAGACAATAAATAAGTAAAATAAGTATGCTGGTAGACTGTGATGGTAGATTGTGTGCTAAGAAAAAGCTAAGCAGAGAAATGTCCATAGGAAATCTGTCTGGGGTAGTGTGGGATTTCAAATGGCATAGCCAGAAAAGACCTCAGAGAGAAAAGATGAGTAAAGATGGGAGGGAAGGGGTGCATGCCAGGTAGATAGAAAGCACTCATGAATTGAATGAACCAGAGTCAACTGGTTCGTCAGCTCTCATTGTGTTTGGGATGTCTCCTCCCTTTGGGGGCTGATGTGTTTACACTGTAAATGGCTTGTAACTTTTGAATGGTGTCCTTATCCACAGCCTGTAAATAGCAATCCCGAATGCAGCTGATGTATATATCCACATCCTCAAGGATAAACAGCTCTGTACTGTCAGAAATTGAAAAGGCAGCTGTATGGGCATGTAAGGGTTAATATAGTAGATTGGACTGGTGACAGGTAAAGAGCACCACCTGAGGCTTTTTGGATATGGAATAGCACTATGCATAAGTAAAGAAGGTGAAATGGAAGTAATCAAAGAATTCCAAAAAGAAACAAAAGACAGAGAGGTCTCCCTATTGGGAGTTAAGGTTTTACACGCAAACCGCAACAAAACTCTGCATTGTAAACTAGTTTCCTCTCTCTGACATGCATATCTGTGGACTCTCCTCCACACTTATCTACTGGTCACATCCAAAATGCATGTTCTTGGAACAAACTACTGCCACGAGGAGGGACTTACTGCTCTTTTAGCTCTCCATGCCTTTTGCACGTGCTAGGTACTCCTGACCTTTGGCCTGCTGTTCATTCTTCGAAGGCTCAACTCAAAATTTCACCTTATCTGTCAAAACCCATTGAATTGTAACACTTAAGACTGGTGCATATCACTGTAGGTAAATTATAACTCCAAAAAAAAAAAAAAAAAAAGGAAAGAAAAAGAAAAAACCTCATCTCCTCTGAGAGCTTTCTTGGTATAACCCCCCATCCTTGTTCCCTATGTCAGCAGGGATGGCCACCAAGCCAGTTCCAGAGTCTGGGAGTGAGCTTCCTAGAGAGCCAAGGGGCCAAAGGGAGAATTTTTGGTGCATCTGGTAAAAATCCAGGTGAATTATTACTTTTCTACCCTTTCTGCATTCACATTCCTCCTTGTTTTTCCTTTCAAGAGTAGGCAGATAATTTCAGCTTCCTGGGCTTTTGTTCACTATTGAATTATTAACAATAAGTGTACATTTTAATATGTCCTCCATCCTTGCTAACTTCTGGGAACACTAATTCAAACTTTGCATCATAATTCTGACTTGTTCTATTCATCCACCCATCCACCTGTTCACCCATCTTCTAGCCAGCCACCTTGTAATGGTTTATAGCACAGCTCTGAACTCTGATAGCCTAGGTTGAAATTATGGCTTCTTCACTTACTGAGTAACTTTGAACAAGTTACTTAACTTTTTTGAAACTCAATTTACTCATCAGTAGAGTGGGATAGTAATAGTCTTTATTTCTGAGAGTTACTGGGAAAATGAAATGGGTTAATGCATATAAAATGCAGAGATGATACCAAGCACAGAGTGAGCACTCAACAACTCACAGGGAACATTCATTCATCAATCATTCACTGAGTATCTATCATATGCCAGAACTGAATTTGACACCATGGAAAAAAAATAATTAAGACAGGAACCCTAACCTTAAAAGCTGAGTTTATGAAGGAAGATTCACAGACAGACAGATAAATACAACAGAATGGATTGATGCTATGATGGGGCAAGTCCTACGTGCCATGGGAACCCAAAGAAAGAGTCCCCACCTTTCACTGGGAGACACAGCAGTGAAGGCTTCCCAGAGGTAGAGATATTGAACCAAGTCCTACAATTCTGGCCTCTTCTTTTTGTTCCCTCAGGTTCATATCACACTGATGTCTTTGTTCCTGACCCCAAATTCTCTTACTGATGTCCCGGACTGACATCCAGACTTTGGCATTCTTATTTCTGGTTGGTGTCCTGCATCCCCTGTGACTCCAAAAGGACTCAAGCCTTTACCCCCAAGAGTAGGCAAATAAGAACAATAGTTCTAGTAATACGATGATAACAAATGTTCAAGTTCCCATTTCATTCGGAGTAAAAGCAAAAGCCCTTCTAAAGGCTTCTAAGATCCTGTATCATCTGCCCCCATCATTTCTCTGGCCTCTCTATCATGTTCTTCCTTCCTTCTGCTCCAGCCAGCCCTTTTTGCTGCCCCTTGAAAATACCAGGCACACTCCCACTTCAGGGCCTTTGTATTGGATCTGACCTCTGTCCAAAGTATCCTTCCCTCTACATCTGCAAGGCTCACTCTCTCACCTTCAAGTCTTTGGTCACATGTCAACTTCTCAACTGACCACCCTATCTAAAATGCTTTGTTCTAAAGCACATATCATGTTTTATCATTCTCCATAATGGACTTATTTACTGTATTCATTATCTCTTTACTCCACTAGCTTGCAGGCCGCAGAAGTGAAAGGATATTTATGTTTTATTCACTGAATAGCCTGTGTCAGTGGTTAGCATATCGTGGGTGCTCAATCAATATGCAGTAAATGAGAGGATATTGCCATTAGCAGCCCAAGGGAAAGTTTATGAGGCCCCGCAAGTTAGAAAGCACAGAACTGCCTTTCTGACTTTTTAATTATTAAGCTGCACAAGTGTAAAAAACTCATTTTGATTTCACCCTTCAGTCCACAAAGCAATAAAGGTCCCTGAACTTGCTTAATGAGTCCATGAGAATGATGGCTAATTAATATAAGGCAGCTAGTTGTTCGGCCAAGTTGGCCACTAGGATCACCTGAAGAGCCCCTTAGAGGTGGAACAGGCCTGTCTCTGGCTCCCTGCATCTGTGCCCAGCTGGCTGTGCAAGACCAGAGGGGTATCTAAAGTGGAGGGAGAGCTCAGGCAGCTTCTACCTCAGTGTCTTTGACAGTTCCTGGTTGTCCTCTTGGCCAACAGGGAGCCTGGAACTTTCCCAGCCTGGGACCCTCAGCCTGGACCTTGGTTTGTTGGGTTCTTCAAAGACTGGTCCTAGAGCTATTTAATTAGAACTCAACTCTGTGATTCCATATATGCCCATGGGATAACTATATCTGAAACATGCTCTCTGGAGTCTTCCCTGGCCTGGCTTTTCCTGGCTGAAGAGCACTTAATCTCTCTTTTTACAGAAACTGATGTTCTGGCCACAAATCCCGAACAGATTGCACCAGGCAGAACTGGGTCTGCATCCAGCTGGGCCACTTACTGGCTAATTGACTTTGAACATGTGCTTCAACCTTTTGTCAATATTGAATTTTACTTGAGCCTGAAGAAAACATTGAGGGTTAAGAAGTACCCCTATCCTTTTGTACTTCAAAATCCCTTCACCCTTTTTTGTATTCCAGGAACAGCTAATCTCACAAAGAACAACTCTGACCTCTGACCTATCCCCACCCTTCCCAGAACTCTCCTAGATCCATTCCCTGTTTACCTGCTCCTATAAAACCCCAGACCCCCTTCCCTTTCATTGAGACAGTCCTAGTTAATGAACCTTCTCCCTATTGCAATAGCCTGAATAAAACTAGCCCCTTACTTGTCCAGTACATTTTGTCTTTGACATTTTTAAGCCTCAATTTCCCTATCTGTTAAAAGGAGATCCTTGTAACTACTTCCTAGAGATAACTGTGAAGATTAAATGAATAATGTGTGTAAAATGTAGTGAGCCTTCAATAAATATTTTGATGGAATTATTTCCTGTTGTTAATTCCCTCCAGCCCTATCTTACAGGCCTTGGTCTTTAGGGCTTCCTGTGCTGATTAATGTCTGATGGATGGTCTTAGTAACTTAAAACTTGCTATTATTACACATTTTCTGTTAATGATAGCATTTTTCTAGAAGCTTTTGAGGGATTTAGTCACATCTAACCCTACTCAACCACTGTGAGAAGTAAGGGAAATGATTCATTCTCAGAAATACCAAATAAAAGCTGTGCTGTCTAGTTAACAGTAGGTTTACAACCTATTGGAAATATGTACAACCTCCCTGCCCCCCAACCCCCCACCCCGCCACAATGCAGTCCCAAAGTCTTAGACACTTCACTTCCAGGTTCTTCCCCTCTCTGTTTCGAGGGCTTATTTTCACAGGTTTTTCATTGAGCATGTACCAAAGAACAAAGAAGTGACTGAAAGTCTCCCTGCGTCACCTCAGAGAATGTACATTTGTTCCCAATCAGACTACTTTTTGCCTTACATGGGCATAGGCGATGTCCAAGTAAGGCTGTAACCTCTGTAGTACTCAGCCAATGAGGAACCAGGGGAGGGACTTGCATGCATGAAGATAAATTGTCTGCTGTAACTGCCCAGAATATGCCTGTCCATCAGACACATGCTCTTGCAAGAAGGTTGATTAAAAATTAAAACCTTGCTTCACTGTGCTCAGACACTCTGTGTCCCTCCTTAGATTGGGTCAGTCGGCTTTTTACTCACAGCCACTATCAACCACCAAATACATCCTAAGAGCATGTCCCAAATGCTGTCTGAAAACACCATTCAGTGCTCCTTCTCCTTCCAGAAATGGAGTTTTGAACTGTTTCTCCAACCTGCCACATTATTCTCCAAGATCTGGCCTTGATTCTCCCTTCACATTTGATCCTTGGTAGGTTTTTCTGTGATGAGTGTTGCTTCTTGCCTATTGAGCTACATGTCTCTGTGTCCTAAAGGAGAGGCTACTTTAGCTCTGGGGAGAGCCAGAGCTAATATTCCCTCACTGTGCTTCTGCAGAACCTTGCCAGTAGTTGGAATTGGAATCCCCCCGGAGACCTTTTTTAATGCTCCTCATACCTACGTGGCAATTCAGGCCAACTAAATCATGGTCTCTGGATTGGGACAAGGGCACTGGTATTTTTAAAAAGGTCTCTAGATGTTTCCATATGCAGCCAAGATTGAGAACCATTGTTACACAGACTTCTATGGTATCAAACACCCTCTAGTATAATTTACTTTTCTGCCTTTCCTGCTAAACCAGAGTTCTTAATCTGCAATCCATGGACCTTTACACGATGATCAGGGATCTATGACCCAGAAAACATTTAGGCTCATTCATCCCTAATCCAAGAACTCCATGAGAACAAGGCTTGTAGTTTATCCATTACTGCAACCTCTGTGCTAACCTCTGCTCACTCAATAATGCAACATTTATGCAACAATGAATTGGATACTGAAGGACGGCACCTCAGGAGGCATTGCCCAGAAGTTCTTTGAGGAAAGAGGAGACTTAGGTTGAAGAACAATCTCATGCTTCACATGCCCAGAATAACAGTGGAATAGATTTTTCTGCTCCTGCATATGACCAAATACCAAATAAGGGTGGAATATATATATACATATACATATATATATATATATATATATATATATATACATATACATATATATATATATATACATATACATATATATATACATACATATATATATATATATACACACACACACACATATATATATATATATGGTCATATATATGCAGGAGCAGGTCATATTTGGTATTTGGTATTTGGTCATACATATGCAGGAGCAGAAAAATCTTTTTCCCTGTGCTTTCCTAGATTTAATGTCTGGGCCTATCAATCAAACTGATAAAAGAGTAATAAGAGAAAAAAGTTTTAATTCCATATCCATGCATGGAAGTTGACAAAGAAAAATGTGGCTCAAGGAAGCAGCCAGATGATTGAGGTTATATACCATCATCATAGGCCAAACAAAGGAAAGAGTTTCTGGGCTTATGGTCAGGGAGGCTGTGTTATGCCCAGAATTCGTGATCCCCAAAGACCACTAGGGAGCCGAGTCCGATGCAAAAGCAAAAGAGCCTTTATTCGAGCTAGCTCGAGCTCAATCCCCTACCTGCACCGATGCAGCGGTGAGATACCAGGGAGAGAGAGCGAGTTTCAAAAGGACAAAGGTTTTATTGGGGCCTAGGGGCAGTTGGTGACGTAATGGCTGTGGCCTCAGCTGATTGGCTGGGGAAGGGTCCGAGTCCTGATAGGCAGGTGAGGGGGCGGGTTACTCAAGGGGAGGAGGTGTGGTAAAGGTGAAGGACACAGAACAAGATGGAGTCGGCCGGTAGGCCCGCCCTTTCAGCTGGTTATGAGAAGGGGAGAGAAGGAATGTAATGCCCGATGTTCTAAAACCTCCCACAAAAGACCACCAGAGTCGTGAGTCAAAGCCAAGCGGCAAGGGTCGTTTATTGCAGGTTCGAACCTGGACCTCTGCGCACTCGTTGCCGGTGACATACAGAGGCCCCGATCAGAGTTGGTATAGGGTTTTTATAGACAGGGACAAACAGCATAGGTGAGTGAGGGTCCTGATAGGTAAATTCTAAAGTAAGGACATTTGTGGTTTTCTGACTGGGCGTCCTTTGTCTGTTACTTGTGGTGGGAGAGAGAGAAAAAAAGGGGAAGGGGATAGGTGAGGAATGTGTTAAACAAGCAAGATTACAGAAGCGAGAGACGCCAGTTAGTTTAAGTACAACTACTCATTCCATTACATTTAGGAAGGTTTACAACCCATTCTACTACACAGCGGGTTACATTCAGGAAAGGTCTCACAATGCTCATAGCAAACAGCAAGCAAAACAGACTTCTCAGCAATTGTATTTCTTATCAAAGATCCATAATAAACAGAAAAGAGAACCTAGCTTTAAACTAAGGTAGGGCTGTTATTTGGATTGTTCCTTTCATTCCCCCCTTTTTCTTGTGCCTAAAGAGCCAATCTTGGATCTTCAGTTTTCTATTTGTAATGTCTCGAGCGGTTGGTACTGAGTTCGTAAGACCATTAATTGTACAGCATTGAACCTGTCTTGGACAAAATTAATAATTCTGTTTATGATACAGGGGCCGAATGTGAGAGCGAGAAGTAGGATGGCCAGAGTTAGAGCCCCTGCAGTAATGAGTTCTCTTGCTGGTGTCTCCGCACGTATACCCAATCTCCGGGTCGGTAGTGATGCGGCTCAGGAGGGGGCCCATTCTTATAAATGTCTCTCAATCTGGGCCAAACTTCCTGGTGGGTGTGCTGGAGTTCCCTCAGGGAAATAAGAAGTTCATGATCATCAAATTCAGTTAACACATTAGACTATAGGTTGGGAATTATAGGGGGGCACTCCATACATGATTTCAAAGGGGGTTAATCCAAGTTTGTAAGGGGAGTTCCGCACCCTAAACAGAGCGTAGGGGAGTAAGACTACCCAGTTAGCGCCAGTCTCCATGGTCAATTTGGTTAGGGTCTCTTTTAGGGTTCTATTCATTCTTTCTACCTGTCCTGAACTTTGGGGTCTATATGCACAATGTAGTTTCCAATCGGCCCCAATAAACTGCGCTATCCCTTGTATTACCTTTGAAATGAATGCTGGTCCGTTGTCTGATCCTATTAGGGTAGGGAATCCATACCTGGGCATGATGTCTTCCAACATCTTCTTTGCTACTACCTGCGCAGTCTCATGCTTGGTGGGGAAGGCCTCTGTCCATCCTGAAAAGGTATCTATAAACACTAGCAAATATTTGTATCCATATTTTCCAGGCTTTACCTCGGTGAAGTCTACTTCCCAATAGGCTCCCGGCCTGGTTCCACGAGTTCTGGAGCCAGGGTTTTTCCCGTGGTTGGTGGCGTTGGTTAGTTGACAAGCTTTACAGCTAGTAACTATCTGTTCGATTTTTGTCCTAGAGTCTTTGATGGTGATCCTAGCATGTCTTATTAAGTCTTGCATTTTTCTCGTGCCCATATGAGTGGCTCGGTGCATTTTGGATAAGACTTTATTTCCCATTTCCTCTGGGAGGATTATGCTACAGTCTGCTGCTCTCCACCATCCGTTAAGGCACTGAGTCATAGGCAATTTTTGGATCCAGTCTAGGTCTTTTTTAGTGTAGGTGGGACTTTCTGGTAAACTAGCTGGACCGGGGTCTGGTAGGGTGGTCATTAAAGCACAGTCCACCTGTAAGGCCACCTCTCGGGCCACCTGGTCAGCCAAATTATTTCTTCTGGCCACCGGTGTGATCGGTTTTTGGTGGCCTGGGCAATGTATGATGGCTAGTCGTTTAGGCAGCCAGAGTGCTTTTAAAAGAGCCAATATTTCTTGTTTTTGATGGTTTTCCCCTCTGCAGTTAACAGTCCCCTCTCTCTGTATATAGCTCCATGTATGTGGGCCGTAGCAAAAGCATATCTGCTATCGGTGTACACATTTAGTCTCTTGTCTTTTCCCAAAGTCAGTGCCTTAGTTAAGGCCACAAGTTCAGCCCGTTGGGCAGAGGTGCCAGCTGGCAAAGGCTCTGCCCAAACAGTCTCAGTTTCAGTTGTGACTGCCGCCCCCGCGTACCTTTGACCCTGATGTATAAAGCTGCTGCCGTCAGTGAACCAGGTAACTTCAGCGTCCAGCAGCGGATGATCCTGTAAATCTTCCCGAGCTCCATGAACCTGTGCCAATATCTCAGTGCAGTCATGGAGAGGGGTATCTAAGTCCGGGTCTGGTAACAGGGAGGCAGGGTTTAGTGTTCGGGTGGGAGCATAAATGATTCTGAGGGGATTTAATAATAGTCCCTGGTAGTGAACCAGTCGGGCGTTACTAATCCATCGGTCAGGAGGTTGTTTGAGGACTCCTTCTATGGCATGAGGGGTTGTGATATGTAACTCTTGTCCCATAGTTAACTTATCAGCATCCTTTACCATTAGAGCTGTAGCAGCGATCATACGGAGGCAAGGGGGCCAGCCAGCCGCTACTGGGTCCAGTCTTTTTGAAAGATAGGCAACGGGCCTGGGCCATGGGCCAAGGAGTTGCGTCAGCACTGCTTTGGCTACCCCTTTATTTTCATCTACGAAGAGATGAAAGGGTTTGGAGACATCGGGGAGCCCTAAGGCTGGTGCCGACAACAGGGCGAGTTTAATTTGCTGGAAAGCCTGCTCAGTTTCCTCTGTCCACTCAAAGGGCGCCTGTTCTCGGGTGACCAAGTAAAGAGGCTTGGCCATCTCGGCGAACCGAGGTATCCACAAGCGGCAGAACCCGGCCGATCCCAGGAACTCTCTTACCTGCCTTCGGGTCGTGGGTCGGGGGATGCGGAGAACGGTTTCCTTCCGTGCATCAGTGAGCCATCGTTGGCCTTCCCTTAACAGATACCCCAAGTAGGTTACCTCGGATCTGCAAATTTGGGCTTTCTTTGCTGAAGCCCGGTACCCCAGGGCACCAAGTGTCCGGAGGAGATTTTTGGTGCCTTGCAAGCAAGCTTCGGCAGTCTCAGCGGCGATTAAAAGATCGTCAACGTACTGCAAGAGAGTCACTTCAGGGTTTTGATTCCGGTACTCACCCAGATCCTCGTGGAGTGAGTGCCTCATCGAACAAGGTGGGTGAGTTTTTAAATCCTTGGGGGAGCCGGGTCCAGGTGAGTTGCCCATTTATGCCTCTCTCAGGGTCTGACCACTCGAAGGCGAAGAGCTCTTGGCTTTTGGGGGCCAGAGGCAGGCTGAAAAAAGCATCTTTTAAATCAAGGACCGTATACCATTGTTTTTCTGGACTGAGGGCACTTAGGAGGGTATAGGGGTTGGGTACTGTTGGGTGTATGTCCATGACTCGGCAGTTAACTTCTCTCAGGTCTTGTACCGGACGGTAGTCTGCACTGTTAGATTTTCGTACGGGCAGCAGGGGGGTGTTCCAGGCTGAATGGCAGGGACGCAAGATGCCTAAGTCTAGGAGGCGACGGATATGTGGTGTGATGCCCTTTTTGGCCTCCATTGACATCGGGTATTGTCGGACCCGGACTGGATCTGCCCCCGGCTTCAGCTCTATGAATAGAGCTGGGCGATGTTTAGCCAACCCCATACCCCCGGTTTCAGCCCATGCTTCTGGAAACTGCTGGAGCCAGGGCTCTATGTTTTGACTTTGTGAGGGTGGCCCTTGATGGAGTCGATATTCATCTTCTAATCTTAGAGTAAGTATGGTAATGGGTTGGTTGTGCGGACCAGTCACTTGGGGGCCCCCTGGCGTAAAATGAATCTGGGCCCCCATTTTAGTGAGTAAGTCTCTTCCTAATAAGGGGCACGGGCTGTCAGGGATGACTAGGAAGGAATGGGTGACCTTTCCATTTCCTAGGTCCACAGTTCTCTGGGTGGTCCAGGGATATTTTCTTATTCCAGTAGCCCCTTGGACCCAGGAAGATTTTTCAGAGATTTTTCCATGGGGTCTGATCAAGACCGAATGTTGTGCCCCTGTGTCGACTAAGAATTGAACTGGGTTCCCCTCCACTTGTAGCGTTACCCTAGGTTCGGGGAGGGGATCCGAACCCCGTCCCCCCTATTCTGCATCTTGAGTGAAGAGGGCGGGTGTGGTTTTTGGCGGCCACGGTTTTTGTCCATGATGTGGCTTTTTCTTTTTAGGGCATGCTCGAGCCCAGTGGCCTTTTTCTTTGCAATAGGCGCATTGGTCCTTATCTAGGGGCTGGTGTTTATCCAGGGGCTTTTGGACAACAGTAGCCAGGACTTTGGTCATTTTCTCGGTGGCTTTAAGTTGCCTGTCCTCTGGAGTCTCTCTATTATTATAGACACGCTGGGCAATGCGGAGTAAGTCCTGAATCTGTTTTCCCTCCAGGTCCTCTAGCTTCTGGAGTTTCTTTTTAATATCAGTGGCTGCTTGATTTACAAAGGCCATTACAACAGCAGCTTGATTTTCGGGGGCCTCGGGGTTCATGGGGGTATACTGTCTGAAGGTTTCCATTAATCTTTCTAAATAAGCGGCAGGGCTCTCTGTCTTACCTTGTATTATTGAATACACTTTTGCCAAATTAGTGGGCTTGCGTGCAGCAGCCCGGAGACCCGCCATTAGAGTCTGGCGATAAATGCGCAGCCGTCCCCTACCTTCTGCCGTGTTGTAGTCCCAGCCATCCTGTGGGGGTCGGGTCAAGGGAAAAGCTGCGTTAATGAGATCAAGGTTAGCAGTGGGTTGGCCGTCATCCCCAGGAACCAGCTTTCTTGCTTCCAATTGAATTCTTTCTCGCTCCTCGGTAGTGAACAGGATTCGGAGGAGCTGCTGACAATCATCCCAGGTGGGTTGGTGAGTAAACATAACGCTGTCTAAGAGACTTATTAAATCTTTAGGGTTGTCAGAAAATCGGGCATTCTGGGTTTTCCAGTTATATAGGTCACTAGTAGAGAAGGGCCAATATTGGAGTCGGGGATTCCCCGTATCATCGGGAGGCCCTATTTCCCATAAGGGTAAAGCTACGGTGGAGTCAGGAAGGCGAAGTCCTGGCTCACGTGGGGCCCGCCTACGGGTATGTCCGGCCGGCCCTTGGACTTTGCCCCCATTAGGCATGGGCGCGGGTTGAGCCTCCCTATTCTCCAGTTCTCCTATGGGCTGGGCTACGGGAGGCTCTGCCGGCGCAGCAGGGATAGGGGCAGCTTGCGGAATGCGAGGAGGAACCTGGTAAGGGGGAGGGTCGAGAAAAGGCAAATCTTGGCTGTCGGGGAGAACAGGGGGTGCAGCTGGAGTTGGCGACTTGGGAGGGCTGATAGGTTTAGCCGCTAGGATTTGGCATGACTCTGCTATTAAGGAAGAGGCCATCCAAGGAGGAGGGTTTTCTACTAAATCTTGCCACACCAGAATATAGGGAATCTGATCCGAGTGACCTTCTTTCCCTGGTAGGAAAATTTTTGATTTTACTTTAAGGACCACAGGGAGGCAGAAGGTTCCCTCTGTAGGCCAATTAACCCCAAAAGGTGGGCCATTCAGAGCGGCAATAGGTAATTAACTTCCTTTTGTGAATGTCTAGGCTTAAGCTGTGTCCTCTAGCTTTTACGTCCCTGAAATTGGCGAGGAGGAGGGAGAGAGGGGTGCTCTGCGTTTGGCCCATATTATAATTCTGAGGAAGAGGAGAGGAGAAAAGGGGGGGGCACCGCTGGCCAGGGGGCAGGAAGGAAAGCCGCAGGGAGCTGAGAAAGGAGGAGAGAGAAACAAAGGATGGAATAATTAATTCTGATCAGCCGAGAAAACACTTAATTCCAATAAAACATCCGACCTATGAAAGAAAAGCAAGAACTAACAAAAATCTTTCGCAGCGGTTCCAACTTTCTTGGCTAGCCCGACAGAGAGGGTTACGGCGGTATTTACAAGGGCCCCGGGGTGACAATACATTTAGACTGACAAAGAAGCACTCTTTAGACTGACAAAGAAGCACTCGCGTACTCGCCCGTCCGAGTCCCTCGCGGGAACTTAGGTGCCTCTTAGCATGGGCGGGCAGGTATAAACCCCCTGCTCGGATCAAAAAGATTTTGACCGCCTTAAGCCGTATGAGGATCACCGCGGAAATCGGGTTAGAGCCCACTCGAATCCCGTAGCTTATGCTGTGGGACTACACATAAGAAGCACTCGCGTACTCGCCCGTCCGCGTCCCTCGCGGGAACTTAGGTGCCTCTTAGCATGGGCGGGCAGGTATAAACCCCCTGCTCGGATCAAAGAGATTTTGACCGCCTTAAGCCGTATGAGGATCACCGCGGAAATCGGGTTAGAGCCCACTCGAATCCCGTAGCTTATGCTGTGGGACTACACATAGGGTAAGTCAGGCGCGTGCCCCTGACTCCCAACAATCATTCCATTCAACAGACAGACACACAGACATACATCACATCAAAATACCGGTAATAATTGGCATGCCTAGATGGTTTTTCTTCTTTTTTTTTTTAGACGCCTAGAGATATTTTTAGCACTCTGGAGGTTCATAAAGAAAATGAAAGTATTTAGTTCGCAGGCGCGTTGGGCGTAAACAGCCCCCAGAAAAGAATCCAGATGGGCCAAGGAGCCCCAGATGGACCGACCTGGTCCCAGATGGGCCAAACAGCCCCAGATGGGCCAAACAGCCCCAGATGGACCAACCTGGTCCTCAGATGGGCCAAACAGCCCCAGATGGGCCAAACAGCCCCAGATGGACCAACCTGGTCCTCAGATGGGCCAAGGAGCCCCAGATGTCAGTGGACGTCTCCAACTGACCCCGGCTGGGTGCCCTATAGCGCGTCCGCCAGGGTCACACCAGCTTCCAGACAGAACCGGTTCTCCAGAGAAGAAGCACAGATTAGAGAGAAAAGGAAGAACGTTAGAGCCGGCTTACTTACCGATCGGAATCAGATACGACCCATTGATCAGAAGTCTGGTGAGCTCGGGGGAGATCTCGGTGGAACCTCCAAATGTAATGCCCGATGTTCTAAAACCTCCCACAAAAGACCACCAGAGTCGTGAGTCAAAGCCAAGCGGCAAGGGTCGTTTATTGCAGGTTCGAACCTGGACCTCTGCGCACTCGTTGCCGGTGACATACAGAGGCCCCGATCAGAGTTGGTATAGGGTTTTTATAGACAGGGACAAACAGCATAGGTGAGTGAGGGTCCTGATAGGTAAATTCTAAAGTAAGGACATTTGTGGTTTTCTGACTGGGCGTCCTTTGTCTGTTACTTGTGGTGGGAGAGAGAGAAAAAAAGGGGAAGGGGATAGGTGAGGAATGTGTTAAACAAGCAAGATTACAGAAGCGAGAGACGCCAGTTAGTTTAAGTACAACTACTCATTCCATTACATTTAGGAAGGTTTACAACCCATTCTACTACACAGCGGGTTACATTCAGGAAAGGTCTCACAATGCTCATAGCAAACAGCAAGCAAAACAGACTTCTCAGCAATTGTATTTCTTATCAAAGATCCATAATAAACAGAAAAGAGAACCTAGCTTTAAACTAAGGTAGGGCTGTTATTTGGATTGTTCCTTTCAGGAAATGTATGGCAAATAAGGGTTGTCAGGTTACACCCATGTAAGTCTCTCAGGAGATATTATCTCTGAGAGTAGCTCTCTTCCTAATATGGAGACATCTTTATATGGACATTTCCTTTACAAGTATAAATTTCCTTTATAAAAAGAGAAATTTATACTCTATTTTTTGGTAGTCAGGGGGAGGCAAAGAGCTCTTCCTGTGTCTGCTGATTCTCAATTCTTTTAGCTCAAAATAATCCCATACACCAAAGAGACATATTTGGGGATTGCATATTTGGGTACCCTTCATATGTTTACTGAGGGGTTGGATCCTGATCAAATTGTAATTGTTTGAAAGTTCACAGCATCTGAAGAATCATCCTAAGTTCCATATGTTTGCCCAGGTTAATTCATTATAAGTTGATTTAAATATTCATCTATTTCCCTTTTTCTTTCACCTTAATAGGATAATAAGAGTTGCAGAGAAGTTTTGAAATGAAAATGCTTTAAAATTCATTCTGTGTATTTGAGCTGAAGGGGAGCAGACTATGTAACCTGAAAACATGTCCCTTGAACAGATGGATTATTTTGAGCTGAAGTCAATAAAAATCCAGCAGACTCCAGAAAAACTTCTACCTCTCCCTTAACTGTCCAGAAAATTTTATATAGGGGGCCTGGCTCGGGGTGGGGGTGGGGGGAGAGAGAGAGAGAGAGAGGGAGACAGCTATTACCAGAGATCACTTTTACCTGAAGGACCTACCTGTACAGTAGAGCAAACATCTAATTAGCAAACATCTGCTCTTCCTATTGTCCTGTGAATTAACCCCCCTCCCCTGTGAAGCCCAGGCCTCTACCCCATTCCTTAGTTCAAAATGCCTGGAAACCACAATTGCTGGACTTGTCCTTGGGTCTTAGAGTCTTATGGGCACCACGTATGTGTGTAATTAAACTTGTTTTATTCCTATTAATCTATAATTTGTTTATTAGACCAGCCAAAGAATCACAAAAGACAGAGGAAAAAAATTTTCCTCCCCAATGGATCCTAATCAACTGTAGTGTCACTATTATAACTGGTGTGGAATGCTGCACAATTAACAGATCAAATGTGATCACACCTCTGCCTGTTTTCTAACAATTTGCCTGAGGCCCCATCTGCCTTACTAGCAGGAAGCACAGAATCTCCTTCCCTGAACTGTCCACAAACTGTGAGGGGAGAGTTATAAGTAGGGATGGGGGCATCTCACTTCATCCAAAGAGGAAATCAGTCCAGTTTCCACATTCTTACTGTAGCAGGGAGTACCTGTATTAATCATGCCTTTTTATTTTCATTTCCAATGCTTTGACAACTTGGGACCTTGCTAACTGTAGACTGTCCCTCCCAGGGCCAGCCTAGAGGTAGCAGACTTGCTAGGAGTTCTTTCATATGCAGGCTAACCAATCCAGACCCCACACCCCCACCACCTCCTTCCTCTATCAGCCTCTCCCACTCAGAGCCACTATTCTGCCCTAATCACCTGAGGACCGGGAACCAGACAAGGAAAGACAGTCCCTACCCTGAAAGCCCCAGAGCCCACTGAAATTGTTCAAACTAGCTAATAATCCTCAGCCTGCTTACACTGCCTCACCTGTTTCTTCCCATTGAAACCACAATAAACACACTTGCCCCACATTTTTCCTGTTTTGCCTCTGACCAACGCTGGTGCTTCCCCTTGGGCTTCCCTCACCCCCTACTGTGGTAGGGCATGCTCCCTTCTCTTGGGAACTATGAGTAATTGTCTTTTTATTGGCAATTGTTTCCTGATCTATTGGTCTCACTATTCTTGAATGATAATAAGACATACATTTTAAAGCCCACCAGAGGGGCACCTGGGTGGCCCACCTGGTTAAGCGTCCAACTCTTAGTTTCAGCTCAGGTTATGATCTCACAGTTCTTGATATCAAGCCCCGTATGGGGCTCTTGGCTGACAGTGCAGAGCCTGTTTGGGGTTGTCTCTCAATCTCTCTCTCTCTCTCTCTGCCCCTCCCCTGCTCATCGCATGCATGCACCCCACCATCTCTCTGTCTCTCTCTCAAAATAAATAAATAAACATTAAAAACAAACAAACAAAACAAACAAACAAAAAAACCCCACAGAGTCTGGTGAGTCCAGCAGGCTATTGCTTCCAAGAGCATCAGCATTGAAAATGGATATTACAAAGTCCAAGATGCCATGGCAGTCCCCTACTGCCATGATGGCAATGTGTTTCAGATCTCAACCAAGACTGTGGGAAATCCTGGGGGCAGAGCCCAGCAGAGCCAAGGATGCTTCACATCTGGGATCCCAAGAGGGCAGAGGTTTAGCACTTCCAGTCTGCATATCCAAGAACCTCCTGAGGGCAAGTCTGCCTGGTGGAAGCCTGAGATCTAACACTGGCCTCCCTGGGGATCCATAACTATCTAATGAGGAGGCTGTCTTCAGATGATACACTACTCCAGTGATTTACCCTTCTAAGGGAGTATTTTATGGGAATTTCCAGCATTTCTTTTGCTATAAAAAGAGAACTATCCCCCTAAATGTATCCTAATTTCATATAGGTGTTTTATAACTTATTAGAACATCTAATTTATGAAAGAACAGCTTGTAAAATAACCTTCATTACTTCCTCATCGCGTCCTTCCACAGCCTCATTATTGGACTATTATCATTCCCGAAAACTCCCTTTCTTCTCATCTCCTACCTACAGTGGCCAAAGCTTCCAAACTGACCCTTTCTCTGCTAGTCTTGACTCCTCCATCAGCATCAGCCTTGTTCCCTTTTCCTGCACCCTGGCGCATTTGGGGTTCCCCACAAACGCAAACTTTAGCTTTCAAAAAGGCTTAAAGACCAGTGTCAGGCCCAACATTTGAGTTTTAGGTTTGTGCTGCTTTAAGAATCGAAACAGTGATATGGGTTAAAATCGGTTTTGAACTGGCCAGAGAACCTAGTCAACATTTAAACAAGTGTGTTTCTAGGAGAAAATGTGTCCCAAATTCCAAGCAAGTGATATACAAATGAAGTTTCAGAACCTAACACTATCTGCAAGCTAGGGATGGCCAGTCCCTACAGCCTCTGGCCAGTGGCAAAGGGGGTGCCGTGGAATGAACACTGCCCTAGGAGGCTGGGCTTCTATTCCTAACTCTGCCACTAGGAAAACTCATCTGTAAAACTGGCATACTACCTTTAATACCTTCCTTGCCAGAAATTAAGAGAATGGACCCAATTGTCTCTTATAGTTCTAATAATAATATAAAATTAAAGTCAAGCTCCAAGAGGTTCATTTCCTGTGGTGAAGAATTCCTGCATTGAATGATTTATGGAAAATTTTGGGAGTGAGGGTGGTTTGACACCAACTGAAAGGATCCACCTTCCCAGCAGAGTTTATTAATTCAAGGATCACAGCAGAGAGGAGAATGGGGGGTGGGCTGAGGGCTTTGAGAGTGGTTGGGCCTGAGACCCCAAGGTTCACAAAGGAACCAGGGCTGACCAATTTATTTCTTGCCATAGTTTCTTTTTTCTCAAATCAAGTGCCCTATTGCATCTCAATGGTCTCAAAGTAGCCATTTGCCTTCATTCCAAAGAGCAGTCATTTGCCACCTGCGGGTTTGTATTAACATAAACTATGCAGACAGCCTTTTGTTCTAGAACAAAAAGCCTTTCTGTAGGGTTGCTTAAGGCAATCAGACATTCTGCTTAAGAAAAGCTTAATTAATCCACTGCAGAAAATACACTGACATTCTGCTCCAAGTACTGATGAAGGAAAATAATCTTGAATGGGTTTGTAACTGGTTCATTTACACAATTTTTGGGTTTTTTGTTGTTTGTTTTTTAAAGGATTCAGTGAGCTTTTACAGTTCAGGGGCCTCAGGTTAGTAAAAATTGCTCTGGGTGAGATGTTAAACATTGACACTAATGCACATTATCTTTCCAGAGTGTTTATGACAAACATTCAAGCTGCTGCTGCTGATTCCTTAAGGGACATTAGGCTATTAAATGTCAAGACCTATATTTACATTTCTATTTTCATTTTGCTAATTATCACTTTACAGAACTTGTTGTGATTGACTCTCATCAACACATCGAAAAAGGAACAGACTTCAAGGAGAACTTTTGTTTAAACAAATCACTGGACTGGAGTGCATGGAGTGGCAGGCCTTGGCAAAGGCCTGGAGGTGGGAGAGACCATGACTAAGGAGACTGGGGTTAATAAAACCCAGTAAACAGAGCAATAGAGGTCTTGGAACTCAGAAGTCATATGTTCAAGTCCCAGCTGGGTAGGATGAAGTGACTAGATCATTTATCTCATTTATCATTCAACCCAGGGGCACATTTGATAGTTTGATAGTAAGAGCAGGTGCTAACTAGGTGGCAGACCAGGACTAAAGAACAGAAATTTTCTTTGGGAAAATCAGAATGAGTGGTCACCACACTACTTGGCTCCTTAGCAGTTGTGTGATAGTGGAGAGTCCAAGAGTTGTTTGACCTTTCTGAGCCTATTTCTCAGCTTTAAATGAAGATAACAATGTCCTGTAGGATTTTTTTTTAAGTTTATTTATTTATTTTGAGAGAAATAAAGAGTGAGCAGGAGAGGGGCAGAGAGAGAGAGAGGGAGAGAGAATCCTAAGCAGGCTCCATGCCCAGAGCAAAGCCTGACTTGGGACTGGATCTAACAACCGTGAGATCATGACCTGAGCTGAAATCAAGACTTGGTCGCTTAACCAACAGAACCACCCCTGCAGGACTTTTATACTTACTGGTCTTGGAGATACACATTAGTGCACTTTATAATTTGTAAAACTTGATAGTAATGTGAGGTACTATCATAGCTGATAAAGCAAAGACAAATTTACTGCTTGCTGCTGAGAGACTGAATATATGAACAATGGCCAAACCATATATAAAAACAGAACTTTGACCCAAAACAACTTGCCCAGGAAACCAACCCTTTTTCTACAATAAACAGACTAAGAAGCCAGGCTACTGTTAGATTTGCAGGAAGCCAGATTGCTATCTCTAGTGAAAATCCAGGAAGTGAAACACTAACTTCTGTAATAATCAGCCCCAAATGGCCAGGACTTGATTAAGAATTAACAGTTTCCCTAATGTGTCTCTACTTACAACAGGACTATAGCAGGATTCTCATGCATACAGAGATGGGACACCAAGACTCTTCTTTCCAGGAAGCAGCTTTATTCGTTCTGCCGTCATGGGCTCAGTGGGTTCGTACCCGAAAAACTGAGCCCCGAGTGCAGTGGGGTGTAGACCTTTATGCAATTTCTGCTTCTTTGTCTCCCATATATTGTGATATATAGTCTGATTGAACAGAGTCCAAGTTACAAGTGTCAGAGTTATGCATGCATGTATAGGAATTGATTGGGCCATGTTGCTTGTTACCTTCCTTTGTTCCGAGAAGGCCTCCACCACGTTCCTCAGGAAGCGGCTTTACCAGAGGACCAATTGGAGAAAAACAAACTTGCATCCCTCATCCCTAACCAATCACACAGGATGTTGCATTTCTTACTAGGCAGCCTACACTTCCTCAAGCTAACAGCTTTCAGTTAGAGAAACCTGAAGCCTTCCTTCTTTTCCATTGAAAAGCTATCCCATTCTTCCATCTGCCTTTGAGTTTCTGCCAAAACACAAAGGACAGTGGTTGACTCTCTGACCACATAGCAAACTCTAAGTAAAGAGCCTTTGCTTTCATTTAGTTGATCTTGATTTATTGCCACATCCGATATTTACATAGAAAACTTTGGGTCACAAGATATTGAATGGAACTTTCACTGTTAGAATGGTCAGAAAAACCCTAAAGCTGAGGAAAATAGGTGCTAAGAATAGCCAAAGGATTGAAAGGAGTCCAACAGATCCTGCTACCATTCTGTTATCATTTCCTACAGCCTAAATCTAGAGTAGAACTATTTCCAGAGTAGCAGAATGACCCTAGAGGAATGCCAAGTCTTCTCAGGCAAGGATATTTGCATTTTCTGTGCTAACTGACTCCACATAAAATAGTAGAACTTGAGACTTGTCACTGGTACCCTGGGTAGGCAGCTGTCTGCTGGTGAGAGGATCCTAGCCCAGAAGGGGCTGAGGGTGGTAGTCAGAAAGGGTTCTTTTGGAAGAGGTCATCTTGCCTTTGGTGAATGGTCATTCAAAATAAAGATTACATTTCCCATGTCCCTCCACCTAGATGTGCTTAGTTCTGGCTGATGAAATGTGCAGCATCTGTGCAGTACAGAGATCATGAAGGGCCTCTATCCCCACAAAGGTTTTTGTTTTCTCCCTGTAGTCCCTGCTCTGCCTTATCCAATCCTGGTGGATACAGAAGCAGAGTAAGGAGGAGGATTCTCTTTCCCCAGTGCAGGCCCCTTGGTCATACCCAAGCTGAGGAGGAGGGAAAGAGCATTGAGTTGGATGTGAAATCAAAGCTTCCCATTACACTGGACTAGACTAGACTTTTTTTAAAAAAATGTTTTTTTTTTTTATTTTGAGAGAGTGGGGAGGGGCAGAGAGAGAGGGAGAGAGAGAGAATCACAAGCAGGCCTTGCACTGACAGTGCAGAGCCCCATACGGGGCTCAGTCCCACAGTCCATGAGATCATGACCTGAGCCAAAATCAAGTAGACTTTTTTTTTAATTTTTATTTTAGAGAGTGAGAGAGTGTGGATGGGGGAGGGGACGGAAAGAGAGAGAGAGAGAGAGAGAGAGGGAGGGAGGGAGGGAGGGAGGGAGGGAGGGAGGGAGAGAATCATCAAGCAGGCAGCTTCTATCCTCAAACTCTTCCCTACATTTTTTAATGTTTAAACTGTAATCTCTGTGCAGATATCTAGCAAAATGGAAGCTTGAAAATGGAATTGCAGCTTTCTAAGCATTAAGAAAGTAGGAAACTAATTTGTTTTACATATTTTGAATCTTTGAGTTTAAATGTAATGATGGTTTAAGTGATCGCCGATTTTGAGATAGATGCTGACACCTACTGGCCAAATTTGATATTAAATGCTTGACATGTTTTGACCAAGAAAAAGAAAAGTTCCTGGTTCTTGGAGAGGAAAATTTGGAAGGAAAAGGTGGGGGAGGGGGGGGGTGGTGTGGAAATCCTGGCTCCAGGTGGGTAGGAGTATGGCCACTGGGAAATGGAGACACGAGTGTGAAAAAAGACCTAAGGAAAAGAATCATGGGGTAGCTTCTGAAATGTCATCAAAAGCTGACCCCAGAACTCCTGGTTTGCCTACCTTAAGTCCTTCCTCTCCTTGAGTTTTTCACTTGGCATTCTAAGTGATTTTATTCCAGGTGCACAGTTCCATTTTCAAACTAGACTGGAAAAGAACCAGCCTCCAAGCCACCAAACACAAGTCCCCCTGCATCTTTTTCTGTGCATCCCTGTGATGATCCCAATGATCACCAACATTATTATTGTTGACATGTTTGTATGCTTACTCTGTGCTATCATGCTAAGTGCTTTATAAGTGCACAGAGCCTGGATTTGGGCTACCTGGGTTCCAATACTGACTCTAGCAATTACAAGTTATATGACTGGTCAAATGACTTAATCTCTCTTTCTTTGTCTCTAAAATGGAGACAACAATAATGCCTACCACATAGAGTTCTTGTGAAGTTTTAAAGAGTTTGCATATGTAAAGTGCTCAAAACAATGCCTGATACATCTCAAGGGCTATAAAAGTGTCAGTTATTCTTACCTTACTTCATCTTTACAATGATGCTGTAAAATAAATACTGGCATTTTTAAAATGAGGGAACTGAGGCTTAGTGTACAAGTTAGAAATGCTTTTGGCTTCAAATAACTGAACACTTAATTAACAATGGCTCAATAAATTTCCTTCCCCCTCCCCTCTCCTCCCACTCCCCTGTCTCCCTCAACACCAGTCCAGGGATGATTGCCCGCTGGCACTGGCTAATGGCTCTGTGATACTGGGGCTGCTGTCTTGGAGATTATTTAGGTTTCTCCCTCAGGATCACAAGATGATTGTCCAATTCCAGGCATCATGTCTGTTCAGCAAGATTGGGGATAGAAAAGGAAACTGGGGGCATTGGCTCCATCTGCCATTTTATTAGAAAAGCAAAGATTCCCAGAAACTCTCCCATTAACTTCTATTACTTGTGTTCCATTGACAAGAACTGTGTCCCCCTTGGTCACTCCTGGCTAAGAAAGAGTGTGAGACAGTGAGTATTTAACTTTTTCTGATCTTTTGTAGAAGGCAGCAAGCGAGAAGGGTGTTGGGAATGACTACTTAATCAACCAGCCATCTATATCTGCCACACCTTAGGATAAATCACTTGATAAAACCATATCACTACTAAGTGGTGGTGCCAGCATTCAAGCCCAGACAGTCTGGCTTCTTGTGTCTTAAATACCATCTTATATTAATATTATGATGGATAGTCTCCATTTGCCCCTGCAGATCCACTCTTCCTATTCTCTATCTTCATGTGGTCTTGAAATTCTGTTCTCTAAAAGCTGTAATACATGGGCCCATGTGCCCTCAGATTTATCATCTGGGTCAGCCAATGGTATCGGAAGATGGGAGGAAAGAGAGGTATTTGCTCCCTCAGCTCTCTTTTTGTCAGGCTCTGGTTTAGCAGAGGGTATGTTCCTCTACTGAAGACCACGGCACGCCGGCAGCTACTCTCCTACTGGTATCCACTAATACCATTCCTTCCTTTGCCTTGTCAGGCCTAGGGGTAGTAATGGCTTTCTACTATTGATAATCCCTTGCTGATTCTCTTAATCCTGACAGAACAGATTAGGTTGCCATCTGTTTCCTGCAAGAACCCTGACAAATACCTTACATTTACATAATGCCCTATAATATCCTTTTATGTATAGTCTCTTAAGGGGTCTTATTCTATTGAGATTTCAACCTCTAGCCTTGCCCCCACACATCTTTCTAGTATCCCAGCTTCTCATAACAGCATACTCTATCAACATACATACAACAACTTTCCTGTAGGATAAGGAAGGCTTGGCCCCAAAAGGTATGCAGGAGAGAATTATACTTACATGGCTTCCTTCACAAATCCAGCCTGACATAGTTCACTTTATAAAGTCTGATTTTCCTGGTATCTTACATCTCTCCAAGGCTGTCCTGCTTAATTGGAATCCCAGTCGTTGGTCTGGTCTTTCTAACAGGAAGTCCAGCTTCTTTGTCTTCTCCCTTTTTCTTTCATCCTTTGCTCCTAAGCTTGGCCCAATGTAACTCTCATAAGCCTCTTTCTTCCTCTGTCTGGGTCCAATTCACCTAGCATTTCCCATTCTTAGCTATTTCGCTTCTTTCTGCTTGTCTCCTTCCTCCAATCCACGCTTCTCTCCTTTTCCCTTCTCCCTGGCTTGCATCTGGAACATGGCACCCCTGCAAACCTCATTTCCAGGTCTACTATCTCACTGTTTGTCAATCATTGGCAGACCATCACGCCATGTGTGAGAGAGAGTTCACTTATTTCATTTTATGAGTATTAGCATTGTAATAGGGCAGGCCTTAGATAAAAATAATTATGAAATAAATATGAAAATTAAATATCGGGGCCCTCGGTTGGCTTAGTTGGTACAGCATGTGACTCTCAATCTCTACGTTGGTCATGGAGTCTACTTAAAAATTAATTAATTAACTAATTAATTATTTTTTTTCAATATATGAAGTTTATTGTCAAATTGGTTTCCATACAACACCCAGTGCTCATCCCTAAAGGTGCCCTCCTCAATACCCATCACCCACCCTCCCCTCCCTCCCACCCCCCATTAACTAATTAATTAATTGATTGATTAACTAAATAAAATAAATATAAAAATAAATATTACTCAACTCTAAAATACCACACATGGATAGGAGCCTATTCTGTTCATTCACAAGAGCTATTTGTTTTTATTATGGTATAACATATATAACATAAAATTTACCATTTTAACGATTTTTGAGTGTACCGTTCTATGGCATTAAGTTCATTCGCACTGTTGTGAAGCCATCAGCACGCCACCATCCACCACCAGAACTTTTTCATTTTCCCCAACTGAAACTCTGTACTCATCAACTAACACCTCATTCCTTGCTCCTCCAGTCCCCAGCAACCATCATTCTATTTTTTGTCTTTATGATTTTGATTCAGAGTAGACCTATTTTGTACTGTTCAGAACAAGCTCAGAATCACTACATGTGAGTTGCAAGTGTTACATAGAGATGTGTATTCAGGGAGGGCCATTGTTGGGGGTCTGCTGCAGACAGAACGGCCTGCCTGTGGCAATGCTCAGGATTGCCTGAATGACCGCTGCAAGGGTGTCAAAGGGTGACGTTCAGTCCGGAGACAGAGGGCACTCCTACTCCCGACCCCAACCCCCAACCCCACCCCTGCAAGCTCTCTTCCGACTCTTCAATTTCATGACAAGGAAACTTGGACTGAGTAATAGAAATGTGTTAATAGGAAACACAAGTTGGCTATGTTACTATAGCCAGTATGTCCATACAGGAGTTACTGACAATTAATGCCAGATTTGTGCAAAATAATATCAATAACATCTAGTCTTTTGATTAAGGCAAGTACCCCCTGCTCCCCAAAATAGGAATGAGCAATGTAGAATTGGTGAGGGTAGGCAAATTATGGCAAGAGTAGCAAAGAGGAAGCCTGTAGGCCAGATTCAGATGAGAGTTGTCCTGTTTGTCCTGCATGATGTATTTTTAAATGTGTTTAGTTAGCAGATTTAAACATCTGATTTCTGGTTTTACTTGAAAAATCTAGCAACACTGGGCCTGCAATCCTGCCTGGCAAGAACATAAATCTCCCCATTCCTTGTTGCCCTACAGCCACGCCCTGGGAGCATTTGAGTTTGCAACACTTGCTCTTTGGGATCTTAGGGTCAATAAGGATACATTTAATAAAATGTCAAGGACATGATTATAGTTTTAAAAATTAATTTTTAAATGAATAGAGGAAATATTTGAAAATGAACAGATTCCATGAGTGCTATGGAAAGGGAGGTTTGACTTCATCAAATAAATTTGCAAAATTGGTAAAATAATTTAAAGAAATATCTGAGGAGGAAAGATCAATCAATACATATTTATTGGGCACTTGTCAACACTCCCCACCACACCCAACCCAATCCCTGCTCTGTTTCACCCCAGTATTTATCAATATTTAACTCACTATATGCTTTAGTTATTTATTATATTAATTTATGTGTAGTTTATAATAATTATCATAGCTTAATAAAGTTGTATTTTTTTGTCTTTATGATTTTGATTCAGAGTAGACCTATTTTGTACTGTTCGTGACAGTACAGTATATACATATTTAATTGTTTATGACAATAATATATAATTGTTCATGACAACTTGTTTTGTTTGTGTTCTACTGGAATATAAGCTTGCCAAAGGTAGAATTTTCCCATCTGTTCTATTTACAGTTGTATCCCCAGAGCTGAGAATAGTTCCTGAAACATAGCATATATGCAAGCAATATTTGCTAAATGAATGAACGAGCTTATTGTGAGCAAGTTAGTGCTGTACAAGCAATTGTGAGAGGTAAAAGGATACATATGACACACATCATATTCGAAGTTCTCAATGTAATGGAGAAGTAGACAAACCACAATAATAGAAGATTTGTATATAATTAACAAATGACTGGAGGAGACAAATTATTCCAAAATTGAGGAGGGAGGAGAGAGTCTGACTTGCAGGTGGATGCTTAGGAAAACCTCATAAAGAAGTTGGGACTTAATCTCAATTTGGAAGGAAGGGTGAGAATCTTGCGGGCAGCAGGCAGAAGGTCATTCAAGGAAGAGAAAATTACATATTAGAAAAAATCAGCAAAATAGTTTGATGACATCCTGTGAACACTTTCACTTTATCATTCCATAGTCTGAGCAGAATTTAACTGCTCAGACTATGTATTAACTGCATGTATTCTGGGAGTTTGGGGGAAAAAAAGTAATCGTCCAAAGCAATATTTTTGGACATTTAGTTCATAGCAAGGTCAAGGATGAATTTGCAGGACATGGTACTGACAGCACTTGCAGAGGCAAGGGAAAGAAGTCTTGGAGATTTCACAGCTTTATAACGATGAGTATCATTAACAGAATAGAGAAGTCAAGGAAGAGGAGAGGCAGCTGGTCGGGATTTTTATCACAAGTAACAGAAATGCAATTCGAACTTCTATGAGCAAAACAGAGACTTTACTGGCTCATGAAACCAAACACTAGAAAGAGCAGGCATAACATGGAGTCTCAAAAACATTTGGCACAGGAACTTGAAGCTCATCTCACCATCAGCATCTGTTTCTTCTCTCTGGGTTCACTTCACTCATGCAGTTGGAATACTCATGCCAGCATCTCCCAGGTTCACATGCTTCCCACTCTGACCCCAGAGACAACAGATTTTGCTTCCTTAGTTCCAATTAAAAAACTCTTGGGGAACACTGATCTGTTCGGGTCATATATCCACTTTAGTTGGAGAGAAGAGACAGAGGACTCTGATTAGCAGTGCCCACTAAAATCATAAGGTTGGCCGTTGGAGCAGCCCCTGAAAACAAAGGTAGGATTATTTTCAAAAAGAAGTAGCAACACATGCTGGATAAGCGAAGCGACTAATGCCTACCACAGGGGACAGGCTGATAGTTGTTTGGTTGGTTGATTGGTTGTTTTAACATTTTAAACTTAGGTAAATAGCATACATCTAAGATTGCAGAATCACATAGTCTCAGAATTCCATAAAAGTCATCTGATTCCACATCGTATCTAATGTATCCATTATTTCCATAATATTCCCAACAAGTGATCTGCCAGCAGGCACTCAAAGAACTTACTCCCTCCTTAAGCATTCTATCCATTATAAAATGTTCCTAGTTGCTACAAAGTTGTTCCCTACAGTCAGGTAAAATTTGCCAACTTAGAGTTTCCACCAGTCAATGGCAACTGCCTCCCTTGGAGGTGTCCATAATGAATCTCTTCCATTTTGCAGGTTTGAAGAAAGCTCTTATGTTCCCCAGTGAGTCTTTTCTTCTCAGGCTAAGTCTCAATTTACTCCAACTATTTCTCATGTAGCATGGAGATTCACCTTTGTCTGGTGAATTTTTTCAACATTCAACAAATGTTTATTTATATATTTGCTTTGTGCCAAGCAGTAAATCACATCTTGAGAATAAGATGAGAAAAACAAATTACATTTCTGTCCTAATGGAGCTTATAGTCCAGGAGGAGAGACGAATGTTATAAATTAACACAAAAATATTGCAACCATGATAGGTACTATAAAGAAAAACTACAGGGTTATATGCTTCCCTTAAGTGTTGCTTCTCAGAATCATGTAAAATGCTTCATGTATGGTCTTGCCAGTGGTAATAATGAGTGGTTTAAATATGTTCACAAATTCCTTGACACTGCCTTCAAAGGTGCGACTCTCCCCTTGAATATTAGCTGGACCAATAGGGAAAAAGCAGAAGTGACAGAATAGCACTTCAGAGACTAACTCATAAAAGGCACCACAGTTTCCTGCTTGCTCTTTCTCTTGCTCAGGAAAAGCTGGCTTCTGTCATGAGGAAACTCTAAAGCCCTATGAAGAGGCCTTTGTGGTGAGAAACTGAGGCTTCCAGTCAACAGTCTTGTGAGCAATGTTGGAAGGGGATCCTCAGTCAACCCTTCAAATGACCATAGCCCTGGCCAAAGTTTTGTTACAACCTCATCAGCACCTGAGCCAGAAACACCCAGAAATCAGTCTTTAGTTCCCAACCCACAGAAAATGTGAAATATTAAATGTTTGTTTTAAGCTGCTAAGTTTTGAGAATAACTGGTTATGCAGCTATAGACAATTAATATAGTAACCAAAATACAACAATTGTACATATATCTGAAAATTAATAAATGGACACATCTTTTATTTATTTTTATTTTTTTTAATGTTTATTTATTTTTGAGACAGAGAGAGACATAGCATGAACGGGGGAGGGGCAGAGAGAGAGGGAGACACAGAATCGGAAACAGGCTCCAGGCTCTGAGCTGTCAGCACAGAGCCCGACGCGGGGCTTGAACTCACGGACTACGAGATCATGACCTGAGCTGAAGTCGGCCGCTCAACTGACTGAGCCACCCAGGCGCCCCTGGACACATCTTTTAGAATGGAGTCAGAAGTTTGGTAAGAGAAGCTCTCACACCCTCCCACTCATCAGTTGTAGACCCAACAAGAAGAGACAGACCTTGCACATCCATACTATGTTATTATCCCAGCAGGAGGAGGGAGAATTTCTTCCTACCCTGGCAACAGCCCAGCCAATGAAAGACAGCCAGAGCTCAGCCAATGAAAAGTCACTGTTCTTCCAGCTCCCAGTTTATTCCAATGGGCATTTACATTATAACAGCACCTCCTAACTCTCCTCTGTTCTAACTCCCCTCTTTCCTCTATAAAAAGCCATTCCTTTCTTTTGTTCTCTGGACTTGGCTGTGGTTTTGCCACCTCTTGGTTGTCCCAGATTGCAATTCTCAGCAATTCCCAAATAAAGCCACTTTTTGCTGGTAAAATAACTGGCACTTTTATTTTTAAAATTAACACATCCTTCACATCGACTATTTTAGCTGTCACATTGCCCTGCTGATACATGTTGATTTTACAATTAATATTCCTAAGTCATTTTCTCTCACATTCTATTAAGACATAGTTCATTGTTCCATCCTGTCAAAATCTCTTGAGAATTTAATTCTCTATCAACGTAATGTTATCCCTATTGCTTTGTCCTACTTCATAGAAGGAGCAATGACATCAAAATCCACAGAACTGGGTGGTATTCCCAGATCTGCCACTAACCAGTTGAGTGACAATGAGAAAATCTCTCAATCTCCTTCAGCTTCAGTTTCTTCAGGTGCAAACTGAGTATAATAATGCTGATTTCATGGGGGCTCTGAGGGCAGACTAACCTGAGACCTGTTCTTAGATCCAGGACTTACCAGCTGCAAGGGACATCTTTCACCTGTTGAGCATTTACTCTCTCCCCTGCTTCTGGTAACAGTTCTGGTTTCTTTTGGGAAGCACCTCTCCTATGCTTTCAGTCCATCCAGTTCAGCAAGAGTACACTCAATTCTAAGTGACTTGAAACTATAAAGATGTTTGCTGTATAGGTGTAGGAGGTTAATGGTTTGGAGCAGTGGTTGAACAGTGTCAACTCTGGTTCTGCATCTCTGAGATTCTCTTGGCCTTTTCCTCATTGCCACACTTGTCTTGACATTCTCACACTCCAGTGTCAGAGCAGGAAGTAGTTGGGTGGGGTGTGGGGTATTCATATAGGAAAACTGGTGTCTTCCTTTTAATCAGGGGAGAATGGATTATGATTTTGGTAAAATAATAATTATTAAATAAACCCCAGGATGCTGGATGGTGAGCTGGGATTGGACAAAAGACCACAAAATAATAGAAAAAGATTTATTAGTCACAGGTACTGGAGGAAGTTATTTTGCATGTCTTGAGGGACCCACAGGAAAGTCAAAGCAGGGTTCAGGCAGAGAGAGGCAGGACCTGCCTGGGCACATGCATTTATGAGGGTCTATGGGTGCAGTGCTTTGGAGTTTCCAAGTTAAGGCCAGATTTAGTCATTTCAAACCAAAAAGAGCAGGGTTTTGGTAAGTTCCACAGGGGTCTTACCTAAGAGGCAGGGCACAAGGGGAAGGCCCCAGGAGGTGGAGACTGTTTATCACAAAGGTAATTGCATAAGTCATTCCTTAAATGTAAGGAATTTACATTTACTTAGGACTCTGTGGGCTATTATCTGGGATAAGAGCTTGCATGAGGAAGCTAATGTTAGTTTAAGGTCTCTACAGTTCATTTGGCCAAACAAAATAGATGCTGAGGCAGCTTAGCTAAGCTCTCAACAAAAATCTTCCCTGGAAGTCTGAAAGATCAACCTCCTTTTTTACTTCATCAGCCAGACTTAATTACATGGACACACTTAGCTAGAAAGGAAGCTGAAAAATTGAGTATTAGTTTTTTTCTGACTTTCAGGCAATGGGAAACACTGTTGGGTAGGTTGTTAATCAATAGCATGTGCCATGACCCAGACTAGCCAATTAGCATACTCCATCTTCCCAGTCACAGGATTGGTGCATGGATGGATGAATACATGGTCCTGCATGGCTCCTTGAAAGTCAGAAATACAGGGGTGCCTGGTAAAGCATCTGACTCTTGGTTTCAGCTCAGGTCATGATCTCATGGTTTGTGAGTTCAAGTGCTGTATCAGGCTCTGTGCTGATAGTGCAGAGCCTGCTTGGGATTCTCCCTTTCTCTCTGTCCCTTCCCTGCTCACTCTCTCTGTGTCTCAAAAATAAAATAAACTTAAAAACATTTTTTAATTAAAAAAAAAGTCAGAATTATTGTGCCCATTTGCCATCATTAGTAAGGAGTCTGCATGAGAATGGTGTTGACACAGAGTAAGCAGAGGTGAGAGGCAGAGAAACATATTCTAGTTGACTTCACTTGAGTGCCTTATTATTGACATGCCTAAGCCAGCTATACTTCTTAAACCTGCCAATAATGTGAGCCAATAAAATCCCTAGCCCAGTATGGTTAGCATATTACTTTAACAACCTGCAATGAGTAATACTTCCCAGTATTCATACCTTCTGCAGTCTCTCTCCTTAAATCTGGGATGGCCCTCTGCCTTACTTTAGCCAATAAACTATGATGAAAATGACATTGTGCAAGCGCTGGGCCTAAGCCTTAGGATTTGGGCCACTGCACTTTTGGGAACCAGCCACTCTAGAAGTCCAACTACTCTGAGACTGTCGTACTGTAAGGAAGTCCAAGCTAACTATATAGAAGAGGCATATAGAAGAGAACTAAGAAACCTAGCTGCATCGGTCAGGGTTCTCCAGAGAAACAGAACTAATAGGATAAATATAGAGAGATATATAGAAAGAGATATATTCTGAAGGATTGGCTCATAATGTAGGCTGAGAAGTTCCATGATCTTCCATCTGTAAGCTGGAGACCCAGGAAAGCTGGTGTGCAGGAAAACTGGTGGTATAGTTCCAGTCTAAACCCGGAGGCTTGAGATCCAATATGTAATTCCCTGTCTGAGTCTGATTGTCCAACCATGAGTGCTGATATCCAAGGGTGGGAAAAGATGAATATCCTAGCTCAGAGAGAGAGAGCAAATTTGTCCTTCCTATGTTTTTTTGTTTTATTCAGGCCCTTGATGGATGATGCCCAACCACATTGGTGACAGTGATCTTCTTCACTCAGCCTACCAATTAAATGCTAATCTCAGGGCACCTGGGTGGCTCAGTCAGCTAGCTGAGCGTCCAACTCTTGATTTCCATTCAGGTCATGATCTCACGGTTTGTGAGTTCAAGCTCTACATAGGGCTCCATGCTGGGCGTGGAGCCTGTGCTCAAGATTCTCTCTCCCTCTTTCTCTGCCCCTCCCCCCCATCTAAAAAACAACAACAACAAAGCCCAAAAATAAATAAAATAAATGCTAATCTCTTCCAGAAACAACTTCACAGACACCCAGAAATAATGTTTTATAAGTTATCTGGGCATCTCTTAGCCTGGTCATGATGACGCATAAAATTAACCATCATACCAGCCGACAGCAAGAACTGAAGCTCCCAGCTGAAAGCCAGCACAAACTTGTCAGCCATGTGAGTGAACTATCTTAGAAATGGATGGTCCAGTTCCAGTTGATAAGCTTTCCCCACTGAGCCCTATTCACATTGCAAATACATAAAATTGTTGTTCTTTTAAGCTACTAAGTCATGGAGTTGTGTATTACACGGCAATAGATAGTTAAAATACTGGGATTCAGGTATTGTTTGCAGTTGCAAGGTCTTTAGCTAATATACCAGCCATATATAGCCTTAGAGGCATTGTGATATCTGCCTACAATTCCGTTTCTTCAGCTATATACATTATACAAGGGTTGTAACCGACATTCAGTGTATATTTAACTTTCTTTCATTCATTGGGTTACTTTTAGGATTAAATGAAGTAACACATATAAAAGTACCTAATAATACTAAGGATTCTTGCTGACTCCCAGTGACCACTGTTTTCTACCTGCTTTGCTGAAATCCAGTAATACTATCTCCAGCATTGCTTTGATCTTCCAACTTTGTAAATCATCAAAAAGTGAATAGGATTAACTTAGCTAGTGAATTCCTGCTGACACCCAATGACCACTTCTTTCCCAAGTGGGTAAAAGATTCATCAAATGGGCCTTTCTAGAATTCTGCCATAAATAAAGGCATAGGGATCCATTTAAAACTGAATTTTGTTCATTTCTGCAACAAAATTATTTCTGGTTTATTCCTGTTCCCTCACTGCTCCTATCCCACCTCCTCCTCAACCTGCCATCCCCAGATTAGATCAAGATCAAGAGAGTTCCAGGCAAAGGGAGGAGCAGTATGTCTTCTTTTCAGAGACCAGTGTAGTAGTTCGTTTTGAGTAAAATTTCATCCAGAAGAATCTGTTTGTATATTTTTATGCCATTAAAGGAACATATTTTATGTCTCAAAAGTTACCAAAAGGGGCGCCTGGGTGGCGCAGTCGGTTAAGCGTCCGACTTCAGCCAGGTCACGATCTCGTGGTCCGTGAGTTCGAGCCCTGCGTCGGGCTCTGGGCTGATGGCTCAGAGCCTGGAGCCTGTTTCCGATTCTGTGTCTCCCTCTCTCTCTGCCCCTCCCTCGTTCATGCTCTGTCTCTCTCTGTCCCAAAAAAAATAAATAAACGTTGGAAAAAAAAAAAAGTTACCAAAAACCAGTGGTTTCTGGTTAGCTGGGATGTATTGTACACTCCATGATGTTAGTTTCCTTACCCAACCTTGCATAACACTGGGAACCATTTTGAACTACATTGTTTTAATAGAAATCTATTGGAGTATCTGCCATTTCTCAGTGACCCTGTTCACAGTAAATTGCTCTTCCATGAAAGTGGACTCCTGTTGTAATAGATGATCCCGGGCAATGATAAATCAGACTGAGGGAGACATTTGGCTCCATCTAAACCAATCAGATTGTCCCCTGGAAATTAAGTTTGGTGGCTAAGCAACAGCAAGTATTCTCAGGGTGCAGCTGGAACGGAGGGACACATAACCCAGGAGGTGAGAGACTTTCCTTCCACTGAACAGAGAAGTGAAGAAAGAGAAGAAAAAAGCAGATGGGCAGGGAGATCTGGTATCATAGAACCATCTGCTCCACAAAGAAAGAGATTGAAGTGTAAGAGAGGGTGGTCTTAGCTCCTGAGGGCAGTCCTGCAGGACACCCAGCTATATGCCCACCCTTGACTTCTGAAACACCCTCCGTATATCATTACATACATCCCCCCCCCCGCCCCCTGCCCCACCTCCACCCATCTTTTGTGAAGCTAGTTCAAGTGAATCCATTACTTGCAAGAAAGAGTTCAAAGATAAGATAGCGAATATTTGTGTGCCTTTGTTTTCTGGTGGCAGTACCTGCTACATGTCCAAACAGCAATGTTGCAAGACCTCAAAATAAAATTATTTCCTGCTCAAAATGCATGCCTATGACTCAGCAGTTTTCTTCTTGGAGTCCCTGCAAAGTCCTGTAAATCTCAGCCAATCCCTGTCCTCTCCTTGTTCCCCAGTGGGTTAGGTTGGCTGCTTCTGCAACTTCACACTACCTTGCTCGGGGCATATCAGATGAATAAGTCATCTAACACATAGGGTTGCAGTGGCGAACAAGACAGACCAAACATCTACCCATCCAGAGCTTCTAGCTACTGGGGGACACAGGGAATTAAACACACAATTATAATTCTATTTAAGTGTTGTTTAGCCATGGGGAAGTACAGCATGCCAGAAAGACACATGGCACAGGTGCCTAACCCAGTCTTGGAGGGGTGCAAGAGGAAGAGTGATTTGTCAAGAGAGAACACAATCCCCAATCAAAGCCATCAATTACATTCGGCTACTGTGTGTGACATTATTCTAAGCACTTTACCTATATAAGATCATTTAATTCCCACAAAGTTATATGGTAAATACTATTATTAGCTGCATTTCACAGATGATTCAGGTCCATCATGGAAAGGTTAATAAACAGGTATAAGAACACACTTGGTGGAGCTGAGATTCAAACCTGGGCAGTTTGAAGAAAAGTTGTTTATTTATTCATGGAACAGCTACAAACTGGACAAAGCACAACAGTGTTTATCACTCCATCAATGCCCATGTTGGTCATTTATACTTCTAAAATGTAAATATCCTGGGCGCCTTGGTGGCTCAGTCGGTTACACATCTGACTTCAGCTCAGGTCATGATCTCATGGTTTGTGAGTTTGATCACGCATTGGGTGAGCTCCAGCCCCACTTGGGGTGAGCTCAAACCCCGCCTCATGTGAGCCCCACTTCGGGTGAGCCCCATTTCTTTCTCTCTCTCCCTCTCCCTCTCCCTTTCTCTTTCTGTCCCTCACTCACTTGCACCTTCTTTCTCTCTCAAAAACAAAAACCAAAAATAAAATGTAAATATCCTTAGGCCTTGAAATGTGCATCTAGTGTGACTCAACTGTATTCACAGAGTTAATGTCAAGATATAAAAAGAGAATTTTGAGGCAACTCTGCCATTTTATCACACTCCCGATAAATAATGAATAGCAGCCACATTATTATCAGTAGTGACCTCCACATATCGGGGAGCAGGAAAACAAACAGGATCATTTCAAGGTTGTACCAGCTGCCAGCTGAAATTACCCATTAAAAGGGAACTCCAGAGGAGTGGTTGCTGGGCAACAGAAGCTTGTTGACACGAAGTGCTCCTTTTCAGGAAAATCTTTCCATGCAGATTTTTATTTTCACAGTTTTCACACTGATTTTGTAGCATCATCAGAAAATGATTATTTGGTTATTCTATTTCACAAAATGTACTGCAGCATTTACTCATGAAGCCATTGAGAGGTGAACCAACTTCAAGCTGAAAGTTTAATTACCAGAAATTTGTGTGGTATTTGGCTACACTGTATTTTGTACTAAAAAGAAGAGATCAAAAATTTTTTTCAAAGTGACATGCTTTTGTATGTTTTCCAAAATTGTATTTATAATTCATTAACAAAATAAGGTATTCTACTTTAGAAGTTTTTCATTTGTTTCTGTTCTTTTTTCCTTCTGCTTATATTCCCTCCTCCTCTTCTTTTAGCTCACATCTATACAGCAATTCTCTCATTTTCCTCCTAGAAATTTTATAATATTTAAATAAGAAATAATGGCCTGATTTGTGCATATGAACTTGCAGAGAGATGATGGGTTTATTTTTAATTGGGGGGGGGGAGTTATTTTGATCTAATCTCTCATATCTCTTGATATTAACTGTGTGATAGTCATTAGGGTTGTTCATAAATATCCTGGTGCCCCTCCTTCTGGTACATGATAGGACTGTGCTTCCCACCCACCTTGAAGCTAGGCATGACTGATCATGTGACCTGTTTTGTCCAGTAAAATACGAGTAGGGTGATGTGAACATATTAAGAGCATGTAAGGCAATAATAATAATAATAATAATAATAATAATAATAATAATGGAAAATTACAAGTGTTAACAAAACTGTGGAGAAATTAGAGTCCTCATATATTGCTGAAAGAAACATAAAGTGGTGTAGTTGTTGTGGAAAACAGTTTGATGGTTTCCCAATAAACTGAACATAGAATTACCATATGACCCAGCAATTCTGCTCCCAGGTATATATCCAAAGGGATTGAAAACAAGTGTTAAAACAAATTTTACATGAATATTCATATCAGCTCTATTCAAAATTGTCAAAGGTGGAATGTCCACTCTCGCCATTGTTAGTCAACATAGTATTGGAAGTTTTAGCCTCAGCAATCAGACAACACAAAGAAATAAAAGGCCTCCAAATTGGCCAGGAGGAGGTCAAAATTTCACTCTTCGCAGATGACATAATACTCTATACGGAAAACCCAAAAGATTCCATTAAAACACTGCTAGAACTGATCCATGAATTCAGCAAAGTGGCAGGATATAAAATCAATGCACGGAAATCGTTTGTATTCCTATACACCAACAATGAAGCAACAGAAAGAGAAATCAAAGAATTGACCCCATTTACAATTGCACCAAAAGCAAGGAATAAATCTAACCAAAGAGGTGAAAAATCTATACACTGAAAACTATAGAAAGCTTATGAAAGAAATTGAAGAAGTCACAAAACAATGGAAAAATATTCCATGCTCCTGGATAGGAAGAACAAATATTGTTAAAATGTCAATACTACCCAAAGCAATCTACATATTCAATGCAATACCTATCAAAATTAATACCAGCATTCTTCACAGAGCTAGAACAAACAATCCTAAAATTTGTATGAAGCCAGAAAAGACCTCAAATAGCCAAAGCAATCCTGAAAAAGAAAACCAAAACAGGAGGCATCACAATCCCAGACTTTAAGCTGTATTACAAAGCTGTAATCATCAAGAAAGTATGTACTGGCACAAGAACACTCAGATCAATGGAACAGAATAGAGAACCCAGAAATGGACCCACAAACAAAGGCTAACTAACTAATCTTTGAAAAAGCAGAAAAGAATATTCAATGGAATAAAGACAGTCTCTTCAGCAAGTGGTGCTGGGAAAACTGGACAGAGACATGTAGAAAAATGAACTGGACCACTTTCTTACACCATACACAAAAAGAAACTCAAAATGGATCAAAGACCTAAACGTAAGACAGGAAGCCGTCAAAATCCTTGAGGAGAAAGCAGGCAAAAACCTCTTTGACCTCAGCCACAGCAACTTCTTACTCAACACATCTCTGGAGTCAAGAGAAACCAAAGCAAAAATGAGCTATTGGGACCTCATCAAAATAAAAGGCTTTTTCACAGCAAAGGAAACAATCAGCAAAACTAAAAGGTGACTGACAGAATGGGAGAAGATATTTGCAAATGACATATCAGATAAAGTGTTAGTATCCAAAATCTATAAAGTATCAAAAAAACCAAATGATCCAGGGAAGAAATGGGCAAGACATGAATAGACACTTCTCCAAAAGTGACATCCAGATGGCCAACTGACACATGAAAAAATGCTGAACATCACTCATCATCAGGGAAATACAAATCAAAACCACAATGAGATACCACCTCACACTTGTCAGAATGGCTAACATTAACAATTTAGGCAACAACAGATGTTGGCGAGGATGCGGAGAAAGAGGATCTCTTTTGCGCTGCTGGTGGGAATGTAAACTGGTGCAGCCACTCTGGAAAACAGTATGGAGGTTCCTCAAAAAATTAAAAATAGAACTACCCTACGACCCAGTAATTGTACTACTAGGTACTTATCCAAGGGATACAGGTATGCTGTTTCGAAGGGGCACATGCACCCCAATGTTTATAGCAGCACTATCAACAATAGCCAAAGTATGGAAAGAGCCCAAATGTCCATTGATGGATGAATGGATAAAGAAGAAGTGGTATATATATATATATATATATATATATATATATATATATACACATACACAATGGAGTATTACTCAGCAATCAAAAAGAATGAAATCTTGCCAATTGCAACTATGTGGATGGAACTGGAGGGTATTATGCTAAGCAAAATTAGTCAGTCAGAGAAAGACAAATATCATATGACTTCATTCATATGAGGACTCTAAGATACCAAACAGATGAACATAAGGGAAGGGAAGCAAAAATCATATAAAAACAGGGAGGGGGACAAAAACATAAGAGACTCTTAAATATGGAGAACAAACAGAGGGTTACTGGAGGGGTTGTGGGAGGGGGGAGGGGCTAAGTGGGTAAGGCGCATTAAGGAATCTACTCCTGAAATCATTGTTGCACTATATGCTAACCAACTTGGATGTAAATTAAAAAAATAAATTAAATAAAAATTTTTGAAAATTGTCAAAGGTGGAAACAAATGTCCATAAATTGATAAATAGATAAACAAAATGTGGTATACACACATAATGGGATATTACTCAGCCAAAAACAGGAATGAGGTACTGATACATGCTACAACATGAACGAAGCTTGAAAACATGCTATGTGAAAGAAACCATATGCAAAAAGTCACAAATTGTATGATTTCATTTATATGTAATATCCAGAATAGGCAAATAAAGAAAGCAGATTAGCAATTGCCAGGGCTTGGGAGTGAGGGGTAAGACTAGGGGTGGGGAATAGAGCTTAACTGTTTAATAGATGTGGGATTTCCATTTGGGGTGATAAAAATGTTATGGATGGTAGTGATGGTTTCAAAACATTGTGAATATACTTAATACCACTGAATTGTACACATCTGTTAATATGGTAAATTTATATGTGTTATTGCCACAGTTTTTAAAAAAAATGAGCATGTGTGTGTGTGTGTGTGTGTATGAAGGGCATGTATAATCCTCCAGGGTGACCCAGAGTTGATAAGGAATATCTATCAATCTGAATAATTACAGCATGACTGAGAAATAAAGTTCTACTATATGGTCATTTGATGGTCATTTGTTGCAGCAACATAACCTACCCCATCCTAGCTGATATAAACTATTATGTTGCATTTAGTTCACCTAATCTTTTCTTAAGCCTCCTCTGTGCCATATGCTGAGGACACAAAGATGACAAGACTCAAGCAATTTATAGACTAGCAAGGGAGAAAAACATGTTAACCAAAAGAAGTTCTTCTGTGTGATGATGCCATAATGGAGGTAGATTATGAGCTATGGTGGAAGCACAAAGGCTGGAATGGCCAACTCCATCCTGGAAACTCAGAGAAGGCTGCCCAAGACAGCAAAGATTGAATTACATTTTAAAAGATGTATAAGAGTTTGCCAGTTAGTGAAAGGAATAGATTCATTCCAGGTTGATGGAAGAGCTTGCCCTCTATGCAATGATATAGGTATGAAATAGCTTGGCATGTGGCAGGAAATGGCAATTATTGGTAAGGTGATGAGCGCTGGAGAGGGGACTAGAGAAGTCAACAAGTGTCTGGAGTTTTGACCTAATCTTATAGCCCACCCTTTCTAATCTTTCCATTCATGCCATACATGGAAAATTAAAACACATATGGCACACTGGGGTAAAAAGTCGAGGTTTCTTGTGACTGACAACACACTTGGCCCAACCCTGGCCACCATTTGTATTTGTTAATCTGCTGTAACACACAATTGGTGCACATGTTTTGGGAAGCTCTACTATGGGTAATGGAGTAACACTGAAGATTTTTAATGATAAGATTTGGAAAATAAACCATAGTTTGGAAAATAAAGGAATATGAAGAATTAGATTGAAATCAGAAGTATCTAGAAGGAGGCTATGGCAACAATCCAAAAAGAAATAGCAGGAGTTTAAATCATAATGGCGGCCATGGAAATAAAGAAAGTGGACAGATCCAAGATATAGTTACAAAGTAGAATTAACAAGCTTTAGGACCGCCTGGGTGGCTGGGTCGGTTAAGCCTCCAACTCCGGCTCAGGTCATGATCTCACGGTTTGTGGGTTGGAGCCCTGTGTCAGGCTCTGTGCTGACAGCTCAGAGCCTGGAGCCTGCTTTGGATTCTGTGTCTCCCTCTCTCTCTGCCCCTCCCCTGCTGTGCTCTGTCTCTCTTGCTCTCAAAAATAAATAATAAACATTAACGAAAAAAGAATTAACAAGCTTTACTGACTGACTGGAGGTGGAGGAGAAGGGGGAGAGAGAGACAAAAATGGCTTCCAGCCTGAGTGAATGTTAGTGGTTCCACTAGGATAAGAGAGAGAGAAGAGTACTAGGAAGACAGGAGTCAGTTCTCAGGGACCTGAGAGGTACCTGAAAGGTAGTTAAAAACCAGGGGAATTAAATACAGGTTCAAAGAGAAGACTGGAGTAGAGGTAAAGATGGGGGGGGGGGGTGGTCATGGACAGATACAAGCAGTAGTTAAAGTCCAGGGAATGGATGAACTGGTTGAGAGAGGACATAAGAAATGCAAAGGTCCAGGGTCATTCAAGGGGAACACAGAGGAAGGAAAGCCTGTGGGAATAGCATTGGCATTTCTTTGATGCATAATAGGATCTTCTCAACTGACTGAACAGATACCCTTTGAAAAGAATGACTCTCTTTTTAATCTCTTTAAATCTGTCTGAATTATCTATAAAGGCACCTCTGGGAACTCCAGAAGATTGGTCCTCTAATACAGGCTGATACCTTTTGTGAAAGATGAAGGTTTAAAAAAATGAATGATTTGAAGTAATTTTAACAAAGTCATAGTTATGGCTCTTGTTAACATATTACTACAATATATTGTGATTATCTACTTTTATATCTGTCCCCTGTCACTAGACTGTAAAATCCCCTAAGCTCCCAGTGTTGGTGTCTAGCCTGGTACCTGGCATATAATACACAGTTGATAAATATTTGTGAATTACTATGGATTTCAGTTTTAAAGTTCAATATATACAGAGTATGATAACTCAGTTCCAGTAGTCTTTCCAATGGAAATATGTTAAATTGGCAAGAGATACTATAGTTCTAAATGTGGCCATGCCCCTCAAAATAGTCAACATTGATAATGGTACATGATATATCCATAAAATGTAATATAGTAAAGAGAGTAAATCAACTAAAACTACATATAGTAACAAGGATGACTTTCACAAATATGATATTGAGTGAAAGATACCACACAGAAACAAGTGCATATGTAAAATTGTTATCATATGAAGTTAAAAAACAAACAAATCTAATGTATAAGTTTTAGAAGTCTGAAGAGTAGTTATCTTTGGAGGGGGTGTAGTGATAGGGAAGGGGCACAAGAAGGACATTTGCAGAACTGGTATGTTCTATTTCATGATCTGGGTGTTCTTTTCATGAGCACATGGAATTTGTGATCATTGATTGAATTGTACACTCATTATTTGTGTCTTTTTCTGTATGATGGCTAGACTCCAGTAGACTATTACTTTACACAAATAATTCTGATACATGATATTACATGATAACTAATAACATTAAAGAATAAGGTCTTCAAGTAAAGTAGAAGTATAGCCTTAAAGCAAGTATTTGAACCTATGCTAATCAACTAATAAGAAAAAAGAATAAAAAGAAGAAGTCAGTGGGTTTCAGAAGGTGTGAGAGACTTGGTTGGTTTATTGGCTGAAGACACAAGTAGTTGCTAATAACTACATATCTGCATGCAATCATTATCCAAAGTGGCCTTGCTATCTGATAGGACCATCTCAAATTTCTGAGCATTCAGCACAACTATCACCAAAGGAAGCTTCATCTCATTAGATCAAAACTCTTGAGAATAAAGGACTTCTAGTCACGCTCTGATGGAGTAACTGGTATTATCCTAGCCCCCCCCCACCATAAATAAAGTATAGATAAATATGGACAAAATATGAAACACATCTATTTTAGACACTGAACAACAGGCTATACAAGAGTATAATCTCTAAGAGAAGGGGAACAAATGAGGTAAGTCCTTAAAATTGTCTTGCTTTAGGCTTAAAGGCACTCAGATTCTGGCACAGAGAAGAGGAACCCAAAGAATAACAGCCTTCCTTAGTTGAGGAGACAGAGATTTTAGTTTGGTGAGATTAAAAGAGCTGGAATTTGCAGAGAAGTATGTGAAAGGAGGATACTATGCAGGGGGAAAACTCCAAAAATCTGCACACAGTCTAGGAGAAAAAAAAAAAAAACTATGGGGGAAAGAACAACTTCAGAGAGCTATGAGCTGAACAATTGTAAAGCTCACAAAATTTGGGGAGACCTTTCCGTTCCAATCAACCACAGCAGAGAGATCTCATTAAACATCTAAGACGTTCATTAGAGATGCCAGAAAGTCCAGGTCTTATGAATAAAAGTAATCTAGCCATAGAGTTAAAGCTACTATAAATCCATTCTAGCAGAGCTTAAAGTCAAGCTTTGAAAGTATATGGCTGATCCACAAGTAAATTAACTGCAGACCAGGACAAAGCTCAACATTTCTCAAAGGAAGACAATAAAATCTAGACTCTATCACCCAATAAAAACAAAACAAACAAAAAACCATTAGACCTGCAAAGAAGTAGGAAAATGTAATCTATAACTAGGAGAAAAGTTAGTTAGAAAAGTCAATCTCAACATGGAGACCCAGAAATGACAGAGATGATGGAATTAGCAGGTAAGGACTTGAAAACTATTATTGTAAATATGTCCAAGGACTTAGAGGAAGACAAAAACACAATGAGGCAAGAAATGAAAATTATTAAAAAGAATCAAGTGGAACTTCTAGAGTTGAAAAATATAATACCTGGAATGAAAAATTAATTGGATAGGTCTGACATAAATTTAGACACTACAGAAGAAAGACAAGTGAACTTGAAAACAGGAAGTAGAAATTATTCAAACCAGAGGGAACAAAGGATTAAAAATGGAATGGTCTCTGTGATCTGTGAAACAAAACCAAACAGTCTAAGATTTGTATAATCAGGATCTCAAAAATTAGGGTGATAGGGTGGGGCAACAGAGAAAATACTTGATGAAATAATGGCTGTTAATTTTCCATATTTAATGAAAAATATTAACCCAGAGAGCCAAGAACTCAATGATCCTCAAGCAGGATGAAGACAGAGAAAACTAGAAACTAGATCAATGCATATTGACAAAAATCACTGACAAAAAGTTGCCAGAGAAGGGGCACTTAGGTGGCTCAGTCAGTTAAGCATCTGACTTTGGCTCAGGTCATGATCTCATGGTTCAGTTTGTGAGTTCGAGCCTCGTGACAGGCTCTGCTCTGACAGGACAGAGCCTACTTTGGATTCTCTGTCTCTCTCTCTGCCCCTCCTCTGCTCTCTCTCTCTCAAAATAAATAAATAAATAAACATTTTTAAAAATTTTCTAGAGAAAACAGGAGAACAGAGATAAGAATATTCAATTCAAGCCAGAAGAAAATAGAACAAGATCTTTAAAGGATTGAAAGAAAAAACTGTCAACCTATAATTGTACATCCAACAAAAACATCTCTTAAACATAAAAGAGAAATAAAGACATGTTTCAGACAAAGACAGAATTATGTCCCATCACATCTTCTTTACAAGAAATATTTTTAAAAGTTCCTCAGGCTGAGGGAAAATGATAGCATATAAAAACTTAGATTGGAACAAAGAAATGAAGAGTGCTAGAAATGGTACTCGAGTACATCTAAAAGATTTTTCTCCTAATTTTTAATCTCTTTAAAAGATAACTGACTTTTTGAACAAAATGAAAACAAATGTATATGTGAAGAACCTTATAACACTCCACTTCCTCTCTCCTGTTTGTTAAGATATCACTGTCACAATTGTCATACACTTTATTTTTACATACTATAAATGTGGATACATACATGTACATGTGCACACGCACACACACACACACACACACAGACAACTCACAGGATGAAGGAAATATTCACCTTGACAGAACTAGACTGGCCTCAGAGCATTGTTGTTCGAGGGTAATGATTGTTAAGAATTAAAGTTTAGGTATTGGAGAGTACAGGTTAAGTTTAGCTCCACCAGTTATTAACTGACTCTGAGCAAGTTACATAACTAGCCAAAACCTCAATTTCCTTATCTGTATAATGTGAGCAATCTCTATTTACTAGCATGGGTGTGAGATTAATTAAGTTATCATAAATATAGTGTTAGCACATTGCCTGCCTGACAATAATAAGGACTTGACAAAGGACAACTATCTGAAAGTCAAACATGTCCCCACCTTGCCAGATATCAACTTGTTCAGACACCGGTTGGCCAAGAAGTTATGACAGGAACTAGGGAAAGCAGGAAGTGGCAAGTAAAACTAAAATTCTGCATCTTCCAAAGAAGAAAAAAAGAAATCATCTAACAGTGGCATATCAGTAATTAGAGACTCCGGAATGGGTAAGAGTTTAACAGCAACCACTAGAAGAGTTAAAGACAGAAATTGTTTACGGTGATTGCCTCTGAGAAGTGGGATTGGGGGAAGAGAGAAAAGATTTTATTATTCATAGTATACCCTTTTATACTGTTAAAAATTTTATCATGCTTTAAATATTGCATAGAACTTCAAAACCTAGTTCTATAATTTATAAAGTACAGCTGGAGCAAGTAGAAAGGTTAAACAAATAAACCGGAATCTGTATAAAGATGGAACTTCTGGAGTGCTTCCCATCCTCACCAGCACTGAAGGTGAAACCGCTTGCTGCTTCAGAAAACTGGTACTGGCCTCGAGTAGGCTGTGGCAACCAAGAACCGTGTGTGTGTGTGTGCATGCATGTGTATCGTGTGTGCATGCACATGCATGCAAATGTATGCACCTCTTGTTTGTCTGAAAGTAAATGCTTTATGCTTTAATACTGGAATTCCCACTGACACTTTGCTTAGGCCTTCTCCCTCCTTGGCCCTCATATTACTAAAAACTAATATTTGCCCTTTTTGTTGGCAACATGAAAAGTTGGAAGAAGATCCAGTAATGGGAAAATAAAAATAGAGCAGACCCAGGATGCAGGGAAAATAGTAGAGTGCCTGGATAGTCAAAGGATGCAGGAAAAAACTAAAATCAGGTCTGCATTGCTGGTGGGTACCTATTCACTTTGCAAATTGCCTGTGAGCTCTCACCCCACCCCATCCCTGAGGGCCCTAGCTAAGAACCCAGCTTTGGACAACAGAAGTGAGTTAGGAAGAGATCGAAGTTGTGGCCAGTGGAGCATGACTGTTCTCAAAGCTGATGAGGAAATAGGTTGTCTATTATCATTATCATTATCATCATCATTATCATTATTATTAAAATTGCTTTTCTTCATTCCGTAACATTTTACTCCAAGAAAGTTTAGATGCTAGACAGACACCATAAGCCTAACACAAACCACACAGCTTCACTATGGTATGGAACATAGTCATGGGATGTTGCCACAGTAACAGTCTCAAGGTCCAAGCCAGGATATAACATAAAAGGGATCGTGCCCTAATGAGATCCTCTCAGAAACCAGCAATCCTGGCAATTAAGACCTTTGGATGAATAAAGTCGTTGGGACAATGGACTTTGACTCCTGACAGTCCTGGGTTTTGAACCTACTTCTGCTCTTCCCTATCAGCATTCCTTTGGCAAGTTATCATCTCTGAGCCTCAATTTTCTTCTCTGTAAAATGGGGATAATAAAAGGCGCAATTTCTTAAAGTACTTACTATCTGAAGTTCTACACGTATTACCTCATTTCATTCTCACAGCAGCTGGATACATTTTATTATCCCATTTTTATTTTTATTTTATTTTATTTTTCAACGTTTATTTATTTTTGGGACAGAGAGAGACAGAGCATGAACGGGGGAGGGGCAGAGAGAGAGGGAGACACAGAATCGGAAACAGGCTCCAGGCTCCGAGCCATCAGCCCAGAGCCCGACGCGGGGCTCGAACTCACGGACCGCGAGATCGTGACCTGGCTGAAGTCGGACGCTTAACCGACCGCGCCACCCAGGTGCCCCTCCCATTTTTAATAGATATAGAAATGGAGGCTCACAGAGAGGCTAAGTCGCTAGTCTGAAGTCACACAACTGGTAAGTGAAGCAGCTGGAAGGGTACCCCACCAGTGGACCCCAAGAGCCCTGGTATTAACCATTATGCTAAAAAATGCCTGGTAAAGTTCATCTAAGGATTAAATGACATGCGTTAAATAGCAGTTGGCATACTGATCATTTGATAAAGAGCAATTATTATAATAAGAGCTGGGTAGAATCCAAATTTGGGGTTAAAGTGGATTGTGTTGTACTTTTATCCTCTAGGGCAAAGTCTTAAAGCACAGACATCCTCACTCCCAAGAAATTTGTAAGCCAACAGCAAGTTCCCACAGGAGGATACAGGTTCCTCAGGGCCGTGGCAGGGGCCAGAAATCATTTTTACTGGAGCTACCTTTCGCACCGTGGGAACAGATGAGAGTAGGAAAGCAAGAAGCTGCAGGAGAAAGTCCCTACAGTGTCAAGGCCTGCGGGGCACTCCCTTGTCCAATGGTGACTGCTTGAGATCCAGTCGTGTGACTTCCAAGCTGAGGAAATGGAGATGGAGAGAGCCAAGCAGATGCGTCCAGACCTGCACAACTGCACTGAACCCAGTGTCCTGATTCCAGGCCAAGGGGTCAAACTGGGAGAGACAGGAAGCTAGGCAAGATACACACCACTGAGGCATGGCTTCTGCATGCCAGGTAATGGTCGCATCCTCTTTTGTTTCTGTGTCATCCCTCACGCCATGCTAGAGAGGACTACAGCCTTGTCTGTTCGGTTCCCCACTACCTTGCTAGGAACTGGAAGTGGTCCCGTGCAGGCACTCAAACATTGGTTGAATGAGTTACATGAAAAATGGCATTAAGAGAAACATAAATATATTAGGGAGTAGAATGGAAAATTTGCATACATGTCTAAGATGGGACAGGGGACTTTAAAGAAACTTGCTATTTCTGGGGCACCTGGGTGGCTCAGTCGGTTAAGGGTCTGACTTCAGCTCAGGTCATGATCTCACAGTTCGTGGGTTCGAGCCCCATGTCTGGCTGTGTGCTGACAGCTCAGAGCCTGGAGCCTGCTGGATTCTGTGTCTCCCTCTCTCTCTGCCCCTTCCCCGCTCACACTCTGACTCTCTTTCTCTCTCAAAAATAAACAAATATTAAAAAAAGGGGGGGCACCTGGGTGATTCAGTCGGTTGGGCGTCTGACTTCAGCACAGGTCATGATCTAATAACAGCTTGTGGGTTGGAGCTCCACATTGGGCTCTGTGCTGACAGCCCAGAGCCTGGAGCCTACTTCAGACTCTGTGTCTCCCTCTCTCTCTGCCCCTCACCTGCTCATGCTGTCTCTCTCTCCTTCAAAAATAAATGAACATTAAAAAATAAAAATAAGAAAAAAAGAAAAAAAGAAACTTCCCATTTCTCATGGGGGCTTTAAACTCTGTCTCCAGAAATTAAAGTTTATAGTTCCAGGTTCATACTTTTTTAGCTATTAGTGATACTTGGATGGAAAAATTTCAGAAGCACACAGCACACTATGTTATGCTACCTCTTTTCCTCCTACTATGGATTTTTTTTTTAATTTTTTTTTAATGTTTTTTTATTTTTGAGAGAGACAGAGACAGAATGCGAGTGGGTTAGGGGCAGAGAGAGAGGGAGACACAGAATCCAAAGCAGGCTCCAGGCTCTGAGCTGTCAGTACAGAGCCCAACGCGGAGCTTGAACTCACAAGCTGTGAGATCATGACCTGAGCCGAAGTCAGACACTTAACCAACTGAGCCACCCGGGTGCCCCATCCTACTATGGATTTTTTATTAATGTTTATTTATTTTTGAGAGAGAGGGAGAGAGACAGAGTGTGAGCTGGGGAGGGACAGAAAGAGAGAGAGACACAGAATCCGAAGCAGGCTCCAGGCTCCAGGCACAGAGCCCAATGCAGGGCTCAAATCCAAGAAACGTGGGATCATTACCTGAGCCGAAGTTGGATGCCCAACTGAATGAGCCACCGAGGAGCCCCTGGAATTTTTAAAATATATTATCATCTCTTTATAATTATGAATCAAAACTGAAGAAAGGAGAACATGGCTAGTACAGGGGAAAGTATCTTGCACTCCTCAGTTTGTTTGCAGACCCAGGTTTACTTCAACTTTGGATCTACATTGTTGGTTTATTAGCTGTCTATTGCACACCCTCAGAAAAGTTTTCCCCTGGCTTTTTTTTCTAAAACTTTTTTTTATCGTGGTAAAATATAAATAACATAAAATTTACCACTTTAACTGTTTTTTTTCCCTAGAAAGAAAGAGCATGAGCAGGGAAGGGGCAGAGAGAGAGAGAGAGACAGAGACAGAGACCGAGAGACAGAGAGAAAGAGAGAGAGAGAGAGAAAGAATCCCAAGCGGGCTCCAAACTGTCAGCACACAGCCCCATGTGAGGCTTAAACCCACCAACTGCAAGATCACGACCTGAGCCAAGACCAAGAGTTGGATGCTTAACTGACTGGGCCACCCAGGCACCCCACCAATTTAACCATTTTTAAGTGCACAGTTCAGAGACACTAAGTGAGTTCACATTGCTGTACGACCATCACCACTATCTCCCCACAGAACTTTTATCCTCCCAGACACTCTGTACCCATTAAACACTAACACCCCTTTCCCTCCTCCTCTCAGCTCCTGATAACCACCATTCTATATTCTGTCTCTATGCATTTGACTATTCTAGGTCCCTCATATAAGTGGAATCATACAGTATTTGCCCTTTTAAGTTTCGCTTATCTCACTTAGTTAATGTTTTCAAGGTTCATCCAGGTGTCAGAATTTCTTTTTTTTTAATTTTTTTAATGTTTACTTATTTCTGAGACAGAAAGAGACAGAGCACGAGTGGGGGAGGGTCAGAGAGAGAGGGAGACACAGAATCCAAAGCAGGCTCCAGGCTCTAAGCTGTCAGCACAGAGCCTGATGCGGGGCTCGAACTCACAAACCGTGAGATCATGACCTGAGCCAAAGTCGGTTGCTCAACCGACTGAGCCACCCAGGCAACCCCAGAATTTCTTTTTAAGGCTGAATAATATTCCATTGTACGTATACACCACATTTTGTTTATCATCTATCTCTTGGTAGACATTTGGACTGTTTCCACCTTTTGGTTATTGTGAATAATGCTGCTATGAACATTGTTGTACAAATATCTGTTAGATTTCGTACTTTCAATTATTCTAGGTAAAATATAACCAGAAGTGGAATTACTACATCATGAGGTAAATTACTGGATCATGAGGTTGAATTCTTTTTTGAGGAACTGATCCTGGCATTTTTTTTCCTCTTCTATTTCCAGAATCAGTTTTTATCATCTATTCAAAAAGTTTCTTTTACCTCTCCAATACACTACTCTACATAAATGCTAAACTACCTCTCTTTTTTGCTTGTTCCCTCTTTCACTTATCAGGGTATTTAGAATTATGATCTTCTGTTCCACAGCACTGATTTCCCCCCAAACACAATTGGACCTCACTTCTTGGAACAAACTGCCATTTTCCAAATCATAAGATGCATTAGTGAAGAGTAAGAAATGAACTTTTTGGGAGGAATGGGAGGAGCAGTCTTTCAAACCAGTACCAAGATACCAGTCCGATAGGAATCAGGTAGCTATACCAGGAGAAGAGAGCTCCTGATTCACAAGTGTCTTGCATAGGAACATCCCTGCACATAAATGGAGGCAGAAATCAGGAGTCCACCCTCTCCCCTGCAGTAGCTGGAGGTCTCCATCTACACCCACCGGGATGATGAGGATCTTGCACTTTTCCTTGTCCATGGGACAACTAGAACATACCACTACCCTACTTCCAGCCTCCTTCTTCCTTCCTAACCCCGGAACTGTGGGAGTGCCACCCCACTGTGGTTACCTGGCATTATAGTGAAAGTCCCTGTTGTCACTAGAGGATTGAATTCCTTCAGAAGCGGAATTTCAATTGGAACACTGTATGATTTCGCCTACAGAAACAATGTTCCTTCATACTAAGTCCACAAATCCTGTCCATTCTAGCTGCCAGCTACCTCAAAAGCAATCCTTCCTCCTTGCCTCCTCTGCCTTGAAGGCAGAACCTCACTTAAACTAGCAATGGGCTTGGAGCTGGTCCCCTCATGCCCCAGTCAGGATTTCTGCCCCACCCTTCACACTGTAGGGGAACCCACCTCTCACCAGCTCTAAGTCATTGTCACCAGAGCCTAGAAATGCTCAAGGAAAAACTTAGCCATCCCATGCTTCTGCTGGGCGGAGCTGCAACTTGGAGCCATGTCTTCTGACTCTTAGTCTGGTCCATACTGTTCTTACCAGTTGATTTTATGTTTCCAGGGCTCGTGTTTGTTTAGCAAACAAGAAAAACGATGGTGAGATACCTTTCATACATCAATGCCAGCCGCAGAGGGGAAGGAGGGTAGAGGGAATAAAGTGCAAGACCCAAATCATCCTGGCACCCTTTAGTCACCCCAGGCTATACTGGTGTGGTATCCATTTTCTTCTCTTTCTCTTCTAGGTACTTCTTGCTCAAATCATCTGATTCTTTCTTCTTTAGACTTCCTAACCACTGTCTTCACTACTTGAAGAGGGAAACTAATAGGGTTGCTGGACGTAATTCTGCGGAGGGGGGTGGGCAGAAGGAGATTTCCCCACACCAACAACAGTTCTTCAGACACCAGCTGGGTGTTCTATAATTCAACTCAATTCTGACGCCATTTACCTGGAGATAGCCTCAGACCCCACAGCTTAAGGACTCAGTCCTACAAGGCTGTCCCTCACCCCTTCAGATGCCAATTGTAAGTCCAGGTTATCACCTGTGCTTCTGACCCACCAGCTATAGATTGGAGGTTCCCAAGACCCTCTCTTCGGGTTTGATGCATTTGCTAGAGCCACTCACAGAGCTAAGAGAAGGGTTTTACTCACTAGATCACCAGTTTATTGTAAAAGGATCTAACTCAGGAATAGCCAGATGGAAGAGACCCATAAGGCAAGTAAGTTACGGGGAAAGAATGCAGGCCTTCTGTGAGCTCTCCAAGAGAGCCATTCTCCCCACATCTCCATGCTTTCACCAACAGTAAGCTCTCCAGACTCCATTCTTTGGAGGTTTTTATGGAGGATTCATTACATAGGCATGATTGATTAAATCATTGGCAGCTGGTGAGTGAACTCAATCCCTGCCCTTCCCCCTCCCCATGGGTGGAGGGTGGGACTGAAAGTTCCAACCCTCTAATCACATGGTTAATTCACCTGGCAATGAGCCCCCATCCTTAGGTGCTTCCAGAAAGTCACCTCATTAACATAAATTCAGTTGTGGCAGGAGGTTTGTTATGAATAACAAGGTGCCCATTTCACCTTTATGGCCCTGAAGCCATTTTAGGAACTAAGGACAAAGGACCAAATATTATAACAAAAGCTGCTCTCATGGCTCTTATCACTCAGGAAATTCCAAGGGTTTTGACAGCTGTGAGCCAAGAACATGGATGAAGAGCAAATAAATATCTGAATGACCAAATATATACCCCTTGTAAGTCACAGTATTACAGGGATTCTTCAAACATTCTGCACATCTAAATCTTACAAATAAATGCAGTTGTGAAACTGCACCTGATTTCTAGATGTTTGGAGAAGCTTTTTGGTTCTCACTTCATTCATAATCATGATCTACCACCCTCACCACCCTTCCCTACACTTTCTCTCCACTAAAATACCACCACCACCACCAGCAACAAAATCAGTTTCATATATTTTTATAACCAGCCTTAAATTCTTTTTAAGACAAGGCAAAGTTATATGCTAACCAAGTCAGAATTCAGGTGGCCATTTGTCCCAGTTTGTCTACGACAATCCCAGTTTCAGCCTATTGCCCTGCATAATTTCTGAAAAAGCTCCTTCTTTTACTCTAAAAAAGGCGTTCCCAGTTTTAGAAGATCAATTATATGCTCACCTTACTTAAAAATACACCTGGATTTTCTAGTAAAGTGCTTTCCAGGTGACTGCTGTTGCACACCTCATTGGACTTCATTTGCACAACTCTGCAAAATAGGAAGGGAAATCTTTTATTTCTGTTAATTAAATGAAGTTTGGGGTTTCAAGCTGTAGGTGGTGACTGTTTGACGTCACATACTCAGGGATAGAATCAGAGCCAGAACCCAGGATTCCTGACTTCAAGTCCAATGTTTTTCAGTTGTCAATCACTTCGTGCAAATATCTGAGTAAAGACAAACTTTACTCTCTTGGTTGGTAATTTGCTTGCACTTGGGCCTAGAATAATTTAGACAGGTTCATCCTTGCCCAGACACTGTCCTTTCACATTTAAAGCAAGCAGAGATGAAAGAATTACTTAAACATAAAGAGCCTATTAGTGAATCCGAGGGACCCTGGGGCCAGATGACATACATTGTTTACTTTACGGGGTGCAATTATGTCAGGGTATTGTAATCTTATATCTAACCAAATTAGTATGTTTCAGTTAACAACAACAGAAAAAGAGAAAAGGAAAAAAAAATCAATAATGAATGTCTACTGTTACAAAGAACATAAGGGTTCTGTCCCAGTCTTATAAATATATTTTCCCTGTGGTTATGTGGTACTCCTTTTTTTTTTTTTTAACCTAAAATTCTACCTTCCTTGGATAACTGGCAAGGAGACAAAGACAGGCACAGTGTTTGGCAAGGTCTCCAGGGTATTCCAGAGGGGCTGAATGCGGCGCCACGCCAATAAATAAATAAATATATACTCTCCTAACCTCCGATGACATGACCCGCCCCAAAAGAAGGCCACAAGACCCTTGGGCGTCGCTCTCTCTGCAACGACAGAAAAGGGTCCACTGAGCCTGGGGAAGGATGACTCCAAGCTGCTGGCCAGTTTAGCTAGACTGCAGCAGAGGGGTGGACGCCTTTGGTCCAGCTGTGTGCACCGCCGCAGCCCAGAGAGGTGGCCGACCTCCCCTGCGCAGGAGGCTCCAAGAGCTGAAGGTAAGAGGGCAGCGGAGGACAAGCGCGGTCCCCAGCAAGGGGAGGAGGGCCGCGCGCGCATGCGCCCCGCCGCCGCCGCTGCCGGCCGGAAGAGCCGGGCAGCGGAGCCGCTACTCCCCGCGCTAGTCGCCGCGGCGCTGGGGAGAGCGCTGGCCGCGCGATGCGGCCCGTGGATAGTGCCGGGGCGGCGGAGGTGCCAGAGCCCGGGCTACCGCTGATGGACGACGCGCCGCAGGGCGCCAGTGAGGAGCCGGCGGCGGCGGAGGCAGCGGGGACGCCCGGCCCCTGCAGGTGCTGGGTGTGCGGCAACTCGCCGTGCGGCTCGGGTGCGTCGCAGGGTGAGTGTGGGGTGCAGACTCGGCGCGGGTTTCGCCTCTGGGGTTGGGTGGAGGGGGTGCGGGTGCCAATGGGCTAGGGTCCCCGCAACTCTGGGCCGGGGGCGCAGCGAGGACCGCGCCCCCATCCCTACCTTGCCCAGAGCTCGGGGAAAACCCTCGAGCCCTCACCTGGGGGTCTGCAAAGCAGAAGCCCTTTTCGTCCCCGCGGGCGCGAAGACCAGGAAAGTTTCTGATTGTGTTTGGAACCCTTTTGGGATTCTGAAACTGTTCCTGTAATTAAAGTGTTGCGGGCACTACCGCGGAGTCAGATTGCAGTTCCGTGCGCCCTGCTGGAGGTTGGGGGGTCAGTCAGAGAGGCCATCCCTTAGGCTGGTGAGGTTGGGGGGGTCAGTAAGAGAGGCCATCCCTCAGGCGAGTGAGGCTGGGGGGTCAGTAAGAGAGGCCATCCCGCAGACAGGTGAGGTTGGGGGTGGAGAGCTAACCGTGAACACTGATCACAGTGGGAAGCCGTGTTCCCTGAAGAGGAAGTTGAAAAGCATAGAGTCTAGAAAATGTTTGCCTCAGAGTCTTAGAATCTTGGGAAGGTAGAGTTGAGTGGGACCACAGGTTCTTAAGCTTTTGGGGTTAGGAGGACTTTTTTGTTGTTGTAAATTTTTACAATATCTTTATTCATAACAACTCACTGAACTAAACCAAATGTCCATTGTTAATATAATGAATATTTTGTAATATATTCTTTTTTTTCTGTTTTTAAAAATTTGAACCACTGTATTGTATACCTAAAATATAGGAGGACTTTCTTGGCTACTAATCCTAAACAAGGCAGAGGCACAATCTTATATACATTGTTAAGAGGTTCACAGACCTGTGTCCAAAGCCAGAGACCCTTTGTAAAAACACTTTGATCTTGTTCAACCTCTTCTTTCCACAAATGAGGGAAGTGAAGCCCAGGAAGGTGAGGGCTTGGCGGTGGGGGTTGCTTTGTTTTTCCCTAGATGTGGCATGTGTGGGTGAGACATAGCACAAGTCCCTGTAGCACCAAAGTTAAGGATCCCAGCATGCCAGAGTCCCAGGCTAGGCCTTTTCTACTGACCACAGTGCTACTTTAAGCACATTCCTCCTTAACTCCACCACCCTACCTAGGTCATTTTCCTGGAAACAGAGGAAATAGGTAGATCTCCCTTGAAGACAAAGTTACACAGCCTGCACCATCTCATCCTCTGGGTGGCCTCCTCCAAGTGTGACCCTGATTTCTATGCCTCTTATCCCCACCCCATTCCCCCTTCTCCCTATTAGGAACTTTCCCCTAATTTAGAGAGACGAAACCCAGATGATTCTTGCTCCATTTTTGTCCTAAATGCTAACAATGGTCAGACTTCTTTTTTTTTTTTAATTAAAAAAAATTTTTTTTTAAATAATTTTAGAGAGAGCACGCAGGGAAGAGAGGGGAGAGAGGCAGAGGGAGAAGGAGAGAAGGGAAGAAGCCCAAGCAGGCCCCATGCTCAGTGCAGAGCCACACACGGGGCTCGATCCCACGACCCTGGGATCATGACCTGAGCCGAAATCAAGAGCTGGATGCTCAACCGACTGAGCCACCCAGGCGCCCCAAAATGATCAGACTTCTGATTATTTATGCATGGGCTGGTGCCTCCAGAGAAGGGGCTACTCCAAGCTGTGTAGACCAGATGTGTAGCTTGTAAAGAGGTGAATTTCTCACCTTATCAGTTATTATGGTTGAATGTCATTTTGGTGGAATGCTGAGTCAGTCCTTGTAAACTCTTAAATGTTTCTGCTGTTTGTAAACCAAAGAGGAATACTGTACCCTCAGGCAGCACATGGCAAAATGATAAACATTATAAGCGACTGCACCTAAGAATCTTGTGGTGTCTTTTAACTTCAAAGAAAATTGCTAACAGTGAGACTTAGTAATAGTTATTGTAAGGTGACCAGATAATATTCTGAAAACAGGACTGCCATAGAAACACTTTAAACCACTGTACTGTTTGTTGTCATTGAACTTTGTGACAGTATCACTTTAACTGCTTGATCCAACTGGTTATCTCAAGAAAGCTCATTTTCAAGTTCAGGTTGAAACTGTTACCCATTTTTCTACATTCTTGGATAACCTTCACAGACAGCATACAGCTATCCTAAGATGTCTATTTATTTTTTTGAGGGACAGTGTGGATCTTAGCCTGAAGCAAGAAACTGTCTTAGATGTGTGCCTCACACGCCCCTGGAGGGAGTTCTCTAGCGTAGCAGTGGTTCTCTAGCTGGCAGGGCTTTTACAGTCGCAGAGATCCTGTAGCAGTGGGTCTGGGGTGGGGCTCGGGAACTGAAGTTTAAAAAATTACTCAGTTGATTCTGATTCCCAGCCAGGGTTGTGAATCACCACTTTAAAGGATAGAGAAACTGAGCAACTTTTCAGTTTTCTTCTAACTCAAGAAATTACACCGTGGCCACTTAATTTGAATTATTTAGCTATGCTTGTAGTGGAATATGATCATAGAAGCACAGTACATAAGCAAATGCATCTTTGGATGATGCTACTCTCTTGTTCATCTCCCTTGGCAGAATGGAAATTATTATTCAGTAAGAGAGGTCTGCATGAGTAGAGCCAAGCCTCACCCTCATAAGAAATAATCAAGTTCAGCCAGGCCTTGTAACAACTGCCCTGTTGCAGTCAGCAATCATGGGTCATAGGGTGTTTATAGGCAAGAAAATATGTGAGTGTTTTAAGAGACAAGATAATCAGAACCAGGGGTATAAAATTGAGTTTTAAAAGAGTTAAAATTAAATAAATAAATAAATAAATAAATAAAACAGTTAAAATATCATGTTAAGTTAACATTTTTTGGAGAAAAATTTAAAAGTTTAGGTTGGGGAAGATCCTTGAAATACAGACCAGGGAGATGTTTTCTGTCCTTGATCTTCCTGTTCTGTTCTGTGTGAGGGTGTTGGTTCTATGCATGGGTTGGGTTTCTTTTAAGAAAAACTATTTTATTTGGACCTGAACCCTGAAATTTCAGAAGCTGAACACTGAGGCTGACCACAGCCAAGACATGTATTTTGTGGTGCTTAACTTGGAAGTCTTCTAAAGTTTCCTTCTCATGGGCTGAGTAAGTATGTGCAGTTTGTTTCTGTGGTATCTGAGTCACATAGGTGTTGAACAGAATGTGGAGGATTCTGGTACTTACAATACGTAATCTGTGACACGATGACTGGTAGCTCCAAATGATTCTCTTCGACTGTGCACCTGGAACAGGAAGAGGTAAAGGCCTCTGATCACAATGGTATCTCTTACTACAAAGGTCAGGCTTTGTACAGTGCCCCTGGAAAGATTGTGCACCATCATACTTTGGTCCTGAGTCACAAAGTGTCTGTCACTTGTGGGCAAAGGTATCCAGCTAACATGAGGATATTGAAGTGTATTACTGGGTGTCTGCATTTATCAGAGAAGGACATTTTTTAAAAACATTATTATGCAAAACTGTTCTCTAGCCAAGTAACACATTATAAATTCCTAGATTGGAATGATAATCCTAGTTTTACTAGAAATTGCAAGTACCCACACACCTTTCCATTTTGCTATGTTCTTAACTGATGAGGGCCAGTAGCATTTCCTTCATAGTCTCTTCTTGTTTTGTATTAGTTTCAATAAAGAAAAAAATACTAATACGTTCCTCAGTGTGTCACCTGTCTTTTAGGGAGTTCTCTGCTTACCCTGTCCCATTTTGCTCCCCTCTGAATGATGGGTTTGGGGTGAGTATGAGATTGAAAACAGATTTTAGTCCTGTGTTTGGTAACTAAGACAGAAGTGGCTAAACAAAAGTTGAATGTTCATAGTCACTAATGGATTGAATACTTGATGCCCTAGGGAAAGCAGAAGTTTCTTGGTTCAGATCAAGCCAAGAAGTTGGTATTAAATGGCAGTTGTAATTTTTTAAAAATTTTATTTTAAAGCACTTTGAGGTCAGAGGGGTAGACCTACCCTCTGTCCTCAAAGAGTTTATGCTCTAAATGGAAGATAAGTTGTAAAACCATGAAAAGTAAAAGATTTGATTAATGGTTCAAAATAACAAAACAACTTTCCCAGATTAGGCTGTTACCAGTGGTGTTAGACTGTGCATCTTTCTATGGAGTTCTCTCATATACTTTCATTTAGCAAATATTTAATCGGGGTCTTCCATGTGGCAGGCACAAACAAGACAGCTGAGGTCCCAGCCTGGAAGGGTTCACAGGCTACTGGGAGAAGTAAGAAAATCAACAAGTAGCCATAGGACACAGCTGTAAACTGTTGTCTAGAAAAAAACACTTTCTTCATAAAGCCAGGTTCACCAGTGAGATGATATAAAATATCACTTGGAAGCATTTTTCTCTAGCCATCTTGACAAGCGTTTCTTAAAGATTTCTCTCACTGTCTTGGCAAGCTTTTTTACTTCTTTTTGACTTATAAGTGAGTAATGATTCTTCAGTGAGCCAAAGGAAATCCATTTTATAGGGTAAAACTGCATTTAAAAATTATGGGTTTAAATTGTTGCCTACATCAGTGATTCCTCATTCTTGGTGGGGAAAATGGTTCAGGTCCAGAGAATGGATATGCTTAGGAGACAATATTTGTAGCCTGTTAGCCATTAACACTGTTCCATTTTTCTCAATTCCTAAGTGAAAATATTAAAACATACACTTGGAAGCAAGGACTAACCAGAACTTAATCTTTTTCAGAAGCCAAGAAGAAAGCACGCTGTCCTGGACTTGGCTTGTTTTATACATTATTATCTGCCTTCCTTTTCTCAGTGGGCTCTTTATTTGTTAAAAAAGTGCAAGACGTCCATGCTGTAGAAATTAGTGCATTCCGATGTGTGTTCCAAATGCTAGTCGTTATCCCTTGCTTAATATACAGAAAGTAAGTATTTCTTACCTGCGAAGTGGAAGGTATTAACAAATGTATGTAAATCTTTTGACCTGCTTAAATTATTTATTCTACAGTGTCTGCTTTATCCCTCCCATAGATTTACCAGTTACTACATTGTTTGGCTCTGATTAATAAAAAGTCATAAGGATTCACCTACAAAAGATGCTCTCATAAGCACAAACCACATACCCAAGAAGGGGGTTGGGGGGGTAGATTCAGTTATTCTCCACTCCTCATTTTGAGAACAAAGCTTTCCTTGTACAATTCCTCCATCTTGTACCACCCTCCCTTCTTTCCCTCTGCATAACTAGTATTTAGAAGAAAAAAGTAAATGAGAGGAAGTGGTGGTGTCTCCTAATATCAAGTTTCTTTCAGTAGAAGGGACTGCTCTTTACCAGGGCAGACAGAAGATTAAAGTAATAATATCAGGGTCTTGCCCCTAGGGTGATGTGGGAAAGGGAAAAGGTAGTCTTGAACAAGACCTTTTAAAATACTTTCATGTTTATAGTGTCCTCATCTATGAACTGGAGGGAATGATAATCTTTGTCCTCTACCCTGCACCTTGGTGGCAAGGGCCAAATAAAATTAATTATAGATCAGAGCACTTGTGTAGAATCTAACAGTATATGAAAACTGTCTTTTTTCCCCATCCTTACTGTTCCCTCCCTACCCAATGCCTCTTCCCCTTCCATATAGAACACCCTCCCCACCCTTTCCCAGATTAAAATTATGCCTTCTACACATCCCTGTGTACATAGAACCCTTGGAGGATAGGCCACTTTGGTTCCTGGTGGCTGTCTGGCTCTTTCTCTCTTTGGGCAAAAATGCTTAAACCCTAAACTAAAAGTTTCAGTCACTTGCCCCCAAATTCTCCTTGTATCTATAACATAGTACAGATTCATTTAGAATAGTTTCACCCCGTATCCTGAAGATCTGGTGAAAAATGGTGAAAAGCTACTAAGATTAATATTGTCAGAAATTCCTGTATAAGTGTGGGCAAGTCACAGTATTTTAGGAAATGATGGTTAAGAGTTTAGAAATTTTCAAGGGTGGTAACTGGTGCTAACACAATTATCTTCCCCATTTTGCAACAGAACAATTGGCAGGGGAAGGCACTAGAAGAATTTTTGAAATCCTTAGCACCAATCTGTTTTGACCTATTTTATGTTTCATTATCATGGAAGACTCTTAGCTTCTCAAAGTATGAGTCGAAGGTGACCACAGTTTCATTTCTAAATGAAATGTGGGTCCTCATGTCAGGCTTATAGGCTACCCTAAAGATGTTCAGTGCTGGCACAGGTCAGCAAGCTGCGCCTAGCCTGAAATGTACCCAGCATTCTGCTTGGTAAGTATTAATTAAAAAAAAAAAATTGAGTATCAGTTGTTATACTTATCCAAATGCTTCTTTTTCAGTGTATCTTAACTCTTCTCGCAGAGAATAATGAAAAGTAGTCTGACATCCAGTGGCTAAATTACACTTTAGCATTGCCTCAGCTTTTATAGAAAAACTCGTAAGATTGGCAATGCATACTAGCCACGACCAAGTTTTCTTGTATAGGGCAGCTTAATCTTGAAATTGTATTTATCATAAAAATCATACATTGTCATTGTAGAAAATTTGGGGAAAATAAGGAAAAATCACCTAGGAGACCACCTATTAAGGTTTAACCACGATGAACATTTCCTTTTGTCTTTTTTGTAAGCATGTGTGGACATGGGAAAAGTTATATTTGTTGAATTGTAATTATACTATTTATGGAGTTCTCTTTTATTAATTTTGCTTATACTGTGAACACTTACATGCTTTAGCTATACGTAGAAACCATTTTTTTGAAGGTGTATAACATTCAGTTGTGGGCCTTAAAATTCACTTACTATTTCCTTATTTTTTGCCAGTTAGGACTGTAAAAATAACATCTAATTAAGAACTGCAATTTAAAAAATACCACCTTGGTTTAATGTGCGCTCTTTCATTTGAATTTACAGAACCGGGTTCATAGGCCCCAAAGGTCAACGCATTTTCCTCCTCCTCAGAGGAGTCCTGGGCTCCACCGCCATGATCCTTTTGTACTACGCTTTCCAGGCGACGTCCCTGGCCGACGCCACCGTCATCACGTTTAGTTCTCCAGTGTTCACGTCCATATTTGCTTGGATATTTCTCAAGGAGAAGTACAGCCCCTGGGATGCCCTCTTCACCGCCTTCACCATCACCGGCGTGATCCTCATCGTGAGGCCCCCGTTTCTGTTCGGAGCCAGCGCTGCGGGCACGGACGAGAGCTACTCTGTTCACCTGAAGGGCACGTTCGCAGCAGTGGCGCACGCTGTCTTTGCCGCCGTGACTATGGTCATCATCAGAAAGATGGGGAAGTCCGTGGACTACTTTCTGAGCATTTGGTATTATGTCGTACTCGGCCTCCTAGAGAGCGTCATTGTCCTCTTCATCATAGGGGAGTGGAGTCTGCCATACTGCGGGTTGGACAGGCTGTTTCTCATCCTCATCGGCCTGTTTGGTTTGGGGGGTCAGGTGTTTCTCACGAAAGCCCTCCAAATAGAAAAAGCAGGCCCAGTGGCAATAATGAAGACGATGGATGTGGTCTTTGCTTTCATCTTCCAGATTATTTTCTTTAACGATATGCCCACGTGGTGGACGGTGGGCGGGGCCCTGTGCGTTGTAGCCAGTAGTACCGGCGCGGCCATTCGGAAATGGTGCCAGAGCTCCAAATGAGGCTGTGGCAGAAGTGCGTTCTTGGTTTCTCTGGGTACCATCCCTCAGTGCGGACACACCGCGCACGCACACGCCTGGAAAGCCTGCATTTCCTTCACTGATTGTATTTAATAAATTTCGTAATTAAAGTACCATTTTTGAATATGCTATGTCTTTAATTAGCTAAGAGTTAGCCAGTGTGGTCTAGCAATTACTTTTTTCCTCAATTATGTTTTGGTTTTGGTTTGGTTTCTTACTTGCTGTTGTTGGGGTGGTGATGGTAGGAGATCAGGTCTTTAGTTGAAGAAAAACTGCAAAATGTTTTATGACTCTGGTATAAATGTGATTTTTTAAAGTGTATTTTTGGTACTGAGGGGATATAGGTGGGGAGGAAACTTTAGATGTTCTTTTAGCAGTGTAAAAGCTAAGAAACTTATTGATAATAATGCTGCTATGATTAGATTAGGTCGGTAATTCATTTGAAACCTAATTCCGTTTAGGAGGCCAAAGCTGAAACTTGGAAAAGGTGCCTACTTAATGGTGTTAATAATACAAATGAATTAGCCTTATTTTCAAGGCTTTTATACATGGTTATTATTCTTTTAACACACATGAGTGCCTTTTCATTTTGATGCCAGAATTTTTATATGTAAAGTTTAAAAAGTTTTTAATCACCAGGTTTGGCTAGAAGTTTTCTGTTTTGGTGGCATTCACAACTGTAGCTATCATTCTGTAATTTTAATTGTCCTCTGGTTTTGGTTTTTTTTGTGTGTGTGTGAAACTGCACTACGTTTTTCTTAACTTTCTGAGATTTCAGGTCTTTAAGCCGCAAGAGAGAAATCTTGGCAAAACCAGTGTGCACATTTCCACCCTGAAGTATTTCCCCCTCACTAGAAATGTGATTTTCTATAAATTCTTTTTGAATTTATAGTGTGATGCCAAATACAATTTTCTCAGGATTTTATTAGGTTGAACCATATGAAATTGCCAAGATTTTACCTTTTTAACTTACAAAAACCAGAGTTCATTATGGTTCATCCTAATAGATACCTCCCTTACCCTCTCTACACCAAATATTTAGAGGACTTTGGCATATATTTTTTTAAAACAACTTTTTAAAATGCAGTAATCTTATTAAACTTATTTTTATAGTCTTTTCCCCTTATGGAATTATATGTAATAATGCTTCATGTTATATGTTAAATGTAAAGACCTGTGAATCCATGGTTGATTGACTTCTGTAGTGTCTTGAATAATAGAGTGTCTTGAATAATAAAAAAAAAAATCACTGTTAAATTTTAGTATATCAGTATGGTATTAAATATCAATGCTGCCCCATGATACTAACATCATGAATTCAAACATTTTATATCTGGAACTTCATCAGCCAATACTCTGCAGTTAAAGAGAGAATGTAATATTTAGGAAAGCTTGGAAGGTTAATCGGAAAGTAGAGAGTACATGGGAATGATTATCATAATGAATGCTTTATTGGTGAGGCTATAATGGTCTCCAACTCTTACTGTCCAACCTAGCATCTGTTACTATCTTAAGCCTGCATATCTGAAAGATTATAGGCTCTTTCTCTCCCCTTCATCACAATTCTTCCAAAGAAAGAAAGAACTTGGCTTCTGAGGTTTATGCCTTGGTGAGAAAGGATCTTTTCCAATAGTTCCAAGAGGGAATTTTTGGCTTGCTGATCTTCCTAAATACTTTCCACCTGACAAGTCTTAAATGAAGTCTACTTTGGGGAATCATACTATCATTATAACTTTAGCCTCATCCACAGTGTTGGAATTTAGAGTTGCAGGAGCATTATCTTGCAAATAGATAGTTACAGAATCAGCATTTTAGAGCTCAAAGGTTAGAAATCCTCTTGTAGGAGGAGCCATGCTGCACAGATAGGAATACTGGGGAGGAGGATCTGCCCGAGATGGGTTCCCATGGCCTTCTCCCTTATTTCCATGATAAAGTATAGAAAGTAAACCACTGCTTGAGTTACCTAAGGTAAATTAACTCAGGGAACCCTCTCTTGGTTCTTTACCTTGCACAATAAAACAACTTATGGGACTTTGAGAGTTAAATCCCTTTCAGCCTGTACACTAGAGATGTGTTTTATTTCAGAAGTGTGGTTTAAGTACTTGAATGTCACAATATATGGCCAAGGTTGGAGAAAATGTTTCTTCTCTCAACTTTTACAGGGTGTCATTCTTAAACACTTTTATAATGTCTGAGGTATATACAAGGATATGTATGTATTGTAACAATTATAGGTGTGTGTATTTTGCAAAGACTGTAGTTTCTATATCCTGAAAATATTTTCATAAATTGTTTTTATTTTATAAGTACTAATAAAGTTAATATGAAAGAAGGCTATATTTTGGTTTTTATGGTTATAGCAAATGTGCTCGCTAATCTAACATTTCCTTTTTCATCCATGTGCTTCAAAATTCATTTTATAAAGGATATTGACCCTGGTCATTCAGCTGTGATATAATCACAAGTTTCAAACTGTTTGTTTGTCCCTCTGATACAGTCACATCAAATCTAGTATCTCTAAAATAAAGGTCCTAATCTTCTGTTCCAGGGAGGCCTTCATTGTTCTAGACCCAGAGCTTGGAGCAGCTTCAAATTCCATACTTTTTGTTCCCATAGCTAATCTGTTACCAAGTCCTGGAGTGTCTGTCTTATTGTCTTGTGGATTCACTCTTTTGTCACCATTTCCACTGCTACCATTTTAGTCCAACATCAATAATCTCAAGCTGAATTACAACAGTATCCTAATGAGTTACCCACTTCTTGACTCTCTTCCACCCAGATCCTTATCTCACTGCCAGACTGTGACCTTCCTAAAGCCCTGCTTTCATTGCTACTTTGGTTCTCATAAAACCACAATGATGCTGGATTGCATACCACATCTCATTCAAATTATTTAGCCCTATTCCCACTTTTCCAACCTGATTCTGCATGTCCCAATGTGAGTTGATACTCTGATCCATATCCCCATCAACTCCCACATTTGCCAAGGGATTCCTTCCTGTGTCTCCCTGCTTCCTTTGCCTTCTCTTCTTTGTCCTCTAAACCCTCTTAGCCTCCAACAGTTCAGCTTGAGCTTTTGTTTCTTCCACTGCCTCCAGCTTCTCCCGCCCACACTAGCCCACTTTGAAAGAGTGGATAAAGCACTGGAATAGGAGTGTGGCCATATCATTTTCTAGCTGAGCCAGGCATGTAACGTACTCAGCCTGTTTGCCTCATTTGCTAAATAGAATATCATTACTTGTCCAGCCCATGTTACAAAGCAGTGCAGTTGGAGGACTTGGAAACCATAAAGGGGAGTAAAAACACTTAAGTATCAAACTGTTCTTAATACCATAGAGTTGAATATTGTCTCCCCTTCTCTTCAAAATGATGCCCAGCTCAGGGTCCTTACTTCTGAGCAGTTTAACTAGGAACTGTAGGAACAGTCTAATGGATTTCAAACCTCATTTGACTCCCTCCTGCCAGCATATAATCCTACTGTTGGACAGTTCTCAATTGCCTGGCTGACCTGCCCACGTAGGTGGCCAAGGGTCACCAGTCTTTATCTTACGCATAGTGTTGCTACCTTTCCAGTTCTGGCTTTAGTTCTGATCCTCTGCGAGAATTACACTTGGCTCTGGCTGGGGAATGAGCCTGATTTTCTATGTGTTTCCCATGCACTACTCTATATTTAGCATGGCTCTTTTAGCCCCTTATCTATTCACTCAGCACAATTAGTCTCTTGACAGTAATCTAGTGGTAAGAGAGCCAGATGTCTTTATGTAACATGTTGACTTCTAATGTAGGTGTATGGAGCCATGTTCAGTACTGGGCATTAGAATTTGATTCTTAGGGTGTAGGTTGGGCACATGAAGCCTGGACACTACCCCAAGCACGCCATCATATAGTCCCTTTGGTGTCTTATATGAAGTCTAATACAGCTATTATATTCACTTGGAATTCTGTAAGATGCCCTCATAGGAACTTTGTGATCCACAAAGACCCATCCAAGTTTTAGCCTATTGGAATGCTAGGTTTGGAGCTGGACTTGGAAAACCAATTCATAGAGAGCCCGTGAAACTTGGTGTTGCCTATATCATTTCCCAGAAATTGGGGTGGAGCTTTATAGAAAGGGGTAAGGTGGGGCGCCTGGGTGGCGCAGTCGGTTGAGCGTCCGACTTCAGCCAGGTCACGATCTCGCGGTCCGTGAGTTCGAGCCCCGCGTCGGGCTCTGGGCTGATGGCTCAGAGCCTGGAGCCTGTTTCCGATTCTGTGTCTCCCTCTCTCTCTGCTCCTCCCCCGTTCATGCTCTGTCTCTCTCTGTCCCAAAAATAAATAAACGTTGAAAAAAAAAAAAAAAAAAAAAAAAAGAAAGGGGTAAGGAGAAGACATGTCTATTGTCAAGGCAGGGCAGGAAATGTTGCATCATAGAAGTCCAGTCCATAGAAAATGTGCCACTGGGTTGCACAAGGTACCATGCCAGCTATCATCTATCAAGCCAGATTTGCAACAATATAAAACAATGCTATTCTTCTCACTAGTTTTCTAAATATTTATTTTTCATAAGAATATTATTTATGTTAACATAATGGAATCATTTAAATAAATATTTCAATTTTTTTCAGTTTTGCTTTCAAATATGGTAAATATCTCTCATATATAACTCACATAACAGAAGCTCTTTGGAGTTCTCAATAATGTTTAGGAAAGTAAAGCAGTACAAGACCAAAAAGTTCCCAAGCTGCAGAATTAACATATAGAGTTATCAAACTTGAAACTTTAAAAAACAATGAGTAAGCCAACCACCAAATCTACCAACTTATTCATGAGGTTCTGATAGTTTGAAATGCAGCTAAATAACAGTTTGTAAATTAGAAGCATCTTTAATGTGATGTCCCATTTTAGAATTGTGAGTTAAACAACTTTAATCTATATAAGAGATCCAAATTATCTACCCGAGAGAGAGCAAAGAAAGGAACAATAAGCAATCCAATTGGCCTATGCTCATAGGATCATATCAAGTTGTCTCTGATACTTCCTATGTATGTGTTTTAGTTCCTTCATATGTGCATTTTTAAAAAGTCAGAAGACTTTGATACTTTGCAGGTAAGTAGGTACATTGGTACAACCTCTATGAAGGACAATTTGGCAGCATCTATCAATTTACAAATGAATATACTTTTTCACCCAGAAATTCTATTTCAGGAATTTATCTTATAGATATATTTGCTTATTGCAAAATAACATGTAAAAGTTTACTCATTGCAACATTACTTGTAATAGCAAGATAAGAAAGAAAGAGAGAAAGAAAGAAAGAAAAAGAAAGAGAAAGAAAGAAAGAAAGAAAGAAAGAAAGAAAGAAAGAAGAAACAAAGAAAGAAAGTCTGATGTTAAATAAATAATGGTATTGATAATGGGTTAAATAAATGCTGGTACTGAAAGGGAGGAAGAAATTTCCTCTGTCCAAGTTTCTTCTAGCTGGACTAATAATTAAGCTTACATAAGACAGATTAACAGAAGGAAAAAACCCACAAAGTTTTATTACATGTGCACAGAGGCCCAATAATGAAACAGACCTAAACAAATAACCAAGGCAGGAATTTTTTATACTTTTTAGAAATAGAGACAATAAATCTATGAGGAATTGACAGGACAAAGAAAACTTTGGGAGCTTCAGTTAGTAAGGAATTCTAAACAGTATTTGGGCTGGGTTAGTAAATTAGTAAAAAGTAACAAGTCTTTTTGGCTCTAAATTTCCTATCTCTGGTGATAAATATACCTCTACTTCTTGGTACTAGGAGGGTACCTTTCATATGGGATATTTAGTTCCTGCTTTCAGGGGGACAGAAGAGGGTTTGAATGTCCTTCTTGCCAGGCCATCTCTTAAGTAACTATTACTGAAAAAACTCAATATGCCGAAGTGGTATATTTGGGGTGGCCTGCCCTTGGGCCTTATAATACATACATAAAATAAAATATAATACAATAAAACTAAACTAAGGAAGAGCAAGGGAGCTTTCCGCACATGAATGTGGAATAATCTTCAAGATTATTAAATTTTTTTAATGTTTGTTTATTTTTGAGAGAGACAGAGTATGAGCAGGGGAGGAGCAGAGAGAGAGGGAGACACAGAATCGGAAGCAGGCTCCAGGCTCCGAGCTGTCATCACAGAGTCCAATGCGGGGCTCGAACTTACAGAGTGTGAGATCATGACCTGAGCCAAAGTCGGCTGCTTAACCGACTGAGCCACCCAGGTGCCCCATAATCTTTAAGATTATTAAGTGAAAAAGCAAGATTCAGATAGCAGTACAGCATAGTAGGTATTAATTTATATACAAAGAAGGTAAACAGAATATTCCAAGAGGATACACAAGGAACTGATGACATTGGTTGCCTGGAGGGAGAAGAATTTGATAGCTGAAAGACAGGGTAGGAAGGAGATTTTTCACTAAATTCCCTTTTATACCTTTTAAATTTTGAACGTTGTAACCTTGTCAAAAAAATAAATAAATAAATAAATAAAAAATAAACTGATGGAACAAAACCAAGAAGAAGACTTGACAGAGAGGAAGGGAGAAAAGGAAGAGAGGGGTAAAAGAGAGATATACATATATACATACATAGAGAAATGTTTACTGCCATCACCCTGGCTCACCATCACTGACCTCATCCAGCCCACAAATTGGACTTAAATGCCCACATGCTCCATGACTGAAGAAAATACAAAAGGAAAACCTGAATTTCAGCTTTTTAATAGAAATATATTCTCCAAGATCCCAGAAGCATTGCCCAGCCCTGAGTCAAACATTTGCCTTTCCACAGCACCAAAACCATTTTTACTTGGAAAGGAAAATAACATTGACTGAATGTGTCCCATCCAGGCCAGGAGCTTCTTGATCATTGTCTCATTCAGTCCTTGCCAAACATGGGAGATGAATTGAATAGGAAACTGAAGTTTGCAGAGGTTGAATAGGGTCACCTACCTAATAAATTCTAGTACCCTCACTAGTAAATGATGAAGCTGGCTCCTACCCTACATCTGCCTGACCACTAAGACTCTACTTTTCAATACCCCATGTCACCTCCTTAGCTGGGGTAGAATGCACGATAGGGAGTCACTTGGTATTTGTCACTGTAGTGAAAAGATTGTTTCTTGACTTTAGGATTTGAAGGTATGTATGCCCTCTTCCTCTCTCCTTCCTGCTGGTGTAGCAAGAGCTGGATGTGAAAGAATGGAAGATGACAATACTGCTTATACTTTAGCTTTATTTCTTTCATCTTGTTAATCAGTATTTATTGAGCAGTGGCCATATACAATCACAATCAATGCAGGGAAACATCAAATATCAAATATTGTCAAATATCATTCTCAAAATGGTCAAAACTAGATGTGAACATGACATACACACACTGCATAATCAGTACACATGGGCTACAACAAGAACCTTGAAATGAGACAGCCTCCTGAGGTCACAAACCAAGGAAGAACAAAGCTATGCAAGGTCACCTAAATATACAGAATTGAATTCTGGGCCAGCCACATTTAGCCATAACTTCCCTAGATGTGCTAAGAACATTTCTAAGGGTGCAATGTACCAATCGTAAGAAGGGTTGGCCAGCCTTGGGAGCAGGAAAGGAGTGTGGCTGTATCAGGCACGTTCCCATTGTAGAGATGTGGTGCACCAAGATGGTGAGTTCCCAGTTTTTTTCTCTAACGTACTCCTAACATTCATAGGTAGAGTCTAGAGGCATAATCACAGAGGCATTGCCACAATCTGGAGCTATAATCACAACACAATAACCACTGATCTTTATTGTGTCCTTCATGTATCAGCCACTGTCTTAATTGCTTTTTGTGCAGTTAACTGCCAAGTGACTTTTCTACTTGCTAATAAGTGTCAGAACTTGGATCTTAAAACCTTGGTCTGTCAAACTCCAAGCTTACACTCTGGACTCCACAATTCTGCTCACCCTAGGTCTAAAGCCATGTTTAAAAAACAAAAATCCCGGGTTTTATGTGCTCTCTGGCACACTGCAGTGTAACCCAAGAGATTCTTCAGGTCCATTTTAAGAAACAAGACCAATGATTAAGCAGTCAAGTCCTCATACTACTGAAAACTATAAATCACACTCCTTACTCTGTGTATTTCCATGTTATCAGTGTCTGTGCAATTACAGTTTGGCTTCTCATATACTCTAAATGAAGAAGATAATGGAATATGCAAAAGATTAAGCTCTTGGTTCCCTAAACTATTATATTCTCATTGTACAATAGTAACATTGGCATTGTTCCACATATCAGTCTCCAAGTACTTGGTTGTTGTGACTCTTCCAGAGAGATGTATTGCATTCCCAGTGTTCTTCATCCCCTTTCTTCTAAGATAATAATCCTGCATTACTCAGAGTAATTATGCTAGCTAACATAACAAACAATCCCCAAATCTCAGAGATGTACCAATAAAGTTTTATTTCTTAATTATATCACAGTCTGATTAAGTTGTAAGTTATAAACTCTCTATAGTCTCTCCTTTAAGTGGTGACTCAGGCTTCCAGGCTCCTTCCATCCTAAAGTCCTAGCCTCTTAAACATGTATCCTCCAAGCTTGTTGCAGATTTTATGACCATATAGACTTGCATATGCAGAATATCACTTCCACTTACATTTTATTGACCTTAATCTAGCTTAAAAGGAAGGTAGGCAATGAGGTTTTCATTTGGTTCCAGGAAGAGGACAAGAAAACAGCATTTGGTGAACACATAACATTGTCTCTGCCAAAACACCATCCCTTCAGAGAGCCACCTGAACCTAATCCCATATACTTCTAGTGGATCTGGCAATACAGAATCCCACCGCCAATGGCCTAAGGAGTGGGTGGGCCCATGACCTGAATGCAACAAAGTCAAGTTTCTCTCTCCTGATCGTTTGAACACTGAGCAGACTCACAAGAGCAGAAGCCACATAGCTTGTGTTGTCTGCCCTCAGTGCCCAGTGAGGTGGGCCTTGGGTGCTGGCTGCTAAGAGTTGTCCAGCTCTTTTGTCAAATCTGTGAGCTCACTACTACCATTCCAATTAATCCCCTATTCATAACTAAAGTAGAATCAGTTTCTATTATTTGTACCCAAAATACCAAGTACACAGTATTTCCTACATATATGCTGACCAACCAGATTCTCATTCCTTCATGACTCAGCCCTGAACTGTAATAATTTCACTGAGGTGGTGCCTCCCTTTGGAGATCTGATGGGGTGTCTGACCAATCTTTTCCAGGTGATGCCACTCTATCTCATTACATGCTATCTTTGATCTTCTATGAACATGAAAAAAACAATTAATACAAAGCAGATGCTTAAGGCCAAATAAGCAATAAAGACAACATAATATCCTCAACAGGGATATCAAGTGGGCAAGGGAATCATATCCGGAGTGATTTCTAAAGAAAGATCCTAGACAATAGTTTACCAGTCTTTTCTATTTCACAGACAAAAATCAAGATTCTACAACAGTGCAATCCAGTAGAAATGTAATGCAAGCTACATATGTGTTAAGGACTGTCCTTCCAAAATTTATGTTGAAGCCCTAACCCCCAGTGTGATGGTATTAAGAAGGAGGCCTTTGGGAGGCAATTGGGTTTAGATGAGGTCATGAAGATAGGGTCCCTATAATGGGATTAGTGTCCTTATAAGAATAGGAAAAGACCAGAGCCTCTCTCTGTCTCCACTCTGGACGGTGCTCTGCCAGCACCTTGATCATGGATTTCTTAGCTTCCAGAACTGTGAGAAATAAGCATCAGTTGTTTAAGCCACCCGGTCAATGGTATTTTGTCATAGAAACCTTTGTTTAGACAATATAAAATTCTGAAATTTCTGATGGACTTATTAAACAATAAAAAGAAATAGGTGAAATTAATTTTTGACAATATATTTGATTTAACCCAATATATCCAAAATACTATCATTTCTACATGTAAGCAATATAAAAATATTAGTGAGATATTATACATTCTTTTTGTCAAACAAAGCCTTTGAATATTTTGTATATATTTGTATATTTTGAATATTTTGTATATTTTGTATATTTTATAGTGTCAGCACATCTCAGCTGAGACCAGCACATTTCAGATGCTCAATGGACATATGCTGCTAGTAGTTACCATGTTTGACAGCCCAGTTCTGGAAAGTGCTGGGAGTAAAGGAGGGTTATAATAACAGCCACCCCTTCTGTAGCCCTGCCATGTGCCGGCACATGTCAAAGCTATTACATATTCCTCTCAGTTCTTCCTTGGAATAACTTTATGAGATTGATGCTCTTTTCCCTAGTTTACAGATAAGATAAGACTCAGAATGTTTAAAAGACTTGTCTAAAGTCACGCAGCCAGCAAAGGACAGAGGATGGAGTAGGCACACACAGGTCTATTTGACCCAACGCACTTTCTTTAAAAAAAAATTTTTTTTTATTATTTGAGAGAAAGTGTGAGTGGGGGAGGGGGTGGAAAGAGAGAGAGAGAGAGAGAGAGAGAGAGAGAGAGAGAGAGAATCTTAAATAGGCTCCATGTTCAGTGCAGAGCCCAAGACCCTGGGATCATGACCTGAGCTGAAATCAAGAGTCAGGATATTAACCCACTGAGCCGCCCAGGTGCCCCTGACCCACTTTCTAATTGATCTCATGCTTTCTCTTTACAGATACAAGGAGTTGACTTGGTTTGGACTTTACCCCAAAGGTTGTGAAGCAGGGCAGGGCCTAAACAAAAGCTCAGAGGAACACTAATATCACCAGTAAGATGTGCAACAAACCAGCCATTCTCTGGGAAGGCAAATGAAAGAAGCAGAAACAAGGTGCTCATCAGTTTCCCCACCCCCAAAAAAGTATATGAGAAGCAAAGGGGAGGAAGTAAACAAGGTGAAAACAAAAGGAATGCTACACTAATCAGAAAGAGATAGTTGAGTTTGAACATTAACGAAGGGCAGAGTTGATGATATAAAACAGTCATAACCTTGGCAGATAAACATTCATTTTCAATAAAGTGAGTGGAAGTAGGTACCACAGGTCTCAACTGTAAGGTTACCTGTGGGAAGAGGAGCCTGGAGTCGGTGGTCACCTAGGTCAACTTGGAAGCAAGTCAGAGGAAGAGCCGAAGTCACAACAGAGGAGACAGGAATGTGCAACCATCCAAGGTGTGCTTCGAGAATCTCCCGTTGTGGCAGGATCCATGCGGGCAACCAGGGCAATCACACCTGCTTATACGTGCTCAGCTCAGACTAGCCCCAAAATCTAGAGTCCATATAAACAGGCTTCAATGAAATGAGAACATCATGCTAAATTTAGCACATGCTTACATTATACCTTTTCTACATTTAGAATTTAAATACCTTTTATGTAGGAAATGATGGTAATAGTGGATGGCCATTGTTTGGATGGCCATTGTTTGTGGTCCGTTTTTTTTTTTTTTTTTAATGTCTACACTTGGCAAGTATAGAAGTTGACAACCTTATATTGGTCCTCCAGTTTTATTATTATTTTTTTAACTTAGTGGTATATAAAATTTAAAAAATCACCAGTTAAGATTCCTTCATCTCTCATCGTCTCATACATACTGGATTTTGCTTCTCCTTGTTATGGTTTTAACTACTCCCTCTACCTTAGCTCCATGCCCTTAGCACATAAATATGCTCAAATTTCTTCCAATTAAATAAACTTAAATGAAACCTTCCTTAAACTCTCCTCTCCTCCCCTCTAGATAAATCCTGGCACCTGTTTCTTCTTGAACTACCATTCTTTCCTCAATCCTTCAAGTGTTTTTACCCCTAGTTTTTCACATTGGCAATTGAATACTGAACAATGATGCAATAGTTTCTCCACCAAAATAAAGATTAATTAAAATCTATTTTTCAATTTTAAAGTTTTCCCTTCTGGTTGAATCACTATTAAAATAGCACTGCCTTCTTCCTGTTTAATCACTTTGGGAGGGCCCAGTATTTCAGCTATGTTACATGATAAATGTAAAAAAGCCATGTTCTAAACTGGTTTTCAAGTAAGCATTGTTTTTTTTTTAATCTTTTTTATTTTGACATAAATTACAGAATTACAAAAGCATTGCAAGAATTGTACAAATTCCCATAGCCTTTCACCCAAGTTTCCCAAGAGTGAATATTCAAGTGTAAGTTACAGACATGACGCCATTTAGGCCTTGCATTACTCAAGGTTCTCCAGAGAAACAAACCAATAGGAGATATATATAAAAATCTTAAGAGAGAGAATTATTTTAAGGAATTGGTTCCTGCAGTTGTGGGGACTGGCAAGTCTAAAATTTATAGAGCAGGCTGGCAGGCTGAAAAATTTAGGTAAGAATTGATGTTGATGTTGTCCTGAGTCAATTCCTCAGGGGAGCAGGCTGAAAATTTAGACAGATTTTCTAGGTTGCAATCTTAAGGAGAAGTCCTTCTTCTCTGGGAAACCTAAATCTTTGCTGCCAAGATCTTCAACTGATTGGGTGAGGCCCTTCCACATTATGGATGATAATTTTGTTTACTCAAAGTCTATTGATTTAAATGTTAATCACATCTTAAAAATATCTTCACACCAACATCCATACAGTGTTTGACAAACAACTGGGCATGACAGTTTAGCCAAGTTGATACATTAAATCAAACATCACACCCCTTTCCAGCGGTCCTTTCAAAGGCTGCCCAGGAGCTTGTGCTATGATTTTTCAGCAAAGATAGCAATAGTATTTCAAACAGAAAAGCTTTTAAAACTCAGAAATCACTTCCAGGAAAGTGACTTTAATGAAGTGGATTGGTAGTTCTCATTACCACAGTATGTTGATTTGGACATGTGCCTGGACTACACTTTAGGTGAAAAAAGAATTCTCAAAATACCTTAGGGGCTTTAGGCTCAGGACGCCCTTGGTTTAGAGTTAAATTTTACCAGTAGATGTCGCTAGAGTCAGACATTATTTTAGAAAACACAAAGTGACCTCTAATGTTTAAAGGATATGGAGCTGGAGGGACAAACAAACTCTCCTATATCTAAACATGTGTTCTTTTTAAGAAAACACAGTAGCCATCTAATAGTCATTTAATGAGTGAATTAATGAACTATTAATGCATATTAATTATTCCGCCTTGAAATTTTTGTGATTTGAGTTATGCTCTGATAGGTTAGGGGAGCAGAATTTGTCACCCCAAGATGTGCATCTTTGGTAGAAGGATTATTTTAGACTGATCATTTTTAAGAAACTGCAGATTCAGGAAAACCTCTTCACCTTCCTTTCAACTGCCTAAATTTACACTGGAAAAGGGACTTGTACTAAGAAGAGATCTATTACCAGAGATATCTTTTTACCCAAGAAATTTATCTGACAGGGCAACCTCTGTTCTCCAAACATCCCCTGCCCTCCCTGTGAATGGCCTTCCTTCTCTCTGTACCCTCAAACTTCTACCCCTTTCCTTAGCTCAAGATGTTATATAAGTTTCAATTACCTGGCTGCCCTTTGAGTATCATATTTTTATAGGGCTCCCATAGGTACCCTAAATTTTAAATTAAATTTGTTTTTCTCCTGTTAATCTGTATCTTCTTAATTATTTGAGCAGTCAAAAAACCTAAAGGAAGCGTTAAAAAGAAACAGACCAAAAATGGAGTCACTTATGCTAAACCCCATCAAGATAGCTAACCTAACTGCAGTTTCAGCCTCTGGCAGGAGTAGAATTTTAAACCAACCAGTCTGCAATTTCCTGATCCCACTAGTGAGGTCATCTGCATGATGAGACCTCTGGACTTTCCCTAAGGGAAGGTAACCTTGCCCTGAAATAACCCAGTCTTATAACTTCCTTGTCACACTCTCCTTCCGCCTATAAAAACCTTCAGGATGGAACAATTCTTTTTACTTGCTAGAGAAGATTTTGCTGATTCATGAATCATTGAATAAAGCCAGTTAGATCTTTAAATATACTCAGTTGAATTCTTTTAACACAAGAAAAGAAAACTTTTATTTTTTTAAAATATAATTTATTGTCAAATTGGTTTCCATACAACACCCAGTGCTCATCCCAACAAGTGGCCTCCTCGATGCCCATCACCCACATTTTCCTCTCCCCCACCCCCATCAACCCTCAGTTTGTTTTCAGTATTTAAGAGTCTCTTATGGTTTGCCTCTCTCCCTCTCTGTAACTTTTTCCCCCCTCCCCTCCCCCGTGGTCTTCTGTTAAGTTTCTCAAGATCCACATATGAGTGAAAACATATGGTATCTATCTTTCACTGACTGACTTAATCACTTAGCTCCACTTATTCACTCCAGTTCCATCCACGTTGTTGCAAATGGTCAGATTTCATTCTTTCTCATTGCCAAGTAGTATTCCATTGTGTATATAAACCACATCTTCTTTATCCATTCATCAGTTGATGGACGTTTAGGCTCTTTTCATAGTTTGGCTATTGTTGAGAATGCTACTATAAACATTGGGGTACAAGTGCCCCTATGCATCAGCACTCCTGTATCCCTTGGGTAAATTCCTAGCAGTGTTATTGCTGAGTCATAGGGTAGTTCTATTTTTAATTTTTTGAGGAGCCTCCATACTGTTTGAAAGGAAAGCTTTTCTACCCCTACCTAGAAATGTCCAGGGGAAAGCTTTGGAATTTGCAGAATAAAACTGTTCTGGAAGATACGAGCAGATATATTTAGAAGAAAACAATTTGTCTAGAGTCCATTCATGAGAAGGAGCTTGAGAACTTAAGCAATTTTATTTCACAGACATTAAATGCACCCACCCCGTGTTCACGCAGTTCTAAAGAGAGAGACGTGGTAACGTAGAGCACCTTGGGAAAGTGAAGCACAGGCCACCTGTTCTGTCATCCATCCGTGAGATGGGGAAGGGGCAGATCTTCCTAACACCAGACACAGACAAGTTCTAAAGTCTGAGAGAAGAAGCCAAGAAACAATTCCCACTAATTCTCCTTCAACACCCAATATCTTTTTTTAAATTGAGGTTTGCCTGCATAAAACAAAGAGATTAGGGAAACAGTTTGCAAAGCTGGCAAATTATTCAGAGGTTTGCTACTGATTCCATATAAGAATATGCATTATATCCACTTTGAACTCTTGCTAAGTAGCACATTCTGTGCCAAGACCCTTACCTGATTTAATCCTCCCCAAGGCTCTGTAAGGCAGGAATTTTTATGGTCCTAGCTTTTAGTGATGAAATATCTAAAAATAGCAGGTGGGGAGTGAGGGGTTAAACAGCCTGTCCAGGACCACCCAGTTAGTGGTAGAACCAGATTCAAAGCCAGACTGGGTGAAGCACTCTGCCATGCCCTCTTAGGTCATTATTTCCAGGCACCAGGCTCTAGTAAGGGTCTGACCACAGATAAAATCTGAACTCTATGTTAAGTTCATTTTTCCCCATTCATTTAAAAAATCTTAATTATTGAACCGTGCCTATGAAGAGGGCACTCTGCTTTGTGCTAGAAGAAGGGAAATATAAAGGCAAGAAGCAAAATGCCCTTAGAACTTATAATTGAGTGGCAGTGGGGAGGGGGAAGGTGTGGAGATATGGATGGAGTTGCATGAGGAAGGTTACCCAGCCTGCCTTCTCCACACAGCTTAGGAAGGTTTGGGGAAAGTTGAGAAGATTTAGAGCAGCTGCTGTGAGGAATGTGTTAGGTTAAATAGTATGTCTGGAGAAAAGAAGGGTATTTCAGGATCTTTCTTTCCACTTCTTAGAATTAGTTGAGCTTATTTTCTCCAATTTTCCAAAATAAGGTTCACCTCTGTCTAGAGCACCAGTTCAAAGAATTTCAGTATGAATTTAGTCTTGTCTCTTGAAAATTTGTCAGCACTTAATTTTTTTCATTAAGCCCCTATTAGTTTTAAGACTTTTTTTTTTTTTAAGTTTTATTTACTTTGAGAGGGTGGGAGAGAGAGAGAGAGGGAGGGAGGGAGAGCGCAGAGCCTGATGCAGGGCTCGATCTCACAAACCGTGAGATCACAACCTGAACTGAAATCAAGAGTCAGACACTCAACCACCCAGGACTGAACCACCCAGGCATCCCAGCACTTAACATTTTTTATCACAAAAGTAGATCATTGATAGTACTACATTAAGGAGAAGTCTTCCTTGAAATGCTTACTTGGCTTTCACTGTTGATTATCTATTCAACTTTTTTTTTTTTCTTAGTGTCACCTCACTTCTGGAATAAGGAAACAACCAGGTAAGAAACAGTCTTAAAACTGCAAGTTGAAATCGTAACACAAACCTAATATTTAGGGACATCTGTGCTTGTTAGTATCTTCAAGGTACATGGGTTGTATTACCCTAATCCTTATGTTTGGAACAACATCATCTGCCTGCTTTGTGTTTCTTTCTAAATGTGTACACATTTTCTGGCTCCACCAGGATGTTTTCATTTCTGCCTCTATCCCACTTAAAATAGTTTGTTATCTCATTGCATTTTATGTTTAGAAATCTTCTCTTTGAGACATTCCATCTTGCTTCCAGCAGGGGAGGTAAATCTGGTTGAGTGTTAATTACTAAAGGAATTTCTTCAGACTCAAATCTACCCTCATGCACTTTGCTTCAGAGCAGATAGAAAATGTTGCTCTGAAGAAATTACAAGATAAAAATCTCTAAACCAAGGGCTTAATAACCAAGTCTGTAACCAGTATACTTTTCCAGAGTAGCCTTCAAAAGGTGTATGTTGGTTTTTAAAGCCCTAAACAAGGGAAAACTCCCCAAACAGGATACACAAATGACTAATAAATATATGAAAAAATTTAAACTTTTCTACAATAAAGAAAAGTACATTAACACAGCAATGCTTTCTTTTCATTTTAAGTAAGAGTCTTTGTTTTTGTTTTAATAATACTCAATATTGGCAAGAGAGTACAAATTGCCAGATGGTACTATGGTTGGCAGTATAAACTGTAAAACCTTTCTCAAAATAAATTTGCAATATATGTCATACCTTGTGGCCCAGTAACTCCATTTCTAGGACTTTCTCCTAAGACAACAGTCTGAACACAGAAAAAAAAAACTTACATAAAGATAATCTTTTTAAGAATTTATAATAATAAAATGTAAAGAACTATTCCCCTCATCAAGTATATTAGTTTTTTTAACCTACGTCCATAGATAAGAGGATCTTAAGCATCTTTTTACAATTGTATTTATAAGGATAGAAGGAAAATAATTGTGAAATGACAGTAAATGGGAAAAGCAGAATAAAGATGCATAAGCAAATATATATATAACATCTATAAAGTATGTGTGTGTGTGTGTGTGTGTGTGTGTGTGTGTACATAACATCTATAAATTCTATGGATTTTTAGGAAAAAATCTATACTATAAAGTATATGTGTGTGTGTGTGTGTGTGTATAAAACATCCTCTTGTAAAATAACCAGAGGATCTTTGAGGTTCCAAGTATGATTCTGTAAAGTGAAGAGAGCAGTTCAGTACCTTACCAATGTATTGTCGTCACACATGTCATTACTCTCTGGAAACTATAAAATGATGTCAGTGACCACTTGTATTAGCTCAGACTCCTAGAAGCAGAGCTTGAGACAGGGTTTTAGGTTTATATGATTTGTCAAGGATGTGCTCTTAAGAAAAAGCCGGTGAAAGCTGAGGGAAACAGACTAGGAAGAGAAAGAAGCAAGGATGTGGTTTCAGGTAAAGTCTAGTCCTAGCCTGATCCTGGGATGCTCTGAAGCATAAATCATACCATAACATTATTGGTGATTCCCACTCCCAGAGCGGTTATGAAGGTGCGGGGTGGGGAGAGAAGGGTGGAGGCTGTGAACCAAGTTCAGAGCAGCAGGGCTCAGGGTGCAACTGCAGAGGGGATCTGCACTGGTCCTGTTGTGGCAACTAAGCCATCTAGGTCCCTTGTGCAGATTTAGTGAGGTCACCGTGTGGCCCTATGAGAACCATCAAGGAACCCAGCTTTTTATTCTCTTAATGTTAAACTAGCTACTGACTTTCAAAGACCACACCCACATTTAATTATGCAACAGGGAAACTCAGTTTAGAGAGTGTCCCTTCCCTTGGCACGGGCACCACCCACTGTTTCCCTATTGGTTGTAGATAATGACAAGTGTTGGGGGTGGGGCAGGAGTGAGGAGATGGGGTTGAGCCCTCCCTATCAGGTAGGTAGCGATTTCTCTGGACTTTATTTTCCTGCTGGGTACAATAAAGTAATCGAATTAAATCAATAAAGCATCCTTAATCTGAGCCTAGAAATCCCCATGAATTGTATCCAAAATTCAGCATTCCGTGCAATTTTCGGGGATTAGGGTACCTAACTTTCATCAGATTCTTTAAAGAGACTTTCAGCTGACTTCCAAACTTCCTTCCACTCCAGCACTCTAATTATGGGAATGAGAAGACACTTAGGTCAAAAGAAGAAATCAAACCTTGCATTCTTTGTCCTGGTTTTATAAGTATCTTAGATTAACAGAAGGATTCTTTGTTCTCACTTTCTCTCTACTCCCATTCAGATTTAGGAAAATTAAATGCAGGCTCCCAAGACACATCAAATAACTTTCAAGGCTACATTTTTGATGCTCCCAAGCCCTGTGAGAGGTGGATATTATCTTCATTTTACAGAAGAAACTGAGGTGCCTGGGAAGCAACTCATCCAAAGTCCAACAGCACCCTCTTGTGGTTTGGGTCCAGGATGGCAAAGACTTGTGGAATCCAGTGGCTTTCAAATGTCCGGGGAAAATACTGTGAAGAATTTTTATTAAAAAAATATATATATACTTTTTCGTCCCCACTTTCTTAAAAATGATACTTCAGAAATTCAGCAACACAGATGTGTAAAATATAAGGGGAAGGCTCAAATCCCCAATTTACGTAGTATAGCAATTCTTTTTTATATACATAGATTTATTTGATTGATTTTTACAAAAATTCAATTATATTATACACCCAGTCCTGCAACTTCTGTCCAGACAGTATATTACAAGCATTTTCCATGTCAGAACATGAAGATGCACCTCATTCATTTGAAAACTGTATCTAAAACAACTTACATGTATTAAAGATCTTCATTAAAGATGTTCATTTGAATCTCCAGGTTAAATTGTGAACAATGAAGCTTTTACCATGGAGAAATTATTTGAAATTCTCATAAATTACTTATGGAAGCCAAAGGTCTGCACTGTTCAGAAAAACTCAGAAACTGTTCAGGACCACTCATGTGAAGCTGCCCAAGGAAGCATGCACCCACAGCCCTAGGGAGCTGCCCTCTATTTATCTTAAAGCTATTTTTTTTTTTTTTTTTTTGGGACAGAGAGAGACAGAGCATGAACGGGGGAGGGGCAGAGAGAGAGGGAGACACAGAATCAGAAACAGGCTCCAGGCTCTGAGCCATCAGCCCAGAGCCTGACGCGGGGCTCGAACTCACGGACCGCGAGATCGTGACCTGGCTGAAGTCGGACGCTTAACCGACTGCGCCATCCAGGCGCCCCTCTATTTAAATGTCAGAAAGAGTTCAGGTCCATCTGCTGTGTTCAGATGCTCATCACATCATAATTATAAACTGTGTAATAGCAAGAGAACAAATCAGCTGCTTTATCATGATTATATTGTATTATACATAGTTTTAGCTCTTACAATTTTGGTATCCTGCCTGTCTAACCAACTATACTTGTAATAGGGTTTTTACAAGTTTTGGACTTTTATGGTTTAGCTTTTAATTAAAAAAATTTTTTTAAATGTTTATTTATTCTTGAGAGAGAGAGAGGGAGGGAGAGAAAGAGCATGCGTGAGCAAGTTGGGGAGGGGCAGAGGGAGGAAGGCACAGAATCCAAAGCAGGCTCCAGTTTCTGAGCTGTCAGCACAGAGCCTGACGTGGGGCTCAAACTCACAAGCCATGAGATCATGACCTGAGCCAAAGTTGGGCACTTACCAACTGAGCTACCCAGGTGCCCCGTAGTTTAGCTTTTAATTTTATAAATGTTATTATATTTTGAAATAAGTAACCTAAGAACTAAAATCCAAATGTTAGATAGATAGATAGATACATAGATAGATAGATAGATAGATAGATAGATAGATAGATAGAGTATAGACGTATAATTATTTAACAAATCTTACTCAAAACAGGAAATTCAAATAGCTTCAAATTGAGCTATCTAAGCTCAATTTGGCAACGCAGAAATGCAATTGTACCTATCTTATGATGCAGACAAAATTCCAGGGGTGAAAACTAAAACACAACATTCTTTCACGCAATCAAAATGTGATGGTTTTGAAACTTAAAGTAAATGATTGACTGGGGCGTCTAGGTGGCTCAGTCAGTTAAGTGTCCACTCTTGATTTTGGCTCAGGTCATGGTCTCATGGTTAGTGAGATCAAGCCTCACGTGGGGCTCTGTGCTGACAGTGTGGAGCCCGCTTGGGATTCTCTCTCTCTCTCTCTCTCTCTCTCTCTCTCTCTTTCTCAAAAATAAATAAACATTTAAAGTAAATGCTTGATTGACACAGGAACTGAATATCTGGATATTTTCAAAATGACTTTGTTGAACCTCTCATGTTACAGTATATACCTGAAAAGTGTCTTATACCAAAAGAACAGTATAGCATGGTGGCTAATGGTTCCAGCTCTGGAGTCTGATGAACCTGAGTTTGAATCCTAGCTTTATCACTAACTGGACGATCTTAAGCAAGTAACATCACCTTCCTGAATTTCATCTGTGTAAGGGGTTTATTAATCCCCAAATAACAGGGATGTTGCACGAATTACATGAGCTTGTGACAATAAAGAGTCTAGCACAATGACTAATGCTGAATAACCATTAAGGATTATTACTGTTTCAAAGGAGAAGCAAAAACCACCAACAGCCAAGTGAAGCATGCTCTTCTTTGAGGTCTTGCTGAGCCACAAGTAGTTTGTCAGGACTTCCTTGTCTCATCTGCCTAACACCCACATGGTACTCTTAACCACTTCGTTGCATGATTTCACGGTGAGTGTCCATTTTTAGCAAGGTGATGCCCTTTGTTATACCTATTTTTCTTCTTTTCTGACATCTTTATGGGAAATGGAAAGTGTTAAAGTTAAGTACAAGAAAAGGCAAACATTAACAGTCAGAGAAAAGACTCTTACTGTTGGCCTCTGAGGAAAGCCAACCAGAGGCACTTTGATGCCAACCTGATCTGAAGGGGAAAATTGCTTCCAGACTAGAATTCACAGTGAATTTATTTTGTCTTCTTTTTCATGAAAGTAATACGTATACTTGGTATGGGGAAAAAAAATTACATACTACAGAGAAATGAAGCATTACATTTCCTATCCCCAAACACCTGCAGTCCTGGTCACTTGCTTCATTTTATCTAATGGTTTTGGGGTCTTTTAGGGTCACCTCCATTGGAAGTGGTTTGAATAGAACAATCTTATTCAAGCATTTGTAAAGTCTGAGGTCAGGAGATACTGAACCAAAGGAAACAAAAGGATTCTGTGTCCTTCTGGTTAAGGCCAGGGTCAGCACTAGGAATTAGCAGACATCCTCCTAGCAGAATTTGCAAATGGAATTCTGGAATAAATGGGCCAGCAGGGCCCAGAGGGAATAGGGTTTGTCTTTCCTATTTACCTTGTACTTCACCCATCCCCAGAGTTTCTGGGGAGAACCAAGCAGAGGGCCATCATAAACTGAAGAAATGCCCACAGCTGGCCCAAAGAGCAAGGCTTGGAAACTAGACTAGGTACCAGATCCCTTCCTGTCACAACCAGGCACCTAGGATGATGACAGAATGAACTCGACCCTGAATAGTCCAGTCCTGGCACCCAGACAGATCCCTTGAGAAGAAAGATAGGAGAGAGTCCACCTGGTGAGATGCAGTATTCTCTTAGCCAAGCCAGCCACATCCAAATTGGAATGAATATATCAGGACATGCTAGCCAACATGTGACTTAGCTAGCAGGAATTTGGAGGCTGATTAAGGAGATGAAAGGAACCCGAGTTCATTTTATTATGGAGAGTTGCCAGCAAAATAAATCTAGATTATCATTATGTATTTATACCCATGAAGGGAACAACTTGGCATGGATTGCAAAGTATTTAATTATAATTTAGACATATCATGGCATTCAATGTTTTGTTTCATTATGGCTTTATTTACTGACATGCCAACATGACCACAGAAAATGCTAAGTTCCTGCCAGTACTTCACTGACCTCCTGTATTGTTGGGAAAATTTTAAATTAGCTGCATAAGGGGAAAAAAAGATTCATTTTCATAAGTAGCTTATGTGTGATGTAGTAAGATCAGTAAAACTAGAGGAGGAAAGGTGTCTCCTTAAGCACACAGCTCTTTGAATCTTCTCTGCCTTCTCAAAGGCTCTTCCTCCACCTCCACATTATCCTTCTAGGCTCCCCCTCATTTAAGCTTTCCACTTTCCAGTTAGAATGAGTTTCAGGGCATCTGGGTGGCTTAGTTGGTTAAGTGTCCAACTCCCCATTTTGGCTCAGGTCATGCTCCCCCAGTTTCGTGAGTTTGAGCCCCGCGTTGGGCTCTGCAATGACAGTGAGGAGCCTCCTTGGGATTCTCTCTCTGTCCTTCTCTCTCTGCCCCTCCACTGCTCACGCTATCTCTGTTTCTCTCCAAATAAATAAACTTAAAAAAAATTATTTTAAATTAAAAAAATGAGTTTCTTCCTCTTTTCTACTTCTGGGGTGCCCTGTTCTTGCTTAAATAATTGTACTAGAAATGTGTTTTAAGGATTAAATTGGCAGCCCGACCGTCCCTCCTAATGGTCAGTGAACTCCCAAGAGGGCACAAGACTTCATGAAATTGCCTTACTCATTACGTTACATCACTCAAAGAAGTACCATGCTTCAGTCAAAGAGAATAAGGAAACATCAGTTATCAGGGATATGAAAAACAAAGCCACAATGAGATACCACTCCATATCCACTAAGACAGTTGTAGTCAAAAAGTCAGATAACAAGTGTTGGCAAGAATGTGGAGAAATTGAAACCCTCATATATTATTGGTGGGATTGTAAAATGGTGCAGCTACTGTGGAAAACAGTCTGGCAGTTCCTCAAAAAATTAAACATAGAGTCACCGTGAGATCCAGCAATTCCACTCCTAGGCATATAGCCAAGAGAATTGAAAACATTTGTCCACACAAAAACTTGTACATGAATGTTCTAGCAGTATTATTCATAATATCCAAAATGTGGAAACAACTCAAGTACCCATCATCTGAAGGATGGACCAACAAAATGTGGCATATCTATACAATGGAGAAATGGGCAATAAAAAGAAACAAAGTGCTGACACATGACACAACATAGATGAATCCTGAAAACTTGTGATAGGTAAAAGAGACCAGACATGAAGGACTACACACTGTACGATTCCATTTACATGAAAGGTCCAGAATAAGCAAAACTAGAGAGACAGAAAATAGATTGGGGGTTTCTTAGGATTGGTGGAATTGGGGGGAATGGTCAGTGACTGCTAATGGGTACCAGGTTTCTTTTGGGGGTGATGAAAATGTACTAAAATTGATTGTGGTGATGGTCATTCATCTTTATGAATATCCTAAGGTCACCAAATTGTATACTTTAAATGGCTGAATTGTATGGTACATGAATTATATCTCAATAAGGCTATTACTAAAAAAAAAAAAAAAAGGAAAAGCTCTTTAATACTGAAAGGTATGATTTCTAAGATATAAAGCTAACCAAAAAAAAGTACAGAAACAAAAACCAATGTGAAAATTTATAATATATGTCTGAGAAATAAGGTAAATAAAAGTATGCATGTAACAGTTTATTTTTGCAAAAAGAATCACAAGAAGAATAAACCAGAAATTAACAATAATGTCGGAAAAGTGGGGGGAGGGAAAGCAGAGACAGTGTCACTTTTCTGAGTGAAGTTTTGTGTACAGTTTTGACTTTTGGAACTATATCAATGTTTTTATATATTCAAAAAAATGAAATCAACAAGTTAGCAGGAAAACTAAAATTGAATACAAACAAAACCAAATATATTGAGCTATGTATCAAATGGATAATATAATCACATGGAGGAAACTAATTTAGGACTGTGAACATATAAACATAGTCTAAAGACAAAAAGAACTGTGAATGAATCTTGAATTTTGCATAGTAAGTTTGTTATTGCCAGCAGTAAGGGTGTATTCTCAGAGTGTTTTGTGAATATTGTAAGATAGAGCAAATGACTAACCTTACATTGAAGTTTTTGGAAATCAGAACTTTCGCTGTTGGAAAACAAATGTGTAAATATAAAATGGGGCATGGAGATGGAGAACTCTGTGATGTTGGACTGGAATTACAGGAATCATTATAAAGTCATTATTTAAAAATACATAGTATAGATTTACTATTTATATTGGCTGAAAGGGTCTAGAAGCAATAACAACCCAGAAGCAATAAGCACACTAAGTGCCCAGATCTTGGTTTCTAAATTCCATTCCCTGCTAATAGAAACCAGAGCTTCTTGGAAAAAATGAATGATTCTAGCACTGTGCCATGGAAAACACAAAATTATCATCTTGTTGTACAAAGAAGAGTTCAAAGAATTATGAGGACATGTCAAAAGTTTACAAATTTTCCTACTCAAGTCCGGGACAATTTGAGTAATAGAATAAATATTATTACCAACATATTATAACATGTTAAACAAAATAAGAATCCATGAGTCCATACAGATATAAATAGATAAAGAATACATACAGGATGGATGAATGGATGGATGGCTAGATAGATAGATAGAAAGATAGATAGATAGATAGGAAACCTCCTTATGTTGGAAAGTCAATTGATGAATGTAGATAGAATAGTGGAATTAGAAAGTCCCCATTTGGCAACCAGCATGGTAATAAATTCAGCTAGGAAATATCAATGAGTGTTGAAATTATTGGGTGAATGTTTAATGAGAAATGGAATACTTACATGATCTCAGTATAAGTATACAAAATGCTAAGTGAGAATAACTATAGCAGGGAAACCTTGCAGCAGGTACCACTTTAATCAAGTAATGAAGGTTAACATCCCCATGATAGGACAAATTGAAATTTCATGCTACCTCATAGGATATACTGAAGATACATAGCATCATTTTTGAGATACCCTCCCAAAACACAAAACCTGAACCTAATCACAAGGAAACACATGGCAAAGTCAAACTGAAGGACATTCCACAAAACAACTGAACTTTGAGAGTATCATAAAAGTCAAGGAAAGATAAACAGATAATGGCGTTTAAATGCAATGTGTATTCCTACATTGGATCCTTTTGTGCCAAAGGATACCTGTGCAACAAATGAAGAAACATGAATTGGGTCTATAGATTAGATACTAATTATCAATGTTAATTTCCTAATTTTATTTTTTATTTTTTTAAATTATTTTTTATTACTTTATTTTTTAAAGTTTATTTTTTTTAGAAGAAGAGAGAGAGAGAGTGAGTACAAGTCAGGGAGGGGCAGAGAGAAAGGAAACAGAATCCTAAGTAGGCTATACTTTATCACACAGAGCCCAATGCAGCGCTTGAACTCATGAATCACAAGATCATGACCTGAGCCAAAGTCAAGAGTTGGATGCTTAACCAACTGGACCACTCACGTGCTCCAATTTCCTGATTTTAAAGGTTGTATTGTGGTTATGTAAGAGAACGCCTTTGTTTGAAAGTATTCTAGGGGCACCTGGGTGGCTCAGTTGGTTGAGCGTCTGACTTCGGCTCAGGTCATGATCTCGTGGTCCATGAGTTCGAGCCCCGCATCAGGCTCTGTGCTGACAGCTCAGAGCCTGGAGCCTACTTCGGTTTCTGTGTCTCCCTCTTTCTGCCCTTACCCCACTCGTGCTCTGTCTCTCTCTCTCTCTGTCAAAAATAAATAAACTTTAAAAAAAAAGTATTCTAAAGTATTCAGGAGTAATGGAAATTATGTCATCAACTTTTCCTCAGATGGTTAGGGGATGTGGAACTCTTTGTTCTATATTTTCAACTTTTATTTAAGTTTGAATTTATTTCAAAAAGAAAAGTTTCCATAAGTCTACTCTTCTAGTAAAAACAAACAGACACCAATAAAGGAATAGGGAGAAAGAGAAAGTTCTTATTTACAGAAAAATGCCAACTGAAAAATGTATAAGGAATAATAGTTTTTTGAATCATCATTTTGAACCATCATGTTATTAATTGGTTCAGGCAAGAATCATCAATAGATGTTAAAATTATTGGTCAAAAGTGTATTGGGGACCAGAATATGACTCAAAGCATCTCCTTAAAGATTTCTTATTAATTATAAAAGAAGAAATGGTACCTTTACCAAAATATGGTAAATAACACTGTAGGGAAGTGATCAAAATTAACATCACCCCAGGTTGGATGAAGGAACATGAGATGATTCCTGCTATGATGCACTTAAAGGAGATGCACATCGTGTTGCATTCTTGCCAAGAATGCACACCCATGATGAAGTCACAAGAAGGCACTCATCCAAAGTGAAGGACATTCTATAAAACAATAGGTAAGCACTCTTTCAAAATGTTAACATCATAAAAAACAGTGCAAGGCTGACAAGCTACTGCAGACTGATATGAGACATGGCAACTACAAGGAATGCATGTTTTGTCCTGGATTAAACCCTACATTTGTGAAGAAAAATATTTTCATATTCAATATTGGGACAGCAAAATTTGAATATAAACTATTTTAGATAATAATATTTATTGGATCAATGTTAATTTTCCTGAATAATAACAAACTGTCCTAGGGAACCACAAATGACTCCAGATAGCCAAAAGAATCTTGAGAAAGAAGGCAAAGCTGGAGGAATCACAATTCCAGATTTCAAGATATACTACAAAGCTGTAATAAAACAGTATGGTACTGGCACAAAAATAAACACATAGATGAATAGAACAGAATAGAGTGCAGAAATAAACACACTTTTATATGGTCAATTACTCTATGACAAAGGAAGCAAGAATATACAATGCAGAAAAGATCTCTTCAATAAATGGGTGCTGGTAAAACTGGACAGCTACATGCAAAAGAATGAAACTGGACCACTTTCTAATACTATACACAAAAATAAACTCAAAATGAATTAGAGACTTAAATGTGAGTCCTAAAACTGTAAAAATCTTAGATGAGAACACAGGTAGTAATGTCATCAGCTGTAGCAACATTTTTCTAGATATGTCTCCTGAGGCAAGGGAAACAAAAGCAAAAATAAACTATTAGGACTAGATCAGAGTAAAAAGCTTTTGCACAGTGAAAGAAGCCATCAACAAAACAAAAGGCAACAAAATGAATTGCGGAGGATATTTGCAAATGATATGTCTGTTAAGGAGTTAATATCCAAAATATATAAAGAACTTATACAAAAAAAAATTAAAATAAAATAAAAAAAAGAATTTATACAATTCAACCCCGCCCCCCAGAAAACAATCTGATTAAAACATGGACAAAGGACCTAAAGAGACATTTTTCCAAAGAAGACATACAGATGGCCCTCAGACGCATAAAAAGATGCTCAACATCATTAATCATCAGAGAAATCCGAATCGAAACCACAATGAGATATCACCTTATACCTATCAGAATGGCTAGTATCAAAAAGAAGAAATAACAAGTGTTGGTGAAGATGTGGCAAAAAAGGAACCCTCAGGTACGATTAGTGGGACTGTAAATTAGTACAGCTACTGTGAAAAATGGTATGAAGTTTCCTCAGAAAATTAAAGATAGAAATACCATATGATCCCACAATTCCACGACTAGGTGTTTACTCAAAGAAAATGAAAACACTAATTCAAAAAGATACATGCACCCCTATGTTTATTGCATCATTATTTACAACAGGCAAGATAGGGAAGCAACCTGAGTGTCCATCAACAGATGAAGTGATAAGGAAGATGTGCTGTACACACACGCACACACACACACACACACACACACACACACACACACACACGAAATATTACATAGCCATAAAAAAGGATGAGGTGACATGGGTGAACCTATAGAGTATTGTGTGAAGTGAAATAAATCAAAGAAAGATGAACACATATGATTGCACACATATGTGGAATCTTAAAAACAAAACAAATGAATAATCAAACAAACAATAAAAGAGATAGTTATAATTCGAAGGAGATACCCGTTTAGCAGTAAAGGGTCTTTATCTCTTCAGTTTACTCTCAAATGTTTAATTAAAAAAAAGAAAAATGTGTGTATATGTATATGAGAGAGACAGAGAGAGACAAATGTATCAAATTGCTAATAAAAGGTGAAGTTTTCAAAATTTTAATTTGTAAAGGAAAGAAATAATTTTGCTCAATTCTGTATCCCCAGCCCTTTCTAACATACCCTTTGGAACATAGTAGAAACTCAACATAATTTAATAAATTAAATGCTTACATCAAACGCCAAAGTCCTTTGAATTGCAAGTGGTAAGATATGCAGTTCAAAATCCTCAAGTGATGATGGAAGTCAGTACATTTAACCGTGAAGTCAAAGGGTATATTTGCTTCAGGTATAGCTAGATCCAGGAGTTCAATCAATGTCATCAAGATCTGGACTTCCTTTCTCCCTTTCTCTCTCCCCCTTGACCCTATTTTCCTGTGCTGGAAATAGTTTCCTCTACTCTTTTTCTTAAGCTGACTCTCCATATGGTAGCCCCACATAGCTCTCTAATTTAGCAGAAATAAAGATATTTCTGTCCAACTGTTCCATACACTTCCAATACTAATCTCACTAAGCTGACTTGAGTAATCAGAGAGGATGAAAAATGCTGATGGGCAGATGTAAGACTTGTGTTCTCAAGTGTGATCTATATGCCTCATGAAATGAGCAGCTTTAAAGCTTTCAAAACACAAAGTCATGCAGAGTCTTGGAACATCATCACTAAGAGAAGTGTGGTCAGGTTCTTCCTTCTCCCCAGCCCCTTTTGATTAGCTTCTCTCTGAGCCTCATGGCACGAAATTGATAGACACTACAGAGTCCCCAAAGTGAGTCTTCAAAGGCCAAGCTATTTATTCTTAACCCATGCTTCAAAATAAAATGCTGTCTTTTGAAAGTTAAAGGAAAGAATGTTCTATTAATCTCTTTTTTGAAGAACAGTGATGAGATGTGATTACCACTCTTATATGCTCCATTCCATCTGTTATGATAAAATCAGTTCAATCAATCAAACAGTGGACATTTTTAGACACTTGGGTTAAGATCATTTGGAGGAGTGCTGTCAGATTCCAAGAAGTAAAAACCACGAACTCTGCTGTCAAAAAGCTTTCACTTCAATCAGGGAAGAATTTATACACTGGAGACATTCACTGGGGATCTGATCTAGTCCCTAGGTGCCAGGGGTCTGGTGGAACTTTGAGTTCCCTGCACATTCTGTGGGTTCAAAGACAAGGGGAGATTAGGGTGCCTATGTGGCTCAGTCAGTTAAGCATTCAACTTCAGCCTCAGGCCATGATCTCACAGTTTGTGAATTCGAGCCCTGTGTTGGGCTCTGTGCTGACAGCTTGGAGCCTGGAGCCTGCTTCAGATTCTGTGTCTCCCTCTTTCTCCGCCCCTCCCATGCTTGTGCTGTATCTTCCTCTCAAAAATAAATAAACATTAAAATTTAAAAAAGGACAAGGAGAGATCAAGAGGGATTAGAATATGACATTGATGAGGGTATGGCTTCTCCTATTCACTGATATGACCCCGTGCCTAGTAAGCACCATGCCTCGCCCATAGTAAGCACCAATAAATATGTGTTACATGAAAGGATGGACTGAGGATGCCCAAATAGGCCATCAGAGAAAGTAGGAGGGAAAGTGAAGGCTGAAACGTAATGAGGAGGGATGGGGATACACTCAGGGCCTGAGACAACATGGGGTAGCTGGCAGGAAAAGGCAAAGCCAGGCCACACTGGAACCAATGACTCACACCGGTGCAGAAGGGGAGCTTGGTGAGTAGTAGATGGTACAGAGGTGCCAAGCCCCACAGGGCAGTGGTCACTAATCTGCAGTCCCTGGGCTACATAAGCTAGCAGATGTGTTTTGTTTGACCTCTTTAGTGTTTTAAAATTTGGGAAATCTCATAAGGCATCCAGATTTCTGGCCTCTCTTGAACACTCAGAAGATCTGGCACCTGCGAGCCACGTTGTCTCATGGGCACAGTTGCTGGAACTGAGTGGCCTCACGGCCCTCACGGCCCCTTCAGTTTACCACCCTCCACCCCATTCCCAGTTTTGTTACCCCTGGGCCAAGTCTCTCCTTTATGTGACTTGCAGGCTCCACAGGCATTTGAGCTTGTGGCAGTGTGGGTGGACTGCGAACTGTCCTCAGTTACCTCTGATAACCCACTTAAGCACCTTCATCTTCCTCTTTGCACCTTTCTTTTCTTTTTTTTTAATTTTTTTTTAATGTTTATTTATTTTTGAGACAGAGAGAGACAGAGCATGAACGGGGGGAGGGTCAGAGAGAGAGGGAGATACAGAATCCGAAGCAGGCTCCAGGCTCTGAGCTGTCAGCACAGAGCCCGATGCGGGACTCGAACTCACGGACCATGAGATCATGACCTGAGCCGAAGTCGGACGCTTAACCGACTGAGCCACCCAGGCGCCCCCCTCTTTGCACCTTTCTGCGTTGTATTCTGTTCTCAGTGACATTTCACAATATTTTTAAAATAAGAGGCACTCAGAAGTTTGGCAAAACCAAGCTAGTGCTTGAAAACTGTGAAACAAAGAGGCATAAACAAATGTCTCACCACAATTTGCCTCAAAGCGTTCCCATAGTCCTGCATTAATTGAAAGACCAAGAAGCAAAGCCATTGATTATTCCTACTCCCTTCCTGTAAAGTCCCTGAGCTACAGTCTCTTTAAGGACATTGGTATGAATATTTTTGCCATCTTCCTTCTCTAGTATTTTCAGAAACTTAACACATGCTGGACGCGGCAGGTGCGATTCTAATTTTAATATGGGTGGGAGTCGACCCAGCCAACTATTCGAGAAGGGCTTTGGGAATTGTATCAGAGCATCAAGCTAGTTGGAGCACTGTGCTGCCTGAACAGCATCCCATTTGGGCATAGGTCCACTGAGTGGGGGCCTCCTAGCCAGCTAAACCCCCGTGAGCTATGAGTGATTAAAAAAAGAAGAAGAAGAAGAAAAAAAAAAAAAAAAAAAAAGCCAGCACCTGCTCCAGCTTTGGCTAGAGCCCTAAAATAGAACAAGCATTTCTCACGAAAGCTGAACTTCAGTATCTGCAGCTGCTTTACTTCCTTATCGAAAATCAATTTCTGTCTACTATATAACATACAGAAATAGGATGAGCTCCCCCGCCCCCTGCCCCACTTTCTAATTCACCACTTTTCTGCTTGACCAAAGGAATCTGTTGGAACACTTTTGTGTAGATTTGGAGTCAAAGGGGGAGGTTTGTTTGTTTGTTTCTTATGAAAAGCCATTGACCCACTAAAAAGAAGACATCCTCTTATTAAAGAAAAAATTTTTAAGTTGTCCACTTTTAAAAGGAAGCATACAAAAAAGAAAATAAGAGGAAGCATACAGCTTACAGTTGTTCTTTTGTTTTCCTTTCTCAGGCAACCTGCAACAGGATGAATGAAAGAATAAACACAGGAACATAAAACTTTATTCAGTAAATACAAGCCATAAACAGCCTTCAGTGTGGTATAATAATACACATGGTGGGAGACAGAGAAAATGGGATGGCAGGAAAAGGGCAAGAGAGAGGGAATGAGAAACACAGAGGTAATGAGAGAGACAAGTGTCCTCAGAAATGGGCAGGGAAAAGCCTAAAGCTGACTCCTTGTTCAGACCACTCTCCAGGCTCCCAACTTTAGTCCCTAAATTCATCTTACATCCTCAGTGTGCAAATGCTGTATCTCCTCAGCCTGTCTCCACAGCCTCCAGCACTCCTATCTAGTCTATTCAGTTTGGTCCCTCATGCCTTGGATCCAGCCTCTGGGGCGCCCTGATAAAACCAGCCACAGCATCTTCTTTCCCCCAAACATGTCTGAATCCCCTCAAGAATAACTAGCACACTCAGAGTAGAAATATCCCAATGATAGGTTAGTCATCTTACACTATCCAGATCTTTTCTGAGAGCGTGCGTGGTTTATTGACTACATTTTGGATAGCTCATTTTTAGGAGTCGAGAAAAATCACACACACCTAGCTCTTTATAAAATCATCTACTTAACTAGCATTTTCTGATTTCCTGTTCAGCGCCATCTAAGATATTGAGAATAACTAACTCAAGAGGGCATTTCTCATCTCCTAAGACATAATTATCTAGTGTCCACACCACTAGCCATTCTGTCAAATATCTTATATGCAGCCCTATTATTTCTTTTATTTAAGTAAATGCAAGTTGCCAATAGTGAAGTTAGCCAAGCAGGGTAAACATCTTAAGAGGAAAAAAATCTATTCCTTAAACTTCACCCACAGAAGTAAGATGCTTAAAATATGCACATTAAAAAAACTGTTTGATTTAAAATGTAGAGGAAGAAAAAGTATTTTAAAAATAGTTCTGAAAAACAATAAGGAATTATAAGTCATCCATAAAGTAAATAAATTTCATCACTTCCTTCCTCCCGCCACCTTTCTAGCCCCATTGATTCTGTAGTGTCTCTTGGTAAAAAGCACATAGAAAGAGGAAGTTAAGAAAGATAAATGGATTCTAAAGTCTGTGAACTCAGTAATGTATCTTCTCTTAGCTTATCCTTTGATTTAGGCAACAACTCAGCTTCCACTGCTCATCCTTATCACTGGCCTTCCGGTTATATCAGATAATTCTTTTAAGGCCTGGCATTCTTATTGTCAAATACAATTGCTGGTTAATCTGATGGCTATCTCCTCTCCTAAAGAAAGTCCTTATAAAACCAGATGAAAATGTGTCACATCTAGCCTCAGAGCTCCAAGCTCCTCCCTAGTCTCTGGTTCCAACAGTGAAGACTGAGCAATGTTCTCAGCAGGCCTGGGTATGGGAGATCCCTGACCTTGTTCCACTTATGTTCTGAATTTACGTTAAGTCCAGAGTGAAGCCAGAAGTTCATTTGAATACTATTATGAAATCAGTTAATTTTCTGTTCTACTATAAGGGTAGCCGAGTGATTTGTCCAAAAACCATGTCATGCCTCTGCTCAAAACCCTCTGGTTGTTGCCCATCTCACTCAGAGAGAAGCTACAATTCTTCAGAGGCCAACAAGTTCTGTCAACATGTCCCTACCCTATCTTGTTAACAGTCCATCCTCCTTTTCTACTTCCTCCCCCATGCCCACTCCACCATCCATATGATCTTACTGTTCCTTTAGCGATCTCAATCTTTTACTCACCACAGGGCCTTTGCCTTTGCTGTGGCTTCTGCCTAGAATATTCTTCCCTCAGATATCCAAAGGCTCACTCTCTCAATTCCTTGAGGTTTCTGCTCAAACATCACATTAACCACAAGACATTCCTTGACCAGCCTTTCTAAATAGCAGCAGCCCATTCCTACCTCAGTATCCATCATCATTTTTAAATGGCTTTATTGAGAATAGTTCACATGCCATGCAGTTCACCCATTTAAAGTGTACAATTCCATAACTTTTAGTGTATTCACAGAATTGTGCAACCATCCCCTTATCAATTTGAAAACATTTTAATTGCCCCAAAAAGAAATTCTGCACCTTTTAGCCATTACTCCCAATCACCCCAACTCCCCAGCTCTAGGCAATCACTAATCTGCTTTCTGTCTCCATATATTTGTCTGTTCTGGACTTTTCATATAGATGGAACTGTACAATATGTAGCCCTTTGTGATTGGCTTCTTAGTGTAATGTTTTCTTTTTTTTTAAGTTTATTTATTTATTTTGAGAGAGCATGCACGTGGGCATGTGCACACACATGCAAGTGGGGGAGGGGTAGAGAGAGAGGGAAAGAGAGAATCCCAAGCAGTCTCCACACTGTCAGCACAGACCCTGATGTAGGGCTCAAACTCACCAACTGTGAGATCATCACCTGCATCTAAACCAAGAGTTGGATGCTCAACCAACTGAGCCACCCAGGTGTCCCTTAGTGTCACGTTTTCAAGGTTCATCCATGGTGTACCATGTATCAGTAACTCATTCCTTTTTATTGCTGGATAATATCCCATTTTATTGCTCCTTTCATCAGTTGATGGATATTTGGGTTCTTTCCACTTTTTGACTATTAAGAGTAACACTGTTAAGAACATTTGTGGACAAGTTTTTGTGCAGACGTATGTTATCATTTCTTTTGAGTATATACCTTGTAGTAGATCCCCATTATTTATTTATTTTTATCCTGCTTTATTTTGCGCACTTATTACCATATGATATATGATATATTTATTCACTTCTTTTTATTGCCTGCTCTTTTCCCGCTAGAATATAAGCTGCCTGAAGATGAGATTTTGGTCTGTTTTGTTCACTGCTTAGACTAGTACTGGCACATCACAACATGCAATACATGTTCATTGCATGGATGAAAGAAAGCCAGTATCATTAGGGCAAATTGAGGGAGGAAAATCTATTAAATCAGTAAGCTAACTGTGTACACACTATAAATCAATTTGTTGGACGAGGTTTGGAATGACAGCTTGCAAGGAAGCAAGAACATTTTCAGAATTGTAATCAGCCTTCATCAAATGACCTCTCGGTGGCCTCAGTTCCTTCTGTGTGAAATGTTGGGACTGGACCAGTATTCCTGACTGCTTGCAGCCCCATATTCCATAATCTAACATAAAAATTAACAAGTGACTTTATTTGCCCATACAAGTGTTTCTCTTTCATTTATTCATCCATCCAACAAATATTTATTAAGTGCCTTCGTGAGTCAGACAGAATGCAGGTACCTAATTTGGCATATCGACACTCATAATCTATATGGACAATGATTACAACATTGCTGATTTCATTTTTTCATTTTTTTTAAACAACAAATATAGCTGAATTGGGCTTTAAAAGATGAACCCCATCTCTTAACTATTTTAAGTTTCTAAAGAAGACATAGGCAGAAATTGGAAGTCTGAAAAAATCAGTATCAATCTAAGTTTATCATTATTTATTTTAGTGTCTTCCAGTTTCACACAGATACAAAATGCATCCATTATCAGAAACAGAGAGGGGGTAAATAGGGTGGGGTGGGAAAAAAGCTCTGTCAGATTCGAAATGAGATAATTTCTTCTCTAGGCATGTCTTCCTTGACACAGCATAATCCCTCAAATGTCAGGAGACAGAGAGAGTAACAAAGTCAAAAAGCCTTTTTCTACTCCTATTGACATTGTATCAACGAGTAAGCCACATATTTTGTCTCCCTTGAACCTCGGTTTCCTCCTCAATGGTAAGATTATGGATTTAAAGTTGAGACCTCAGTCTCTTTCAGTTTGAACACGACTATCTGCAGGAGGAGAGCAATCCAGAGAAATAAGATGTCCTATTGTTCAAAGGCTTTGTTTTTGCTGGAGAGATATACTTGCAAAATCACTGGCTATGTTCCTGGACCAAATACCCCAAAATGTACTTTGTCAGGGATATTTTCTATGATTAAGTCCCAGGGACAATTTTTCATCATCTGCCTACTGCGTAATTTTAAGAAAGCATTTTGGGAGAACAAAGTGGACTAGGAAAGTAATACACAAATGCTTCATTCAACAAATGTTTATTTGCCTATGATGTTTCAGCCTGCAGGCAGGAGGTGGTTAACGTTTTCTTATTTCTCATTTAGCTTTTCTCACCCAACCTGCATTGGGTCTCCATGAGACCCACTGGCACACTGTTTTATAAATGAGAAAAACTGAGGCTCTGAGATGTGAAAAAATTACCTAGGATGATACAAGTAATAGGCAAAGACTGGACACTCTTTCACCCTGTAAATACAACTCCAACTGTATATTTTACATTCACATATGGATATAGAATGTTATCTTTGCATACGAAGTGTATAATATGTATTGGAGATGATAGGTGCTAATAATTATAATTCATATCCAGAAAAGGAGGATATTTTACCCTGTAACTGGAAAGTTTCATGGAAAATTGAAAAATATCACCAAATTCCTTTATTTTAAATTACCGATACAAATCATAAGGCACCTCTCTAAAAGAAAAAAAAGATTCTAGTGAACTTTGGAAGCTCTGAAGTGCTGTTTTTAATAAAATTTAGGTGAATGAATTATTCACCTTTTCTATGGGCGGGGGGGACTTCCCTCCCCACCCAGCAGAACTGATTAAAAGACACCTCCCGTAATGTGAGCTCAGTAATTAGAGGACCAGGACACTGCATGTTACTTCAATTCTTAAAATGTCAGTTTCCTCTTCTGCATGATGTGAGGGCTGTATGGGTATGAGGCTCTGCAATCTAGTTCTGCACTACAGCCCTTTAACACGATCCTGGGATATAAATTTCATTTTCAAAATAATTCTGTAAAATTGTAAAAAAAGAAAAAAGTGGGCTGTAAACGCGTTGTATCTGCTGGTTTCAAATAACAGAACCAGCTCTTGCTATTGTAAAACAAATAATAAAATAGAGAAACTCTGGGAATTGAAGTTAAAGCAATAGAATGAAGCTTAGAAAAGGGAACGAACTAGAAAGGTCAGAGGCTTCAGGTGGTAGAAACAAAAAGGCATCACCTTCTTGTTCAGTAGGTTTGACTGTTTGGGGCCAGTGTAAAGTTTCAGAGAGAGCACATCTGAATGATTTAGTTTGCGACTTCTGCCCTGGTTTGGCCAAGGGAGGGACACTTCTTGTGCATGGTGGATCTATGTTATTTCTGATTAGAGATGACCTCAGATTCCCCCAAGCAAAAGTTGGGTGCTGTTACCAGAAGAAGAAAGAGGAGGCTGGGCAGGCAAAAACAACAAATGTCCATGAACCTGATGTCAGGAATTTGGCCTCTCTGTCCCCTTGGAGGGATCTGTGACATGGGTTTGGGGCTAGGGACAAATACAAGCCATGAATAGACATGAGGATAAACCCTGGATCAAAGCTATGGTCCAGGCCAGGAAGGGGCAGGCCAGAGCTGGGAAAGGCGGATGACAGGAGAGGGCATTTGGAGCTCTGAGGGGTGAGCAGCTGTATTTTCTGATACGCACTTCATCCAGCCGCCTGCACCGAGAATGCACCACATGGTCAGTGGAATGGAATGCAGGGCAGACACCAACCCCTCCAAAGCACAGAAATGTGATACAATGCCTTCAGCCTAATGCACATCCGGGCATTTTCTCTCATTTAATTGCAATTCTTTGTGGTGTCCAACAAAATAAAGATGGCCAGCCTGGGTCAAAGGGTCAGACCAGCCAAGTGAGAGTGGTCACGCCCAAACTACACATTTAGGTGAGACCAGGGACCTTAGCTGAGGCAGGGAAAAACTGCCCTCTTTCCATTGTTAAACTGAGGCTCACACAGCTGGTAGCAGAGAGGGGTCCTGGTTTGGTTTGGAAGGTGCTGGTACCCCAGGGGTGGAGGATACTGCTATGATAGATGCATAGGGTGCAGTAGCCTTTGGAGCCAAGGACTGGAACCAAAGGAGCAATATCAGCTGCCAGATCCAAGAGGTCAGTTTGAGACTGTGGTCAAGAATGAGAGAAGAGGGGCGCCTGGGTGGCGCAGTCGGTTAAGCGTCCGACTTCAGCCAGGTCACGATCTCGCGGTCCAGTGAGTTCGAGCCCCGCGTCAGGCTCTGGGCTGATGGCTCAGAGCCTGGAGCCTGTTTCCGATTCTGTGTCTCCCTCTCTCTCTGCCCCTCCCCCGTTCATGTTCTGTCTCTCTCTGTCCCAAAAATAAATAAACGTTGAAAAAAAATTTTTTTTTAAAAAAAAAGAATGAGAGAAGAGACCAGGGACTGAGATTTAAAAAGGCCTGGAAACACAGTGGGAAGTGGGATGGTTTGAAAAAGTTCAGGATTTAGACTACACAGCCCAAGAGCCAAAGCCTGTTCTCATTGGGTGCTGGTCACATGACAGGGGGTCTAGCAACCAATCAGAATCATTTAGTGAGGTAGAGCTAGGCTAAAGGAAAATTGGCAAATACAAGAGGTGGCCATGGGCACCTGATCCAGAATGGGCAGGAACTGGGGGTCTAAGGCTGGAAGCCAGAGTCCTAGAGGTTAAAAAAAAAAAAAAAAATGGGCACTGGCCAGTAAATAGACTTCTGCTTCCAGCAGTACTCTCCAGGTGAAAACAACACGTCCTTAGACTTGGTAGTGATGTTTATTAAATGTGAACCATTTCTAATTGGGCAAGTGCATTAGCTTTTAAAAAAAAAAAAAAAGGTGCTGTTTCTGTAAGACAGTGGTTCTCAACCATGGCTGCACATTGGAATCACCTGAAATCTTGAATAGGTTGATTCCGGCTCCACCAATAGAGTCTAGTTTGGGATGCAGTCTGGACTTTAGGGGTTTAGTCCTGTTTTTCATTAGGCTTAAAATCATAAATATTCAAAACTTGGAAAACTGAAATGTCAACTAACCCTTCTAACAACAAACTAGCTCCTGATCAGTAACTCAAATGCCCTTTTTGTGAGTCCTTGGGAATGAAGAACCATGCCTCATTCATCTCTTTTTCTCTCAGCACCCAAAACAGTGATGGGCACATATTAAACACTCAATAAATGTATTTTCAGTTCAAACATAATATTTCTCAAAGGGCACACAACAAAATGTTAAGTTGTTCTTTTGGTAGTGAGACTATAGGTGACTTTAATTTTTTCATTTTTTATCTCCATTTTTGTATTTTCAACAGTGAACATGAATTACTTTTAAAGTTAAAAAATACATCTTTTTAAAATACTCATTGGGAAGGACTATTCAGACTCCATTAGGAAAAAAAAAAAGGAATGCTTAATGTCATCATTGTTTAAATATTTCCCAATTAAGTAGTTTAACATTCATACCAAGACCACGAAGGTTCGGTTTGAGTGTGAGAAACTAATCATTCATGAGACTAAGCGACAGGAGCAATTATGTACATTTTGCAAATTTTTGTAGACAGCAACAGGAACTGAGGACACATATAACTAAATGCTTTACCAAATGGGTCTGAGGTGCTGATTACTGCTGGATGAGAACATGGGAACATTTGGTTTCCTTCTTCAATATCTAATTTACATTCAAACATCAAATACTCAGTTTCTAAGTTGATGGTTACAGAATACTAATAGAGGTGTCACATTAAGATTCCTCCACCACAAAGGATTCCTTAAAAAAAGCTGAGTTTTGTTTTGAAGTGGCTCTAATCAAGGATAACTAAACTTTGAGTCAGAGTATTCTTTGTGTTTAATCTGTTACTGGAGCAGTTGTATCTTGTAAACTATTTCAAACATTATTAAATTTGTGTTTGCCTGTTTAAAAAAATTCTTCTTTTTTTTAAAGGCACTTCATACTCTAGTTGTACTAACTACAAAACCCTGCACTGAGACAGTGGAATATACAGAAGGTGACTGCAGTAAACCTCCGTTAATAAGGTTGTTATGATACAGGACAATTCATGACTATAAATGAAAACTTTATAGCCACATGTAAGAGGTTTTGGGTTTCTTCCCCCCTCAGAATGTTAAGCAGTTTCCCCTCTTATTTTCTTGTAAAGAAAGCACACTTTAAAAACTAATTTTTTAAAGTGATACAGAATACAGTAAACTGATATTTTGTCTGTTGTTCTATTTTGCAGACTATCTGTGGTGAAACATTGTTGGAATACCTAAGTGATGGCTGTTTATTGTTTTTGATTAACATGAAATATGAAAAGAGAAGATACTTTCAGAGTATTGAAAGGAGTATTGCAGATGACAAACTTCAGTAATTGCTACAGCAGACCACAAAGGATTAGTTTTACAGCAAGAAACTTGGGGTAACCTGGTGAAGTATTTCACTTGTGTGACCAAGGAGGTTGAGGGGTGGATGGTTGGGATTGCTTAGCATTGCTGGTGACTGAGGCTTGGCCGGGTTCGGGGTTAATTTCTCACTCATCGCTTCAGACTGTACAGAACATCCTGCTTATGGTGGAACTTGTGGTCCCTCCCTCAGGTTGAGGCTATCTTAAAATGGCAAGATTAGCAGCAGTACTGGAGCCAGCCATTAAAAAGGAGGAGGGCTGGCTGGCTCAGGCTGCTGGGTGTGAGAGAGATGATGATGTTCTTGTCAAAAGCCCAGCCAGGATCGTTTCAAATTTCATTGTTATAAATGCTCTGCACTTAGCAGCATCTCCTACTTTCATCCAATGGAGTAGGTGCTGAAGAATCCAGAAGCAATATGAATGAGAGTGAGGAGGGCTTTTGCACAGGATATAATGTCTCTGGACCCCAGCTGAGTTCTCATTTGGGTTCAAAGAACCGACCTGAGGCATCAGAGCCTTTTCCATGTTCATTTGAATATTTTTTTTAATGAAGGAACATTTATGCTTTCAGTGGTTACATCTGAATTTTGGAACTAGTCGAGTCCATTCAGTTATAATCAAGCTGGGCCAATAATAACTTATGTTTGGATAATGCTTTTCAATTCACAAGGTGCTGTAACAATGCCTTGCTTCATTTAATCTTGAGGACAACCCCTGGTTCTTCTCAAGTTGCAGTGGAGGAAAGTGAGGTTGAGAAGTTAAGGGATGTGCAGAATTATAAAACAGGAATTGGACTTGAATCCAGATCTGATTCCAAATCCATTGTTTTTTACTCCATATCAGAGGTTCTATTTTTAATTTAAAACATGTGAAGCAGTACTATGGGGCAACCTAACTAATTTTAATGTTTATTTATTTTTGAGAGAAAGAGCTTGAGGGGGGAAGGGGCAGAGAGAGAGGGAGACACAGAATCCGAAGCAGGCTCCAGGCTCTGAGCTGTCAGCACAGAGCCTGACATGGGGCTTGAAATCACGAACCATGAGATCATGACCTGAGCCAAAATCTGACACTTAAGAGACTGAGCCACCCCGGCACCCCGCAACCTAACTAATTTTAATTCACACCTCATAATCTTGTGCTAAAGACAATTCAAAAAGAGGATTTCCAAAAACATTTTGAGCAATGGCATCCTCATTAGAATTAGCGTGTGTTTTCCTAAGAAATAAATGTATGGTTTTCCTATCTTTCCAAGTACATGGTTACATTTTAAAAGTCCCACCATTTTATTGCCACAATTGGCAAGACTTTGAAATGCTTACTATATTCGCTTCCATAAAAATCATTATGCAGGAAAAAATACTGGAGGAAAAAGCTATTTAACATCTGTGAAAGGGAAAATTGCAAAGAATCTCTAATGGCACTAAAACCAGACTTGTGGGCTACTTTCTATCTGGGAAAAGAAAAACATGTTAGAATAATAATATTAATTTAAAAACATGTTAAAATAATATTTATAATAATAATACATCTACAGAAGAACCTCATTATAGTTCTAGTAATTCTAGAAAGTCCATTATAATTCTAGAAAGTCCAAGAGAATAAGGAAATACAAGAGAGGTGGTCCCCTAATTCATTTTTTTCCTCCCATTTTTGGTCTTTGGTCATTTGTTCCATTATGCCCACCTTTCTTTTCGGTGTAGTGACTATATATAGGAAATCTGCCTGCAATAGTGTTATATCAAGATAAAAGTGTCCTACAGGTGCCCAAATTAATCATTGAGTAGCTGGACACTGGTGCGCTCCAGCAGCTCAGAGCTGAATGTTAAATATTCAGGAAATTTGGGAGCCAATTGTTAAACTTTTGGTATTTCAAACTAGCTATAGTGGGAGTATTTACAACATGGAAATCAATAAACTGCTACAAATCAGGTTGCCCCCACCGCAACCCGTTTTTCACACACTGCTGACAGGAGGTGTGAGGAATTAGGGAGGGGGGTTACTGTTTGGTACCCTACAAATGTTGGAAGTCACAAACTGAGTCTTCTCTGTATCAGCAAAGAACAAAGAATGTGCCATCTTGTCCAGTGACTTTGGGCTTGATTTATAAATAGAATTTTAATAAAGCTGAGAGAGTTGGACTTCCTTTAGGGACATTTCTGTAATGTCAAACAAACCTTTGGTGCTACACAAGCAATTCAATGTGCTTATAGTGAGTTGTTTAGTTTACTTTCTAGTTAAAATAATGTAAGATGGTCACTATATATTGTTAAGTGGAAAAAAGTAGGTTATAAACTACACACACATGATCCAAGAAAAATCATTGTAGACATGTATATTCTGGGAACATATGGCTATGTCTTACAAGAGTGGGGAGGAAGATTAATGTTTATCCGTTTTATCTCTGATGAGTTCTTTGTTGCTTTCTTTTTTTAATGAGCATTAAATTTCTTTATAACTAAATAGTAATTTTAAAAGAAAGAAAAGAACCAAACAATGTCAGATAAATTTGGCCACGCTGACAATTTGACAGTGATCTGTTCAAAACGTAAAACCGATCCAACTTACCATTGCCATCCTCGTTCTAATAGTCTCGTTCTATTTTCCTTTTTTAATTGTCTTGACTTTTTTTTTTTAACATTTATTTATTTTTGAGACAGAGAGAGACAGAGCATGAACGGGGGAGGGTCAGAGAGAGGGAGACATAGAATCTGAAACAGGCTCTGAGCTGTCAGCACAGAGCCCGACGCGGGGCTGGGACTCACGGACCGTGAGATCGTGACCTGAGCTGAAGTCGGACGCTTAACCGATGGAGCCACCCAGGCGCCCCTGTCTTGACTTTTTAAATTAATGTTTTCAAAGATACATGCATTTCTATCGTGTTGGGCTCCAAATTTTCATTTAAAATACTTTACAAATTGTACCTACTTTAAAATACTTTAAAATTAGTTCCTTCATTCCACTGGAAGACATACCAACTCTACCCTCTTGGTTAGTGAGGTCTTAAAAGCCCACCACTGTGTCCGTTAGCAAGCCCCAGGGGACTCCTAATTCTGACTGCTGGCTGTAGGCAGAGCTGACAAGATTTTGTTCTGGCAAATGGTTTTGTTGTTGTCAAGGAAAGTTTGTAAGTGGCAAGTTTGTTAGTAGAGGAGTTTCTGGAGAACTCTAGCTGAATTGTATTTCTGGTTTGGCCATATAATGAGCTATGTTACTTTGGGTTACTCAATCTTGTAGAATATCATTTGAAAATAGAGATAAAACCACATTTCCATGACTCTAAGATATACATTTCCCCCCACATTTTATTATCCCTGAAATGGGACGTGTCTAAATAAATTTTCCAGCTTCCAGACCCACCATGGGTGCCCCAGTATGGGATATAAATGTCATTTGTGAGTGTAGGAGAACTTCTCAGGCTCCATATAAGGTATCTGTTCAGTTCATCTCACTTTAGATGACTTATTTGCATTTGATAGCACCACCTGTGTTTATTTGTATTTCGTCTTACATAACTCTGCATTTATATTTATTCTAAGTAAAGCAAACCTTTGTCACTGGAGGGCTGATGAAATTTCCACATTTTCTTGTTAGGTAACAACAGACACTCTCTAATAACTGTTAAGAAATGTGTAGTCTCCCACTGGTGGCATGTCATAATCAAGGGAAAGGGAAAATAACACTAGTGGGCTAATGTTATTAATTAATTAACATGAATGTTATTAACACTAATGTTATTAATGTTAATTTAATGAAGATTAAATGAGATTATGCTCATAAAATGCTTAGCATAGTCCCTGGTACATAGTAAGCATTCAAGAAATATCTTCTTCATTGTCATCATCACACTTTGTGACACATTCGTTGACAAGAACTTTCCATAACCATATCTCACAACCTCTGGGCAAGGAAGGCAGTGAGATCTGAGGTGATGGTTCTCAACCTTGACCAAACCTCAGAATTACCTGGTGAGATTTTGAAAAATATCAGTCCCCTTTTTATCTTGGTGAAGAGCTTCTGCACGGCAAAGGAAACGATCAACAAAACTAAGATGCAACTGACAGACTGGGAGACTTTGTCTGCAAATGACTTTGTCTGCAAATGACATATTGGATAAAGGGTTAGTATCCAAAATCTATAAAGAACTTATCACACTTAGCATCCAAAAAACAAATAATCCAGTGAAGAAATGGGCAAAAAACATGAACAAATAATTTTCCAAAGAAGACATCCAGGTGGCCAACAGACAAATGAAAAGATGCTCAATATCACTCATTCATCAGGGAAACACAAATCAAAACCACAACGAGATACCACCTCACACCTGTCAGAATGGCTAAAATTAACAACTAAGGAAACAACAGGTGTTGGCAAAGATGTGGAGAAAGGGGAACCCTTTTTCCCTGGTGGAATGCAAACTTGTGCAGCCACTCGAGAATACAGTATGGAGGTTCCTCAAAAATTAAAAATAGAACTACCCTATGACCCAGCAATTGCACTACTAGGTATTTATCCAAAGGATACAGGTGTCTGATTCAAAAGGGCACATTCACCCCAATGTTTATAACAGCACTATCAACAAGAGCCAAATTATGGAAAGAGCCCCAAATGTCCATCAATTGACAAATGGATAAAGAAGATGTGGTATACATATACAATGGAGTATTACTGGGCAATCAAAAAGAATGAAACCTTGGCATTTGTAACTACATGGATGGAACTAGAGGGTATTATGCTAAGCAAAATAAGTCAGTCAGAGAAAGATAAATATATGATTTCACTCATATGTGGAATTTAAGATACAAAACAGATGAACACAGGGGAAGGGAAGCAAAAATAAACTAAAAGCAGAGAGGGAGACAAACCATAAGAGGCTCTTAAATACAAAGAACAAACAGAGTTTCTGGAGGGGGTTGATTGGGGGGAATGGGCTAAATAGGTGATGGGCATCAAGGAGGGCACTTTTTGGGATGAGCACTGGGTGTTATATGTAAATGATGAATAACTAAATTCTACTTCTGAAATCATTATTACACTACGTGTTTAACTTGGATTTAAACAAAATTTAAAAATAAAAACAAAAAAGTATCGGTGCCCTGAGACCCAGACCAACTAAATTGGAATCTCTAAGGGTTGGGTCCAGCCACTTGAAGTATTAATAAAGCCTCCCCAGTCATTCTAACATGTGTTATGTTAAGTTAGTGGTTCTCAAATTTGCACACTCTTGCACACAAGAGACCCTCACAGCTCAGTTCAGCACATGAGCATCTCTGAGTGGAGATCTAGGTACCAGTATTTCTTTCCTAAGTGGTGAATCCCAAGCATCAGAATCACCTGGAGCCCTTGTAATTGAATCCAGACTCACATACACCTCAGTCCCCCAGTTCTTATTTATTTTAGGTCTGAGGTGAGAGCCTTTCAGTCTGTTTTTTTAATAAGAAGTTCCCCAGTTTATGCTATGGCATGGATTTGAGAATCATTCCATTCACTATGTTCATTTACTAAGTCGGCAGTTAAAAGATCTAGTCTTGGTTCTGGTAACTAGCTCTCTGAACAGAGCTCCTGCCTGAGTGAAATAAGGAGGTTGGATGAGATGCACTCTGAGACCCTTCTGTCTCCAACATGGGGAGACCTGGGTCATTGGTCTACTGTGGGACATTTGCTGTTTTGTCTGCTGAAGACAGCCTTCTGTGAACCTTTTTTGGGAAGTTCACCTCTACTGTGCGATTCTAACGGGAGCTGCCAATCTTCCTGTAGAAGTCATCTCCCGGGCCACTGTGACTGGTCTAAGGTTGCATATTTTAACCCAGACTGAATCAACAGGAGCAATTGTGCAGTAGTTTTGAACTTCAGACCAGAGAACAAGAGACGCTGAGAATTTTCTGGTGACGAAATGGAAGTTGCCTGTCCGGTAGCCAGAGATACCTACTCCCCTGCCACAACTGAAGGAATGAAGGTGATTTTCAGGAAACCAAGACGAGAGGTGGAGAGAATGTGGTCCACTTGGAATCTCTGGTTTCAGGACCTGTGGCATCCTGCAGTTCAGTTACATGACATCAGTAAAGTCTCAAGTTAGGTTTCTATCAATCGTAACCAAAACAAACAAGCGATAACAAAAAACTCCCAACTAATGCAACTGGTCCTTACTAAAAATGGCGCTTTATAGTTTTATGGAGGCTTTTTATATACTTTGTCTCTGCCTCCTAATGATAGCCCCATGAAATAGTATGCGTATTTTCTCCAAGAATTGAGATATAGTAGACTTACCATAAAATTCACCATTTTAAAGTGTGCAGTTCAGTGGTTTTTAATATATTCACAAGGTGTACAACCATCACCACTATCTAGTTCCAGAACATTTCATGATCCAAAAAGGGCAACTCCATCCCCATTAGAAGTCTCTCCCCATTTCCTCCTGGTCGCAGCCCTTAGCAATCACGAATCTACTTTCAGGTCTTTCATTCCCCATACAAGGAGATCTAGAGATTCTACTGGCTTTCTTAAGGTTTTCTGGAGATGCTAGAGCCAAAATTAGAACATGTTAAAACTTTCTGACTCACTTTTGCGGACATATTCATACCCAGTTTATTTCCTCAAGTTATTATATTTGTTTGCTACTGTAGATGGGAGAGGGGTTTAAAAAACACTTTCAAATTGCTGTAGTCATTTACAAAGAGCATTGGTTTGTTCTGAGAGGTCAGTTCACTCGGACATGGCTTGCTTTAATTTTGTTAACATTATGCTTTCTTAATGAAAGAGATCAGTGTACTTCTTTGCAACTGAAACCTGCTTGACCTCCCCAGGAAGGAAAAAATGGTTACTGAAGTTAAGTCAATTGAGCTGAAATTGACCTTCTTATAAATCTAAGGAAAAAACTAGTTTTAGTCCCCTTCAGACCCATATGTCTTAAGTACAGTAATTCCATTTTAGTCTACTAAGCTTCTGAACAGGACAAATAAACCTTATACAAAATTGAGAGTTCAATAGGATTAGAAAAGAGACGTCAGGGAGAAGATGTGGATATTATATTCTGATTCATTTGGAGCTCAAACCAACTTGGAGCCTTTCTTTCTGGCAGATATTATGCTAATAAGAGTTTTGCCTACCGGCTGCTTTAATCTAATTCTAGAAACCAATAAACTCCAATCTAATTGGGAAATGATGAAAGACAGTGATTTGGAGAAATGAATGTGTTTACATGCAATTTTGTCCAAGTTCAGCTTTGTAGAAAAGATTCAGAAATATCCAATCTCTACTTTAGGGGTAAAAACACATCTAGGGGTACACACCCATAGAGCCGGGTATGTATCTCCCTTTGTGTGCTGGCTTTCCATTCATTGGAGTCTATTTCTGTCAATGGGGATAACACCAGGCCTGCGCATCCCAGCCTCCAGGGCCCCTCAGGGTAAAGGGCTGGAGAACACCAAGTCCCCAGAACAATTGGGGAGCCTGTTCAGTTTTGGCTGCCTGTGTCACTGCTCTGCCAGTCTGTTGAAGCATTTGGGGAACACCCAGTCTTTGCAGAAGCTTGAACTTGGCTCTAGAGAACAAAAATGAATAAAGAATAAATTTTCCCTGAAGCTGAGAACAGGGGCCTTCACTCTCCTGTCTAATTTTCTGGCCACACAGCCACATCTGTATCAGAAAACCCAGTGCACATACATGCTGGGAGGAGGGAAAACATACAGTCCTTCTCACTCCATCCTGGACATGCAGAGCTTAATGGCTTCTCTCACAACCAACAGTTAAAAGACATTCACCATCTCCAAGAGACAATGAAAATATGCTCAACCTCACTAATCACCAGGGAAATGCAAATCAAAACCACAAAAAGATATCACCTCATACCTGTCAGAATGGATAGGATCAAAAAGACAAGCAATAACAAGTGTTGGTGAGGATGTGGAGCAAAGGGACCCCTCACGGGAATGCACACCTGAAACTAATATGACATTGTATGTCAACTATACTTCAATAAACACAGAGATGTTCACCTTCTATTTGTTTCACAAAGCCATGGTGGTTTCACCTCTTTGTTCTTGGTCCGTACTGTCACTGTACTGGAATATCCACACCTCGCTTCTCTCAAGACAGTCTCCCCACTTGTACTCCTAGACCCGACTTGGGCTGTCCGCCTGGGAAGACTTTCCCAATCCCCCTTGTCTGGAATCCCAGTTAGGTCCTCCCTCAGTGTTCCTTTAGTATCCACCCAGTCCCTTTCTGCATCCTCCTATTATGATCACTGTTGTACTCTGTTATTACCTTTTCTTTAAAAATATCCCTTATTAGATTGTGTCTACAGGGTCTGGCTTATCATGCTTACCTCTGTATCCTCAAGACCTGATATCACACTCTGCTTATAGGAGGCATTTCATTCATTCAAAAATATGTTTTGGACACCTACTGTGTGCTAGTACTGTGTGGGGTGCTTCAGCTAATCAGCATACAGCTTGTTGAATGAATAGTCTCCCATCCTTTGGTTCTTTGCCATCTTTTGCAGTGCAGTGGGAAAGAGAGCTTGCCAGGTGGGTTGGGTATGAAGGCATGAATGGAAAGGACAAGAGTGGTCTCCTTCACTATTCTTGTTTGCATGTATTGACTGCTCACTGTATGCCAAGCACTGTGCATATGACGGTTCATGTGCATTTGCACACTTAATCCTTTGGTACTATCTTTATCCCCATTCTATAAATAAGGAAACTGAGGTGTAGAGGATGTTGTTTGTCCAAGGTCACAAGGCTAGTAAGTGCAGCTAGAATTCAAAGCCAAGCCATTGCCACTATACTATAGTATACTATGCTATACTATATTATAATCAGTGGGAGATGAGAGAGGGGTTGTCTTTTTCTGATCTCCGTGAAATGGAACTTCTTTTCGACCCCAAGAAGGTATCCTCAGATGGAGGCCGACTCAGGATCTGGGCTCTGAAAAGCTCCAGCCAGCCACCACTATGCCACAGAGCAGCAAGCAGCTGTGGTTCTGACCCATTTAGCAGGCAGTGTAACGTGATGATAAGAGCTCAGTCTCTGAACTAACTTCCTACTTAGGGGTCCTACCTCTACAATGTACCAGCTCTAGGACTTTAGGTGAGTCCCTTAACCTCTGTTTCCTTATCTATAAAATGGGAGATACAGAGGGGAAGAGGGTGATCAGCCATACCAGCTTGTCCAGGACTACTCAGTTTTAGCTGACAGATCTGCATCCTAAAAAATTTATTAGTCTCAGAATGGCTGGTCACTCCCAGCCAACTGTTTTGCTCTAGGATTCAGGGCTGTTAAGAGGCCTGTTTGGGTTCAGTATGATCCAGCACAGCCACTGAGGAGTCTCTGCAGCAGCTCTCACCAGGTAGTCTACATCAGGAGCACCTGGAGGGCTTATTAAAACACATATTGCGGGGCCCCACCCCCAGAGTTTCCAATACAGTAGGGCCTGGGAATTTGCATTTTTAACAAGTTCCCAAGTCATGCTGATGCTGATGGCCCCAGGACCACACCTTGGGAATTACTGCTTTGCACATTTAAAACTCAGTATGTTATTAGCAAAGAAAGAAAATTGTATTTGAATAGAATTTAAATTTCAGCTGCCCCGACAAGAAAAAGTGAAATTCCATAAATATTTTGGTTCACCTGTGCACTACCTTGGAGCTACCCAAATTGATGTTAAGATGAAAATATTGCAGAGGATGATGTGTTACTAGTTGTGCTAAAAAAATTAAGTTTGTTAGTTTAACCAATGAACAGAGTAAAACAGGTTTTCTTGAGTTAATCTTTAACATACTAATATGAGATGTAAATCTCTGAGGGAGATGTCACATTTCCCAAACTTTTTGACCACAGAAATCTTTGTTGTCTAGTATTTGGAATCTATTGCTCAATTTACAATGGAATAATAAATCATTCCATCAGTTTTAAAGTAACATTTAAGCTCCAATTTCTTACTCGCTAATTGGCCAATTGCTAAATCACATTATGTAGTAATGAAGGTAGTAAAAACATTATGTGTCCTATAGATTCCCACAGATCACTGTATGTGTCAAATTTAACTTGGGTTATTCATATATATTTTTATTACCAAAAGTGTCACAAGCACATCTTTACTCTTGCCGTTGCACTTTTGGAGATGGCTGTTTGGCTCATACTAATTTTTCTCTGAGAGTGGCACCCAATGACTATGACAGTACCACCAGACCCTCTCAACAGCCATAGTCCAGGGTGGTCTCCTGATTCAAGCCAGATGATCTGTCCAGGGAATTAGAAGCTGTGAAGTAAAAGACAGAGGCTAGAAAGCCTTTGGATCATCTTGACCATCTTGATATCAATGGCATAGCACTAGTGAGAAAGTCTTTGTGCCTCAGTCTCCCCACGTGTAAAATGAAGCAGATAATAGCATACGCCACACATAACTGGGGGTTGAGTGAATTAATACACATGGAGTTCTTAGGGCAGTGCCTGACACAAAGTAAGAGCTTCTGCCCTCCCTAAACCTTGGTGGTTCAAATTCTCCTTGGTTTTCATGAGATAATGCAGTGTCCTTCCAAAATATTGGAAGGCATACGGTAGATAGATTAACAGCCTCCCAAATAAATATATCCAAGTTCTAATCCCTAGAACCTATGAACTTCACATACTAAAAGGGACTTTGTAGATTTGATCAAATTAAGGATTTTGACATAGGGAGGTAGCCCTGTAATCTCTGGGTAGGCCAGAGAAAATATGTGATAATGGAGCAGAGTCAGAGATGTTTGAAGATGCAGCATGGCTGGCTCTGGAGATAGAGAAAGGAGCCATGAGCAAAAGAGGATAGGCAGCCTCTAGAATCTCCAGAGTCTTGAGAAGGAACTGCCAACACCTTATTTTTAGCCCAGTGAGACCTATTTTGGATGTCTGACCTTCGGAACTGTAAGATAATAAAATTGTGTTGTTTTAAGCCACTAGGTCAGCTGTTACAGCAGCAGTAAGAAACTAACACATGGCATAAGCTAGCCAAAACTGGATTCTGTTGCTCACAACAACCAACCAACCAAGCAACCAACCAACTAACCAACAAACACTAACCACAGCAGCTCTACAGTCACCGGAAGAGTCGGAAGCATGGGCAGGTCTCTGCTGGGTGATTTTGCAGCTTCTTATGGCATCTTATCCAATCACTAGGTGGTACTCTACTTATAGCTGGATTGGTCTGGGGTGTCCAACATGGCTTTACTTATATGCCTGGCACCTTAGTGGGGACAGTTGGAAGGGTAGGCCTTTCTCTCTCATCACGTAGTCTCAGGGACTCTCCGTGTGATCTTTCCAGCAGGATAGCTGGACTTCACACATGGCAGCTCTGAGCTCCAAGAGCAAGTATTCCAAGAGAACCAAGCAAAAGCTGTAAGGCTTCTTATGAGCTAGACTTGGAAGTCCCAAAAAGTCACTTCCATCACATATTATTGATTAAAGAGCAATGTATGGAATTAGCTCCACCAAGGAAAGCACGTGGCTAAGACAGAGAGAGGGATGATTTCTCCCAAGCAAGACTGGAGGTGCTTACCAGTAGAGGAAGAAAGGAAGCTGGAAACAAAACAATGGGGTCTCTTAATGAAGGTATAGAAGCCAGTCAGTTGAGAGATGAGCAAAAAGCAACCCCCTTAGCCAACATACTTTAAAACACCTACATTCAAGAGTATGTCATCGCTTAAAAGAGATAAAACAAAGTAAGTGTTGAATGAATGGTAACTAGAAGTTTCATTCTTTGTTTCTTGCTTAAGTCACTTTTTTTTTAAGTTTATTTATTTTTGAGAGACAGAGAGACAGAGCACGAGTGGGGGAGGGACAGAGAGAGAGGGACACACAGAATCCGGAGCAGGATCCTGGCTCTGAGCTGTCAGCACAGAGCCCCATGCAGGGCTTGAACTCACAGACTCATGAGATCATGACCTGAGCTGAAGTTGGACGTTTAACTGACTGAGCCACCCAGGGGTCCCTTGCTTAAATCACTTTTGAATGGACTGATAAAATAACAACATGAAGAGAAATAATAGTTTTCAGGATTCTATCACACTGGCACATAGTTTTGAGTTTTCTCCTTTCCTTCCAGTCCATATCCTTGGCATACATAGTTTTTGCAAGGTTAACTAATTTGATCTTTAGAATACTCATACAGCCAGGGCACACCAAAGTATGGGGCCTTTACCTGCCATCCCATGAAAGTTTAACAGAAATAAATTTAAATCTGTTGAGATTAGTTTTTTTCTTTATTACATAAACTGCAACCATTTTAAATGATTTTAAAAAAATTCATCCATAATTCTGGCAGCTAATACAATAAATTAAACGTTTGTGTGTTACCTGTCAGTCTTGGTTCATATGCATCTATGCTTTCTTTTTCAAAGTTGGAACCACAATGGTTTTGCATTTCTTTTTTTTTTTTTTTTTTTAAGAACTAAGTGCTAACCACAATCGTTTCTTTTTCATTTAGGAAGTCTTAAAACTGATGTTTAATACTTGCATAATATTCCATTCAGTGGCAGAGTATAATTTCTTAAAGCTAACCCTTATTGTTAGACATTAAGGTTTCTCCACTTCCAATTTTCAAGCCTAGCATTTTACTTTTATCAACTTAATTTCTGGAAATGAATCCTAAGGGCGATGACTGCCTCAGCTAGCATAAATGTGCTTCAGTGCTTAGTAAGCACTGCTGTGTTCTAGTCCACATAGGTTGAGCCTATGGTCATGCAACCGGCTGTTCAACTATAGCTTCCCACAACCCTGGCAATACTGAATATTATTTTAAAAAACAAAGCACGGTGAAGTGGGAGGAAATGGTTTAATAGGCGTAAAATGGTATTTGTTTTTCTTGAACTGTTTATTTTTCTATTACTATTTTTCCCAACTTTTTATTTTGAAATTTTTAAACTTACAGAGAGCTTGAAAGAAGAATATAGTAGCTTCATGTGCTCTTTACCCATATTCACCAATTGTCAATATTTTGCCACATTCGCTTTTTCTCCTTCTTTCTTTCTTAACACACACACACACACACACACACACACACACACACACATTTTTTGCTGAACCATTTAAAAGCTACAGACATCATGATATTCTATTCCTAAATACTCCATCATGTGTCTCCTACATAACCAAAGTACCATTATCATTCATGGGAAATTTAACTGTCATACAAGACAGTGTCTAATATATAGTATAGAAGCAAATTTCTCCCAATAATTACAAAATGCCTTTTAAAACTGCTTTTTAAAATACAGGATTCAATCAAGGTTTGCACATTGCATTTGCTTCACATCTCTTAGCTTTCTTTTGGTCTAGAAATGCTCCCTGCCATATTTTTAACTCTTTCAGAGATTAACTGTTTTTCTTTTAAGAGTCTTGACCAACTGTTTCATAGTATATCCCACATTCTGGATTTGCCACATTGTATTCTTCATCATTAAATTCAGGTGAGCATTTTGGTCAAGAATGCTATATATGTGATGATGCATGCATAGTTCCCATTGCATCCCATCAGAAAGCACATTACATTAGGTTTTCCAATTATTGCTCATGCTAAATTTCATCATGCTATTGTCTGTTATAAAAGCACCTTTTCCCTTTGTAATTAATAAGTATTCTATGGAGATTATACCCAGAGACTGTGTGAATATCATGGTTCCCCAACAACATTTCACCCAGAGTGTTTGCGATCCATGGACAAATGCTTCCTAATTAATTAGTTACTATATTGGTGGCTACAAAATGATGATACCTAATTCAATTCTTATTCCTTTTTACATATTAGCTGATATTCTTATGCATAAATGAGCTACAGCTCCCTTTTAAAATACTAATATGATCTCATGGGCTCTTTTTTCAACACAGTGTTAAAATCCACTGCATTGCTAGTGTTTTTGAAGCTCAAATTGTCCCAAATTGACAGCTTTCAAGCTAACTCTTGGGTCCTTTTGACATATTCCTCCTGGGTCTTTCAGCATTTCTTTGCATCTTGGCACAAAAAGACATTATAGGCTCACCTTGTGCTTTCATTTCCCTAGACCTGGAATAAGTAATTTCTCCAAGGAAATCTGGTTCCTTTTGGGGGGAAATGGTATGCAAGAACCAAGATCTGGGTGGTAGTTATGCTCATGGCTCCTGCGGTGTCACTGTTTTAGGCCCTGTCTGTGGAAAGGCTAAAATGTATATATATGTATGTGTGTGTATCTATTTGAAATCATGATTTAACACTGATACTTCCAATTCAAACAGAACATCACAAGATTCTTCCTCACATTCCCCTACTCCACACTTGTATTTCCCTTCTACTATATTGAGAATTCTGCTTCTCCAATATATCAGTATATTACTCTGTTATACAGTATAGAAAAAATATTTTCTGAATTACTATGTTGATATCACTACCAAAATAAAACCTACTAATAAAATTCAAGATTTTCTTGAAGATTTTCTTGTTGGTATGTCCTTTGACTATATCCCATAAAGTTATTAGAATCTCACGCTCAAAATTTTCTTGGATTAATTTACTTTTGTGTTTGGATATCTTATCAATTTGGCATCTGCTTATATTCAGTTTTATAGTTTGCTTTTTTCACTATTTTTATTTAATTTTATTTTTGAAAATGTAGAACATTTATGTGGTTAAAAGGTAAACACTGTATACAAAATATGATGGACTGTTCTCTTGGTGGGTCTCAATGAACTATAGCATCTGGTGTTAGTGATCTCTGTAGTCTTCTCTCACACTGACGTGGGATTTGGCCATGTGACAAGCAAGCATGACCAAGGAGAGGTTTGATTAGCTCTTACTTGAGATTTGTCTTCTGTGAACACTCCTTAGAATCCAGCCATTAAACTGTAAGGAATCCAGGCTCTCCTGCTAGACAAAGAGACCAGGTAGAAAGACCCAGGAAGAGAACTGAAGCACCTCTGCTGAACCTCCATCTTAAGGTAGCTATAGAAGTGATTCTACCTGACACTACATGGAGCCAAAGACCACTCCAGAATCACAAGAAATTATAGATTCTCATTGTTTTAAGCCCCTCAGTTTGGGGTGTTACACTGCAATAGATGGCAAAACAAAAGACATTCACAGATAAGTCTCAATACCATCATTTGCAGTTGTATATTTTTGCACAAAAAATTACCCCAAAACTTACAGACTTAAAACAATAATTTATTACTATTATACCTCATGATTTAGTGGTCAAGAATTCAGAAAAGGTACATCAGGGAAGCCTTGACTCTGCTTGACAATATCTGAGGCTTCAGCTAGGTTGATCTGAATGCTGGAGGCTGGGACAGCTGGGAGCTGTTTTGGTGCATCTCTCTCTCTCCCTCTCTCTCCCTCTCTCTCTTTCTCTCTCTCTCTGGCTTTTCAGTGGCTTTTCAGGACTCCATGAGTGAGTGTTCCAAGAGACAGGAAGAGGAAGCTCTCTTTCTCTCAAGGTCCAAGTATGTACATTGCCATAGTATTACTTCTATTTGAGTTCTGTTGGTCAAAACAGTCACCGAATCTACCTATATTCAAGGAACAGGAACATAGACTCCACCTTTTGATGGAACGATGTCAAAAAACCTGTGGCCACCTTTAATCTGACACACTATCCTTTCTTTTTCATTCCATTCTCTCCTTCCCCTATGGGAAACCATTTTAACTCTGTGTGTATGTGTGTGTGTGTGTGTGTGTGTGTGTGTGTATCAAAAATAAGTGAAAAAATCCATAGTTTGTATTTTTCACTTGTGAGCCACTAATACAAGCCTGATAACAAACAGGTCCATCACCCCCAAAGTTTCCTCCTGTCTCTTTGTAATCCTTCCCTCCTGCCTCCCCTCCCACCCATGTTCCAGGCAACCACCCACCTGTCACTATAGAGCTGATTCTGTCATTATAGATGAGCTTTATAGAATTACATATAAATGGAACAATACAACATACACTCCTTTTTTATATTCTTTTTTGTATGGCTTCTTTCACTTAGCATAATTATTTTGAGATTCATTCACATTGTTGCATGTGTCAATAGTTTATTCCTTTTTATTGCTGAGCAGTATTTCATTGTAAGGATATATCACAATTTGTTTATCCATTCATCTGTTCATGGGTATTTGGGTTTTTTCCAGTTTGGGGCTTCTCTTAGCCTGCTAAGGCTGCTATAACAAAATACTATAGACTGGGTGGCCTAAACAACAAATGTTTATTTCTCATAGTTCTGGACAATGGGAAGTTCAAGATCAAGGTGTCGGCTGATTAAGCTCCTGATGAAGGCCTTCCTCCTGGCTTGCAGACAGCTGCTTTCTCATGTGCCCTTATGTGGTGGAGAGAGAGCAAGCTCTGGTTCTCCTCCTCTTCTTTTAAGGACTCTAATCCAATCATGGAGGCCTTACTCTCATGACCCCAACTAAACATAATTATCTCCTAAATACTCCATCTCCAAATACCATTATATTGGGGTTAGTGCTACAACATAGGAATTTGGGGAAGGGGGACACAAACATTCAGTCCATAATAAGGCTGTGGTAGGTGCATATGTTAACTTTTTAAGAAACTTCCAGAGTTTGTGTACCATTTCTCATTCTTATCATTGATGTATGAGTTTCAACTGTTTTCATATCTTTACCAGCTCTTGTATTATCAAACTTTACAACTTCAGCCATTCTATTAGATGAGTATTGGCATTTCACTGTGGTTTTAATTAACTAACATAACTAATGATATTCATGCAAGAATTTGCCATTTGCAGCACCTGGGTGGCTTAGTGGACTGAGCATCAGACTTTGGCTCAGTCAAGATCTCGCGGTTCCTGAGTTCGAGCCCCTCATGGGCTTCACTGCTGTCAGACTGTTAGTACGGAGCCCACTTCAGATTCTCTGTTCCCCTCTCTCTGCCCTTCTCTCCACTTGCGCTCTCCCAAAAACAAATCAATATTTTTAAAAATTTTGCCATTCATATATCTTCTTGGAGAAGTATCCATACAAATGTTTTATCCATTTTTTAAAAATTTACTCATTTGCTGCTTTTTTAAATGTTTTTTTTTTTTTTAATTTAAATTCAAGTTAGTTAACATACACTGTACTATTGGTTTCAGGGGTAGAACTCGTGATTCATCACTTACATATAGCAACCAGTGGTCATTCCAACAAATGCCCTCCTTAATGCCCATCACCCGTTTAGCCCATCTCCTATCCACCTCCCCTCCAGCAACCTTGCTTCTTTCTCTGTATTTAAGAGTCTCTTATGATTTGTCTCCCTCTCTGTTGTTATCTTATTTTTCCTTCCCTTCCCCTATGTTTATCTGCTTTTGTTTTTTAAATTCCACATATGAATGAAATCATATGATATTTGTCTTTCTCTGACTGACTTATTTTGTTTAGCATAATACACTCTAGTTCCATCCATGTTGTTGCAAATGGCAAGATTTCATTCTTTTTGATTGCAAGTAACATTCCCTTGGGTATATATACACTGCATCTTCTTTATCCAATCACTAGTTGATGGACATTTTGGGCTCTTTCCATAATGTGGCTATTGTCAATAGTGCTGCTATAAACTTTGGGGTGCATGTGCCCCTTAGAATCAGCATATTTGTATCCTTTGGATAAATACCTAGTAGTGCAATTGCTGGGTTGTAAGGTAGTTCTATTTTTAATTTTTTGAGGAACCTCCATACTGTTTTCCAGAGTGGCTGCACAAGTTTGCATTCCCACCACCAGTGCAAAAGGGTTCCCCTTTCTCCACATCCTTGCCAACACCTGTTGTTTCCAAAGTTGTTAATTTTAGTCATTCAGACAGGTATGAGGTTGTGTCTCATTATGGCTTTGATTTGTATTTCTCTGATGATGAGTGATGTTGAGCATCTTTTCATTTCTTTGCTGGCCATCAGGGTGTCTTCTTTGAAGAAGTGTCTATTCATGTCTTTTGTTCATTTCTTCATGAGATTATTAGTTTTTTGGGTGTTGAGTTTGATAAGTTCTTTATAGATTCTGGATACTAACCTTTTATCCAATATGTCATTTGCAAATGTCTTCTCCCATTTTGTTGGTTGCCTTTTAGTTTTGTTGATTGTTTCCTTCACCGTGGAGAAGCTTTATATCTTGATGAGTTCCCAATGGTTCATTTTTGCTTTTGATTCCCTTGCCTCTGGAGACATATCTAGTAAGAAGTTGCTGTGGCCAAGGTTAAAGAGGTTGCTGCCTGTTTTCTCTGTCAGATTTTGATGGTTTCCTGTCTCACATTTATGTCTTTCATCCATGTTGAATTTATTTTTGTGTATGGTATAAGAAAGTGGTCCAGTTTCATTTTTCTGCATGTTGCTCCCCAGTTTTCCCAGCACCATTTGCTGAAGAAACTGTCTTTTTTCCATTGGATATTCTTTCCTGCTTTGTTGAAGATTAGTTGGCCATACATTTGTGGGTCTATTTCTGGGTTCTCTATTCTGTTCCATTGATCTGTGTGCCTGTTTTTGTGCCAGTACCATACTGTCTTGATGATTACAGCTTTGTAATACAGCTTGAAGTCTGGAATTGTGATGCCTCCAGCTTTAGTTTTCTTTTTCAACATTACTTTGGCTATTCAGGGTCTTTTCTGGTTCCATACAAATTTTAGAATTGTTTGTTCTAGCTATGTGAGGAATGCTGGTGTTACTTTGATTGGGATTGTATTGAATGTGTAGATTGCTTTGGGTAGCATAGACATCTTGACAATATTTGTTCCTCCAATCTATGAGCATGGAATGTTTTTTCATTTCTTTGTGTCTTCTTTAATGTCTTTCATAAGCTTTCTATAGTTTTCAGCATACAGATCTTTTACCTCTTTGGTTTGGTTTATTCCTAGGTATCTAATGGTTTTTGGTGCAATTGTAAATAGGATCAGTTCCTCGATTTTTCTTTCTGCTGCTTCATTATTGGTGTATAGAAATGCAACCAATTTCTGTACATTGATTTTATATCCTGAATGCATGTACCAGTTCTAGCAGTTCTTTGGTGTAGTCTTTTAGGTTTTCCATGTAGATTATCATGTCATCTGCAAAGAGTGAAAGTTTGACTTCTTCCCTGATAATTTGTATGCTTTTTATTGCTTTTTGTTGTCTGATTGCTGAGGTTAGGACTTCCAGTACTATCAATATCCCTAATGAATCTGGATGCAGAAATTCTCAACAAGATACCAGCAAGTTGAATTCAACACTACATTAAAAGAATTATTCGCCATGATCAAGTGGAATTTACTAGTGGGTTACAGGGCTGGTTCAGTATTTGCAAATCAATCAACATGATATACCACATTAATAAAAGAAAGGATAAGAACCATATGATCCTCTCAATAGATGCAGAAAAAGCATCTTTCTTGATAAAAACCCTCAAGAAAGTAGGGATAGAAAGAATATACCTCAACATGATAAAGGCCGTATATGAAAGATCCACAGCCAATATCATCCTCAATGGGGAAAAACTGAGAGCTTTCCCCCTTAGATCAGGAACATAACAAGAATGTCCACTCTCACTACGGTTGTTCTTTTACCCATTTTAAAAATCAGGGGAACCTGGGAGCACCTGAGTGGCTCAGTTAGTTAAGTGTCTGACTTCAGCTCAGGTCATGATCTCACAGCTCGTGAGTTCGAGCCCCAAATCCGGTTCTGTGCTGACAGCTTGGAGCCTGGAGACTGCTTCAGATTCTGTGTCTCCATCTCCCTCTCTGCCCCTCTCTAGCTCATGCTCTCTCTCTCTCTCTCTCAAAAATAAATAAACATTAAAAAAAAATTTAAAAATTAGGGGCACCTGGGTGGCTCATGATCTCGCGGTTCGTGAGTTTGAGCCCCACACTGGGCTCTGTGCTGACAGCTCAGAGTCTGTAGACTGCTTCAGATTCTGTGTCTCCCTCTCTTTCTGCCCCTACCCTGCTCACACTCTGTCTCTTTCTCTGTCTCAAAAAGAAAATAAACATTAAAAAAATTAAACGCTAGGTTGTTTGCTTTCTTATTATGGTGTTTTCTGAGTTCTTTATGTATTCTGAATTCAAGTCATTTATAAGATATATAATTTCCAAATATTTCCTCCCAGTCTTCGGCTTATCTTTTCACTCCCTAATAGTGCCTTTTGAAGGAGCAGACTGTCTTAATTTCATTGAAGTCCAATTATCACTTTTGTCTTACATGGATCATGTGTTAAACGTTGTGTTGAAAAAAACTTTGCCTAATCCAAAGTCAAAAAAATTTTCTCCAGTAAGTTTTGTATTTTAGGTTTTGAATTTAGATCTGTGATCCATTTTGAGTTAATTTTTTATAGGTATAAGATGCAAATTCGGGGCGCCCGGGTGGCTCAGTTGGGTAAGCGTCCGACTTTGGCTCAGGTCATGATCTCACAGTTCGTGAGTTCGAGCCCCGCGTCGGGCTCTGTGCTGACAGCTCAGAGCCTGGAGCCTGTTTCAGATTCTGTGTCTCCCTCTCTCTCTGCCCCTCCCCTCCTCATGCTCTGTCTCTCTCTGTTTCAAAAATAAATAAACATTAAATAAAAAATTTAAAAAAAAAGATGCAAATTGAAGTTAATTTTTTTTTTTTTTTTTTTTTTTGCATATGGATATCCAACTGCCCAGGACCATTCTTTCAAATGTATCTTGTCTTTTTTTTTTTAAAACTTAATACATCCTAGAAGAGATATGTTAATAGAAATATTTAACAGTCTTTATTATGTCCACATGGTATTCTGTTATATGAATGTGTCATAATTTATTCAATCAGCCTCCTAAATAGGACTTAGGTTTTTATCAATATTTTAAATTTGAAAATTACAAATAATTTTTTAATTTACATATTTTGTGTTTCATTTGTAGAAATAAATTTACTTCAAGGTAAATTTAGAGCGCCTATTTTTCAGATATTTTCAGATAGAGTTATGTTGATATATTGAGGCCTAAGCTTGTCTCTTGGATGTATTAATTAGTCAACGACTTACCACTTGCTAGTAAGTGTACTAGGTGCTCTACATATGCAATCTAATTTCATTCTCACACTATTATTTTTTTTATCTCAAGTTAGCTAACATACAGTGTAGTCTTGGCTTCAGGAGTAGATTCCCATGATTCATCACTTACATAAAACACCCAGGCTCATCCCAACAAGTGCCCTGCTCAATGACCATCACCCATATCCCTAACCCCACAACCCCCCATGCCCATCAATCCTCAGTTTGTTCTCTGTATTTAGGAGTCTGTTATGATTTGCTTCCCTCTCTGTTTTTATCTTATCTTTCCTTCCCTTCTCCCATGATTATCTGGTTTCTCAAATTCCACATATGAGTGAAATCTTATGATATCTGTCTTTCTCTGACTGATTTATTTGCTTAGCATAATACCCTCAAGTTCCACCCACATTGTTGCAAATGGCAAGATTTCATTCTTTTTCATCACCTAGCAGTATTCCATTGTATATATATATATATATATATATATATATATATATATATATATATATATATATATATACCACATCTTCTTTATCCATTCATCATTTGATGGATATTTGGACTTTTCCCCATAATTTGGCTATTGTTGATAGCACTGCTATAAACATTGGGGTGCATGCACCCCTTTGACTCAGCACTCTCACATCCTTTGGATAAATTCCTAGCAGTGCAATTGCTGGATTGTGGGATAGTTCTATTTTTAATTTTTTGAGGAACTTCCACATTGTTTTCCAGAGTGGCCACACCAGTCTGCATTCCCACCAATGGTGCAAGAGGATTCCCCTTTCTCCACATCCTCACCAACATCTGTTGTTTCCTGAGTTGTGAATTTTAGCCACTCTGACCAGTGTGACACTCTCTGATAATCATTCCCATTTCAAAGGTAAAAACCTGAGTTTCTGGGATATTAATCCAGTGTTCCTGAAATGCTATTGGTTCTGGGCCATGTTAAGAATCTGAAAAAAGCTGGGAAACTTTTGTAGAGAAATTCATCTGCTGGACACTCCCATTTCTAGGAGTTCGTAGACCCACCTACTCCTGGCCTGTAAGTGCTCACACCCATAGGTAGATTAATAACAGTAGCTGTGCTTTGAGCTTTTCCTCCATTCCTGTTGCCTTGCAGACTTTATGCTCTTCTGATAACCAAGTGGTCAGCAGGTGAAGAAAGATAGAGTGTGTAGCCCTATTTGTCCCTGTGAAAGCAGCTGCAGAAACTACAGCAGGGGCTGGGGTTGGGAGAAGGTCCCAGCTAGTCTAAGAAATCAATATGATCTGATGCCAACAGAACACTCCCTTAAGCCAGGTCATCTCACTGAAAAGTCCTGGCCATCTGACTCCTTCACAATACTTAGTCTACAGACACAAGACTTTGGTGACAAGAGTGTTGAATTAACTAACTGGATTCTAATATTATGATGTAGGTGTTGTGGGGGGAACTGTGCAGAACTATGCCATGCACATGCATTAGCTCATTCAATAAATAATGTTAATGTTTATCAAGTACCTCCTACATATCAGACTTTCTCCCTGGCATTTAATTAACAATTCATTTAATTCGCACTGCCACACTAGGAGGTGAATACTGTTATTATCTACATTTTACAGATAATAAAGCTGAGTCACAGGGAAAGGTCCTTGCCTAAGGTAAGATAGCAGTTAAGAGCAGAGCAGGATTTGGGCCTCGGTAGTCTAAGTCCAGGCAGCATCTTGTTTTTATTATTTTTTTAATTTTTAAAGTTTATTTATTTTTGAAAAATTTTTTTAATTTAACTTTATTTTTTATTTTTTAAAATTTATATCCAAATTAGTTAGTATATAGTGAAGCAATGATTTCAGTAGATTCCTTACTGCCCCTTACCCATTTAGCCCATCCCCCCTCCCACAACCCCTCCAGCAACCCTCAGTTTGTTCTCCATATTTATGAGTATCTTTTGTTGTGTCCCCCTCCCTGTTTTTATTTCCCTTCCCTTATGTTCATCTGTTTTGTCTCTTAAAGTCCTCATATGAGTGAAGTCATATGATTTTTGTCTTTCTCTGACTAATTTCACTTAGCATAATACCCTCCAGTTCCATCCACGTAGTTGCAAATGGCAAGATTTCATTCTTTTTGATTGCCGAGTAATACTCCTATATATATCACATTTTCTTTATCCATTCATCCATCGATGGACATTTGGGCTCTTTCCATACTTTGGCTATTGTTGATAGTGCTGCTATAAACATGGGGATGCATGTGTCCCTTCGAAACAGCACACCTGTATACCTTGGGTAAATGCCTAGTAGTGCAATTTGAAATTTTTTTTTAATGTTTTTACTTATTTTTGAGACAGAGAGAGACACAGCATGAGCAGGGGAGGGGCAGAGAGAGAGGGAGACACAGAATCCGAAGCAGGTTCCAGGCTCTGAGCTCTCAGCACAGAACCTGATGCAGGGCTCAAACTCACGGACTGTGAGATCATGACCTGAGCTGAAGTCGGACGCTTAACCGACTGAGCCACCCGGGTGCCCCAAAGTTTATTTATTTTTGAAAGGGAGGGAGTGGCAGTGAGAAAGGGAGAGAGCGAGAATCCCAAGCAGGCTCCACACCACCAGCACAGAGCCAATGCAGGGCTCAAACTCATGGACTGTGAGACCACGACCTGAACCAAAACCAAGAGTCAGACACTCAATCAACTGAGCCACCCAGGTGCCCCAGTCCGGGCAGCATCTTAACCATGAGTCTATATCTCCTTACTGAACATTTACTCACCTTCCCAACATGTTCAAAACATCCAGAAGCTAAGTATGATGGAGAGGAAAAACAGAAGGGATAAGGGAGAGAGATGTCAGGGAGACCAGGTCATGGAGAGCCTTGCAGGTTGAGGAAAGACTTCTGAGTGAGATGGGAGACACTGGAGGGTTTTGAGTAGAAGAGTGATAGGGTTGTGAGTGACTCACACTTTAAAAGAATTATTCTCATTGTGGTGAGGAAAGTAGATGGTAGGAAGCAAGAGCAGAAGCAGACAGACCAGACAGAAAGCTGCTGGCAGATATGCTGGTGAAAGACAATGGTGGCTCCAGCCACTGGAGGTGGTAGAAAATGGACACCATCTTTGCAGCACACAACTGAGCTTCATTACTGGTTTTCTGGTAGCTCTAGCCTCTTGTAAACCATCACTGACCACAGGTGTATCCACAGGCGACTTGAACTGTCCATGGTCTCAGATTAGGAACTCCTGGGCTAAGGAAAGTAGCTAATCAGAGAAACAGCTCTGTGTTGTCTGACTCACCAGAATGCATTTAGCTTAATACAGATGAAAAATTAGGAACTTTAATGTACTATAACAGAGCTTCCAGACTCTAATAAAACCTGAGCATGACTGCTCCTCCAACAGTGGAATTATGCTCAGAGTTCAGACCAAATTGCATTAACTGTTGCTTCCATGTACTCAATAAAGAACAGAAGCATGAGTCACATTCCCAATTCTAAAAGTAATACTTTTCAATACTATAGTAAGGCCTGCAGGAATATATCTGGCTGGATATCAAGGACTGATCCTCCGTGGAGTTTCCATGGTCAAGGTCTGGTCCTTAGCTTTCAGGAGCCAGAGATTTCATTCGTTTGTTGACCCAGACTTTCTCAGGGCCTGAAGGAGTCTCCTGTCCCAACTAAGGATGTATGTGGCCTAAAGCAGAGGCCATGCTGGTGTATCCTTGTGGGAGCCAGAGTCTGAGAAAGATGTCAACTGATGTCAAATGGCTCAAGTGAGATACCACATTCAGCCCCAGGGTGCTCATGAGGAAGGTGGGTCATTGAAGATCAAGACAGCGTAATCACTAATTCTAGAGAGCAATTGCCTTGGTTCAAATCCTGATTCTGTTACTTAATTTACTTAAGCTTCTTGTACCTACACTAAATGTTAAAATGTTAAGTGTATGATGTACATAAAATAGTGCCTGGCATACTGTGTTATTACATGATAATATCATAGTTAAGAGAAGAACGAAGATAAGGTAAATCAGGACAGCTACCAAAAGATCAGATTGGAAAAGAACCTGGTATTCTACATGGTGAAGCCCTAAGACTAATTATCCCTGGTTAAGATCTGCCTGAATAATGGGTCCTCAACAACATCTGCATCCTCATCTCCAGAACCTGTGAATATGTCACCTTACATGCAACAGGGATTTTGTGGGTGTGATTAAGTTGAGGATCTTGAGATGGGGAGATTACTCTGGGTTATCCAGGTGATCCAAGATCATCACAGGGATCCTTAGAAGAGGGAGACAGGACGATCAGAGGAGGACATGCCACAGCAGAAGCAAAGATGGAGGCCACGAGCCATGGAAGACAAACAGCCCTTGGAAGCTGAAAAAGGCAAGAAGGATCATCCCCTAGAGACTCCTGAAGGGACGAGCCCTGCTGATACCTTGGCTGCAACCCAATGAGACTGACTTTGGACTTATAATCTCTAGAACTGTAAGATAATAAACTTATGTTGTTTTAAGCCACTAAATCTGTGGTGATTTGTTACATAAGCAATAGGAAATGAATACAGTCCTCACACTCAATGAGGTGTCAGTACTTCCATTTTACCTCTGGGTTGATACTTCCTGATAATGCAGAGTATGCTCCCAAATCTCTCCTGTAAGCTGTGCCCAGAGAACACTGTCAGGTGGCTGTTTCTAGTAGTTTTCTGCAGGCACTATTGCCAGGCGTGGTGCACGTTTTTGGCCACTTCAATCACAGAGGGTGGTTCTTGTTTTAGTTTATCCATTCATTGGATCATATAGTAAGGGATTCATATTCTGGATAATATATTCAAGGGTGGTTTAGTTTCTACAGTAGCTGTATGCAATGAAAAAGAAAGTATTTCAAAGTACCTTTGTGAGGTAAGTCATTTTTTTGGTCATATTTTAAGGTATTAGTGAGACTATTTAAAAATATCTTACAACGACTCTTGTTTAATTGGAAGCATATCCTTATTGAGCAGTATTTTAAAATGGCAGATCCCACTTCTGGTGTTTGCTCATTTACACACTTATTCTTTTAACCTGTATCCGATAAGATGTTATTTAGTGCCAGCTTGTATCATAGGAGCTGGGAAAACAGCATGATAATGAAAGGAACCAAACAACAAAGAAATAAATAGGAAAATATATCAGGCTGTTAAAAAAAACAGCTATGGAAAAACTAAATAAAATAAGGTGAAGTCGTAAAATTGAAATAAGCTTTAATAAGTCACTACAGATCACCCTGTAGAATGATCACCTCCCATGTATGGAAAGGCGTCTTGAGAAATGCCTTTCATCTGTGAAGCCTTGGCATAGCTCAAAGAGAGGACCTGGGTGGGGCCTGGAGTGTCTTTCCCCTGTAAATTTGAAGATGAACTTGTTTATTCTCTCTAGGGTGAAAGAGGAGAATGTGTAAAAAGACCTTCACACAGGAGATACACACTAAATATGTATTATCATTATTGTTTGTCAATGCCCAGCCCTCCATGGTGTTCTGACTTTACCGGACAAGTGAAGTTACAAATACACAGCAATTGGTTTCACTTGGGCAATGGTCTATTCCAAGTATTCATGGTTAGAGGACGGGTGATTGGAAAGGTCATCTGCGTCCCATGTTGGGTGCCCACAGCAATGACAATGGCAGCATTCCTTCTTCAGAGGAATGTTCCTGCACACTGTCACCTGCCTGGCCCCAGGGTGTCTGCTTGGTAGAAATCAAGCTGTTGTTCCCCAGTGAGGCACAGAGGCGAAAGTGCCCCATGGCTGACGACCTTCAAGTTCCTTGTCCCCAGGTACAAACAAGGAGCTTCCCATACCTGAGCTTGCTGTTTGTTGCCTTAGTTCTGAATCACCTTCTCCCAACTATTCATGGTTGCATTTTGATTCTAGTCTTTAAATTTGATGTTCAGGATCACTTTCCCATCAGTGACCCTGGATCTTCCAAAAATAATTCTTGTTCTCCATCCCAGCTGTGCTGCAGCCTCACATCAGATCAGATAAACTCCCTGCAAGTTTACTTCAACTCTCTGAAGCAGCTTTTCCCCAGGCACCACCCAAGCGAACAGCTCTCCAGCCCTCCAGTTTTCCCTACTGCATTTCATGAGCTTGAAAACTAGGCAGTCAGAGAGTGTTTTTCAGAGACATTAGCCTAAAGGCAGTAAAATAATAGGGGTTCACCAAACAGGTTCTGGAAAAACACAACCTGGCTTTGAAAAGTAGATCTTCCACTTGTTGGCCATGCACACTTGAGCAAATTTAACTCTCAGACATTTCATCTGTAAAATGGGGCTAATGATTCACTGAGGTAATACCTATAAAAAGCTTAGCTGAGAGCCCGGCTGGTCATAGTAAGTAAACGTTAGCTACTGCTGGTGCCCCTCTTGGTCCTTTATCCTAGGTTTACTCAATAGCATAGTGGCCTTAAAGTGTCAAAGGGTGCCTAACCTCCCACCAAAGTGTAATCCAACATAAAGGCATGCATTTTATAAATCTTATTTATAAGAATGTATCAATCTTCTCTAAAATCAAAATGGAAAAATGTGTGGCTTTATGGCTCATGTAAAAGGTGACAGGGTGATTCTCTGGAAGTTTTTTACCCAGTAGATATGACAGGTTACCAATGGCATAAACAGTCTGATCCAAGGCTTAACCATAGAACATCCTGGGAAAATGTGGAAAAATAGTAGTTCATGGCTGGGTGAAAGAAGTGGAGAATAAGGCTGAAAAGATATGAAGGGGAAGGTGATGGAGAGCCTCAAATGCCAGGTTGAATAGTAAGCAGTGACATAGCCAGGACATAGTCTTTAGAGACTTATGCTCTGGATGTGGGTACTGACTCCCCTTCATACCAAGTAAGACAGTGGCATTCAGGCTTTTCTGAGTATGACACAGCTAAAAAATGTATTCCACATTAAAAAAAAAAAATCTGTCTCACACACTTAAACTCCTGAATCAAAAGTTAATCAAACAGTTCTTACCCTTAGTATGCATGATGTATTTTGATATTTTCTTTTCTATTTTATTTCATTTTTTAAAGCTGCTAGCCATGGTGACTAAATTGATCTCATGACCCATTAATAAGCTGCATCCCACAGTTGAACTAAGAAAAATTACTTCATACCTCTGAACTTCGGATTCCTCATCTATGAAAAGGAGATAATACCAGTGCTATAGAGTGAGGAAATAAGATAAAATATGAAAAGCACCTGATAGAGTGTTTGATACATAGTGCATACTCAGTGACAGTTAAAAACATTTTTGCCAATGTATTGGAGTTACAGAGTTACAGAAAAATTCTGAGCAGCTAAAGATTCATTTAAAAATATTTTTTAATGTTTCTTTTTTGAGCGAGGGGGAGGGAGAAAGAGAGAGAGAGAGAATGAGTAGAGAATGGGCAGAGAGAGAAGGAGACAGAATCCAAAGCAGGCTCCAGGCTCTGAGCTGTCAGCACAGAGCCTGACAAGGGGCCTGAATCCACAGACCGCGAGACCATGACCCAAGCCAAAGTCGGATGTTCAACTGACTGAGCCACCCAGGTGCCCCAAGCAGCTAAAGATTTCGGAGAATTTTAAGTCTGGTGATCAGGGAAAATTGTGCAGTGACATGAATTGGGTGAGGAGTCAGGATAATGCTAACTGGGGATACCTTAAGGTTTCATTGCATGGCTTCAGTTTTGCTTTTATATCAGACCATAAAAATCCTACCTGCTTACTAAGCAGTTTGGTTTTTGTGTTTGTACTTATTTTTGATACTTTAACACACAATTTTAAATACTTTTGTTTTTAAACATTCACTCAAATTCTTTCTATTATTTTAGACTTAGAAAGCCCCTCCCCACAATTAGACAAAGGAAATATTCACCTTCACTTTATTTTACTTTTTTATGTAAATGGTTTCATTTTAACATTTAGTTATTCATTCTTCTGAAATTTATTTGATGCATAGTAAGGTGAGGTTCTCACTTGATATTTTGCCAAATAGTCGATTTCCCTAATACCATTGTTTAATAATCTATCCCTTTCCCATTGATGTGTCATATTTATTTTTTCATTTATTAAATCAATATACATTATATACATGCATGTGTGTGTATTTGGGTTATTTTCAAATCCATCTTTTCTACTATTTTGTTTAGTGCAGTCTTGTGGCCATATATTTTTTCTTTTTGTAGGATTGAGAAATTTTTTAAACATAGAAACGTACAGAAAGTAATAAAAACTATGCATGTACCTCTCAGAATTAACTATTATTATATTTGTTTCATATTTTTTAAATTTAATTTTTAGAGCAATTTTAGGATCATGGCAAAATTGAACAGAAAGTACAGAGAGCTCCCCTATACCTCCTGTCCCCCACACATGTATAGCCTCTCCCAGTATCAACATCCTGCCCCAGAGTGGTACATCCGTTACAATTGATGAAGCTACATTGATACATCATTATTACTCAAAGTCCATAGTTTAAATTAGGGTTTACCTTTGGCGTTGTACATTCTATGGGTTTTGACAAATACATAATGAAATGCAGAATAGTTTAGCTGCCCGAAGAGTCCTCTGCTCCAAGTATTCATCTCTCCCTCCTACCTAACCCCTGGCAAACACTGATCTTCTTACTGTCTTTATAGTTTTGCCTTTTCTGAACATCATATAGTCGGAAATGCACAGTATATAGTTTTTTCAGATTGGCTTCTTTCACTTAGTAATACACATTTAAGGTTCCTCTATGTCTGCTCATGCCTTGCTATTTCATTTCATTTTAGCACTGAATAATATTCCATTATCTGGTTATACCACAGTTTATATTTATCTATTCCCATATTGAAGGATAGCTTAGTTGCTTCCAAGTTCTGGCAATGATGAATAAAATTGCTATAAACGTGTGTCCAGTTTTCTATGTAGACATAAGTTTTCAATTCATTTTGGGTATACACCAATATACTGGATTGAAGGTAAAGAGGATGTTTATTTTTATGAGAAACTGCCAGATTATGTTCCAGAGTACCATTTTGTACCATTTTGCATCCCCATCAGCAATGTTTGAGTTTCTATTGCTCCACATCCTTGCCAGCATCCGTATTATCAGTGTTGAGGAATTTAGCCATTCTAATAGGTATGTAGTGGTATCTCGTTTTGATTTGTAATTCCTAGCGACGTGTGATGTCGAACATCTTTTCACATGCTTACTTGCCATCTGTATGTCTTCTTTGGTGAGGTATCTGTTCAGGTCTTTTGCCTTATTTAAAATTGGGTTGTTCATTTTCTTATTATTGAGTTATACAAGTTACTTGTGTATTTTGGATAACACTCCTTTATCAGATGTGTCTTTTGTCAATGTTTTCTCCCAGTCTGTGAATTACCTTCTCATTCTCTTGACTGTCTTTCGCAGAACAGAGGTTTTTAATTGTAATGAACTCAGCTTCTGATATCTCTTAAGACCCAAAGCATTACAGATATAATTGAAATGATATTTATACCTTTCCCTTTCATTTACTTACCTGTCCAGAGGGAAATTATTGTCATGAAGTTTGTGCATACATATTCTGCAAATGCACTTGCATTTCATGTGTGCCCCAATATAACTTTATTTTGTTTTAAAAATTTACAGCAATGGTATCCTACTATACATGTCATTCTACAATTTTTCTTTTTCACTCAATATTTTTTTTTAGATCTATCCATATTGATACTTGTAAATCTAATGCATTCACTTAAACTATTGTATAGCATTCTGTCACATGAGTAAACAAAAACACATGTGTTAGTACATTACCCAATACATGAACATTCAAACATTCAGGCTTGTTTCAATATTTTTCTTTTTCTTTTTTCTCTCTCTTTTTTTTTTTTTTTTTTTTGGCAATTAACAACAAGGCTACAAAGAAATTATAGTATGTTTATTTTTGTATACATGCATAAATACCTCTGTGTATATACCTAGATATGGAATTGGATTTATAGTGTAAATCAACTTCAACTTCACCAATACTGCCTAATTGCTCTTCAAAGTGGCTTGCACCACTTTGCTCTCCCAGCAACAGAATATAAATGACCACATCCCAAATTCTAACATTTGTTCTTGACAGACTATTTTTTGGCCAAAAAGCTGGTGTAAAACTCTCACTTTAAAATATTTTAGTTTTTCTGAGATTATAAATGAGGTTTAGCATGTTTTCATATGTTTATTGTCCTTTTTGCTTATTTTTTCCTTTCAATTACTTGTTCACATCATTTGCCTGCTTTCTATTTTTCTTACTGATTTCAAGACATTCTTTAAGGGACTCTAATGATTTGTTTGTTAGTATGTTGCAATTTTCCTCTTCCAATCTTTGGATTTTGTTTTAACTTTATTAACAAAGCCTATGGTTATACAGGGTTACATAGTTAAAACCAAATTACCAGTTTTCTCTTGGTATTTAGCTTTTTAAAGAAGTTCATCAAAAAACTCCTTTTCGGGGCACCTGGGTGGCGCAGTCGGTTGAGCGTCCGACTTCAGCCAGGTCACGATCTCGCGGTCCGTGGGTTCGAGCCCCGCGTCGGGCTCTGGGCTGATGGCTCAGAGCCTGGAGCCTGTTTCCGATTCTGTGTCTCCCTCTCTCTCTGCCCCTCCCCCGTTCATGCTGTGTCTCTCTCTGTCCCAAAAATAAATAAACGTTGAAAAAAAAAATTAAAAAAAAAAACAAAACAAAACTCCTTTTCTACTCTAGGACCACAGACATATTATCCTATATTTGTGTCTAAAAGGTATAAAGTTTTTATATTTGGTAGGGTATGTCTCCTTCCTTTATCCGCTGTCCCAGAGTCACCTTGGCTCTTCTATGTTAGATGCCAAAGAAAACAAAACAGTCCTTTAGGCACCAAGGAAAGTGATCACATCATTTAAAAGAAGAAATAAATTAAGATTGGCCTCAGACATCTCTTAAATACATGAAGAAAGGATGCCTAAAGCAGAGAAGGCTAAACAGGTGTGGGAAGGTCCCTAAGGAAGACACCCAAGGCTGCAAACATCCCACAAAGGAGGCAAGACGCCAAAGAAAATGACACACACTGAAGGGAAATCCTATAATTCCATGTTGGAAGAGCCTCAAGAAGTTTGAAAAGCACTTCATTGGAGGTGAGAAAACAAGCACTCACATACATTGCCAGTGGAAATATAAATTGGTACAACCCCTATCATGGTCAGTCCAGCAGCACTTTTAAATTTAAAACCTTTGAAACGTTTTGAAGCCCAGCAGTTCAACTTATAGCAATTTCTGATCTAAAAATATTACTCATGCGTGAATAAAATGATGTGCATACAAGGCTATTCACTGCAGCCCTTTTTGCAATTGCAAAAGGATGGAAACAACTTAGGGGTCTATCAAGGGAGGACGAAGTAAGTAAATATGGGATGGTTACATACCAGAGTGCAACAGCTAGTTAATAAAGGAAACAGTACTCTGTACTATTATGGGAAAATCTCTAAGACACTCTGTTAGGTGCAAAAGTCAAGGTGCATCACACATAGCAGGTTATCAATACATTTTTTAAAAGAAGATACAACTAAATGCTTGAATCTGCATAGAACAGCCCTGGAAGGATACCTAAGTGGTTGTGATGTGGGTCAGGGAAATGGATCGTGCTAGAGGATAATGCGAGAGAAACTGACTTTGAATTCTTGTCCATGTTCCTTGATCTACAGATACAAACTGATTCAAAGTGATCTCCAGATTCAATCCCTACCCAAACCCCAGCTGCAGAAATCCCAGCCAATCTTAAAATTCATAGAGAAATGCAAGGGACTCAGAATAGCTAAAACAACCTTGAAAAAGAACAAAGTCAGAGGAATGACACTGCCTGTGATAGCCAATGAGTAAATAAATTTGTTTTAAAAACTAACAAGAACCTAGCACATAAAATATTGTCACTTTAATTTCTTTTTAAAATTAATGGCCTGAGATTTTTCATAGAATTGTCATGTGCTCTTTTACTCTCTACTATAATTCTAGTGTTGTCCAATTTCTTTGCAATAATGGTAAAGAATTACAGACTCTGGAGCCAGATGGCCCAGATCTTTTAAAACTGGTCATGAAACTTCAGCAAATTACTTAACCCCTCTCTGCCTCACTTCCCTATTGTATAAATCGGAATTATAATAGCATTTATTACGCAGGCCTAATGTGAGGATTAAATGAGTCATGTCAGATACTTTCCCTGACACTAAGTCACCTTTCCGTAAGTATAAACTTTACTATTCCCACATTATATATTTATGTATGTTTCTTTTAATTATTCTTGGTAAAAGTTTGCCTAGCTTATTAGTCTTTTAAAAAATCCTCCTTTTTTGGTTTTCTATTTGAATAATGTATTATTTCTCTTTTAGGGTTTAGTCTGTTGTTCTCTGACTAGTTTCTTGTGTTGAACGCTTACACAATTTAATACACACTTTTCTTCTTTTCTACTAAATGCATTTGGAAGTTATACATTTCCCTTCAATACTGTTTGAGGTATAGCCAACAGGTTTGGGTATGTAGTTTGTTGTTTTTTTTTTAAACTGTCATTCAGTTCTAAACATTTCAGAATTTCTGTTATGATTTTTTTTCTTTAGCCTATGAATTATTTAGAAGTGATGTTTTTCTTTTCTAAACTGTCCAAGTGAGATTTCTTGGTTGCAAACAACAAAAACTAACTCTTGCTAGTTTAAGTGGAAAAGGAATATATTATACCAAAATCACTGGGAAGGCTGGAGACCCAGGCTCAGAAAGTGGCTGGAGCCGCCACAGGAAAGACACAACCATGCTTATGTGACAGGAACAGTCAGCGTAGGACCAGCTGCTGGTGTTTCTCCACTGCACACTCACTGCTACCACATGGCCTCTGCCTGTGGACAGTCAGAGCACATTACTGATGCTGAAATGTCACCTTTGCTCCCCTCTCAAAGTCTTTCTTTTACAACATTCTTTTAGCGAGTCATTTATTTTTTCAAAATGATTTGTTGAAATTTGCAGTCAGGTTTTTTTTTTTAAAAACTTCTCAATATGGAAAATTTTAAACAAAAGTAAAAGGAGGGAGAATATTATAATGGAATTCAATGTGATGAGCACCTTAGTTTCAGGAATATCAGCGTTTCTTGGCAAGTTTTAAAAAAATTTCCAGAGGGATTTTGTTAAATGTTAAATATTAACTTAGCAGAAATTGACATGTTTAAAAAGCTTTTTTATTTATTTTGAGAGAGATGGGGGAGGGAAGGGCAAGGAGAGAGGGAAAGAGAGAGAATCCCAATCAGGCTCTGTGCTATCGGTGTGGAGTGCAACAAAGGGCTCGATCTCACAAACTGAGAGATCATGACCTGACCCAAAATCAAGAGTCAGACAGTTAACCGACTGAACCACCCAGGCACCCCAAAATTGACACTTTTTAATATTTAAGCCTCCCATAAATAAATAGTATGTCTCCTCTTATTTATGCAAATCTCTCTAATTTCTCCAAAATAATTAGACATGTGTGTGTGCACACACATGTATATACATGTATGTATATTATCATGATTATCCCTAATTTCCATATTTTTAAAAAGGTATTTATTTATTTTGAGATATAGAGCCAGGGAGGGGCAGAGAGAGAGAGAGAAAGAGAGAGAGAGAATCCCAAACAGACTCTGCACTGCAAGAACTCATGAACCGTGAGATCATGACATGAGTTGAAATCATGAGTCTGATGCTTAACCGACTGAGCCACCCAGGTGCCCCCTAATTTCCATATTTTAATGCTTTTGTTGATATGATGAATGAGATTATCCCAATATATCTTTAAGCAGACATTAGTGTTATATAGAAAAGCTGTTGATTTTTGAATATTTGTCTTATATCCAGTGACTCTAGTAGGTTGACATTAATTCTACATATTTTGTAGTTGATTGGTATTATTTAGACCCATAATCACATTTTTCTGCAGGTAATCATAATTTTACCTTTTCTTTTTCAGGAGATATATTTTTTCTTCTCATGTATCCACGTGGCTAATCCTGTCTGAAATATAATGTACCATCACAATGACTGGGCTCACTTTACATTTATGACCACAATTGAACACTTAATGCCTGGCATTATATTTCATTATTACATTTGCTCTCCCACTTTCCCAAATGAGTATTTCATACCTTCTCTCTCAAACTTTTTTCACTTCCTACCATATCTTTACTCTCACCTGAGGACATTGTTTGCCATTTCATTGAGAACATAGAAGCAAGCAGTAAAAACCTCTCACTAGGCTTCTAAAAACTCTACCTACTTCCCAACATCCACACCTATTTTTCATTACTAAAGCTATACAGCAAATTATTCCAAAACTTGCGGCTTAAAAGACTAAAAACAATTATTTTCCCCCACACACCTGCAATTTGGACAGGAATTGGTGAGGATAGCATTTGTCAGCTCTACCTGGTAGAGCCTAAAGGCTATAGGGCCTAGAATCCCCTGAAGGCACGCACACTCACTCACTCAAATGTCCAGGGTTAATGCTGGTTACCAGCTGGGATCCTCACTGGGACCATTGCTGGAATGCTCGCTGGGACTGTCAGCTGGAACCCCTCCTTATATGTTCTAAATGTTTCACGTAGATTAACTCATTTAATCCTCATAACACCCCTGAAGGGGTAGGTAGAGTTTACAGAAGAGGAAAATGGGGCACAGAGAGGCAAGTAACTTGCCCAAGGGCTCATGCCAAGGAAGTATGTAGATTAGGAATTTCAACTCAACTGGTCTCATATCAGAGTCTGTGCCCCTAATACTGGCTATGTTGAGAGATAATGTCTAGGATTGCCTCTCCCTGCTTCTCTCACTCTTCCCACCAGATGTCCTGTACCCTCACTCCTAACCACCTCAGAGAAGTATAGCTAACTACTACTTTAACAAACTGGTTGTTCACCAACCTCAAACTACCTTAGTACTTCACCCTCACGTATGAGGGAACTCTAAAAAGCTTGGTTTTTACTCTCTCCCCACTGTCTGAACCTACTAGCCTATTTGCAGACAGCTGGTAAACCCAGAACAATCTGATGTAGTGACTTCAAAGAGGAGAAGATGGCCTTCCTAAACTGAGGGCTGGCTTGTTCCTTTAGTTCTTCCTTGGTTTTCAAGACTACCCAGAGGTCTGTTGGCAGACACCTCTGCTCGGCAATTAGCTACTGTTTAACAAAGATCAGTACGTCTGTCAGTGATGCCTGTGCGGACTACTCAGTTCCCAACCTCAGAGCCTGTTTATAAAGGGGTTAACTGATGGCTGTCTTGTTGAGTGTGGCAAAGGGCCAATCTTCTTTCTGTAATATGTGCAGTAGGGAGTGTGGGGCCTCCCGTTGGCAGCAACAACCATGAACTCAGAGACCACCCCCCATCTAAAAAATTAACAGGATAGGAGAGGAAGAAAATAGGGAGATGACTCCATTTCTTAAAATGATTTTATGATTTAAATTCCCTAGTCCCATCATTTATAACTTATTTAAATCAATTTCCATCAAATGGAGACCATTATGTAACAGGTTCAAAAAAGATGTGGGCTTTCTTCTGAAATTTCAGACAGAGACACACTATATTTAAATAGAGTTTCCACAGCATTATTTCTTGGGGCTTTTGTTTTTGTTGTTTTTGACTCCGCCAAATTGTCTTGTATACAAAGATGCATAACTTAATTTATTGAAGCTGAATTTTCCATGGAAACTATCCAGTGCTCCCCCAATTCTCCCACTTTATCTGACAGTCTTTCTTCCTCCAGATAATGGCTGGCAGCAACCCACAGCATGGAGGTTATATGCTGCACTTTTGAAAAAGTCTTGAATGGAGCCATTGTTCCCCTGAGATGGTCTGCATGTTTCACTGAACAGAGAGCAGGGTGTAAAAAAGGCACCTTGTGTGCAACTGTTGGCGAGGTTGGGAAGTGAATTAAAATCTCCAGAAAGTCTGGGCAGTGCTGTTCAGAGGAGCAACGAACCCTCTGGAAGCACTGTTAGCTCAGACATTCCAATGCGGTGAGGCAGCCTCAGGGACATGGCTCCCTCCAGTCTCATTTAGAGAGGGAGCGAGGGGGCGAGCAAAGGACATTGATTTGGATGTGCTCTCTCTGCAAAGATTTGGGGAAGGTGCTCTTTTCCAGGCATGGGATGATGTCGATTATCACACTTAGGTAACTTTCCTGTCCAATAGACCTAGGTTTGCTTTGGTTACTAACGGTGTGATGACTCATTTGGAGGATTCAATGTTAACTGCTTGTGCATCCACAAGTTTGTAGCAATGTAATTCCCATGTGCCTTTTTTTGTTTTAAAACAAGTCTTGGGGGGCTCCAGGTGACTGATAATGTTTGACATTACTAGATTCATTAAGTGAATTCTAAAACCATAATGGAAAACAGTATAATAAATAAATAGCCTACCTTGTTTATTGTCAGCGATGGTTCCTTTTTCCTGGCTCCTCCATTCACCTGTCCAGCATGGACTCAGGGATTGCAGGAAATGACCATTCCCTATTGCTCTAGTGCTGAAATCTGGAGCTCTTAATGAACAAAGAGTTTCCTCAGTGTCCTCTGCAGAGACCTTTCCAAAGCCAGCTCTTAAGGGAGGCAGTCATGTTGATTTTCATTAAAATCCTAGTGGTGAGAAAACAGCAAAACAGTTAAGGGTCAGGCTGGCAGATTCTTTATAGGCAGAATTCTTTGGTGTCCTCCTATGCATTCTTGCTCCAATTTCTCCTGTGCCCTGGAGGCTCAAAGGAGGGGAGGTCACTTTTAAGAGCAACCTGAGAGGGTCTAACTCTCTTGAGGAGGAGGAAAGTGTGTGGGAGGAGATGGTGACCTTCCAGGTAGAGGATCAGCCTGAACACCGGTACAGAGTTGGAGTGGAAGAGACCTTACGTTGGGTGGTCCATATAAAGCAGGATGAGGTGGGTTCCTACAGTATGTGGAGTTAGTTTGGAAGGCAGTAGGGAGCCTCTGAAGGTTTCTGCACAGATTAAAGTTGTAGAAGAGGGAAAATAAAATGACTGTGGTAAGAGGGATGATTAGTCCAGGAAGAGAACAGATGAGAGGGGTTATGGGCCTCAGGAATTGGTCCAGATTGAATGTACCAGGTGTCAGACCTATGGAATTGGTCATTAGTCCGTCAAAATTGGTAAAGAGGAGGGGAAAAGGGCGGGGGAGGGGAATGATAATTTGATTTTTCTCCAGGTTCCTGGCTCTCTTGTCAAGTGGGTCTAATAACCACCCAGCACCCATGGAAGGATTTGTGCAGAGCCTGCAGTTTCTGGCAGGGGTTGAACATCCTCATGTTCGCTTCAGCAATGACAGGGCACTGGATTTGGAGTCCACGGACCTGAATGGCCACTATTACCAGTAAAAGGAGTATTTCCGGAGCTTGGCACGGCGCCAGGCCCGGTATGGTGCTCAGTAAAACCTGTTAAATTAATGACTGACTGAAGGGGTTCGACACTTGGTGCTTCCATTTACCAGAGTAACCTGGGTCAAGCGACCTATCCGCCACGAGCCTCAGTTTCCAGAAGTGTCAAACAGGGCAGCTCCCCGGGGAGAAGGTGTGGGCTAAAGTTCCCGCGGCCTGGGATGCCCAGAGTTCCCGCCTCCCCACAGCCGGGCGGCCCGGCAGCGCTCTCGCCCGCCCCCGCCTGGGCCCCGGGCTGCCGCCAGCCCGCGGGGCCCGAGGCCGAGCGGGGGTCTCGCGGCGGGCCTCCCGGGCGGGGGTGGCGGCCGGGTCCGCCCCTCTCCCCCGCCTGCTCCGCGCGGCCCTTGCCGGGGGCGGGCCCCGCCTCAGGCCGCTCCCCCGGCCGCCCGGGGGCCCGCGGCGGCGCTCGCGGCCTCTCACCCGGGGCGGGCGAGTTCTGGGAAAGGCCGGCCCAGGGCGGGGGCCCCCGCTGCCGCCCGCGCCGCCGTGCCGTCCCGGCAGCGCGCAGAGCCCAGGGGCGCGGAGCGAGGGAGCGGCGCCCGCGGGGGCGCACACGCTAGAGCGCGGCGGGCGGCGCGCCCCGGGCTCTGCCTCCCGGGCACTTGCCTGTGGCTGTGGCGCGCCGCTGGCACCCGCTCCGCCGCTGACACACGGTAGCGGGGACACCCGACGCCGCTAGCGACAGGCGCGTCCCAGAGGGGACGCTGCACTTGGGGACTCGGTGCGGCGCGACTGGCCCGAAGAGCAGAGGTGAGGAGGCGACCGTGTGGCTCGGTTCCCGAGGTTGGCGCCGGGGAGAGGTGGGCGCTTTCTGTGCGACCCCCGCGGATCCCTGAGGGCGGCCGCGTGGGTCCGTACCTGGCGCGGGGGCCCGGGCCCCGCCCCCACCCGGGCGACCCGAGGCAGGGCTCTGAGGGCGCGCGGGCCACTCCGGCCCGAGGGCACCCTGAGCGCCAACTTCGCTGCCCTCACACGTTTGCCTCGGTCTCCGCCGCGTTTTCTGTATGCTTGTGGAGGCGGCCAGCCCAAGGAGGGAAAACATAAGTTCTCTTTGAGGCGGCACCTAGCAACAGGATTTCAAGGAAGGTGCCCACGAGATAGTTCCTGGAGAGACTGAGCTACGTCAAGTCCTAGAAAATCCCATGTTGGACCTGGGCTCACTTTAACTGGTAACTGGGATGGCCACGTCTTTTAAAATGTTCTCTAGTGCTGCGATAATGAGTAACATAGAGCCAGAAGCCCGCCGTTGTGGCTAATAACAAATGCGCAGTATAAATTGTATGGTTTTTTTTTTTTTTTTTTTTAATCCTTGCCTGGTGTTTAATCTATGAGACAGTGGGTTCAACCGACTCAACCAATTGTTCCGTGTAAGAAAGATTCATCGTTTAAAGATTTATCAGCATCATTTTCACTAGCTCCCTGAAGAGATGTTACGGGAGATTCACTTCATCGGAAAGTTTTATTTGCATGCTGTTCATAATTGTAGTTGCATTTATGCAGAATTTGCTGGTAGATCTTTTATATGCTTGCAAGATTAGGCACTTTTCCTTGTGTTTCTTGTCGGCACCCCTGGTAGAATAGGGTGGGGCCTCGACCGCAGAATGGGCACAGGGGAGGCCAAGAATGCTGGACCCACTAGGGAGAATTTTTGAAAACCTTTCTTGGGTGGTTGGTGAAGGTGACCCCATAGATACTGTCCCACAGTGTGTCCCTGCGGGAGAAGGGGAGTTGAACTATCTCTGGATGATGTATGCAGCCATGTCTTCACGAATACTTTCTAAAGAATGCCTGATGATGCTGTCAGCTAGAATGTCCTTTCCTCTTCCCAAATGCCCTTCCTGCCCCTTTTCACCATTCTAAATCCTAACCATCCTTCAGACTGAGTTTTGTTGCTGCTGTGAGGCCATCCCAGGTAACCCCAGCCCCAAATAGTCAACCTGCCGCTGCTGGGATTCCTGCAGAATTTTACCTTCCCGACCTTTCTTTTCTTCCAGAGTTATTTATGTGCACGTCTCATTTTTCCTACTGAAGGCATTAATGGTGGCTTTCTTAGCACAGTGCTTGTGACTAGAAGGCCCTGTGAAATAATTGTGGGCTGCTATTAAATGTTAAGACAGTTGTTCTTTGATTCAAATCTTTACTTTGGAGAAGATAGTATAAATGAAAGGATATATTGAAAAACATAATATTTACCATTTATGTGTCCTCCATTTACAGGCCGACAGAGGAAATTTTCTTTATACCTAGGAGCCATGCATAGTAATTATCTTTGGTCCATGCCTTGGGACCAAGTAAGAGGTGAGACTGAGCTGTAGGGACGTTCTTCCAGTCCTTCTAGTAACATAAGCTCCTTGGATGTGCTCCAAGGTTGACCTGTGTCATTAAAAATTCCATGCTCAAGTGGGTTGTGGTGAAGCTAGATTCCAGTGAAGGTGGTTGGTTTTCTTTTTTATTTGCAACTGTTCTTAGTCACAGTCTCTTCTGGGTTTTTGTTGTGTACTTAAAAAAAAAAAAGAATTTAATGTGCAATTTGTTACTTACAAATTTCTAAATGAATAAAGGATAATTGGAAAGAATTGTGCATGATGTTTTTTTAGAGCAGAGAGCAGGGAATGTTTCTCATGCTTGGGCAGGAGGAGATATTTGCACAGAGCGAGCCCGCTCTGCATGTGTGTGTGTTGGCAGTCCCCAACTGCCACACACCTGGCTGGCAGGCAGCCTACGGAGGACAACAGCTGCTTCAGCCCAGACTCCTCTCTCTCTGGCTGGGCTACCTCTGCTGGGGTGGGTGGGAGGAGAGGGGGATTCCTGGGGAACACAACAATTAAGAGCTTCTGGATTTAGAAGGAAACATAGGGAAGCTGTTAGAGAAAGTAATAGCGGCTTGTTTGATCAAGTTGCTTTCCTGCTCACATTTGGTTGACATCTTGGCATTGAGCAAGTGGGAATTTGGTTGGAGAGAGGGAAGGCAGGTGATAGGGAGCATGGCACTGTGGTAGAAGGCCTGGGAGGTATGATAGGGCTTAGAGAAGCATGTGGACCAGTTATGTGGGATCCCCAAAAAGGGAGTTGGAGATGGAGAAGTGGGGAGGGTAAAGATGATGTCAAAGATGTACTTTGTCATGGGCCAAGCACAAGGCCTAGAAAGGAAGAGAAGACTCTCTTCAGCATCATGTGGTCTTCTCTGCTCTCAGGGTGCAGGCCTCAGGCTTATGTTTACTAAAGCTATATTTCATCTGTGTTATGGCTTAAATAGGTTTTCATGGGCCAGGTTGGATCCTAGCCCTCTATAGCTGCACCATCAGTATGGTAGCCACAAGCCACATATGGCTCTTGGCTTTAAATTCAAATTAGTTAGGATTAAATGAAATTAATGAGCCACATTTCAAGAGCTCAGTACTTACATGTGGCTAGTTGCTGCTCTACCAGACAATTAAGATACAGGACATTTCCATTGCTTCAGAAATCCTGTCCTGGAATATTGTTCTAAAGGGTTCATGCCTGTTCATCGCCAAGGTACTGATTTCTGAACCAAATTTAGTCATAAATTAAAATGTTCCTGTTTATAATGCTCTAGCAAATCTATTTAGATGCAAATCTTGGTAACAGTTGTTGTTGGTAACACTTCTGCAGTGCTTACGGCATTCCAGGTAGTGTTCTAAGTACTCTACATCTATTAACTCATTTCATTCGAACTTTAGGCAGCAAGTGCCAGAGACGTGTTATCCCTTACCTGCAATTCTAAAATCAAAACAAGCTCTGAAAACTGGTTTTTATAAGTTTGGCTACAAAATTTGGTCTGACTTGACATGAGGTAGTCTTTATTTTTCTCACCTAGTGAGAACTGTTCATACATTCTTATTTCAGAAAGAATGGACATGTTTGCTGTGGATCCTACCAACAGTGTTATGTAATATATGGCACACGGTACTGTCTTACCATTATAAAAACCAAAAATCTGATTTGGATAAAGGAGTATGGACCTCCATTATCATGTGCATCTTAAAGATGGGGAAACCCGGGACCTAAAGGTTAAGTAACTTTCATGGGTCATAGCAAGAAAGTGCCAGAGCCAGGAGGCAGTCAGAGCAGGCTGGCTTCAGAGTCCATTCCCTTGACCACTGTGCTGTTCTGCATCAGCCTCTGGTCTCGTCACTCAGAACAAACAAATGGCCACTTTTTTTGGCTGGGTGAAGCCAGATAGCTATAACTCAGCTGATTAGAAAGTTTCAGGTAGGGCTGTGGCTAAATTGTTTAGCAGTTGAGGTTGAGATGCTGTGAATGGTTAGTTAAACCACGTGTGCTTAGCAGTTGTTTGCCTTTCCCCTTTCCACCTTGTGCCCATCATAGTTGATTTTGAGCCATTCACCATGTAGGAACTGATAGAAAATTTGAGCCATTCACCGTGTAAGAACTGATAGAAAAAGAGGCCATTCATCGTGGTATTGGTAAAATTACTGGGCCCTTGTTGAAACCAGTGGCATGTGGCAGGTTATATACTCATAACTGTTATGGGGTAGAAGGCAGGGGGGATGGTTTGGTCCTGGTGTATACTGACTGCTGAACACTGGTGGGGCCAGTCTGGTGGCCCACAGGGGTTCTGAGACTTCCTGGTATGCTTTCAGAGGATCTGGATCCGTGTGACTCAGTTGGAAGTCTCTTCACAGGAGACTGTGAGTTCCTATCTTCTTTTTGGAGGTTGACTAGAACTGCAGACCTGGCCCAGGGTCGGCAATGGGCTTTTCACTTTCCCTCCCCAAGTGGTGGCAAGACTAAGTGGTCCCTTCCTGGGTATACTTGAAATTCTTAATTAATCCCAAGGTTTCTCCTTTGAGTATAATAAAATGTTCTGAGTGCTTCACTATTTGTGTGGATCTTTTAGTATGGGCTCTGCAGGACCCCTGTCTCTCTGTATCCAGGGAGCATTTTGCCTTTTATGGCACAGTCTCTGAGGCCCCTGATTGTCATGGTGCAACCCTTTTCCCCTCCCCCTAAGTTATAATAGCTTAAGGTGTAGGGAAAAGGTATTCTATTGGTGAAATACAAGGACTCTAGGATCACACTTACCTGGTTTACATAGGCTTTACCACCTACTAGCTGTACAACCTTAGACAAGAAATTATCCTTTCTGTAGGGTAGTAATTTTACAGGGTTGCTGTGAGACCTGAGTAAGATCTTAAAGCACTTAAAGCACTTTGCATAGTGCCAGGTACATAGTGCTCAAAAAGTTAGCTACTAATATTATTGTTCTTGCCCTCTGGGTCTACCTTAGCCTTGCCAGTGTGCAGTTTTAGACTTTGGAGAGGCATGTGTCGTAGGCTGAATAATTCCAATAGTCGCCTAAAGGTGTCCAAGTCTTAATCCCCAGAACCTATAAATATGTTACTTTACATGACAAAAGGGACTGAGCAGATGCAATTAAAGATTTTAAGATGAGGAAATTATCTGGGTGGGCCTAGTCTGATCAAGAGGGTCCTTATAAAAGGGAGGCAAGAGGATCAGAGTCTCTAGTAGGAGGTAGAGGTTATGAGCCAAGGAATGCAGGCCTCTTAGAAGCTGGAAAAGGCAAGAAAATGGATTCTTCCCTAGAGCCTCCAGAAGGAATGCAGCCCTACCAACCCATTTTAGACTTCTGACCTTCACAACTGTAAGATAACAAATTTGTGTTGTTAAAGCCACAGAAACTGTGGCAATTTATCACAGCAACAATAAGAAACTAATATGGCATGGAAGAGAAACCAGAAAGTGGTTGGGTGCAGAAACAAAAGCTCTCCTAATAAGGGGACGATAACAGCCAATACCTAGTGCAAACCTTGCTGGGTACTGTTCTGAGTACTTTACGTGTATTAACCTGTCATCCTCACAGCCGCCTGCTGAGATAGGTGCTTTTGTGTTCAGATCAGAGAAGAGGAAACTGAGGCACCGAGAGGTTTAGTAACTTTCCCGAGGTTACACAGTTAGTAGTGGCAGAGCTAGAGTGTGATGCCAAGCAGTCTGACGCTCTTAAGTGTTACCCACACTACTCCCCGAAGCAGGCATTTCTGTCTGCTTAGTCTGACAGTATCAGCCCCTGAATAGTATGTTACTGTATGGAAGGAAAAGATAGTATTTGAATCAGTGAGAAGGAGGGCAGTGTAGTCCCCCCATTGCCCCAAAAGCCTGGTACTGAAGTGCTCGGTGAGTTTTTGCCATTGCCGTCTCATAGCCGGAGGACGCCGACTCTGGGAGCAGTTCTTGTGCAGGCCTCCCTCTCGTTCCCACCTCTGTTCTTACAGCAGCCTCGCTCACTCACCACAGACCGCTGGCCCAGGAGTCCTGTTGGCTCTGCTTCCCACCTCTGCCTGTTTATTGGATTTGCCTCATTCCTGACTCTCTGCTCCAACCCTGAATTCCACCTTCTTCTGGCCCCTCAAATGCTCAAACTTGAGATGGTTAGTGTCAGGGGATAGTGAGGTACCACTGTGACTCTTGGGGCCAGGGGGAGGGTTATTTTTGCCTTTTTCCTTTGGTTTAGCTGGCTATTGTTGGTTTTCTAGCTGTGCTGCTTTTGTCTCTCAAGCACATAATTCAGAGTGGTATTGGTCAAAACCAGTGGTTTTCAAACTATGTTCCAGGAATGTTTGGGGCCTCCGCCAGGTGAAGGATATGGTAGGAGAAGACCTCAGCCCTTCACCCTGCTTCTGCCCTGCAGCCTTGCTCTTATTAATTTTATTTATATATTGAAGTTCTGCTTTAGATTTGTCCTGGAAGGGCAGTTCTATTGCTAGAGAGGCAGAGAAGTTTGAGAGGAACCAACCTGCATGTTAAGGCACTCTGAAGAAGACCTTTAGCCCAGAGACTTGGATGTGCAAGATATATAACTCTGTATTTTCTCTAATTGCATTTTACAAATTTGGGATTTGGATACATGTTGCTTAGATCTGTTTACATCCCAACTCTACTACTTATATACAATCTGCATAACCTTCATCTACTGGGACCTAAACTTCCTCATGTATGTAATGGGAGGGGCAATAGAATCTACATAATAAATGAGATGATTCATGCAAAGGGCTTAGAACAGTGCCTGATTCACAATAAAAATTCAACAAACACTAGCTCTCAGGATCGTTTCTAAGTCTCCCAATGACACAATAGAAGAAGAAGCTAGCCTTGTGTCTTCACAGGGTTCTGCTCTCCTACGGGGCTGCAGCTGGAGGTCTGCTGTTCCTCCTCTCTCTGCCTGGTTACCACTGAGCTTTCCATTGTCCCTGACCACAGGTGCAGTAACTTGAGGCTGCCTCTACAGCAGCCTCGCCTCCTCAAGGTCTCTGAGGCCTCACTGCCCTCTGCCAGGAAGCAGGGTCTCTGCTACTTTCAGGATTTGCAAGACATTTCTTCTTTCCTCCCCTGCCTGCCAGATGTAAGGGCTGGGATGAGAGGAGCAAAGTGAAACTCCAGTCTCCTCCCTTTTTCTTCTCCAAGGCATTTGGTCCATAATACAGACTGAACACTGTTGAATCCTTTCCTCTCTACCCTTAGGACTTAACAAAATGTAAACATAAACGGGGTGGCTAAGCTTGACAGGGTTATTGGTCACACAGTGCTGGTCAGTGCCGTTATCTACTTAGTGGTGGCATTGCTGCACACTCTGTGGCGTGATCTGCTCTGGTGGCCCCAAGAAAATGTGATCCATTTATAAAAGTACTGGTAAGTCTCCCTTAAGAGGGGCTGATTATGAGTCCTTATAGGTCCAGAGATACAACAAAACGCAGTGATCATTTATATGTTTTTAATGCCTTATAAGAACAACTGCATTATAATAATAAAACAGTAGGGCTGCAATATTCAGAATTAAGGAAGAGGCAGAAGCAAGGAGAGACTCTGTTTTGATGACTTCATTTTAGGTTTAAACTATATAATATCACTGACTATGGAAAATCCAGGGAATGGAAAAAAATCACTGGGAAAAACACATGTGACTGAGTATATACTATACACATTTGGGATTAAAATATCATATAACAGAGTTTAATTTGGATATCACTGGATTTGGTTCAAGTTACTGTCATTTCTAAAGAAGTTTCAATTCATTTGTTATTATTAATAACATGAACTCAGATTTCATTGATGAACATATTTTCACCTATGGTTTGTTTGCCTGGGAGAATTGAAGCCCTCTCTGGCAGTCTGGTTTGTCAATTTCAGAGAGGTGGTTAAAATTCACAGAAGTTAAAAACTTTTGGCATGAAATGTGTTCCTCCCCCCCTCCCCTCCCCGCCCCAAGGCAGAATGAATTTAGATGATAGGGCAAAGCATAAACCTCACTCTGTTTGCAGTTTTGTTAACTGCTGGGGTCTGAGCAGATTCAGATTCACTTCTTTGCCACTCAGCAGGCTCAATAGTCCCTAACTCAGCCTGGTTTACTGTGTTTGAGGTTTTTCTTTCATCGTGCCTCTGGCATGGTTTTACAATTCATAGTGGGAGGGATTGGTAAAGCTCCAGGCGGTTGTGAAAGAAATATGCTCAATTATTATTTGAACCTAACAGAGGAAGGTAAGAATTTCTTGAGCTAATATACACAGAAGCTAAAGAAATTTACAAAAAGAACTCCAAAAAAGTGACCATCATCCACTATGCAACATAGCAGTCAGACAGCCTTGCAGGTTCTCCCATGACCACCCCCTTGCTGACTGAGAATGGGCGGGGCCTCACCAATGCCAAGTCATGGGATGGCTGACAACAGGTGAAGTGTGTTCCCGACTCAGGCAGGCAAGCCCAGATCAAATTAGTTACAGAGGATAAGAGTGTGCTTATTTCTAGCCACACCGTATAGTTCTAATGAATTATCACTATCTTAGCACAGATCTAAAATATGTCACCTATTTAGGATATACTAATTAAAAAAAAAAAGAATCTTTAATCCAAACAATTTTAACAACTATAATTCTTTTACTTATTATTTTTAAAAATTTTTAATTGTTAATGCAGATGTTATATACCCATTTATGACTTGTTTATTACTTTTTTATTATGTGCTATGTCATCCAACAGTGAAAATTGAGGGCTAGAAAGGAGGGGTCCAATTGTCTCCCTCTTACTTTTTTTTTTTTTTTTTTAATTTTTTTTTTCAACGTTTATTTATTTTGGGGACAGAGAGAGACAGAGCATGAACGGGGGAGGGGAAGAGAGAGAGGGAGACACAGAATCGGAAACAGGCTCCAGGCTCCGAGCCATCAGCCCAGAGCCCGACGCGGGGCTCGAACTCACGGACCGCGAGATCGTGACCTGGCTGAAGTCGGACGCTTAACCGACTGCGCCACCCAGGCGCCCCTCCCTCTTACTTTTAAAGTTGAAAGAACTGATCTCCTTGAGAGACTCAAGGATTTGATCAAAGCCACCTAGCTGGGGAGTGGCAAAACTGAGACCTTTGTTTCAAACAGAATTAAGACCATACTGTAGATATATAATACTCAATTTTGAATCCTGGGTTCTTTGCCTAACAGTCCATCATTAAGATGTTTGCACATTAGAGGTGGCTGGGTGGCTTAGTCAGATAAGAATCTGACCCTTGATTTCGGCTCAGGTCATTTCTCATGGCTTCATGAGTTCAAGTCCTACATCAGGCTCAGAGCTGACAGCATGGAACCTGCTTGGGATTCTCTCCCTCTCTCTGTCTCTCTCTGCCCCTCCTCCTCTCACACTTTATCTGTCTCTCTCAAAATAAACAAATAAAATTAACAACAACAACAACAACAACAACAACAACAACAACAAAAGATGTTTCCACATCATTTGGTGTTTCCAAACTTTGATTTCAGTGGTTGGGTCTCATTCTATCATGTGGTCCCATGGAGGGCTTATCCATTCCCCTACTGCTGGAAATTTCGCTGTTTGATCCCTGATTTTTTTTCTATTTAAATACCTCTCCATTGCCTAGATCTCTCATTCTGTCTTTAGCACAGAGTCCCTGGAAGTGGAAATACCACAAATCAAAGTGTAGAATTTTCTTAGAGACCCCTGATACGTACTGCCAAAATGCTCTCCAAAAAGGTTGTACCAATTTGTGCTTCTACTTCTGATATACTAGAGTAGTCTTTCCAGTGGATGTCAGTGAAAGATACTAGACTTGGTGTTTCATAGTTTGTGCATTTCTTTGCTTACTAGAAATAAATATACATATTGATAAATATATAACACATCATTGTGCTTTTTTGGTTGTTTAATTGTCATTTTTGTCCATTTATCTTTTTTTAACTTGAGACTTCTTCATGAATTAAGAATATAACATTCCTGCATCCTATATTTTTGTAAGTATTTTCCTGTCTTTGTCACTTGCTGCTGTTTCTCTCAACTAGCATTTTTCTTTTTTTTTTTTTTTTTTAATTTTTTAAATGTTTATTTTATGTTTGAGAGAGAGAGAGAGACGGAGTGTGAGTGGGGGAGGGTCAGAGAGAGAGGGAGACACAGAATCCGAAGTAGGCTTCAGGCTCCAGGCTGTCAGCACAGAGCCTGACGCGGGGCTCAAAGTTAGCATTTTTTGATTGCAAAACTATATGTTTATTTTGGGAAATAGAAGTATGATAAAGAAAAAGTTCAAAAATCAACCACAATTCTATTGTCTAGAGTAATTACTAACATTTGGTTCATGGCTTTCTAGGGTTTTTTTTCCTGTTTTTTTTTTTTTTTTTTCCAAATTGAGATCATGTTTTCATGTTTTATAAGTTTTCACCTAACTTTGTTAAGCATAATTAAGCAGATTATGTTTACCCCCACTATGGGATACTATATATATTAATGAAATATCATATTTTTGAAATGTTTAGCATATTTTTTAACATATAGAAAATTTTAATTTCCATATGACCAGGCAGATCTAGTCCTTCCTGATAATTACTTCCATGGCCTTTAAATTTGTAGTCTTTATCTATTTTCTATGATTATATTTTTTAGCTTTTCAGGCTTTAAAAAAAATTTTTTTTAATGTTTATTTATTTTTGAAGGAAAGAGAGACAGAGTGTGAGCAGGGGAGGGGCAGAAGAGAAGGAGACACAGAATCCGAAGCAGGCTCCAGGCTCTGAGTTGTCAGCACAGAGCCTGATTCGGGCTGAACCCATGAGCTGTGAGATCATGACCTGAGTGGAAGTCAGAGCTTAAGTGACTGAACCACCCAGGTGCCCCTAGCTTTTCAGGGGCATTTTACATTCAAATTTTCATTTGGAATAAGTTTTTTTTGTACATATTATTAGCTGAAGATCTAACCTGTTTTCTAAATACTTAATTTTTCTTAATAATATATTTATTCCTCATATATATTTATATTCCTTATATAATTTCCCTCAATAATACATACATTGGACAATCCTAGGCAACTTCTAATCTCATTTTGTATATTCTAAAGTTAGTTTCAGGCATAAGATAATCTACCTTCAAATGCTTGAGTACCTCACTGTTTTATTTATGTTAGCCTTATAATATATATTAGTATCGCATAAAGAAAGTTCTCTCTCATTATAGCTATTCAAATTTTCTTTATTATTACTATTTTTTGCTTTTTATTGCAAATTAAATTTTGAGACATTTTGTCAAATCTCAAAAATCCACTGAGATTCTGACTGGGATTGAAATAAATCTATATATTAATTCAAGAAGAATGAATGTCTTTATAGTAATTAGTCTTTACATTCTGGTATGTTTATTTTTCTTTTCTAAAAAAAATTTATCACTGAAGTATAATTTATATACAATGTTATATTAGTTTTAATTGTGCAATATATTGATTTGACAATTCTGTACATTACTCAATGCTCATTACAATGTGTCATCACCATCTGTCACCATAAACGTTATTACAATATTATTGACTATCTTCCCTATGCTGTAGTTTTCATCCCTAAGACTTATTTATTATATATCAGGAGGTTTATACTTTTTAATCACCTTTATCTAATTCACCCATCTGTCCCCCCACCTCCAGTTTGTTGTCTGTATTTAAGGGTCTGTTTGTTTGTTTATTTGTTTTGTTTTTTAGATTCCATGTACAAGTGAAATCATATAGTACTTGTCTCTCTCTGTCTGACTTATCTAACTTAGCATAAGGCCCTCTAGGTCCATCCATGTTGGATGACCATGTTTCATTCTTCTTTATGGCTGAGTAATATTCCATTGTATACATATACCACATCTTCTTTATCCTTTCAGTATGTTTCTTAATTTACTCATTTACTCAAATATCTCTCAGTTAAGTTTTGTAGTAACCTTCGTATTATATTTCTCTTATTTTTAAAAAATGTTTTTTATTTAATCATCTTAATCTTTTAGCTGATTCTCTTGAGCTTTCTATGTGGAGAATTGTATTATCCACAAGTAATGATTATTTCTCTTGTGAATCAGAAATTCCAGAGTATTATTAACTAAGAATAAGGATCATAGACCTTTTAATTTAATCCTGATTTTAATGGAAATGCTTTTCATATTCACTAAGAAATATAACATTGTCTTTTGTTTTTAAAAAGCTTAAATCACTTTGAGAAAGTAATTTTGTAGTCACATATTTTAAAAAATAAATAAAAGGAAGTTGCATTATGTCACATGCCAAAAGGGTAATCTTTGAGGTGATTTAATGCTTTTTTCACATTTGACCTACTGCTGTGTTACATTACATTAACAAATCTACCATTAAACCATGCTTGCAGTCTTGTTGTGGCAATTTATTATCATTGTATTAATGAATTATATCTCTAAGATAGAGGTTAATCTAGAACCCATTTGGATTGTACTTTGGAATTCTTTTTAGCTAGATTTTAGCCATGGTCATCAAAGACTGCTGTTAAAATTAGCTGCTGCTCCTGGGTATGCATAGACTGGATTCCAGGAGACCACCCTGTGCTTTCCTGAGAGTGACAGGGGCAGCCTCCAATATGGTGAGGAGCTAGAGATGCTGTTTGTGTGGCAAAGTAAGTAGGATAAAGTGCATATCAGAGATGGGTTAACTGGGGCTCTTCCTGTGTTGTGAAAATGCGATCAATGCTCTTTTTTTTTTTTTTTTTTTTTTTTTTTTAAATACCGGGGACACTCATGCTTCTTTGTGTCTCTCATAAGATAGGCAGAATGGGAACTCTGCCATTAGAGGGTTAGGCACCATCCCTGAGGATACCAGACACCAAAGGCAGATCTTTTCTGGAGCAATGGGATGTTAAAGCAGCACTGAGGCAAACCCAAAGGACAAGCTTGGGCTGCATCATTGCCTAAGAATCTAGTAGTTGTCAATTTCGGTGTCAAGGCTTAATTTAGCTGAAAGGTTAAAAAAAAAAAAAAGTGTTCCTAAGGCACATGAAGAGAAAGAAAGAAGGCAGTTACAAAACTTAAAAATACTAAATGGTGAATACTGTTAAGTGTGTATTTCACAGCTGTAGGATTGAGACACTGACCCCGAAATGTTGCTACTGTGTTGGTGTCTTTGTGGAGAAGTTGGGGAGAGTCTGGGCCTCAGATGTAGGGGGTGGTTGGTTGTCTCTTCTCACCCTTGCTACTTACATGTCACCCTTCATTGCCTGCCTCCTCATTCTTTTCTACAGTTTTGTTTTTTCCCAAACTTCTTTTCTCATCCATTCATCACTCATATACACAGAGGTCACGTTGAGTCACTCCTGTGTGTCATCAACTGTGCTTGCCGATGGGATGAGCAATACCCCCAAAGCTGCTGCCTAACCTGGGCTTACCTGAGCCAGGTGATAATGCGGGTGAGAACCTGACAGTTTCTGTGATTTGTGAAACAAGAAGTTACTAACTCTCTCCCTTTCTCTATAGCTCGGACATTTATTTATGTATGGAAGGGTAGTGTAAACCTTATGAGTGAGGAATCATTTATGAGCCATAAAATATGACAAGATTTTGTTAAAGGGGCTTGGTTAAAACTGTGGCTTGACTCATGGGAAAGATGCTTCTTGGGCTGCTACTTGGTGTTTCCTTGAGCAAATCATTTTCACCCTCATTTCTTCCCTTTGGAAGACTTTTTTTTTTTTCAACTTGAAGGATTCTGGAAGCAAGGGCTGCTAAGTCTAAAGAACGTGGCACATTCCAAGGAACAGACTAGAAATGCACAAGAAGAGGTCACCTTGTGACTGGCTCTATTCAGTGTAGAGGCTCATGGGAAAACTTGAGAGCATGCCCAGGATGCTGGTTGCTGTTGTATTCAGGAAGGCATTCCGGTCCTTCTGGAGTAACTAGTTTACATAAATGCTCGGCTATTGATTTACTGCTTTATTACACTTTTTTTTTTTTTTTTGGAATTGACTACTATTGATTGGTTCTGTAAAGAGGATATTAACTGTATTCCTAATTTGAAACCAGTGATTTGTCATTAAAGAGCTTTCAGTTCAGTTAGGGAGACACAGGGCACAAATACTTGAAATTTTCAGTATCCTTACAAAGAAACGGTGGAGTCTCTGGCCATTTGTTCCATGACTTGAGTCCAGGAGAGGAAGCTCTGGGTTGGAGTCTTCTGGTACAAGGTGAGGGCTTAACTGAGGCATGGTGTGGCTTGATAGAAAGAAGGGAAAGGTGTTCCTGCTTGGGAAAAGGTGAAGCAGTCCTCAGAAGGTTTGTTCACAGGAGAGTGTTAGTCAGCCAGGTGGGCAGGGGCTCCTTTGAGGCCTCTCTTTCCTTGTTTGCCTGCATAAATGCTGGGGTTCCTTAGGTTAAATCCACTGTCATGAGTTGTGTTTCACCTTTGAATCAATGGTTCCAGATCTTTTTGTGCTCTTCTTGAGCTCCACACCTGCATATCCAGCTGCCTGTGTGACATCCTCCCAAAACTTGTGTCTCAAATTGAGCTCAGTCTTTTCCCAAACCTATTTCTCCCATGTTCCTTATTGCAGTGACTGACTTACCGATACCCTCAGATCTCCAAGGCTACTCCTTCTGAGTCCATGGTCTCTCAGCACTGCGGGCTTCCCCTTCCCATTTCAATATCTGCCTTTCCCAATAGAGCATATGCTCCATAGGAGCAGCTACTACTGTCAGTGCTCACTTCTCCTGTCTCCAGCCCCAGCATAGTACTGAGCCTGTGACAAATGTTGATTGATTGCATGAACTGAATTACCTGTCCATTCTGCGTCCTAAAAATTTCTCTAGCTAGACAGACCTCAGTTTGAAATCCAGCTTTACTAGCTGGGTAATGTTGATTAAGCTATTTTTTAAATTTTATTTTGAGATAATTTTTGATTTACATAGTAATCTATTTTCTTTAGTTTTTTTTTTTTTTTTTAATGTTTATTGAGTTTTGAGAGACAGAGAGCAAACAGGGGTAGGGCAGAGAGAGAGGGAGACACAGAATCCGAAGCAGGCTCCAGGCTCCGAGCTGTCAACACAGAACCTGACGCGGGGCTCGAACTCAAAAACTGTGAGATCATGACCTGAGCCGAAGTCAGACACCTAACTGACTGAGCCACCCAGGCGCCCCAACATAGTAATCTATTTTTAATCTCACTTTGCATCAGTTTCTGAATCCATAAAATGAACATAATCATCGTACCTACCTCATAGATTTGTGGTGGATTAAATGAAATAAAGCATGTGAAACATTGTTAGTGTGTTTGACAGGTGCATACTCTATACTGTTACAAAGTTAGGTTTGAAGCTAGAATGTTGAAGGCCTTCAAGGCAGGTTAAGAGGTGTGTATTTTATCTTTTAGAAGGTAAGGATCCATGGAAGTTCCCAACTGTGGTGGAAAAACCACGAGCTCTGGAATCAACAGATAAGGGTTCAGATCAAAATTCCAGCAACTAATAGCTGTGAGGCTTTTTGCAAATCACCTTGCAAATTCTCGACCTTAGTTTTAAAACCTCCAAAATTAGGACAATAATACCTTGTACCAGGGATTGTTGTATGACCTAGGCAGCCATGTGAGATGGTATATGAAAAAGCATCTAACACTAATTTGTTGTTGTTGTTGTTGTTGTTGTTGTTGTTGTTGTTTTTAAGTTTCTTTCCTCTGGTGATCAAAGCTGTCAGGAGCAAGGAGACCATTTAGAAGGCTATTCCCCTAGTCCAGGTTATGGGTGAAAAAGGACCTGATCTGATGTGGTGTCAGTGGCAACAGAAGGGAGTTAACAGTTGGGAAGAATTTCTTTGAAAAATCACTAGAATGTAACAGGTAACTGGGTCGATATATGGATAAAGAGGGCTAGAGATGAATGGGAAACTTCCTTTCTTGGTTCCTGGGAAAAAGAAGATGACAGTTAATAGGAAGGAGGGAGTTAGGCAAAAGAATTGAATTAGGGAGAGGAGGAGGACAGGAGTCTGGTTTTGTACATGGGGTGTTGGCTCTACCCAACAGGAAGTTGGAAAGTCAGGACTGCAGCTTGTGGAGAGAGGCTGTGTCTGGAAAGAGGCGTTTGGGAGTCATCCACATAGAGGTGATAGTTGAAGTCGTGGGTGGGAGTGGATGGGACAGCCAAGGAGTGGCCTGTGCTATTCAGAATCATTAGCGTTGTTGGCTCTAACTAGAGATAAGCAGGATAAATAAACCCTTGCCCAAGTGGGAACTAGGTCTACTGACTTCCTCAGGCTCTTTAACTCATTCAAGCAAAGTTTTACAGGATGAAGAAAATCACATAAAATAATTTCAGATTTAAAAAATTATGTCTTTGATTTGTAGATTATGCTTTATTTTAAATTATGCAAGTAATACATTATTGATTGGAAAGAATTGTAAACAATGTATAAACACAGTTAAAGTCCCCATTAACATTAACCCCTGACTTTCTTTTTTAGAAGTTATCACTGTTACAAGTTCAGTGGGTGTTCTTACAAACTTTCCTAATGTGTTTATATAGTCATACATACGCATACACATAAAGATATACCTTTGTTTTTGTGTGTGTGGTTTTGTTTTGTTTTATATAAGTGAGCTCATAGAATATTTTGTTCTTTAATTTTTATTTTTTAAAGTGAAACAGTATGCTCTGAAACTCTTTCCAGGTACATTTATCTAAATTTGAGTCATAAAGGCAAACAAACAAAAATCTGTTTTCCTGGGTATGAATGTACTATGTTTTATTTAATCATTCCCTTATTGATGGAACATACCGTGTTCCCAACTTTTGCACCTGTCCATCCCACAGACATTTATTGTTTGTTCTGTGCACGAGACTGCCCAGTAGATACTAGGATATGGTGGTAAATAGTAAGCCAGGGCTTTGCAATCTGTCGGGGTTGATGAGAAGCACATCCCCCAGGGGTCAACTGTGAATATGCTATTAACCTTATGACAGGGAATTTGTCAGACTCAGCCACTTGCTGAGTGTCTTCTCAGTGCCTTGAGCAGGAGGAGCTGGAATTAGAGGGGAGAAAGGGAAAAGGTGAGCCTGTGCTAATGAGATGGGGACTTGCACCTCTGTCCCCAGGTCCAAGCCAAAGGTGGAGTGATTAATTTGGGGGGGGGGGTAGGTTGAATTTGAGAACGGTTTTCTTTTTATAAATATTATCAAAATGAATATGCAAAGTTTAGAATTCCCACTTGGGAGCTTCTGAAAGTATATCCCCCTGGTTCATCATTCCCTTTTCTTTTGAGTGCATGGGACTGAGGCAGCTCCAGTGTAAGGACAGCTGGAAAAAGGAAGGAAGAAGAAAGCTTTTCTACACCTGCTGTATCCCAACCCAGCCATTTTCCTCCCTCTCCCTCTCCCTCTCTCTCTTTCTCTGGTTTACCTGCCTTTGATGCTCTGAATTGTACCACATCTAGTGAGAAAATTTGGAGCATAAGTATTTTATGCAGAAACACCAGGGCCATAATTTTCCTTCTCTTCATTTCTGCTGCCTTCACTCAGGACTCAGAGGAGGTTCCACTGAGAACCATACCGGTTCTTTTTTCTCCTCTTCCCTCTGTTCAGCACTGACTCAGCACCTGGGAGGCTCTGCCAGGGTGTCAGGAAGCTGCACTGTCCCAGGGCAAGACTGCCAAGAGCAGGGCTCCACAGGTGATCCTGAATCAATGACCTAGACAGACCTAGGCAGCCGTGTCCTCTAGCATTTGACGCAAGTCTGGCTGGGAAATTTCTTGGGATCTCTCCAGTTACTCAAGCCAAGCTCCTCCCAACTCAGGTTTTCTGCTTGCAACACAGTGAAGACTGGTTGATCTTTTTCATTCCACCTGTTTTTTACTCCTAGCCGAGCCAAACTGACCCTAGGGGCTGCTGGACCAATGAGTGTGCTCTTCTCCACATGGCTTTCATATATATGTCTGAAAAACAGCTCTGATCTGCTACCTGCAGGAAAGTGTACCTACCCACTTCTTTGGGTACGTCCCTCAGCATCTTTTCCTCTCTGGCCACCACCTGTCTCCTAATATCCCGGACACCCTGGCAGTGAATACCCAATGCTTTCACTACTTGGAGCTCCCTAAGCACAACATGTGGTCTTCCCATTCTGTGCCTTACCTTGGGCTGCTCACTCTTTCCCACCCGCCTTTCCTCTGTACTTTAAATTCAGTTTAGGTCTCAATCATTGAAAAGAGCCTTCCCTGACACACACATACCTCCCCTCCAATGCTGATTCACCTTATTGACATTGATTTTTAAATATTTTTTAATGTTTATACAGTTTTGAGAGAGAGAGAGAGAGAGAGAGAGAGAGAGAAAGAGAGAGATAAAGCACAAGCTGGGGAGGGGCAGAGAGAGAGGGAGATAACAGAATCTGAAGCAGGCTCCAGGCTCTGAGCTGTCAGCACAGAGCCTGATGCGGGGCTCGAACTCACGAACTGTGAGATCATGACCTGAATCAAAATCAGATGCTCAACCGACTGAGCCAGCCAGGTGCCCCAAACAAAACATTGATTTTTTTAAATTTAGTACCTGTATTCCCCACCCCAGTATGACAGCCACAGTCACCTCTTTGTTCCTGGGGCTGTGCTCAGGACCTGGAATATACTGGGCATTCGGTTTATGCTTGTTGAACCCAAATAACCTGGGGCAGGGGGCATCTTTGTGGTTCTTCTAGGTTTGCCCACCTGACAGATCCCTGACGTCCTAGGTGACATCTTGTTCTTTGAGAAATAATGCCCCATTAGTGAGAAAACTCACAGAGAAGACTTGCCTTGTAATAAATAACTGTGTTGCATTCTGTTTGGATGGTTTGCAGGGTGGAGCATCATCACTTTTAGATTCCAGACAAATCTCTGCTTATAGAGAGCACAGGAGTAAGGAGGAGCCACATTACTGTCAAGGTCACAGAGGAGGCTCCTTGAGGTGCTCGAGGCTTCACAAATTGCCCTGCTCCCATCCCCACTATAACCCCACCTAGCGTGTGGAGTCTTGCCTTTTATAAAGTACCCTGGCCATAGCGGATCTCTTTTGTCCTTCCCTATAAATTGTCTTGGGAGATAGAAGGAACTGATTATACACAATTTAACAAAGGAGGCTGATTCATTTATTTATCCTATAAATATTTATTGAGTTCCTACGATGTCTCCAGCGAGGCCTTGGGAACATGGCAGTGGACAAAACCAGCACTTCCACAGCTCTCCAGAAGCTCTGATTGTCCTTTCAGGATGCCAGCCAGTAACTAGTATGCAAATACGTAATATGTATAATCTCCAGTGGTGGTAAATGCTCACAAGACAAAGAGCAGTGTAATATTACAGAAAGTGATGGGTGGGAGGGGTGAAGGGCTGCTTTAGAGCATGCAAAGCCTTTCTGAGGTGATGCTATTTGAGCTGAAATTTGAAAAGTGAGAAGGAACGGACCAGGTGATATCTGAGGGAAGTGGGGTGACTTGCTGAAAATCCCAGGGTGGAGCTGGCTGAAACCGTGAAGCAGGCTCTTTCCCCAAGGTCCCTTGAGCACCCGTCTTCCCTCTCTACCATGTCCATGGACACCCATGGGTATGTCAGGGACATATATTTTCAGAAGCTCCCAAGCTGTGGGCAGGAAGGGGATGGGGCTTGCTAACATGTGCCGAGAACTCTCGCTGAGCATGGGCCCTGTCACCTGGCCTTGGAGTGTGCACAGCCAATCCAGAGGTGAGGACGGGTCACCTGGGGGCCAAATTTCTTCACCATTTGTCTCTCAGTAGGTCCCTTTCACAAAGGATCCCTTAAAAGTAGTGGCATCTGGGTGGCTCAGTCAGTTAAGCATCCGACTTCATTGTAGGTTGTGATCCCGTGGTCTGTGAGTTCGAGCCCCATGTTGGGCTCTGTGCTGATGCCTCAGAGCCTGGAACCTGCTTTGGATTCTCTGTCTCCCTCTCTCTCTGCCCCTCCCCTGGTCATGCTCTGTCTCTCTCTCTCGAAAATGAATAAACATTAAAAAAAAAAAAGAGTAAATCTCACCTCTTTGCAGTTCAGCAGGAAGGAGTATCACAAACTTCTCTGCAAGGCAGCTAAGAGGTTAGCATTCTGCCCTGTTTTTTTTTTTCTTTTTTGTGATAAAGTATACATAACACAACATTGGCCATTTTAGCCATTTTTAAGTGTTCATTTCAGTGGCATCAAGTACAGTCCCATTGTTGTGTAGCCATCAATACCATCCATCACCAGAACTATTTCATCATCCCAAACTGACAGTCTGTACCAGTTCAGCACTAACTCCCAGCCACCCTGTTTTAAAGCCCTCATGGGGCACCTGGGTGGCTCAATCAGTTACGTGTCCAGCTCTTGGTTTCGGCTCAGGTCATGGTCTCGCAGTTTGTGAGTTTGAACCCCACATCAGGCTCTGTACTGACAGCGTGGAGCCTGCTTGGGATTCTCTCTCCCTCCCTCTCTGCCCCTCCCCTGCTCGTGCTCTCTCTCTCTCTCTCAAAATAAATAACCTTTAAAAAAAATAATAAAGCCCTGATGGATCATGGGTAATGAAGAAATGAATGCCATTTTACAAAAGCCTTTTCCCCCACCCCCGATTAGTTTAGCCTCCTTGTGTTTCATGCAGTATCATTAGTGTAGTCTGAAGACAGTTGGCACCAGAGTCACCTGGTTGGTGGGGGGAAGAAGGGAAGTGCCTATTGAAATTTAGATCTCTCCTCGCCTTCCTGAATCAGAACATCTTGGGCTAGCAGCCAGGCGCGTGTATTTGTACCAAGTCCTCACATGATGTAAATGTGAGAATCACTGGTTTCAGTCTCATGGGAAGAGCACGTGAGGAAGAATATTAGCTAGGGCATAAAAGGCTTGCTATGGGGAAGTAACTACCTGCATTTGAATGTCTGCTTCCCCAGTGGCTGGCTGGATATTTCTGGGCAAGTTGCTTAATCTCTAAACCTGTTTTTCTTTTTCTTTTTTTTAATCTCTAAATTGGAAATTGTGGGCTTAGTATGTGCCTCACCAGAGTTACTGTGACGATTGAATAAGACAGGAGGTGCTCAGATCTTGATGTGGCCTAGAGGTGATGAGGTGACCTAAGAGACTGACTTACATGGGGTAGTTCTGTTTTCTTGAGGAGTTATGGGTAAAGTGGATCAACGTTTGCTACTCCAAGTGTTTTGTCTCTGCTGTCATCCCACTGCAGGAAGGCAACCAATGTCATTAGTCAGGATAGGAAATATATAGAATGCTTGCAACAACTGAGAGTGTAGAATATTTTCCTTGAAAAATCTTTTCAGAGACGGATTCATGTGGAGAAAGTCCTGAGAGGAATGGTTAGGTGATTGGCAGTAATGCATGTAGTGCTTAGTTGTGGGAAGTAATTAAGAAAATGAAGCTCTGGCACCCGTCCCAGATACTTATCACCACGCCACTCTGGAACAAGGGCAATTAAGGTTGTCTCAAGAATGTTCTGGATGGTAGGTGCAGCAGTAGTTTGAGAGTGATCAAAGAAGCTTCCTGAATAGAATGTGGCTGTGGAGAAAGGAAGGTAGAGGGGGCTCAGAAGTGATGAACAGGACACAAAAGTGGGGGTGAATAGGCAGGTTCGGGGAGCAGCAGAGCAGACCACCCTGGCTGAGGTGTCAAATTGGTGGGTTGGAGAGTCTGGTTTTGATTAGATCACCCTCAAACTTGGCTCTGTTCCTCCTAGTTTAATATTATAAACAACACCTGAACCTAGCATATATCTCTCTGATAAATTTCAATTAGAGTCAGTAGTTTTATGGAACATTTATACTTAGTGCCTAGCATGGGATTTGGCACATAGTTAGGTGTTTAAAAAACTTCTTTTGAATAAGTGCACGAATGAATCATACCCTTTTGGTTGACCAGCCATTTCAAGAAAGATCGAGTGGAAGTTATTGTATTCCAAGGATGGGGCAGTATTATAAATACATTAAACAGGCGAGATTAGGCTTGATTTCAGGGGAGCAGATTATATAATTTTCCCTGATCTCCTCCTTTTTAAAATAATGTTTAGAACATTAGGAAAGGGAATGTTGATGTTTATATAGATTTCATTATGTTCAAAAGTTATTCCTTTAGATAATACACAACCGAAGCAGGATAAAAATGGAGTATACAATATAATTTCGGTTTTAAATTTCAGTTTAAAAGATGTATGTTCATGGAAAACTGGAAGGAAGTTATAAGAAAATTAGGATTTACCTAATGATCTTACCTTATCTTTTCTACTTTATGCTTATCAGACTTTTTTCAAATTTTCTACAGTAAATCTGTATTGCTTTACAATCAGAAAAATATAACATGTGCTATTTGTTAAACAGTATGGAACATGGTACAACACTCTTGCCAAAACTTGCTTTTTTTTATTTTAGCCCTGGAACTTATAAAAATCATAACTAGTATTTGGAATAATGATATAATGGTAACGAAATGAACTGCACCTTACCAACTGTCATGTGACATCATTGATTTCCTGAGGAGCCCACACCACCCACATCCTGAGATTGGCCAACTCATGGCTCCTTGCTTCCTCCTGCATATCCTCACCCTCCCTGGATACCCGCTACCCTCCATCACTTGTTAGAGGCTCAAGAATGTCCTGAAAGCTGGTAATACAGGTCTGAGCAACCCTGCTTGCTACAGATTGTGGACTCGGAAGCAGCTCTGTACTTTGGGTGACACTGCCCTGAAAAATAGCAAGAATGTCAAGGTACTGACTTACAGACTAAAAAAATGTAAACAACAACAACAAAAACAAAATACAAAAAGCTTATTTGCCTCATTTTTTTTCAATTAGGTAAAAAGTATGAATAATATTTCTTCTCCAATTTGGATGATGACTTCGTGAGAAATCAGAGGCACAACTAAAATGGACATTGAGTTTTAATGAGGTGTTCCATTTGCATTTTTAACTCTACTGAAAACAATCCAGTAGAATCATATCAGCTGTTTGTCAGCTGTTGGCTTGGGCTTCCACCCAGAATTTGATGTCACTGGTGGGTATCCATAAGGAACAGGAGTAATTTTTAAGCTTGTTGACCAGAAGACCTCTGAAGACCTTTGTTGGTGCTGGTGTTAAATATAATGTAAATATAAAAAAGAAAATGGCTAGAAATGGTTATCTTATGCATTAAGTATGTGGATTTAAAATGCTTTCCATCTGTTAGGGCTTTATAGGCGAATCTCTATGAAACTGGAGAGTTATTTAGTCTGGAAAATGTTTTACTCCGTGAGATGATGAAATGTAGGCTAGATATCAGATGTGGGGGACCCAGGTAGGAAGGAGATCAAGAAACACAGGCATGAAGAAAAGAGTTTGCAGGAGCTGAATCATATCCTAAATTGATTAAATCAGGATCATTTTACTGAGAGACTGTAATGTGAGAATGTGTTAGGGTAGTAGAGCTGTTCTGTTATGTTTATCTCATCCAGAGTAAGTTACATTTCATCACATGTATTTTTAATTCTTTGGAAATACAATTACATTAATTGAGGAATGACTTATAGAATACCAGTTTGAAAAAAAAATTAGTGAATGGGTGTGTTGATATTGCAAACTATCAATTAATTAAAAACTGCTTGTAACATGAGTTATATGTACCCCAACTGAATGGTGGCAATTGGCTGTTTGGGGAAGCCTGTTATATTTTTAATGCATAGGATAGGTAATGCAAGGGCTTTAAGGAAGTGGCTCTGGGTTCTTCCCACTTTTCTCTTCCCCTTCATTGCAAGGCTTCCACAATGACTGCCTTGACCTGATGGGAGAACTTTCTAGCATCTATCCAGGATGGTTCTGCTGCTTCTGCTGCCGTTGTTTAAATAGCCTCTGGCATATACTCTGACATGCCAGTCAGCCTACAATCTTCCATCCCATCTCCAAGACATGGCCAAAATTCCCTCTCTCCTCCATTTTCTCCCTGGCCTTACTTCCTAGGGCAGAGTCCTCTTTTAAAGACTGTGACATTCTCTGGGAAGTCTTTGCTGATAAGACTTGAGTTCATGCTGATTTCTGCCATTTGTATCGTCATTTTTTTTATCAGTTGCTTAATTAGTACACACAGTATTGAATGATTCTGTCACTTTTTAACTGCCTGGACTATTCAGTGTTTTATGATATTAGCTCATATCGTAAGTTTTTTCTTTATGGCTCCATAATAGCAAATGATTTTCTTGTAGGCAGGGATAGTGCCTTTCTCTTCTTGTGAAGTCATGTAGTCCCTTGCACTCATGCTAGCACCCAGTACACTTGTAGAGACAACCTTAAAGAATAATTTAACTGCTTGCACTGGATGAGATTTAAAAAAAAAAATCATCACCTACTAACATACAAATAATGTTCCGGACAAAGCAATATATGAGCAAATATTTATTGAGCCTTTGTTATTATAGTCCTGGTGGGGTGATTTAAAAGAAATAAACATGGTTTTACATCAGGAAGGAATATGTGATGACTCTGGAACAGTTTTTATAATGATGAGAATAAAGGGTACTATTTTTTGAGAAATTACTACTTTATAATATTATTGTGAAGGTTACATGAGAAACTATTAGGCCCCCCCCCCCCCGTTTTACAGATATAAAAATTAAGCCTTAGCAAGGTTAACTGGAGATGGGATCCAAACTCAGATTGAATGATTCCACTGCCGTAGTGCTATGTCAGCACCATATTGTACAATTGAGCAGGTTGTTCAGTGCTGAGAGCTGGCTGAGAGCACAGGTGGGATTGAAATGCAGCCTGCAGTCTACTGGAAATGCTGATGGGGTAAAGTATACAGTTGGAGGAGTATACACCACCCCTTTGTGCCATTTTATAGTCTTATCTGTGCCCTACTATACAGTTCACAAGCCACATACAACCATTGAGCACTCAGAATGTGGCTAGTGCAGCTTAGGGGCTGAATTTTTAATATACTTAATTTAAGTTAAATTTTTACTTAAATGGCCACATGTGGCTAGTAGCTACTATATTAGCACAGGTGTAAAACTTCATATAAATGGAATCATTCAGTGTCTGACTTCTTTCACACAGCCTAATGTTTTTAAGATTCATCCATATATGTTGTATAATCAGAATATCATTCCTTTTATTCCTGAGCAGTATTCTAGTGTATGAATATACCACAGGTGGTTTATTTATCTGTTGATAGACTTTTGGGTTGCTTCCAGGTTGGGCTGTTATGAATAAAGCTGCTAAAGCCATTTGCATATAAGTCTATTTGTGGATACATGCTTTTATTTTATTTCTGCCAGTGGAATTTTGTCATCTGGTAAATGTATATTTAACTTTATAAGAAACTGCCAAACTGTTTTCAAAAGTGGCTGTACCATTTTACATTCCCACCACAATATTCCGTTTTCTCCACGTTCACACCAACTTTGGTATGGCTAGTCATTTTAATGTTAGCTATTCTAGTGGGGATGAATTCTATCTCATTGTGATTTTAATTGGTATTTCCCTGATGACTAATGACATTGGACATCTTTTCATGTCCTTTTATGTCATTTGTATTCTTTTGTAAAGTGCTTATTCAAACTTTAGCCCACTTTAAAAAATAGTGTTGTTTGTCTTCTCATTATCAAGTTGTAGAAGTTTTTTTATGTATTCTGGGTGCAGATTCTTTATTAGATATTTATCTTACAGATATTTTCTACCATACAGTCATGAATTATCTTTTGAAGAGCAGGTGTTTTTAATTGTGTTGCAATTTATCCATTTGTTTTTCTTTTGTGTTCAGCCTAAGAAATTTCTGCTTACTCCAGTGGTTCTAAAGATTTTCTCCTATATTTCCTATTGGAACTTTTGTAATTTTGGCTTTTACATGTAGGATCCATTTTGTTATGCATTTTGAGTTAACTTTTGTGTGTGGTGTGAGGAAAGGATTGAGCTTCATATTTTTTTCATATAGAAATTTTGTTGATCTGTCACAATTTCCTTATATTCCATATATATATATACACACACACACACACACACACATATAAATATATACACACATATATGTGCGTATGTATATATATGAAGTATTCATGTATTTATGAGGTTATTTGTTCAAATCTCTTGTCCATTTAAAAGCAATTGTGTTGTTAACTGCTTATTGAGTTGTAAGAGTTTTATGTATTTTCTGGATATAGGCACTTTTGCAGATGCATGTTTTGTGAATATTTTCTCCCAATCTGTGCTTTGTCTTTTTTTTTCTTTTTTCTTGCTTTCAGAGAAGAAGTTTTAAAATTTGACTAAGTCCACTTTGTCTTTTTTTCCTTTTGTGTCCTAAGAATTTTTTCTGTATCCCAAGGTCATAAAGATTTTACCTGTTTTCTTCTAGATGTTTTATAGTTTTCAATTTTATTTTAGCTTTATAGTCCATTTTGAATTAATTATTGTGTATGGTGTGATATAGGGGCTGGTGTTCATTTTCTTTTCTTTTTTTTTTTTAATTTTATTTTAAAGAGACAGAACGCATGAGTGGGGGAGAGGAGCAAGGGGCAGAGCAAAAGAGAGAGAGAATCTCATGGAGCATGGAGCCTGACATGGGGCTCTATCCCACGACCCTGGGATTATAACTTGAACTGAAATCAAGAGTTGGACGTTCAACTGACTCAGTTTGATAAAGGGCATTTAAAATACACAGCTAATATCACATTAAATAGTGGCGCATTTAATACTCTCCCTCTAAGACTGAGAACAAGGCAAGGATGTATGGTCTCCATAGTTCTGTTAATATCATAATTGGAGATCCTAGCTTGTGCAGTAAGGCAAGAATAAAAAGTATGCATTTTGGAAAGAATAAATCTTTCTTTATATGAAGATGACATGGATGTCCATATAGAAAATCCCGAGTCATCTACAAAATATCTGTGAGAGTAATAATTGCATTTAGCAAGGGTATAAGTTATATTGTCTAGACACGATATTCAATTGTATTTCTGCATACTAGCTGCATACAACTGGAAAATGAAATGTAAAATAATTCCATTTCTAATAACAACACTAACATAGGAACAAATTTTACAAAAGATGTGCACAACCTCTGTATAGATAAATACAAAATATTACTAAGATAAATTAAAGAAGATATGTATGGGGCTTCCAGGCTAGTGAACATGTGGAGATTTGGGGAGGGTAGTGTGCTTGGAGAAGGCATGGAAGCTACTTACCATTTTCTCATACCTTGCCCTGTGCTTCTCTTCTGTCTGGCTGTTCCTGAGTTGCATGTTTATAATAAATAGTAATCTGTGTCTCAGCCTATCAGCCATGACTTTCAAAAGAGCAAATTCATTGTGGAAAAAGTGGCATCACATGTCAGACTCTCTTCTCTGGGCTTCCCTGGTCTAACTGCCTTGGTAACTCTTTGGCACCTTCATGGAAGGTTCCAGATGAACCAAAAATTGTTGAGGAACCACGAGATAATCCTTTGTTTCAGTAACTTATTAAGAGTTCATATTCAGACAACAATACTATGCATGATTTGATTTTCCTGTGTAGGCTCCGCAGGGCTGTGTGGTTGACTCTGCCCCCACCCCTACACAACATAGCCAATTTACTCTCCCGCTATCCTCTGCCTCCTGTGAGCACACCCAATTCAGCTGAGCGACATTTCAGCACACACACAGTAAAAACAGACTGCCCATGTTGCAGCTCTTTCATCCGTGACATGCAGAAAATAGTCGAGAAGGGCTTCCTGTCTCCTCAGGATCTACAGAGTTTTCTTTTTTTAAGTTTGCGTTTACATAAATATCACTCGTAACTGAGACAGCTGCTAGGCCCAGCTATCACACTACATGTTGTATTAGTAAAAGTAATAAACATGCAGGAGCTCTTTTACCTAAACATAGTTTAAAGCCAATTTAGGGCTGCTGGGGTGGCTCAGCCGATTAAGTGTCTGACTCTTGGTTTTGGCTCAGGTCATGATCTCAGTTTTTGAGTTTGAGCCCTACATCGGGCTCTACACTGACAGTGGGTAGCTTGCTTGGGATTCTCTCTCTCTCCTTCTCTGCCCCTCCCCTACTTGTGCTCTCTGTCTGTCTCTCTCTCTCAAAATAAATTAAAAAAAAAAAAAACTTAAAAAAAAAAGCCAATTTAATTCCAGAGCACATCTTGTTCTCAGCATTTTGTTTTTAAAATACTATTAGATGTCCATGACAGTTCTAATATAAAGGCATTTGAAAGTAAATATTAGCTCTGAGGATATCATATATTTGTTTTATGCAAAGCTTTTAAATAATAATAAAATAGTTAGCAAATGGCCAAAAAGATATATGTATATATACATAGATGTGTGTGTGCATATACATACATATATTCTCCGTATGTATGGAGAGAAAGAGAAAGAGCTATAGTGCTAACTAGCTGTATCATGTTTATGGATTAGAAACCTCAATATTATTAAAATGTTATTTCTCCCCAAATTGATATATTAATTTACATTACCAATCCCAGGCAAAGGAATTTTTTTTTGTTTTTTTAAGAAATTGAGGATGTTCTTAAGGATTAGGATAAAGTGTGGCTTTACTACACTGGATAAAATGGAACTCGGTTTTTTCTCAAGTAAAAGGAGTGATATGATGAAAATGCTGTTTGGGGAGGATTTTTCTGAAGGTAATATGGGATGGATTGAAACAGGAAAAGGTTAGAATTTAGAAGACTGAAAGCCCTTAAGGAATCCAGGTCCTAATGGACAAATATTGGGCTCAAAGAGCCATGGAAAAGAAGGAAAGAATCAAATGTCTGTTGAGACCAACTGTATACCTTGATACCATGCCAGCAATGTGGGATGCAGGGTATCTCTAAAACTCCTTAAGTTTAAAGATGCAAGGTCTCTGTTCTTCACAAGCTTTCAATTCATGCAGTGGTCCTATATAGTTAATAGCTACAGTATAGTGTTTCATGACATGTTTGTACTGGTGAAATGTAGGGAGAACTGTGGGAAACAGATAAGAGCAATTAATGCTGACAGTGGGTATCAGGGAGGGTTACAGAGGGGAAATGCCACTGGAGTTGGGTGAAGGAGTCTTAGCAGAGTTAGAGAACAGTGGGAAGGGAAATGCACAGAGGCATTAATGCTAGGCTGGTTCAGTACATGGCAAAAAGACCAGTATGACAGGATATTTTCTCCTAGGTATTGGTCAGAGATGCAGCTGAAAAAAATAGACTGGGACTAAATCATGGAGGGTCTAATGCGACCTTCTGACTCTCACTTTTTCTCTTTTCTCATCTCTTACCAAAAACATACATCTCTGTGTGCATGTGCATGTGCGCACATACATACAACTCCAGAATTTCTTGACATATTTGTACCGTAGCAAAGGAGAGGGAGTGCTGTGAATGTCACAACACCACAATCCTATCTGCCTCCACTCTTGGCTTAAAATTCTACTAATGTCTTTGATTCCATATTTCTAGGAGAGCAATAGGGAGAGAGGGGTGATTTGCAGACTAATCAGAGACTGTGTTCACAGTGGGGATTTCCTTTCTTTGGGAGTTTTACAGTTGAGAATTAACCTGTTATGAACAAACTTTTTTTGTGATCCTCTATTTTTCTATATTGGCAACCTCCTCAATGTATTAGTTAAAAAATATTTGTATAACTTTCTCACCTACCTATCAGTTAACTCCTGATATTTAATATGCACAGAGTATAAAGATTAGGGTTATCTCTGGGTTTTCTGGGTCACAAGTCTAGCATCCCAGACTCTGAAACTTTTCCAATAAAGGGAGTGGAAGTTACAAAGGGTTAAGTCTTTAAGGTCTTGGAAGAGGACCCAGATTAGTACACCAGTGCCTTTGTGGAATGTTTTAAAAGCTTTGTTTCTTTGTAAGTTTTGGAGTTTCCATCATAATAGTTCAGAGAAAGGAGGCCAGGAGGGAGTGGAGCAGCAGACATTCAGTGGAGAAGAAAGAGTGAAGACTGACTCATCATGTAGGGCTTGGGTGTGGGTGTGCCTGTAGTAGGGAGAAAGGGAGGAAGGGTTGTGTAGGCAAAATATTTTCTTTAATCTCACTGCAGAATGGGCTGTGGGGAAGAGAATGCATAAGTAGATAACTGTGGCACAGTTATTTATCTGTCATACACATGATACTGAAAGGAACTCTATAAAATCCTTTAGGTTTAAAGATGAAATAGAGACTATTGCATTCTGTTATCAGCTTTGACAGTTGCCCTAGTATTTCTTTCCATGCTGGTGAAATTACTGAGCAACTTTCCCTTTCTTTGATTGGAGTCAATGTTCTCCTAAGAACATCAGATGAATCTATAGTTATGCATTGTATTTTCCTACTTCTTTATCTTTCTTCATGCTGTTCCTTTTACCCAAGGTATTTTTCTTGGTTATGGATACAACTAATTGCTACCTCTTTGCGAAGTTCCAGGTTAAATCTTCCTCCATCAGAGCTTTCCTGATCTCCTGTTCCGTAACCACCTTGCCTTCTTAACTCTGGAAGATAACAGGTACTTAATAAATAACCGACAGTTGTCTGATAGTTTTTGTTGTTGTTAAACCCCACATCCTTCTGACATTGACAATCATAAAAACCAATGTGTTTGCATTTAATATTTTTCTCATTTAATTGTTCTTTATGACACAATCATCTGGCCTTAAATATTAAATAAATCTAACAACCTAATAAATAAATTAGCGACATACTGTGAAATTAGTGAATATAACTTCCCCTCCAATGCAGGAATTCACTATATAGCTTCCTTGTTATATCACATCTCTGTACTTTTAGATAAGCCATTCAAATATTCTGAGCATCATCCATAAAATGGGGTGATAATAGTATTCACACATATTAGTTAGATAAAAGTTTTGATGTGAATGACAGAAAACCTAAAATAATGGTGGCTTAAACAATATAGAATTTTATTTTTCTTTCCCCCAAATCCAAGACTTCTGTCTTGTTTCTTTACTATGAAAGGTGTCCATTCTTGTGTTTACCTCATGGTCTAATATAGCTACTTCAGCTCCAGTCATCATGCCTTCCCTCCAGCCAGCAGAAAGTAGAAAGGGGGAGGAGAAAGGCACACCCTTTCTGTTCAAAAAATCTTCCCAGAAATAACAAACCTCTTCTGCTTATATCTAATTAGTAATGACAGTGATATGGCTATATCTAGCTATAAGGGAGGCCATTAAAGGGATGACCATATGCTTGGCCAAAATTCAGAAGTTCTATTATTGAGAAAAAGTGAGAACAGATTTTGAGGGACAATTAGTAGTTTCTGCCACCCTACTGATAATGCTATTATAAAGATTAAGGGATATTATGTACACTGTGCTTAGAATATGCCTGTTACATGATACATGATCAATAAGTATTTATTTGTCATTATTTTTTAAATTAAACATTATAGACAGTATTCATGCATTCTAATATTTGTTCAACACCTATTGAACACCTGCTATGCTGAACACTATGCCTCTCTATTTAAATCTTTATATCAACGGTGAGAAGACTACCATCCAGAATAGCTTCTCCCTTGTTAAATAGCTCTATAAGTTAGAATTCTTTATCAAGCTAAGCCAGAACATGCCTCCCCAATAATTCATTTGTTTTGGCCATGATCCTGCCTTTTGAAACAATATGTAACAAGAATACTTCCTCATCTTAGTTCTTCAGTTACATGAAGATGGGTATACCTCCCACTCAGTTTTCTGACTCTAACCAGGCATTTTATTAACTTATTTATCTAGCAAACAGTTTGTCAAACTTTTTCTATAAAGGGTTAGATGGTGAATATTTCTACCTTTGCAAGCCACATAGTTTCTGTCATAGTTTATCAACTCTATCATTGTAATGCAAAAGCAGCCATAGACATTGCATAAATGAATGGCCACGTCTGTGTTCCAATAAAATTTTATTTACCAAAATGGATAGCAGGTCAGATTTGGACCTTGGTATGTAGTTTGCCAGCCCCTAATTTAGCCCATGGAAATTTATCAGCAAGGTTATTTGTGACTGATATTTCCCTACCCTGAAGCTATAAATTTACTCTGTGTCACTCCTGATTCTTCTTAAACCTTTCATTTCTTTGTCTTGTGTTACCACTTTGGCTAAGATTTCCAGCACCACCTACATAGCCCTATCATTGCATGGCCAGTCATTCCCTAGACATATTATCCATTCCAATTCATCTCTAGCTTAGAAATGCTACCTTGACAAGTTCTTTCTTGTTCTACCATATTCTTAGCCCACGCATCCTTTGATCTCTCCCAGGCTGGTCCTTCTCTAGTCTTCCCTACAAACCACATTAAGAAAAGAAGAATCTTTTTCTCCATCTCTTTCTTCTTCAAAACTGTTAGACTGTGATCTTCTTTCAAGTGCTTCAGGTTTTCTTTAGCCAACTTTAACCTATTCCATCTTCCCTCACAGACAACCTAGAGCTTCCCAAGAGGAGGGAGGTAGAAAATTAACATTTATTGATGGACATATAAAATACATGTGATTTACGCTGATGTTAAAGAAGTGGAACATATAATTCGAGATTGATTATATAGCCGGCTTGTGGTCATGCAGCTGGGATTCAGGGGGTCAGCCCCAGTTATTGAATTGAAATTTAAGTTTAAGTGAACCTGGTGAGTGGAATGAGTATATCTGGCAAAAGTAAATTCAACACCACATCACCAACAGAGCTGCTTAACTTCACGAGGCATAGAATGACAAGCATTTGTCCTTAACTTTTGGTTTCCAAAGCATTTTCTTCATAATCTGATCAAATAGGTAATTTTATTTCTGTCTTACAGGACAATGAGACCAAACCCAAAGTGGTTAAAATAGTTGCCTGAAGTGCCAGGTGCCAATGTCTTATTGTTTTTCTCCGTGAGAATCCACATTTGCTGTTTTCTGCAAAGTTAATCCCACTTCTTTATCTAGCTGATTCCTTCTTGTCTTTCAAAACTCGGCTTGCTCATCATCTTCTTCAGGAAACCCTCCATGGCAATCACCCTCACCTTGTCCCCACTATCTAATTTAGATGCTCTTCCTCTGGGGTAACCCAGATTATAGCCCTATTTGCACTATACCTTACCTGATGATCTATTAGCTTATAAAGAAATCAAGGGGAAATTCCTGCCTCATTTAATTTTGTACTTAATAAGAATATGTTGAGGGGTGCCTGGGTGGCTCAGTCGGTTGAGCGTCCGACTTCGGCTCAGGTCATGATCTCACGGTCTGTGAGTTCGAGCCCCGCATCAGGCTCTGTGCTGACAGCTCAGAGCCTGGAGCCTGTTTCGGATTCTGTGTCTCCCTCTCTCTCTGCCCCTCCCCTGCTCATGCTCCGTCTCTCTCTCTCTCTCTCTCTCTCTCTCTCTGTCAAAAATAAATAAACATTAAAAAAAATTAAAAAAAAAAAAAAAGAATATGTTGAATAAAGGAATGACCTGAGATGGAGTCTTCAGGGAGTCAGCTCTCTCAGATGTTGTTCAGTACTGACTACCGCAAAACAAAGATCTCAGCCTGCCAGAGACAAACTCAGATAAAAGAGGATCCTCCTAGAAGGCATGGATCTCTGCATCCAACGGACATCAGAAATTCAAACCGATGAGGTTTCAAACTAGTTAGCAAGAAAGCAGTATAACTATGGTGGAGAGCACAGATTCTGGAGTCAGGTTTCTTGGGTTTGAATCCTGACTCCACCATTTTCCAGCAGTGTGATCTTTGGCAAGTGACTCAGCTTCTCTGTGCTTGGGTTTCTAATCTGTCAAATGTGGATCATAGTAGAACTGTTCTGTATTAGTTCTCTCTTGCTGTGCAACAAATTACCTTAAAACAATGTCTCAAAACAGTAAACATTTATTATCTCACATTTCCTGTAGCTCAGGAATTTGGGAACTGAGTGCTTCTGGCTCAGGCTTGCTCATGAGGTTAAAGTCATATAGATGTATAGACCATGGCTGCAGTCATGCAAAGCCTTGACTGGTGGAGGATCCCCTTCCAAGATGGCTCATTCCAGTGGCTTTTGGCAGGAGGTCTCAGTTCTTGCCACAGGGAGCTCTTCCTATATCATGACATCTGATTTCCTCCAGAACAAACGAGAGGAAGAACAAAAGGAAACCTCAATAACTTTTATGACATTTTATGACCTATTCTCAGAAGTCATACACTGTTACTTCCAACACATTTTGTATGTTGGAAAAAGTCACCAAGTACGGTCTACATGCAAGGGGAAGGCAGTTAGGCCCTACAAAGAATTTGTGGACATATTTTAAAACCATCACATTATCTTGTATGATTGAGTGAAAATTACATGAGATAGTAATTTTGAAATGCTTAGAACAGGGGTGAGGCAGTACATGCTTTGAATGACCTTCCTCATAGGTGAGAAAGGACAAATAACAGTCAGTCTGAAGGCTTTGGCTTTAAAAGTTACTCTAAAATAGAGCAAAGATATGGAAACCAAGGTAGTGCCAAAAGCCATTAAAATTATCTATTTGGTTCTTGACATGAAAAGTTGTTCATGAATTGGAATTTGTAAAAAAAAAAAAAACAGGTATAAAGTAGGATATACAGCATGATCTGGTATTTGTGTAATCATATACCTATATCTCTGTGTGTTGATGCATAGGGAGCATTATGGAAGGAGTTTACTCAAAGTATTAATAGTGGTTATCTCTGGATAGTGGGGTTTATGTTAAGTTGAAATTTTTTTGTGTGTTTTCCTGCATTTTTTGAATTATTTTACACTGAGCATATTTCTCCAAAAATAAGAGATGCATTTTTTTTCTGAAGAAAATTTAAAAGAAACCAGGTTGGAAGGAGGATGTGAAAGGTGGAAGGGTTCAGTTGAACCAGGACACTGCTCTTCTGTGTGGGCTCATTGACTTCCTGTGAAGTGTCCGACTGACAGGATGTCCTCTGATTTTTTAAGGTAGTTGTGAAGACTGCATGTGCTGGGAGCCAGTGAGACTTTGTGGTTGCACTTGAGGGGCATATATGTAAGGGAAGAGGGGTAGGTTGCTGCTTCTTTGGGACAAGAGGAAAAGGGAGAAGCACGGGGAAGAGGGACACCTGTGTGGCAAAGGGCAAAAATGGGTTAAATCTGGTGTTGACATCAGAGTATGAATGCTCATCAGTTGTCTTGGTAAGGACGGCTTCACTTACAAAGGAGTGGTATACTTATGAAGGACACCTGTGATCCCGTGGTGCCTTGTATATCCTTGATAATTACACTTACCACACCAGATTGAAATTTGTTCAGTTCTCCCTCTCTCAATAGAATCACAAGCAGGGATATCTAGCCCCATTACATAGTTCCCAGTGTAGAACAGGGTTCAATAATTTGGAGAATAAAAATAAATTATTTTTTAAGAATACTTTTCGTAAATTGAAAATTTTTATGTCCACAGACATTCACCTGAATAATTTCCTTTTTTAAGTGTAATTTCTTTAAATTAACTAATTAATAAGTTTTTAAATTTACGTCCAAGTTACTTAGCATACAGTGCAGCATGATTTCAGGAGTAGATTCCTTAATGCCCCTTACCCATTTAGCCCATCCCCCTTACCACAACCCCCCCAGCAACCTTCTTTTTGTTCTCTGTATTTAAGTCTTTTATGTTTTGTCCCCCTCCCTGTTTTTATATTATTTTTGCTTCCCTTCCCTTATGTTTATCTGTTTTGTGTCTTAAATTCCTCACATGAGTGAAGTCATATGATATTTGTCTTTCTCTGGCTGATTTTGCTTAGCATAATACCCTCTAGTTCCATCCACGTAGTTGCAAATGGCAAGATTTCATTCTTTTTGATTGCCTAGTAATACTCCATTGTATGCGTATACCACATCTTCTTTATCCATTCATCCATCGATGGGCATTTGGGCTCTTTCCATACTTTGGCTTGAATAATTTCTTATTAAAGTGAATGGAAAGAATACACACACACACACACACACACACACACACACACATATGCACACAAAGTCACATTTGCCACTTCTGTTCTTTGTTCATCTTTTCCTCTTTTTCTGCCTTTTGATTATTTGAAAATTTTTATGGTTCTAATATTTTGGTTTATTACCTATATTTTTTCTTAAAGTGGTTGTATTGAGCTTATAGTATGCATCTTTAATTTATGACAGCCTGCCTTTAAATAATGTTACACCAGTTCACTTAGAAAATAATCTTGTAACAATATACTTCCATTTCCCTTCTCGTGACCTTGTGCTATTTTTTCCTTCTGCATGTGTTAGAAACCCCACAATACATTGCTATTATTTTTGCTTTAAAAGATTAACTATCTCAAGTGGTTTACAATTTTTAAAAAATTGTATTTACTTTCATACTTAACATTTTCCGTGCTCTTTATTCTTTTGCATGGATCCACATTTCTATCTGGTATTGTTTTCCTTCTAAAGGACTTCCTTTACTGTTTCTTATATGCAAATTTGTTGGTGATGAATTCTTTCAGCTTTTGTATGTCTAGAAAGTTTTTCTTTTCTTTTTGTTTTCAAAAGATATTTTTGTTGGGTATAGAATTCTAAGTTGGCAGTATTTTTTCTTTTAGTACTTTAAAGATTGACTCTACTCTCATCTGGCTTGCATTATCTCTTATTTTGTTTTATCTTATTTTATTTTTTCCTCATGATAAGTGTACTTTTTAATCTCCATCCTCAATTTCACCCATCTCCCTAAACACCTCCCCATAGCTTGCATTGTTTCTCATGAGAAGCCTGCAACCACTCTTATCTTTGCTCCTCTCCACTTAACATGTCTTCTTTCTCTAGTTTTTATGGTCTCATTGAACACTCAACTTTCTTTCCTCTATTTATTTTATTTTTTTAAAAAATTTTTTTTTTCAACGTTTATTTTTTTGGGGACAGAGAGAGACAGAGCATGAACGGGGGAGGGGCAGAGAGAGAGGGAGACACAGAATCGGAAACAGGCTCCAGGCTCTGAGCCATCAGCCCAGAGCCTGACGCGGGGCTCGAACTCACGGACCGCGAGATCGTGACCTGGCTGAAGTCGGACGCTTAACCGACTGTGCCACCCAGGCGCCCCTCTTTCCTTTAAATAAGAACTCTGTTGGGTTCAGCCTGAGTTCCCCTTCCCTCCCCTAAGGCCTAGAAACTCTCAAACTGTAAGCTAGGGCATTTATAGGATTCACCTCATTTGTTGTTGTTTTCTTATTTCAGGAATCACTGTTCTGTGTTCCCTGTTGTTCAGTATTTAAAAACCATTATTTCTTTTTTTTTTTTTTTTTTTTCTGATTTTTTTCAGTTGTTTAAGGCAGGGGAGTAATTCTGGTCTCTGTTGTTACTCTACTTTGGCTGGAAACAGAATTTCTGAAATATTATATCAGAGAAATAAATACCAAAACATTAAAAGTAACTATCAATTGCAAAACTCTTCATATTCAGAATTGGTTCATACTTTGCATTAGCTTAGAGTTACAAGTTCGGTTTTAAAAATTTATTTAGTGCCACAGTGTTTGACATCATGTCTTTTTCTTACAGGAAACATTCAAACTGGATTTTTAATCGTTAGTAAGTCAGTGAGAGATCAGAAGTTGCAGAATGCAATCCCGAGTAAAAATCTCCAAAAGAATTACTTCAAATAACAGAGGAAAGAAAATTGAACTACCACCTTAAAACCCTGGTCTAGAAAAACATATTACACATGATAGGAAGTTATAACTGGAGAAATTTATTTGGCTCTTAATGCACCTGAATGAAAGGAATTGTCACACTGTTTCTCAGGACTTGTAGATCTGAGATTATTTTAATGATAAGTTGTTTTATAAAAATCTTGACATGATCAGCAGAGAGAAGAAACAGCAATAGCTAAAACCTGTGTGTTGGTCAAGATGACTTCTGAAGAAATGGCAGCTTCTGTTCTCACACCTGTGACTCAGAGAAAGGTGACATCGTCTCCGTCGGCTTTAGATGAAAGTAGTGAAAAGGTCTCAGACGTCAGAGTTCCGAAGGCACATAGTGTCAGGCAGAGTGGTCAGACTTCCACCATCTCACGACTGAACAAGCTTAAAGAAGAATCCTCTGGAAGCAACTTGCCCAAGATTGTCTCCATAGCAAGGGAGAAAATAATGAGTGATGAGAACAGCAATGAGAAGTACTGGGAGGAAAGCATGCCAGATTCTGTGAAAAACCTCAATATTAACTGCAACAACGTACTGAAAAACAGCCAGTGCAGCCTTCCTCAGAGCCAGTGTTATGACACGTGCGATTCTGTCATGGAGGAAGGCCTGTGTTTGGAAACTGGAATCCCATCCTCACTGGAAAGAAAGGTGTTCCCTGGAATTCAACTGGAAGTGGACGGACCTCCCATGGACATTAGTCCCTTAGGAAATCAGTCGGCCATCATAGAGAGTGGCCGGGCACACCCTGACGGCAGCATGGCAGCATTTCACTTTCATTATGAAGTCGACAGAAGAATGTCAGACACTTTCTGTACCTTGTCAGACAACCTGATTTTGGATGATTGTGGTAACTGTGTACCACTGCCTGGTGTTCGTGGGGAGCGACAGAAAAATTATATGGCATATACTTGTAAACTCATGGAATTGGCAGAAAACTGTGATAATAAGAATGGGCAGCTGCAGTGTGATCATTGTGACGCCTTAAACGACAGATACTTGTGCTTCGAAGCTTCTTGCCAAAGGGCCGATGCGGTGTGTTCAAGTGACAGCTTTTGCAGGGAGGACTTTACTAACAGTCCACCTGCCAAGACCTTTCTGAGCCATTTTGAGGACTTCCCTGATAATTGTGAAGATGTAGAAGAAGATTTTTTTAAGAGCAAAAAGGAGAGGTCCACTTTGTTAGTGAGAAGATTTTGTAAAAATGACAGGGAAGTAAAGAAATCTGTATATACTGGGACAAGGGCGATCATGAGAACTCTGCCTTCTGGTCACATTGGGCTGGGAGCTTACAGTTACATTGATCAGAAGAGAAGTGGTCTCCTGCTGCCCTGTGGGAGAGTTCTGGAACGGCGGTCAGCGGTGGCAGTTAGGGAAGATGGGAGCTGGTGCCTGTCAGAAGCTCAGTGGTATTCGGTAAGGATCATTTCTTTAAACTTGATCTTTTTTTTAAGTTTAGTTATTTATTTTTAGATGAGAGAGAGAGCGCATGTGCATAGGCACACATGAGTGGGGGAGGGGCAAAGAGAGGAGGACAAAGAATCCCAAGCAGGTTCTGTGCTGTCAGTGCAGAGCCAGATGTGGGGCTCAAACTCAGGAACCATGAGATCATGACCTGAGCTGAAATCAAGAGTGGGAAACTCAAGTGACTGAGCCATCCAGGAACCCCAAAACTTGATCTTTTGAAATCCAATTTTCTGTTGTCTTAATTCATGGAAAGTTTTAGGTTCTGTCAAATTATGATTCTTAGGGGAAGTATTTGTAGTTACTGGAAACTTGTAGACCTAATAGATATGCCAGTCAATAGCTGTCAAGATGGAGTTAACTCTACAATGATATAAGTAACTAGATGCACCTATGTATGTCATCAGGAGTGCAGAAATTAGGGAGACTCCCAGGTTACTATATGTAGGATTAGGAGACAGACTTCTGATGATGGGAAAGTGGTTCCATTTACTGATTATCTACTTGTGCCTTTGGAGGTACATGCCTATGTCTTCTATATTTTTAGGTTGCAAGGCCTAAAAGAACTTAAGATATGGTTACCTTCATTTTCCAACCAATGTTCCCAGTTTCTTCCCTCCTCACCTTTTTTGTGCCATGGACCCCTTTGGCAATTTTGGTGAAGCCTATGGACTCAGAAGAATGCTTTTAAGTGCATCCAATGAAATACAAGGTGTTATAAAGGACACAGATTATGTGAACATATGTACACTTACCAAGATATCATTTGAAATTATGATATATGGCAGGGTAGGTGCTTCTTTGTTAACACATTAAACAGTGGCATTTAGTGGTTCGATAACTACCATAATTCTGAAGTAGTGATGAATGTCAGTAGGGAGTAGTTTCCCTGGGACTTTCTCAATTTTAGCACTACAAATCCCTCATCCAGGGAAACCCCCTCAGTCCTGGGCAAACCAGGGCAGTTGGTCACCCTAAATATAAATACTCTTTTAGGGTTTCAACCACGACTGTATTATATAGAAATATCTGTGATTTCTATCGGTGACAAGATCACAGGTACTGTTCTAATACTGAGACTTGTTGGCCTGTATTCATAATTGAAGGGAATGCTAAATGTCTAACTCTCACATTCCAGTGTTTCACAATTCCTTAAAACCTGGCCTTGTGAATAAATACCCCATCTAGAAAAAACATTCCTTTTATTGAAATATAACTGGTATATTTTTATTGTCATCATCATCAGTCATGGAGTTAATGTTTATTTTGCATTTGACATGTACCAGACATTGGGTCACATAATTTACATACTTGGTTTCATGCAATCCTCTCAACTACCTTCTGATGTTAACCCCTTTGTATTGCTAAGAAAACGGAGTCTCAGGAAAGTTATATACCTTGCCCAAGGTCACTTAACTGCTGAGTGGTATAACTAGGATTGTAATCTGGGCAGCCCAGACTCTTAGTTTCTCAAGATCCAGAAAGAAATACAATTGAGAGTAAGCTGTTAAAGGAGCAGAAGGATTCTGTTCATTTCAGTGTCTGTTGATTGAGTAACCACACTCACTGATGCTTATGGTATTTCAGACTTGGCTGTGTTCAATGTGGCGGTTCTAACCCTGCTTATGTGTTGGAATCATAGTATCCAGGCCCAATCCCAGACCCTTGGAATCAGAATCGCTGGGGTAGGGCACAGCAGGAATGATTTTTAGGGTTCCCCAGGTGATTGTATGATTCTGTGGAGTTGAGAACCACTGTCCAACAACTTTGAGCTCTTTGCTCTTTGGGCAGGACATTTAGGGAATATTTGCTGTGTCCTAAAGACCCCGACACTGCGGGCTCTCGGGAGTGGCACGGCTGACCTGGGAGCCTGCCTGAAAAGTGACGACCCTTCTCTCAGGCCCTTCTCTCTGTGCATTCGACCTACTGTTCACCCAGTAAGGGTCGGCAGATTTGTTTTTGAATGTTCATCTGACTCCTTATAAAACCTGAGTCCCAAGCAATGTGACGTCAGTGACACACAGCACCCCCCCCCCCCCCAGCTCTTCTGACCAAATTTTGTCCATGCAGGGAAAAAGGAGCTCATCACAGTAATGTGTCTTCCCAGTTAAAAAATGCAGGGGTTTTAAAAATTCACATACATCTGAAGTTGAATGTTAAGAATGCAACAGAAATTTAAATGCAGCAAAGAGAGTGGAAGCAGATTGTTTGAGAACGGTTATCAGAGCCCCCCAACACTTCTACAGGCATGGGGGTCATGCATCTGCTATAAATAATTGCAGAATAATTTCTGGCATGATCATACTCATTCTCCTAGTTTCTGGAGCACTGCCACTTCTTCCGAGAACGTTCATGGGTCCCTAGCTCCAGTCTGCCCCTTTCTGTCAGTTAGAGGCACTGAGATGGTTCATTTCCAATGAAAAGAACCAAAGAGATGATGCAAATTATCTCCTCCCTTCTTAGTCTCTGAAGGTTGGGAGAGGTTGCCACACCTCGACCAGAGTGCAGACTCTGGAGAAGGGAGAGGAGAACTCTTCTCCTGGATTTCCAGGAAGCTGTGGCTATTTTTATTAACCTTAAAATGAAGCTGGGGAATGGGCTGACTGTCCTGTCCTTTCTGAAGGGAGAGCTCTGAAAGGAAAGATTTTGAATATTCAAACCATACCATGGAAGGAATAAATCAGTATTTTCTAAAGTATTATATCCTCTCAGTATCTCACTTTTTAGAGTTTGGTGGAAACCCTTCTCAAAGTTGTCAGATAAATTGTAGCCACTTTCCCCAGCTCCTGTATGTGGCTTCCTTCACCTAAAAAGTGCAGATGCTAATACAATGCTCCTGTTCCTATTTTCTGATGAGTTCGCAGGTATCCATCCTGTTTCCCCAGTCAGACTGTAAGTTTCTTAAAGGGCAAGAAATGACTGTACCTTTTTTTCTGCTCTCCACGATGCAAGCATAGTGCCAAGCATATAGAAAACAGGACAATGTCATCTTAGGAACATGGTCTCTGGAGTCGTGTCAGCCTGAATTGAACGTTGACCACTGTGACTCCACCATTTACTGCTGGTGTGACCTCAAGCAAGTTATTTGATCTCTTTGCTTCTAATTACCTTATATGTAAACTGGGAGTAATGATGTTGTGATGGTATTAAATGACATGGCTCTGTGAAATAGATAGCACAGTATCTGGCAAGGAGTGGGAGCCAGTATTTTCACTCTGGCAGTTTATTATATGCTTTGTCATGAATGTGTCGCCACCTCATTCTGCCCTTTGAAGCTTCTCCCATAGGGGAGTTTATGATGGTATGAATTTGAGTGAATGTCCCTCAGTCTATGATGTGGTAGCTTGTACAGTCCTTCCTACACATTTAAAGAATGTGTTATTTGTCCAGTTAGTTCCTCTGCCTCACATTGAAATTTTTTCTTGTATGCCTTCGTCAAAATGACCCAATTAATTTATGTTTGCACAGCTGTGCAGTGAAGAATGGATTTGAATGGGAGACATTAATGAGGATTAATGCTTGCTGACTGACTAACCATATTGGTATCCTCCCCCCCGACTTGTGAAAAATGAAAACCCTACTCCTGACCCAGTTACAGCCACACTCCTGCTCTCCATTTATTGGCTCAGTGAGATGGCATATTTTGGCAAGTGGCTGAAGTCTCCAGATTGAAAGTTGGTTGAGGGTGTTTTCCTTTTAAAAAATTCCCTCTCTGCCTGAATTTTGGGGAGTTTAGGGTATTTAGAGTTATTCTGAATATGAAGTACAAGAAGTCCCTGCCTGTGCTGGAATTATTCATGGAAGCTGAGTTCTGTGTGCACTGAAGGATGGCGTGTGGAGGAGGGGAGAGTGGCCAGGGCAGACAGGCCACCAGCTCCCGTGTTGTCGCTTCATTTGTCTCTCTGCCATGGTCCACGAGAGGATTTACTGTATAAGAATGTGTGCGGCCAAACAGAAAAAGAATGAAGTTTTATTTTCTTTTTTAAATCAGACTAGAAAAACAGTAAATTAAAAAGGAAAGTCACACCAGCTTCTTTGTTGCTGGTTCTTACTCTTCTTTCTTCCTTCTAAAATGTATCTTTCTTCTTCACATTTTATTTTACTCTTTAGCAGAGAGAATTAAACATGAGGCAATGAAAACATTTTGAGTGTTTAACATAAATACCTTCATCAGTATTTGTGTCTTTGAGTTTATATTTTCTTTGTTATGTGTCGAGGGATCAACCAATAATAAATTTGCCTTCCGAGTGGTAACTTTTAGGAATGATCAACTATCCATTGAGTCCTGCTGTCCAGTGTTGTAATAGATGGCTGTTGAAATAGCAACATGTTTTATTTTCTCCTCTGGAAATTTGGTCTCTCTGCAGATTGGGTACAGTGTGGACCTTGAAATAATTAAAATTTCACAGTGTGTACAGACTAAGCTGAAAGCCTGGGCTTGGTAGCATGCCAGGCCTCCTCTTCCATTACTAAGGGTTATGTCAAGTTCATGACATGGGTATAGGACGATGCTGGCCCCTTCCTGCTGAGCACAGTGAAAGGGAATCCAGATCCCGGACAGACAGCCCCTGCACAGTTTAGTCACGTCTGGTGCATCAGTGGAAAATGTGACAGGCTGTCAGAAGCTGACTTTGTGATGATTGGACAGCTTTCCCTTATTAGCTGCACTGGGGCAAGTTTAAGATAAATTCACTTCCAGATCTCAGTAGTTACACCAGCTCTTTGGCTAGGATTTAGCAAAAAAAAGAAAAAAAAAAAGAAAGAAAGAAAGAAAAGAAAAATGTTGACCCTGGACTCTAATTTAAGGTGAATATATTCATGGCCACTGTTATTCACATAGTAGCCTTAGGACACTATCCACACTAGGATTTTTTTTTTTTTTCCTTTTCCCCAGATGTCCTGAATAATGGGAATTAGCAGCCAGAGAGGCCTCATCCCTAGAAATGGGCCATGGTTAAAATGTGGCCTGAAAAGAATCAGAACCCATAGGCAAGGATAAGACCATTAGATGGAGTCCTTATTTAATGTACCCTGCATTTTTACACAGGAAGGACTCAGGCTGCCCACAGAATGACCCCTTGCAGTCATGAGGTCCTTTGCCCTTAATCCCCTCCCTGGGTGCTGTTTCCCTCAGGGCTCATATGCCTCCTGGAGTGGTATGGAGGTTTCTTCCCCAGTGACCACAGGATTCAGCATCAAGGACTGAAGCATCATTGGGAGTGAGGGGTGACCATCCCCTGACCTTTCTGTGACTAGACTAACTCATGGCTCAGGCAGGGCCCTCCCTGAAAAAGTATTCTCAGACAATCGTGCTGGGTCATTTTCTGGTCTAAAGCCTTGGGAACACCAATATGGTGTTCTGTCCATTGGTTCTTTTTTCTAGCAGCTGGCCTGGATGCATTTAGAACCTTAGATTAAATATGGGTCCTGCAGAGTTCAGGCATCCAAATCCCTAACCTTAACCAACATTCAGCCCTTGAGGCCCAGCCCCTTCCCTGTCATTTAGGCCACCACCCATCAAACCCTCAACAAGAAAACCACCTCAGTTTTTAGCGACATAGAGACACCATCATCTTTCAAGGGTAAGGAGAGCCCATACGTTGAATCCAAAAGCAGATGTCTTTCAAGGCAAGGAGAGATACTTTGATTTCTCCTGTTTTTAATAGCTTTATTGAGATATAATTTGTATACCATACAGTTCACCTATGTAAAATGCAAAATTCACTGGTTTTTGATATATTCACAAGTATGTGCAACCATCACCACAATGTTTGAACATTTTCATCATCTCCAAAAGAAACCCCCTACTCTCTAGCTATCACCCTCCATTCTCCTCACCCCTTCTCCCTATCTCTCTACTCAGAAGCATCTACTAATCTACTTTCTGTGTCTAGAAATTTCCCTATTCTGGACCTTCATCTGAATGGACTCATAAAGGATGCAGTCTTTTGTGACTGGCTTCTTTCACTTAGAATAGTATATATTTTTTTCTTTAATTTCAGTGTAGTTAGCTTAGTATATTCCAGGTGCATCTGTACTATAACATGTATAAGTACTTTGTTACTTTTCACCTCTGAAAAATACTCCATTGTATGAACATACCACATTTTATTTATCTGTTCATCAGTTGTTGGACACTGGATTCTTCCCACTTTCTGTCTTTTTGTCTGCTATGAATATCTGTGTGCAAGTGTTTGTGTGGACATATGTCTTCATTTCTCTTGGACACGTATCCAGGAGTGGAATTGTTGAGTTATGTAACTATGTTTAACCTTTTGAAGAACTGCCAGACTGTTTTCCAAAGCAGCTGTACCTTTCTGCATTCCCACCAGCAGCGTGCGAGGGTTCAGTGTCTCCACATCCTGACCAGCATTTCTTAATGTCCATCTTTTTGCTTAAAGCCATCCTAGTTGATATGAGGTAATATCTCATTGTAGTTTTGATTTGCATTTTCCTGATGGCTAATGATGTTGAACATCTTTTCATGTGTTTATTGGCCATTTGTACATCTTTGGACAAATGCCTATTCAAATTCTTTGCCTATTTTTAATTTTTTTTAATTGTTGAGTTCTCTATATATTCTGGATATAAGTCCATTATCACATATATGATTTTCAGTATTGTGTGTCCACATGTGTGTAGATATATATGTGTGTGTGTGTGTATACACACACACACACACACACACACATATAGCTATGGATATGGATATAATGAATGCAAGTCGAGACAGTGGCAAAGAAGGCTTATAATTTTAGTGCACAGTGAAATTTGTTAAATATTTTCTTTGGACATGGATCTCATTCTCATTGTTCAAACTTACCCCACCAGCAACAATGGTCAAGTTGAATTTTTTATCTTCCTTCTCCCCCAGATTCTTTCCAAACTCCAATCTGCCTAGTTTCTCCTTCCTCTTCTGCCTAAGCTTGTATTATATAGGCTGTTTTTCTTATTATCTAAATTCTGCACCCCAGAGAAGTGGCTGGGAACCACATTGTCATCTGCAAAGTTGTGCCTCACAATGAAGGCATCTGAGGCAGAGCTGCTTGAGGAGGTCACCACTTTAGTAATATACTGCATTATGCACAAGTGGCAGGACCAGGCCTAGGTTGAGGCCAGCAACGTGCCTAGGTGGCAACTTGTAAGGAGGCAGTCAATCTCAGGGTTTCGCAAGTGCCAGCTCTCTACTTATTAAGGAGTGCCTCCTTAAATTTTGAGCCCTGGGCAGCTCGCTTGTCTCCCCTTGGTCCCAGCCCTGGGTAGAGGATCTAAGAGACTCTGTGGTTTAGAAATGTATATCATCTTCCTATCTTCCTGCTTCAGGAATGGCCTTGACTAACCCCTCATATACTTTAATGCAAATGTTGTTAAAATACAAGCTAAGAATGGTTCCTCATTTTTAAAGCGTTCAAAACAAAATCAAAAGAAGAGTAATATTTCATAACATATAGAAATTGTATGGAATTCAAACTTCTGTGTTCAAAAATGAAGGTTATTGAAACACAGATACACTCAATCCCTTTAATACTCATGTATCTTCTTAAAAAAATTTTTTTAATGTTTATGTGTTTTTGAGAGAGAGAGAGAGAGACAAGGTAAGCTGGGGAGGGGCAGAGAGAGAGAGAGGGAGACACAGAGTCTGAAGCAGGCTGTCAGTACAGAGAGCCCAATGCGGGGCTTGAGATCATTACCTGAGCGAAAGCCGGGAGCTTAACCAACTGAGCCACCCAGGCACCCCATACTCATGTATTTTCTATAGCTGCTTTCTCCTTATAACAGCAGAGTTGAGTAGCTGCAATTGAGACTATATGGCTTGGAAAGACTAAAATATTTATTATCTGGTCCTTTAAAGTAAAAGTTTGCCTCCCCCTAGTTTAGAACATCCCTCTCTACCTGGCTAATTTCTGCCCATCCTTTAGTCCTGAGCTTAGATTTCACATTCTCTTGGTGGTCTTCCCTACGGGATCCACCCGTCCCCCACCCCAATCCAGAGTTTCTCTGACAGTCAATGCTAATACATATTTCTTAAATGACTCCTTGAATTATAAAATAAGAAAGGCGATTTCCACCCATTGCTGATGTCTCCTCCCCTCCTTCCCCAGACCAATGCAAGCTTATTAGCTGGCCTCTCCCTGACCATCAGAGCTTGGAACCACTTCCTTTGAGAAATACCTAAGACAGAATCAGAATTTTCTATTGATATTTATAAGAATCTTTTTCAGTCCTGTGAACCCAGTGACTCATGCTTGTCACCTCCATAGACGTGGCCTGAAAGACAAAGAGGGGACATTTTTAGATCTCCTTGTCCCTAGCCCTCCATTTCAATTGGCTACAAACCCCCCAGGGAAAGTTTACAAATGCTTTGTGTTTACAAGGGAGCATCTGAGATTGCTGTTACCTGCAGTAGGTCAGAGAGGAAAGGAGCCCCCTCCTCTGAACATCCTGGATCTGTCTCCTTGTCCTTCAGAAGTCCCAGTCCTTACAGGCAGAGATTTCCACCATGGACCAGAGGGAATCTAGCTTCTATTTCTCAGTGGTGGTCAGGGATGGGGTTGGTGGTGAACCCATAGGGACAGCATGCTGTGTTGAGATCATTCTTGAGTTTGGGAGGTACTTGGCCAGTTTTTTCAAACGGTCTGACCCCTAGTAATCTCAATAATAAACCTGAGGCAATACCCCCCACCACTACCACCACCAAAAATAAGGCCTAAATACCAATTCCAGCTCTCCCATTAACTGGTTGTGTGACCTTAAGCAAGTCACTTTAGGTCCTGAGATTTTAGTTACTTTGGGTATAGAACAAAGTGAGGAGAGACATGTATTCACTGCCTGCTGTGTCTCAGACACTGTGTATGTAATTTGCATATATTAATAAATTATAAGTTACACATTTCTTCTTAACTCTGAAAGCCCAACCGTCTGTGATTTTCCTGATTTAAGTCTTGACCCTGGATTTATGGTTGAGTAAATATTCTGCCTTCCCCAGTAGTGTCTCCTAAAGATTTGATTTGGAGAGAACCTTCTCACTGTCCAGTAGAGGATAGACACAGGAGAGACGCTCCCCTTTTGTCTAAGCCCTGAAATGCCTTTCGCAGTAAAACAGCAAGCACTTGGTGGGCTCTTACTGTGTGTCAGGCATTGTGCTTCCCAGACATGACCAAGGTCATGCAGTGTTAGGACTCCAATCTGGGTCGGGCTGCCTCCAAAGCCCATACTCATAACTACTCCTCAGAGGTTCCTCTGGAAGATTCTGATGTAACTCATCCCTATAACTTGGCAGAGGTTCTGTTCCCTTATTAAGTGTGCAAATGTTGAGCTGGATGAGCCCTTAAGCTGTTTCTGTCTTCAAATGTGATCTGGGCGTGACCTTTGGATGAAATGGGAGACATGGGGAACAATACCAATTCTTAATGTGAGGGGTGTGTTGGCTATTGAAATGGCTAAGATTTATTTTTATGACTCAGCCTGCTAGGGGGAGGAAACCAAGCCCTAAGGTTTGAATTTTTTACTCAGTTGCTGTAATTTAGAAGTACATTTTGAAAGTTTTATAAGTAAGTAAGCAAGAACAAAGTCCAAAGCAAACTGCACACATCTGACTCAGAATCTATAGCTTATTCATGATCATGCTAAAATGACCCAAACTAGTGGGAACATAATTTAGTATTTTTCCATTTTAATTTAAAGTTTTCTGTGATCTTCAAGGGTTCTGACCAACTGACCTGAGTTTGAAAAACATTACTCAGGAACATTTCTTTCCATAGCCATACTGTTAAAATTTTCACCTACTTCACAGGGTTGTGAGGCTGGAGACAAAATGGGGCTGCTGTATACTCAGATGCTTGGCAAACATTATAAAATGTCCCTGAAATTATAACTTTTCTCCTCTTACTCCAGGCTCTGAGGCTTCAGAGGGAGGTACCCGGGGGAAAAGGGAACTCCAAAACTACTCTGGAAGGAGCAAAACAAAGCCAGAGCCAGCTGATTCCTTTCATAAATGCTGCTTATATCCAGGGGAACCTGCTTACTGAAACCTGACCCTTTGGTTTCCCTTTTGTGATGCTGGCCTAGTTTTAATAACTTCATTTTCAGCTACAGATTAGATGACTTTTATCACTGACACCTACTTCATCTTATCCCTATGTTTTAATAAAATAAGGATTCAATTTGTCTGTATACCATGTTGAGTAGCCTAGCTTCAGAAAATGTAGCACCAAATTATAAATGGTGACACTTTAATAATGAGTGTGGATGTGTCTCGAGAGCCAGCATGTGGGAGTTTGGCAGTCGGAAAGCCCCATGGCTTCAGTTTTTCCAGATTGTGTACCATTTCATCAAATGGTAATTTGTTAGCCTTGAAAACCTCTTCTAGAACAAGGAAATGTTCCTTTGAGTTCTAAATCGGTGAACCCCAAACTTGTTTAGTAGCAGATTCATTATTTTTCTCTTTAATGGGGCCAAAGAAAATGGTCTCAGGCCCTGGATGGACCAGCAAGTTCTTCTCGGAATGGCCACATACCAAATAAAGGCACCATGATGTTGGTATGACTCTGCCATGACTAATATTATGTGAGGGTAATGCCATTATTGTGGCGACCATATTTTCCAAATAAAAAGTTGGGAACTTTTTATTGCGAGGAGAGAGGGGCAGAATATTTGAAATTGAGACTGACTCAGGAAATCCAGAATAAATGGTCCTGGAGTTGCTGTTGATTGCAATATGAAGGAAAAAGAATGTGAGCAAATTAGAGCACATCTCCTTTGTTGCTAGAAAAATCAGGAGCTTGTAGTGGTAGCAAGTGTGTTATAAAGACAACACATTAGAAACCCAGAACAGAATCCAGGAAATGTTTTTCTCAAAGTTTTTGTTTTTCTGTATTTTTCCCCAAGTATTTGGTAGCTACTGTGCTTTGGAATTATAAAGATAACGAAATAGATTTTTTTGAAATACTAGGATGTGCTCAACTAAGTAAGGGTTTTCCCTTTCTAAGGAATCACCTGGAAAGGTAGTTTCTATTTTCCATGTGTGCTGCCATTATGCAAAATGTCTTAATTCTTTGAGCTTGGATCAACATTTTATTTATTTATTTATTTATTTATTTATTTATTTATTAAATATTTATTCTTTGGGGGGGGAGAGAGAGAGAGAGAGAGAGAGAGAGAGAGAGAACATGAGTGGGGGAGGGGCAGAGAGAGACACAGAATCTGAAGCCAACTCCAGGCTCTGAGCTATCAGTGCAGAGCCTGACGGGGGGCTCGAACTCACGAACTGTGAGATCATGACTTGAGCTGAAGTCAGACACTTAACTGACTGAGCTACTCAGGCACCCTGTACTGACATTTTAGAAACAGTCCATTCAAGCAGCCTAGCTAGTGCTGGGTTAGGTCAATGTTGATGTGTGACTGAATGATAGGATTGGTTTTATTAAGGGTCTTATAAATAGACTGGAGGTAAAAGGGGGTGTCTGGAAATGTTTTGAGCAGAGGTAAAATTATAAGTTCTGCATACAACACAACTGGAACACAAACCTCATCATTGCTTCATAGTCTCGCTCAGTGTCAACGGGTAGTTCAGAGGTGCCCACAAACCCAAATGTACCTTTGGTTTGGGCTCAGCCTCATGGTCACAAAGCTCATGCCAGAGGTGAGAAGGAAATTTAGCCCCATCTCCCCAGCCCTTCTTGACCAGGTGCCCTTGTACAGGGCACAACATACTCAACCATACAAGGTGATCTTGGGGAGTACCATATGGAAGACAATCAGAGGGCTTTCTTGGATTTTTTCCTTCAGTTCGTTATATAATGTGCTCAGCACAGTGCAGTCCACTAAATTCCAAAGGTCTAAAATATAAAGAAATTAGGGGCGCCTGGGTAGCTTAGCCAGTTAAGCATCCAACTCTTGGTTTGGCTCAGGTCACAATCTCATGGTTTCATGAATTCAAGCCTCACATCAGACCGTGCTGGCAGCAAGGAGCCTGCTTGGGATTCTTTCTCTCTCCCTCTCTCTCTGCCCCTCCCCGCTCACGCTGTCTCTGTCTCTCTCAAAATAAATAAATAAACTTTAAGAAATAAATAAAAATAAAATATAAACAAATTGGTCCAGTGTGAACGCTTTTCTAGGTAAATGTAAAATGAGTATTTGTAACTTTATGAACTACAGAGTTCTTGAGCTGGAAGGCCCATCCTCTATAACCTTTTTCAGTCCCTCATTTTATGGATAAAAGTAGCCAAGTGCCTAGACATTTGAAATTACTTGACCAGATTCACATAGCTAATGATGGAAGACACAGAACCAGAACCTGGATCTCTGTAGACTGGTCCCTCATCTCTGAAATAGGATAAAAATATATGGTAGAGCCTTACACATAGTAAGTGCTCTATTAATGTGAGCTCATTCTGAACCCCACTGCTTTTGGGGTTCCTGGGAGACATGTATCCCTGATACAGCACCTGCCCTGGTAGAATTCATGGTGGAATGATAGTGGAGGCCGACACGCCTGTGCTTTTTGTTTGTTCCGTGATTTTTGCAGATTGTAAATAACTGTGGTTGATGTATGGTATAACAACTTTTTTCTTTGTTCTCTGGTCCATTCCGGTTTTCACAGCTTAGCCTATCTCTGGTTCTTTAAGAAGCTGGCTCATCTTGTTGCAATAACATTGTCAGTTCTTTAAGTGCTCAGTGATGCCCTTTAAATGTGAATGCAGCCAAGTTTTGTTGACTTCATTTCTCCCCTTAGTCTAGTTTCTTTCCATCCTTCACTTGGCAGGTAGCTCTCTGGTTAACGACCAGTTCTTCAAAGCATACAGAGCAACCGTGGGATCCCTCCCAGTCTCTCAGGAGGATATTTTCCCGTGTTCTTTTCCTCTTATTTATGGGAAGCTGAGCCAGTAAGAGACACGGAGCCCAGCAGGAGGGGCCGGACCGGGCCCAAGGAGTTGAGCCAACAACCCCAGGCTCATAAAACATTAGCTCTGGAAGGGCCTTGGAGACTGTCGAATCCAACTCTTCATTTTACAGAGAAGGAAACTGAGGCTTAAAGAAAGGCAGTGGCCTTGCCCAAGTCTGCTCAGCATCAGTTTCACAGCCAGGCCCAGAATCTGGGTTGCTCTCAAGCCAACTCTCCTGCCCTGTGCCAGATGCCAAACACTGTTTCTGACCCATAGGTGAGAAGCTGAATTGATTGTAGTTTAACAGTTAAGTCATTTGGGGTGCCTGGGTAGCTCACGCAGTTGAGCATCCAACTCTTGATTTCAGCTCAGGTCATGATCCCAGGGTTGTGGGATCAAGCCCTGCATTGGGGCTTAAGATTCTTTCTCCCCCTCACTACCCTGTCCTCCACTTGCTCTCTCTCTCTCTCTCTCTCTCTCTCTCTCTCTCTGTCTCTCTCTAAAATAAAATTTAAAAACAAACAAACAACAATAAAAAACAGTTAAATTATTCAAGGTGTAAGGCTCCATAGTGGTTAAGTGAGCTCGGGAGCCAGATTGCCTATATTTAGATCTGACCCTGTACTTACTAGCACTGTGACTTAATAAAAGTTTCTTAACGTCTCTGTGCCTCTATTTCCTTACCTCTAAAGTGGGGATAATAATTTAACCTACTTCTTTGTGATGTTGTAAAGATTAATAGGTTGATATGTTAAATGTTGACATACATAAATAAGAGTGTTCTTAATTTTAAAGCATTTACAACAGTACTTGGCACTGCTCTCGTTTTGTTTCTTTTTGATTCTTAAGTGTCAATTTTTAACCAAAATTCTGTATTATCTCCTCATAAATACAAAGTTTTCTCTAGGGACCCTGATGGGATACGTCTAAATTGTGGGATATAGTATTCAAGGCTGTAAGAGTGGCAGGAGGGTTTGTGTAGTCTGAGAGGGCTTCCTGGAGGAGGTGGGATATCATTTGAGTTCTGTCAGGAGTTAGGATTGTTCTTTTGCCTGCAGTGAGAATGCAGAGTATTCTATCAGAAGTAAATTGACCACCTTTCTCCCTTTTAGGAGTCCACCTTTGGTTTACTTCAAATGTAATGTGGATTTCAGAGTCCTTTTGCCATTTCCCCCCAAAGAAATTGCTTCATATGAAATTTAAAGTGATATAATTTCTCTCAATAGAATAGGAATTTTCCTGCTTTGTTTTCAAAGCACCTATTGTGAAAATTGCCTTTTATACTGTGCAAAAGGTTGTTTGATGAAAGCGAAAAGGACCAGTCTGTGTGCTCGTGCAGTTGGTTTTTAGTAATTAAATAAGCACCCATGTACTCACCATCTAAAGCTAAAGCTAGGAAAACCCTACGTCTACCCTATGAGTCCCCTGTCTTGGCCTTCCCAACCTCAGCCTATGCAGGCTACATTATCTGAATCTCATTTCCATCATTCCCTTACTTTCCTTTGTGTACAATATTGTTGCATCTACATATGTTCTTAAGAACTATATGTTTATACTAAGTGCCACTGCATTGTATACTTTAAAACATAATTAGTTGTATGCCATGTGATTTCCCCCTCAGTATAAAAAATTATGCATTCTTTAAGAAACAAAACAAATGATCCTGGGGGGAAAAAGAGAGGCAAACCAAGAAACAGACTCTTAACTTCACAGAACACACTGATGGTTGGTTACCAGAGGGGAGGTGGGTGGAGGGATGGGTAAAATAGGTGATGGGGGTTAAGGAGGGCACTTATGATGAGCACCAGGTATTGCATGGAAGCGTTGAATCACCTGAAACTAATATTACACTATATGTTAACAAACTGGAATTTAAATTTTAAAAATAAAGTAATAAATTTTTTTAAAGATTAAAAAAGTTAAAAACTCCACATTTTTAAAAAAAAATTTTTTTTTCAACGTTTATTTATTTTTGGGACAGAGAGAGACAGAGCATGAACGGGGGAGGGGCAGAGAGAGAGGGAGACACAGAATCGGAAACAGGCTCCAGGCTCTGAGCCATCAGCCCAGAGCCTGATGCGGGGCTCGAACTCACAGACAGCGAGATCGTGACCTGGCTGAAGTCGGACGCTTAACCGACTGCGCCACCCAGGCGCCCCAAAACTCCACATTTTTAATTTTAGTTGTTTTGAATTTTTCATAAAAGTATATAGTATGTGTAAATTTTTTACTGTTTTTACACAATATTATATTTCTAAGTTTTATTTATACTGTTGTATGTTGTTTTAGTTTGTTTTGGTTGCTGTGCAATATTCCTCTTGTATGTATAGCATGGCTTACTCATACAGTCTCCAGTTGATATACATTTAGATTTTTTTATGTTTACACTATTTAAAATTTTTTTTTTCAACGTTTATTTATTTTTGGGACAGAGAGAGACAGAGCCTGAACGGGGGAGGGGCAGAGAGAGAGGGAGACACAGAATCGGAAACAGGCTCCAGGCTCTGAGCCATCAGCCCAGAGCCCGACGCGGGGCTCGAACTCACGGACCGCGAGATCGTGACCTGGCTGAAGTCAGACGCTTAACCGACTGCACCACCCAGGCGCCCCTGTTTACACTATTTTAAACAGCCCTTCCATCATTGTTTTTGTCTATGTTGCTGGTTATACACGTCTAAAATTTTCTCTTGGATGTATACCTGGGAGTGGCTGCACCGATTTAGACTGTATGTCTGCCCCTCTCCACTGTGATGTATAAAAGATTGTCTGCATCTATATCCTCTTTAATACTTGATGTTTTCCTATTTATTTCTGCCAAACAAGTTTAAAAACATTTCTCTGGGGTTAATTTGGCATTTTCCTCATCACTAGTGATGTTAATCATATCTTCATGTTGTCATTGTTTCTTTTCCTATGAAATGCCTTAGATCTTTTGCCCATTTTCTGTTAGGTTGTTTGTGCTTGTAGATCTTTATATGTTCCTGATACCCATTTTTGTTTGTGTGTATTGCTGATATTTTTTTCCCCAGTTTAAAAATTTTTTGGTATAAAATTCCTCATGACAAAAATTATTAATTTTATCAGTCAAATTTATTAAAGTTTTCTTTCAGTCAGTGAAAGAAACTTTTCTTTGGTCAATGCCTTTTTTTTCTGAGGATATTTTCTCTACCCAAAGTCTAAAAGATATTCACTTGTATCTTCTAGTAGGAGTTTTATTTTTGACAATTTAATTCCCTAGTCTGTTTAAATCCTTGATTTTATATGTGGTATGAGGTAGGGATCTCACTTGAATCTATTTTCATATCAAATACCCATTTTCCAGCTTTAATCTGACGCCCCCCCGCCCCCCGTCATATATCAGAATTCCATACATGGATCAGTCTTCTCTGAGCTCCTATCTAGTTCATTGGTTAGTTTATCAATCACTGTGCCAATAACTTTAGGATGTATAAATAACAACTTCTTTTCAGAAGTGTCCTTACTATTCTTGGCCCTTTACTGTCATGATGATGATGTTGATGACTGATGCATCACATATTTACAAGGAAAGATACCAGTGATACAAAATGAAACACAGGGATGTAAAGTGGTATCAAAATCAGCAACTGGAACATTCGCACTCCAGAGCCTTCTATGTGTCCTCCTCCAGTCTCTTTGTCTTTCTCTCCCTGTCACCCAAAGTAACCAGTCCTGTCGTCTAATACCATACATTCATTTGGCTTATTTTTGAACTTTATATAAGTGAATTCATAGTAGGTACTCTTTTATATGTCTTCCCCACCCCCCAGCATTGAATCAGTGAAATTCATCCATTCAATTGTAGTTTGTACATTCTCATTGCTATTTACTATTCCATTCCATTTCATGAATATCCTACTTTTTATCCATGCTACTGTTAGTAGTCATTTGCTTTGTTCTCAGTTTGAAGTTATTATGAATAGTGCTATTCTGTTCTCTGCCAACCTCCAAGCCCTTGCCTAAGCTAGTTCCCTCTTCCTGTCATTCTCCTATTCCCTCCACTACTTAAAACTCATTTGACAAAGCTTTGTTAAGTACGGCCTATCCCTTTTGTGAATCTTTCTTAGACCATCCCGGTATACTAAGTTATTCTCCGTCAGGGCATCTAACCTTATAGCCCATGAGTTGAACCCTAAGTGCAATACTTGGAACGTTTTTTGCAAAAAAAAGATGGAGGAGAAGGATGAGGAGGAGATGATAGGAGAGGAGGAGAAGAAGAAGGAGGAAAAAGAAAAGAAAGTGTTTTACAAAGAAATTATTATCTAGCAGATAGGAACTAGTCGGGTCTAACTCCTTGCCAAGGAGGAATTTGAAATTTTTTTCCTAAACATGTAAGCATTGAGTTCACTTGAAGTCATATACGAGGAAAGGATGGATTAAAAGTCTTCCAAAGTTTGTGTAAGTCAAAGAGATAATTGGAATAACCAATTTCCATTTCATCCTTCTACAGGGGAAACTATAGGCCAGGTTCATAGCATGATGTAATGGAGAAAATGATCAAGGTTGTTAATGACTTATGTGCTTCTACCCTTAACTATTGCCAGTTTATGGGATGGGATACTTAGAAGCTGAAGCTGATTATTAATACTTAGTTTATTTTAATGCCATCGGATGGCTAGCTAATGGAAACTTGTTGAAAAGATTTCCTCAACTACTTTTTCAGATTTGGGACTTTGGAGACCAAAAGACTCTGTGAGTTAGTAGTGGTTTGAAATGCATCATTTCTTACTAATGGAACAAGAATCTGAATACCCTTAATTAGAAGATGCAAAATAAAATTCAAACCAAAGAAATAAAAATAATGTAATGTTGATTTGTTCATACAAGTAACAAAACTCATACTCAAATTGGACTTGACATTTGAACATTCATTGATTCATTCTACAAATATATATCAAGCACATACTGGTACTATTAAGGAGCTAGAGAAACAATGAACAAAACAGAAACATCCCTGTACTGTTGAAGTGTGTTAGTTGGGATATAGGTTCTCTCTCTTAAACAATGACTGAAAGTAAAAGTGGCTTAAATAAGATAGACCTGTTTCTTTGTTACTTAAGAGTGGTCTTTGGTTATTTAGAAATTTTACCCTACAATATCACCCAGAGACCCAGGCTTCTTCTGGTATATTTCCCTTATCCACATGGTCCAAGATGGCTCAACATTGAATCCATGTTCTCAGTGGCAGGAAGAAGAAAAGGAGGAAGAAATGGCATGCCCATTCCTTTTAGAGGGCACACCCCAGAAGTTGTCCACATCGCTCTCCAAAGCATTTCATTGGCCAGAATTTTGTTACATGGTCACTACCTAGCTTGAAGGGAAACAGAGGAATGTATACTGGAGAACAGCTATGTTATGTTCTAGTAGAGGGAAAAACACACTAGACAAAAAACAAATTAAAGAGATATTATATAGTCAGATGATAGTGTGTGATAGATAAATAAAGCAGTGTACAAAAACAGGATACGGGAAAAGAAAAAAATGCTATTTTTAATAAGAAAGGTAAGATAAAAATTCTCTGATGAGGTGATATTTTATCAGGAGGCATATGGGGAATATGTATTTCTCATATTTCTAAATGTTTCTAAGCTCACAAACTTGCGGAGTTACTTAGAAGAAATTGAAATCATAATTACAGAAGAGATTCACAGTTTTTCATGAGTAAGAATAATCTTTAAGATTTCACCAGCTGCCTTGGTTTATCTGGGTGATCAAACTTCTGCTCGATTGTAGCTCATTTTAAGAAAACCTGATTTATCCAAAAACAACTATGTTCATCAGAAGGATATGTCATTCCATAAGTCTTGGAGGTGCACATATGCATCCCAGAACTAGCCACAAATTTCTGATTATGTGGTCAAACATTGGGCAGTGCTAGAGACCAGTGGGCATTGTGAAAGTGTATTTTGGGCCGCCTGGGTGGCTCCGTTGGTTAAGCATCCAACTCGATTTCGGCTCAGGTCATGATCTGTCTGTCATCAGGCTCCATGCTGGGTGTGGCGCCTGCTTAAGATTCTCCCTCTGCCTCTCTGCCCTGCTGACACGCGTGCTCTCTCTCTCTCTCTCTCTCCCCCTCCCCCTCTCCCTCTCCCTCTCTCTCTTAAAAATAAATAAAAAGACATACATTTAATATATATATATATATATATATATATATAATCTTTACCATGAGACCACTAAAATTGGAACTTAAACTCACTGTTAGTAAAATAAACCTGGATAGAGAAATTGAAATGTGCTGGGACTACATGGAGTCTATAGTGCTTGAAGAAAGCTCAGTGTGTCAAACATCAATATTCTCATCAACACGATTAAATTTGAACAATGACAAACTGCCTGTAGACCCACCAGTAGGCTTATGGTCATTTGACTCACTTCCTGAATGACTTTGTTTGTATTTTTATATATGATTTCCCTGACTAAGGTTTAAATTAAAAAATAAAAAGTAATACATATTTCTTGTAAAGAAAAAATGGTGTATAAAATCTTAAAAGTGATTGATTCTTCCTTCCCCAATTTGCCCACCCCTATCTTACCCCTGAATTAATAGTTTGTTGGTTCTGGCTCCGTACCTTTTCCTAAGAATTCTGTATAGGTTTTAAGCTTCGTATTTAACTCTGTAACCCTTTCTACCTGGAAGAGTGCTTTGCACAAAACAGGTTCTCAGTGCATATTGATATTTGATTAATGATTATTGATTAATAGGGATTGGGAGGGAAAATGCCCAAATGGAAAGCTAGAGGCTTGTGGGAAACCAAGAACGCTATTTTCTTTCTTTAAAAAATTTTTTTTTCTTTTTACTATTTATTTTTGAGAGACAGAGAGAGACAGAATTTGAGTGAGGAAGGGGCAGAGAGAGAGAGGGAGACACAGAATTTGAAGCAGGCTCCAGGCTCTGAACTGTCAGCACAGAGCCTGACATGGGGCTTGAACTCATGAGCCGTGAGATCATGACCTGAGCCGAAGTTGGATGCTTAACTGACTGAGCCACCTAGGCGCGCTTTCTTTCTTTTTTTAATGTTTATTTATTTTTGAGAGAGTGCAAGCAGGAGAGGGGCAGAGGGAGGAAGACAGAGGATCCGAAGCTGGCTCTGCATTGACAGGCTGACAGCAGCGAACCTGATGTGGGACTCGAACTCATGAATGGCAGGGTCATGACATGAGCTGCAGTTGGATGCTCAACCAACTGAGCCACCCAGTTGCCCCAAGAACAATATTTTCAAAGTTGCATTTGACAAGAAATATTGCTAATAACCTTTTAAGGAACATTCTGAGTGCTATTTTTCTACTTCCTCCTTCCCCCTAAGTACAAAATCCTGAAGACATAATAAAACCCTGAGAAAAGCTGTGTGTGATTCCCTCTCTCACATCCTCCCTCTTAGACAGTGAAGAGTGTGTGGAAAGAGGAGGTGGGCACAATGGGAGATGGGCCCTAGCAGTAGATAAATCTCTCACTTTGTATTGGCTGACTCTAAAATTTGCTGTGGAGTGTTTTTATCGGTAATTTCTTTTACAGATGTTTTCAGAGAAAGTTGAAATCATGCTGGTAAAAACACATCTAGATTCCACATTGCAATTTAAACATATTGTATTTTATTTCCTTAAGCAAAAGGGCTGGGAACTCTTTCTCCCCTCACCACCCACCCCCCCTTTTTAAAATTAACATAGGAAATAGACCAAAAAAAGTCCAAACTGTTTTTCCTACCTGGACTGAAAATGAACTATTACTTTGGGAATAAAGGTGGTGAGCATGATGTCTCATTTCTAGTTAACCAGTAGTTGCCTTTAAATATAAAGAATAAAGACTCTAATAAAGACTTCTTAAATATAAAGAACAATGACTTTGGAAGACTAAAAAATAGATCGTTTTCAGGTGTGATTCCTCTTATTTCTCCCAAGGTTTCATTTTTATTTTATTATCCTCCAACTCCATGACTAAACGTTTATTTGGCGCTTGTAAATTGAAAAAGTCTGGACTGCAATAAGCCATTTGCTGTTTCTGATTAATTGCTGTGGATATGTCCTTCGTTCCTCCCAGTGAACCTGAAGTGTACTGTCTCCAGGAGTGCCTCCTGAAGGGAAAACTTTTGGAAGGCCCTCCATTTCTTTGAGTTTTCATAATAGTGGAATGTGTTATACAGGCAGCCGAGCAAGCAGTTAAGAGCGAGGCTCTGGAAACCGGCCCGGTTCCGCCGTTAACTCGCAGTGGAGCCTTCAGCAATTTATTTGATCTCCCTAAGACTCAGTTTTTCTCACCTGTAAAATGAGAATAATGGAAATAACACCTAATTCAGAGAGTCATAAGGGTTGGATATCTGAAAAATCACTAAACCTAGCATGTAGAAATTGTCCCAACAGATTTCAGTGGCTGCCCTTGTGATTATGACCTCTGTGCCTATTGCTGCTACTACTAACAAACTGTGAAGCCCCTTGGTAGAGGAATGAGCTGCATCTGAGGAAACAGTGTGCACGTTACTGGTATCTTATGTAGCACACATGACTTTTTTACCCTCTTCAATGGCAGTCATTTATAGCCCATTGCCAGCCCTAGATTGTACCCCTCCTGACCCGCTCCAACATACTAACTTCTGCATCTATCACTAGACTCTCAGGATGGCTTATGTTGGGCAGGTCCTCAAGAAGAGTTTCCTGAATTGCATTGGGAAATTCTAGGTGGAAGCTGGGTTCTAGCCCAAACCGGAGCAAAGGCTCTGTCTTAGAAATATCCTCACAATTGCTGAATGAAGGCCAGGGATGAGGCTTTGGGATTTCACATTCCAAAGAGGACCTGGGGCAGCCAAGGTGCAAGTCACTACAGTACGAGCCAGCCTTCTAATCTCTGAATAAAGTTGAAAAGTGGAGCAGATTTGGAAAGCAGAACTGAGTCTGTTTTACACAGTGGCCAGATTAGTTTCTTTACATTTTTTTTTTCTAGTAAATATTTTAAATTAGAAAAAGTCAATGGACAGAACTTGAGATTCAGATTCATAAGTTGCTAGAATCCAGGCTGAAGACACAGGCAATAAGAGTGTCTGTACAGATGATCAAACATCAAGGGAAAAATGCATGTCTGAGAGTCTCAGGACGTAATTAAGAAAGTCTTACGTGAGGGATGGGAATGGTCAGCTCCTTGGGCTTTCTCTATAGATGAGGTCGTCCTTGCTGATCGATTTAGGCAACAAGGATGAAATCAAACCTAAATAAAATGAAAAAATGCAAATTCTCTGTCCAGTCTGTAAATGAAGAGGTGACAGATCCTTCCCACTAAGCCCCTCGGCTCCAGGAAAGGTTTGGGGAGAAAGAGACCACATTAAATCCAACAAATCATTCCCTTTCCCTCTACTGGCCAGCTCTCCTTCCTCTAGCTCATCTTCACTAAACCTTTGATTTCCTTCCTCCCCTAAGACCTCTGCTTTTCTGGGATTTCAGTTAAGAACTCCAAATGTCCTCATTGTCATTCTCAAGCATAACATAACAGTATTCCATAATGTTAACCAAAACCTCCCTGTGGTCAGTGCTCTCTGTAGGAGGATTGTTTGATTATATTTCCCTTTGCCCTGTGATGCACTCTTACTTTTGAAGCCCTTCCTCATACCATTTATACAGAAACCATTTAAAAAATTTTTAATGTTTATTTGTTTTTTGAGAGAGAGAGAGCAAGCAGGGGAGGGGCAGAGAGAGAGGGAGACACAGAATCTGAAGTAGGCTCCAGGCTCTGAGCTGTTGCCCAGAGCCCAACATGGGGCTCAAACTCATGAACCATGAGATCATGACCTGAGCCAAAGTTGGACACTACACCAACTGAGCCACCCAGGCTCCGGTCTAGCCACCCCAGAACCATTTTTTTTTTAAATGTTTGTTTGTTTGTTTGTTTATTCTCATTTTATTTTTTTATTTTTTTAATATAATTTATTGTCAAACTGGTTTCTATACAATATCCAGTGCTCATCCCAACAAGTGCCTTCCTCAGTGTCCCATTACCCACTTCCCCTCTCCCCCACCAACCATTTTATATATAGATTCTGCTTTAGGTTTTTGAAGGGGGTTTTATAATTTTGAGTTTTAAAAATAATAAATTTTTTTGTTTGGTTCCTGTGATTTAAGCTGTGTTAAATTTCTGCATGACCATGTGGAATGAACTTGTAGTTAGCAGACATGTTACCTTGGGGATATTTCATTTATTAATTTTGATATTGTAGTTTTTCTTTCATATTTTATTTATTTATATTTTTATTATTTTTAATTTTATTTTTTTATGAATATAATTTATTGTCAAATTGGCTTACATACAATACCCAGTGCTCATCCCAACAAGTGCCCTCCTCAATGCTATCACCCATTTTCCCCTCTTCCCCACCAGCCCCCTCATATATCCTTAGTTTGTTCTCTGTATTTAAGAGTCTCTTGTGGTTTGCCTCCCTCTCTCTCTGTTCATATCTATTTTTTTCCCCTTCCCTTCCCCCATGGTCTTCTGTTCAGTTTCTCAAGATTCACATATTTTACAATAAATTATTTCTTCAGGGATTAATTATTTTCTGTAGGCCCTTACAAAGTTTGTTAGCTGTAGGCATACTATGAAACATAAGACAAGACAGACCCAGTTTCTTTAGTGGAGCTTATGGTTAATAGGGCCTTTCTTCTGTCATGCATATTAAAGAGACACCACTAGGTGAGGCAAGAGGTCACCTGGAAGGGTGGACAACCTCTCATTTGTGCACAATCTCTTACAATAACAGAAGATGTGTTCTGTAAAGGAGACTGGCTAGCTGTTTCCCAAATCTGTCTTCTTCCTTTCTTCTTCAGCTCCCAACCAGGCCACATCTCCGGACTCCCTTGCAGTTAGATGCACCCATGTGCCCACGTTTTGGCCAGTGGACTGCGGACAGAAGTAAAATATATCACATCTAAAGGGGGCCCATAAACAAAACCTCCTAGTCGATCCTCTGTGCCATTTCTCTTTTCACATCCACCTGCTGGAGGTGAGGATTGGAGATCCAGGAGAGGTGAAGGGCAGGAGGCAAGAAGTCTGGTTCCTGAGTCACCATGTAGAAATCTTCCTGCTGAGTGTGAAATAAATTATTTTGTGAAGCCTTTGAGGGTTCAGGGTCTATCTCTTACAGCAGTCAGAATTACCTTAGCCGTTAATAACATTCTCTTACAGTACTTTTAGTCTATTGGAGTGAGCAGACAAAAATTAAATGACCATACAAATTAGGTGGAATTAAAATGCCCTGCTCAATGAGAGAATATAACAGCAAACCTAAATAGAGAGTCACTTTTGAATAGTTGAAATTCGAGAGCTGTGATCTGAAAGAACAATATGAATCATTTTATTACGGAAGGAGATAGTATACTAATGGGGAGAATTGGTCCTGTATCATAGGGTTGTTCTAAGGATTGAGTAAGTTAGTGTTGTATTGTAAATAAACTAATAATTACACACATAAATTAATAGAAAATAAAACATTGCCTGAATCATAGTAAACATTTACTGGTTTTGTTGTCTTACTTTTGAGTTAAACTTTCTGGGTTCAAATCCCAGCTCTACCTCTTTCTTCTTGTCAACTGGGCAGGTTACTTAACCTCCCTGAGCTTCAGCTTCGCTGCCTGTAAGTGGCAATGCTAACAGTTGCCTCATACAATTATTGTAAGGAATAAGGAGATAATTTATGGTCCTGTCCTCAGTGCCACATTTAGTGGAGTAAATTTATGGCCTCTCTCTTCAAGCTGTTTCGGAGCAATTTTTCCTTGATTTATCACTGTGCTAGCCTCCATACCCTGCTTGTAGAGACCTTATTATCATTTAGAATGGCAAGATATACACACAGAAGTAATAACCACTCAAGGCATTATGTGTGTGATTTCATGTGAGTATGAGTGGCTGTATCACTGTTGTGGTCATATCAGTTTGAATTGTCAAAGGACCTTCGAATCCATTCTGAGACACTGCCTAGCTCAGTAGTCTACATCCAGTGGATTTCTGTAGCGTGGCTATTCTATGACTATCAGTGCAGCAAGATTATATTTTTTAAGCAGACTCTTTCCTATCTCAGTATGTATGAATTTTCTGAATGGTAAAGATACATTCTATTGACTTCATCTTGAAAAAGCAGCACCATATGTTTAAATTTATACTTATTATTCTTGGATTTTTATCAACATTAAAAAGAGAGAGGAAAAAAGATAGGGTTAGACTAGATAAGTGGGTTAAGTGATTGGAAAAGTACCTAGAACTTATAATTCTCTTTGTCAAACACCATGAAATTCTGTTTTATGAAATACTAAATAATTAGGAATATCACTATATATTAAATGCCTTCTTATTTTACATTCTGGGATAGACTGTGGTGGACAGTGTAGGAAATGTTTAAAGTAATTGATTTTTCAGATTTTAATAATTACATATCTTTCTACAAAATTGAGAATACGAAAAAGAGAAAAGGACAAAATTTATCTGTAATTGAACCACCAAAGAATGGCTAGTGTTAGTAATTGGGAATTTCCTTTCAATCTTTATTCTATCCATATTTAATGTTTTTTTCTTAGCCTTTTTTTTTTTTTTAAAAAAAAGCTTTATTAAGATGTAATTTACAGAATATAAAATTCACCCTCTTAAAATACATAATTCACTGGTTGTTAGTGTATTTGTGGAGTTGTACAGCCATCACTATAATCAATTTTAGAACATTTTCATCACTCCAAGCAGAAACCCCATATGTATTAGCAGTCACTCCTCATTTTCCCATCCCTCAGACTCTAGAAGCCACTAATCTGCTTTTTTTCTCTGTACTTAACCTGGATATTTCATATAAGCAGAACCATACAATATGTGGCCTTTAGTGACTGGCTTTTTTCACTTAGCATAATGTTTCCAAGGTTCTTCCTTGTGTAGCACGTATGTCAGTACTTTATTCCTTTGTGGCTGAATAATCTTTCATTATATGGACATACCACCTTGTACTTATCCATTCAGTAACTTTTAGACATTTAAATTGTTTCAACCTTCTGGGTATTGTGTTAATAGAATTTAAACCCTCTCCCTTCTCCTTTCTCCTTTTTTAGTTTAGTCCCTGCGTCTGTTTCCAATTTTCCACTTTCTCTCCAGCTGCTTTTGAGGAGGGGTGCTTTTCCCATATGCTCCCCCCTCCCCCAGTCTCCGTCCTCTCTCCACCCACAAAAGGGGTTCCCTACCTTTCGGGGCTTCTTGCTCCCCAAGTTCAGCTCTTCGTGTCGTGTACCTGCTGAGTTCTGTGGTTCAGGTTGTGCAGATTGTTGTGTTAATCTTCCAATCAGTTTTCTAGGTGTGCAGGATGGCTTAGTGTTGGTCTGGCTGTATTTCATAGATGCAAGACACACAAAAAACTTCCATGCTGTTCTGCCATCTTGGCTCCTCCCAACCTTCTGGGCATCGTGAATTATGATGCTGTGAAATATTTGTGTACAAGTTTTTGTGTGGATATGTTTTCACTTCCTTTGTGTATCCAGCCAGGAGTAGAAATGCTAGGTCATATGGTGATTCTGTGTTTAAAAACTATTTTCCAGAATGCACCATCTTCATAATGTTTTATAGGTTTTTTGCACGTAGCATTATAACACAGTCATTTGCGTGTGTCACTAAATTTAATGTGTCACTAAGTTGTCTTTGAAAATGTTATTTATTTTTTTATTAAACATTTTTTAGCTTTATTTATTTATTTTGAGAGAGTGTGAACAGGGAAGGGGCAGAGAGAGAGAGAGAGAGAGAGAGAGAGACCCAAGCAAGCTTCGTGCTGTCAGAGCAGAGCCTGACACAGGGCTCAAACCCCCAAACCATGAGATCATGACCTGAGCCAAAATCAAGAGTCCGATGCTTAACTGAGTGAGCCACCCAGGCACCCCTGAAAACATTATTTTTAATAGCTGACCTATGCTCCATCCTGTGGTTACACAATTAAGTCAACTATTTTCCTACTGCCGAACATCTATTTATTATTATTATTATTATTATTATTATTATTATTATTATTCTAAATACTGATGCATCATGTGTGTCTGTATTCCTTTTATTTTGTTTTATATTTTTAGTAGGCTCTACACCCAATATCGGGCTCAAACTCACAATCCCGAGACAGCCAGGCACCCATCTCTATTCCTTTTAGAGTAAATTCCTGGAAGTAGAGTGTTTGGGTCAAAGGGTATAGATGTAGTTAAGACTCGTAATGCTTGGTGCAACATTATCCTCTAAGAAGGGTTAACAACCTACACCGAACTGTGTGCATGACTCTGTCCTGTCCTTTGCCCATTCTTCTAATCAGAACTTAACAAAAATATGTATTAGTTTTCTGTGCTGCATAGCAAATTACCACAAGTGTATTGCCTTTAAACAACATGAATTTATCATCTCAGCTTCTTTAGAGCTGATGTCTGGTGTCGTGTGGCTGGATTCTCTGTTCAGGTTTTCACCTGGATAAAATCAAGGTGTGAGCTAGGGCTGCCATTCTCATTTGGGGCTTGGGGGTCTTCTTCCAAGCTCACTGCTTGTTAGAATTCATTTCCTTCTCACGCTTTCTATTCATTAAATTACTTTCTTTTTCTTTGAATTAAGAAAGGCACATTGTTATTCACTTTTAGCATCTGCAGGTACAAGTCTGAGAACCAGTGGACTAGATTAGTTTCAAGACCCTTCTAATTACAATGTTTTACCATTTATTATCTATTTATCCATCTTTCTGCGACAAAAACCTAACTATAACTGAACTGATATGACACAGCCTTTCGGGGGTACCCCTCCAATGAACAGTGACAAAGAGATGTTTTTATTTTTCTTTTCTTTCTTGTGTGTGTGTGTTTTACTGTTTTATTTATTTGTTTATTTATTTATTTATTTATTTATGAGAGAGAGAGAGAGAGAGAGAGAGAGAGAGAGAGAGGCAGAAAGAGAGGGAGACACAGAATCTGAACCAAGCTCCAGGCTCTGAGCTGTCAGCACAGAGCCAGATGCGGGGCTCAAACCCACAAATCACAAGATCATGACCTGAGCCGAAGCTGGACGCTTAACCCACTGTGCCACCCAGGCACCCCTGAGATGTTTTTTAATGGAGAATTTATGCTTCTTTTGCTTGTTACTGCGTGTCAGGATGCTTTTTAAAATTTCAAGTGCTACATAAACATTAACTGTTATTATTGTTATTTGTGTGTATAATTGGGGGGAACTTGGTGCAGTCTCTTGGTTTTCTTCTTTTTGAGAATTGTACCTGTTCCTAGAATCAGAAATGTCAATGGCAAAAATGTCAAAAACTGTGATGGCCTTTTTTTGCAAATATGTTCTTTAAAATATTTTTTTTGAGACAAGCGTACCATGATAACCAAGTTTGGGAACCACTGCATCTCATATTTCTACTGTCCTCTGTGTTCCTTTGGAAAGTCATAGTACACATGAACATTCTTTGGGAAAGAAGTTATTTGAATTACTAGACTAAATTTTCCGTGGCCATGGGATGAGCATGCTGTGGGAAATACTGCTTTATGCATCTCTTTCTCTTCATTAGTCAGGTTAAGCAGAGTTTAGTGGGTCATCTAAAAAACTTGGGAGACGACCAGGGGATCTAGAACAGATCCCCTAACTTGTCTAGGAGGCTAGTTCCTCCTTGGTAAAATGAGGATGGGGGAGTAATTACACTTTGGAGTCTCAGTTCTAACATTATGGGATACCATCATTTACTTTATTATAAACGTATAAAGGAAAAACTTCTTATAAACACAGATTTGCCAAAAATAAAATAATAAAACCAAAACCAAAAATTTAAAGTCATCTGTGAATCAGTTGGACCATGGAAATCTTTCCTCATGAATTTTTCGGTAGACCCATAGCATAAACACGTGCACATACCAGCATAGCTGGTATTGATCTGTGTAAATGACAAGGTCAGTATGCTCTCATGTATCAGACCCACAGGGTGGCAATAATATGAAGGGGGAAGGGAGAGAAGTTTGGCTGAACAGACACAGTCGTGGTGGAAAGTGAGAAAATAGATGTGTGGAAAAGAATATGTTGAGAGCCTTGAATGACGTGGGCAGCCTGGGTGCTTCCTGAGTATAGATATAACACCATGAAAGATACAGTTTAGCTGAATTTCTCAGGCTGTGATGCATAGGATAGACCTGAAGAGAGAATTTCTGCAAAGACCAGGACCGAGGCATGGCAGCAACTTGTGGACAGAGATGGGGCTGTTCCAGGTGAGGACTAGAGCAATGTGGAGGAAGAGTTGTTGGAACATGGTGACTCATGAGCTCTGACTCGGGAAAAGGAGGAACCAGTGGTGACTCCAGGGTGGAGATCTCAAAAGAGGAAGTGGTACCATTGGCAGTGACAAGGAAAGTATGCAGAAGTGGTGACTCAGAGGTACAATGGCATTTTTCACTAGATATGTTGAGATCTGGAGGGGTACCAAGGCAGTCCAATGGAGCTGGCCAGTAAGTGGGGCAAGCAAGTGCATTGGGGAGTGTGACAGAAAAAATAACTCTGTTGCTTCCCTTATCAGAAATATTTGTGTTACATGCTAATCTTATTTGCTCAGGTACTATTGCCCTGGGAAGGTACCTTTGTACTCCATTTAACACATCTTCTACATTGGGGGCGAATTTATTACAGTGCTTCAAGACACTGGACATTTATACTGCTTTTCGAGCTCCATTCTATTTCTTTATGCTTTGGTGAAATTAGTAAGTGGTCCCTGTTTCAACTCAAGTATTGGGAATGTTCTTCCTGCTCCTGATGGCTTTTTTTGTTTGTGTCCATCATGGCTTTTGAAGAAGTGCTGCATTTGATTAAATTTGGTATACTGGTAAATTGCATCAAGTTCTATAGTGTTACAGGAAACACATTCTTTGTGTTTTTTTGTTTGCCTTCTTAAAATAAAAGAGCAGCTAGAAACAATATCCATATGGGCACTTCTTTAATGTTCATGACTTTAATGGCATGCGGTATGTAGGTCAAGGGCTCGTGTGGTGCAAGGGACCGTGTGGCTTTGAAATGCAGGCTTACCATATGCCTGGTCTCCATCAAGGTTTTTTGCTTACTTTCAGTTTTCTCAGCTGTGAAATGGAGATAACCATACTATTTCTTTCCTAATGTGGTTGTAAGACTGGAGTGAGTTGATACATATAAAGCTTAGCACAGTGCCTGGCATCTAGTAAGTACTCAATAAATAGGGACTGTCATCATAATCATCATTATAATTATAAACAATAGAACTGTGTGAGGTCTACAGCTGATAGAACTGGTTAGAAAATTTAATTATACAGAAAAGAATAAGGACATATAAAAATAAAGGAGAATATGGGAAATAAGATTAGCTTGCTCTCAGTGTCTGTTTCTTAGTTTTGTGAGCTTGGCAAAACTTTACTTCCCTGTGCCTTGAAGAAATGAGTACTCTTGTGGCTAGCCTTACAAGAAAATTACAAGGATTAGTGCATTTATATTGAACTTCTGGACTCTCTGATTGCAAAGTAGGAAATATCTTTTGCAGCTGTGATACATTAATGTTAGCATGAACCCAGGCGCAATTACTGGACTTAGGGTTTTTTTTTTCCTGCCCTTTTTCAACTTTTATGAACCCTTTCTGTGTTTCTCCGTTGTGAGACTAAGGAACTGGCAGAGAACGTGGTCCAAGGGTTCAGTGAGGAGGAAGCCATGGGACAAGGGCACTGCATGCTGTGCGTGGCCAGTTTCAAGCAAAACTTGTTTTGCTTTTTTCTGGCCTGGGAAAACTTTCCACAAAACGTGTTCCTCTCTCAGACCAGCTGGAGAAACCAGTTGTGTAGGAAGATTGTAATAGGTTGTGGTGAAAATGAAGTTCCTTAATTGGAGATCAGAAGATTAGCTTGAGCAGACAATCTCTAATGGGTAGTTCTCAGGGAGTCCATGGAAATGGAAGAGACCAGAGCAAACCAACAGTGTGTTTCTGTGCATGGGGACTGAAGTGTACTAAGGACCTCTCCCTGAAGTAAGGCACCCAAACAAATGAAAAGCAGTGATTGACATCACACAAAAGAGTAGCTGGATTTCTTATGATTCGCAGTAGTCAAAGAAAAACTGCCTTTTATACTTGTGTGATCAAGAAATTATCCTCCAGAGTATTCTGTCTTTTGTTCAGGCAAGTAAGGAAGTGAAAGTTTAACCAGTAGTATCTCAATCGTAGCACAATAAAAACTCAAGTACAAAAGTTAGTCTTTTTTTTTTTTTTTTTTGCATGCCTCCAGTGATGCCATTTGGAGGCACTGTTCATGTGAGGAGCCAATATAGTGATGGAAAGAAAAGACTCTTGAGCCAGACTGCCTGAGATTGAATCCAGGCTGCACTTCTTCTTGGTGTGTGCCTTCAGGCAAGTTTCTAGACCTCTCTGTGCCTCCATTTCCTCATCTTTAAAATAGTAGAATAGCAGTATCTACCTCAGATTGTAAGAATTGAAAAGAGGTAATAAATGTATAATGTTAAGGACAATACGTGTCATATGGAGTAAGCACTAGGTATGAGTTAGCTATTATTATTTTGATAACTTGGTGGTTAAGAATGTAGGTTCTGAGGGCACCAAGGTGGCTCAGTTGGTTGAGCATCCGACTCTTGATTTCAGCTTGGGTCATGATCCCAAGATTGTGAGATTGAGCTTGGGATTCTTTCTCTCTCCCTCTGCCCCTTTCCCCTACTCTCTCTCGCTCTAAAAACAAAAAAAAAAACAAAACAAAACAAAACAAAAAAAAACAAGTCTGGACTCAGATGGCCTCAGTTTATGTCATCTTGTGAGCTTGACCTTAGATATGTTACCTAACTTCTCATAGTCTTTACATTTGTCAAATTATTATACTAATGGTACCTACTTTATAGGACTGATATAACAACCAAGTTTATAAAGTACTTTGTAATCCAGACCTACTTTATAGTAAACACTCAATAAGTCTTAGCTATTGTAGATTTTTAAAAATCTTTCTTGTCTTCATATTTCAAACACAGTTTTAACCTTCAGGCAGAAAATTGGAAAATCTGAAGGTGACAGCTACAGGGGCTTATCCCCACTTTCCATTGCTGGAAGGGCTTTCCCAGATTTTATGTTGGCCCCTGAGCAGCAGAGTCAATTATTGTCTTTCTGAATTAATTTTCCAGACCACAGTGTTCTATAGCCACTCTTGGCAATACATCAGGTTCCAGGGAAGTATGTGAATCATCACAGGATGCTCGACTCTGTTCTTCTGAACTTCATAAAAACATGTGATTCTATTAGCAGATCTCCTGAGTATCCTTCTTCCCTGATATTCTCACTTCCTTTCATCCTCTGCTTGCTCAGCCCTGGTTCCATACCCACCACTCCATGCCCTCTTCCTCCTGCTGCCTTTGGCTCAGTCCCCAAAACATGCAGCCCTTTCTCACCTGGACTGTATTCCCACCTGTTAACTTCCTTCCACCTTTCTCCTACTCTCTTCAGAACACCTGCTCTCTGGTGAGCAGACCCTGTATCTCTGCCTTACCCACCACTCTCACTTCTATCCTTTCCTTTGTGGCCGTTTCATTCTTAACTGATGAGGTCACATACTCCGCAGTCTTCACTTATGGAAGCCTCACCTTTTTGGTGGGGAAGGAGGAGGACCTGCCTTTCTCACCGCCCCGTACTGGGAGTAGGTCTTGAACTGCCACCTTCTCCCCAGCTCTCACAGGATGCTCATGTCATCTGTCTGGGGTCCCTGCCGCAGTACTGCCACATCTCATTTCACAATCCCAGCCTGAACATCTAGAACAGAGCCTGGTATACAGTAAGCATTCTTCTAATATATGTTGAGTGAACTGAATGAATGAGTGAATGATTCTCCCTAAGGAGTTTTATCAACTGGCACATTTTTTTTTTTTTTTTTTTGCCTATCCTGACCCCATTTACTTATTATTATTTATTCATCCACTCAGTAGATATTTACAGAGATGATGGGGCGCCTGGGTGGCGCAGTCGGTTGAGCGTCCGACTTCAGCCAGGTCACGATCTCGCGGTCCGTGAGTTCGAGCCCCGCGTCAGGCTCTGGGCTGATGGCTCAGAGCCTGGAGCCTGTTTCCGATTCTGTGTCTCCCTCTCTCTCTGCCCCTCCCCCGTTCATGCTCTGTCTCTCTCTGTCCCAAAAATAAATAAACGTTGGAAAAAAAAAAAACTGTTTAAAAGATATTTACAGAGATGCTAAGAGTGGCTCACCAATCAGAGTGTAGTCTTATCCTGAGATATGCATTTAGTGAGAAGAAGAGATATTGCTTAAATTAATTAGACTTGTATAAGCATATGAGGAAAAAGTGCAGGGTTCTATGGGGTCTAACCTCATAGGGAATGGGGTGGTGAGTGAGGACTTCTGTAAGGAAGTGAGGTTCAACTGTGTATGAGGAGGGGGAATAGTAATTAGGTCATGTTGAGTGAGAGAAGGAGGGAAGAGTAAGTAGTATGTGCAAAAGCCTTGAGGCAGCAAGGAAAACAGCACACACTGAGGCACTGAAGGAAGACCAGAGGTGTGGGAGCAGGGGTGAAGTCTGCAGATTGTGAGAGGTGGGCAAGGGCCAAGCCTGGGGTTTCAGCATTCATTTGGATAACCATTCATATTCCTTAACATCGTAGCCATCAGCTTTGTACAAGTGTATCATTGCCCTGCATGTTCCTATACACCATACATTTTTATCCCTATAAAATTTTTTCCCGGGGCGCCTGGGTGGCGCAGTCGGTTAAGCGTCCGACTTCAGCCAGGTCACGATCTCACGGTCTGTGAGTTCGAGCCCCGCGTCGGGCTCTGGGCTGATGGCTCAGAGCCTGGAGCCTGTTTCCGATTCTGTGTCTCCCTCTCTCTCTGCCCCTCCCCCGTTCATGCTCTGTCTCTCTCTGTCCCAAAAATAAATAAACGTTGAAAAAAAAAATTTAAAATTTTTTCCCTTGTCTCCAACCCAGGGTGATCACAATGGACACACTCAGAGAGATTTATCATATTGAGGCAGGCTAGTTGGTTGACTATGAGCATTAAGGCTTGCAATCTGGCAGAGCTGTTTTTGGATCCTGCCAAGCTTCATCACCTATCTGGGTGATCTTGGACAACTTACGGAACCTCTCTGAGCTTAAATTCTCTTATCTGAAAATGAGCATGAAAATAATTACCTTGTGGATTTGGTAAAGATTAAATGAATGCAGGAAATGAACTAAGCACAGAACTTGGGTCATATCAATTATTCATTACATGGCCATGCTTCTTGAAAGTTGAGAAGGCATTGAAAATCCTTATGCTGTAAGATACAGTAACCCAGCCCTTTTTCTGCCTCTTCTTGGCCTTTCTCAGTGGAGTCCTGATCAATAACTGGAGTAAGAGTTCAGTGTTTTTGGTATTTGTTCTGCAACTGCTTTTTTACAGTATGACCTAAAGACTTTTTTTCTCATTTCTTTTTCTGCTCTCAAGGGTGGAGCATCATCTTGTTCACCACCACACTCTCATTAGTGAACCATCCCTAGCATCTCTGTAAATATTTATTGAGCAGATGAATAAATAATGATAAGTAAATGGAGTCAGAGTAGGCAAAACAAACAAACAAACAAAGAAACCAATGTGCCAGTTGATAAAACTCCTTAGGGAGAATCATTCACTCATTCATTCAGTTCACTCAACACATATTAGAAGAATGCCTACTGTGTGCCAGGCTCTGTTCTAGATGTTCAGGCTGGGATTGTGGAAATGAGATGTGGCAGTACTACGGCAGGGACCTCAGACAGATGATATGAGCATCCTGTGAGAGCTGGGAAGAAGGTGGCAGTTCAAGACCTACTCCCAGCATGGGGTGTTGAGAAAGGCAGGTCCCCCTCCTTCCCCACCAAGAAGGTGAGGCTTCCATAAGTGAAGACTGTAGAGTATGTGATGTTGTCAGTTAAGAATGAAACAGCCATAAAGGAAAGGATGGGAGGGACAGTGGTATGTTGATAGCCATGTTTAGCCCTGGCCTCTGATTCTCACTCACTACTCCTTAGGGAAACTGTCTGTTCCTAGATCTTCTACTAGCTTGTCTCTAACTGTCACTCCCCATGTTTATATTTTCCACTCCAGCTGCTCACTCAACCCCTGCCTCTACCTGTCCTGGGTTCTGGACCCTTGTCTGTCCTAGTCATTGAGATCTTGTCTTTGTTTCAACTATCCATTAATCTGGTCTAACATTCTTGGATTGCACTGGAAAGGTGATAGAGTGTATACCTTTCCCTTCTTTTCATCTGCTGGCTCTGGAGCCAAAGCTTGCCTGTGATACCTGCCATCTAGAGAAACTTAACCCGTTTGCCAGTCCTACACCCAGACTCACATCCAGCCTTCTCTTGGCCTTACTCCCTATGAGTAAAACCTTATGTACTGCTGATTTTATTTCTTCCTCAATAAGAGACATGACCTTTGGATTCCCATAACCAATTTTGGTTCAACATAACCTAAAATAGAATTTACCACCATATGCCTCGTTCTTTCTGTACTTTGGTCAGGTTGCAGACATAGAATTTATTGCATCATATTTGCCTGCTCCATTGAATTATGAAATCTCTGAAGACAGCAATTGTCCTTAGTTATCTCTATGTTCCAACATTTAGTTCAGGCTCTGGAAAACAAAAGAAGACCAGAAGACCTTTAATAAATGATTTTTCAAAATTAATTTCAAATTGTCACACTGCCAGAAAAGCTAGGGTCAATGCGCACTATCAGGGAGGAATAGGACCACTGGCTGCTACAGTGCAGCAGGGACTGCAGAACAGTTCCAGAGATGACACTGTCATCTTCAGATTATTTGGGGGAAGTTCCATGGTCAGCTGATAGAGTCAGTGATGCAATGATGTGGCCTCCCTCTCTGCTTGGAGAGGACTTTCTAGATATCAACATGGCACAAAAGTTAGTGTATCGTTGTTCACAACTTTTCTCCCCTCCTCTAGCCTGCTAAAAATAAGTCTGTGCTTGCTTTTTCAATGTTGTGTTTTCTCTCTCTTCCAAAAGAGGTAGTATTCTGGCTGGCTGGGAGAGAAGCTAAGTTCATCTATAGAATAAAGACCACCCAGGGGAAGAAGAAGAACAGAAATCACAGAGATCTGTGTGGAGAGAAAGTGAACTCAAGGGAGGTCATTTTGCAAGAGCTTTGCAGCTGGTAAAAGGTGAAAAGGAATTGGAGAGAAAAGGGAAGGGGTGAATGGGTCCCTCTGGTATTCTTTAAGAAAAGCAGTTAAAAGATTTGACTTGGGGAAAAAAATTTTCCCCTGTATTTTTTATTGCTCTATCTCTTGCATGGTACATGGAAAGTTCTCAATAAATATTTATTGAATTAATTCCTTAAATCCTTAAATTTTGGAACTGTGTCTTCAACAAATGATGGTGCCCAGGCTGTAGGCCCTGCATTCACCCCAATCACAGTAGTGTGGGACTGGAAGCATAGTCCTTTGACATCATGAGTCTTCTATAGTGGGGTGTGACAGAGGAGCAGGGGAACGTATACCAACCCACCCCCAATTTCACAGTGAAATGACCATGCTTTGGTGTGCAATGCTAGTTCAGGACCAAGGACAGCATCTGTTGGATGCTCCCCCTCAGGTTTTCATGCTGCCGCTCCCATGCCTGTGTGTGATTCAACATCCTGGGCCCCTTGTCTTTTCATTACACCTACTCTGTAACCCTCCCAACTGGAATCAATCCAACTTCTGCCTTCTTATTTCTAGACATGGACCACCAAATACTGCCAGAGAGAAATGACAAAACTTAAAACTCATGGTCTCTTGTCTTAGCTTCACCAAGCAGTCTTAAAATGTTATCATCACCCTAACCCATGCCCCACAATGGCTATTACAAACCTCTGTCACTCTAACCCCTCACCTTTGCCTGCCCTTTCAGTCATGGTGTATGATTCTGCCTCCTGCTTCCATAAGATATTGAAGTTACAAGGTAAGAATTTCTTTAACTTTCTTTTTACACTCTGTTTTGTCAGCTCTCAAAAGAAAAGGTGTCTTTTGGCCTTGTCAAAACAAATGCCCCTACCTTTGCTTCTGATTTTTCTCCCCATCCCTCCAGGTTCTCTTGGACCAGATAGCGTTCTGTCAGCTATCCACCCCTCTCCTCTGGATCCTGCCCCAAATACTGGTTAGTGTTCTTAGACAACTGTGAGATTGCATTATAGTCATGTAGATTTGGGTACCCTATTCCAGGCCTGCTGAATCAGAGTCTTGGGTCGGGTTGGGGGCTGGAATCTATATCTGTAACAAATATTCCTGGGTCAGAAGCTCTGCTTTCTTTTATTCTTGTGCCCTCCCCCCAAACCATCCTCCACTCAGAAGCCAGAAGGACCTCTCTGAAGTGCAACTTTGCTCACATAATTCCCTGTGAAAAGCCCTTCAGCATTTTTTTTTTTTTTGCAAGTCAGGGTGAAGGCAGGATGCACATGGCACACTCAAAATGGGCGATTTGAATAGTTTAATGAAGGTGATATTTTAAAGGTGTAGCAGGGAGAGGGACCTAAATGAGGGCTAGTTCAGGACCCCAGGGCCAGCACTAGGGGCCCTGGAAGGGTAAGGGGAGGGAGTGGTTACTTGTTTAGAGAGAGAGAGCTGCCTGACTTGAGCTGCATTTAGTGGAAAGATGCATGCAACTGCAACAGTGACAGGAAAGGAGAGATGAAAATAAATACTCCTCCTTTCTCCTTCCTTCTTCTGAATTCTTGCCAGCACTCTCCATTGGATGAGGGAAAGAGTCAGTGGTGCAGTCTGTATTAGTCAGCCTCCAGGGCATGGAACATGGTGGAGAAGGAAAAAGAGTGGGATTTGGGGAAGTAGGGGAGAGAAGTGGGACGTATAAATAGAAGTTACCTAGCATGTGTTTCTAGCTGGTACTCATAAGATAGGGACCAAACCTTCATGGTGGCACATGTTTCTTCCATCAGGCTGTGCCCTCCTGCCTCCCATCCTCCCCTGAAGTCACTGTAGGTTTCTGGGGTTCTGGAGCAGTGCAGGCTATTCCTTTGCTCATGCCTCTGCTCCTGTTACCTCCTTTGCCTGGAATGCCCATTCTGTTCTTATCCACTTGACAACTGCCAAACTTTCTGCAAAACTAACTCGAATGACAACATCTTTATGAAGTCTTTCTCCAACCTCCTCATCAAGTAGAATTGACCACTTTCCTTCTTGTTTCCATAATACCCCACACTTATTCCATCATCATAATAATAGTTGACATGTTTGGAGTGCTTACTATGTGCTAGGCACTGAGAGGTTTGCATGTGTTAACTAGTTAAATCCTCATAACAGATTTATTACCTTCATTGTACTGATGAGTAAGTAGAGACACAGAGTCATTAAGTAAAATTGCACTGGATCACCTAGCTAATAATTCATGAAGCCAGGATTTGAAGCCAGGCAATCTGGCTCTAACTGTTAATCACTTTGGCACCAGTACCATTTGACTCAATTGGATTAATTTAAGTGTCTGTCTTCCTTTACTAAACTATTAACTCACCAAGGATAGGATGGTGTTTTATTGACTTTTTCCTCCCTACTCCCCTGCCTTCCCCCAGTGCTTAGCACTGAACTTGGCAAATGGGAGTTATTTAATAAATGATGAATGAAACGAATGAGTGAGGGGTGAAGGAAAATGAATCGTTTGCAAACATTCTCTTTTTATGGCTGAAAAGCCTGCAGCTCAGAGAAGCTAAGTAACTCAATGGCAGAGCCTGTGCTATAATGTCACTCCAGTTCTGCTTGGCTATGAAGCCCACGTCCCACCCCCATCATGTCAGGGTGCTTTCAAGAGGAATACAGAACTTTAATATGATACAATTGGCCTCAAACAAAAACATGGCACACCTCCCGGTTCATTTTATGGGAGTAGTGTAACTCTGATAACTCAAAGGAGATTGAGTGCCATTCGAGATCAAGACCTAAAGCAGGAACTCTACTCAGGAATAATATATTAGTGCTGGGGTGGGGGTGAGGGTGGAGGTCTGGGACAAGGAGAGAGTTCTAAGTCAGAATTCAAGGTAATATCCAAAGATACTGCTTTCCTGGTCTTCTGACCCCTTGAAGCCACCTTGGCTGGGGATAGTCTCCTCTGTGGGGCACCACCTGGAGCCTAGTTCCTGGCTCCTCTTTCTTCCCCAACTAGGGGAAGGCGTCCATTACACAATTCCTTCTTCTCCCCCGCCTCCCATCCCACCTCAGTAGTCCATCTCGAGGTGCATATGCACCCTCTTCTTAACCACCTTCCCTCTCTCACTACCTCCCTTTCAGCCCTTGTCTGGTTACATCTTGCTCTTTCTTCACCATTTCATTACTCCCCTTCCTCTCTGCTTGTTATCGCTCTTGGTTTTGCCCTCTCCCCTCTTTCTGTTAACTCTTGTCTTCCTACTTCCGTCCCCTCTTTTACCTCTCTTTCTCTTTCACCCATTTCAGCATGCTCCAGGCACTAATTAGCGGGGTAAGGGTAGGTCTGCCTGGATGTGGCTGTCAGCTCCACCGTGTTCTTACCTCAGGCAAAAGGCTGAATCTCTCCTCTTCAATTTCTTCATCTATAAAATGGGCACAATGGAAGTTACTGAGGGTGAAATATGATACGCCTTCAATGTTTGACGATTGTTACCATTATTATTTGAGTTTAAATTTGAATGTGAATGTTTCTAAATGGAGTGCATCGTGTCTACATTTTACCATCCCTGTTTCCACCATTTCACTTAGGTTACCCACTTCATTTATCTGCTTGGCTCTTGTAGGCATTTGAGTTTGTGATCCATACATATCAAAGCTCAGAAACTACTCAGAACATCTCTATTTATTTCTTTATTCCAAAGTTTCCACTTATTTCTTTATTCTCCAACAAATAAGCCATTTTTTCTCTCAAACATCAATTGTGACATGTGTTGTTATTTTTTTAATGTTTATTTATTTTTGAAAGACAGAGTGCAAGAGGGGCAGGGGCAGAGAGAGAGGGGGACAGAGGATCTGAAGCAGGTTCCACACTGACAGGAGAGAGCCCAATGTGGGGCTCAAGATCACTAACTGCGAGATCATGACCCAAGCTGAAGTTGGATGTTCAACCGACTGAGCCACCCAGGAGCCCCGTATGTTATTTTTCAAATATACATTTACATTCAACCCCTAGAATTACAATAAGAGTTTTCTGTTTTCATTTTCTCCTGTAATGATGAGGGTTAAATTAATGTCACCTGTGGAGGCTTACTGAGCAGAGGGTTGATACCATCTTCCCCTCAGCAACAACTCCTCCTTCCACTCTGGCATCTCCCAGTGCAAAGGTGGTACCAGGAGTTCTTTTTTTTTTTTTTTTTTTTTCTCCTCCCTGCCCCTCACCTGCCCCATGGAGCACCCAGCTCTCCTGGCTCTTGTCTTCATCCTTCCATACCTAGCTTCCCACTCCAAGCTTCGGGCTTTTTCTCAGAGTGTAACCCCTGACCCCAAGCAGCTCATCACAGTTTATCTTTAAATGAACATTCTGGCAAATACATTTTTTCCCATATCATTTACTTAGATTTTTTATAGACTAGCTTAGGATAATCATCAACATTTATATATCTTTTCATAGGTGAACACATTCTGAATTCCAAATAACTGGCTACAAAAAACTTGTAGCTGATATAACTAAAGTCATATGGAGCTCAGTGAGGGTTCCAAATGGTCAGGAATGGCTTCATGGAAATTGGGTCTTGAGTTAAATCTTGAAGGATGTGCAGGAATTCAGAAAGGGCGATGTTCCAGATGAGGAAGTGAAGTTACAGAAGCAGAACTGATATGGGGGAGCAAAGAGAAGTACAAGGGAGCAAGCATGTTGAGAGACTTTTACTAAATAAACAGTTTCAATAAATAGATGCCAGTTGAATGATTTGATTCTCCTCCTTTCAGCTTTCTTTAACTTTTAAGTCAGGAGTGGCAATGCTGGGCACATATGTTGTTACTTACCCACCACACCCAGGGCAGACATTACTAGTTATGGTGAGACTTTTATTTTTTTTTAATTTTTTTGTTTGTTTATTTTTTGGTGACTCTGGACGTGGCCTAAAAATCCTTTATAATGAAACATCCCAACCACTCCTACCAGTTGATTAGAGTTGGTATGTAATATGAAATTCATTTTGCTCTTCATGGCCTGGATTTAGTAAACCTGGTGATTTTTGTCTCTAAATTGAAATGTATTATGACTAACTTTATTGAAAACTCTAAATATGCATTATAACAACATTAATATAATTGTTCAAATACATTAGGATACTATTTTGTATCCTAATACAAATTGTATTTGTATCATACATTTGTATTTGTATTTGTATTTGTATTCTAATATTGGCTGGGATATAAATTTTGTAGTGATACCCTGAAGCTCTTTTTTTTTAATGTTTATTTATTTATTGAGAGAGAGAGAAAGTGTGAACATGAGCAGGAGAGGGGCAGAGAGAGAGGGAGAAAGATAATCCCAAGCAGGCTCTGCCTTATCAGCATGGAGCCCGATATGGAGCTTGACCCCACAAACTGAGATTATGACCTGAGCCAAAATCAAGAGTCAGACGCTTAACCAACTGAGCCACCTAGGCGCCCCTACTGAAAACCTTTTAACGGATGCTTGAATCCATTTGCTTTTAGAAGTGACATAAGTCCTGTTACTGCTGTTAATAGTTACTTTTCCTCAATTTCAGTTTTGCATTGACCCATTTCCCAGAACTTGGCATTGATTCTTTTAAGAATAATTTTTATAATACCAAGTGGAACATCTATATTCATAAGTTCTACTCCTGTCTTCTCAAACAGATAATTTATGGCCAGACAACACAGGTTTGGAATACACATAATGTATTCCAAAAAGACGGTAGGATTTTAAGTGTCTGGGCTTTGGTGGATTCCCCTTCATTGCTTCCCTTCTTCTCTTTCCCCTGGCATTTAATTCTTATCTTTCAAGAACTGGCTCAACAATTACCTTTCCTGTGAGATCTTTCCTGAATCTCCACATCCTCCATCAGAATTAGTGTCTCTCTCTTCTCTGCTCCATAGCACTTGGCTTTTGCTCCTTTAGCAGAATGTCTAGTTAGCCGGGGACATGCCCACCTCTCCAACTGGGCTGGAAGCAGCCATGTGCTTTACCTTTCCTCCCCATCACCCAACACAGTGTAGGGACCATATCCATCCTTTATTTTTGGTTACAGTAATAATCATTTAAAAATACTAGGCTACTAGAATTTTCATTTTGTTTCAGTGCATCAGTGTGTATGCCATTTTACCTGAGAAAGCAAAATTGGTGTAAAATTAGGTAACAAATCCATATATGTGGACTTTGAGAGTCATTCCTCTTGGAAGACTAGTTTTCCTGCAGACTAATTTTGTACAATAAAAGTGCCATGTGGTGTGAGCACTTGTGTTGGTGTCTGTCTCAAGCTGAGCCTACCTTCGTTTGAGTGAAGGGAAAGTATTTGGATCATATGACTGGAAACACACGTGTCATGAGACAAAAATGCGGGCATTTCTATCAGGACAACAGATGATATCTTCTTCCTGAGTACAATGGGAAAAGCTGGGAGTCTGGGGAGGCCTGCATCATGACCTGCATGAGGGAATGACGTTCAGAATGTGTCTCGATGTTCCAACTTCCCTTCCTCTGGAGCATCACCCTTTGCCTCAGTTTTCCATATGGGAAATGGGTGGAAGTCAGTGGAATTATTGTGTAATAAAAATAGCTAGTGCTTGTTTCCTGTGGGTCAAGTACTGTGCTGAACACATGAGCTCATGAGCTTATAGGGCTAACAACAAAACAGCCCTATAAAGTGTAACATTAGTATTCTCCCTTCACAGGAGAGAAAATGGCAGCTTGGTGGTTAAATGACTTGCTCAAAGTCAACTGCAAGAAAATGGGAACGTCTGGGGCTCAAATCCAGGTCTTTCCAACTGTAAAGCCTATCTTTTTACCCCCATGCTAACCTGCCTCTGTGGGAAACCTGAGGAGTTTCATAAAAGTGCTGTACATAGAATGGGTCAGGGAATCCTAATTAGGGTGTTCGGGGGAAGGTAATGAAGATAACATTACATATTTTCTTGAGAGAGCTCCCAGCTGTTACGAAACTGTGCAGTACTGGATTTGATCAATCACGCGATCTTTTGAACCCAGTTAAGCTGATATTACTGTCAGGTGATTTCTGAGACTTTGGTCCATTGCAGTAGGAGTTCAGAGGATTCCTTGTTGGGACTGGAGGGGGTCGGTGGGAATTGTGTGTGGCTTGTGCTCCCTCTCCTCAACTGTGCCTTGTTGTCTTTTTTCCTACCAGTAGGTGGAAATAGAACTGAATCTTCCAGCCCTTGCTCTTTCAGCTGAGCCCCGGCAGGATTCCTTTAATTTCTGCCTCAAAAGAACATGAGCGAAAAAAATGCCCTCAGGAGAGGTTCGGAGCGTGCAGTTAGGGAGGAGAGGTTCGGAGTGTGCAGTTAGGGGGTTGTTGTTCTGCAGTCAGACTGGAGTACTTCCAGTGTGATGGTCAGATAATGGGTTTAGCCTCATACAAGGCCAGGGTGCTGGAAGCAGCTGCTGGCAATCTCGGGTGTCCTGTGAGCCCTGCTGGACACCCACCTCGAGTGGGGTTTTTTCCCTGTCCCGACCGCATGTCATTTTCCAAGACTTTTAGTCCCAGTTTTAAACCTTTGTACTTGCTCTCAACTTGTATATCATAGTCTTTTTTTTTTCTTCAGAAACCACATTTCTGAAATTGAAGCAGTGCATAAACGGATGAATAAAAGGGGAAAGTCTCCCACTTGTGGTCCCCCCGCCCACTTCCTCAAGGTATTCGGTAACAGTTTGTGGCATAGCTCTCCAGACACTTTTCTACATATCTACAATTATAGATTTCCATTTAAATAAAATTAGAATCATGCAATAAGCATTATTCTGCATCTTGCTTTTGCCACTTGTCAGTGGTTTAGGGCTGCCCTTGTATGTGATCATCTCTAGAACTGTGGTTCTCAAGTGGGGCAATTTTGCCCTCCCCCACCACACACACCATACACACTTGGCAATGACTGGAGGCATTTTTGGTTGTCACAACCAAGGATAGAGGGCAGTGTTACTGGCATCTAGTGGGCAGAGCACAGAGATACTGCTTAACATCCTACAATGCAAAAGACAGCCCCCCATGGAATGATCTGGCCCCCAATGTCAATAGTGCTGAGGTCGAGAAGGCCTTCTCCAGCGAGCCTCATTCTCTGTAGTGGGTGCACAGTATTCTACAGGAGTTCCCATTCTGTAGCAATCCGTCTTCCTACAAGCAGTCATGTAAGGCTGTTTCCAACACTTTGCTGTTAAAAGCAATGTTGCGGTGAATGTTGTTTTACATCTTTATGTACTGTGAGATTTTATTTCTGCAAGATAAAGACACAAAAGTAAAATGTCTGAGTGTAGGAACTTTATTTTAAAAGTAAAAGAACTAAAAACAAAGAGTTGTGTTTTCAGTTCCTAGCAAGTTCATGTGGTGGCAAAACCTGACTCGAACTGGCATGAGGCTAGTTACAGTCTTTATTTATTCCATTTAATGTGAAGAATATATAGACGTTTTGTGATTGTGGAATGCCTCCTCTGTCTCTGATTGGGGATGTTACATAATATATAGCATAAGTACCTCATTAATTTTTTTTAATCTTAAAAAACTGAATTCCAAAGTTTAAAAGGCTTTTTGATATTGTCATGATGTGCTGCATTTTAGTCCCTGTACTCCTCATGCCCATATAGTCCATACATCCTCATGAGCAGATAGTGTTGACTTTGATGATTTTGTATTCAGCATTTAAAACCCCTTTTAAATTGGTAATTTGGTCCTATAAAGAAGAGCTGCGTGTCTCCAGGTCATAATTACTGCCAGTGCCTTGTGGTTTTCCACCCAAATTAGCCCATCAGAAAACATCAAACATGACCTTAAAAAGCACCTTTTGCCTTGATATTTATGAATATCACTTAAAATGTTAGCAATAGCTATAGCAATTGCTTACTGTGCTTCATGCTTAAAAAACATTACCAAGTCTGACTTTTACAGCAGTGTCCCTAAGTCATGTGTTTTTAGCTTCCTTTATACTTGAGGGAATGGACTTCAGCAGTTGATGGCTTGGGCAAAGTAACATATCTGGAAAGAACCCAGACCCAAAGCCTGAAGTGGTATATGCCACATCCCTCCCCAGGCTTAGTCCAATTCACTTTCCCCTGTGTGGACAGTGTTACAATATTTCTACATTGGTGGCCATTAACATCTGAGAAAAAAAAATAGTCTCAAGTTGCTTTTTCTTTCAAGGGGTTGCACTTGGACTTGAGGACAAATAGGTGAATGTCACTCGAGTTAAGTGGGTATTTTCATCACAATGTTAAGAGAAAGTCGTTGGAGCAAATCTGAGGCCACAGGCTCTCCCACCAAAAGACTCCAGCACCGAGCGTTGTTTGAAATGAGAAAATGTTAATGTCTTCCCTGGAGCCTGGATTTGATATGATATTAGGGGAAAGCTTTCACTTATATTTATTTCTCTTGGTTTAATCCCAAAAAGATGTCAGTTTCCATTATGAAAATTGCAGGTGTAAAAAATATTATCTTTTGTTCTTTATAGCAGGCCAATCCAAGAACCCTCAGGAGAAATTCCTGCCCCAAGCCAGTTGGAATTTCTGATTCTTGAATTTTTCATGAGTGACCAGCTTAGGCTGAAGTAGTGTCCAAGAAGTATGCTCCTAGGTTGGTGTATTTTTTTTTTAACTGCCGCTGACATAATCCACTTTGCTGCCTTCTGTCTCTAGGAGTTTCTCCAAAAATCGATGTGCAAGGAACTTTCCCATTCCTTAGCAGATCTCCACCTCTCAGTGCACCTTTCCCATGGTGCACTCTGCAGTTCAACCTACTGACTTGTCTTAAAGTTTCAAGTGTATAACTGATTTTGTGAAAGGGGATATCCCAGTACGAACTGCATACAGATCAGTTAAGTACTCCTGTTAATCCTTTTCCTGCCCAGTTTGATTATTGCTTTTAGGTGTCTTTCAACTTTTACCCATGGTCCTTCACCCTGGGTGGGTTCTCTCTGGTTCTTTGATCTTTGAGAAAGACAGAGATGGACTCTCGTCAATCTCTCCACACAGCGCTTTTCCTCACAGCACCCCAGTAACTTTCATAGAGGTTTCTGTAGTTCGGCGCTAACACCTCACAGTTCTAGACTCCTTTCTGCCTCAGGGCCTTTGCACATGATGGTTTCTCTGCCTGGGACACATAATTCTACCTACCACCTCTTTGTACCTGGTTGTTAACTTCAGTTCACATGCTCAGAGAAGACTTTCTGAAACCATACCCCTTCCCCTTGCCAAGACCAGCCATTAGTTTGATTATTTCATATGTCTGTATCTACCCTAAGGCTGGACATGGTGTTAGACCAGAGACCAAGTAAAATACTCTAGTGCATTAAATATTTGTGCAGTGAGTAGACAAGCACAGCCTGTACTTCTCTGTGTTTCCAGAGTAGTTCCTCTGATTTTAGACTTTATTTTCTAGACCATCATTTTCTCTAAAATGTGCATCTCTCTTCGTATCACTGACCTGTCCTTTCTGCTGAACCCCCGCCCCCCAACCCCCACCAGCCTTTGCACTGTCCCTTTCCAGGACATTCTGGTTCCCATTCTGGGTCTAGTCAGCATGCTCAAAAGCTATCTTATTTAGGAATTGTTCTATTATGTTATTCCTCCTCAATATCCACAGGATTGTTTTAGACATAGTTTGTTTGCTTGTGTTTATTTTTTACGATTATTTCAAGCATATAGGAAAGCACAGAGAAGCTTAGAGCAAATGGCCATGCACCCACTGCCCAGAGTTGCAAGTCCCAACATTTGTCATGTTTGCCTCAGATATTTTAAAGAAATGAAATGTTAAAGAGACCATTGTAGGCCTCATTCCCTATCCTCTCTTCCTTCCTAAGAGATAGCCATGATAGGGACAATTGTCAAACTAGTCATTGGAAAATCTGTAAGTGGAAGAAAATGGAAAACTACATTTTGGCTAGCCTTATGGATGGGAAATATTATCACACTCTTGTTTTCATTTATATTTCCCTGATTACTGGTAAGGTTTATTAGCTACTTGGGCTGCTTCTGTGAATTGCCTATTTATATCTTTTACCATTTATGTGTTTGGTTGTCTTTTTCTCATTGGTTTGTAAAGGTCCCTGTGTAGTTGGATTATTCCTTTGCTTTATATGTGTTGCAATACCTTCTTCTGGTCAATAACTTTGTTATCTTTTGTCTCTGTTCAAATTATCATGTGTTGTATTGAAATTTTAGATTTGCATGAAATCCAATTAACATTTTCCTTTTTGATTTGTTTTTTTTTTCATGTTTTTATTATATTCCCTGACCTTTGATTGTAAAGATATTCTTCTCAAAATGTTTTAAATGTTTTGTTTTTCACATGTTGAGCTTTCATTCATCTAGAATTTATTTTTGTAATTAGGTAGAAATCTAACTGATTTTTACCAAGCTGCCACATGCAGTTGGGTGTATTTCTTCCTTTGCCATCTTTATACTTCCTGTTTGTTTTTCTTGTCTTATTGCACTGCCTAGTACTTTCAGTGCAGAATTATATTGATGTGTCCTTAGCCCTATGCTAAATTTCATTACACTCGCTGTCAATAATATAGGTGTTATCTCAACTTTATAGATGAAGTAACAGAGACTTGGAGAGGATAAGTAACTTTCCCAGAATCACACAGCTAGTAAGTAACAGAGTCAGTATTCAAGTCCAAGTCTGAATGACCATAATGTTGAACTGCTTATACTGCCTCTTGTCACAGATGACTTGGGGAAAAGATATTCCTTCTACCTTTCCTGCTCTTGGCCAGATCTCTATGTATAATGAGGAAAGGAAATTTTATTGAAGTCATGCCAGAAAAGCACTTCCAGTGTGTCTGAACAAAACCAATAGACTTTGTTTAATTTAGACCTGCCAAAAGCAGATTAAAGAACCTTGTAAGAATGAAACAGGTCTTATTCCAGATGGGATCAGCATTTATTCAGGTAAAAAAAATCACATCTTGGTGGAACTTCAGAAAGGAGAAGTAGATCTTCAGAGTAAGTTGACATTCTCAGGAATATTAACAAGTAACTGGAATTTCCTTTCTTCCTTTCTCCCTTCCTTCCTCTTTTCTCCCTTTCTTCTTTCCTTTCTCCCTTCCTTCCTCCTTTCTCCCTTCCTTCCTTCCTTTCTTCCTTTCTCCCTTCCTTCCTCCTTTTGTTCCCTCCCGCCTCAGCCTCTATCCATAAAAGATCTGAAGCACCTTGCACATACCTGCTCAAAACAGATAAAATAATAAGATGCAAAAAAACCCAGGAAAAATGGGAAAATAAATGTGGCAAAATAATATTTGATTCTTGCCTTAGTGTCATTTGCTAGAGTTTGGCCACAACATAGCCCTAAGCATCTTAGCAGGTGAAGCAAAGAAAACCTGTTCAGCCACATGATTCACATTGAGAATGGGATCAAAATACAATCATTGCTAAGGGGATATATACGTGTCCTAATTCTGCCATGACCATCATACAGGGACCCTGTGTGATGATGTGGGCCAGCATCTTCTTGGTAATGGGGAAGTACTCTTCACCTGCACCCAGTTCCCCTATTCAACCCCAAGTTCTTGAGGGGGCAGGCACTATATCTATTTTATTCTTCATTATATACCAGAGCCCAACACAGTGCCTGGAACATATAGATGCTCAGGATATATTTTTTGAATGAATGAATATTATTTGTAATATCCATCAATAAGAGCCAATGGCAGGATACAAGATTAATATTCAGAAATCAATTATATTCTTTTTACTAGCAATGAACAATTACAAAATAAAAATAAGAAAACCATTCCATTTATAATATCATCAAAAAGAATAAAATACTTAGGAACAAATATAACAGGAGAGATGCAAGACTTATACGCTGAAAACTACATAGCATCATTTAAAAGCCAATGGCAAGATTTCACTAAAAAAAAAAAAAAAAAAAAAAGGCCAATTAGAGCAAATTTATCAAAAGAAATTTTACATGAAGTAAAAATCTTGGTATTTTAGGTATGTGGCTTTCCAATGATTTTATCTGATCAAAGACTATAATTTAAAATTTTAGTATGAATAGATAGGCCAAACATACTTCTGACAATTCTTTCTGATCAGTACCTTGTTGCATGCAAACTCCTGGTGAGAAGGAACAGCAGAGGCTTGGGGTTTACGTTCTTGGTCAGGAATCTGAAGGGTAAATATTACATGTTGCCAATAAAGGCTATTGCTAGAAACTTAGATGAACCTATAATACACCATAATTGCTTTGTGAGTTGGAAAAGTGTATATTAGATAAAACAAAGTCGGGATATATGTGGAAAATGGGAAGGTGCCCCAAATGTTTAGAGCATCTAATTCATACTGAGGACCTTTGTGTTAATTACTGACTTCCCCATTAATCTGTATTCTGACACCTGCCTTAAAAACATGACTGCTTTCATGAGCCCATTGTTTTCGAGCCCACGATATGCACCCACCACTTTCTCAACTTCACTGACGTTACCTCACGTAATGCCCACAGCTCTAGGAAAGAGATCCTGTGGTTACTACCTTCTTTTACAGAAGAGGAAATTGGGACCTAGAGAAGTTAAGCCACTTGTTCAGGGTCACACATGAGAAGTGACAGTGTCAGAAACCACAGCCTGTGTCCCCAACCACCTTGCATATTGCCCCTACTTATGAATAGCAGACACCAGTCTCCTGTGATTGGCCAGAAGTGATTTTCCCTGTTAGATGGGACGTGTTGGATGTACTCTGGGGGCCTTGTTTTGATTTTGTCCTCAGGACACCACAGTTAAAGAACTGCCCCGATTTTAAGATCATCTCTCCAGAGAGTCTCCCAGAACGTTAGGATAATGAACTACAGTCTGTATGACAATTGCCAAGTGCTGGACTCAAATTCTGTTGCTGAAGCAGAGGCCTTGACACAAGCATGGTTGACAGACTTAGTTCCTGCCTCGCAAGGATTCTCGTTCTGTAAAGGTAACAGAATTTGTGATTAAGATCTTGGGCTCTGGAGTCAACCGATACAGTTCAAATCTTGGTTGAATAATGGAACGAACCTTCCTTATAGTGGTGTTGGAAGGAACAACTAGGCCTACCGTTTAGGGCACTTAGCACACCGGAGGGGCACTTAGAAAGCTTTTAAGAATGATAGCTGCTGAAACAGCCTTTTAAAACTAGACATCAGGGTAAGGAGTGCATCTTGACAACAGGCAGACACAGCCAACAGTTTACAGCTGACAGCAGTTTTGTACTGTAGACTCCTAAAGCCACTTGGACACTCGCCAGCCTGGACTTTGAAAATTTAAACATTTTCAAAATTATTTTTAACCAAACTGAAAGAAAAGGGATTCCCACAGTGTGAAGGAGACTGCCGTGGCTTTGCCATTTCCCACGGGGAAAGGGACCAAGGGACGCTTCTTTTTGTTGGTGGAAGAAACGAGGGAGAGGGCAAGGGCCCAGAGTGGGGACAAGCACAGAGTCGTCCGGTCCTCAGCCAGCTGCCCCTTGAGCTCCTGACACTCTTTCCACTTCTATAAAACCAGGGGGCTTGACCGCAGGCCCTTCTGGTGCTGACATTCCGTGAAACCATAAACGCCTCCCTCGACCTGCAGTTTAACGTGAGCCCTCAGCTTTTATGGAGGAGCCGTGCAAGTCCGGGCCCTCGGAAAGATGTCTCTGTATCTTTTATGCACGTCCCGGGGAAGGCATCATCCGTTATATTACCCGGTACCCTGTACCTCAGCTAATAAATTCCTCTCGAAATTTGGAGCCAGGAAAAAGTTTGTCTCTCGGCTTGAACCCTTAGTGTTTTGTTTTGTTTTGTTTTGTTTTGTGTTTTGGATTGGATGACATCTGTGCTACCCCCTCCGTGTGTTTCTCTTGTTACCCTCTTTGCCAAGAAGCTCAAGAGCTAAATACAGTGGTTAACAACAGTGGCTTCCCTCAGACAACTCAGGGCTCTAAATCCTTTTCAGAGCTGAATATTGTTGTTTGATTTTACGTGCTGCAATATAGAAACCACACAAAATCCTTTTGCGGCCCGAAACAGGGCATAAATCATTCATGCAGAACGACATAGTAAATGGATGCAGAAATCTGTGAATGTACCTCCCCACTGTCAGTGGCTCCTATTGTCCCACTCTCTTTCCCCACTTCCAGCAAGTCTGAAACAACAGTAACAACCAGTATGAGAGGGACCCACTCTGGACCTGGCACTAAAGTCCTTTATATGCATTTTCTCATTCAACAACCTTGTGTTTGCGGGTACTGTTACTTTCTTTATTTAAAAGTGAGGAGGGCGCCTGGGTGGCTCAGTCGGTTAAGTGCCTTTTAGGGTGGGTCATGATCTTGAGGTTCATGGATCCAAACCCCACGTCAGGCTCTGTGCTAACAGCCTAGAGTCTGCTTCCGATTCTGTGCACCGCCCCCCTCTGCCCCTCCCCTGCTCACACTCTGTCTCTCTCTTTCAAAAATAAACATTAAAAAAAATGTTTTTTAATAAAAAAAATGTGAGGAAAGTGAGACACCAAAAAGTTAAGTAGCTGGACAAGGTCTCACAGCTAGTGAGAGACCACCCCTTTCTTTCACTGGTGGTGGACAGGCCATCCAAGGGAGTCACATTAGACCCAAAGAATTCCTTTGGCATGGAGGGTCCTAGCGACAGAGAGGCTTTGACCCATCTGGTTTTGACTTGTTTATGTGGATAATTAGTAAGCCAACCACAAACAAACAAAAACCAGGAGCAAACACAGACGAGAAGGGGAGAATTGAGGCACACAGAAGACTGGAGAAACCCCTGGGTTCAGACTGTCCTGAGATCTATTCTGAACTCCCATTGAGCCTATTTGTATGGGAAACCCTGCAGAGTCTCAGAGGTGTCAACTCATTTTTCTTTGAAATGTGTATGGAGTCAGGCTGTGGTCGGGGGATGGTTCCTGATCAGCCCTCATTCCCCAGAGTTGGATGTACTAGGAGTGCAGCTTGGCTGCGGGGCACAACGGTGCCCTTCCCACCCCTAACTGGTGGTGGGAGCATTCCCCAGTGTTGCCCGACTTTTAGAGCCAGCACTAGTGGAAGAAACTGTCAGCCCACTTGGCTACAAGCCCTCAGCTGAACCTGCGTGGTGGCATCTTTAGTGTCTGTGCTGGCTTCTCTTCCCACTGAGTACAAGAACAGCCATGAGTAGTGACAGGATGGGAAGTAGTGATGGCCAGGCTGACCCCCCAGGGCCTGGCTCGGTAGACGGACTGGGGAAGTAAAGCCTTACTTTAGCCATTGGACTCAGCTGGGAATGTGTCCACAGTCAGTATGCAGATGTCTTAAGTGTGGCCAAATAATTAAGACAACTTTTAACATTTCATATTCAAAAGTATCTCACATTCAGTCAACAAATATTTATCGAGCATCCCTCTATGCTGAGCATCGTTCCAGATGCCGGGGACGCAGCAGCAAGCAAGCCGATCTGGGCCTGCTGATAGGGAGCTCGCCACAAATGATCCTGCAGGCCCCTGCCTCTGGTGTGGTCAAGTGCTGTGCTCGAGGAGCCTGGTCTTTTGGAATCGCTTTGGTTGGCTCTGCCTCGAATCTGGAGATGGTATCGTTGCTCGAAACATTTTTGGAGCTACCCTTCAGGAATTGCCTTCAGATCTAGTCTGGGCCACACAGGAAAATCCATCTCACTATTTTATAGCCACACCTAGCTTGTGACCAAAAATGGAATTGCCCAGCTTGATGACCCACTTTATTCCCCAGACTTGGCTCTGATGGACTTGCCTGTGAGTGAGCCAAAATTACGTCCACCCTCTAAGGATGCATATTTACCATCACTGAGCATATTAGCAGTAATCTGGATAATTTCGAAATAATTTCTCACTTGCCCAAACTCCCATCACCGTTGGTGGCCCTGTTGTAACACTTCGCCCAGGCTCCCTCGTGATAGAATGACCTCCTTGTGCCTCCACTTCCCCTACCAGGTAGGGAGCCTTTGGAAAACAGGACCATGTATTTATACCCTCTGCAGTGCCCAACATGAAACAGATGTTTAAAAATGTATATTTACCAAGATGGAATGTTTAGGTTCTGAAGGAAGTTTCCAAAGAGGTGTTCCAAAATTGCTCTGAGTGACAAAAGTGACATTGGAAGAATGGACAGTTCAGGGTAGTATATTCAGGCTCTGGAATCTGTCAGGCCTGGCTCCAATCCCTACTTGCTCCCTTAACCAGCTGTGTGGCTGGCCCCACAACTCATTCATTCCCTCTGAGCCTTCATTTCCACGTCTGTGGAATAGGGACGGTAATACTGCCTACCGGGCTTTTGTAAGGCAAGTGAGCATATTCATGTAATGCCCTAAACAAAGTGCCTATTGCATAGTACACTAATCAATAAATGGGAGTGATTCTATTATCATTATCATTACTATGGTGAGGATGGTGAGGATGGTGGTGGTAGTGAAGCTGGCAGGAGCTACAGACTGGTGGTTAAGGAGCACACCAGGCAGATCAGGTACCGCTGCTTACCTGCTCACCACAATAACACCCCTCTGTGCTTCGGTCTCTTCGTCTATAGAATGGAAACAATAAAAGTATCTACCTTGCAGGGCTGTTGTGAGGGTTCAGTGAGATGTGCATGTAAAGTGTTGGCACAGTGCCTAGCGTATGGTTAATACTTCGTAAAGTTTCACATTGTGATCAATAACATGTCCAAAAACAAGGTCTACCTCTGGCATCCCCACCCATCCCAAGCCAGCCTCTGAGCAGTTATGAAACCTTAGCTAATCTCTCTCCCAGGCAGGTGCTGTTGACAAACCCTTCCCCCCTGCCAATTCCCTGCTCATCCAGCAGTAATGTGGCCTCTCATATCTTCTCATCCCACCGGATTCAGGGACCATAAGATTCTGAAGTAATCAATAGCAGTTGCCCATCAGGAACCATGTTGGTGGAACCCCTGAGCTTTCTTGTTCATCAAAAGTTCTAGGGGGAAAAATGGATTTCTGGCTTAGAGAAACACTGCTTTTTCTGGGAGTTACCTTTACTTTGAAGGCATTTGCAGCTTTGGGAAGCTCTCGTATCCTGCAGCATGGGAGGCTCCCATATCCCTGGACTGGTACCTTCCACTATTATCCCCTGGATACTAGGTTTTTTTTGCACACAAACTCACTTTGGGTTCTGTTTGCTACCTTTTATTCTCTTGAGTAAAACTGTGGGTAACTGAGAAGCTCTGAATTTCTATTTGGAAAATACAGTGCTCTTGATGAGACCAGAACAATTCAAATAACTCTACATGTACAGAGGCCAGATTAATAAAAACCCAAAGGTGAATCCTTTTCTTCCCTTCATCTAGAAGAGTTGTATTTCACAGAGGTTCTTACAATGCCCTGACTCTGGATCAGGGCCCTCCCCTGATTCTGGATATTACATCATTTCATTTTGGCTAATGTAAACATTCATCACCCTGTGTGTTGCAGGATTTTTCAGAACGGTTTGAGATTGGGCTTCATTCGGTGGGTCGTTGCAGTGATTAATGGTTTCAGAAGGAAGTGCAGCAGGAAGAGGCTTTGCAGGAATGGAAGAGGTGAGGCAGCTTCATGTGAGATTCTGCAAAGGGATTAAGATTTGGCACCGACTTGGTTTCTGTGCAGCCTCTTAGGCAGAGAGCCTGGGGAGAGGGAAGCGGGCTGTCAGCTGGGGCTTTGCACACTCTCAGCCCGCCTCGAGGGTTGGTTGGCTTTTCCCTCTCTCTGCAGCACACAATTTTACCTTATTAAAGGATGGATGTGGATGCTGGAGGCTTAAGGAAGACCAGGTAAGGGCTCCTGTTGTCCACAAATTCCCTGATGTCCTTAATGCATGGAATCCTGGGGACTGTTCCTTTACTCACACACTGTGCAGTGTTAGCTCAAACACAGTTCCTGTGAGACATTTCACAGAGAGGATCAGGGAAGTTTCTTTCCTAGTTAAGAAAAATTTTTAAATGTTTTAGCCCAAAATATTTAACTACAGAGATGCAAATTTTTTTCTTTGCTATCACAGCTTTAAGATTACTTCTTTGCATTTTAATTTACAAGACTTTGAAAAGAATCCTGATGGTTTATTAGATGTTTGTTTTTCTTTTATAATGACCTGTGGTATGTTATATATCAGTATGTAGTTTAATGAAAACGAATAATTCATTATCTTCTTTGAATACGTTGATCTATTTTTTCCAGATTTGTTTTTCTCTTTTTTAATCTTTTGGCATTTGTGCATATGATACTGGTAAGGAATATCCTTAAGTACAGCCAGTTTTTAAGAGGAAAAAGTATATACTTAGGAGTTCAATTTCATCATATTTGATAGGATCCCTATTTGAAATGAGCTACATGGTTTTTGATGCCTCGGGTATACTTTATTAAAAAAATATTTTTTTCAGTATAAATGTCCATAGCTTGTGGGGAAGGTGATGCAGCTTATCTGTAGGGTTAAGCTATTTATTTGCAAGCATTAAAAGCATGTTAGACCTTTGATAAGATTAGCTCAAGAAGAGATCATTGGAAGAGAAGTTTTCTGCTCACCACCAACTCAATTCCAAGTTCTGTTCCTTTTCTTAAAAAAAAAAAAAAAAAAATCTGGAGTTAAAAATAACCCAGAATAAAACTTGAAAACTGTTTTGTTTCTCTGTATTTGGCTAACTTCATTGCAAAGTACTATGTTTAAGGAATTCAAGCTATGAAGACTGCTCTTGCAATAGTTTGCACAATTCTATCTATGAGTTTCTATAACCCTTTACAAGAGTGTGTGATGTTTTGTGAGTATGAGGATTAAACTCTTCAGTGAGTCTTCGTTCCTTCTACAACCCTAGGGGATGGATAACAACTCTAAGAAAACAACATGAAAAATCGTGTCCATTTCCTGACACAAGCTCAGTTTTCCAGTGTCCATTGTAGTGTGGAGTTGCCAAAGTGAGCAGAGGGGGGCATTTGGCACCCCTCATTGCAGGGAGGGTGTGGGATGTCTGGTAGGAATGAGTGCCTGGGACTGTTGTGGCTGACTGGCACAAAGATTCGTGATCCCTATTATTTATGGAAAGTAAAATGTTTTTGTTAAACATAGGGGATGCTGACCCTACACCTTTGTTAGGGTGAAAGGGGGTCTGTGCATCTAGTTGTTCGTACTGTTTTTGTTTGATGAGCCCTTTAGTTCATGTAGTTTCCTGGTTTTTCCTTTGGAAACAGACTAGCATGGCAGTAGAGTCTCTAGCATTGTGTATTACTGTAACTCAGCCTTTTAGCCGTTTTCTTGTAGTGGGACGACTAAAAATAAGGCAGTCTCAAGGCCCAATTTGAAAAGGTGTGAAAGCAGCTGTCATCTTTAGGGAGGGAGAATCATGCCAAGGGTTAAAACCTGCATGCAGACTCTTAATTGTGCTGTGCACATTCTCTTCCGATTATTGAAGAATCTAGGCAAGTTATCATTACAAATGCTTTCCATAATTGAGCTTAAAAAAATGTGCTGTATAGTGTGGAAATGGTATGTTGTCCTGGCTTTCCTCATTGTCACATTGATATCTTCTGAAGGGACATCCTTAGTTCCTCTAATATTTTTAGAAATACCAAACAAAATATGTTAACAAAATACCATCTTGCCAATGTATTACCTTATCTTCATTCTGTCTTCTTCCTCCTTACCTGTCATTTAGGAGACAGGGGAAATTGCTCAGGTAATCAGTTGAGGGATGATTATCAGGAACACCCTAGAGTAGCTGCTATGAGTTATCCTTTCCTTTGTAATGTGCTCTTGATAGAAGTTTGATTTCTTTGTTTGCCGTTTTTAATTCTATTGAAATAGAATTTCATGTGGCTGAAAAAAATTTTAAGTACAAAAAGGTAAATAATGAAAAGCTTCCTCCATGAATTCCAGATACCCAGTTTCTCCCCTGGGTAGTGTCTGAGAGAATTTTGAAAAGGAGTAAATGACACTTTAGACCCGTGTTTCTCAAACTTTAGTAGACCTTAGCAACATCTGCAGAGTTGGTGAAAACACAGCTTGCTGGGCCCCCCAGAGATTCTGACTCTAGGAGACTGGGATTGGACCCCAGAAATTGCATTTCCAGCAGTTTCCCAGGTGCTGATGCTGCCAGTTGGGGGCCACACTTTGAACAGGGCCACTTAAAGTGAAGGCCTCCTTTTTCTGCATCCATCCTCCACAATCTCTTCTCCACTTTTCAGAAAGGCTTCTGTTAAAATTAATAGCCACCGTAACCCACAGGGAGGAAATCTCTGGTGGCAAATAAATCACATATCTATAATCAGAATTTGGGTGGAGACAGGGGTGGTGATGGGGGAAGGCATTCTGTGTGAATGGCCGTGGTAGGTGATGTGCACATACTGGGTAAAGAGCATTGCCTTACAGTCAGTCTACTGTAAATTCTTGTCTTGATTGCAGTGTGAAATGATACCATTAACTAAAGTGAGCAAGCTTCCGTTAAAAATCCCTTTATAGGTTGTAATTTTGAAAACATTTGGCATAATTATATACACACACACACACATACATACATACATACATACATACATACATACATATATGCTAAAAGAAAATGACCCTGCCTGGATCCACCCCCTTTTGCCTCTGCTTTCCCATGAGCATCATCACATCTCCTTTATCCTATGGCAAATGACACACATGAATGTGTTTGACACAAATGAACACAGATCACACTTTGGCACTGAGCAGTGTTTTCTATGAAAGCAGCCCGAGTTGGTTCGTTTTCATTTATTCACTGGCTCAGGAAATGTGTAGTGAGGACCTTATGTGCCATGCACTGCCAGCCCCTAAGATGCAGCAGTGAAGTGGATGACATGGTCCCTGCTCTTATACCTTCAGGTATAGTAGAGATTCTTGGAAAGGGCAGTGAGTAGCCCAGAACAAGAGATAGAGAAGAGAAAGAAAGGGAGAACCATAATGTATGATGCACATGGTAGGTGCTTGGTAAATGACTCATGTTCAGTTCAGTTAAACAGCTATTCAGTGCAAGTCATAATATTAAGACTATAGGGGACACCCATGAAAGTGACACATAGTTCTTGCCCTTTAGGAATTTGCCATTCAGGGGCAGGTGATAAAACTCCCAACTGTCCAGCCCTGTACCATTCTCAAAGAGCTTCCCGTTTATTGTGGCTCCTCAGTGATAGTGTGATGTGAATTGGATAATAAAGTATAATTACTTATTTCTGGCACCCACTTCTGCCACTTCCCAGAGCAGCTGTTCCTGCTAGAAGAATACCTGCTGTGTTTTATTTAATGCTCATTGCACACCCTGGCATGCTTTGCCACAAGATGCATTTGAGTTCAAACAGCTTAGACATCTAATACAAATAATCCCCATGCTCTCACTGCAACATGGAGACATACAGAGAAACGGCAGGTGCATGTGTGTGTTGTGGGGTGGAGAGGGGTTTTGCTAGAGGCCGTATACGTTGAGTGATTTCTCCATTGGGGTCAATCCAGCTTAGGAATCCAGTGGGGTCAACAAATTGCTCCCATGAGGAAAGAACTGGGGCAACTACTGCAAGCTTAGGCAGGTGCAGGACACGGGGAAGCCTTGGGGAATTCCAGAACAGTGACTCCATTTTTGCAACAATTGGCAGAGGGAGTTGTACACTGGCACTAGCTGGGTAAAGACAATCTGATGAAAATGAAGAGAGCAGAAGTAGGAAATCAATAGGATGGAAGCTGTCCCGTGCATGTCCCAGGGGTAACATGCCCAAATCTCTCCTTTGGTCTCAATAGCATGACTTAGGAGCAAATAATAGGAGGGTTCTGAAGGCTAGTTTGGGAAGCTGAGAAAGAGACTGAATATCAGAACTTTTTGTGGTCATTGCTGAGCTATAGTCATGTGTGTGTGTATATATATATGTGGCTATAGTCCATTGATGGCTGTAGTACGTAGCACAGGTGGAAACAGGTGGAACTTGAGGGTGCTAGGGAGAACAGAGAGAGGGCTATTATGTTTCTTAGGAATTGAAGGTTCTTTTGAGACAGCTGTCAAAGAAGGGTAAGAAACCAGAGTCATGAAACAGATTGTAAGAGTAGTGGAGGAATCCAAGGAGCCTCAGCATTAAAATGGCACCAGGAAATGCCCAGTGGGTGGAAATAGCCTGATCAGTTAATGAAAATATGGCAGTAGAAAGGGGTTATAAGCCACCTGACAAGGATAATGAGATTGAGCTGGAAACTGCAATAGGACTGGCTGAGCTAAAGAATCGGGCCAATTAGTAGTAATGAGAGTATTTACTCACTTGTAAATTGGCACAGTATCTCCCTGGGATGAATTAGGACAAATGATCATTTCCTATGCTAATGATTTTATAGAAGAAAAGAAAAGGAAGAGAAGCACTATAGAAGGTGCAGAGAGCATCTGTGTGTGACCACCGTAATAGAATAACCCTATTAGGTTTAATAGTCTGGTATGAGAATGGTAATGTATTGTTGGGATGAGCACTGGGTGTTGTATGGAAACCAATTTGACAATAAATTTCATATATTTACAAAAATAAAAAAAAATAAAACCTCAAAAAAAAGAAAACACCACCAAACATGTTTCAGGAAGCACAAGTATGACAAGATTCGAAAACCCATTTAGGGAGATGGGGTTGAAAAGAATCAGCTTTTTTCCTACCTCACCTTCTTTGACCAACATGAAAAGAATAAACAACTGTTTGCTAAATACTTACTTTGTGCCAGGCATCAGGCAAAACCCTCTATGGCCTTCCTCCCTTTGACTCTCATGGCCATAAGATAATAATCATGATTTAGAGAATCCGCGCAAGCAGGACTGCTCAAGACAAAGGCATATTCATAAGAAGGAGATATGTTCAGAAAAAATATAAAGTTAATTCAGTTGGAATAACAGGGGAACTCACCTAGGAATCCCACAGAAAGGATCTACACATAATTTAAGGAGCATCCTGTAAGGATTAGACATTAAAACAAAAACAAGAGGGTCTTTTAAAGTAATTGAAGTGAAGAAACCAGCCACAGACCTGGTAGAACCTTTGTAGATGATCAGATCAAGGAGCCAGCAGACATAATAAATTATCGGCCCTGAAATTTTTAGAAAAAAAAAAAAAACACATCAAAATGAATATTCTTAAATCATCTTTAGAAGCAGAGGTACTAGATCATGTAGTAGTTAATGTACAGAATGTTCTAGACCTAGTTGACAAATTGGATGTGGATAAATCACGGGGACAGGTTGGCATTCATCCAAGAGCTCTGAAGGAATTCAAGGGTGAAATCGTGGGACTGTTGGTCAAAGCATCTAATTTTTAGCTTCAAAAATCCGGCAATCCCCTAACTTTCTTTGTTTCATAAAATTGCCTGGCTTCATCTCTACGTTATTTGAACTTAAATTATGATATATATGTAAAACATGAAATATAATAAACCAAATAAGAGAATATGTTTTAAAATGGCAGTGATTTTGAATTGCCAAACCCTCTTGTGTCACAGTCTTGAAAGACTTTGTGAACATTTCATTCTTGAAATTGCTGAGAATTACCCAGCCCCTTATGATCATGTAAAATAAGCTTATAATTATTCATGTGAACTCAGTAGCAAAAGCACAAAGAAAAAAACGGGCAGTGACTCAGTATTTTGAGAAAGTATTTATCTTATGGTGCTGCTTTGCTAAAGGGGGAGAAGATTCCTGCAGCCTCGGAAATGGACGCTCAGTGTCCATTAATTAAATAAAAGGCATGTGGAGGATTTGAAAACTAATCAGCTTTTCAGCCCCTAACTGCACAGTCCAGCTGCCCAATTTGCCTGGTGGTCTGGCCCTGCTCCCAGCCAGCTCAGGCCTTCTTCCCTTTCTCGTGCGTGCGTGCGTGGCCTTGACTTCATCTAGCCCTGCTCAACCGCTAGTCCAGACATCCTGTTCTCTGAGTTGTTGCAGGCAGCCCTAGCTCTCTATCACCCGTGGCCTGCAGTGCACGGAGCAGGGGTGGAATGGGGGGCCTGGGCAGAGTCAGAATAGAATTTGTGCTGAGTGAATGGAGAGGCCAGTCCAGGGAGTTGGTCAGGGGCAAAGCAGGCAGAAGTAAACAAGAGATGGGAGCTGGGGTGAAGGTCATTCAGCCATTTAATGGGTCTTTTTTGAGCACCTGGAATGTGCCAGGCATCATATGGAGTATTAATGAGACAGCCACTGGGAGAAAGATAAGTAAACAATTACACTAGAGCAGGATTTCTCAACCTCCGCACTGGTGGCATTTGGGGCTGGGTAATTCTTTGTTGTGGGGCTTGTCCTCTACATCACAGGATGCTTAGCCACATCCCTGGTCTCTACCCACCAAGTGCCAGGAGCATCCTCGCTTACACACCATTGTGACAACCAAAAGTGTCTCCAGATAATGCCAAATGTCCCCTGGAAGCAAAATCATCTCCGGTTATTAATCGCTGCATAAGATGTGGCAAGTGCCTGAATGGAGAATGACAGGCAATGACAGGAGCTCCTGGTAGGTCGTCTCAACTAGATTTGGTGGGGAGGGGAGGCTTCTGGAGGAACTCATATCTAACAGGAGACCTACAGAGCAAGTAGCCCTCAAGGGCAAGTTTGGAGGAAGAGGGTCAGGAAGGGAAGTGCTCCAGGCCGAGGGAACAGCCAGACCTGGAGACAGGGGGAGGAAGCCCCTGGCCAGCGGGGTAGTGACTCATGGGTAGTGGACACTCTTTTTGGTGCACAGCCTTATCCCCAAGAGGCAGCATTTTACTGCTGGGGTTCACCAGCAGGTTAATGAGTTTGGATGCTGTGCTTAACACACAAGCAGCTGCCACTGGATGAGGAGAGACCTTGGTTTAGAAATGCTGACCTCTCCTCCGCAAAAAAAAAAAAAAAAAAAAAAAAAAAAAAAAGAAATGCTGAGCCCTGTGGTCACAGGTACAGGGGAAGAAATGGGTATTCAATCCCTTGGTGATTTTTCCATAAAACTCTAATTCCTCCTTTCAGCTCTAATGTCTATTTTTGACTAGCTAATATAATCAAATTAGAGCAAGATTCAAAACTTCTCAGCAAAAAACTACTTTTCTCACAAGGCTACCCCAGGAATTGTTTCGAATTGCTGGAACTACAGACTATTTCAAGAGACTGGTTTTTAGAGAGACTGGTTTTTATTTCTGCCAGGAAAAGGCCTGTGAGCCACGTGCTGGGTCTACCTCAGGGTTCACATTCTGATGAACGCATTCGAGAAAGATGGCACTCTGAGTAACAGGCCTAATTTCATACAGCTACTAAGGGTAGAGGTGGTATTTGAGCTCCCCTGTTAGACTCTGACCCCATGTGCCTTCCACCTCCATATTCTGGAGGAACCACCGAGCCCCGTGGTCCTTGCCGTGGCCCAGCTCCCGCACCATTAGGACAGGCTGGTGGGGGGGGGGGGGTCTTCTCAGGCTGCAAGCCAGATCTGGACTTGACTGACCTCCAGGACTAAAAGTGAGGCTGTCATCCAGCTGTTCTTGGGTACATCCTGTCATCACTTTATTGGTCATTCATACATTGCTGAGATAGCTTCACAAGGCCAAACCCCAGTTCTCTTCACCCTCCCAGCTGCCTTGCTGCTCCTGTGAGCAAGGTGGAATGATGCTGAAGAGTCCAGGACCAGGATTTAGGAGACCTAGATTCTAGGTACCCCTGCCTTTCACTTGCTTTTTGGTCTTGAGTGTGTTGCTTATCCAGCTGACTCCTTTGCGAAATGATGTGCCAACCATAAACCCTACCCAGTTGTCTCCACTGGTTGACCTGGATATGGAATATCATAATGGCTATAAAGGCACACTGAAAAGTTGTATAACTTTCAATTGTCAACAGGTACAGCATCAGTAATGGGGGGGGGGGGGGGAGACACATTGAATTGGCACCCAATTATGTTACTACATAATATGTGTGTAATTCAACAAAGGAATGAAAGAAACTCCATCAGGAGAGAAGTCCCAGATAAGAACATCATATCAGAGAGTGTGATTTCCCTATCAGGCAAACAGCTGGAACCTATAACAAAGAAGCAGCTCTCTGACCACTTAGGTAACATAACATGTTAGACATAAGGCCCTGTAGCTTCTATGAAAGAAAGTACCAAGAAGATTATAACTGACAGGGTCTCCCACCAGTTACCTTTGACAGGTGATGACACCAAGGATCAGAGACATTGCTGGCTAGATCAGGTTCACGTGCAGTATCACTGGCTGCCTGGGGGTAGAGGATGAAGGGGAAGAAAGAGGCAATGGTGATGCTGAGGTTTCTAGCCAGAAGAGTAGAAGGAGGTAGTAGAAATGGTAGAACTGGGACAGTGAGGATGGTGAGCTTGTTCGGGAAGGGGAGGCAGAATGGTCCAGATGAGCTGTCATCGCAACAGGTGCTTGACCTCACTTGGATAAGTACATTAGGGAGCCTTTTCACGTCATCAAGGAAACTGAACTGTCTTGGAAGAAAAGTCGTTGCAGAACAAAGTACATTTCTGGGGACTCACACCATTCATTCTTCAAACAAACAAACAAACAAACAAACAAACCAACGCCTTCCTATAGTGTAAGTTTCTGAACAAACACGAAAATATTGAGTATCATATAATGAATCCTCATGGGCCCATCACTTTGCTTAAACCTTTATCAACATTTGCCAGTATTGTTTCATCAGCCACCTCCCAGGAGTATTTTCCTGGCTTGCTGGAGTATTTAAAATAGACCCCAGAATTGTACAATTTTATCCATAAATACTTCATTATATATTTTTTACAGATCAAGACGGTTTTTAGAAACATAACTACAGTATTATCATACCTAAACAAATAAATAATAATTCCAAATTACAATTTCATAATAACCCATATTCAAATGTCCCTGATTGTCCCCAAAATGGTTTTTAATATTTGATTTTTGGAATCAGGGATCGGATGAGAAATACTACATTTAAATGATATGTCCCGGGGCGCCTGGGTGGCGCAGTCGGTTAAGCGTCCGACTTTAGCCAGGTCACGATCTCGCGGTCCGTGAGTTCGAGCCCCGCGTCAGGCTCTGGGCTGATGGCTCAGAGCCTGGAGCCTGTTTCCGATTCTGTGTCTCCCTCTCTCTCTGCCCCTCCCCCGTTCGTGCTCTGTCTCTCTCTGTCCCAAAAATAAATAAACGTTGAAAAAAAAAAAAAAAAGAAAAGTGTATTCAGCAGATAGCAAATGCTCAAAAATATTTGTTTTCATGGTTGCTATAAAATAATAAATTATTCTACCAGTTGCTGAACAATCACATGAAACATTGCATTGTGCAGAACAGTAATTGTAATGGCATGGAGAATGGGAGTTTTAAGTTGGGTTGAAGCCCTTATGGCAGGGGAGTATTTCACTGTCATAGGAGGCAAAAGTACATTCCAGGAGGGGAGAGACTTGTCCAAGCAGGGAGACTTGACAGAAAAGACTGTTAAAAATACCTGCTTTAAACTTCCTAGTTGTCTTATTACACACATAGACCCCTTCCTGACCCCTTTAAGAAGGGTCTATAGTACTTCTCTAAAGAAGACATCCAGATGGCCAACATGCCATCTTTTCATGGCACGTGAAAAGATGCTCAACATCGCTCATCAGGGAAATACAAATGAAAACCACACTCAGATGTCACCTCACGCCAGTCAGAGTGGCCAAAATGAACAATCAGGAGACTATAGATGCTGGAGAGGATGTGGAGAAACGGGAGCCCTCTTGCACTGTTGGTGGGAATGCAAACTGGTGCAGCCACTCTGGAAAACAGTGTGGAGGTTCCTCAAAAAATTAAAAATAGACCTACCCTATGACCCAGCAGTAGCACTGCTAGGAATTTACCCAAGGGATACAGGAGTACTGATGCATAGGGGCACTTGTACCCCAATGTTTTTAGCAGCACTCTCAACAATAACCAAATTGTGGAAAAAGCCTAAATGTCCATCAACTGATGAATGGATAAAGAAATTGTGGTTTATATACACAATGGAGTACTACGTGGCAATGAGAAAGAATGAAATATGGCCCTTTGTAGCAACGTGGATGGAACTGGAGAGTGTGATGCTAAGTGAAATAAGCCATACAGAGAAAGACAGTTACCATACGTTTTCACTCTTATGTGGATCCTGAGAAACTTAACAGAAACCCATGGGGGAGGGGAAGGAAAAAAAAGAAAAAAAAGAGGTTAGAGTGGGAGAGAGAGCCAAAGCATAAGAGACTTTTAAAAACTGAGAGCAAACTGAGGGTTGATGGGGGGTGGGAGGGAGGGGAGGGTAGGTGATGGGCATTGAAGAGGGCATCTTTTGGGATGAGCACTGGGTGTTGTATGGAAACTAATTTGACAATAAATTTCATATAATAAAAAAAAAGAAGGGTCTATAGGAAATTACAAACTGAGGGTTGATGGGGGGTGGGAGGGAGGGGAGGGTCGGTGATGGGTATTGAGGAGGGCACCTATTGGGATGAGCACTGGGTGTTCTATGGAAACCAATTTGACAATAAATTTCATCTATTAAAAAAAAAAAAAAAAGAAGGGTCTATAGGAAATTACAGAAAGAGGCGATGGTTAGGAGTGTGCTGCTCTGGGTACGTCTCAGCACAACTTCCGTCCAGTCTGACTGTGATCTCAGTGAGTCACTGAACTTTGCATTCCATTCTTGCTTCCTAGGTAAAATGGAGATCATAAAGAACTTTCATCTTAGGGCTGCTTGGGGAATTATAGGAGATAATGTGGGGAAAGAATCCAGAGAAGTCAAGACCTGGAATTTTTCCATTCTTACCTCCGTATCCCCCTTCCTGCCAATACTGGGGTCCAGTCTTCCCCTCCCCTCATTCCTCAAAGGGCAACCAGGACACTGGGTCACCTGGGGTCAAAGGCTAGACTACAAAAGCCTTTGGTTTACCAGGAGGATGTTCTGGAAGGCATATTCCTTTCTGCAGAAACACAGCCCTGGCTAAGAAAAGGTGTGAATCAAGAGGAGGAATTGTGTATCCGTACCTGGGCCTGGTTAATTGCTCTCCTCCCCACATTTGCTTGGTAGGAGGTCTATTCCCAGTTTCTTAAAAAATTTAGAGGAGACTCCCTCAGTGTGAAATTGTGAAATCATTTGTCCGTGGGCTCTTGACTATTCTTGGGACTCTTCCCTTCTTCAAGTGCTTAGCACCTCAGTCTCTGCAGGCAGAAGAGATTTTAAAAGTCACCAACACTTTGGTATGAGTCAGCTGTGGCTGCTGTACCCTCATGCTGCACGCAGTCCTCTGGGGGAAGATGGATGCAAACTTGTTAATGATCTGTTGCAAGACTGGTGAGCAGTCTCCACCTTGGAGAGGGAGCATACAAGGCACTGCCCAGGGAAACGTGGAAGGGCTCCCTGCCTTCGTGGAATTGGAGGCTCCGGTGGGCTTCATGGAGAAAGCACCTAGAGGATGAATGTGACTTAGCCAGTGTTACCAGGAAGAGGAAGCAGCATTTACCACAACCTGGAAACAAGAGAGGAGCAATGAGTCCATGATGGATTTAGGGCACCTGGAGGGGGCTATTTCTGCAGACCTGCCAGGCACCCCCTCCAATCTCTCCATAGAAGGAAGTGCAGTCATTGTCAGAAGCCCTGACATGTAGAACCTGGACCTGTCTTAACAAGGAAATAGGGTGTGTGATAGGCTGAGAGGTACAAGGACGTGGGTGTCCATGGTCTGCTTTCCCTCTCCTGAGTGTCTTGCCACAGTGTGACCACCATAAAGGTTACCCCTAGGGGCCCAGCTTTTTCTGAATGAAACAAGGACTTGACAAGTTCCTTTCAGTTCCCCAGTTCCATGGCTCTCAGAAATTATTTTTAAAGCTGAGAAAAAAAAAAAATCGAGTAACTACTGAAAACAGATTTCAGTCCTTATTAGGTTGCAAAATGGGAACAGAAACAGAACCTGGTATTGAGAAAGAATTCAAAAAAACATTTGAGAAGAGACATCTTTGATATTGAGTAGATAAAGACTCCATGGCGATTCAAGTCAGTGTGGAGCTTGAATTACCCAAAAACAAGAGATGAATCACAGGAGAAAAAGGAAGAAAAGAAAAACCCTCCTCAGAAGCAAAGGGGCATTTGAAAACAAGTGACCGAGGGCCTCCCCAGGGTGGAATGAGTTACTTGGTAAATATGGTGGCCTCGTGGCTGTCACAGACGTGCAGCGTTTTGGTGGCAGCAGACATATGTCAAAGAGCTTGAGCTCTGGGAGGGGGGCGACTGGTTGGTTTGTGGTTGCTTGTGGGGAGATGTAGGCAGAAGTCGTGAGGCAGAGGGAGGGTGTCACTTTCTGCTCTGTGCTCCGGCACTGGAGGGGGTCTGGCCCTTGAAGTCAGAAGGCCATTTGCAGAGCTGAGTGAGTGTCAGCGGGCATGGCAGGAAGGGCATCTGACGTGTAGTGATGTGTGGGGGGAGCCGTACTTGGAGTTGCCTGGTTACTCTGAGGCCATGGGTCACAATCCCCTAGGAAACTGGATGAGTGGAGCTGCACAGATTCTGACAGTGAATCCAAGAAAGGAGAGGAGAATGTTTTTTTTTCTTTTTCTTTTTTTTTCCAGCAGCATTATAATATTATAGAGCCAGGGAGAATCAGCCATCATCATCATCTTTAGCCTCAAAACAATAAGGGTCTGGTAGATGACAAATGTTAGGCGAGCTCCATTACCTACATTATTTCCAGACCTCCCAACAACCCATCAAGTGGGTAGTATTTTTATTACCTCCATTTTACCCATTTTTTTTTTCCTCCAGTGAGGAAATGGAGTCTCAAAGACGTTGAGCCTCGAAACTAGTGAGTTGTGGAGATGAGGATTCACACCACATTTACCTCCTTCTCTTTCATGAAACACAATATGAATTGTGATTTCTAGTCCCATGCCCTCATGCCAATGTGCTAGTGCTCCCAGTAATGCAGAAGAAAAGTGACATTGTTTTCTTTTTTTAATTTTTTTCTTAACGTTTATTCATTTTTTGAGAGAGAGAGAGAGGCAGAGCGTGAGCAAGGGAGGGACAGAAAGAGAGGGAGACACAGAATCCGAAGCAGGCTCCAGGCTCTGAACTGTCAGCACAGAGCCTAACTCAGGGCTCCAACCCACGAACCTTAGATCGTGACCTGAGCCGAAGTTGGACACTTAACCAACTGAGCCACCCAGGCGCCCTGAAAAGTGACGTTGTTTTCAGATTTATATTTTATAAACTTAAACATGAGGTCTTCATATTCCTATAATATGCATTTTTTTGGTAACTGGTTAAAGGAACAGTGTTTACTGTTTGTTCTCCTGGGTGAATTGTCTTCCTGGTTTTTGCTCACTGCTGGCCCCACAAATGAAGACAATACAGACTGGCGAGTTTAAGTGGCTAGTCTCAGGTCACACAGCTAGTTGTTGGAAGGACCAAGGCCAGAACTCCCTTACGGGTTCTCCTGACTGACTCCTCCAGCCGCTGCTCCAGGCTGAGCTCCCAACACCCCCTAAATCCGCCACCTTGGTGGGAGGTATTCAAAGCCCTGCTCATTCCAGGGGCCTGTCCAAAGGGAAGAAAGAACAGGACAGGCAGCTCCTTGACCGAAGCATCCTGACATGAAATCCTTCCTACAAAAAGCTTTGGAATCTCATCTGATGAGTAATAGGCCACCACTCAGACACACTTTAAAATAGCTGGTTTGTTTTGAAATAATTTTAAAAAACGCAAAGAAGAAAAACAGTGGAGGAGGAATATGGTATGTTTTAAAAGTTCTCAGTGGAGCTTTTAAAAGCTAATCTAAAAACCAGCTAATAAACTGCCCATCACTATCAAAGAAGAATATACCTAAGATCCCCCTGGGGCACTCAGAGACAAGAACAGCCACTATTGTGAAAGCTGCTGTTTAATGAGCACGGACTGTCAGGCATCAGGCTAAGTGCTTCTTGAGTACTTTTATTTATTCTTCACAGCTACCTGATAAGGTAGATTCTGTTATCATTATCACCATTCTATATAGATAGGCAAAATGAGGCTTAGGGAGGGTCTGTATTTTTTCAAGGTCACAAGACAGTAAGTGGCAGAGTTGGGTCTTGAACTCTTAATTCAAGGTTTGTGCTCTTCATTATTTATGCTGCCAGACACCCTCAGGTTCCCTAGCCAGTGCAGTGGCTGCAGCCCACTGGCTGGTCTGCAGGGGGGCAATTGTTATGAAAACAAATCATCCCAGCCACTTTGAATAATAGGTTTAGAAAAGAGCCCAAAGGACCACTGGTCAAGACCATTTTTCAGTCCCAGGAATTAAGGCTCAAGAAGTTAAGTAGTTTGCTCTAGGTGACAACTCTATGTTTTGGAGCCAAAATGACCCAGACTCAACCATTCAAGCATCAAGTCTCCACCTGGGCTGTTCCCCTCCACCCATCCACCCCATGCATTTCTACACATGCACACGTGCATTTCTACATGCGCGCGCGCACACACACACAACTCACTCACACGCCAGAACAGCCAAGAATAAAATGGGTTCAAATAACTCAGGCAAACAGTTGGTTGAAATTACAGACTCTGAGGCTGGTGGGCACCATGCCAGGGCATTCTAATTTCATCTCTACCAACAAACTTGTATCTCTTTTATAAAGAGAAGAGTCATTTTGATTTTAGCAATCCTGGCAGGAGGTTTTTTAGTGTAAATTCTTCCTAGCCCTTCCTAAGGAAGTACGAATAAAGAGCAGCTGATCCTTGTCTAACATATGGTTTTCCGTGGTCCTTTTGTGAGTAGGATGAACAAAGAGGAAGTATATACTTTAAGAGAATCAATATGCAACTGCTCTCAGCTGCTTTGTGTTGCTTCTAGCAACTAAGATTTATCTTTTAAACACATATATAGTGTGCTTACTGTACAGCAGGAACTGTTCAAAACAATGTAGAAATAGTAACATCTTCATCACAACCCTACGAGGGGGGACTGAGGCAAAGAGACCTGTAACTTGCCTAAAGTTGCATGGGTGGTAAGTGGCAGAGCTGGGCTCAGGGCTCAGGTAGCCTGGCTCCTGTGCCTTTTACTTGTGAGTAGTGGAAAGTTGCAATTTCTTCTAACATAGAGTTGATTATCTTCTCGCAGGGTTTTTCTCACACAGAGAGTAAGTCTGAAGTTCACGTATTCCATGACCCTGGGTGGGGAAAAAGAACCAAACTCCAGCAAGCAATGGGAAATGAGTCAGAGTCTGTTTATTTTGGTGATTTACTTTGTGAGAGAAATTTGTTGAATGAATGAACAAATGAAACGTAGGCTTTTGCAGCTTCTGTTTGCCACACTAATAGTCCATGATTTCCTTGTTTTGATCTTTTCAGACATCTAATTTAAATAACCACAAATTCAGGTATTACGATTTATAATTGGACTTCAGCGCCCTGTCTGCATCTGGCACTGTGGACTTGACTACATTTCACCCCTTGTGCACTTGACCTCTTACTCTAAAAATAAGGGCCAGATGAATGCTCATATTCTTTACAGAACAGATGATGGTTTTACTGGACGAGTGTGGCTTATACTTTAGAACAGCTGCATGTATGGAAGGAAATTATTTGAGTAACCCATTTTCAGACCTTGACATGTACATTTCAGTATGTGCTTTCTCAGAAAGGAAATGAATGTAAACAGTCTTCTCATACATTATCCTGCACATCTGAATCCTATGTCTTGGTGGTTTTTCTTTTGACTCTAGAATATAACATATTGGTAATGGGAAAGGAAGTCCCATTCTGTTGCCGCTTTATAATGACATGAAAACTGTAGAATGTTAGAGCCAAAAGGGGCAATGGAGATCATAAGGGTCAGACCCTGTCATTTTATAAAAGGATTCTGAGACTCATGAAAACTCAGCTTTCCAGGGCCCCTCACATCAGTAGTGGTGGACATGGGATTAGGACCAGGTCCAGGGCAACTGAGTCAGCTGGTGCTCAAATGAACTTTAAGAAGCTGGTGTTCAAAGGTTCTCTGGCCACCACAGCTCCCCACCCACCCCCTCCCCTCAGCCACCTTGCCAACACTAGGAATTGCCTGTTTTCTCTGGCCTTTCATATATCCCTCTCACATATCTGCCCCTGGTCACCTGAACAATGCAGTGACCTCCTGGCTGACAACCCCCAATGTTTTGGATCATCTCCCCCACAAACACACATAAAACACTTTTAAGACATGCCACCATCATGCCCAAAAGGCCAGTCTTGGTTACACTGGTGCTTTTCTAAAATGCTCTTTATTTCATTCACTGATGTGTCCCAGTCATCTAGAATGGTGCCTGGCACATAGAAGGCCTTCAATAAATATTTGTTGAATGACTACGTGGCTCCTTATCGACTACTGAATAAGTTAATTCTCACTCCTTTGCCTGATGTGCAAGGCCTTTTATCATCTGGCACTAATCTTCTCCCACTTTTCTCCTTCCATATTCTGGCCATTAAAAAAAAAAAAAAAAAGAACCAAATTATTGTTTTCCTTGCCAACAATTTAGCAAGCAGTTGCTGATTCCAGGCCTTTTCTAAACTTTTTGAGCGTATTAACTCATTTAATTGGCGCAATAACCCTGTAGGGTTGGTACTATCGTTATTATCATTTTACAAATGAAGAAACTGAATCACAGAGAAGTTGAGTTACTTATCATTTATAGGACGAGGCAGAACTGGGTTTCAACTCCAGTATTATGGCTTCACAGCCCATGCACATAACCACTGTGCTAGAGCTAGCTTTCCTATTTAATTGATGTTTAATTACTAATTTCAACAATCTAGAAGTACCCAAAGTAAAAAGTGACAATGCTCTTCCTCTCCAAGAAAATCACGGCAATCCACATGTATCCTTCCAGACCGCTGTATTTATATTATTATGAAACAAAAACTGGCTCATATTACAACTTACCTTTTTCACTTAGTGCATTTTTAAGATCTTTTCATGTTGGTAATATATCACTACCTCAGTGTTTTCACTGTTGCCTGATATTCATTATATGGATACACCGTAATTTATTAAACAGTCACTGTTGAACACTTAGGCTGAACACTTAGGCCCTTAGAAACAATGCTTGACTGAACATCATTGTATGTCTATTTGTGCAATGTTAAAATTTCTGCAAGTTTACATTCCTAAAAAATGTGATTCCAGAATCTCTTAAAACTGTGATAGATGTTGACCAATGGTCTTCTCAAAAGCTCGTGCCAATTTATCCTCCTGCCAATAATGTCTTGACGTTCCCGTGACTTTCTTTTCCTCCACGTGTAAGTTCACCAAGTGAATGCTGGCCCCCTTCCTAACAGTTCCAGTCCTGTCTGAGGACTTCTGTTCTCTGCTTCTCATGCCTCTCTTTCTGCAGAGGAAACGTATTTCTTCTCCCCACATGGCTCAGCTAGATCAGATCCCCCCCTGCTCACACCCTTTTGCTTATGCTCGCTTCCTCTCTCTCTCTCTCTCTCTCTCTCTCTCTCTCTCTCTCTCTCCTCTGTACCTCCCTCAGTTATGCAGAAGCATAATAGAAATCCTTACTGGGGCCAAGGTTTCTTTGCTGCAATTTTCCTGTCAAGGGAATGTGGAGGCTACTTAGAGAAGGGTGAACTCTGTGTTCCTGGCTGTGATGGCACTTCCCATGGTGCTGGTTGGCGTTGGTGTTCACAGTCTTGAAGTGTTACTTTTTGCCTGTGTAGGTAGAGATGACTTCATTGTCTTGTCCAACCTTATTTGAGGCACAGCGATGAGTGTAGCTAAGAAAAGAACAAAGGGTTACAATGGAAGACAAAACCACGCAAGAGCCCTTTAAGTGATGAAGGCGATGGAAAAGGAAGGATAAAGGCATAATGCTTGCTGAACCCCTTCTTTATGTCACCCTTGTTGCTTGCTTGGTGCTTTACATACATTATTGCATTTAGTCCTCCAGTGAGAACAGACTAAACAGATTCTGAATGTTCTGTCTGGAAAGAGGAGGAGGATGTAAACAAAGTTTCTAAGGTCATAAAATGTTTTAGTGTAACTACTAAGAAGAAGAAACCATACTCCTTGAAGATAGAGCAGGGCGAGTCTAAGACAAGGGAAAGGTAACAATAATTAAGTGGTATTTCTCTAAGTGGCCGGGAAGCAATGGACTTAGTAGCCAAAAGTGTGGTACAGGTGGAAAATAGATTTTTTTTTTTTTTTTAGGATTTTAGAAAACTGTATGGTAATGGATTGCTACTGAATTTCTAAGAAGAGTTAGACTGCTTGGGGTCCTTGACCATTCCTGATGATGCCAAGGGGTCCAACCTTGCTTATGGCCCTAGTGTCCTTGAAAGTATCTAGGTTGGAAATAGGTGGAAGGAGGACATTCTGGGATTCCTTCATCTCTCTTTAAACCAGAATCTCTCTGCTACTCATCTTTTGTAAATTCTTGACTTCTACATGAGATTTATCTTGAAAATACTTTTTTTTTAATGTTTATTTTATTTATTCATTTTTGAGAGAGAGAGAGAGAGAGGGAGCAGGGGAGGGGCAGAGAGAGAGAAGGAGAGAGAGAATCCCAAGAAGGCTCTGCACTGTCAGCACAGAGACCACAAACTGTAAGATCATGACCTGAGCTGAAATCAAAGAGTCAGACACTCAACTGACTGAGCCACCCAAGTGGTCCCCAAATACTTTTTTTGTTATTAAAAAAAATCCACAAGCCATTGTGTTGTTTGATTTCACTGTTGGAGACTACCCACTGTGGCAGATTTTGCTTTTGGACAAGGCTCCTCTGTTGCTTCTCTCACTTCCATAGCATAGGCTGGGGTCTGCTGGCCTCCTAGTCCTGACTCTGTCCATGGGGGAGGGCAGGGAAGAGTGGGCAAGGACAGCAGCAAGAACCGTTCCCTGTTCCTGGAAGAACAATCATTCGTCAGACCTACTGGCCCCGGCCCCACTGTGCCCCAGGTGAGGTCTAAGCTCCTCTGCAGCCACGGGGCCTCCAGGGGCTTTGCCTGCTGTGTGCCCCAGGATGAGTCAAGGAGCCCTCCGCCTCACTCAGGTTCACACCTCTGTGTGTCACTGAGCTCTTTATTTAATGCCTCCTCTTGCCTGGCCTTTCCTGTGGGCTGAGTCAGAAGACAGAAATCTCTGCTTGGCCTTCTTGCAGCTGGAAGATTTTACAATCCTCTGAACTTCTCTCCAGGCCTCGTTCACATGTGTGCTTCTATAACAAGCTCCTATGGGGTGGTCGTGAGGACTGGCTGAGATAATTCAAGTGACCCACTTAGCAGAGTGCCTACAATGAGGTCAACCCTCAAACAGCCTCAATTGATTGTGGTTGCTATGGATGTTTTGTCATTTTTATGCCTCCCATGGTCATTGCTAACATCATGGTCCCCAGACCTGTGACTTGGAAGAGACTTTTGATTTCTGCCATGATACTTGATTCTGAACCACTAATTCTCCACCCAGACATCTTCCTGTTTCTTTCCAGTCCCATGGCTTGCCTGATCAGTACTGACTTTTCTGTCCATGACCATACTTGGGTTGACATCATAAAGGAGAATACATAATACATAGGAATACACAATAACAACCCTCTTTGTAATGTTATTGCATTTAGACAAATATAAATACACAAATATACAAATGCATATTTGATAGTCTTCCTTTTTTGAAATCAGATGCTTCAGATGTCAGTGACGAAGCCAGGGGCATATTAGTGGCATAGAGAAGTGGAAACGCAGGCCCTCTGATCCCCACCTTTCTTACCATTCCCTGCCATCACTGAGCTTAACGTGAGTCACACATCAAAACATGTTACTTTGAATTGATTTATATATACTTGCAGATTTCCCTTTCAATCTGGGAGCAGGAAGAGAAAGTGACAATTTAACTTCTACTTCTCTGTAGCTATCCTATAATCAGCTCCTAAAACATAGGAAAAATTGGTTTGGTTTGAGTGTTAATGAAAAAAAAAATTTATCTTTGAGCTGTTCTTGTTTCAAAATGTTCTGAATTTATCCCGACAAACAGCTGTTAAGATGTTTGTCAAAATCATTGCATTCCCCAAAGCCTAAATACCTCACATAAAGAGAAAAGACAACCAAAATTTTTTAAAAATAAAATGACAAAACTGCTTTAATGAACAGAAAGTGGCTTTATGCTTGTAAGAAGGACATTCTAAATAAAATCATTTGCCTCTGTAACCAGCAAGTCCTGCCATCTTAAGGGCACATTAGTTATGTCATTTTGTGCCAAAAATCACAAGACTTTCATTTTTGTTCTTATGATCTACTGCAGTGTCTATTCAGAAAGTTGGGAGATGGATTTTTTTTCTGGCTCCTTTGATGTTCCTCAAATGGAGACACTTTAAGTTCTAAGTTTGGAGGATGTTTTTAGACTAGAGAAGAGCCAGGGTCCAGGGGAACATTTCACGTGTCAAAGAATGTTAGAATCCTTTGACAAATTATGTTGGCCTTTCAAAAATTGTGTATGGATTGTGGACCCTTTCTAAGATTCATCCAGGGAATGACCACCCTATAGAAAAAGTTTTATGCACACATATGCATGTCCCAACAGGCTTTATAATAGTGAAAACCAGGACACAACTACAATTTACACTAATAAGACAAGGGTTAATTACACTGCCATTGGATCATGGGGAGCAGTCTCACATAACAATGGAAGTAGTGTCTTTTAATAACATGGAGAAGACTTGGTTGTCATGTTATACAGAAATAGCAGAATATAAATTGTACATGAGGCACCTGGGTGGCTCAGTCGGTTAGACGTCCGACTCTTAATTCCAGCTCAGGTCATGATCCCAGGCTTATGGGATTGAGCCCCACATTGGCCTCTGTGCTGAAAGTGGAACCTGCTTGGGATTCTCTCTCTCTCTCTCTCTCTCTCTCTCTCTCTCTCTCTCTCTCCCCCTCCCTCCCTCCCTCCCTCTCCTCTACGCCACTCACGTGCTTGCTCACTCTCTAAACTAAAAAAAAAAAAGCATATAAATTGTATATAATACAATCACAACCATTATATGTAAAAATATAAGAGATGGTGGTATCACAGGCAATCTTTTGCTTTTCTTCGTTTTCTAATTTTTCTGTAATGAGCATAAATTTTGATAATTGGAGGGGGAAAGTTTTTTGGGCTAAAAACAGAGGCATTATCCTTCTTTGTTGGTGATTTTCAATTTGATTTGGTTTGTAGTGCTTCAGGAGTTGTCTTTGATTCTTCTAGAACAGTTTCTCAACCTCAGCCAGTTGTGGGACTGGATAATTCTTAGTTGTGGGGATGGTCCAGTGCTTTCTAGGATGTTTAACAGCACCACTGGCCTCTACCCACTAGATTCCAGCAGCTTATCTTCAATTATGACAACCAAAAATGTCTCTACATATTGCCAAATGTCCCCTGAGGGGCAAAACAGCTGAGAACCACTGTTCTAGAATCATGAGCTTTACCAAATGTCCACTACCTTTCGCAGTACATGAGAGACCAGAGGGTTGGTGAGACAGGAAGGAGAATGTATGGATCAGGGGAGTTTTAAGCCTGGAGCTAGTAAGACCTTAGGGCAGTGTAGTAAGGAAGAAGGGACAGAGAGAGGGAGGAGTCCTGGAGACCTTCCAAGAGGAGGCAGGTGTTGGGCGCAGCGAGAAAGGCAGGGCTGGTATTCACAGCATATGGTTTTCATAAAGAAGACATGGTGGCTGGTAGTCCAGGAGCCACCTGACTCAGGGAGACCCACCCAGAGGTAACAGTATCTGTTCCGTTGTGTGCAGTGTGGAGAAAGCTAGGTATTCACTCATTCATGAAATATTTATTTGCCAGAGAGGTTTTTGGCATCAGAAACATATGGCAGTAGGTAGCAGAACTCCAGGGTGGGGTTCAAGTAGAGGTCTTCAGCCTCTTGGAGGCAGGGGTGAAGTGAGGAAGGAGTCTGCCCAGCAGCAAAGCTCAGAACAGCTGTGAGCGGTTCTGGTCACAAGGAAGAGGTAGACGCCTGACTTCCCAGCCTGAGATGGGAATGAAAGCAGAAATGCACTTGACTAGACGTTGTGGAGCCTGCACTAGACACCTAAGCTCCTTAAATTCCTCCTGACTCAGAACAGGATTGTCCTCGGAACCTAGGGCAACACACAGCTGGCAGGTGGAGGGAGCAGAGCCCCAGAAGAGGAGGTGGCGGGACGGGCAGGAGCCCTGAGGGCTCTGCTCAGGTGGAAGTGAGATTGTGCAGGGTCTCAAGTCTAGACTGAGATATTTATACCTGGTTCTGTGAGGACGGGGGAGAGACAGAGCCAGTTTTCCTATAGGAAAGATCACTAGAGGTGGAGCAAAGAATGTGTGCGGTTTGAGTTTTGATGAGCAGTGCTGAATTACCTTCCAAAATGACAGTATAATAATCAATGGGTAAAATATGATTTTGACATTTTATGGTGCTTGAATAACAAATTTATTATTTTAGATGTTTATAGAGGTTTACAGCTGTTGCAGCTTTGTTTTTGTGACCTGTTTTTGATCATATCTCTGATTTATATGATGTCTAGTCAGGAACACAACCCTGAATCATAAAAATTTTCCTATGGGAAAACATAACTTGCTTTATGACAATCTTCTTGCTTTACGACGTGCTTTCCAAAAATAATGTGGCAAAAAGTGAAGATTGGTTATAAAGTCGGTGTTGTTTTATCTGGTCATGAATTTTCATGCTTTTGTCTTCTTCAACAGTAAATTTATTTTCCATCCTCGACTAGAAATCTATATTCGATGAAGCTTGGAATGTTCTTTTTAGAAAGTATGTAAAGCACAAGGAAGATGAATAGATGGATTAGTTAAATGGTTGTTCGGATCGAGTATATATGTTTCTTCTATTTCATGAAATAAATGCATTCAATTAGTTTGAATGATACGAAGTTTCCACTTTATAGCTCAAAAACAGTCAAGTGTCAGCAATTTTGTACAATTCTGTCTAATAGTAATGTTGGCTATAAAGAAAACTTTTGTGAAACGAATATTCTGGTTTTTATTGCTTTCTTAAAAATTCAGAGATTCATTTTCCTGAAGACAGAGTTGAAAACTGGCGGCGTGTCATTCTGGGCATGGCTGGAATTCAACAAATTATTCTTGCTTAGGCTGGTTGTTTCCATTGGAACAAGAGTTCTCAACCCTGACTGCTCTTAGAATCATATTTAAAATTGGCCAAGATTTAAAAGATACTGATGGTCCCCACTGTAGGATTTAAGTCAGAACTTTGAGGGGGCAGTGGGAAGGAAAGGGCTCATGCCTAAGTACCTTTTGTCTCCTAGGTGACATTAAGGTACAGCCAGCTTTGAGAACCACTGCACTAAAATTTCAGTTTGAGAAGTCTTAGCAAAGCTTTTTTATGCCCTAGAAAACAAAAATACAACTCTGCTCCTGATCTATTTCGTGAACTGGTTTTGGACCACATTCCAAAGATGAAATGTGAAAAAAAAATGTTTCACTTGATTGAACCCATGTTTCAGTTTTCATTCAACAAAACATTTATTGGGTGACAACTATGTGCCTGGTCCTGTGGAGCTGGGTATTTGGGGGAAATAGATTAATGATGAGTGAAAGTCGAAGAGTTTGGCCCCTTGAACAAGCCAGGGGATTATGTGAAATGTCAGAACAGGCAAATATATAGAGATAGGAAGTAGATTAATGGTTGCCTACGCCTGGGGAGGTTGGTGGAAAATGGGGAGTGACTGCTAATGGGGATGGGGCTTCTTTTTTGGGTAATGAAAATGATGTAGAATTGATTGTGGTGAGGATTGCACAACTCTGTGAATATGCCAAAAACCATTGACTGTCTACTTCAAATGGGTGAATTGTGTGGCTTATGAATTATATCTCAATAAAACTGCTATTTAAAAAAAAGCCACAAGTGTCCTTCACTGGGAGGACTTCACACTCAATAATTGAATTGGGAACAGCAGAGGAGAAACTCAGTGCTGTACCCTTATTCCTTTCAAAATGGACAGGGCTTAAAATTGGAGAAATATCTGGAAGCAAAATGAAGTAAATCCTGTTTGGCTGCATAGAGTTATCACCTGTATTCCAGATAGCATGTGACTGACCAGAGGGGAAGATGGGCCAGGAAACAGGCAGATATCCCAGGACATCCAATGGGTAAGAAAGAAACAGAGACTTTTACAGAACTCACTGATTCCCAGGCACTGATCTAGGGGCTTTAACTTTTATGAATTCACATAGTCACCCTTTTCCCCATTTTACCTTAGTGAAACTGAGGGGCAGAGAAGGTAACTGTCCCAAGGTCATGCAACTAGCTAAGTAGTGACATTAAGATTGCCTTGAGGAGCGGATAGGATTCTGATAGGTGACAGTAGGGCAGGAAAGCATGGGTGTGCTGAGGGGAGGGATGGTGGGAAGCAGCTTGGTTTGGCAGGAGCAGTGGGTTCCTGTAGGGTAGTAACTGAGGATGAGGCCAGAAGGATGGACAGGTGATGGAGGCACTGTCATGACTGAATCTCAAGATGCCGTGGGGTGGACACCGTTGAAGATAATTGAGTCAAAGTAAGGCATAAGAAGGCTGTGTCTTTTCAATGCTCAGGTGTGTGTGTCTGTCTGAATTTGTGCATCTCTGGGTCTCTTTAAAAGCAGCTACCAGTGTATTTTCTGGAGCACCACCCAGTTCACTGCATCCCACCTTATGGACGAGTGGACATACCACAGGACCTGCCGTCCCACCTGGTCCCATGACCTGGCCTCTGGTGGGAGCAGCCACCAAAGGAGAAGTCGCAACAACCTGGGGGAATGACAGAATCTCCATAGGACCGGCCTTAGGACCTTAAATTCTTTGCCATAATAGCAAAGTCCCACCAAGGGGCTCTCCCCAAGCCCAGAATGCTCAGAACATTGGGCATCAAGCCTCCTGGGCTGAAAGGCAAACTCTCCAAGGGGAAAGAAAAAAACTGTTCTCCTTTTACCCCTCACTCCCTTCAAAATAGGAGCAAGTTGGGTTTCCTGGCCTTCTCCCCCTTCCCACTAGGACGGATAGGCACAGACAGTAATGCCACTAACAGGGGCTGAAGAAGGAAGGACATCCAACTTCTCAGGCTGACAGTCTGATCTCCAACCCAAACCTGCACTTGAGAGCCAGCAACTTTTCATCCTCATGAGCTCATTCCTCTCCACCTTCCAGTGGTGTCCATCTCAGGGCTTTGTTTATTCGTGAAGGTTTTTCTGTGATTGCTGCCTGTTCTGACTTCCTGTCCTGCTTGGATTTTTATAACAAGCCTCGTAGCACCTCTCCTGCAGGCAGCTTTGCTTAGTATTATGATCTCCACATCACCCCAGATAATCAAGAGTTCACAGTACAGCTGCTCTTTCCTTATTTCTTCACTCACCAGCTTTACAGTAAGTTCATCCATTACACCCTGTCTCATGCCCTTGCATGATTTGGGGCATGTGGTAGCCACTCACTTTCCAGAGAATTCAGCCTGTTCCCACTTGCCTGAACCTCTCTCTTTTCACTTATTATCTCCTGTCTCATCCTATTAGTTAACTTCCCCTATTACTTGCCCTGACTTCCCAGTCACCCCTGGTCATAAGAGACACTCGATGAAGCAGGGGTGAGTCATTGATTAATCGGTGAGCACTTCATAGATTAGAGATGGAGGGTGATAATTGTTCTGATATCCAAAACCAGGCAAACAGCAGGTGCCTCCAGAGCACACTTATCTCAGACTCACTTCTATTCTTCCAGCCCCTGCCTTCCTCTTTCTATCCCAAGCTCATAACTGTATCTTTCTAGGATTTTCTTCTCACCAAATTCCTCCCCATTCTTAACTGCTCACAATGTGAATCTCATTTATCTTCACATTCACTATACATACAGCTCTTGGCTGTGTTTATTTTTTTGTCTTATGTCTGAAAATAATGCTAGATATGATTTATTTTTAACTCTTTGTGAGTAGCCTATGATTGATTTTGGAAATGGAGAAAGAATTTATGGCCTTGATAGGAAAAGGTTGTCCAGTCTGTCTTAAGAATTCTTAGGACTGGGGCCACCTGGGTGGCTCAGTCAGTTAAGCGTCCAACTTCAGCTCAGATCGTGATCTCACAATTTGTGAATTCGAGCCTTGCATCAGGCTCTGTGCACAGAGCCTGCTTCAGACTCTTTCTCTCTCTCTGCCCCTCACCTGCACACACTCTCTCTATCAAAAATAAAGTAAAAAACATTAAAAAAAATAATTCTCAGGAATGTGTCCAGGGCAAAACATGGAAGAGCTGATGAGGAAACCTGTTGGAGGTGACCAGTGGATACCAGAATTAGCCCAGCCAGGGTAGCCATACCCTCCTTCCTAACACAACATATGTCCTACCTCCTGCCTTCTCCATGGCTTCAAGGTGAAGAGTTGAAAGGAGCCATTTGGATGGAGGTAATCAAAAGAAAAGAAAGAACTTCTCATATTATCCCTGCACTCCTGAGTTTCTGGCACCTGTTTTCCAGAGTCTGTTTATCTCCATTCCCAATGCTTCTGCCTCCTATTTTGTAGCACATCATGGTCACTAGGATTATCTGTGGTCTGTTCATCAGTGTGGCCCCATGCCAGGTCCCCATATGTGCTTCTTCTCCACCTGTTATGAGTACAGATAGAACTCCCTTCCTGTCTCCTGCACAGGAAGTGAATGGCTAAGTAAGCGTCATTGGGGTCCTTGCAGTGAGAGCACAAGATTTTGAGAGAAGAAAGAGCACAGGGGCTGAGCTTCCCAGTGACAAAAGATAGCCTGACTTTGGGCCCACAGATGCTAGAACCCTCCAGCTGAACCCTCATTTGCCCTCCAAAAGGGCACCCACTGATGTCCAAAGAAACTGCAGAAATAACTGGGATTTCCACAGAGGTATGGCCCTATCAGAAGGCCCCTTCTTCCAGCTCAGCTCCACATTCACTATGTCTCCTTTAGCTCCTGCCTGTTCTGCTGGAAGTGAGCCTCAGAAGCCCTACCCTTTCTCTAGCCCACCTGGCCATGATGTTGACTGCATCATCTTTGCCCCTACCTTTGGCATTACTGGTAGTGTCCAGTAAATGCAGATTCCAAGAACCAAATGAAATCAGCTCAAGGAATATATTATGAGTTCCAACTGTATACAGTACAACATATCATGGATCATTGGATCATGGAGGGTGCAAAGAAGAGGAAATCTTTGAGACACCCACCAGTGATTGATCCCAGTGGGATTGGTCACAGCTGTAGTTAGTACATACACGGTTGTTGACATTGCCTTTAATTATATGTAGTCATGGGGTGCCTGGGTGGCTCAGAGTCCAGCTCTTGATCATGATCTCATGGTCATGAGATCAAGCCCTGCATCAGGCTTAAGGTTCTCTCCCTCTCCCTCTGCCCCTCCCCCCTCAAAAATTATATGTAGTCATATCTGCATAGTGTCCTTTGTAAGCCCTTACAAAATAATGACTGCATCCAGTTGTTTAGGGTTCCCACAAAGTGAAAGACAAAGGTATTTTAGATTGTTGCAAGAAACCCATGGAATCTGGAGACAGGGAAAGCTCTTAAGTCTACTTTTTACACAATGGAGCTTCATACCATTATTCTGTGTATAATCTTTTTACCAAAACACTGTCGCCTGTTTCTGTCAACAAAAGACCTCTTTGTTTTGATAGCCAAGAAAAACCTTAAGCTCAGTAGAGACAACAGAACAGGCTTTTTAAATGACAAACTGTAAGAGCCAAAATGCCTTATTTTTGGAATGTAAATTAGAAGCTTTTAATTTTTTTATTTATTTAAATTCAAGTTAGGTAACATACAGTGTAGTACTGGTTTCAGGAGTAGAAACCAGTGATTCATGACTCACATATAACACCCAGTGCTCATCCCAACAAGTGTCCTCCTCAGTGCCCATCACGCATTTAGCCCATCACCCACCTCCCCTTCAGCAACCCTCAATTTGTTCTCTGTATTTAAGAGTTTCTTATGGTTTGCCTCCCTCTCTGTTTTTATCTTACTTTGAAGCTTTTAATTTTTTTAATATGATTGTCGTCCTCAGTTTTGATGAACTTTAGGTGTTTTGTTAAATAATATCCATGCAGTTCTTTGGAATACACCTAATGGTGACTATATCTTTTGTATCTGACTACAGGATAGGCACAGATGAGATGGAAGGTAATTGCTTTCCCACCCCTCTGAGCCCTCTGAACATGTTGTCTTTGATCTTCAGTCTCTCCATAGGATCCTGTCCCTGAACATAGGTGCTCATGCACACACATAGCTGAGAGTGTCTCTAACAGGACAGAAATAACCTATCTGGGGATAGAGAGTCCCTGACTCTTCTTCATGAACTTGCATACAGTTCTTTTTTTTTTTAATTTTATTTTTTTAATATAATTTATTGTCAAATTGGCTTACATACAACACCCAGTGCTCATCCCAACAAGTGCCCTCCTCAATGCCCATCACCCATTTTCCCCTCTTCCCCACACCCCATCAACCCTCAGTTTGTTCTCTGTATTTAAGAGTCTCTTATGGTTTGCCTCCCTTCCTCTCTGTTTGTAACTATATATTTTTTCCCTTTCCTTTCCCCCCGGTCTTTTGTTAAGTTTCTCAAGATCCACATACGAGTGAAAACATAATGATATCTGTCTTTCTCTGACTGATTTCACTTAGCATAATACCCTCTAGTACTATCCACATTGCTGCAAATGGCATGATTTCATTTTTTCTCGTTGCCAAGTAGTATTCCATTGTATATATAAACTACATCTTTTTATCCATTCATCAGTTGATGGACATTTAGGCTCTTTCCATAATTTGGCTATTGTTGAAAGTGCTGCTATAAACATTGGGGTACATGTGCCCCTATGCATCAGCACTCCTGTATCCCTTGGGTAAATTCCTAGTAGTGCTATTTCTGGGTCATAGAGTAGTTCTATTTTTAATTTTTTGAGGAGCCTCCACACTGTTTTCCAGAGTGGCTGCACCAGTTTGCATTCCCACCAACAGTACAAGAGGGTTCCCATTTCTCCACATCCTCACCAGTATCTGTAGTTTCCTGGTTTGTTCATTTTAGCCACTTTGACCAGTGCGCGGTGGTATCTAAGTGTGGCTTTGATTTGTATTTCTCTGATGATGAATGATGTTGTGCATTGTTTCATGTGTCAGTTGGCCATCTGGATGTCTTCTTTGGAAAAGTGTCCATTCATGCCTTCTGCCCATTTCTTCCTAAAATTTGTGTAGAGTCACAAAAGATCCCAAATAGCCGAAGTAATATTGAAGAAGAAAACCAAAGCAGGAGGCATCACAATACCAGACTTTAGCCTCTACTACAAAGCTATAATCATCAAGGCAGTATGATGATGGCACAAAAACAGACACATAGACCAATGGAATAGAATAGAGAACCCAGAATTGGACCCACACATATATGGCCAACTAATCTTTGACAAAGCAGGAAAGAGTATCCAATGGAAAAAAGACAGTCTCTTTAGCAAGTGGTGCTGGGAGAACTGGACAGCAACATGCAGAAGAATGAAACTAGACCACTTTCTTGCACCATACACACACACAAAAAACTCAAAATAGATAAAAGACCTAAATGTGAGACAGGAAACTTGCATACATTTCTAATGCCATCACCTGTTTAATGTTTTGTAGACCCCACTATTTTGGTTACTTCTTGAAACCTACATTTCCACTGCTATCTTCCAAAGGTAGAGAGGAAGGCAATGTTTCCTTCAGTCTTTCCCATGTCTTTCTGGCTCTATATGTCCAACTAGACAGGAAAAGTTCTCAATCACTTCCCATTCTGTGGGATGCCTCTGTCATTGTTACACTATAGGTGTGAATGAAGTCAATGGTCTCTCTCCTGTTCCAGGCTGGTAGGTAATATTGGGTACTTTGTCCATTCCCATTGCTTTTTTGTTAATAACAAGGAAACTATCAAATTATAAGAACCCTTAAAAAGTGATCATTTCTATCCCCTTAGTGCCTCAAGAGCTGAGACTGGGTCTTGTTTGATGTTACATCTTCAATATTTAGCATGATACCTCTAGATGGACAACGGGTTTCCCCAGGCAAAGGAGATATAACCCTCCAGCTGTAAACATTTTTAAAAATTCTGTTGAAGGTACTTCTGTGGCTGTTCACTTAGAAAATATTTGTGAAAGGAAATAGTTCTAGGCTAATTGTATTCATTTGTAAGAACTCAGAAAGATCCTGCCTACCTCCCCAGACTCACTCTCTTAGCTCCAACCACAGGGAACCACTTTGCACATTCTGTTCCCTCCATTTAGAGTGTTTTCTTCTCTCTTTCTTTATTCTGCCCTCACCTTTGCCTGGCTAACTCTTACTGTCTTTAGGTTATGTTCAGTTGTTATAACCTAGGAGAAGCCTTCCGTGACCTACTAAGACACTCTTCTGTGTTCCCAAAGCACTTTGTGCACACACCGTTGCAGAATTGCATGCTGTAATAGAACTGTCCATTTTATGGCCTACCTCCCCCTGTTCCTTCCTTCCAAACAAAGAAACTGTTTGATACTGTTATGACACTCTGGACACTCAAAATCTATGTAGCTGGAGACATTTGTAGGCATAGATATCTTCTTCAGAGATTAAAGTACAGCCAGAGACTTTATCCCCATCCGCATTGGATGCCAGTCCATGCCACTCAAAGGATTCCCCTGGGTGATCACCCTTGCCTGGGACCTGGTTGTTATTTAGACCCTCCAAGAGGCTGCCCTTCTCTACATGTGGTTCCCAGAATTTCCTCACAAAACTGGGTTGTACTCCTTTTCTATCCCCTTCCTCAAATCCTCCATCCTGTCCAGGCCCCTGGTACCTTTTCCCTTCTACACCCAGCAGTTCCTCTCCCAGGCTCCATGCCCTCCTGACCTGTCTGAGCTCAGTGATGACTCTGGCTCCTGGAAACCTGGTGGTCTCTATTCGCTCATCATTGCCTATTGTGGTGGACCAGAAAATACTCAGACACCTCCACATCCACGAGGCCAAGCACAGAAGAGGCTCCAGCACCCTGGAAACACCAATGAATAAATAAGAGGGGTGATGGTGGGGGTGATGGCTTTTCAGGGTGGGAAAGTTGCCTCAGATACTTCAGGACAGCAAGAATAGCCTTGGAGCTCTAGAGATGCAGGCATTGATACTGTTATGACACTCTGGATGCTCAAAATCTATGTAGCTGGAGACAACTCACAGCTATCTTATCTCCTTTAACCCTGGCTTATAACAACTCTGTGATACTCCCCATTAAAAAACACAGGCTACTTCCCCATGGCTTCTAGATAGTGGCACTAAGAGTCCAACATGATCAGTGTGATGCAAAGACCAGGCTATTTCCTCTCGACCCCAAGGCTTCTGTTCTGCTGTGCCACCTCTGATGGTCAGAGCAGTATGTTCTGGGAGGTCACTCTCAGGCAGTGTTCAGGCAAAGGGTAGAGGAAGGATGTGTAGTGTTGGTTGGTCTGGAAACAATGACGCCAGGCAGAGTGGGGCTGAAGAGGCCGGGATGGGTGAGCGGGGATTCATTTGCACAGGAAGCAAACATCCTGGCTCTATGGGTTGGCTTTGGTCCCCTCCACCTGTTGTGGACACACAGCAACCAGAGCCATAGGACTTCGGGAACTCTTTGTGCCCCACAGTTTCACACGTGTACAGCTTAGCAAGAACACTGCCGTGAGTCTCTGAGCCAGGGCATCGCCGTCTACAGGATTTGTGAAAGTTTGTTTTTATTCTTGCAGGGGCTTTGTCCCCATGTGATTCATTAACTGACCCGTTGCTCCTTAGAGCTGCAGGGAGCCTGGTAGTTCAGGCCATTAAATCCCTCTGTCGACCTAATTCATGGTCTGACATCACAAGCCTCACTACATAATCCATTTGTCCTGATTTGATTTTTTCTTTTCAAGAGGCATCCTTGGCAGCCAGGTTTTCTCATTATGATGTGATTCATCAGTATGGTAATTCCCGTTAGAATTATTATCTCAGACATGATTCATCCTTGGAAATATTAAGGCAGAAGCATCATTTCAGAAAGGCCTGCTCCAGTCACAGCCACAGGGACTTTCTGCGACAGATGCCCCATCATTCAGCTTGCATTTGTCAGATTTACTCTGTGCCAGACGCTAAGCTGGGGGATTTGGGGAATATAGAGATGACAGGACTTCACCTCTGCCCTCAGGAGCTCCCACCCTAAAAGAAATGTGGCATGGATGTGACAAATAATACGAAAAGTGCAGTCAGAGATGAAAAGTAACATGTTCTCCCTCAAGTCTTAGATAGTGATTCTCAACCTTTATCAGGAATCAAGATCAGCTGGAGGGCTTGTTACAACAGGTTTCAGGGCCCCAGCCCCAAAGTTTTTTATTCAGTAGGCCTGGGGTAGGACCCAAGAATTTGCATTTCTAACAAGTTCCCAGGTGATGATGCTGGTCTAGGGACTATATTTTGGGAACTGGGCTCTAAGCCTTCAGCTCTCTCTCTGTTGTCCACCCCAGGGTGCTAAGCAGTGTGCTCTTTGCTGGAGACAGCATGTTAAATTATGCATGGTCCTGCCCCTCTGGGAACTCACAGCCTGGAAGGAGAGTAAGACAGTGACTTCCATACTTCGCAGAAAGTGCTTCTATAGAGTTTTGCAGAGGGGCAGTTGGAGCACAGGAAAGAGGATGCTCATTTCTTGCTGGAGCCTGGGGAAGGCTGCACAGAGGAGGCAAAATCTGAATACAGGGTAAAATGTGGATTGGACGCAGTTATTTGGAAGGGCATTTCCAGCTGTTAAATTCCTAGATTATCAAATGCCCTGGGACACCCTCTCACACTCTTTCTTAGATGTTTCCTGCAGTAATAAAGATTCAGCTTAACTTCCCATAAAAGCCAGTGGTGGAGCTCTGGTTAATTGGCACAGCCTTAGCAAAGCCTTTATTTTTGGCTCTCTGGAGCTGTGTTTGGTCAGCGTCTCGTGCATAGTCTGAATATTCTCAGTAGAATGGAATTCTCCACACAGGCACTTGAATGGAATGTGGAATTGAGAGCAGGGAAGCGGCTGCCTGCTACCAAAATCCTACTCTCCATATCTGCCACTCAGGTCGACGGGCTGCTTCGGCTCCCATTCCCTAAAACAGCTTCATTGTTTTTGTTGACTCTTCAGGAAGTTTGGCAGGTGTTATATCATTCCTTTCATTTAGACACATATACCCATCAAACTTCCAGCATTTTCAACCTTCTAGAACACGGCTTCTGCATTTCTAAAGTTAGGAAAAGGGCCCATGAGACCAGTAAAAGGGGTTTCCAAATCACAGCTCTTATGCTTGATTCCATGAAGGAGGCTCTTGCATTGTTATCCAGCCTATGAACTCACAGTTAACACATAGTTCAAATAAATGTGATTATTTGTTTTTCTAGCTCAGGCTACTTTAAGAATTACATTATGGGGAGATAAGGGTTCTATTAGAAGAAGATGCATAGTCACTAGTGACAAATGATAACTGAAAAACACTGATAAGAGAGAGAGAAACAGAAGACCTTAACTATATGCTGTATTAGAGAAAAATGATGATCAAAATTATCTTCAAAATTAAGGTTAGTTAATATCCTCCATTTCCCATTTAAGAAGGCTAGAAGGTGTGGGTAATTGAACAATAACACTAGAGGGACCTTGGAGATAATGTTGGCTGACCCCTTTATGTTATAGAACATTCATTGAATTAAACTGAATTGGGGGGGTCAATATTTGAATCCATATTTTGTTTTTTCTAGGGCCTTGATCATTTCCAAATCATTTTCAAGAAGAATCGGGATGGAAAATAGATCTGATTAAGTATTCTCAATCAGCAAATGATAATAGAATAATGTTAAACTACTGGCGAATTTCTCAGAACAGGTCACTTTTGGTTAGTAGCAATTAGGAGCATTTGGGTATAGCTATTCTGAATACTTTGTAAACATTTGATGCCGTTTCATGTGATTTCCATGTCTGGTGTTTAGCAAATACAAATGACAATCCAATGTCACCTGTTGTGGAGATGAATCCAGTAGATTCATGACCAAAAAAACTGAAGGATTCTAGCAAGTTCTTGAAGAAGATAGAGACTAGAGACAACTATTAATTTAATCAAGAACTTACTGACAAGCTATAATGCCAAACACTTCTAGACACTGGAGATACAGCAATGAAAAAATAAGTAAAGTCCTCAAGAAGCTGACATTCTGGAAGGGGGAGACAGACAATAAACAGAGAAAGAAGGATTGTTACTACAGTTATCTCTCTTAAAAGTGATTTCTTTTACACTTGTACTATAGGATCCCCTAACTAGTTAGCAACACTCGCTTAGAAATGGAGAGTCCTAGTGCTAAGTCCTAGCAATGTGCACACTGGTTCTTTCTTTTTTTATTTTATTTACTTATTTTTTGCCTATTTTTTAAATATGAAATTTATTGCCAAATTGGTTTCCATATAACACCCAGTGCTCATCCCAACAGGTGCCCTCCTCAGTGCCCATCGCCCACTTTCCCCTCCCTCCCACCCCCCCATCAACCCTCAGTTTATTCTCAGTTTGTAAGAGTCTCTTATGGTTTGGCTCCCTCCCTCTCTAACTTTTTTTTGCTTCCCCTCCCCCATGGTCTTCTGTTAAGTTTCTCAAGATCCACATAAGAGTGAAAACATATGATATCTGGTTCTTTATTTTTAAGTGGTGGTAATATCTCTCTTCCTAGAGCTTTTCTGAAGTTTCAATGAAATCATGGCCCAATGCTCAAAACCTACTTCATTTTAATCACTCAATATATGTTGCAATGATACAAGTATTATTGAGTCCATGGACACCTAAATAACAAACCTTCTTATTGGAAGACTTGAGAAGAAATGCTGTCAGATCTAGGAGCACCATAATTTTCCATAACTCTGACCCCAGAAAGATAGAATTTGAAACAGATCAAGTTATGAAATTGACTCCCCTCGACCAGTACCCATTTTGGCCCCAGTAGAAGTAAAATTAAGATAAAGCTCTTTGTGGCTGTGGAGAGGAATGAGCTCTCCTCCTGGGTAAGTGCTGTGGATGTGGTGTATCTGGCTACTTCATGCCTTTCAGTTCACCAAAGTCTTTGGTTTTGTCTCCATCTTAATTGCCCCAGCTTCTTCAGTCTTGGATGTTTCTTTTGTTTTGGTTCTGACCTCCATGTCCCAGTGCTGGTTTCTACAAGGCATCCCTCTGTCTTGAGTCACAAAGAACACAAATGATTTCTTAAGTGTTGTCTAAGCATTGTTTGCTTTTCTGCAAGTAACTTCATAGTATCAAAGTCATCCTGCTCAAAGGTAGCAGCTGACATAATGGCACTAGTGTACTTTCATGAAAAAGATCCATTCCCAGTCCACAGTGGTTGTTAAACATAGGAGCCATGAGGGGTGCTGTTTGCAATGTTGTCTATATAGGTATTTATATAAATCTTAAATCTCTAAGAATTTATCAATGGCCCAGTGTCAAAACCTTGACTCCTATCCTTTCCTCATTCCCAATACTATAGCAAGTCCTGTGGCATCTATATCCAAAATATATCTTGAGTATATAATAGTTTGTAATTTTTAATTAACTTATTTGATCCACATATTTGTTGTCTGACTTCCACACTAAAACGAAGCTCTTCTTGCTCACTGTTGGATACCTAGTAATTGGGCTTGACACAACATAAGTGCTTAATAAATATAAATCAATTGTTGAGTGAATGAATGGACACATATCTGTTTGGCAAGCCTAGATACCATGTTGTGACATGTTGATTATATCTCAAAAAAAGATGCTAGCCCATACAGGGTGGTGGACTGTCTAGTTTTCAGCACCTTTATTATCACATTAATCAAGTGAAATAAAGTTTATGTGTTTTTTTACCCTGCAGTTTAAAACTATAAATCTCCATACAAAGGAAACAGTTGGTCACTTATTAGTCATAATTTGCCTGTTTTGCACAGTAGTTTAGGGAGACCGTGAAAGGAATTATCATGAATAAAAACAATAACAGCAATATAAACATCCCTTAAACCTCTTACAAATGACAGTAGTTTTTTGAATCCCACCGTTTTTGGACTTTGGTATGACCAAGTTTAGTGCAGTAGATAAAGCTGGACCACAGAGCTGGACAAACCAGATTTTAGTCTTGGCTCAGCCTCTTAGGAACTGGGTAAAGTTGGCTGTGTTTCTCCACCTCTCTAGGCCTACTGTCTCCACCTGCAAAATAAATCAACCTCACAGGGTTATTATGTGGATTCAAATCTCATGCAAGTAAATACTTAACATTGTACCCCACACACCATCATTGTGTCAGTTAACTTTTTGTAACAAAGCATCCCAAAAACTTAGTGAGTTTTCACAACAATTATTTTGGTGCGTGTTTCTGTGAACTGGCTGGGTGTTCTCCTAGTCTTGATCAACTGGTCTCTGGTGGGCCCTGTCATGTATCTGTAATGGCATTTGGACTGGCAGGTGGATAATCTAGGATCTAGGATGACCTCACCATGTGTCTGGTTATTGGCAGGCTATCCGCCAAGGTAACAAGAGTGAAGTTTCTCATCTTCCAGCAAGCTAGTTCTGGCTACTCCACATGGTGGCTATTGCAGAATTCCCAAAAGCAACAAGAGGAGTGCCTGGGTGGTTCAGTCAGTTAAGCGTCCGACTTCGGCTCAGGTCATGATCTCACGACTCGTGAGTTTGAGCCTCACGTTGGGCTCTGTGCTGACAGCTCAGAGCCTGGAGCCTGTTTCTGATTCTGTGTCTCCCTCTCTCTCTCTGCCCCTCCCCAACCTCAAAAATAAATAATAAACATTAAAAAAAATTTTTTTTAAGTGGATGATCTGATAAGAGGTAATAGCCTGATTAATGTGGTGCCTGAACATTGCCGTATCCACCACCACTTCATCCACATTTCAGCATTTTTCCAACAAGCACCTTATTATCCAGTATTGGTATGACTGGTATGTGTTAGTCCAGATCTTGGTAGAACCTGTTGATTCTTTTTTGTTTTTAGTGAATGGAGTGTTAGCAATGGTGGTGGTAGCTCAGAGCTTTATTCTAGAAGTCTTCATCTTTATGTCTTCAAACACATTTGAGGACTTAGAAACAAGTGCTGATGACAATGCTGAATGATTACTTAGTACATACCTAATATTTATGTATGTTGAAGGTAAACTGCAACACCCCTTGAGTGCAGAGACCATGACTTTCTGTGTCCTTGGCAACTAGCACAGGAAGGAGCACACAGAGCACATGCTGGGGGAGCTCAGTATATGTTTATTATATATAGCTATAGCCACGTTTATATCCCATTAAGGCAGGGATCACATACTCATATACTAATGGTGACCAGCTATTGGCAAGATGGGATCACTAGAGAGTGATAGGGACTGGAGCCAACTGGAGAACTTGTGCCCCAGGTAACAAGGGAGGGTCTATCCATTTGACACCACATAGGAATGTTCAGCGTTACCAGATTGTTCCAGTTTTTAGGAGATGCTGTAACATCAACTTTCTTGATTTTATTTTTTTTTAAGTTTACATGTTTATTTTGAGACAGAGACAGCATGAATGGGGGAGGGGCAGAGAGAAAGGGAAAGAGAGAATCCCAAGCATGCTCTGCACTGTCAGTGCAGAGTCTGACACAGGGCTTGAACTCATGAAACCTGAGCCAAAACCAAAAGCCAGATGCTTAGCCAACTAACCCACCCAGGTGCCCCTAAGTTTATTTTTTTTAGAGACTTATTTACTTAAGTAATCTCTGCACCCAACGTGGGGCTCGAACTCATGACCCTGAGATCAAGAGTTACATGCTCTACTTAGACTGAACGAGCCAGGCGCACCGCTTCTCTGATTTTGAAACACTGTGTGTCAGATCAAACAGGTCCTTTGTCTGATCAAGTAAATCTGACCTATGGCTAGCCAATGTGTCACTCCCTACATTAGGCACTGATTGACACCTCAGTGTTGCATCACAATTACTCTGAAGACCCAAGGAGGAAGAGGAGCCACAGAATAAGGCAGAGATGGAGCAGTGAGATGGTAAGAGAGGCAGGACTTCAGGAAAGATGGATGATTGTCTATTTCAGAGGTCAAGGAAATGAAAATGAGAACACTTGATTCAAGTAAATTATTTGGTACAACAGTCGTTCCCTGGCTATATTCTTGGAAGGAAGGGAGGAGAGGAGAGGAGAGGAGAGGAGAAGAGAGGAGAGGAGAGGAGAGGAGAGGAGAGGAGAGGAGAGGAGAGGAGAGGAGAGGAGAGGAGAGGAGAAAAAAAAAAAAGGAAACCGAGGAAAAACAAAGCAAAGCAGAGAAATCCATGGTCAAATAACATACATGAGAAACAGTCCAAATACTCAAATTAAAACAAAATAAATTAAACAAAATAAAATAGATTTCTTTACTCTGACCCTTTTCACTGTCTTTAATATTCTAATATGCAATGTAAATCTTCAAAAGGAGAAACATGTACTGAGTTTTTCAATGATCAAGGAGTCCTTATATCATACAGTCGCTCTAGATCTAATGATCTGAGGAAAACATTTAGGGAAACCTGGATGGGGGACTGAATGGGACACTGGGAATCTGAAGGAGTGGTGTGGAAACTGGGATGCACAAGGTAATGAGTGAAGACATAATGTGCCAGTGGAGCAGCTTGGCACATAAAGAAAGTAGGTAAACCCATTAGTAACCAAGAACTGTCAGCATATTAATCTTTATAAAATAAAACCTTCTTAGCATCATTCCTCTGATAAAAACAAATAAGCAAAAAATAAAAAGTGAAGGGTTCCCAACCTCTGATGGATTAAACCTCCTTGCTTAACATTCAAGGCTCTCCTTTATCAGGCCAACTGATTTCCCAGTTATGCCCCACACTCACTCTCTTCTCTAAATACCCTGCTTTGCTCACCGTCTTTAAGGTATTTACTATTTCCAGCCTCTTCACCCTTGCTCACCGTGTGAGTTGACTCCCCCAGCTCCTCTGATTAGAACCGTGCCTGTTTTCCAAGGCACAGCTCAAATCTGCTTTCCCTCGGAAGGCTTCTTTAGCCATCAAAACTCACAATGGGTTCTTTTCTCTCAACTTCTAGAGCATTTAAATTTCTGAAGGACTTATTTGAGACATATCATGTTGGATATTGCCTGTATGATTTGGAGCTGAGAGAGGAAAAGCATGTCCGGAGATCTGCATCTCTCAGCCCCGGTTTGCCCTCATAATACACTCAAATAAGGTTAGGATGATATTATCCAGCAGCACATAAGAACAAGGGTATAACCCCATAAAAGTGAATTTCATAGACCATGTTCTGTTGTTATACAACCACCTGCTGTTCCTTGAGGGTGGAAGAGTCCATTCTCTTCTTGCCCAATAGTAATGGGTGCCGTTTGTAGACACTAGGGTGAGCACTTTACATGTAGTCTGGTGAATCCCAGAACATCCTAAAAAGGGGTGTTAGTATCCCCACTTTACACAAGAGGAAGCTTTCTCTAAACATTCAAGTCAGCTTGCTCATGCTTATGAGCTTCTCTCTAGCTGGTCAAGGCAGAGCCAGCTGCACAACCCCACATACCTGACCCCAAAGCCTGAGTTCTATCTGTCCCAGCACACCATCCCCATGGCTACACTGGCCACCAGAAATTTAATGACAGAGAATTAAAGCTAAAGAATTCATACTCTTCCTTCAAGTGCCAAATACATACCAGTAGGCTGCAGAAGGTAGATTAGAAATCTAGTTAGAGTCAGTGCAATTTGAACATCTGGGGGTGTTCTAGGTACATTCTAGGGTCTCCTAAGGACCTAGCACACCTCAGTGATTGTCCTCTCAAGTGCCAGTGGTCCTGGTTAAGGTGGGATTTGGAGTGTGCAGCATCACAGGGGCACATTCACAGCCTGGAGGACACTCAAGGGACTTCCTTTCCCTGGGTACTTACTGATGTCACGAGAGGGCTTGACCTCCATTTTCATCCTACTGTGAGCTCTTTGCTTATCTGTCTGCCTTACTAGACTGTGAACTCTCTGAGGGGAAAAGCTATCTTATTTACCCAGACCTGACACATAACTGGTATATAAACACAAAATAACTATTTGTTGAATGAATGATCAGGCAAGGTGCCCAAGGTAGCATGATGGAGGCAGCACATTGTAGTCAACTTTTATTCCACCATCAGAAAACTAGATTAACTCACCCATGTGGTATTTCTTCCCTATTATTTATACACTACTCAGGAGTCTCAGGCTTCCCAGAGACCTTGACAAAACCTAAAACCTCCCTGTAATAATAATATCAAACCTCACAATTTTCAGGCTTCATCTTTTAAATTGGATTGTGCAATTTTTCAGCAAAGGAGGTATGTGTTGCTTCTTGTACATGCCCCACATCTTTCAGCACGCTGCCTCCACAGAGCAGGATCTATATAAATGTTGAACAACTATATTGGAATTATGGTTGGAAGCTTGTCCTAATTGTGCAATCTCCTTGCGTGCCCTGCTGGCTCAGTTGGTGGAGCATGTGACTCTTGATCCTGGGGTTGTGAGTTCGAGACCCACGTTGGGTATAGAAATTACTTAAAAATAAATCTTAAAAAAAATTGTTCAATCTCCTTGAGATAAATTTTTGGTGAATTCAGGTAATAAAGGAGAGAGGAAATCAGGATAGTGACAGAGACAGAGCAACAAGAGTGGGCAGGAACTGTCAATGCTTTGCAGGTGGGAGGTGAGAAAGAATGAAGAGGGAAAAGGATTCAAAGACTTTGGACCAAGATGATGGATTGAAGGATTGTTCCTGAGAGAGAAATCTAGAACTTCTCCTTCTCCGTGACCATCTCATCCTCACTTCAGTTTGAGCATAGAGAAAAGATTCCTCATGAATGTCAGGTTGAAGTGCTCCTTGGAGGCAGACAAACCTGGGACAGTCATGCACACAGGAGAGTCCAAAAGGACTGAAAGCAAAGGTTTGACTTTGTCGCCCTGCAGAAGAGCTTTGCTCTGCTAAGGAGGAGGAGGAGAAATTTGAGCTGAATATATTTTTGGTTGGAACAACTTGTAAGTGCTCTGTTTGATAGCACGGTTGTTTGAATGGCCGATTTCATAACTGCACATAGCTTTTCCAAATAAATGGTGTCTGTAGAATGTTCAGGTTAATGCATGAGTCCAGTGCTCAAGAGTGTTTGTGCTTAGAGCAACTGAGCCTTCTTTCTTAATAAGTCATCTTGGCATTTTGTCAACAAACTAATTTGCTTTTCTAAGAAACTAGATTAATACTTCCTGTACTCTGTGCTATTCACAGATCTACAATGCAGTGAGAAGGAGAGAAGAAATAGAAAATACAATTGGATCTCTTCTTCATTTCTTCACAAAGCTCCCAGCCTCCGAAACAGCCCATGAAAGGATTAGGGTTGGTCCATGCTTAAAGCAATGTGTCCGAGATACCATATGTGAGTACCGTGCCACCCTCCAGAGGACGTCCATATCTCAGTACATCGCGGGTTCTCTGCTAGAAGCAACCACATCTTTAGGAGCAAGAAGTGGCCTACTCAGTACCTTTGGAGGATCCACCGGACGAATGATGCTAAAAGGTAAGGTCTGAAATTTCACTTTTCATCTTTGAGTACAGAAAGGAACCTAGGTTAACATGTGTGCATCTCCTGATGAATACTTGAGGTCACTTAGTGGCAATTTTAAATAAATAAAAGTTGCTGCTTTAATAAACTATGAAAAGGTAGTCCTTTATCAAAATCCTTTCAGGTGTCAACATTCCAAACAATAAGCATTAAGATTTTGACATTACATTTCCAAAAGAAATAAATGGTTACAAGGCTATCTTTGATATTTAAAAAAAAATTTTTTTTTGACATTTATTCATTTTTGAGAGTGAGAGAGACAGAGCATGAGCAGGGGAAGGGCAGAGAGAGAGGGAGACACAGAATCCGAAGCAGGCTCCAGGCTCTGAGCTGTCAGCACAGGGCCCGACACGGGGCTTGAACTCACAGACTGTGAGATCATGACCTGAGCCGAAGTCGGCCGCTTAACCAACTGAGCCACCCAGGTGCCCCTGATTTTTTCTTTTTTTTAATTACTCAGACACAGGGTTTCTCCTAGTGGTAGTCTATGACAGCTGTCAACTACTGTGATAAGACCAAACAAGTGTGGTCATGTGGTCACAGTGAAAACCAACACGGGTGTGAAACAGAGTGAAATACAGTTCTTCCTCCTACACAGAATCAATAGGTTCATGTTGACCAGAAAAGCTAAAGGCCATCTTCCAATGACTCCCATCTTAACAAACAGGATATTCAGGCATCCTGCTAAAAAATGAAAGCCAGTGGAAAATGGGGCCCCTCAGCACCAGAACTTCCCAGCTACTTCCCACGAGTAGGCAGACAGGCAGGTCAGAAATGGCAGTGCACCAAAGAACCTTGGAGATTTGTGCACTGCACAGCTGTCACAACCCACTTGGCAGCCTTCCCTGGCAGGAAGCTGCCAGCCAGACGGGGACCATGCAGAGCAACGTTCCACTGCCTGGGGGCTGCCAAGGGCTCCATCTGACATCTGGCCATTTCTCTCAAGGAGGGCAGCTAGTGTCCCTCTGCAGTAATCCGCAGACCTGTGGCTAGCAGGTCAGTGATCTTCCTCCTGGATCTTCAACCACTGTCCCGGCACACACACCCTGGGGAGTACACACCTGATAGGAGTACACACCTCCCTGTGTACCATGTGGGTACCACGTTGGTTTGTTTTCCTAGAGTCATTTTTTAACTTTTGCAGCTTGGTTATACATAATGAATGAAGGAAAACGCAAGGTGTGTGCTTAGAAAAGCAAAGCATAAGGAAACCAAAGGGTTTCATATGCTTTTCATTTATTCAATCTGTGTTTTGAGCCTCTGCCAGGTGCTAAGTGCTGGGTAGGAAACAAAACATAGTTTTCTACCATCATGGAGCTAGAATAGTCTCTAGGTGGTAAACAGTTTCCCCTATGCACAATACTCAGGATTTCTCTACTCTGTTGTGGCTCCTAGTAACTGCCAAGCTTCCACTCTCTATCCATGCTCTTCCTGAGAAGTTGGGCTGAGATTGGCATGTGGAATTGTTGTTGCTTCAAGGCTTGTGACTCTATGTAAGGACCTCATCCTATGAGTTAATCAACCTGTGTTTGTCAGATACCCGATCTGTGCCCAGCAGAGTGTGTAGGTGTATGGGAGATTCTAATGAAGTGCAGGTCAATTTACTTGCCTTCAGGTTCTTTATGATCCTAGTGAAGAGGCCAGATTTGTGTGCACCAAGTATTCAAAGAATAATATGATACTGCAGGGAGTTGAGTACTAAATAATGTGGAAGTGGCTCTAATCGTTCAAAGAGCGTAGAGAAAGAATTAATGTCCTTTGTGACAAATGGCTTTGCCCCAAACAAACAAAAGTCAACAAAAGCCACTTTCTTTCTTCTCCATTAATTGCAGAGGGACAAATCTCCAGGCTCCCTGACCAAGGCAGCTGCCTCCAGTCTTACACAGACCTTTGGGAAGGAAAAAGGAGGCTGCTAGTTAGCGTGTCTGGGGCCCTGATAGTAACTTTATCTCAGTTGCTATTTGTACTTCCCTTTTCAAATCAGAACCTCATGGATCCACATTCCCAGCTCAGAGATTCATTGGGTCATCAACTCATGTGTCATCTTTAAATTAGCAGTTTATACAAGAGTTGGGAGTTTCTTTAACTTTCTGTTTTGTAGCTCTTTAATGCTTTTTGATATCCCTCTGTAAGTGGCTTCTGCTGAACTATACAGTTAGCTGGCTGGCTTCTGCCCTGGGCTTACTTCTGTAGTTCTGACTTCTTCTCTTGGAAACCTTTTCAACTTCAGGGCCCTCTCCTGTAGACTCTTCAAAGTCTATACATACCATAGTGAAACATAGGTTTCTTTAACATGCCGTGGAAGAAAATGCACCCAAAAAACCATATAGGCTTTCAAAATCATAGAATGTTTATAGAATCTGTAGGTTCAGCATATTGACTAACTGGGTCTTGAAGTCTGATGGCCACATATTCCAGCGGGGGGGCTGGAGCACATCCTGGCTGTGACTTGGTTGTCTGCTTCTTTTATTGTTCACTGTATGTTCTGTGGCACTGAACTGGCCAACAGCTTTCAGTCCTGTATTGCTAATGAAGATCTCTGGGAAATATATAACACAGACTCAGTTCCCATTTTATAAATGACTTGTATTCCAAAAGTTCATTTCTCAGGAGCTACGTGGAACTTAGAATACTTTCCTAGAGAAACAGTATTAAACATTGTGATTTTGGTTGACTCTAGTCCTCAAAAACCTCTTTAACCCATAACACAATTGAAATCTATACACTTCCCGTGGAATAAAGAGAAAAACACAATTATTGGAATACTGTGAATCAGTCTCCAAGGAAAAAGCAATACAAATGAGTTAAAAGACACTTCTTATTTAGGGAAAATAAGTTTAGTTAAGATGAGTAGAGTTAAAATGAAAGTATTATGAAGATTTTGAAAAGAACTTTGGGCCATTGTAGAGATTTCAGATGTTGGCATCTAGTTCTCTTGCTGTGGATAATTACATTTCAAAATTCATACCTATATAAAACAATCAGAAAGTTATTATCCCAGTACTTTCCCCTTCCCCCACCCCTGTTTTTCAAATGGAGGCTTATAAATGGAGTGGAGAAGGGAAGAGAGGCAGGGAAGTATTTAAACTTTTTTCCCAGAGGAAAAGGATAAGGAAGAAAATGACTTATTCCATGAAAAAGTCATGTTTGAAATAGGTTAAATAGAGTTTGGAAAGGTAGAGAAAAAGGAGGAAGGGAAAAGACAAATACTGTTTGATTCTATTTATATAAGACACTTGGAACAGTCAGCATCATAGAGACCAAGGGCTGATGGAGAACAAGGAATGGGGAGTCATTGTTAATGAGTATAGAGTTCCTATTTTATAAAATGAAGGGTTCTGCACAACAGTGTGAATGTGTTTAATACCACTGAACTATACACTTAAAAATTGTTAGAATGCTACATTTTATGTTATATGTATTTAAGCCTCCCCCTACACCCCCCCCCAAAAAAAAAGAATAAAAAAATTTTTAAAGAAGAAGATGTTAGGAAGGTCTTTGGTCCCAGGGCTATTAAGATGTTAGGCCGAGGTTGTGAAAGCTTTCACATGAACCTCCAGGAGGCACAAGGCACAAGTCAACTCATCTTCTGGAAGTGGTTATGATTACAAGATGAGGGTTGGAGGAGCCTGCAGTAGATAAGAATAGGAAGAGAAAATGTCCAACCAGTTTTCATTAGTCACAAGGCATTCACAAGTCAGGAACTGGTGACTCCAGGGTTGATTGGCCAAAGTTGTGCAGTCTTGCACCTTTACCACAGCCTACAGGATTCTGCGAACTCTTCAGCACTTCATTGAGCTTACACACCTCTGATGGTACAGGTCGCTCTAAAAAGACAGCCAACAATCAGTACACAAACATTCTGCCATCAGGACCACCAAGGATGGTCTGTCTACTAACTTGCAAGTTTGCCAAAAAACATGAAACATTTTTTGATATGAAGCATTGATTGGGAAGGGTGTGCCCTTGATTACAAAGGTGTGCTGTGTCACAATGGAAAAGGGAGAGTTTACACCATCTACTTCTAGCCTGAGTCCCTTTCTCCCCCTCCCATTAACCTTGCTAGAATCTCAAGATCAACTCCCAATAGCAGTGGCAGTCAAAAGAATTATTGATGTCAACAATCAGGAAGTTTTCTAAACACATTACCTGCTTTTGTTTCCTTTTTTTCTCCAGTGGGCTGTCTACTGAAAATTACAAAAGCAAGATAAAGTAAAAAAGAGAAAAAGTAAAAAGAGAAAAGAGTGACATCTCTGATATTAATGTAAAGCACTGATAGTAAAATTAGAAAAAAAACATAAGGCAGCTAAGTGTTCTCAAATGTCCATATTGGACCAACCAATATTATAAATTTGGTACATTAAACTCAATATTTCCTTCTCAAATTATTGCTAAGTAAGTTTCTAAATTAAAGGATTAAGTATTTACATATAACCAGAACAAAGTTCAGTTATTCTTGTATAAATTATGTAGTAGAAAAGAAAACTCCACTGTTCATTTTTACCAGTTTGAGTGTATGTATGTAGATATAAAGAATAACTAGGGGCACCTGGGTGGCTTAGTTAAGCGTCCAAGTTCGGTTCAGGTCATGATCTCACAGTTCATGAGTTTGAGCCCCGCGTTGGGCTCTGTGTTGAGAGAGAGTGCCCTACATATTTAATATTCTTATTGGAAGTAGGCAACATTTTGTTTCTGATAGAAATGTCTAATAAAATTTTGACTTATTTTCTTTCACCACAATAAAGATATTCTATTTATGTATTTTTCTGAAATTAGTACCTTCAAGGATAAAAACAAGAAGTCATAATAGGAATACACACACATTTGAACTATGTGACTGTCCCTCATAAATAATTTAGTTTATAAAGGCTGTCTTAGTTGACTTCCTCATAATCAAAATAATTACCCTGTACATGACTACCAAGCAGGGGAAGGCATATACATACTTCTAATTCCAAGATTTAAGTTTATATAAAGAAATCCTCTGACTTGTTAGTTTTGTGGCCTTGAAATTATTTTCTTGGTGGTTAAAAGTATGCTTTAATGTAATTTAGAGTATGTTTCTGTACAAGTTAATCAACGAGAAAGTACTCGTTCATTGCCCACTGTGGCTGAGTACTGTGTCATCTCTGGGAAGAATGCAAGAGATCACCTCTGAAGTCTTCAACTTGAACAATAATATTTCTCACTCCAGAGAAAATGTAATATTATGTTTTAGGTCTGTTGAGGTAGCTCGTACTACCCACCAAGAGATTCATAAAGTGCTGGGCTACTCAGTTGATGGTAGGGTCTATAGCTCACGGGGCCAGTAAGTTTGGTGGGCACAGAACAAACCCCTATGCCTTGGGTCCACAGTAGTCAGGTGTCATCCAGGACTATGACTCTGTGCCTGAGTGTGACCCAGGAATGTGACTCCATGTCTAGCTGTGACCTAAAGATGCTCAGATGTGACTGAGGAGTATGACTGCACACCCAGGTGTAACTTCAGAGTAAATCACCAGATGTCACCCAAGCAGGTCACTCCATGGCCTGGTGTAAGTGAGGATTGTGACTCCTGCTTATAATCAGGGGATATTTCCAAAGTACCAGGCAAAGGTGAAGTCACCTACCTCAAATATTACTGGGGACATGATGTTTCTTTCTTTTTTAAAAAAATTTTTTAATATTTATTTATCTTTGAGAGAGAGAGAGAGAAAGGGGAGCAAGTTGGGGGTGGGCAGAGAGAGAGGAAGACAGAATGTGAAGCAGGCTCCAGGCTCTGAGCTGTTGGCACAGAGCCCAGTGCAGAGTTCACTCTTGTGAACCATGAAATCATAACCTGAGCCAAAGTCGGACACTGAACCAACTGAGCCACCCAGGAGCCCCAACATGATGCTTCTTAAGTCAAAGCAATTATGCATTTTTTGAAGGGGAAGAAGGGTCAAGCAGAGGAATTACATTTTTTTTCTTTAGTTTTTTCAAGATGACTGATATCTCTGAAATTTTAAACCCTTCCATTTGTAAAGAGAAAACTGGGTTTAGGGGCAGGTTAGAGTGGGGTAGAATCACAGTAATAAGTAATACTACTTGTTAACATTTTCTTAGTTCTCACTTGGTGCCAGGTATTGCTCTGAGTACTTTGCCTGTGTGATTTCATTGAAAACCATTCAGTGGTCCAATGAAGGAGGTACTGTTTACTAATGAGGAAATTGAGGTCCAGAGACATTAAGAATCTTGCATGTGGGTACATAGGTCATCAGGAGTAGTGTGAGAACTCAAATCTAGGCAGCCAGTTGAGTGCATACGTTATGTAGGCCCTTCGTCTGCATTATTTCAATTAGTCCTTATTGTGGATTGACTTGCATCCCCCAAAAAAGATATCCCGAAGTCCTAATCCCTAGTACCTATGAATGTGCCCTGATTTGGAAATAGGGTCTTTGCAGATATACTCAAGTGAAGATGAGATCATTTTCAGTGAGAGTGAGCCCCAAACCCAGTAACTGGATTTCCTTATTAGAAGAAGAGAAGAGGGGCGCCTGGGTGACTCAGTCAGTTGGGCATCCAACTTCAGCTCAGGTCATGATCTTGCGGTTCTTGGATTCAAACCCCGCGTTGGGCTCTGTGCTGACAGCTTGGAGCCTGAAACCTGCTTTGGATCCTGTGTCTCCCTCTCTCTTTCTGCCCATCCCTGCTCGTGCTCTCTCTCTCTCAAAAATAAATAATATTAAAAATTAAAGGAGAAGAAGAAGAAGAAGAAGAAGAAGAAGAAGAAGAAGAAAAGAGAAAGAGAAAGAGAAGAGAAGAGAAGAGAAGAGACATAGAGACAGACTACATTGGGGTGAATACCATGTGATGATGGAGGCAAAGGCTGGGGTGGTGCCACCACAAGCCAAGGGACATCAAAGACTTCCAGACCCTACTAGAATCTGGGAAGAAGCAAGGGAGGATTCTAACCAGAGTCTTACAGGAAGCATGGCCCTGCCAACACCTGGATTTTGGACATCTAGCCTCTAGACCAGGGACAGGAGACATTTCTGTTGTTATAAACCATCCCAGTGGTGGTAACTTCTTATAGCAGCACTAGGAAACTAAGACAGTTCTTTTGACAATCCTGTGAGGAGGGAATTACTAGCAACAGGAAGTCTTCAGGGGGCTGTATTTCATGATAAAAAGTTTGGATTTTACCTTGTAAGTAAAGAAAGACACTGAAGGGTTCTGAGGAAGGGTGTGATTTGATCAGATCGGGTTTTTTAGAAAGACCCATCTGGCGTAAGTCTCCATGGAATCGAGTGGTGGGTGTGTTTACAGAATCAAGGAACATGTAGTCATTGCTATTTGATAATGCTTAATTGAATGAGATAATTTTAGAGCCAAAGAAAGAAAACACTAATTTTCACTGTATGTTGTACAAATATCAAACACATACAAAATGAAAATGCAAATACACTTAGGAAGTTTTTGAGCTGGCACAAAAGCCATTTTCAGTGTCTCAATAAGCCATTATCAGCACCAGGGCCCTGGAATGGTTGCAGGGCTATCTTTGGGGCCTCCCTTACTCCTGTCTGAACTCCTCTCCCCTCCTTCCCCTCTGGCAGTCCAGAGCCCCCCTAACTACACCAGCCCATCCACTCTTCACTCATGACCCCATAATAATATACTTTCCTGTTCTTTCTGTAGTGGATACCAGCTCGGCTTTGTGAACAGAGTGTCTTGATGGGTTAGAATAGAGATCTGGAGTGTTGACTGATGAGGGAGACTCCCTCGGGAGGGCTGGGGACAGATGGAGGAGCTGATGGTAATTGGCAGAGGGAATGGGGCACACAGATACAAAGGCACGAGACAGGAAGAGACACAATGTGTCCAGGGAACTGCTGGTCTACCAGGCTGTTCTGGCCGAAGCTTGGAAAGTATAGAGGCTAAGTAGGAAGGCATGGCACTACGGCTGGGGGAGAAAATAGGTCTCCAGGGGGCTGTATTTAATAATAAAGAGCTTGGATTTCACCTTGCAAGTAGTCTGAGATGCTGAAGGGTACTAAGGAAGAGTGTGATTTGATCAAATTGAGTTTTTAGAAAGCTCCATTTGGCTATAATAAGGGGTGGGGCTGTACAAAGTGTCATCCTTAACCCTGGCCTAAGTATCCAAAGTATAGTCTCTTGGGCTTCACCCCCAAGCCTGCTGAATTAGTCTCTGATACTTCAGGTGAGTGTGCTTGGTGTGGAAGATGGATGGAGAGAAAGGACAATGAGAACTGGAGGCATTTAGGAGGATATTGCTAAGGCACTGTTCCTGGTAGGGTGTTGTTGGCACATTTAGCAACTGGTAGAAATTACAAAAAGGCCGCCCTCCCCACTCTCCACAGGGTGATGCAGCCTCATACCCATGCATATCAATTAGTGCACAGCATGCCGGCTGGCTGGATTTCAGACCTCTTTTCCACTCAGGTAAGCATCTTTGTGCACTGCGCAAACTGTTCACTGTACCAGAAGTACAGTGGTTATAAGCAGGAGTCGCAATCCTCAGTTACACCTGGCCACGGAATGACCTGCTTGGGTCACATCTGGTGATTTACTCTGAGGTTACACCTGGGTGTGGAGTCACACTCCTCAGTCACATCTGAGCGTGTTTAGGTCACACCTCTGAATCCTGGGGAAGCCACAGAGAGGTGTATATAAGGGGTAGAATTAATACAATGTGGGGATTGAATGGATATAGTATGGATAAAGGGAGCTGAGCCTAAGATGACCATTAATTTTATCTTTTAAAAAAAATCATTTCTGAGGAACCTGGGTGGTTCGGTCGGTTGAGCATCCTACTTGGCACAGTCACTCATGATTTTACGGTCATGAGATGGAGCCCAGAATCAGGCTCCATGCTGTGCGTGGAACCTGATTGGGATTCTCTTTCTCCCTCTTTCTGTGCCCCATCCTCACTCACGCTCTCTCTCTCTGTCTCTCAAAATAAATGAATAAATAAATAAATAAATATCATCTCCAATCTTCCCATTTGTTATTAATGGTTAAAAATTAATAGGATTGTTGGATTATATGCCTACTCCTGCTTCATTCCCTAGTATCATTTCAAGTAATCAGGAATTCAAGGGTCAATTAAATACTAGTTATTGAATTATTGAATGTACTAACACCTCTAAAATAAGTACTAAAATAAAGTACTAACACCTCTAAAATAAGAAACTAATAAATTTTTTTTATTATTTAAAAAAATGTTTTTAATGTTTATTCATTTTTGAAAGACAGAGAGAGACAGAGCACAAGCAGGGGTGGGGTGGAGAGAGAGGGGGACACAGAATCCGAAGCAGGCTCCAGGCTCTGAGCTGTCAGCATAGAGCCCGATGTGGGGCTCGAACTCACAAACCACGAGATCATGACCTGAGCCGAAGTCGGATACTCAACCGACTGAGCCACCCAGGCGCCCCTAATAAATTCTTTATGATTAAAAAAAGTCCTCATCGTTGAATTCAGAAAGGTGATTGGTGAGGACAGCAAACTGTGACAGTCACTTGTGGTTTCCATATGTGAGCTGGTCTTGAAAATGTCAAGTCATAGTTACAGAATCTCAGAATGGTCTATGTTCCAGAAATTCATTTGCGAGATAGTTATTTGAAACTCTATATCCACAGACAAAACAACAATTGAATTCTAAGCCTTCCCCAAAATACTTACTTGACACAAATAAACCTGAACTCCTGAATATTTTAAATGAAAAAGTTCTAAAAGATGATTTTCCTATGTCAGTAATTAAATGTTCCCCCAAACTATACTGGAATAATAAATTGTTGTACTTATCCTGAAAGAGGCTAGTTTAATTAGAGAATGGTAAAGAACAGATGAATAACCCTGAGGGAGTTAAGAAATACATTTAAATAGAAGCATAAAGTGAGAAGTTTAAGAATAGTTCTTAAAGCTGAGGCAGTTACCAACAGGAAAAAAACTAAAAATATATAGCTTGCAATAATTGGGAAAATGGACCCAATTCTTCATCTTTAATTGAGGTGATTGAATATATTCTTCTTTCAGGGGAAGAGAATATATAAAGACATTGGGGACGTAACCCTTTTATGGTGTAAGGACATAACTGCCAAAGAATAGATACAGAAACGAGCAAAAATGATTACCTCCAAGAGATGGCTCTTTACTTGCCGTTTTCTACTCATCTATACTGTTCGAATGTTAATTTCCATGAGTACATACTATGTGTATCGTGCTTTAAAAGAGGCTTTCAGAGCCTGTGTGAAGATTCTGCTGGATTCAAACCCCTCATCTCCAATACCATTGTTATCAGTTGCCGCACTGAAGACCATTGGGGTTATATTCAGATGAGAAAACAGAGAAGGGGGGGACCAGAGGTTTTGTTGAAGGAGGGTGGGGAGAGGGCCTCGGAGTGAGTAAGACCAGTATAATTTCAGGCTCTTTGTCCTGATAGAACTGTCAACCTCTAAGTTGCTTCACAATTAAAAGAAATTCAGTCAACACTGTTATCTTGAATAGGTGACTTTTCTTCTCAAGGCTTCAGTGTCTGCATCTGCAAAATGGAATTAAGAACACAACTTTATAGAGTTGTTTTGAGGATTAAATGAGATATGTAAAGAACTTAGCATAGTATCTGGCACATAATATGTGCTCAATAAATGTAATGACAATGATGGTGATGCTGAGGATGATGATAGTGGTAATGATTGCTGCCACCTTAAAATACCAGCCTTCCACTGTTATTAATTCAATGCTCTGCTTTTAACTCAGTCACAGATGCACACAGAAAGAAAGACACCCTCCAGGTTTCCATGGCTGTGGACCCAGAGCAGTAACATTTTAAGGGATACTTGAAAGGAGGTATCTACAAGCTGGGGGCCACCCCTATATAAAGTCTTTAGTTAGGTTTTTCTTAGGACCCATGCATCAGGCCATTTATTCATTCATTTATTTAACAAATATTTATTGAGTATCTACTGTGTTCGAAGCACTGTGCCAAGTCCTGAGGATAAAACAGTGAGTAAGATACAGTCTTAACTTTGAAGGAGCTCACTTGCTACTGGAGGAGATGGACAGAAAAACATGCAGTTTTCAGTACAAATGTTATAGTTGATAAGCACAGGCTCTAGTGGCTCAGAGGGAAGTCCCTATGCCATCTTGAGTGAAGTCTGGGGTTCCTAAAACCATTTAAGAGCCTGGAGAAATGTGAACCTTATTTCACCAAGGAAAACAAGTGCTCACCTGTATTACGTAGCTTCTGCTGTTTCTACTTCATTCTTTGTTGATATCATCTCTCTCCCCTCCAGAGTGGAAAAGATTTATTCTTGGGATTAAGAGCCATGTCTAAAATCTATGATTGATAGAAAATTTAGTGTTCAAGTTCAAGTTGGTACATTTTAGTGAAGATGCATACAATTAAATAAGACTTTTCAGTAAATGTAACTAATCCTTTTTAGTGTTTTTGGATTGTTTATTCTCCTAAAGACAAAAACTCATTTTAAATGAACGATGAAAATTCTTGTCCATGGGAACAGTTATAGGACATAATGGAATATGCTTATAATCTGTTTCTAATACCATGTGGGTCGGTAATAAGTATTTAAGAGGAAAAAAAGGAGACTATCTCAAGATAGTCTGAGTCATTATTTAAACTTCTGTTGGAATTGAGTCTAAAAAACAAGAAATCATAAAGAAATTGGTAATACAGTTAAAGTAGGAAGAGGGTATTTTAAGAGTATTTTGTTTTCAGTGAACTGAATTCTAACAGGAGATATTTTACCATCTTCAAGAAAGTCAAATACTTTGCTCACTAGAGGTACATATTTGCTACTTAAAGTCTTTTAACTCTGTATTTGATCATGACCACAAATTTTTAGTAATATGATTCCTATAGTATTAATCCACAAGTGATTCTATTAAGGTCTGAACAGATGTATGCTTCAGCCCCTCTGAGGCTCTCCCTGTGAATGTTACAGTCTCCAGAAATACACTTGGTAGCAGTGGTGGGTATTTTACCTAGGTATATTCAGAATTGCATTTTTGCGTTAATAAGCAGAATCATCTAAAATCCATTTCAAACAGACATTTCTGTGGATTATGAAGAACACAGAAGGGAACTGAGAGTACACAAAGTTCAACAGATCTTGGCAACTCACAAGAGCTGGACTTACAAACTACCGAATTTAGAACCAGACTTTTAACTGGGGTGATCAGCTATTAGGACCAAAGTCAGCATGTGATCCCAAGCCTGTTTGATTCCCAAATTCAAGTTCTTAAACGCTAGGAAACCATTCAGGTTCTCTCCCACTCAGGTCTCTCCCACTCAGTCTCTCTCTCTCTCTCTCTCTCTCTCTCTCTCTCAGGATGTGTGTGTGTGTGTGTATGTGTGTGTGTGTGTGTGTGTGTGTGTGTGTGTACATATGTGTCTAAGTACAGCATGGAACCCCTGTGCACGCAGGTCCATCTGACTACAAAACTGATCATTTTACTGCATACCTGTTACATCCTTGTCCTAGAGACATCTGAGGACTTCAGGGATATCTCAAGCATTCGAAGGTGTGAGCATCTATAAGGGTAGATGGGGATGTTCCCATCTATAGCTGATGTGTCATGGCACAGAATCAACCAAATGGAAGAAGAGACTCCTATTAGCTAATGAGCCAAGCAGATATGTTCCTCTCTACCAAAATAGCCACCCAGCACCCAGCACACAGAAGGGGCCCAGAAAATATTTGTTGAGTGAATGAATGAACAAACGAATACACAACTCTAAGCTAATATACAGGTACCTGTACTAAAACCAGGAAAGAACATTTGAAGCCATCTCATTGAATCCTCTGAGCATCACCAACACGAAAAGTTAATTCACCACGAATGACTCTTTTTCATGCATCATTTACCAAAATCATTTGGGCTGGTCCCAGCCCTGCTTAGTGTGTGACTTAAGGTAGGTGGCAGAAGGCAGAGTCCTGCCCAGTTGGGAGGTATTAACTGGTCCACAGGGAGGTGGACAGCCATGAAATGATTCCTTACTGATCTGTTTCTGTAATTCCCCAGGTGCCCTCATACCCCTAGGCCAGTTGGCACATGGTCCTGAGGGTCTGATCTCTGCAAAGTGGGCTTGCAGTGTGTTGAGAAAAGAGAAGCGGGGAAGAAGGAAGGAGGTCACCCCAACCTCAGCATTAGCCCTGCTTTGGAGCGTCTGGGGTCTCTTTCCTGAGCATAGAGATGAGGACACCTTCACTGTCCAGTCCTCAAACCAGGAGAGAAGTCCGCATTTCCTCTATATCTTTGGGGGAAGACCCTCTTCTCTATGATTATCATACACCAGAACAGCAAGAAGAGGCCACCGGTGGTGAAAATTTATTTACTTTATAAATATTTATTAAATACCTATACTGCCAGGTACCAAGAGTAGAGCAGACATTGCCCCTACCCACATGGAGCTTAAAGACCAATAGGAAATCAAGTATTTACAAAAACAAATGACAAATTATAACCTGATACATGCTACAAGGCATGGCTTGTGTGAGACCCTCTTAAAGGGGATTTGACCTGATCTGAGAAGGCCTTGCCGAGGCAATGATGTTTCAGCTTACAGCTAAAGGTTCAACAGATAAAAATTAAGAGAAGAAGGGTTTGAAGCACGTTCTAGACAGAAGTAATTGTACGTGCAAAGGCCCAGTGGCAGAAGGGAATATGGCAGGTTTGAGGTTTGAAAGGAAAGTGGTTTGGAGAAGTCAGAACAGTAAAGGCTAACAGTTATTGGGTGCTCACTGTGGGCAAGATGTTTTGTGACAAGTGTTTTTAAAGTATCATCTAATTTAAAACTGACATCTTAACATATGAAGAAACTAAGGCTTTGAGAAGGAAAATAAATTGCCAGATAATACTGGCTCTTGTTTAGGACCCTTGTCTTTATCCCTAGAAGCAGTGGGAAGCCATCAGAGGGTTTTAAGCAGAAGTGAACACAAGAGTGTTTCAAAAGGACAATTCTATAATTCTGATAAAAATAAACCAGAGAAGCCCCCACCTGCACTGCCTCTTCTTTTGTACCCCAAAACGTGTAAAATCATCATGGCTATTGAATCTGAAAATACATGACTATTCTGAAAAAGAGACCCAGACAGTATCAGCTAATGTGCTAATGTGGTTGTTGTGATGAGGTGGGAAAAGAGGGAATGGCCTAGTAGCCCAGCTCTCTCTACTTTCCAGCACTTGTATTCCAGCAAGTTTAGAAGAGGGCCTTGTGTGACCTAGAGAGGGAGGTTGAAGACAGTGCCCCTCCAGGCACAGAGACTTCATGCTCCCCGCCCCATGCCAAGCTCACTGAGTACTAGGACTTGAAGTCCTGTCTTACTTATACCAGGGACACAAAACCTCCCTCATGGGCCAAATCCAGGCCATGTGTGTTTTTCTTTGACAGTTGCAGTATTTTAAAAATTGGGAAACTTTGCATTAAAATAATGTAGAGTGCTGGCTTCTCTGGCAGTCCTGGGCCACCACTCACTTTTGGCCCTGTGGGCTGGCCCCTGACGCCCCCCCCCCCCCGACAAGACACACCAGCTCCATACTCCTCCCTGGCTACACCTGGCACCTGCCTGGCCCTGCAGGCATCTACATTTGAGATTCCTGGATTATATTCTGAGATTTCCGGTCTTGGGTTTAAGAGGCTGGGATGGAAATTTGGACAAAGAGGAGAAGGGCTATAAACACAGACAGGTTGTCTTTGAACCAGTTTCTGGTTGGGGGTCTTCCTGGGAGATACAGAAGTTGTTCCGCGAAGGAAAAGCACATGATGTGAAGTGTCAGGGTCAGAATTAGTGCAGTGCCTGGGAAACAATGAGGAAATGATTCTCAGCAACAGTCTAGTGGGTGGATAAGAGAGATAAGGTTAATTTGGCAGGTGTGGTTACAATTCAGGTGAAAACCTGGACCTGAAGGATTAGAAAGAGCCATCACAGGCTCTTAGCAGGCTGAGTCTTAGGAAGGTCAGGCCAAGAGAAGCCTGTTGGGGTTGAGAGCCTGGAGGCAGAGCCTCTGTCTGTTAGGAAAGAGAGTAGCAATTACAAACCTGAATGATTATTCCCAGATTAGGAACGGTGGACTCAAAATAAAGAGCCAGAAGCCAGTGCGAGCCCATGGAGTTTTCATTGGCACACGGCAGTGGTTACAGGAAAAAGACTAGTCTTGAAAAGTTAGCCTCACCAGGAGAAAAATGAAATGTAATAAAAATTACAGTTGGTTAAGAATGGAGGCATTTTTACTACAACACAGCACCACTGTGAAAATGTCCAAGCTCATGCCAATGGGTAGATGCTGCTAACCTTTTCCAGGAGTCAGGGCATTTGAGTGCTCTTGGCGTATTGGCCCAGCCCTTCAGGCTGGGAGCAGGGCCTCCTCCGGCTTCCATAAAGCATAGATCTTGCCCAAATGTGGAAAACCTTTAGGGACATGAAAACCATTAGGGATCCGTAGCCCTGATTTGAACCAAGCAGAATAAACAAACCCCTGCCCAAATTGGAACTTGCTGGACGCCTTTCAGAGTTATCCAAGGGGAAAGGCTGGAGGCCTCAAGGGTCTCCAAGTGGGATTATGTCTTGTTTCAGCTGCTCTGCGCCAGTCTGATGAGACCACGTGCACTTTGGTCTTTGTCCTTTTTTGAAGTATCTGAACACCTCGGTTGTAAATCCACAAATGGATTGTGTTCCAAACCTATAACATACACAATATTTCTTCCCCTGCGAATGGGATTTTAAAGCCCAAGTTAGATCTTCTGGAAGTGTGTTACATATTCAGGAACTGGGTTGGAAAAGGTCCAGAGAGCATTCACATTTTCCATACACAGGGTCTTGTTAAGTTCCCAACCTCGATTTCTATTTTCAATATCCTTTGTCACTGTTTCCAGCAAAATACTTTAGTTAGTTTTCTAATGCATAGCACCGTGTAACTTTGCATCTTGCTCCCCATAACTGTTAAGTGGCATACTTTCTTTCTTGATCCCATTTTTTTTTTAATTTTTTTTTTAACGTTTATTTATTTTTGAGACAGAGACAGAGCATGAACGGGGGAGGGGCAGAGAGAGAGGGAGACACAGAATCGGAAGCAGGCTCCAGGCTCTGAGCCATCAGCCCAGAGCCCGATGCGGGGCTCGAACTCACAGACCGCGAGATCGTGACCTGGGCTGAAGTCGGACACTTAACCGACTGAGCCACCCAGGCGCCCCTTGATCCCATTAAAAAAAAAAAAAAAAAAAAAAAAAACTAAAGAGGCAAATTCATAGAGAATTATGAAGGTTCATTCATTCACTAAGTACTCAACTCAGTGCCTACTGGGGGCTAAACACTGTTAGGCAGTTTGGGGACTAAGAAAGGGGAGGGAATTGAAGAAGAACAAATAATTCCCCTAACTCCCTGATACTTGTGATCCACTAAACATGGAGATGGACGGAAAGATAGGAAACCAAGAAACAGAGCAACTAAGAACCAGTCCCTACATGGTCACAGATTTAGGTGCCAGAGAAGCATGATTTGAACTAATCTTGAGCTAAACTCGAGCTCTTACTCTGTCTCTAGTCTACCTCTAGGAAATACATTGTACTGAAGCACAATGTGGAAAACGTTTACTGAGTGCTGGCCATGGCTTTGTTCTAGCTAGGGATGAAAACAATGAAAGAAGGCAGTGTTCTTAATTCCTAGGAGTTGATTTAGTTGACAGATTGACATGTGAACATGTGGTTACATTGTACCATGATACATATGAGGCTAAGATTAGTGTGCACTTTGGTGACAGACAGACCTAAATCCCAGATCTGCCATGTACAAGCTGGGTGACCCAGGGTAGACTACTTAACTTCTCTGTTCGTAAGTTTCATCATCTTGCTTGTAAAATGGGGACAATGCAGATACTTGCCTCAGAGAATTAGAACGGTATGAAATAAATGAATCTAATGAACATAAGGTGATTAGCACACTCTCAAAAATAAAAACAAACAGACAAAAAAAGATGGAGCAAAGAAGGCATTCTAGAAATACTGAGAACAACGTCTTCGAGGCAGCATGGTTCTCAGGAGGGGACTAGGAAGGGGTTGGGTTTGGCAGGAGCGGAGAGAGGCAACGTGGAGAAGACTGTGGGAAATGGAGCTGTGAAGGGCGCCCTGGTCCGGAGACTTGTCTGGAGCAGTGGGTGGGCCCTGGGTCAAGGCAGACCTCAGCAAGACAGGGCTGTCCACAACGGCTCTTCCTGACTCTTGCTTTCAGAGCTCATTTCTCCCATCCACACCCACTCCTCCCCATGATTCCAAGCCGCATCAGCCACAGACAGTGCCTCACCTGCCTGGAAGGTCTCTCTGGTCTTCCTAGCTAGCTCAGTGGAATAATGCACAGGTAAATCTCTTTTTCTCCTTCCCTAGCTCAGGCATAAGAAAGTTGGAACTTTTAATGCAAACTCTTCCTTTCAAAAGGAAAAGAGAAAGGATGGAAGGAAGGAAGGAGAAAAGGATGGATGAAAGGTAAGGAAGGGAAATGGATATAGGAGGGGGGGAGGGGAGGGATACAGATGTACTGAAATAGCTGTGTTGGGCAAAGCACAGACTTACTACCTCATTTATCAAAACTGGGTCACAGATCAGCCTTGCCAATAGATTCCACTTGTAGGACTTCCTGTTCTTCTTCCCATCCCTTCCTTTTGCTTCTTCCCTGAATGTCTAGACTTGGAGAGATTACACTGGCTGTCTGAGGAAGAATCTGTAGACATGGCTGCCACTTCCCTCCCAGAACCTTCTGACCTCTCCACAGGGGGCCCCAGGTCTTGGATCCCTTTGACCTTGGGCTGTGTCATACTCCTTTGTGCTTATCAATCTCTCCATCTGTTTATTCAGTGATAGTTACCCAGCCCCCCTCTGTGGGCATTCTGCCAGTTGCTGGAGACAGCAACATAAGGTGGAAGAGGCCCAAACAACAGTGCTATGGACTCTGAAAACAGCACTGGGAAAGGACCCAGGGCTATCCAGGGCACCTGGGTAGCGCAAATATAGTATTCAAAGGTGACTGCTTAGTATTTACTCAGATATAAATTTCGGTGATTTTGTTTTTTAAAAGAGTCATTCTTGTATCTTTATCACTTTGAACCTAAAACCAAAAAGCCTGCATTGCCTTAAAAATAGTTATTAAGATTAATCTTTTCTGTACTCATTACAAATTAATGAGAAACCGGGGCGCCTGGGTGGCGCAGTCGGTTAAGCGTCCGACTTCAGCCAGGTCACGATCTTGCGGTCCGTGAGTTCGAGCCCCGCGTCGAGCTCTGGGCTGATGGCTCAGAGCCTGGAGCCTCTTTCTGATTCTGTGTCTCCCTCTCTCTCTGCCCCTCCCCCGTTCAGGCTCTGTCTCTCTCTGTCCCAAAAATAAATAAACGTTGAAAAAAAAAATTTAAAAAAATAAAAAAATAAAAAAAATAAAAAACAAATTAATGAGAAACCGTGTACTTAGGAAGTGACCGATATATAATAAAGTAACTTTGATTTAGTCTTCTTTGTTGGAAATGGATTTTTGAAGTGCAGTTTCAAAGCACCACTGTAGGGGACTTCAGATCTGATTATTCAGTCTCTCCAAGCCTTAGTTTTCTGTAACCACAGTGGAAATAATAAGCTTGTCTTATAAATCAAAAGAATGCAGAGACATTTGATTTGTTGACTGTAAACCATTATACAAATATAAGCTGCCTTTGTTACTGTTATTAATAATATAATGGGAGTGTCTGGGTGGCTCAGTTGGTTCAGCATCCCAGGTGAACTCAGGTCATGATCTCACGGTTCATGAGTTCGGGCCCTGTGTCCAGCTCTGTGCGGACAGCTCAGAGCCTGGGGCCTACTTGGGATTCTGTGTCTCCCTCTCTGCCCCTCCCCCGCTCGCTCTCTGTCTCTCTCAAAAACAAACATTAAAAAAATTAAAAGAAAAATAATTGTAATGATGAGTGATAACTGTGGCTGTTGGTGAGATTTGTGAAGTCAGGGAGCTCATCCTCTGCTATGTCCAGATGCCTCTGTGTCAGTTGCTTGTAACGAAACTCCTTCTGAGCCAAGCTTCATAGACTGTAATGAGTTTATGGGTCTCCTGGGAAACCTGTTGAAATGAGGATTTGGATTTACTAGGTCTGGGTGGGGTGAGATTCCGAGTGTTCAGGAGGCTCCCTAAAATGCAGTTGCTGCTAGTCAAGGCTCTCATATTGAGTAGCAAGACTCTACATTATCTGTGAAAGCAAGCCTCCTCAAGGGACCTTCTGTGTCTCATGGCTTCTGTGAGACCCCCACCTTTGCCTGAGGAGAGTCTACTCACCTTCTGAGGGCCAAGAGCTTCTTTGCCAGGTCCACAGCTGGTCCTGGAGCAGGAAAGCTACCTGCTGCATAGAGCAAAGACCCCCTTCTCCGGCAGCACCCTTTGCTTGCTGCCACATGTGGGAGGCAGGGTTTGCTTTATGTTCACTTGGATGTTCAGTCCACTCTGTCTTGATGTCTACTCCTCAGCTCTGAAGACATCTTCAAAGTGGTCAGTTCACCCACTCCACTTGAACCAGTCTTTGAACCCTGGGGCACTGATCTGAACCAGTCAAGTTCACAGAAAACTAACTGGGAGCCTCAAAAGCATCTTCCCAATTTCTGAGAGCTACACGCAGCTCAACCAATTCAAGTAATACAAACAACAGGAATAATGATAACTACCATTTATTGAATCAGGAACTGCATGTCATACACTGTCGTAAGTGCTTTACCAACACCAACCCCCTTGCAACTGAATGTGGTCCCAGAACCAGTGGAAGTCTTAGGCCCACCCGAGACCTCATGAATCAGAGTCTGCATTATTTTAAACAAGAGAATCCTCAGGTAAAAACATGGGTTCAGGTCCTAGCTATGCCACCCACTCATCCCGCAACCTCAATAACTTCTCCCCTCCTTTCCATGCTCAGTCCCTTGGTCTCATTCAGTTTCAATGTCAACTTAAAAAGACCCCCAAATACTCTCCATTGATAAGGATGTTGGGAGTTCTCCCTGGTGCTCAGGATTAGCGGCAACAACTGTAAGACTCACTCAGAGTGGCCAGAGGGGAGGTCTGGTTTATGATTATTCCTTCAAAGACAGCAGAGGCTAGCCAGTGGGTCCCTTTTGGTGAAGAAATTACAGAGTAATTAGATACGATCCACCAGCTGTTAGAGAATATAATCTCTTTGTATTACTTATGTTTATATGTGTAACTGTAGACAGAAAGGAAGTCACCCTGCAAGAAAGAACAGACCAGTGAGTAATTGGGTCTGTGACAGAGTGAAGGAGCCACATGTCTTATGTATGTTTATGACCTGTTTCCCCCTTTGCCAACTCTCATGTGCTTATAAACAAGTAATTACTAACACACTCCCAGTGCATATGACAACCTGCTCAGATTCCAGGTGGACACATGCAGGTCTTCCATTAACAGCCTAGCCACTATGCTGAGTGTTTTATGTACATCTTAAGAAATTCTGAAAACAACCTAGTGAGGTAGGATCATGATCTTTGTTTCAAAGAGGAAAGAACTGAGACTTAGTGGTTATAAGTTGGTGCCCCTATAAATTTCACCTGTTTAGGAAATTGAGAAGGGGGAAGAGAGGGGTGGCTTTACTCTCTGTTGTTCTGAGCCATTCCCTTCTGTCCCCAAGTGTGTGTGCCCCACTCTACAAACTCAAGCCTTTGTGGTTAGGCTAATTGGGTGCCCCTGTTTTAGAAGACATTTAGGGGACCTCCTTGTGATCCCACACACTTCCAACCTCAGAGTTTTGTCAAAATGTTCATTCCATGTGTGATATTTTACTTGCGAAGAGTTTAGGAAAATTGGTTTTCCTCAAGTTCTCATATCTTTGATGATGTTTACACCCTTTCTTAGCTAGGAGTTCACGGGAAGCTGAGCAGATGGCCTGGTTTGCTCTGAAAGATTTGATTACAGGATTAAGCAACTAGAGAGTGGGGTGCAGGAATTTGAACTTGGTTCCATCCCACTTCAGAGACCTGGCACCTGAGCACTTTCCCGTTTTGCATCTGAAGCCCAGTGCTCCTCCTCCACCTGCTCCTTACCCCACGCGTCTGGTAGGAGGCACATGAGTGAAGGTCCCCAAGCCCCTTGGGTGTGCAGGCCTGGTTTGTACGGTGAGAGCCGGCAGTAGTCCAGCAGCAAGTCACGGATACCTGATGCTGTCAGCCTGAACTGTCTGTGTCCAGTGGTAGGCACCAGACCTCCTTTGTCTGTGCTGCTCAGGCTCACAGGAGAGAGGCCGACACCTGTTCTTCCAGTTCCTGTGACTGTTTTATACCAAATCAGAAAGGAACTGACCTTAGGAAGGAAGTGTGGTATTTCTGCAGGACATGTATAAACCTGTGTGTTTTCTTTACGCATTTTATTGGGCTGGTTTCCACCTTTCTCCTACCTCCCACTGCCATCATGGACCATTTGGCCAAATGGCCTTTCTAACCCCTGAGATGTTGGCCTAAGAAGGGTTTTATAAGGATTCTTCTTGGTCTCTCCCAGCTGAGGACAATCAGGGGCTGTTGCAGACATCCACACAGGTGGTCGTTGAGAGAAAGCAATGAAAATGGGAAGGAAGGGACCAAATCTTGGGACAACTGGTGGAGGAATGGATTTGAACTCTGCCCAGGACATTGAAGCATAACAGCTGCCTCCGAGAGTTTGGAGCTGGGGAAATGAAAGTGGTACCATAAAAAGAAAGTGAAAAGTTATATCCGGTTTGGATATCTTGACTTTGAGATGCTGGGATGTTGAAGTAGATGCCTCCAAAAGCATCAGCATTAGATCTGAGGGAGAGGTCAGAACTGGAATTCTATATTTGCAAGTCACCTGCTTTGCTATGATGGTGACAGCTTGAGATGAGCCTTTCTGGAGGAGAGAGAGAAAGACAAACAGAAAACTGAGACGTGGACAGTTCAGGCTGAGGGGCTGCAAGGGGGTACAGAAACCACTGGCATAACTGGAGAGTTAAGAGGAAACTAAGATATAGTGTGGTGCCTTGAGCCGGGACTCAAGAAGGTCCATGGTGTTGGGCTTAGATTTGTGGATTACCAAGCTCACTCTACATAACATCTCTCTGTTGGTTATAATGTATCAAGTCATTATGTCCTCCAGTCTGTTGTTAGCTACTGTGGCAAAGCTATTTTTTCCTATAAAGGTGGGTTTGATTTTTGTCAATAACTACTTCTACTTACATCATCAAACATAGTCAAAAAGCCATTGACTGGCATCATTAAATACGAAACAGTTCCTGTACAGCCTCATCCACAACTAGATTGAATTCCCATAGTAAGTACTTACTGAGTACTTGATTTGAAGTAGTACTTGGTCAACAAGCGAGAGAGACATTGTGAACCCTATGACCTTTCAGGTTTGGCTCCCATTTCAGTTGAAACGGAGAAATAGATAGTTTGAGTATGTGCATAAATTAACCTCAGGTACCCAAAGTATAAAAAATGGTAAAGAGATTGGGGAGTCAAATGGGTCTGAGCCATAATCCTGGCCTCGCTACATATTACCTGTGAATAATTAGGCATGTAACTTAGCCTCTCTGAGTTTCCTCGGCTGTAAAATGGAATACTAATCGTACATAGGCCACAGAGTTGCTGATAGGGCTAAAGGAGATAATTAAATAAAATGTTAATAAGTAATACGATCAGTAACATTTTATTGCCTTTTATGGGAAAAGAAATTTCCAGGTCCATATGTGTTTTTCTTATTAAGTGACTTTGACCTACCCAAAAGTCTGGTCCAGGTCATTTCTGCAATAATATGTACTAAATTAGAAATAACATGCACCAGTTTTCTTTTAAGTCATAGAGCTATTTTAATTGATACTCATATCGTCGGGGGTTGAAACCGTGATTATAATAACAAACAATAATACAGAGTGCATGCTCAACATGAATTTTAAAAATATATATTTCCTTGAAACAAACATAATTTTTAAAAATATCAGAGTGTTTGTGATTTGAAGTCATGGTTACAGTCACGTCCCAGTTTGCCATCTGTTCTTGTCCAACGTACAGGTCCAATTTAGGGATAGAATTGCAGATAGACAATAAATAGATGTTGGTCTTGTACAATGCTCTTCTCAGACTGTACTTAAGCCATGTAATATATTAATATAAAACCAAATGTACAGGTAAAAGGTATGAAAAACAATCGAAGTAATACAGCATATTAATAGCATAATGGATAACAACCACATGATCATCTCAATAGATGCAGAAAAATATTTGACAAAATCTGATCCCCTCTTATGAAAAAACACCTAACAAAATAGGAGTAGAAGAGAACATCCCCAACCTGATAAAGTGCATCTGTGAAAAACCCACAGTTAACATGATGCATAGTGGTGGAAACCTGAAAGCTTTCCACCTAAAATCGGGAACCAGACAATCATATCTATTCTCACCACTCCTATTCAACATTGTATTGGAGATTTTCGCCAGGGCCGTTAGGCAAGGAACAGAAATAAAAGGCATCCAGATTGGAAAGGAAGCAGTTAGACTCTCTCTGTTATCAGATAACATGACCTTATATATAGAAAATCCTAAGGAATCCACTGAAACACTATAAGAACTAATATATTAGGTCAGCAAGTTAGCAGGATATAAACTCAGCTGTATTTCTGTGCACTAGGCACAAACAATTGGAAAGCGGAGTTAAGAAAACAATTCCATTTACAATAGTATCAAAAACCATAAAATACAGTGTGCCTGGGTGGCTCAGTTGGTTTAGCATCTGACTCTTGATCTTAGCTCAGGTCTTGATCTCAGGGTCGTGAGTTCAAGCCCTGCATTGGGCTCCATGCTGGGTGTGAAGCCTACTTTAAAAAATAATAAAATGAAATAAAATAAGATAAAATAAAATAAAATAAAATAAAATACTGAAGAATAAATCTAACAAAATAATTGTAAGACTTGTATACTAAAAATTACAAAACATTGTTGAAAGAAATTGCATAAGACCTAAATAAATGGAAAGACATCCTTATGTTCACAGATTAGAGCGTTAATATTGTTAAGATCACAGTACTCCCCCAAACAATCCACCGATTCAATGTTATCCCTATCAAAAATCCAGTTGCCTTTTTTGCAGAAATTAACAAGTTGATTCTAACATCCATTTGGACTTTCAAGGGAGCTGGAATAACCAAAATGAGTTTTTAAAAGAATAAAGTTGAAGGACTCACATTTCTGATTTCTAAACTTATTATAGTAATCAAAACAGTGTGGTACTGTCATAATGGCAGACATAGAACATACAGCCCAGAAGTAAACCTTAGAATATCTGGTCAAATTATTATCAAGTAGGGTGCCAAGACCATTCAATGGAGAAAGGAGAGTCTTTTCAACAAATAGTGCTGGGGTGCCTGGGAGGCTCAGTTGGTTAAGTGTCCAACTCTTGATTTTGACTCAGGTCATGATCTCATGGTTCATGGGTTCGAGCCCAGTGTTGGGCTCTGTGCTGACAGCACAGAAACTATTTGGGATTCTCTCTCTGCCTGTCTCTCTCTCTCTCAAAAATAAATAAATAAACATTTAGGAAACAACCAAATAGTGCTAAGATAATTGAATATCCATGTGTAAATATGAAGTTGGACCCTTACTTTGCACGATATACAGAAATTAACTCAAATAGACCAAAGACCTAAATGTAAGGTCTAAAACTATGAAACACAAGGGGAAAGCTTCATGACATCGGATTTAGCAATGATTTCTTTTTTTAAAAAACATTTATTATTTATTTTCAAGAGAGAGAGAAAGAGAGAGAGAGACAAAGCACGAGCAGGAGAGGGGCAGAGAGAGAGGGAGACACAGGATCCGAAGCAGGCTCCCGGCTCTGAGCTGTCAGCACAGAGCCTGACACAGGGCTTAAACCCACGAACTGCGAGATCATGACACAAGCTGAAGTCGGATGCTTAACCAACTGAGCCACTCAGGCACCCTGTGGCAATGATTTCTTGGATATGACCTCAAAAGCACAGGCAACCAAAGAAAAAATAGGTAAATGGGACTTCATCAAAATTAAAAGCTTTTCAGTGGAGTAGAAAGGCAATCCACAGAATGGGCTAAAATATTTGCAAAGTACATATATAAGAAATTAATATCCAGAATATATATAAAACTCAACTACAAAAAGACAAACAGTCCAGTTCAAAAATGGGGAAAGGACTTGAATAGGTTTATCTCCAAAGAAAATATGCACATGGCCAATAAGCACATGAAAAGATTCTCAACATCATTAGTCATTAGGGAAATGCAAATCAGAACCATAAGATAACCACTTCAAAGCCACTAGGATGGCTATAAATTTAAAAAAAAGGAAAATGTTCACCTGGAGGTAGAGAAATTGGAGCTCTATACACTAATGATGGGAATGTAAATTGGTGCAGCCAGTATAGAAAACAATTTGGGCACTCTTCAAAAAAATGCTAAACATAAAGTTACCATATGATCTAGCAATTCCACTCCTAGGTATTTACCCAAGAGAAATGAAAAAATATTCCCATAAAAGTTTTTGCACATATGTTCATAATAGCATTATTCATGATAGCCAAAAAATGGAAACAACCCAAATGTCCATCAACAAATGAATAAACAAAATTTGATATATACATAAAATGGAATATTATTCAGCCATAAAAAGGAATGAAGTTCTCGGGGTTCCCCGGGTGGCTCAGTCGGTTAAGCGTCTGACTTCGACTCAGGTCATGATCTCACAGTCAGTGAATTCAAGCCCCGCATCAGATTCTATGCTGACGGTACAGAGCCTGTTTGGGTTTCTCTTTCTCTGTCCCTCCCCCATTCACGCTTGCCTGTGTTCTCTCTCTCCTTCCCTCTCTCTCTAAATAAATAAATAAATAAACTTAAAAAATATATAGTGATGAACCTGGAAAACATTATAAGTGGGAGAACCCAGACAGAAAAGGCCACATATTATATAATTCAGTTACATGAAACATGCAAAGTAGGCAAATTCATAGAGACAGAATGTAGAATAGTGGCTGTTGGGATGATGTGAGGAGGGTCCCATGGGAAATGTTTGCTCATGTGTATAGGGGTGATAAAAATGTTTGAAAATTGACTAGGGTGACGCATTGGGCTCTGTGCTGACAGCTCAGAGCCTGGAGCCTGCTTCGGATTCTGTGTCTCCCTCTCTCTCTCTACCCCTCCTCAACTCGTGCTCTCTCTCTCTCTCTCTCTCTCTCTCTCTCAAAAAGTGAATAAGTATTTAAAAAATTTTTAAAAAATTGACTAGGGTGACAGTTGTACAACTCTGTGAATATACAAAAAAAAACCTCACTGAATTGTACACTTTCAAAAATGAATTTTATAGTATGTGAATTTTATCTTAACTTAAAAGAAGGGACATAAATAGCTCAGCAATATTTTAGCATGGAAGGATTTAACTCTGACACTGCTCTGACATCTTGATGGGGTTTGCTGATAATGCCAGGCAAGAAAGGATATGAATGTTCTCTTTGCAGAGGGAAGAGCTATAGAATTAGGAACAGCAGGGGTTTTAGTTTGGGGCGCAGGGAGCAGGGAGAGGTGCTTTTAATTGGGTAATCTGTTAGTATAATGTATGGCAAGATGTTACAGAATGTTTCTTTTCATATAAACAAATGAGGTATCATTAGGGATCTTAAAAAAAAATTTTATTATAGTAGGCATCACACCAGAGGTTACAGATTTCAGGTTATAAAAACAAAGCAAAAGTTTCCATAGTCTGAAATGATTTGATACATGACTAAGTCTTTTCCTCTGGCTTCTAAGATGAGAGGCCCCAGAGTTCCTTCTTCCTCTTTCAAATGATGAATCAATGATGATGATAAAAATGACTACTGAAAGCTGAATATTAAACCTCTTACTTGCATTTTCTCATTTTAATTTCCCCATCATCACTGACATGGTTGTTGAGCATTTACCCAAGGTCATACAGCAAGTCAGTGCCAGACCTGGGCTGCACCCTCACACCTGTGTGATCCCTAGACCTCACTCATAACCACTGGACTATGCCCTTGGCTTCCTCCAGGGAAGATTCCCCCCAAGGTTTACAGCACCTGGGATTCCAGCCACACCAAGTAGGGGAGGCAGTAGTGTTGGAGAGGGAACACTGTGAGCTGGGGAGTCCAGGACCTGATTCTAGTCTGGCTTTACCCTAATCAACTGTGTGACCTTGGGCAAGAAGCTTGACCTCACAGAGGCATAGTTTCCTGATTTGTAAAGTGTAGGAAATTTATCCCAAGGATCCCTGTAGTTCCTTCTAACTTGAGCATTTGGTCTGAGTCCAGCTTGGTTTACTAACACTAAGAAAACGTCAGATTCAGTTGTAACAGAGACACTAAGGAACAAAAACCTTCGAGTCAGTATAGGACGGTGACTTGGGGAGCCTGGTCTTTGGTGACAGTCTGATATGGCACTGGTTCCATCACTAATCTCAGTGTGATGTTGAGCAAGTTCCTTAATCTCTGTCCCTGTCTGCTAAAATGGGGATAATAATAGCAGAGAGTGCTATGCCATCTGCACAGAGTGGTTGTGAGGACTGAGTAAGATTTCTGTAGGTACGAGTACATAGTAAGTACTAGTTATTATCTATTACTAATAACATAGTAGTCATTATTATATATTATTTAATAATGATGGATTTATGATTATTACCATTGATGGTTATAATTATAATATAGAGACACTGAATCCTTAAGGGTAATTAGTGTGTGTTTAAGTAGCCCAGCCAAGCCAGACTCTGGAATTTAGGTGGCCTATGTGGGCTCAGTTCTAGAACTATCCACATCCACTGGGTCAACCATTCCTCAGGAATGTGCTGCTGGGTAAAAGAGCATTAGATTGTCACTAACACTCCAGACTTCCCTATTACCTTTGAGTCACTAATGCCATTTTCCTCTAACAGCACAACACATTATCACAGCTTGCCATATGAATTTTGGCTGAATTAATTTTGTTTACCCAAAGTAGTCAGGAATAGATAGGCAGTCAATGAGAGATACTGATAAAACAGTTAGTTAATGTGCTGTAAAAAGAAGAGAAACTTCTGCTGCCTGGTAGTTTCCCAACATGGGTGGGAAATTCTTCTATCTTTCAGTGTTACTAGATAATACTATAAGCACAGATGATGTATTTATAATACTCTTTATCATGGTATTATTTATGGTGGTAAAAAATTATAAACACAACATTAACTACTAGAAAGCCATTAAAATCAAATATTAGCTAGTTTTAGAGCTGGGGAAATGTGCACTGGAGAGTAAGTTTTTTTAAAAGGTTAGAAAAAAGTATGTGGCCCTGCTAGGAATTTACCCAGGGGATACAGGAGTGCTGATGCATAGGGGCACATGTACCCCAATGTTTACAGCGGTGCTTTCAACAATAGCCAAATTACAGAAAGAGCCTAAATATCTATCAACTGACGAATGGATAAAGACGTGATTTATATATACAATGGAATACTACTTGGTAATGAGGAAGAATGAAATCTGGCCATGTGCAGCAATGTGGATGGAACTTATGCTAAGTGAAATAAGTCAGTCAGAGAAAGACACATACCATATGTTTTCACTCATATGTAGATCTTGAGACACTTAACAGAAGACCATGGGGGAAGGGAAGGGGAAAAAAAAGTTACAGAGAGGGAGGGAGGCAAACCGTAAGAGACTCTTAAATACTGAGAACAAACTGAGGGTTGATGGGGGGTGGGGGAGAGGGGAAAGTAGGTGATGGGCACTGAGGAGGGCACTTGTTGGGATGAGCACTGGGTGTTGTATGGAAACCAATCTGACAATAAATTATATTAAAAAAAGAAAAAGAGAGAAAAAAGTATGTGCCCTAACTTGGTAAATACTGTGTGTATTTATAGAAAAAAAAAATCAAATGCTGCAACAAAACTATTAGGAGAGATTGTCTCTGGGTATGGGATTATTGATTATTTTAATTTTCCTCTTTATGCTTCTCTAAATTTTCAGAACTTTCACAGTGAGCTCATATTTCTTTGAAAATCCAAGTGCAGAAGTTATTTTTTATTAATAAGAATTGTGAGGGTTTTTTTTTTTTTCTGCTATGAAGCTTTTCAGTCCAGTAAACTGTTTTATCTGAATATGGTTTAAATAACAGCTGAGGCTTATGGTTTTATCTTTTTTTTTTAAGTACTGACTTAGAAATAACATGCTTCATTGATTTTGTGAACTCGTCTTTTTCATTGTAGTATTGAGGACAGGCCAGACACATTTGTTGCAAGATTGATTTCTTACTCTGAAAACCAATAACAGATAATGAGAAAGAATCACCAATTACCTAACCTTTCTGTAAACCCATTACTTCCCTGTTGAAAAGCAATTTTCAACTCTGCCTGAGATTAGTGTCTTTAAGCCAACTCTAAATCTTTTGCAAAAAGAAATTAACATCCTTCCTCTGCTGTCTTACTTTATAATTGGTATTGTACCACTCAAAGTCCATTAAATGTGCAGTTGATAAATGCTTAACTTAAAAAAATAAAGGGACTGTCTACAAAATTAATCAAATCAAAGAAAAATGGATAAAGTAGATACCATAAAAATTTTTTCTACTTTCTTCCCTAATTTTAATTTGAAGTAACTTTTCAAAAACAATATTTTAGTATTTATTGGAAAAAAATCTGAACAGCTCAGATGCTGAACCAGCTTGTGTCCGTAAGAAGACTGAGATTTTGTTTTCTGGATAAATTTTTCAGTTATCATTTTGATATATTTTTAAAACACTTTACTTGTACAGTAGAAAATAGTTTTAAAAAAACAAAATGCAATCTGTAAACACTTACTAGTTTGGTATATACTGGACAGATACACAAACATGTGCCTACATTTGTAAAATTATTTTTCCTCCTAATAGGATCATATTTTGTTGTTCCCAACTTGGCAATTTTTTCCCCGAAATTTATCGTGAAAAATTTTCAATGTCGGTATGTGTAAATTTGCCTCACTCTATTTTTTTGCAAGAATTTCTGTCAGGTAAAATCCTGGAAGTGGTATTGTTAGGACAAAGGATGTGCTGTTTAAGTTTTGGTTTGCCTTCCCAGAAAGCTGTGCCCGCTTCACCAACACTCAGAGAGTGAGAAGGAAAGGTGAGTTCCAGAAGCAGAGCTCTTGGCAGCTACTCTGGAAGGTTTACCTTGGTTCAAAAACAAACAAATGTTAAGTGACCATCAAAATCTAACACAAGTTCTATGCTCTATTTTCCGTTGAAGTCACATTCCTGTAAGGCATAATCCTGCTATTAAACAATAAAAATTCAACTGAGTAAATTTGAAGATCTCAGTGGTTTTATTAAGCTACTGGTTTGTGAGTGGGCAGCGTCCCACCTAGCAAGTTCAGCAGAACTCTTGGGAGGAGTTGTACAAAACCCAATGCTTTTATAGGAAGCTGGGTGAGGCATGGGGGTTATTAGTAAAAGAAAAGAAGGATTGTTTCAGGCAAGGTCACCTTCCCTTGGGGGAAAGGGCGGGGGTCTTATTAGGTGGATTACTTCATGTTTTGGTGGTGGGGGGTGATAGAGAGGGCCCACATGACCGATTACTTCAAGGTGGGGGGGGGGGTGATGACCAGAAAATTCCAGATTGATTGGCTTAAAATTCCATTCCTAGAGAGGTTGAAAGTGCAATTAAATCTTGGTTTGCTCTCCTGGGGGCAAGTGACTCCACCTTGGGCCTATGGCTTTTTTTTTTTTTTTTTAACAGACCCAGCAGGAAATCAGGGGACTCCATTTTCCCTGCAAAAGATCCCTCAGAATGCTGAGGGTAACAGAGGGCTGACCTTTGAAGTCAGCGCTGAATTTTAGTTCCATCTCTGTATCAGTTGCAGAGTGTCTTCAGATAAATTGCTTGACATCTCTGACTTTTGTTTTGTCACCTATAGAATAGGGATAATCACACTTGTCTTACAACCTTCTTTGTAAGAATTAAATGAGTTTCTTGATGCAAAGGGCTAATAAATGGTAGAGAGGAAGAGGTAGGTGATAGGTATTGCTAAGAAAAGGGCATCCTAGATGATAAAGTTTTAAAAACTTTTGCAAAAATCCTTGATTAGGGGTGCCTAGGGGGTTCAGTCAGTTAGGCGTCCAACTCTTTTTTTTTTTTTTAATTTTTTTTAATGTTTATTTATTTTTGAGACAGAGAGAGACAGAGCATGAACGGGGGAGGGGCAGAGAGAGAGGGAGACACAGAATCAGAAGCAGGCTCCAGGCTCTGATCCATCAGCCCAGAGCCCGATGCGGGGCTCGAACTCACGGACCACGAGATCGTGACCCGGGCCGAAGTTGGACGCTTAACCGACTGAGCCACCCAGGCGCCCCGGTGTCCAACTCTTGATCTCATCGTTGGTGAGTTCGAGCCCCTCAGTGTGGAGCCTGCTTGGGATTCTCTCCCTCCCTCTCTCTCTCTCTCTCTCTCTCTCTCTCTCTGCCCCTCCCCTGCTTGAGTTCTCTCCCTCTCTCTCTCCCTCTCTCTGTCTCAAAATAAATAAATAAACTTTAAAGTAAAGGAAAACACTGGATGAAATTGCTAACATTCTAGTTAATATATGCTATGTAATACTATACCTTCTTCACCCCACCCACCATTGCCCTCCTCCCCCACCAGCACTATATTATTGTTTATCTGTCTCCTGTCCTACAGTGTTGTGTGTAAACAAAGATCTTTTCTTGTTCACTAAATCCCAACATCAATGTAGCCTGAAACAATCTTGCACATAGTAGGCACTGAATAATGAATGAATGAAATTTCTACTTAAGCCTTTCTTAAACCCATTCAGATGTATTAAGGCCTGCCCTTGGACACAGATCGCCCCCAAGGTAACTCAGGCTTGGCTGGGAGTAATGCAGAGTACTGGGCCAGGAGCCAGAATCTTCTGATGCCCGCTCAGCTTTTGCCTGTTCCAGGGCTGACCATTCACAAACTGGATTCTTGGGCAAGGCACATAATGCCTGCCTGTCATGACATCCTCACATTATGCTAGAGATTATATGAGATTCGTTGGTAGACCAAGAAAGACCAAATGCCTTTAGTCTTAATACGGACCAAAAAGCAAAAAGAAAAATAAATGGGAAATGGCAGGTTTTGCTGAGCTCAAGTCCAAGCCCACAGAAGTACTTTCTGGGCAAGTACGAACCCTGGGGCAGGGGGTAGGTTTCTGGGCGAGGGAGTTCCCCAATGACACTATACCCCAGAGCACTGGGGGAACAATTATCCAGAAAAAATGCTCATCATATTTAGAGGCTTTTCTGTGTTTTTCTGGACTGTACAATTTGTAGACAGCCCCTGGGAATAGCAGCTTATAATCAAAATCAGGGACTTTCTGATTACCAGAAAGGAAGCAAGAAACGAGAGGACTCTGGGGATGGCAGGGTGGATGCCTCTCAGAACAGCATCCCTTAAGGGAAGACATGGCCCAGATTTCCCTCTCTCGAGGCAGGCTGATTGCTTATATCCAACTGGAGACCCCAAAGTCTAGGATGATATATTTTTATGTATGTGTTTTGATCCTCCCACTACCCAGATGGTTTCTTCATAGAGTCCCAGGAACAAAGCAGACTAAACTTCCCTGGACACTACCTAACCTCACGAACACCTTAAGCCCTGTTCTCCCATTGGGAATCACTGAGTGTGGCAAGTTCTGAAGGGACTGTAATTCCCACGTAAATGATATATAGACAGCAAACTTGAGGAAAGCTACTGTGTCCTATGATAGTATTGTCCCCTTGTGGGAATTATTAAAGGCTCTGAGAAGTACTGCAGTTAAAATAGTGGTGGTGTGGGGGAAGGAATCTTGTTTAACTTTGTTTAACCCAATATGTCTCTAAATTATTAACCAAGAAACCATGCTCTGCATAAAAATCACTGTAATAGTCTTTGGAAAATGCTTAAAGCATAGGAACATTCTTTTGAACTTATAAGAAGGAAAGGAAAGGGCACTTGTAAGTTTCTGGGTGCTATATTCTAATGTAGTTGTAGTGATTGAAGTGATGGTTCCAGACTGACCAAGGGGAGAACTGCTTGCACTCTAAGGTCAAATCCTTACCTTTGGAGTTTGAACAGTTTATTTGATCAGATCATTCCAAAGAACAAGCACTAGAAGTTGATTTATATTATCACTCTATATGCGTCTAAAAACCAGAATGTCAGTATGGCATTCTGTTGTTCCAAGAGATCATATGCTGAGCGATCTGCACCCTGATTCAAATCTCCGCTCCTGGCGTATTTCTTACGTGACCTCTCATGTGAGCCTCACGTAATAATACTATCGACTCCCTGAATTAATTGATATGAAATGTTTAGTTCAGGAAGCTAATATTGAGCAGGGAATCAGAATTTGAAGATACTGGGTCTCGTGGTAAATATTTCCAAGTTGGGACTGTGTCCAGAGATACAGCTCTATTCTACTATAGAATAGCAAGTAACTGAAGAACATAGAGCTACGATAGCAAGTAACTGAAGAACATAGAGCTACGATAGCAAGTAACTGAAGAACATAGAGCTACGAGCAAACATTGACTGTGAATTAGGTATGTAATTTTATTCACCATGAACTTTCTAAAATTTTTTTCACAAGAGAAGAACTGTAGCATCCAGGGGGCTTTATGAATTTTGCTCCACAATTAATAAGGAAGCATCAAGGGCCATGGAGCCCTGGGTTTTTCATCCATTGTAGAGTTGTCCATCTTGCAGACGGATGGCAGGGGGGTAGTGTGAGGATGACTTAGAGCTGGGAGCTGGGGCCATGTGGCATGTGAAAGGAGGTTATATGGAGAGCTCAGCAAGAATGAGAAAAAGTGGAAAGTTTCTAACAGCTGCTAAAAGTGTGGAAATTGTGGGACAGAAAATTATGTCCCAAGATTTCTGGGATGTGTCTTCATGGGGCAAGATGTAAAATCCCTGAGTACTTCTGCTTTAAGGAAACCTACACGAAAGGTCTACATTATGTTTCTAGGATTTTAATGTCAGATTTGTGTTTCCTTTGAGTGTGATGTTATGTTTATACTGAGACACATGGGGCCATGGCATTTATTGGGGTTACAATGACCAGGTGTCTTTTTCTTCTTTCATTCAATTTTTTTAGGTCTCCTTTATTGCTCTTTCTCACCAGCCAGCAGACTCTATTCATCAGAGCATGTGATTCCTATCTCAAGATATATTGCATTTATAATATATTATCTTACATCATTTGTATAGTTTATTAAATTTTCTCTTACATATTAGATAAGTGATTTCACAAGATATAGGAGCTCCTTTTCTTTCACAGAGTGTTATACTTTGAAATCATGTTTCAGAGTTGGTTACTTCTGGGAAGACTTCCCATATATGGCTAATTCCACTGTACATAAATTATCAATATCCAGAAGCTGCTGTCTGCTTGTCATCAGGCCACATTCTGACTCAATTTTCAGGAAATCCAGTTCTTTCTAAAGCATTCAGAAAGTTGGAGAGCAAAGCCATGTGGGCCATGTAGATTTGGACACTTGCTGTATTTTAATTAATTTCAAATAAGAGCTTAGAGAGAACCAAATATAATTTGGTATCCCTTACTTTCCACTGTAGTTGATTTTTGGTAGGTTGGTCCAAAAGACGGATAAAAATGGCTACAATAAATCATTGTATTCCTTAGTCACCCATTTGCCTTTTAGAATCAAAGAGAAACAATAATTTGGATACTACAGTTTTTATACAGAAGACAAAACAGAAAGTTCTGACTGGAATATATTCAAAATAGGATCAGGAGATCAGTGGAGAGCAGTGTAGTTCAAACTTTAAGGCTTTCTCCTCAAAATATTTGTTAGATTGTCACTGAGAGCACTCTTGCAAAAGGAGAGCAACTTAATTAAATAGCAAGTATCACCAAGAACTTTTCCTGAGCTATGCTTCAGAGGTGGTGGCTGAGCTCCATGGGACAGGATGGGTCAAGAGAAGAATGGCAGAGCCCAGACCATCAACAGAGATGCCCTGTCAACGGGGTGGTCTACGAACTAGGAGCTCCCAGGGCAGACCTGGTTTATGTCTTTCTCTCCCACATCATTACAGATTTATTAATTTGGGCAGACGGTATGGCCTACTTTTGGATCAGAAGATATGGTCACCATACTTACAGAGGAAAGTACACTGCCCTTCCCAGAAGGTACACAATGAAGGGAAGGCTAGAGAAGATGTGGACTTTAAGAGAGAAGGGAAGTTTTATTAGTTTGTTTTTAAGGGTAAAGGAAACTGAACACTTGTGTAAGCAAAAAAGAATCCGTGGAAAGAAAGGGACTGATGGTGGACATAACCACAGAGGCAAGTTGAATAAACTTACTCACAAACCTAGGTGGGCCTTGGGGAGGAGGAAGTACACCTTTCTCAGAGAAGGAGGAGAAATGTAAGAAATAGGGCCATTTGAATTCACAGAAGTAGTCCCTGACACTTGGCAGTTATCATAGTGTATAAACATGTAGTAGGTATCAAACATGGTAGCTACGCTTGTGGTGAGCACAGCATAGTATTCAAACTTGTCAAATCACTGTGTTTTACACCTGAAACTAATGTAACATTGTGTGTCAACTACACTCAAAAAAAAATTTTTTTAAGAAATAAATAAATATCAGGAAAATACAGGTGGGTTTGGGAGTGTCAGAAGAATAGAACAGCTCTACTGCAGAGGTAAAGAGGACAGTGAGTTATTTAGGAAAACAATTTAAAAATTCATGTCAAATCTGAAACTTCCCTGAGAGCCCAGCTGAAGTTAGATAACATAAATTAGCAAGCATCCCATCACCAAGTAACATCAATGTCATTGTCATCATATAGCAGCCCAGAAGCCAATTATGCATGGTTGAGTTTGCCAAACATTGAGGATTGGGAAGTAAGTACGTGGTGGAAAGTCAAGGTGACTCGGGAGGGCATCTTGGGTGTTGTGGGCGCCATGTTAAAACTCTAAGGATGCACCCAGACTAAGGCCAGGAACTGGAAGTCTGCCAAAGACAAAGAAGGTTTAGTAGAAAGGGCAGAAGGGAAAAGCAGTCAGATTCAAGGCCAAGGACTTCAGGGTTCAGTACTACAGGGATGGAGCGCTTTGGAGTGATGATTCCAAGGCTGTCAACAATAGAGATTTTGAAAAGAGTCAAGGATGCTAAGGTTTGAATGTTGACGAAGCCTTCCTTTTTCACTTTTTTTTTCAACTTTATTTGTTTATTTTGAGAGAGAGAGAGTAGGGGAGGGGCAGAGACAGAGGCAGAGAGAGAATCACAAGCAGGCTCTGCATTGCCAGTGCAGAGCCCAACTCAGGGCTTGAACTCACAAACCATGAGATCATGACATGAGGCAAAATCCAGAGTCACTTAACTGACTGAGCCACCCAGGCGCCTGGACAAAGTCCTCCTCATGAACTTTACCATTGTCCAGTGTCCAAGCCAGATGACCATCGGCAATGAGGAATGCCATGCCATCTGAAGGGCTTTATTCTGCCAAAGGGCCAATAAGGCTGTTTTAAGAAATCAGGAATGTAAGAAAGATTCTGGGGAAATAAAATGTGGTCCCCTCATGAACCACTATAAGAAGCATGAAGAGGAGCTGGCCAGGAAGGGACCTCTGGGAAGGAAAAGATGTGAACTGGATGAGGAGTAGGAGCAGTTTGGCCCGCACGCAGATCAACGTTTCCTGAGGGGCTCCCAGCAGCTCTGGTCTACACAGAGTGGCTTAGTAGGTGTGATATGTAAAATGCGACTCTGGGGAAGCACTGGATTAAGCAATGTAAATGGATTTCTTTACTGCAAGACCCCTTAGAGCCTTTAACAGTATACCTGTGTGCCTCGTGTTTCCAGGAAGAGGATTTGTGACATGAATACATGACATTTCCCCAACTTAGCCACAAAACTGATCATACTTGGGACATTCTGTTCTAGTGCTCATCATAGGTTTTTGAATAGCTTTTTAAATGGGTGGATGGATGGATGGATGGTTGGTTGGTTAAGTAAATGGATGGATGAATGAATGAATGAATGAATGACTTGTAGGAAGGAAATTAAGACAGATAGGGAGGGGCGCCTGGGTGGCTCAGTCGGTTGAACGTCTGACTTCGGCTCAGGTCACGATCTCGTGGTCTGTGAGTGAGCTAATGGCTCAGAGCCTGGAGCCTGCTTCCGATTCTGTGTCTCCCTCTCTCTGCCCCTCCCCCATTCATGCTCTGTCTCCCTCTGTCTCAAAAATAAATAAACGTTAAAAAAATTAAAAAAAATAAAGATAGGGAGAGTGGTCAAAATAAAGTGAATTTGTGCTAAGGGAATAATTTGGAGCCTATGGACGCATTTGGTTCTTATGTCTAATGCACTGGCTGCTCTCCCTCCCTCACCAGTTTCTTACTGCCACCTGTGGATACTTCCATTATCACGGCTTCTGACCAGAAATTAAAAAACCAGCACGCCTGCGTCAGGAGCATGCAAATGTGGGTTTGAGAGGCAATCTATTATTTATTTGTTCTATTTATGTAGATACCTCTCCTTATTACCTATTCCTCCCTTACTTTTACAAGTGATTCTGTCCCTGCAAACCTCCAAATGGTTCTCAGTGGAATCAGTCTTTGAGGGTGGAAGGTTGGCAGGTAGACTGAAGCTTCGAACCTTGTGTGCAGAGAGTCCCCGGGGACTCCTGGGTGTTTACACACAAGGTACACATACATACATGTACATGCCTCTTCCCCTCCAGCCTTCTTTCCTCTTCCATCTCAATTCCTGTGCCCACACCCACCCTCATTTCTTTTTACTCTGGTGGTTAGCACTGGTGGATGAAGAAACAAATGGTACATTTTCCTTCCCTACTACTCAGCAAAGTGTCACAGTGAACTGATTAGAGAATGGTGTGTGAGACCAATTCCACTTCTGAAAATGGGAAACTGAGCATTTCCCCACCCCCAGAGGGCAGGAGCAAGCAGGCAGGACAGTTATCAGAAGGGTGTCCATAACAAGATAGTATAGAACTATTCACCAAGCAGAAACTTGGTTAAGAAACCTGTAAGATTTTTAGTGGCTCTCAAGTAAACATCTGTTGTAAGGATATCAACCTTGGTGTCACTACAACTTTCATTTCTTTATTTCAGAACGTCAGCCAGGCACCTCCATGGCCAATTCTAGTGCCCTCCCTTCAAGTTCAGCTGGGATCAGCAAGGAGCTGATTGATCTGCAGCCCCTCATTCAGTTCCCAGAGGAAGTCGCCAGCATCCTGATGGAGCAGGAGCAGAACATTTACCGAAGGGTCTTGCCAGTTGACTACCTTTGCTTCTTGACCCGGGACTTGGGCTCTCCAGAATGCCAGACATCCCTGCCCTGCCTCAAAGCGTCCATCTCAGCATCAATTCTTAACTCCCAGAACGGAGAACACAATGCCCTGGAAGATCTTGTGATGAGATTTAATGAGGTAAGAAGCCACTTGGAGATGTGGTGATTCGATTGCTAGTAAGTGATTTTTAAACGTATTTCTCCTTTTAGGTTTGTCTGTTATTGGTGTCTCATCTACCTGTTGGTCTTGTGACTTCCATGGTGGCTGCTTTCTTTCCAAGCAATGAGATCAACAACACATTGTCACCCTCTCTGTCACTTCCCTCCAACCTGCCCTTGGCCTAACTGATCCTATCTCCACCAAGTCCATGGGCCTTCTCCCTTTGGACAACCAGTCCAAAATACTCTCCCTGGGCCCATTTTCCAATATTCCCCTCATTGTTCCTACAAGTGCTTTTAAAACCACATATCTTTGACAGTGTGATCTCTGGCCATGGATCTGTCTAGCCCACCCCTTCTTCCACTATCAGGGCTTCTAAGCAGAAATTTAAAAATCAACACACCTGGGTCAGGAGCATGGGGACAAATGTGGATTTGAGAGGCAATCAATCACCCCACTCCTGTTCCCTGCATGCCATCAAAATCCTCAGCCCCAGAAAGTCCCTCCAAAGCCTCTGAGACCTTACCAGAACCCAGAGCTGGTGAGAACAGTTTTGACCAGAGACTGGAAATACTGGAATACTTGAGCAGAAGACACTATAAGAGGTGTAGGGGCTGGCTGGATGGAAAAGAGCCAATGGTTGACATGGTGTGGTCCTGGACCAAGGAAGGAAAGGCAGGTCTCCATCCAGTGCCGGGACCAGGGGATGCTGTGCTCTTAGGCTTACAGAACATTTTCTTTCCCCATATAACCCCACACCCAGAGTTTTCTGTTCTACATTTTATTTCTTTTAGGCTTAATTTCTTTTTCTTTGAATGTTAAAACACAAAATTGCCATCTGCGTTTGTTGATTGGCTTAACTCCACAAATAGTTTCTTAATTTAGTAATCCAGTAAACTACTAAAATGCTGAGGTTGCCCCTGATCTGTGTCCCATTTATCTCTGATGGACAGAAGACCAGTCAGACTTTGTTACTTAAAGCCTTTCCAACTGTGGCAGCTCACCTCGCAGCCTCCATAGCCTGCCGATCATGACTCCAATGATGGTGGTAAATGTCAGTGACCGTGATAAGGCCCAGTGGATGCAGAAAGTGTTAGAGGCTGAGTCCAGGCAATTCTGTGTCCAGACATGCCCCCAAACAGCATTCCTCAAAAGGAGATCTGTTATCCTCAGGAATTGCTGATACCGTCTGGCATTGTCATGCTCATCATTTTACATGTACCACTTATTTGCTCCTCCCAACAACCCTGGGAGACAGATACTCTCATTAGCCCCATATTACCAATGGGGACACTGGGGCACCAGGACATGAAGTCATTTGCCCAAAGTTACATAGGTGGTCGATGACAATAGTGATATCCAGACCTACATCATCAGGCTCCAGAGCCTGGGCTGTGAACCACTACACTACCTGTTCCAGGCTCACGTGGAGGGGTGGCACTTGATCCCACCCCAAAGCAAGTAAGTAGACTCTGGAAGTCTACTTGAGAGCCTGTGAACCACACTGCCCCTAAATCACTTTTTAAAATAAATCTCCTGATGTTCTTGATTTTCCCTACTGATAAATACAGGGTGGAAAATGGAAGTTCCAGTAAATTGAGTGTTTTATTAGTAGATTTTACTGTATTTTGTGTATTGCTTTAAACTTCCAGATCTACTCACTCTCACGGCCTTAGGACCTTATCCTTGTCCGTTGTTGTTTTCGTTGTCGTTCTAATTCTACCTGAAGTTTGCTTTGCCTGAACTTTTAAAGTCTAATTTTAAATTAATTTTGGAGAAAGAAAACTTCAGTTTCTTCCATTCACTCCCATAACCTCGGGAATCAAAGATGAATCAGTGATTTCTCTAATTCAGATTTAGTGATGATACGAAGCACAGCTGGGTTGAGGCGTGCTTTGGACTATCTCTGAAAATAGTTTAGCTAAGCAACTTCAGAACATAAACAAGATTTCTGGGAAAACACTTAAACTACTTAAGAGAACAGTCTGTTTTCAAGTATTCTCAAGCATCTATTTTCATACAAATTATGGGTATACTGATTAAAAATCAGTCCTATGTATGGTCACTACAGGCAGATGAGAAAAAACCTCCAGTAGGCAACACTGGCTAGCTAACTTCTAGTTGCTTTATATACCTTAGTGTAGAAAGAGAATTAAAAGAGAATTCTTAAATTCAGATTTTCACATGGTTAGAAGGGTCTTGCCTCCAAGGTAGTGTGGCTTTACCTTCTGTAAAGAAAAGGGAGGAAAGGGGCTAGCATTTATTTACTAGGTGCTCTGGACTGGACATTTTCACATTTTAAATCCCATTTAATCCTCATCATGGTTGTGTAAGGTGGATGTCATTATCCCTGACTCACAAAGAAAGTAAAGCTTAAATAGCAAAATAAATAATGATAGTATTGGGTTATGATTCATAGAATAAGTATTTATGAGTCCATACTGATACAAATAAATGAATAGCTAAAATAATAGGAGGGGAGGGGTAGCTCTTAATTATAAAAGAATCAATTAATAAATGTGGCAGGATGAGAAAAATAGGAAATCACCATTAGGATCCCCCAGCAATAAATTGCTACAAGCAAGAACCACTGATGAATGCTAATATTACTGGGCAAAATTATGATGAGAAACAAGATACTGGCTTAGCCTAAAAGTATCTCTTCACAATGGGTGCCCAGCTGGCTCAATAGGAAGAGCACTTAACTCTTAATCTTGGGTCGTGAGTTCAAGCCCCATGTTAGGTGTAGAGATTACTTAGAGAAATAACTAAATAACTAAAAATTAAAAGTATCTCTCCATAAAATATTTATTAATTTCAAAAGGGAAATAGAACAGTGGAGACACCCAGTATACACGTAACCTTAAGTAAGTGCTCCAGGTCAACATGACCAGTAATAAAATATATTGACATATAACTCTTGCTACAGTGGCTCTCCTCTCTACTTGTTAAATTATCGAGTTCAAGGGGCTCCTGGGTGTCTCAGTCGGTTAAGCATCCAACTTCGGCTCAGGGAATGATCTTGCAGTTGGTGAGTTCGAGCCACTCATCAGGCTCTGTGCTGACAGCTCAGAGCCTGGAGCCACCTTTGGATTCTGTGTCTCCCTCTCTCTCCACCCTCCCCTGCTCATGGTCTCTCTCTCTCTCAAAAACAAATATACATTTTTAAAAATCTTTTAAAATAAATAATTAATTAATTAATTAATTAACCAAGTTTAAGTTTAAGTAAAACCAGAATTGCTAATTGGGAATTTAATTACTCTTGAGTCTCCTTTCCCTTTATCCTCTCTTTCTACTTCCTTTCTAAATCTCCTGTGCATCTATTCTTTTTCTACTCTTCTTTCTGTTTCTATTTTTATCTGATTTCCTATTATCACTCATTCATTCATTCATTCATTCACTTAAGACTTACTTATTGAGCACCTCTTGTGCTATAGCCTTCTCTTTTTTTCATCAGTGTGGCAAACATATTCCTTTAAATTAACTTTTTTTTTCTTTTCAACGTTTATTTTTGGGACAGAGAGAGACAGAGCATGAACGGGGGAGGGGCAGAGAGAGAGGGAGACACAGAATCGGAAACAGGCTCCAGGCTCTGAGCCATCAGCCCAGAGCCCGACGCGGGGCTCAAACTCACGGACCGCGAGATCGTGACCTGGCTGAAGTCGGACGCTCAACCGACTGCGCCACCCAGGTGCCCCCAAACATATTTCTTTAAATAGGAAAGTGGGTGATGGGCGTTGAGGAGGGCACTTGGGAGGAGCACTGGGTGTTGTATGTAAGCCAATTTGACAATAAATTATATTTTAAAACATAAAGTAAAAAAAGAGAAATTAGCAGCATATGATAAAAATTGACAACATTATAAGACCCTACTTTGGTTCTGTCAAAATTGGATACACAAAATAAATGCACTGTCCTCCTTGGAAGGAAGATATGTATTGCTTGAAACACTGGAGAATCTCAAAGACAAGAGAGAATATTAGCTCCATGGCAAGAGTGCTAGTCACTTAGGGGAGCAGTGAATGCGTTTATTTATGCATTCAATTATTCAGTTAACATATTTTCAGCACTTCTCAGAAGCAGGACACCGTGGTGGATAAGCACTGAGGAAAATGAGTAACAGTCTGCGGCTGCCAGAAGCTACCAGTCTTAAATTGTAGTCAGGCACGAGCACAAATCACTACCAAAAAAGGCAGAAAGTACGTGCAGTGTGAGTGGCACAGATGTGGGAGCTGGGGTGTCTAGATGGGTGATCGGAGCTTTCTCTGCTCAGCTATGGAGGTTGGGGCTGGGCCTTGAGGGATGGCTGGGATAGAGGGGGAACATCACAGGGAAGGGAAGATATTCTAGATGAGAAGACAGCCAGTTGTTGTTATGAGCAAGACTCATTGTCTAGGGAGGCAGCTTGCTCCTGATTGTCATTTCAACATGATCCTGAGCTAGAAGTTTCCCAAATTCTAACAATACTTTACACAATGACTTAACTGTAATGTGGGGAAAGGGGAGAAAATCCCTGATGCCTTTCGGGCAATGTTGCATAACATTTGTTCTTAGGAAAATATGGTTAAAATGCAATTCAAAGTACAATCATAAAATAACTGGAAAAATGGCTTACATGAAGGAAGGCCAGGAGATAAATCATTTAAAATCAACTTACAAGGGCGTCTGGGTGGCTCAGTCAGTTAAGCATCATACTCTTGGTTTCGGCTCAGGTCATGATCTTGCTGTTTCATGAGTTCAAGCCCTGTGTTGGGTTCTGCACTGACAATGTGGAGCCTGCTTGGGATTCTCTCTCTTCCTTTTTCTCTGGCCATCCCCCACTCATGCTATCTCTGTCTCTCTCAAAATAAATAAAATAAATAAAATTAAATTAAAATAAATTAAAATAAAATAATAAAATAAAATAAAATAAACTTAGATTGTGACTTGGAAGCAGTGTTTCACCCTATTCCTCTTTCTCCTGCCAACATCGAGACTGGTGCACACCAGAGTAACTTTTTAAAGACAGTCCTCTCTTTATCCTCACAAGCAAACAGAAGATGCAAGGGGTCAGCCCTCAAGCCAGTGGAAGTTGGATCTGTGGGAGTGGGGAGTAGGCTTAGTCCTGCTTTGCTTGATTTGGGAGGTAGGTCTTCATGAACCCTTTTGATCTGGACACAATCTGTAGCCATACTCTTGGTCTAAATCTCCAAGAAACCTGTGTTCTATCTTTCTCTTTTCAAGTTGAGCAACCTCACTTCCTAGCCACCCATAGTCTCTTGCTTTGACAATTTCAAATCATACTGGGGGTTTTCCCCCCATTTTCTTCCCCTATCCAGCCTCTACTCTAGCCCACATTCCTTTTGATTTTACTGTTTTTTTCATTTCTTTTAGAATAAATTCCAGAGCCATTTATCTTTTCTAGAGGAGACAGAGAGGCATTTTTTGGTAGATAACTTCACCAAAGAGATCACATACTCTAGCACATGAGCTGAGAAGAGATGAGAAGCTACTAAAGGTTGAAGACCATCTTTACTCCCTTTGGTTTCACACCTTTCTTCCCCCCTCACTCCTGAGGGCTATGGTGGAACATGGGGGTTGGTGGTATTCTGGGATCAAATTTCTGAGTCACTAGTTCTCAAACCTTATGCCTCTTCAACATGGCCCACTGCTTCCTGTCTTATTGTTTACCCATTGATGACCTTGGTAGTTAGAACTCATCGTGGTCTGCATCTACAGCTAGGCCTCAGAATCTGTCAACAGAGTGAATTTTTGGCTCTATAACCACCACTGCCCACACCAGATGCTCTTTTGTGTAATAGATAATTGATTTCTCTGACTGGGTACTGGTTTTCAGCTCAAAAGGTTCACTTTTCCCTATGGCCTGAGAGGGCAGTTTTTGCTTGTCAAGTAGTTCTTGGCAAGAACATTTATCTGAGCTCCGCTTTTGGACCAGGTGGTCCAGGGGAAGGTCATGAGCCCAAGATTTAGCCCACAGTTATTCTGAGACCCCAGAAGACTCTGGAGGGATTCTACTTAGCTCTTTGCCCCAGGTGACATTCCCTGACCTCCTTCTGTTTGGTCATCATCAACCTATTTCTCCAGCCACACAAACGCCAGCAGTCCAAAGTGACACTCAGTTGTTACTTGATCCCTCTGTCTTGTAGGTTTCACTAGATGTCAGTTCAACAGTTTAAAGGCCCATCCCTCTATAAAGAATGCCAAGGTGCAGCTTAACTTCCTGGGAAAGAACTGCAAGAATAACCATCTGGCCAGAGTACAGTTGTTTCGGCCTGGGTCCTTTCAGCCAGAATCCTTCATAAGTGATGATCACTTTGGCATTTCCCAACATCTAAAAGTATGTTTGGTCATAGCCAAAGAAAGACCATTTCTGCACAGTAAGGAAAATGCATAACATATGATAATGGTGGGGATTGATGGGGGAGTGTCTTCATGCCCAAGGGTATTCTTCACTTGAAATATTTTGGAAAAAATACTATTTTTTAATTTGTATATTCAATCATGTTAGAAAAAGTTCCTCTCAAAGATTCCTCTCCCCCTTTTATGCAGACAACCAAGTAAATCATCTGTTTATGGCTGCTATACAAATTTATTCCTCATATCCGAATATTCTTGGGGTGGATTGCTAATAAAGTCCCTTAAGGGTAAGGGAAATTTCAGGTCACTGTGGAAAACCAGATTTCCCTTTGGGAAAGCACATCTCCCCACAGGCACCTCCAAAATTAGACACTATATTCATTCTCCAGAACATTTCACCATACCTTCCTGAGTTAACAGAAATAGTAGTCCAGAAATTTCTGAACCAAAAGATACAGTAGGCAATTAAACCACAAAGACTCAGCTGTGTAAGGCAGTATTCTAAGAGCAAGGTTATTAGTAGGAGGCTAATCTTCCTGGAGACTGGCAGCAAATTGTGCTGGGCAGTTCTTGAAATCAGCACTCCAGGATTCTACTCAGTGACTCTCAGTGAATAACAGGGCTCAGAATGAGGAGGGGCATCACAGCGCATCATCAGTCAGGGTGCAACTGTAGGGTCAGCCTGCTGGGTTCTAATCCACCATTCCCAGATGCATAACCTCAAGCTAACTACCTAATCGCTACCCTATCTTTAGATGAAGATAATAATAGTACCTACCTCAAATGGGTTATGTGAGTATACAGAGAGATGATATGTGTAAAGCATTGAGGACCTAAGACACAAATGGTTCAGTGTTGGTTACAAAAAAAAACAAAAACAGGGGCACCTGGGTGGCTCAGTTGGTTAAGCGGCCGACTTCGGCTCAGGTCATGATCTCTCAGTCCGTGAGTTTGAGCCCCGCGTCGGGCTTTGTGCTGACAGCTCAGAGCCTGGAACCTGTTTCAGATTCTGTGTCTCCCTCTCCCTGACCCTCCCCCGTTCATGCTTTGTCTCTCTCTGTCTCGAAAATAAATAAACATTTAAAAGTATATATTTAAAAAAAAAAAACAAAAACAAAACTCTAAAACTAAGATAACTAACAATAATAGTAGATCCCATTTCTTTTATAATGATCTCTCCAGTTAACAGATGAGAAAACTAAGGCACAGAGAGGCTGATTAAATGGCTTGCAGTTTTTAGAGCTAGGATTTGAATCCAGATGATCTGGCTTCCAGAGCCAGTGTTCTTGGATCGTCTGTCTTGTGCTATTAAATCAAAAGCTGAAGGAGCATTTTTTTCCTCAACTTGGTTCTCTTACTCTGATAAAAGCCATTTTCTTTATAGGAGGACTCAAAATATTCTTTATGATTTCAGCATGTATAATGAATTTGACGTCTTTGTTGACTTTAACGCATGAGCTCACTTCCTGATATTGAAAATGTGGCATCTCTGAATTGAGAGGCTGCGGTCCTAGAGAGGGGGAAGATAATTGCATCTCGAGGTGTTTGAGAATATTGTCCCAGAAGAACATTAGGATCAGTTGTCATCTCTACAGGATCAGGCAGAAGGGGGATTTCAGGTCTTTGGCTTTTAAACTTCCTTTCCTCTCGTGCCTGAGAATGTAGGATACCAAAACAAAACAAAACAAAACAAAACAAAACAAAACAAAACAAAACAAAACAAAATTATTACTCTATTTCTTTATCTCCCTCTCTTGACCACACCTCTCTGTTGTATTTTTCTCTCACTGTCTACTTCTATTTTGCATGAAACCTATGCCCCAATAGAGATGGCTTTTGAAATTCAAAATTTTAAGTCCTGAAGTCCATGTGTACTTCCAAAGGACCAGGAAGAAGGGAAGCTATGCTCAATCTTAGGACAACAGAAGTGGTGGAGGAAGGCTGCCGTGCACCTTGGAATCAGGACTTCCATGCCTGCGCTCATTCTTCAAACGTCTCATGTGATTCCCATGAACAGTGTTTTTCACTGATTAGCCAAATAAAGGCAAGGGCATCAGAATATTTTTAAAATATATACATGTTTGTAGCCTGCTCCCAGGAGTTTCTGACTCCATGGATACATGGTGAGCTCGGGGATCTGTGTTTTTCAAAAGCTGTCACCAATGGTTGAGAATCACTGCTCTACACCATGAGTCCCACTGGAATTCAAAGAGAAGAACAAAGCTGTATCCCAAAACAAACAGGGGGACAGTGATTCCTGTCTTTGGGATCATCCATTAGTGCAGAGAGTGGAGAGTTGTCCAAAGTAAATTTTAAATAAATGTGGTGGCTTACTTGCTTGTTTTCTCTTTCCCTCCTTCCTTCCTTTCTTCTTTCTGCATTTTTTTTTTTTTCATTCTTCGGTACTCATGCTGCAGTGCAGAACTTGGTTTTGAAATATTAAATATTCAAACTATTTTGTTACTATGACCGGATATTTGTATTCTCTTAAGTTACTCTTCTTAAAGCTCCCATCATGTGTCTAGGATTTAACCAACCCAAAATGAGAACTGCCAATTGACTGGTGGGGGCCTGTTTTATTCTGTTTAAAGCAGGCATCAAGTCAGTGCTTCAGTCCTGGGACTGATAGAAATAATAATGAATGCAATGGAAATTAACAAATAGACAAATAAGAATTTTGACATATTTGAGACATATTGTTCTTGTTGTTGTTAATTATTATTATTATTATCACAAATAGTAAAAATGACTCAGAGAAGCAGCCCTCTATCACCTCAAGGCCCAGCGTTCTTTGCCATCAGACATATCACTTCAGTGACATTGAAACTGTAGGAAGACCAGACATGTTTTAGTTCGAGACTAGGATTTTGAGCTTCTCTCCAGGTCTGCATTAACTGACCCTATTAGGATATTTAATTCAGCTCTTTCAAAAACCATTCTCTTAGAGATCTTTACTGCACATGTAGGAGCCAAGGAGGAATGTATTTATGCTTTGCCAAGAATCTACATTTGCGCAAGAGATTTAAACATTCATAAATCCAGTTGCTTTCTCAATGCCTCCCCTTGGCTTTTTTCATTCAACAAGATTTTATTGATATACTTATATATACTTACACTTATATACTAGGTGCTGTTTCATGCACTGGGGAGACAGCACAGAACAAGACACACCGAGCCCCTGCCCTCACAAACTTACATTCTAACAATGTCTAAAAGGCATCTCAAATGTGGCCAAAATAGAACTACAGTATTGACTTTCCACTCCTCCATTCATATACTACCCATTGTCTTGCCCACGCTATCTTCCCCAGGTTAGCATCTACCCAGGTGCTCAAGCTAATAACTTAGGAGTCATTCCAGATTTGTTCTTTTCCCAAACCCTTAACATCCAAACTATCAGCAAGTCCCATTTGCTTTGCTTAAAAATACATCCTGGATTGGACCACTCCTTAACATTTCGCCCGCCACCACTGGCCACCATTACACTCACCTTTAGTACTACTTTCATGCTTGAATACTGTATAATCTGTTCTCCACCCAGCAGCCAGAGTGAGCGTTTATAAACATAAAGCAGAGCAGGTCACTCCCTGCTAAAAATCCCCCAATGGCCTTCCCTTTGCATTTGAAATAAAATCCAAAATGCCAAGACCATGCATGATTTTTCCCATCTTCTCCACCTTAACTTTACCTCAGCCACCCCTTTCTCTGACTCTGTTCTAGCCACATTGACCTTTATTCTGTTCCTGGACGCACAGAGCTAGTTTTCTCCACACGGCCTTCATATTTGCTATTCTTTCTGCCTAAGACCTTCTTACCCTGGTCATACCACAGCTGCTGTCTTCTCTTGCTCCTGTCTCGGCTCAAAAGTCAGGAAAGCCATTGACGTGTTTGCTTTTATCCTTAGAAACTTTTCAAACGTGTTTATTGCTGTATGTCTGGGTTTTTTTTGCAAAGTGCCAGCTATATAGTAGATGCTCAATAAATATTTATGAATGCATTATGCTAGTTGATGTTGACAGTTGTTTACTGTAATACATGCTATTTATTAGAAATACACCAAAAAAAGCAAGACATGGCCTTTCGTTTGAGGAATTTACAATCTAGTTCAAGGCATATAAAACCTAAAATATTGAATAAATATACACCAAAAAAGGGTAGTGTAAAACGTTAGCTACCATGTGAGAGATCATGCTTAGAGAAGTGCCATGGGTTAGTGGAAAGAGTATGATTCTATTGCTAAGTCTGGATTTGAGTCCAGGTCTGTCACTTATTCACTGTAGGACTCTGGGCAAGTAAGTGACAAAAACTGATTTTAGCTTCATATTTCATACCTGTAAAATGGGATAATTTTATCTTCACATGGTTATTGGGACATTTAAGCAAGAAAATGTATATAAAATCACCTAGCACAGAATACTCAATAAGCTAGTGTGATTCCATGCCACATGACAGACAAGGACGGTATGTGCCATGAGAGTGGAAGAGAGAGGGCACCAGACGCAGTGCCCTTGATGATGATCAAAGGCTTCAGAGCCTTGGAGGTTGAGAAGGCTTTTGCCAGACACAACTCTGAACATTATTATTGATGAGGTTTCAGAGGTTATGTTACATACCTTTGTCATCCACCAAATGTAGTAATCTCTCCCTTGCAGATTCTTACCCAGATTTTGCTAAAAACTTTCAAAGACAGAGTTCAGTCCATTTTAATGAGTGTGTTATGTTGATGGAGCTCACTTTGTTTTAAAATTCTTCCTTAAATCAAACTGAAATATGCCTCCTTATAAATTCCACCTGTCGTTCCCAGAAGAATAATAGAAATTATCTTCCTTTGTTTGGTTCTCTTGAGGCTGGACATTCCCCATATTGTCAAAACATAGCATTTTTCAATATCCCTCTTAAAAATGAGGCCCCCTAGTCTGTTCTGAACACTAAGACTCTCTCTTCTTGTAATTAGGTCATTCTCCTGCTCTGAATGTCTGCTAATTTGATTACTTTTTTTCTATAAGCTGTGTCTAATTATTAGCCCACCTGAAGGTCAACTAAAACCCCTAGACTTTTAGCATGCACGTGGCCAAGTTCATCTTTTCTCTGTGCATAGGTTGTTTTGGGTGTTGTTTTCTTGCATGCATGTAATCTTTTATATTTAATTCTACTAAGTTTTATCTTTTTGGGCATTCAAGCCTGTCAAAAAATTTTTGGTTATTAATTAATTTTTTTCATACTCAGGCTTGATACATATATCTCATATGTATTTATTCAAATTATTAGTAAAAATGTCAAACCAAATAAGAATTAATAGGAAGCCCTATGACACATCATTAGACTGCTCATTAGGTTGGCCTTACACATTAATCCCCTCTTTGCAGAGTGTTTTTAACTTAGATGTGAATTTTCTTAACTCTGCCATCATCTACCAGAGGTTTCTTATTTTGTCTCTCAGTATAAACTTGAGATACTCTGTGAAATAACTTCCTAAAACCAAGACACATCCTTGATATACAAGTCAAATTATCCTCTCAAAAGAAAAGAAAAATGTGGTTAATTTGACAGTTAGCTAATTGAGGATGGCTAATTTTTTTCCATTTATTTAGATGATGGTCATGATGATGATGATGATGGTGGTGATGGTGATGATGATGATTATGATGGTGATGATGATGGAGATGGTGCTGACAATTAATATTGACATTAATAACTAATGTAGCCATTGCTAATTGTTGCACTGGGCACTGTGCCAAACACTTTACATACCTAATCACATTTAGCTTTCATACAGTCCTGATAGATGGGAATCATTGCTTTAAAAAAAAAAAAATAAGGAAACTGAGATTCAGAAAGGCTACATAAATTTCCCAATATCATGTAACTAGAAAGTGGCTAAGTCATGATGAAACTCAGGCTTTTATGACCCCAAAGCCCAAACTCTTTGTCATATTGCTTTACATAGAGAACAATGCATCTAGTTGCACAATAAACATTTATCATGAGAGATACCATGAATAAAGAAATGGGGCAATAAAATGCTAGTCGTTTGAGGGATTGGGGGGGGGGGGGTAACCAAGAAAGACCAGTGCTGCATCACCCAAAGTGAGTTGTGGGGATGTCAGTATGTAACTGTAGAACAATGGTTTAACACATATGCCGTATGTTGAGCAAACAATGATAGCGAAGGTGGGGGTCTTTTTCTATTGCAGGACTTCTTGGGTCATTTAATATGCTAATATATATTGAGACTCTCTCAGAATGCAGTATTTCACAAACATACTTGAATACTGAGTGTCTGGTACCTATTATGGAACATGGTTTGGGAAACTCTCATGTAGGAGAGGTAGGTGGGTCTGTCATACAAGGGAGAAGGTGTGTCTGGGTCCTAATGCTTCAGCCTTTCCAAAGCAGCTTAGCCACAGATCCCTCAAGAGCCAGAGAAGGAAGTACACATGTGAAATATTTAAATTACATGACAGTTAACATACATTCTAGCCTTCCTCCTCTCCTCCCCTCTAGGATGAGGGTTCTGTGTCAGTTAGGTCTGGACAGTTCCAAGATGGGTGAAATGAATGAATGGCAAAGTGGTGAATGGCAGGGAGGGGCTTTCAAATGACAGAACCAGCTTGATCAAACATATTCTGGGCAAGAACATGCATGATACCAGGAAAGAAGACCCATCACGAGATGATGACGAGGGGCCTGGTGTAGGGTGCTGGTGAGCACAAAAGGGGAAAATATCTCCTGATTGTTGAGCAAAAGAAACTCAGTAGTACAGCGACTAGGTTGATAGGAAGCCTGAAGGCAAGGAAGGGTCAAGACTGACTTCAAGCTTTCTGGGCAGGTGTTTAGAAGACATGGGGGTACCTGTGACATCATATGGGCAGTAACAAAGACCCTCCGTGGTGGTCAAGGGCACATGCTTTGATTCAGATGTACAAGGGTTCAGATTCTGTGCACAGTGGATTTGGCTGAATTACTTTGCTTCTCTGAGCCTATTTCCCTACTTATAAAAGGGAGCTAAGAATAGTTTCCTCATGGGCTGTTGTAAAGGTTAAGATAATGAATCCTTAGCTCAGGATAGTGCTTAGCACAGTTGTAGGTGCTCAACAAATGTTATTTCTATTCTTATCACCATTGTTATCATTATCTTGTGAGGAGACACTTGATTTGAGGCATGCAGGCTTTAGGATAAGAGTAAAGTAAGGTCGTTAAGTGGATGCCCTCTAGGCTGTGGGAGGTGGGAACCTGGAGCTCGTGTACTAAGAGGCTGAAACTACAGATACAATTTGAGAATAATCCCTGTAGAAGGAATGGCTGAGCCATGAGACTTCATCTGTTTTCTAAGATGTCAAGTGTGAGAGAGATCAGACTCCAAGGATCAAGCTTTGGTAACACCCACTATTGTGGCAGATAAAAGGATCCAGGGAGAAGAAGAATGTGGGCATCACATGAGAATCGGGCAGCATGGGCGATGAAGACCAAGGGGGAAGAATTTCAAAGATGAGTATCACATTATCCTGAGTCAGGGATGCTCAGAAGTGCTCTATAGAGAGTCCACGATGGTGAGCAGATCACAGAATGGCGTGGCATTATTAGCCTGTCCCCTAAACTGGGCACACCTGAAGTGTAGTCTGAGGCCAGATTTGCAGAAGTATTTCTACAGACCAGAGCAGAGAGGAAATAAAACTGTTGTTGTACAAGCAACAGTGGAAGGCTGTGTGTTTTGCCAAGATGGAAGACTTCTAGGTACTTTTCAGTATTTGAAGAGTTACCACGAACATGGTTGACTTATTTTTTGTGACTTTAGCAGGCAGAACTGAGTCATCACCTCATCTCAGCTGTAGAACAGACTGCCTCTGAGGTAGTGAGGCTCTTATAACTGGAGAAGTTTCACACAGAGCCTGGCTAATTGGCTGCAAAGCTGGGAAGAAAGTCTTGGTTTGGGTTGGAAGGTTGACCTAGGATCAAACAATGGCCTAGGGGCCAAATCCATTCCACCGCCTGTTTTTATAGAGTTTATGAGCTAAGAATTTTTTTTTACATTTTTAAAATAATTTTTCAAAATCAAAAGAAGAATAATATTTTGTGAAGTAACATTAGATGAAAATGGTATGCAATTCAAATTTCATTGTCCCTAAATAAAATGTTACTGGAACCCAGCCATACTCATTAGTTTACATATTGTCTGTGGCTGCTTTGGCACTGTAATGGCAAGGATTGAGTAGTTGCAGCAAGATTGAATGGCTCACAGAGCCTAAAATATTTATCATCAGGTCCTTTACAGAACAAGTTTGCCAAAAGATTTGAGATCATTCAGTGGCCTCTTTTCAACTGGGAGATTCTGTGAGGGAGAAAGTTTTTGCCTTAGATTTGGCTGGGAGGTCATGGGTCACTTGGAGACCATCATAGCAATAGCCTGCAGGGGTGGAAAACCAGGGGACAGTGGTGAGAAAATGTAGATAATACATTGGGAATACTTGCTTCAAGAAGTCTGACAGAAAACAAAGGTACAACTTGGCTGATGGCTCATCAGGTCAGCACAGAATAGGGAAGGTGTTTCTGGGGGGATAGGAAGACATGTACAAGTTTGTGTCAGAAGAGAGACGTAAAAACTCTTCCTGTGCTTGATGAACCTACTGGTATTCTTAGTATCTGCTTTATTTTATGGCACAGTTAAATATATCTGTTGTCATATCTCTCAGCAAGAGGGGATTTTCTAAATGTTCTTGTTTATAAATGCGCAGAAAATTTTTGCACAGAGAGTCATGCTTTTGTTGGCCAAAGAAAGTGAACACTTGCTGATTTTCTGGCAATCCTAACAAAAATACTGAAGTGTATTTATACTCTGGGGGCCAGAATGAATTTCAAAATGACAGTGCTCAGATACCTAATCAGCCTAGCTTTCCTCTTTTGCCTCCACTGAGTTTAACAACTTTGTCAAATCCCTTCCTGTGAAATCCACTTCTGCAAGTGAGTTGAAACTAATTCTCTCTACTGCAGAATAAACACAAAGCGGGCTTCCCTACTAGGCTTTCAAAAGCTTGGTCCCCCACCAATGGATGAGATAAGCAGACTAATCCATGGAAAGTGTGGTACGAAACTATCTTTTTCAAAGCACATTTTTTATTGCTTCTTACACTGTGATTTCCTTATTAACATCTCATAACAGTTATAAAAAATGTTTACCTCACACTGTTTTGAAGCATAATGTTATTCCAGCAGAATTTCAAGCCAGACACAGGGACTTAGTTACCGTTCTTATTCCAAACAAGGCGAGACACCTATTGTGTACTCTAATGTCAGTAACTGTTATCTATGCCAATGAGGGATATTCTGTGAATAAAAACCCATGCAGAACCAAAATCTTACTTTGGATAGTAGGGTTGCATCTTTTCCCAGAGGAATTATGTGACACCTGTGAACAAAGGCGGCATTCATCCATTTGGTTTTCACATTCGTTCCTTGTCCCTGTGGCAATACCAAGAGATAGCTGTCTGCTCTTCATTCTTTAGGAGCTCCTTATTGCCAAGCATATAGAGTGCAGACATCTTAGCCACATACAAGGGGCCCTACAACCTACCTGTCCAGTTTTCTCCCCCATTGATCCATTCCTACATGCCCCTTTCACATTTGTCAGCCTGGACGACCTACTGTTGCACTCTGTGGGAGGTTACAGAGACACTGCACAGTTCCAGAGGACATCATTCACTTCGTGCACAAAGTGGCAGCTTGGCTGAGAGCATTGGCTTTGAGACTGGAATTAGAATCCCCGTTCCACCACTTACTGTCTGTGTGAACCCAGGCAACTTTCTTTTTTTTAATTTTTTTAATGTTTGTTTATTTTTGAGGGAGAGAGAACATGAGCAGGAGAGGGGCAAAGAAAGAGGGAGACACAGAATATGAAGCAGGCTCCAGGCTCGGAGCTGTCAGCATAGAGCCTGATGCGGGGCTTGAACTCATGAACTGCGAGATCATGACCTGAGCTGAAGTCAGACACTTAACCAACTGAACCACCCAGGTGCCTTTCTTTCTTCCTCCCTTTCTTTCTTCCTTTCTTTCTTTCTTTCTTTCTTTCTTTCTTTCTTTCTTTCTTTCTTTCTTTCTTTCTTTCTTTCTTTCATGTTTATTTCTTTTTGAGAGATAGAATGTGCAGGGGAGATGCAGAGAGAGGGAGACAAAGGATCCAAAGTAGGCTCTGTGCTGACAGCAGCGAGCCCAACGTGGGGCTCAAACTCAGGAACCATGAGATCATGACCTGAGCTGAAGTTGGATGCTCAACTGAATACGCCACCCAAGCACCCCTCCCAGTGAACTTTCTTAACCATTCTATGCCTCAGTCTCCTCTGTAAATGGTACTAACAGCACCCACCTAACAAATCAGGCTGTTGTAAGAATTAAAAGAGATAATTTGGGGGGAATGTGTTTACCACAGTAATTGACCCAGACTCAAGAACACGGTAAATAACTAATGATGAAGATAATGATGCTAGAAAACTAATAATTCTGGATTACTTACTTTTAGAACAGATAAAATTTTCCTTGCTTCTAATTGTGTAACATTTTAGGGTCACTACTTACAGTCTTTCAAGAAGTTTGGGGATATAGTCCCCATTTTGAACAGTTCAGCATACCTAGGTGGGTTCTTAATGATTACAAAGGTGGCATATAGAGGTACTGATATTAGGGTTGGTTCCACACTCTATATCTGGATTCATAGAACAGAGAAATTGCACCTAAAGTTTTCTGACATTTTCAACTCATGTCTTCTTTCAAAGTGTTTATTTTAAAAATCCCTCATGTCCACATTTAATGTGATTTTGGAATCTACAAATATAATTAATAGCGCGAATAAAACCATTTATAATACTGAATATACATTTTTAAAACATTACATGTTCTCCTCTCCCCTACCTGCCCTCCCCAATCCTGGCCAAGACTGTTATCACCCTCTTCCCCAAGGTGAGAATCATAGTCAAAGAGAAAGGGTAGTACACTAGTCCAGTTCCACTAGGGTTCTTCTAGTTCTTGGATTTTGTGATTTAAGGACTAAATGTTGAGACCTGGGAAATCCAACTCCTTCTAATAGGAAAGAAGTCCCTGAGTTAAAGGAACACAAGGAGAGGTGATGGGAACAGAAGTTTGGGTCTGAGAATATCACCCTAAGAATTGGGTGACATGGATGTGAGATTGACTTCAGGGCAAATCTTCCATATCTGTGCCATGAATCTAAAAAAGACCAAGGTTTGCTTGCTGGCTTTTTCTTTTTTTCTTTCTTTCATTCAGGAAGAGGAGGGACATGACATGACATGTTTGAGGAAGAGAACACCATACCCAGTGATTCCCTTTCTCTTGGGAAAATGAGATTTCTGGGGGGTGGAGGGAGGACATTCTACCAGCATTACAACTCCCTGAAGATTTTCCAAATGTCTTTCTTAGAAACCCTTAAGAAAACAGTACACACCATTTGCTTGAGATGGTATTAGGACCCAAGTTCGGTAACTGTGGACTAAGGATGTGAGATTTCACTTCAGGGAACTTCTTCCATATGTATACCATGAATCTAAAGAAGACCAAGGCAACTTTTAATAAGATCATGAGTCTGCAATCTTTGCTTTGCCTCTAGCCAGCCATGTCTCATTGAATAAGTCCTTTAGCTTCAGACATCATTTTCTTACCTTAAGATAAAGGATTAGACCAGGTGATCTCCAGTACTTAGAACTTGAGCTCTGGAGTCTGGCCTTCCCAAGTTTAAATCCCACTAAATAGTTTCTAAATTGTTCTAAGCCTCCTTTTGCCCATCTGTCAAATGAGGATAATAGTTCCCTCTAGATAGGATTGTTACGATCAAGAAATGCCATCTGTTGTTATTATAATCCTCTGATGCTTAATGTGTAAGGTGAGTTGAATGTAATACTGAATCCAAAATATCCTATATGCACTACCCACTTGCTATACCTCTATTTGCAGGAAAGGTAGAGGAAGGAACTGAGTGGGCCAGTCAACAGCCAAAGCTGTGGACTCAGGGGCTTGGGTTCAATGGAGTGGGAGTGATGGTGAGGGCTCTTCTACTGCAATATCCTATACATTTTAGCATGAAGTGTTCTCTTCCTTCCTTTGAGGTGATGATTTCTTTTTTTAATTTTTTAAATGTTTATTTATTTTTGAGATAGAGCAAGGGATTGTCAGAGAGAGAGGGAGACACAGAATCTGAAGCAGACTTCAGACTCTGAGCTGTCAGCACAGAGCCAGACGCGGGGCTTGAACCCTCGAACCTCGAGATCATGACCTGAGCCTAAGTCAGACACTTAACCGTCTAAACCAGCCAGGTGCCCCTAAGGTGTTGATTTATAATCCAGTCTATCTTCAGCCTGATTGTTACAGCTGGGCAGAGTCCCCAAAGGAGAAGCAACTGCACTCCCAGCTCAGAGTGAGAGGAAACTTTTTAAGATGGCGGGGAGGACCTGTAGCCTGCCTTTTATAGGAGAGATTTAGGGAGAAAGAGCCCCACTTGGGCTTAATGAGGTGGGACTGCCCAGCCCAGAATGCCCAGTCCTCCTTCTTGACTGTTTACTCCTGGAAACACTTCTTTTTTGTTTATTTGTTTGTTTGTTGTTTTCAGTATGATTTTTATAACAGTTTCATTGAGACATAATCCGTATGCCATGCACGCACACCCTTAAAGTATGCAGTTCAGATAAGCACTGAGTAATATATGGAACTGTTGAATCATTACATTGTACACCTGAAATTAATACAACACTGTATGTTAACCACACTGGAATTAAAATTTAAAAGAAGAAAGAAAAATTTATAATAAAAAAAGTGAAGTATATACTTCAGTGGCTTTTTAGTACATTCATAGAATTGTCTAACCATCACTACAACTTTATGTTCACTGCTCCAAAAAGAAACCCATACCTATTAGCAGTTACTCCTTATTCCTCACTAACCTTAGCCCCTGGAAACCACTAATCTGTTCTCTGTTCCTATGGATTTTCCTATTCTGAACATTTCTCCCAAAAGGAGTCATATAAGATGTGGTCATTTGGGTGTGGTTTCTTTCACTTAGCATTATGTTTTCAAGGTTCATCCACATTATAGCATGTATCAGTACTGCACTCTTTCTTATTGCCACGTAGTATTCCACTGTAGGGCATACCTCCTTTTGTTTGTTAACAAAATAAGCAGTTGATTGACATTAAGGCTATGCTCACTTTTTGGTTATTAGAAATAATGCTCTTATCATAAATGTATTTTTGGGTGGATGTGTGTATTCATTTCTCTTGGGTATATACCTAAGAGTGAAATTTTTGGGGTTATACGGTAACTCACTGTCCAGCATTTTGAGGAATTGCCAAACTGTGTTCCAAAGTGGCTGCACCATTTTTCGCTCTTACCAGCAATATATGTGGGTTCTGGTTTCTCCCCCCCCCCCCCCCCCGCCTTGCCAGCTCTTGCTCTTCTGTCTTTTTTTCTTACAGCTATTCTAGTAGGTGTGAAGTGGTAGCTCATTGTGGTTTTGATTTGATTTGCCTAACTGGCTAATAACATTGAGAATCTTTTCATGTGCTTATATTTATGTATTTCCTTTGGATAAATCTCCATTCAGATCCCTTCTTGCAACATTTCTGACAATGCAGCATGACATTAAGATGTAGTCTCGGGGCGCCTGGGTGGCGCAGTCGGTTAAGCGTCCGACTTCAGCCAGGTCACGATCTCGCGGTCCGTGAGTTCGAGCCCCGCGTCGGGCTCTGGGCTGATGGCTCAGAGCCTGGAGCCTGCTTCCGATTCTGTGTCTCCCTCTCTCTCTGCCCCTGCCCCGTTCATGTTCTGTGTCTCTCTGTCTCAAAAATAAATAAACGTTGAAAAAAAAAAAAAAAAGATGTAGTCTCATCCTTCATAGATTGGCTGTTGTGTCATTCTAAGTCCTTAAGGATGAGTGTGTGTCCTAGAAAGGAAAGTGAAAGAGCTCTGCTTCCAAGTGTAGACAAGAAGAAAGGGGTCAGCACTTAGGATTCCCATTGTAACTGGGATTGTGTCCATAAGCAGGGAAGGCTGAAAATCAGTGGTTTTCCAGAAATGTGTCCATTCTCAATAGAAGAGCTCTGGACTTGAAAGTAGAAGCATTGGATTCAATTTCTGGTTCTGATCGGTGACTGTGACCAACCTGCTTAGTAGGTAACTAAGCTTCTTTCAACTTTCCTTTCTACTACCTTCCCCGTTCAACTATCATCCTTCCTTTTTTAAGTTGAAGTATAATTTACCTACAGTATAATCAGCCCTTTTTGCTGTACCATTTGAATTTTAACAAATGTACACGGTTTTGTAATGACCACCACAATCAAGGTAGAGAATATTTCTCTCATTCCAAAAGTTCCCTTTGCTCCTTCGTAGTCATTCTCTTTCCCTGACTGCAAATCTCTGGGAATATTGATCTGATTCCTTTCTTTATCCTTTCGCCTTTTCCAGAATGTCATATAAATGGAATCTTACAGTGGTGGCTAGCCTTTTGAACTTGGCTTTTTTCCGTTTAACAGAATGCATTGGAAATTCATCATTGGTATTGCACATATCAGTAATTTGTTCCGAGTAGTATTCCATTGTATGTATATCTATCATAGTTTATTTATTGACTCATCAGTTGAGAGGCACTTGGATTATTTTCAGGGTTTTTTTGTAATTATGAGTCAGGCCACTAAAAACATTCTCAGATGGGTGAATATAGGTTTCATTTCTTTAGAGTAAATACTAAACTGTTTTTGCAAAGTGGTGTGCAAAGTGTCTGTATCATTTGGCATTCCCAGCAATATGTGAGAGTTCCAGTTGCTCCATATCTTTGCCAGCACTTGTCACAAACTCCAGTTTTTTCATCTGTGGATGAAGCAGCAGTCCCTGCCTTACTATCTCAGGACTGTTAGAAATAAAAGTGAAACCACATAAGTAGAAGTGCTATGTAAACTGTGAAGTGCTATAGCCAAGTAAGAAACGCTACTGCCTCTGATCGTAATGATCATGCCCACTTATATACAAAGTGTTGTTTCCCACATGAGCTAAATGTTTCATTTCTCCCCCTACATCTTGGCAGACAACGTGAGTTATGGCAAGCCTAAAGCAGCAAGCGGTTTTGCCTTAGATGCATTCTAGAGTTTGTTTTGGCTCTAGTTTTTGAACTTCTCACAGAAGCAGATAAATGACCAAGATGTAAGTCATCAAGTGTGAGTCAGTTTTATAAAGAAAAATGACCCTATGTGATGGAAATCAGTAGGAGTGGAGTCAGCAGGACAGACAGTATGACGTGCTATGGGATGAAATACATGCAGGCCTAACCAGGCAGTGTCCCCAGGGCAAGGCAGTTAGGACATCTATAGCAATTGAGAGGACTGGCTATCTAAAATGCCCCACTGCAGTAGGGGTGAGAGGGGTGGGTAGAAAACTGACAATGAAAGTAATCCTTTCAACATTTTTGAAATTCGAAATTTACTTTTTTCCATGTTAGAAACAGAAAGGCATGAAAAACAAACAAGTGAAGGTTTTCTCCTTGACATGAGTATGAACCAGTACTTACCAGAATATACAGAGGGTTACATGTGGAAATATTTAGAGATACATATGTATTCGCAAGTCAGTATGCATACATGCATTTCCTTGCTCTGTCATCTGAGGGGGCCTGACATCCCAGTAGCAATAAGCACATCTGATCCCCACATCTTGGCATCTAATACCTTTTTCCAGTAGAAAGGAACCTGGGCTCCTTAGAGAAATGGTTCATTCTAAGAACAGGACAGGAAATATATAAGATGAGCCTGGAGCATCTGGAAGTGCTAGAATGTAGGGAAACAGTCAAAAACCTGCCATGATGGGGTATGTCAGAGAGGCCAGGAGCCAGCTGAAAGAGCTCCCAGTGGTCAATGCCGGAGCAAGTTGAACAAAATAAAGCAGTATTAGATTATAGCCTGTTGTGATTATGTTAAATGAACATTTGTTAAATAGAATCCTGGGGTGTCCAGTAATGAGCCACATTTCAACAAAAGATCACAAGGGAAAGTGAAATAGAGAAGGTTACTACTCACAAGCCCTGGAGGAGGAACATGCCTACAGGGACCACTCTGGGAAGGCGAGGCAGGCTGCAGGCAGAGAGAGAGGCAGGACCTGGGGCACATGCCTTTATTAGGGTCTGCAGGGGAAAGCTTTGGGGTTATTGGGCTAAAGCTGGATTCGTCAATTCAAATCAAAAACAGCAGGGCTGTGGTCAGCTTCATAGGGGTCTTATCTGAGGGGCATACAAGGGGAAGGCCCTGGATGGCAGGGGAGAGTATTTATCACAAGGGTGTTTCAGGAAGTCATATCCAGAATTCACATTTACTTGTGACCCTGAGGGCTGTTATCTAGGGCACTGCTCTCAGGAGAGGCTGGTATCAGTTCAGGGTCCCCCAAGCTGCTTGGCCACACAAAATGGATGCTGAGGCAGCAATACCATGGAGTAGGTTAGCTAAACTCTCAACATAGCCCAAACTATACAATAAATATTCATGAGCCTAAACTGATAAAAGTAAACAACTGGGTAAATAAATAATAAATAATAAAATACGGTTGACCCTCAACCTGCATAGGTTCACTTATAATAATATGTGGACTCTTTTCAGTAAATACAATACTACAAATACAGAATTTAGTTAATAATAACACCAGTTTGTCTTATTAATTGTGACAAATGTACCATACTAACTTAAGATATTAATAAAAGGAGAAAATTGGGAGCTGGGTGTATAGGAATTCTCTGTACCATCCTTGTTATTATTCTGGAAATCTAAAAATATTCTAAAATAAAAGTTTACTTTTAAAAATTTATCACCTTGCAAAATAAGAACTAGAAAGACCTAAAATTTCATTTGTTTATATAGAATACTTTGCCCCACTGAAAAATACTCCCTGAAGAATTTCAGTTCAATCTTCATGATGTTTTAAATAAGATATGTTCTTTCAAAGGTTGTATTACATGAATTGTGTGAGCTTCAGATGAAACATTCATTATGACTTTTTTATTGTTGTTCATTGAGATACCCCCCAAAAAAGATGACTATAGATGTTTTGGAGGCATTTCCTTTTAAAAATTTAAGGAAATAAGGAGAAGGAATTGTTAAAAAAATAAAATAAAAACTCAGCAGATAATTATTCAGACTATCAGGCACAAAATCAAAGGCCACTCTTTCTGCCAAGTTCAAAAAGTCCAGCTTGATTGTTGTGTGTTCTCTAAATGTTATTTAGTTCTCTAAAATGGTGTTTAGTTTCACTTCACACATTAACAAATAAGATCAATTTACTAATGTTATAGAACTCTGTGTTTTATAATGTGACCATGGCATGCAGAATATGTCCACTCAAAAACATCTGGAGTATCTAGGTCAGTCAGTCAAGATGTTTTATACCAAAGGAAAACTCCTATATTCCTTTTATCAACTTAATTTATTCCTGGCTGCAAGTCTCCTTTCTCTCTCCCTAAGATAATAGTGATGCCTTTAAAGGATATGTAACAGTTTAATCTTTCATTGCTTTCTAGTGAGCTTCCTGTCCCAGAAAATTTCTGGCAAGATGTTTTTACACTCAGATCCAAATCACTGTCTAATGAAAGTGAGCCAAGAAATTTGCCATCACCCCCCACCTGCCCACCCACCCAAAGAACCTAATGCTCCTCAACCCCACCCCCCAAGACACAGGGCTGCCAACCTCTCAGTTTGTTAGGGTTCTTCTCCTCAGGCTCTGACCTTAGGACTGTGGCCTTTCCCCATTATCACTCTCCAGGAGCACTTTGGCTTCTTATATGCTAAACTGGCCGTTTAGGACTTGATGACAAAGTTAGGTAACCTTGCCACCCCGCCTACAAACTATCTAAGTCCTGCAGAGTTAGACAATTACCAGGTACAGAGTTTATTTGTTGATTTGACTTACCCTAATCTAAGTCTGGCTCATCACAATTTCAGGCTGAAAACTGTCATCTCTGCAGCTACCTCCACCCTAGGGAGTTAAGTCTATCCTCCACTAAATGTACCCTGATATTTCAGCTCCTTCCAGGACTACTGTGTCCTCTCGGGTTTTTCTTTATGATTCTTGTCTAGTTGGTTAAGTAAAATAGTTATTGACTGGCTATGACAGTTGTTGTAACCTGACTCAGTAATGGTAATAGCTATAATTAGCCAAACACTTAAATTGGCCCTAAACTGTGCTCCACGCATGTGGCCTTATTCAGTCCTCTGCACAGTCCTGTAGTAGAGATATTGTTGTTCCCATTTTATAGATAGGAACACTGAGACTCAAAAAACCTGGCAAACATATCTGAGTCCACACAGCTGGTATATGGGAGAACTGCATACAGACAGGTCATAGCACCATCACACTCGCTCCCCTGACTTATTACCCCCTCCTGCATATCATTTATGGACAGCTGCCAATCTACCCTAAATATTTATCCAAATAAGCACTCCTAGACCCATCTTTAGACATACCATATTTTTATATACAAGGAAACATAAAAGTACAGATAGGATTTTTTTTTTACTTCATATTAATGTTTTAGGCAGAAATTATTATTTTAAATTCAATCGATCACACTTGCTTTGGAAATATAAACTACCATATTTTAAACTTCAAAATGTAGTGTTCTTCAGCTTTTATTAAACTCATTATGTCCTTCTTTCTGGTGACCTCACACTCCACAACAAAAATGTCATACCCAGAAATACTTCGTTTCCTAAAGGTATTTTGTCCATATTCCCATTATTATGTCTGAAGTCCCCAGTGAATGTAGTAGGTTGCTGAAGGTGGTCCTTCATGAACAGAAAAGATATGAGGAGATATCTCTCTCCCTCCTGGACCCTGTCAACCTTGTGCATTGAAGGTGTGATGAGTGGGGAAAAGATCATACAGACCACAGCCTTGACTTCTCTCCCCAAAAGCAAAACACCAAGAAAATCAAGCCTAGTGAATATCCACAACATGTAAAAGAAGAAGAAATGTTAATGTTTAATTTGAAACAATATAGGATACTGGAAAGGGTGGGAACCCTGAGGTTTTAGTCTGAAAGCTTCCCTGACCAGCTGTTTGTGGCTCTTGACAACGTCAGCCTCTCTGGGCCTTATTTTCCATACCTGTAAATTGTAAAATGTCACCATTGGACTGTTTGTTAATGTATTATTTATGTCTCCTCCTCCTTGGAAAAAAAAAAAAAAGACCTCAAGAAGTTTTTAAAAAACAGTGGAGTAAAAAGTCTAGAGTCACGCAAGTAAGGTTGGAAAGATGTGGGCAATAATGCTTATGCAAAAGGAGGGGCGCCTGGGTGGCTCAGTTAGTTGAGTGTCCGACTTCAGCTCAGGTCATGATCTCACGGTTCATGAGTTTGGGCCCCTCACTGGGCTCTGTGCTGACAGGAGCCTAGTGCTTACTTTGGATCCTGTGTTTCCCTTTCTCTCTCTACCCCTCCCCTCTCTCTCTTTCTCTCTCTCCCTCTCTCAAAAATAAATAAGCATTAAAAAAATTAAGCATAATGCTTACACAAAAGGAAACTGATGCCATTGATTCAAAAGTTGGTCAGCCTTCTGGGTAACCTAGACAAAAAAGAGAGAGATGATGGGTTATATTGTTCTCATTATCTGAAAAAGGAATGCAGAGAGGAGGGAAAAGAAGGAAGGAGAAGAAAAAGAGAAAAAGCTGCAACATACCAGAATGTCAGGCAACCCAAACTAAAGTTCTGAGAGGAATTGTTTTATGTGTCCTGAAGAGAATGGATAGTCTTCAAGAGCAGCTCCCAAGACAAAAACATTTGAAACAGTCTTTCTCTGTGGCCATATTTTATATTGACCCTCAATAAAAGGACATCGTTAAAAAGCATTGCTCTCTAAAGATACCCATGTAGAGAGCTAAGATAATCTAGTCCAGGTGTGTTGTGCACCAAAAATCTTACTTGGTCTGGGAGAGCTTAGAAAATCTATGACCCTTAGGATGTCTTTCTCAAACACCAGTCATCTCAGCCAAGCTTTGACGATTGAGATTCCTGGCAAGTCCCTTCATATATGAAACTAATTCAGGTTTGTGAACATTTTCCTACTTCCATCATCTTCCCATTCCCCCATGTATATATATACCCGTGTGTGTGTGTGTGTGTGTGTGTGTGTGTGTGTGTATGTATGTGTATATATATATATATATATATATATATATATATATATATATATCTGCAGAGAGGGCTGATCAATTTTATTATTATGGTGACCCATACCGAGGGAAGGGGGAAGAATTTCATTTTCTACTGTATAGAATGCTCTGTGACTGGATTTTCCTTTTACAACAAACATGTATTGCTCGGAATAATAGAGATTAAACCAGGGACCTGGTAAGAGGGAAAGAGAGGAAAAGGTGGGAGGGAGAGAGAATGAAAATGAAGTACAGTTGCATGCAAGTAAATTTGCAAAGGTCTGTTTAACATGTGAAGCCCTAGTGTGGTCCTGTCACTTAGACATTGCTCCACAAATATTTGTTGAATGATGAAATAATAAATAGAAATGGAAGAGAGCACCAGCCAGCAAGTGTCTGGAGGTGAAGTCGCCAGCTGGCCGCCTCAACTAGGAAATGAATGCACTGTGGCTTCTTCAGAACACTTTGTTGTGAGTAGGGCAGCATCATACGGCCCTTTCCAAGAGGAGTAGGCCCAAGATGCATCCCCCACATTCCTAAAAGGGTTCATCTGTCAACCAGAGTTCTATGGCAGAGGCAGGCTGCCAGGAGCACCTCTTCTGATCCAGCATAATTGGGAATGAGCCCTTCCTCTTCTTATCACTCAGCCAGCACTTTTGTTTGCTTCTTGAGGCCACTCTTGGAATATCATCCATTTGTTCATTCAGTAATTTACCCAGAAATACTGCGTGAGTGCCTACTATGTGCGAGGCACTGTTCTAGGCTCTGGAGATCCTGTGGTGAAAAAACAAAATCCTCCACCGACAGGGGTTACATTCTTATTAGGTGGAGACAGATAATAAGAAAAATAAGTAAAATGCATGGAATTATAAGTGTTAGGGAGAAAATAAAGCAGGGAAGAGGAATGGGGAGTGTTGGGGAGGGGTGGCTATTGTAAGCTTAAGTAGGGTGGTGAGGGAAGGCTCAGACCTTTGTATCTGAGTAAAGATCAGAAAGGGTTGAGGGAGTGAGCTATCTGGACATATGCAGGAAGAGCATTCAGGCAGAGGGAACAGCAAATGCAAATGCCCTATGGAGATAGGGGTGGAGGTGGGACACATACCTGGCACATTCAAGGAACAGTAAGGAGGCAGGTGTGACATGCTATAGGCAGTGGAAAATTAACATTCTTGGTGATATATACACTGATATATGTAGCTATAGTTGATTCATTTATTTCTCTGTATTATTCTATTGGGTACTCTATCCTTTTACCATTAAAAGATATTCCTTTCTTTCTCATTCTCTCTCTCTGTCTCTCTCTCTCTCTCTCACATACACACACACACACACGTTTAAAGTTTTTTAATCTTTACTTTTTCATTAGTAAATGTTTAATAAAAAAGTCAAATATGTTTTCACAATTATGAATTTACTACCCACTGTAGCTTAGTTGTGAGATACTATTAAACCATTTGCAAAGGATGAATAGCCTTCCTTTCCTTGCCCAGCTTGGAGGAGTTGGGGCAGGCCCGTCCCATTGAGGTGAGGGGATGGAAGCCATACAGAGGTGCATCAGTGGTGTGTTACAGGATGCAGGGTGGAGTAGGGGCCACGCGGGTGGTGGACAGAAGACAAGGGAGATCGGTTACTTTGAGCAAAGCATTAAATTGATTAAGTAGATACATTTATGGCAAATACATGAAAGCCAGGTAGATCACTGTTGGAAAAGATGCTTACAGGCCTAGAAAGACGGAAGGCTAGAAAGAACCTTGAGGTATTGAAATGGAGGTGTAGATTTCATTGTGACTTGTATTTTTAAATATATATACACAGATTAATGTAGGAGTAGTTATAGGTGTGTGTGTGTGTGTGTGTGTGTGTGTGTGTGTGTGTGTGTGTGTGTGTTTGAGCTCTGTGTGCTTACAGACCTAGAAACAATGACATTCTGGTAGCATTGAGCACATAGATATTGGATTCTAAATACCATCCAAACGTTTTTTGAAGAAATGGCTGACCCCACAGCTGGCACAGAGAAAATTAAGATAAGTCTAAAACATCTTGTCATGCTGGAAGGCAAGGAAACGCTCAAATGATGATGGAGACATATCGGAAAGACCCAGGAGCTGCTTTGGGACAATCTGATGTTCATTATGATAATCATGGATTCCCATATAGTGAAAAAATTTGCATCCATGAGTCTATGTAGATTTAAATAAGCAAGTAAATAAATAAATAAATAGATAGATAGATAAATAAATAGATAAATGAGGGGAAAGGGTGAACTCATTCTTACCAAAGAATGCAACTAATCAATATAGAAGGAATGGTGGAAATATAAATCACCATTTGGCAGCTATCACAGAGGTAGGTGGTTGATGCAGGCTGTGGTCATCAGTGGAAGGCAGGTGGACAGAGGGTTGCTAAGGAGCAGGATTCCAGTGCAGTCTTCAGTTTATTGCCCACAAAATACTACTCAAGGGGCAAATAGTGACTTTACAGAGGAGAAACCTGGCCACATGATCAGGATTCGTATGACCAGGTGGTGCAAAGTGTTGACATCCTGTGCCCTCTGATGTGAGGAGGCATCCAGCCAAGCCCAGCTTTGTTCTGGAGCGTTCCTGGCAAAACAGCATAAACTAAGTCTGGTCATGAGGCAGTATCCCATGGGGCCAGACTGAGGGCTGTGCTACAGAATGAAAGCCCTGTAATCTTTGACGCTGCAGAGGACCTGAAAGAGGGAGATACGGAGGAATGATTCTGGATTGGAAGACACTGAACAGACTTGAAAACAAAATGCAATGTGTGGTTCCTCAGATCAGCAGCATCAGCATCTAGGAACTTGTGGGAAACGCAGAAGAGCAACCTCACCACCACCACACCCCACACCCACACCCCAGACCTACTGAATCAGGACCTACATTTTAACAAAATCGCCAGTGATTCCTATGCACACTTAAGTTTGAGAATGGCCAGGGCCCTTGATCAGCAGTTCCTAGGCTTTATCAGAATCACTTAGGAAAACTTTTTAAAAGAACAGGTTCCTACCCCCCTACCCCATACATTGAATTAGGTGCTAAATGGTGAAGTCTGCAACTGGATATTTTTGAGGAACACTCACAGGTGGTTCTGACACTGAGCCACATGAGGAACCACAGGGCTCTGAATGGTGGTGTCATATGTATAAGTGATGAGCCTCAAAACACAGGTTGGAGAATCAAGCTAATAATCCAACAGGATGCCTCCAAGCACCAAGACATGGCCCCAAACTAATACTCCAATTCAAGGGTGGAATGTAAATAAATTTTGCTGCTTCACATTTCAGGAGTTTTCCAGAACATTTAAGTGGATTTGAAAAATACTTTTTAAAAGATTGTTTGTACAAACATCATACTCTTTCCAGTCCTTCTTTGGCATAGAGTTTAATCAGATTTAAAATGGTGAGTGTTCTCTGTAAGGTTGTATGTGTCTTTTCTTCTAGGGCATATGAAACAAGGCATCTGGGTTGTATCATTAAAATACCAAAACATGTCCACCATTTTCAGGAAATTTTTAGGAGTTTATATGCTATAGGTGTTGCATATGTTTGATAGAAGGCTGTAGTAGTCTATTCTCATTTAGAATTTTTAAAAAGTTTATACATACCAATTTTTTTTTTGTTTTTTTTTAGAAAAATATTTGGGTAAACCATTTAAGTTTTTTTTAACTGTGTTTTCCAGAACTTAGAAAATTAGGAGAAAATGGAAAGAAATCTTTTAGTCAGCCCTTTTTTTTAAAGTTTATTTATTTATTTTGAAAGAGAGAGAGTGCAAGAAGGGGAAAGGGCAGAGAGGGAAAAGCAGAGAGAGAATCCCAAACAGGCTCTGCGACACCAGTGCAGAGCCCGATACGGGGTTGAAACTCATGAACCAGGAGATCATGACCTGAGCTGAAATCAAGAGTCGGACGCATAACCGACTAAGCCACCCAGGCATTCCTCTTTTAGTCAACCTTATGTGAAAATATCTTGTTCTCAGATATTCTTGGTTTTTATATTATGCACTGAATTCTCATCAATTCATAGCAAATATGCCTTTACTGTCTTATTAGTATCTGTCAATTTATCTGTGGACATAAAAAACATCTTCTTTGATTAATTTCTCCCTTGCCATAGGAAAGATATAAAAATACAGAATTTAAAGAGTGAGGCTAAGTATAACGTAAGGATATTCTGTGCATGAGTCTAAGACATGATGCTCCCCAGTCTGACAATGGAGCAGAGAGTCCAGGGAGGGACTGTAGAGTGGAACAGCAAGGGAAATGTAAGACATTAATAAAAAGTTGTATTTCTAAGTTCAGAGAAATACCATATTAAATGTAGTGCCTCACAAAACCAAATACCCTATCTGGAAATCACTGGGTATGTGCCCATTAATATTAATAAAACTGGCTAACCTTTCTACTGGGCTTATAGATGTACAAAGGACTTATCTCCTTTAATCCTGCAACTGTGTAAGGTAGGTGTTCTCATAGGCCTGCTTTAAACTGAAGGAACAGAAGAGAGACTAAATAATTGGTCCAGTACCACACAGTTAGGAAATGTTAGAGCCAAGACTTGAAAACAGCGCCTCTGACCTCAGACACAGGCTGCCCCCCACTGCATCTAGTAAAGAATATTTGTCCAGCCAGCATCCCAAAAACATGATCTTGTTTTGATTCGGTTTGGTTTGACTTTTTGGTATGAAATGTGTCACTGTTAAGACTTGAACAGTGTGGTTTTTTTGTTTTTTTGTTTTTTTTTTTTTTCACTTTTTAGTCTCTGTCATCTACATGCTAGGCACTTTCCACGTAAATATTTCTCTAAAGAGATTCCTTGAACCAGAAACTGAACACATCTTTACCCCTCTGTAGTGAATGCTCACCCACTCTCTACAGGAAGAGCAAGGCTGGTGTTTGGCCCCCACCCCCTCTTGCCACAGCTCCATGTAACCCTTAAATTTCCAGACCCCAAACAGGTCATTCACTTCTACAGAAACTGTCAACACACCCTCTAAAACTGTCAACACCCCCAAACTTCTTTAACTGACTCTCCTGATGACAAGGGGCAGGCTCTAACTTTAGCCCACTCAGGGAGATCCCAAGTCCTGCCAGCTGCATGGCCCCCCTCTCCAAAACAAATCCCCTCTTCTGTGGGTCTGAAGCTCACATCAGCTTCTCCACGTCCAATGTTTTTAGTTTCTGCAGCTCCTGTCCTGGGTTTTGTGCCTTGAGTTATGAACCAGGGTCCCCAGCCCATAATCCACTGCTGCCACTAAGCAACAGCCCTCTCCCTTCCTGAAACACAGATTGCGGCAAGATTTTTCTGGAAAGGCTTTTCCTGCTGACCCCCTGTCCTCCAGGAAACAGAGGCTTCTTGCCTCCTCCTTTTGACGTCTGCTGCCATCCCCAATAAAGACAAATAAGCAACCACATCAGCTTTATTTGTTCTTCCTCCCCTGTTTTCCTTCTACTCTGAATCCCCATTTTCCTAGGCCCTTGCCCTTCTGGAGCTGGTCTGCAGGGCACAGCCAGAGTGGCCTCTCTGACTGAAGCTGGAAGGGGAGGCGTTCAGGCCGGAGCATCCCTGAAATTCTGCAGGCAGTTGGCTGCCTACTGAGGGCTGTGGTCTGGCAGGCCCTGTGCTGGCTGCTCTTGTTGTATTGCCCTGACTCTTCTCCCTTTTTTCCCTTGAGCTTTGCCCAGCGAGAACCCACCACTTCCAATCTCTCAGGCCACCTGAGTTAGTGTCTCTAGCAGTTTCTGCAGCTGCCAGTTCTCTTCACCATCAACTTCTTCACTCAAGTGAGCCTGCTGCTGAGGCCCTACGGATGGAGGGAGGGTAGGACAGAAGGCGGCAGGGACGGGGGATGGCCTCCCATCAAATCCTCTTCTCAGAGATAACCGAAGCCCAGCAGGGCGTGACCATAGGGTGTCCTGAGGTCAGGAGACCTGAGGTCTAGCCCTGGCATTGCCACTGATTAGCTGGGCGACCCTGGACAAGTCACCTAACCTCTCTGCTTCTGGGGTTTCTTCCTCTAAAAAATACGGAAAGTATTTAAAATTAAATTTAAATGTAAAGTTTAAAATTTAAATTTAATTTAAAATTAAAATTAAAAAATACGGAAAGTAGCCTCTAACGTCTTTTGATTTATTCACTGTCACTTTATGTAGTAGAACCATATGTCCGGAAGCTGGTCTGCTCAGCTCTTTCCTCATGACAGCCTTGGTGATGCAGTAATAGTTGCCAGTGTGCCTCAGTCTCATTTTGGATTATAAGAACAATCTTCCTGCGTCTTGGTTTTAGACTTCTTCCGATGATATATTGATTCTGAATTTATGACACCAGTTATAAAATCATGTGTTGCCATTTCTGACTGTTTCTATCTCTCAAAGTCCACTCACACCACGCAGTTTCTACATGACAGGATGTGTTTTCAGGTTGGACAGATGCAAGGTGAGGTATCCAGAATAGTGAGAGGACATGAGCCCCTGTTTGCTTCAGGATAAAGGAGTTTGGAGAGACCCAGTGCCCACATTCCAGGGTCTTTCTAGATGTAAGTGTTCTTTGGGGGGGGGGGGGGGGAGTGGAATCACATGGTTAAAAAAATTTGGGAAACTCCGAATATTAGCTCCTTCTTGTAGATTCGTCATGCACATTAGCATATGTAAAGCCCCAAGAAATCCTGCCAGTGAAGAAATCTTAATTTGTCTTAGCATTTTCCAAACTTATATAGCCCTAGATACTTTCTTCACAAAGTACTCTAACATCTGATAGAACATGTCCCCAGAACAGAGTTTGGGAAACATTTCCACAGAACATTACTGACCTATCTCCATCTGGGTCTTCAGAGGGGAAAGGGATACCTACACCTGCTGGAACATTTATTGAGCACCTACTGTATGCAGAACACATGGGAACAATTCAAAATTGGCAGGTCAACTGTCTACCAGCCTGGATTTCAACATCTAAAGCTACAGAGGGACAGGCACACAAATAAGAATGCCCGTCAACAAACAAGACAAATGAAGTGCCAAGTGCAGCCTGGGAGCACTTCATTCCCGAGTAGAATTTCCCTGCACTTGGCTGTCAGTCTCAAGCTCCTTGCTTTGCTCCACCAGGGCAGTTGCCTCTCAGCCAGTTACCTCTTCTCAAAGCAGGACATCCATTGTTTATTTTTACAAATTAGGTGGTTGGCAAGGCACACTGAGTAACTTCATCCTGTGCTGAACATCGTAGAATTTTTGCCGTACGCGTACAGCTCTGTTGGTTTTTATTCAGAATTGGGGTCTGTTCTTTCCTCAGAAGAGATGACATCCTTTTCACAAAGTAAGAAAGGTGCTGGAATGGCCAGTGTCACACCCTGTTGTTTAATCCCATTCTGAATCAAGTGTAATTGTAGTTCATGGACCTGATAATTCCCGGACAGAGGGCCCGAGGGCCTCAGGTCACCCTTCTAAAACCTATTTGTGATGCACCGTTATTTTTCTGAGCACTTCGCCTCGAACCAAACCATATCCATGTGTCCTCACTTCCTCACACAGGCCCTGCCCACGCCCTCTTTCCCCATTTCCTGTTTCCTATTCCCTTCATGCCAGCGGCCCTTAGACTTTCTGTTGATACATTTTTTTCTCAATTTTTGCCTTGCCCCTTTTCCACCTTTCTTCTGCCTCTCCTTTCTGGCCTCGTTAAAAGACACAAAGGCTCATTCTTTTTGAAGGCTTAATCCTTAGAAGTTCCTCTCTGCAAGGGGCCCCTGGGTGACTCAGTCTGTTAGGCGTCGACTTCGGTTCAGGTCATGATCAAATGGTTCATGGGTTCGAGCACCGCATCGAGCTCTGTGCTGACAGCTCAGAGCCTGGAGGCTGATTCGGATTCTGTCTCTCCCTCTCTCTCTCTGCTCCTCCCCTGCTTGTACTCTGTCTCTCTCTCTTTCTCAAAAATAAATGAACATTAAAAAAAAAAGTTCCTCTCCGTGAAACAGAGAAGGGAAGCCAGCACTGTAATGAAAAGGCCAACATTGTTTCTACAAAGACTGTATCTTGAAAAGGAAGTTGCTTATTATTTTTAATTATCAATATTAGTTGACACTTATTGAGTATGTATTCTGCTCCAAGCATGAGGGCCCTTTACATATATTGTCTATTTTATTAGTCACCACAACCCTTATGATACAGGACATTTATTATCCCCATTTTATGGATGAGCAGTTGAGTCTCAAGGAAGATCGGAACCTTGCTCAAAGTCATAGAAAGAGTAAAAAGAAGTGCCAAGAAATGAGCCTGCATTTCTCTGGCTCCCCATCCTGTATTCTCCCTCCTCTCCCCCTGCCCTCCTGTAGAGCAAGGAAGTTGAAGAGACAGAATTCTGGTTTTCATCAGATTTATTCCCTAACAAGTCTCATTCACAGAAGCTCACCCCTCCACACATGCACTGCACAGACAGCAGATTGAATTACCTCCTTAATGATCTGTTATATCCACCAGTGTCCAGCTTGGCCAGGACGTAATTGATCTTGGTGAGATGCCAGTGTCCTTTGTTTCTTCACACAGATTTGTCTTCAGGAGAACATATGCCAACACATGCAAACCATATTATTCCCTTCCATTTTCTCCTTCCTGCTTGATCATTAGTGTTGGTTTCATTATTAGTCTCCTGTTCCCTGCTCACCATCCTCACTGCAATTGGCAAACATTTCTCATTGGACCCTACAAGGGAAAGCATGATTTGCTGGGCTTGCTTTTAGTTTCCTGTGAAAGGTATCCACTTACCTGGGGTCGTAAGTGATTCACAGCATGTCTCAGAACCTCTGGCCCTTGTTGGTGGCCCCAAGAGACAGCCTTCACTCTCCTCCTTTTTTGAATCACTGACTTCCCCATCCAGGGGACTTAAGTAATTGGCGCGGGGGGGTAGGGGGGACACCTTCCTGTCCATCACTCAAGGCACCTCAGAATGGGCCCAGCCAATTCTGGACCATATGAGAAGGCCACCACTACCCTCATTCTCTGATGCCAAATTGTCTCAAGGAAAATGGGATCTTCCCGTCATGGGCCAAATTACCCATAAGCCTTCTATGCCATGGCTCCCTAGACATCCTTCCCCAGCACTGGCCTCTTGAGCCTCTTGGGTAAAGAGCAAGCTAACAGGGTGGGGCTGTCAGCCTCACTTCCCCTACTGTAGTCCCCAGATACCCTGGACACCCAGGTGCTTGGACACTCTTCTGAGAAGGGCAGCATCAGCAGGGAGTGCCTTGTACCTGACTCAGAACACAAGGTTATTAAGCACCTCCCACTCAAGCTGGACTCTGTGCTGGGGAGTAGATTAGTAAAACAATCAATACCTGCTTTCAAGAAGCTCAAATTCCAGTGGCAGGAGCCGGGGGAAAGTGGTCACATATCAGTGATAAAGCTAGGTTAGAGCAGAGAATGGATTAACCATGTGAGGGTTCAAGAAAGGCTTCCTGGAGGAGATGACGTCTGGGCTACTGGCAACCAGTTGGATGTGGGGATGCAAGGTGAAGGAGGAGTCAAGGACTGGGGTCAGGATGGGCTTATAGAGCCCTTGGGCCCTTCGGGTGGAAATGCCTAGTTAATTCTTGGATATACGGGACATATCCTGTATATTCAGAGATAGCAGCAGGGAGGTGGGTAAAACCAGGTAAGTGAAGGAAATAATCTTGGGAAAGAGTATAGCATAAGAAGAGATCCAAGAAGAGCCAAGGACAGAGCCCCAAGAAATACCAGCATTCATGAACTGATGTGTGCCAGCAGAGGACAATATTATGAGCATAGGCTCTGGGACTGAGCTGCCCATGTTGGGATCCCACCTTCACAACTTACCAGTCGTATGACCCTGTTGTGAGTGACTACAACACCTCCAACAGCTGTTCCATTTCATCTACAAAATGGGGTGATAATGACATATACCTCATGGGGTTGTTGTAGATTTAAATTAAGTAATACATGTTAAGCACTTAAAACAGTCTCTTTAAGTAGACTGTATAAGAGTGTTCTTAATAACATTATTACTTCACTGATATCAGAAAAGGGAAAAAGGAAAAAGACAGCCTATGACAGAGTCAGCCTCTCTCGGTGCCTACTGGCATTGCTCAGCTGAGATCCCCAGCGAGGAAAGATAAAGGAGAACCCCAATGGGAGCCAGATCACAGCTGGGATGGGAAGGGACGGGTCATGCTGGATGGTACAAATGCCACCATCTTCTGGGAGGGCAGGGTTGGTGTCTGCCTTGCTCACTGCATGCCCCAGTGGCCAGAGGAGTGCCTAGTAGAGTGTGAGCTCCTTGAGGATAGAAAAGCCCTCAGTAAACATTTGCTCAATGAGTATGTATTTTCTGAAGGTCCTGCAACTCATCTGGCATGAAGAGGCTGCAGGGACCAGGGAAAGCATATGGACCACTCCAATGGTGGCCACAGCTTGGGGAGAAAGCTTGGGGACATCTCCTGACTCCCTTGACCCTCTGTCTGGGACACCTAGATGTTTCTGTGAGTGAGCTGCAGGAGGGAATCTCCCAGGCCTTCTCCCTTCCAGACTCTTGAATTCATGAGGACCCTGTCCTATTCTGTGTGTCATAGAAAACTTGGAATTTTAGACAGGTGACAGAACAGGAGCATTTGTAGACAATTGGCATGTGCTTACACCATGGTCTCCACAACCTCTCAGAACACCAACGTTCTGTTTCTAAAGGGAATGTTCCTCAGCTGCTTAGGTCTTTGAGCTGAACTCACCATAGTTTTGTTAAGACATTTCTTTGCTCATAGATCAGGGTAGCTGTTGGAGCTCTCATACAGTTTAAAAAGCTATAATGAATCCACTCTTTGGTCTCATGCTCATGAGAGAAGATGGGAAGCAGTAAAGCATAATAGTTTAAAAGCCCAGGCTTTTGGAGCACCTGGGTGGCTCAGTTGGTTAAGCGTCTGACTTTGGCTCAGGTCATGATCTCACAGTTTGTGGGTTCGAGCCCTGAGTCGGACTATGTACTGACAGCTCGGAGCCTGGAGCCTGCTTCAGATTCTGTGTCTCCCTCTCTCTCCCCTTCCCTGCTTGTGCTCTCTCTCTCTCAAAACTAAATAAACTTAAAAAAAACAAAAATATAAAAGCACAAGCTTTTGATTTGGCTTGTTCCTAGTGCACAGGTTGTATAACCTTGGATGAGCTACCTCTGCCACTCTGAACCTCAGCTTCCTCATTTGTAAAATGGGAATGGCATTAGTCCCAGCCTGTGAGGCTAAGAGGATCAAAAGGGATAAGCAGTGTCCCTCTCACAAGTGCATGCCCAATACATAGCAGCTGTTGTTAAGTATTATTATTATTATTATTATTATTATTATTATTATTATTAAAATCATGTGAAGAGGAAACAAAATTCATAAATGGCCCTGTGATAGGATCAGGATAGTTTGGAGCTAACAACTCACTTATGTCAAGACTTGTTATGTGAACTCCTAGCCATGGGTTTTAATCCTATTATTGAAATGGAATGAAATAGCAAAGACCCTATTCTAGGACTATCAATAAATACTTTCACAAAAGGAGAAGACATGAATGAAATAAGTCTCACTCTTGAGTACCATTTAATAATTGGTTTCAGAGTGAATGATCCATCCAGTGGAGTATGGTAGGAGATCGAGCAGAGGCTAACAGATCCCGCACAGCTGTTGGCAGTTCTCTACAGTCCATTTAACCAGCAATGGCATTTGCATACCTAAGTCTCCATGTTTCCTCTGGTTGCTTTTAAAACAGTAAACACCCATAAAAAAGAATGAAATCTTGCCATTTGCGACAACATGGATGGACCTGAAGGCATCAAGCTAAGTAAAAGAAGTCAGACAGGGAAAGACAAATACCTATGATCTCACTTATATGTAGAATTAAAAAAAAAACAACAAAACAGTAACAACAACAACAAACCAAGCTCATACAGGGAACAGATTGGTATTTGTCGGAAGCGGGGGTTAGAGGGTGGGAAAAATGTGTGAGGGTCAAAAGGTACAAACTTCAAATTATAAACAATTAAGTCATGAGGATGTGATGTACAGCATGGTAATTATAGTTAATACCGTATTGCACATTTGAAAGTTGCTTAAGAGAGTAGTTTGTAAAAGTCCTTATTAGAAGAAAAAAAATTTTGTGTAACTAAGTATGGTGATGGGTATTGACTAGACTTATTGTAGCCACCATTTCATAATATATGTAGGTGTTGAATCACTATGTTGTATGCCCAAAACTAATATAATGTTATGTGTCAACTATACCTGAATTTTAAAAAAGTAATGCAGGGGTGCCTGGGTGGCTCAGTTGGTTGAGCATCCAACTTCAGCTCAGGTCATGATCTCACGGTTCATGGGTTTGGGCTCCATATCAGGGTCTGTGCTGACAGCTCAGAGCCTGGAGCCTGCTTCTGAATCTGTGTTTCCCTATCTCTCTGTCCCTCCCCTGCTCACACTCTGTCTCTCAAAAATGAATAAACATAAAAAAAAAAAAAAGTAATGCAGTGTCACAAAGAGTGGAACAGCAAAACATTTTCAGAACTTTTAATAAATGTATTCTTTATACAAAAAGGCAGTTTAAATTAAGTATGTCACATTTGGAATTGAGCACTTGTCAGAGCTTCTAGAATTCACATCCTGGGAATATTTACATGTAACTTGTGACACGAACTGTTGGTTAAATGGAACCAAAATAAACAAAAAGTATTTAAAAAAAAAAACAGTGAACAATTCTGGGGAATTTAGAATTTTGAATATTTAGGGAATTTTTAGTTGAAGAACTTGAGAATAAACATCTTTTGCAAACTATGGGGACAACATTCTGCAAACAATAGAAGGATGATTTCTGTCCTCCAGGAGTTGACAATTTAGAAAAGGTGGATATATAAACCACTAACTTAACTGCAAGGCAGAACATGCTATCTTACTTTCCTTATAGTTGTTCCAACTCCTCCTGCTCTGCCTAGCATAGTTCCTGGCGGATTCATGGGCATACAGTAACTGTTTGTGGAAAGAATAAGCACCGTTACAGAGAAATGAATAAAGTACTTTGGGAGACCAGCAGGGACCAAGGAATGGTAAAAAGCCTGGACTTCCAAAGATGGTAGCATACAGATGGGTAAACTTGGCCTTGTACTTACTCAATCATATTATCTACTTGCTTATGTTATTTTCCCCCACGAGGTCCCAACCTCCCCAAGAGTAGGTACCATATCTGTCTTGTTTACTAGTGTCCAGCATGGTACATGGGATATAGTAGATCCTCAACATAATCAATAAGTTTTTGTTAAAACAAGGAGGGTCATCCAACATATTTATCAAGGCTTCCTCCCACCCCAGTCGCAAGTTAACAGCAACTCAACTCAAGCCTGCTTAAGCAAAGTTCGGGCATTTTTTGGTATATGTATATGGACTCTTCATAGGACTTCAAGTATGGCTGGTCAGGAATCTAAGGTCCTCAGAAATCCATCTTTATCTTTCTTTTGTGTTATCTTCATTCTTAGGCAGGTGCCCCTGATACCATGGCGAAAGGCATCTGACTCATATCTTTACATGTTACAATTCCAGCAAAAAAAAAAAAAAAAAATTGTGTCTTTTTTCCTGATAGTTTCAGGAAAGGACTCAATCAAGGAGGGCTCTGGTTGGCCTGGCTTAGGTTATATACCCATCTTTGAACAAATCACTGAGTCCGGGCCTAAAGGCAGGGGAGGAGCAGCACCATGAATTCTGTATAGATGAAGATAAAGAAAGCTGATTCATCTAAGAGACATCAGACAGCCAGAGTTAACACACAAAACTCCCTATGTATTCACATCCCAAGGAAACTGGACAATAGCACAGAGATAGGAATAGCCAGAGAATAGGAAGTGATACAAAACATAGTAGGGTTGAAATGTCGGACAGATGAGCGGTGGCCAACAGTGGGAATTAATGTTGAAGATATTAATATAGATCAGATGGTGCTAGGCTTGAAGGCCAAAAAAAGAGGTTTAGAGTTTGTTCTATAGAGAGTTGTGATACAATGTGAGGGGAACAAGATGGAATATAATCCAAGGTACATTTAGGGCTTCTCTAGAAGCCACCTTTAGGGGCCTCTCTTTTCCCTTCTGTGTCCCTCCAAAATCACGAGTCACTGGTGGAAACATGCCAAGCAGGACATGGGGTTCAAGAGGCTCTCCTGCAGCCACTTCATGTCCAGAAGGATGCCTGGGCATATGTAACTTGCTGGCCTCTGCAGCCTCAACACAGAGATTCCCAGCATGAATATGTCACAGCCTCTGCTGTAAGGAGCTCCCAGCAGGGGAAGTTTGGTCTCGGACAAAGTACTGGAAATATACCTTCATATACACGTATACAAAAATGTACACACACACACACACACACACATATATGAATACATATAGGACTGGGTGTTTTGAATAGGAAAAAGGGGATATTTTATTCCTCATGAGGAGTCAAGGAAGCCTTCAGAGAAGAGGGAATATGTGTGTTAATCCTTTTACTAGGAAAGGCTTGTGCTCAGGGCACAGACCCTTCTCAGGGCAAGGACAGATTCTTCCTGGTTCAGCCTTGGACTCCTTCCTTGCAGTTAGGAGAACCTAGAGATTCCTTCTTCAGGACTTCTGTGTTCTGCGTCCTGGAATTCAGCTTCTCTACAGCTCAGGTAACAGCACTACCAATGGCATTCCTAGCAGTAAACACTTATTGGGCCTGGGACTACATACCCAGTGTCGCGTGACCTTTGGATACAATCTCCATTCTCACCCTCACAATCCTGTTATGAGGTAAATACTGTCCCGTTTTACCGAAGAGGAAATCGAGGCTGATAGCTAGGCGACCTGCCTGAGGCCCAGGCATGAGGAGACAGTGGAATGGGAGCCAACACAGCTCACTCAGCCCAGCGCCATGCTCTCCACCTCTGGGCCCTCTGCCTGCCCCTGCCTGCTGGCAAGTGGGCGACACCCCGGCCTCAGGGAGGTTACAGAGACGGCCATCTGTGCAGTACTACAGAAATGACGCTTCAGCTATGACTAAGGGCTACACCAGGGGTGCAGAAAGGGACACTGAACCCGTGACGTAGTTTTCACCCTAAGTATGAGAAAGAATCACCGGGGAGTTATCTTAAAAAGCAGCTTCCTGGGGTGCCTGGGTGGCTCAGTCGGTTGAGCATCTGACTTCGGCTCAGGTCATGATCTCACAGCTCGTGAGTTCGAGCCCCATGTCAGGCTCTGTGCTGACAGCTCGGAGCCTGGAGCCCGCTTTGGATTCTGTGCCTCCCTCTCTCTCTGCCCCTAACCCACTCACATTCTGTCTGTCTCTCTCAAAAATAAACATTAAAAAAAAAAAAAAAAAAAAGCAGCTTCCTGGGACCTGCTCTCAGAGACTCTGGGCGAGAACTTGAAATCTGCATTTCAACAAACACCCTACTACTACCACTAGAGGTTCCAAGGCCAGTGATGTGCATTTTGAAGAGTGCTACCTAGGCAGGGGTGTGTGTGTGTGTGTGTGTGTGTGTGTGTGTGTGTGTGTGTGTGTGTCTGACAATGTGTGTGTATGCCCACATGCCCACGGTTCAAGGGTTGTTTTAGGAAAGCTCTGCGAAGGGCAGATGTCAATGTGCACTGCATATCGACAGAGCGGCTTTGTCTGGGTTTTCACTGTCTTCTTTAGATCTCACCATTCGAGCCCAGCCCTTGCAGTTAGGGGGACCAGATACCCACTACAAAGGATCATCTTTCTATGAACACTGCTCAGCATATTAAAAAAAAAAACAAAAAAACTTTTTGGCACAAAGACATTTGTCTCTTTTTTCTGGACCTGGGAACAGCAGTAGGAAGTGTTCAGGCCTTTTCCCAAATATAATCCCTGACCAATTGGAGGCTGAGAATCCTCTCTGCCAGTGGCCTCCTGGGACCCTGGGTGGCCTGCCTGTCGGTCAGAGGCACCAAGCACCCCCACACTGGAGATGTGGGAAAGATGCTCTTAGTCCTTGAGGACGTAAGGTCTAGTGGGGGAGACAGAACAGACCCATGTGAAAGAGACACACAAATACAATAAAAATAAAGCAGATGCAGATCCTTGCAGCAGTGAGAATCCCAGTGCAGATGTGAGCTTGGTCTCAGGGTCCACCATCAAGTCACAGGAAGAAGTTGAATGTAAGTTGCTAGGTGAGCATCAGAAAAGCCTTCCTAGAAGAGGTCACATTCACTCCTTTGCCATGTCTCATGGAGCACTTACTGTGGGCACTGCTACTGGTGGGCATGGCAGACCCAGGGTCTGCTTTTGGGGGAACACAGTGCTGACTGTGCAGGGGGTCTGGGGTCAAGGAGACTGGGGGCCCCACATAGCCCAGCACATCACCCAGCCCAGATGGGAAATCAGAGCAGTCCTTTTCAAGAAAGTGGTGTTTTCATCAGATTCCTAAAGGCAGCCCTGCCCCTGACCTTAGGGGAGCCAAGATGAAGTACAAAGGACAAAGCAAAAAGAAGGCCCCGGCCTGTGGCCTTCCCACCTTCTCTTTCCATCCTGGCTTGTGTGCCTGGGTGTGGACACTGCAGACCTCCAGTTCAAACTCCATCCACACACCACACCCCCACAAGCCCTCCGCCAGCCTTTGGGCCTGGGGTTATGATCTCCCTACAGGAGGACTGATCCAGATACCAGGCTCTTGCAGGCCCAGAAGTGGGCTTGAGCTGTTTAGACAGGGGACTTGGGAGTCCTGAGTCTTCAGGGATGAATGATCTGGAAGTGAGTGCACAGCCACTGGGCAGACCCATTCCCTCCACCCCATCACAGGCCTTCTAAAGCATGGGACCCAGGGCAGGTCCTGAGGGCAGTTTTACCTAATCAAAGTCTGGGGGCCATGGAGACCCATCCCATAGAAGACCCCTGAAATGAGAAAAGGCCTTGGTCATCTCCCTAAAAGCAGGAGCGTGGAGAAAGGTCGAAGGTGAGGTTGCAGAACTGATGGGGGCCTGGTGGCCAAGGTAAGGATTTGGCTTCACAAAGGACACAGGCAGGACATGGTGGGGGCCAGGGAAAGGTAATTTATGAACGAAGCAAAAGCATTCCTTCCAGACTGAGCTTGTGTGATGCCAACAAGGTGTTTGATGTGAGGAGAGCAAGCTTTTGAGTTTGGCTAGGCCTGAGAGTACTGACAAAAGCAAAAGAGGCAGAAAAGAAGTGTCTGGAGAGGAGCAGTTGTGGAGTTTGTAGGCCTGTACCCAGGGTCAGGCCCTCAGGGTAATCACAGAGCCTCTGGGAGGGACTCTTACGGAATTAGGCGGGGGCCAGATTCTGTCTTTATTCTGTGCTAACCATTCAAATAGGGCAAAGTAATCTGCCACATTTAACATCTTTCTACTCTACACTTGAGTTTTAGTACTCTCTATATGTGCAGTTTTTGTATTTTTCTGTGTTATTCCAGTCCTGAAATTCTTTCTGGATTGGCAACACATCCCATTTTCCACTTAATAAATACAACCACCGTTTATGCCTTGGGCAACATTTTTCAGTCATTGCCAAATCCTTATGGGGTTTTTTGTGACATTCGTTTTTCATAATTAGTGATGAAAGTCACATCACTTAATGCCTATAAAATTATAAATACATCAGTCCGCAATAAGACTTTTTTTTTGTCCCTGAAGTCTGTACGCAGATGGTGTGTGTGTGTGTGTGTGTGTGTGTGTGTGCGTGTACGTTTGTGTGTGTGTTTATGATAACAGTGCTTACATAATCTCAACAACCAGGCCCTGGGGACTCACACTTGGAGATGGAACGGCTGGTTTAAATTAGGTTTCCATGTGAAATACTGTATCGCTATTTTTTTCCTAACATTGTGGGAAAGTATATGGAAAATGATTTGACTGATAGGAAATAAATCTGGATGCATGATCAGGATTGAGGCACCAACCACGTGGTGGTCTGCGTCTGCTCTGTGAAGCTGGCCTCTCCAAGGGAAGATGGATTAACCCTTTCAGGCCACTAGACTAGTAAGTCACTGTGTGGGACCAGAATAGCCTGAAAGAGCAGTGACTCTCCAGAGCTGCTGATTGGCAATCAGTTTCAGTAAAAAAGGAACTACAGCCACAAGAAGAATATAGCCAGAGGGCTCAAGAACTAATGCATCAGGTGTCTTTGGGAAACGCTTTTAACTTTTGGGGATTTATTTTCATTTGTAAGAAGATGAGTTTGAATTTCTAGCTCAAAGAGTCAATAATTATGACTCTAAGTGTTTGCTCACAGTTCCCCAGAGCAGGATAGGGATCATTAAAGGCAAACCACATGAAAGGAAAAACTACACAGAACACCCATGACACTCAGTCAGTATTGACCAAACAGTTTCTTGCTCTGGAGAGTCAGGGTTTCACAAAGGTGACTTTTCACTGGGTAACCAGGTGATGAGGGCACAAGGCATAGAGACAGTGAGCAAGGAATCGCTTATAGCTGCAGGAGAAAGGATGGATCTGGGACTGGAGAAGGCTCCTGTGTGCCCAAAACAGCCCCGGGAGATCAGAACAAATGGCCATCTTAGGTTCTCCTCTTCCCAAGAGGCTCTGAATTCCTTGCAGGATGATCTGGACCCAGGCTTGTCCTAGGAGTCTGATTCCAGATCTGTTCTCCTGATGTTGCACGAAGTCCAGAGCAGGCTGAGAGCAGAGGTGCGTGCTCGGGGCCCACTGGGCTGGGGCAGGGCTGGGGCAGGGGCTCAGGGTGGCAGGTGGTCCCTCACATCCTGCATCAGCACTCCCGGCTGGTCCCACGGTGTGACCCTGTTTTATCGATGAAGGTCCCTGGTGCCACTGTTTTGCTTTTTGTTTCTGTGTAAGAAAGGGAAAGAGGTGTTCGGCATCTCTCTCTTCTGTTCTCCTTTTTTTCGTTGCTTTCATTATTTTTTTGGTACTCTCCTTGGTATCTTCTCCTTTTAGTCTGACTCTGTGTTCAAATATGCAGCTCTTAAGCAAGTACTTAGGAAAACCTAAGCGGTGCCAAGTTTAAAGAAACTGTCACCCCTCATCAGATAAAAGAGTACCGCACTGGGAGTCCTAGTTTTGACATTAACAAGAACTGTGACCTCAGAAGATCACTTCTCCCATGAGCCATAGATTCTTCATCTGGAAAAATGGTTTGGACCGCCCTCTGTGGTTGCTGCCAGCACTAAATGTCATTCGTTCCTACCATTTTATCAATGGGGCTGGTGGGGATGGGAGGGAAGTGCAGTATGCCGTAGACCTTAAACTCTTTTTTTGTTGCAGTTGTCGTGGGTCACCATGAGCGGGTGTTCTGGCCTCCCTCTCCCTCAGGCCAGGGATATGAGGTGGTCCCAGGTGTCAGCACTGTTACTGAACCAGTGCAGCTAATGGGCCATGTGGGGTCAAGACCAAGGCTTTGGTTTGTTAGCAACTAAGTTTATCAGTCCAGACATTAGCTAGGAGGGAGAAAGTAAGTTAAATGAACACAAGTATTCAAGCACCAAAGTATAGGTAGCAGCAAAATAATCTTAGAGATTAAGCAGAGGATTGAGGCTGCGTATCATGGGGGGGGCGGGGACTTAGAAGTAGGTTATTATTAAATGTTATACTCTACTCTGTGTCATAGAAAAAACTAATCACGTTAGAATAACTGTCATCCCAGACCTTGTGTATACACATCAGGCATTTAGTGAGTGGTTAATAGTGCCACCTCTGTGGCCCACACACCTAAATTCAAATTTAGGCTTTACCACTTTGGGTTGAAGACTTGCGCCCTCTGTCCTTCAGTTTCCTCATCTATAAAATGAGGATAGTAATAATCCCTGACTCCAGACTGTTGTGAGAGATGAGTTAACATATGTAAAGTGCTTAGAATAATTCCCGGCACCCGGCACATAGTAAGTGCTATGTAAGTATCTGTTCATTATTAGTTAGTCATTTGAGCAGCATAATAGATAAGGGGTTTATGAAAGATAGTTTAAATATATAATTTTTTTTGCATTTTTCATTTGATAGCATGCATTTTACTACTTGATAAATATTCTTTTATTTATGGACTAAGTGCATTGATTGCATTTAATCTTGCTGCCCATCAGTCAAACGTATTTATATGTATTTTAATCGATATTATCCTTGGGCTTTATTTTCTTATAGTCTCATGGAATTTTATGGATCAAGAGGGAGTTCATGAATTACCTTTCAGCCTCCTTACTTTAAAGATGAAGAATATGGAGAAGTGAAGTGACTTCCCCAGAATCCCATAGCAAAGCAGTGATGGAGACCCAGAGCTTCACCTCCAGTCTCTCAGCTGGGTCTTTCATTTCCCAGTACTAAACTGATTTTAAAAAAAAGAAAACGAGTGGGGTACCGGGGTGGCTCAGTCAGTTGAGCTACCGACTTCGGCTCAGGTCATGATTTTGCAGTTTGTGAGTTCGAGCCCCACATCAGGCTCTGCGCTGACATCTCAAGCCTGCTCCAAATTCTGTGTCTCCTCTCTCTGCCCCTCCCTTGCTCACACACACTCTCTCTCTCTCAAAAATAAACATTAAAAATTAAAAGAAAAAAGAAAGAAAGAAAAGAAAAGAGTTTTCCTGTGGAAAAAAATATTCCTTGAGTTTGCAGGACATAGGTTCAGTGGATCCCCTCTCTGCATTTTCTAGGTGAGCTCCTGGGTAACGTGGCTGATCCTCACGGCGGGCTCCATGGAGGAGAAGCGAGAAGTCTTCTCCTATTTAGTGCACGTGGCCAAATGCTGCTGGAACATGGGCAACTACAATGCTGTCATGGAGTTCTTGGCCGGCCTCAGGTATGGGAGTGGGGAATACAGTTATCTGGGTACGAGGTGAATGGCACTGAATTAATTGCCCTGGAAACCACATTTACCCAAACCAGGCACTTAGTAGTGATTATTTGCGGGAAATATATTATCCTTTGCTAACACCACAAACCTTGCCCCTCAAAGACGTAGCAGAATTCAGCCCCTATGGCCAGTCATGCTCCTAATTAACTGTCTGCTCTGATCTGTTGGCCAAGCTGGGTAAAATTTCCTGCTTGCATAACTCCATCCGCCCCATCACTGACCGCTGCTTACCCTCTGTGTCCTATAAACCCCACTGTTATCTATCTCTTTGCAGCTCTGCCTTATGAATTGCCTCAGCACTGTAGAATTCCAGCCACTGCCTGGGAATGGCTAACACTGATAAGCATTCAATAAAAGTAGTTCTTATTTTTATTGAACACTTACTATGTATCAGGCACTGGGCTGTACATTTCCTATGCATTAAATATTTTAATTCTCATAACAGTTTCTTGGTAGATACTAAAATTCCTACATCTTGCAAAAGAAGGAACTAAAGTTAGAAGTTAAGTCATTCACCCCAGGCCATCTGGAATGGCTGGGATGTGAACGCAGGCAGCCTTGATTTGAGAGTCCTTGCCCTTCACCTCCGATATCTTGCTCTTATGCCTTCTCCACTAAGCTAATAATAAGATCACCATTTTATCAATAAAGTCTTCTACCTTTTTCCCTTTCAAGCCTCAGTTACCCGGCATAAAGTAACTGCCCCTCACTCTTAATGGAAGGCAATGTGGTGTGAGGAAGAGCATGAGTCGTTGGGTCAGAACAATGGGATCAAATCCTGGCTCCCCCATGGAATAGCTGTGTGGTCTGGGCAAGGTGCTCGACCTCCTTGAGCCCCAGTTTCTTTATCTGTAAAATGGGGATGATAATAATAAAAAGCACCTACTTCCTCACCCAGGATTTAGTGAGATAGTACAAAGTGTTTAGCATGCATGTTTGGCATGCAGTGAGGCCCCATAAAGCGAACCTGTTGTTCTCAGTGTCTGAGATTCACCTTCCCAGTGAGGGTTCTCACTATAAATAGATCTTGCTCCCTAACGTTATCGGGATTTTTCTTTGATTCTCCAGATCCCTGCAAAGGGATTCGTGGTTGGGGGAAAAAGGAAATTTCTCAGAGTTGGAATTTTTTTTGTCCTTTTGAGCTTTCTTAACTAAGAATAAACTCAAGGGGCGCCTGGGTGGCGCAGTCGGTTGAGCGTCCGACTTCAGCCAGGTCACAATCTCACAGTCCGTGAGTTCGAGCCCCACGTCAGGCTCTGGGCTGATGGCTCAGAGCCTGGAGCCTGTTTCCGATTCTGTGTCTCCCTCTCTCTCTGCCCCTCCCCCGTTCATGCTCTGTCTCTCTCTGTCCCAAAAATAAATAAACGTTGACAAAAAAAAATAAAAATAAATAAATAAATAAATAAATAAACTCAAATGACCGTGTCATTGGCATTCAAAATGATACATACAGATGTATCAGGCATGGCTCAAAAGAAGGAAAAAATAGAAAAAATACTGAGAGAACAGGAGATGATTTGGATGATTGGATTCTCTTTGTGATAAGTTTTCTACAAAGAACTTCTGGTATTTTTCTTTAAAGAAAAGATTACATTATGATAACATAGTTCTATTTTAATGACACTTCTCCTCTGTGTTTGGCAAGTGGGTGCCAGCTATTGGCTGGGGACCTCACTTCCTCTCTTCTGGACATCACTGTCCTCAAAGCATGGCAGCTGGCTTGCTCCGAACTGAATGACAAGAAAACAAGGCAGAAGCTGCAGTGCCTTTTATGACCCAGCCTCAGAAGTCACACGCTGTCACTTTACTACATTATACTGGTCACATAAGACTAGCACTGGTTGATTGTGGGTGGGGTCTGTGCTACACAGGGAGGTGTGGATCATTGGAAGAAACAATTAGAAGTAAAAAGATTTACATATAACAATATTTACTCAATCGTGGTGTCAATTTAAAGTAACCCAGGGGCACCTGGGTGGCTTAGTTGGTTAAGCATCTGACTCTTGATTTTCAGCTCAGGTCATGATATCACAGTTCATGAGTTCGAGCCCCACATTGGGCCCTGTGCTGACAGTAGGGAGCGAGCCTGCTTGGGATTCTCTCTCTCCCTCTCTCTGTCCCTCTGCCCCTCCCCCACTCATGAGCAATAAATAAATAAATACATAAATAAATAAATAAATTTTAAAAAATAAAAATGAAAAATACAATAACCCAAATGAATATCAGTGGGGAAATGAATGAAATAATAACATGATGTATTCTTACAATGGAATATTATTTAACCACCAAAAATGTTTTTGAAAAATGTTTGATATCATTGGAAAACACATAATATATAATGCATAAAAATATCTGGGAACAAGGCTGTCTTTACTTAATAGCCTCAGCAATATTTATACAACAACATTTATAAAACATTCAGAACAGACATCTACAAGTAGAATAAATACTGGAAGGAAATATACTTAATGTTGCCTGTGGATGTAGAACTATGGGTGGGTTTTCTATATTTTTGGTATTTTCCAGATTTTCTACAACAAGCATCTAGTACCTTTATAAACAGAAAAAGAAAGTTTTAAAACAGTGTCAGTTCTCAATCTAACAAAAAACCATTGATCTTGCTGAGGTTTGTCTTGTGCCCCCAAATGTACTGTGACTACTGTCACTCACAGAAACAAGGGTGATTAAATAATGAGAACTGTGTCTCACTCATTTATTCACTTAGTTTATTCACACTTCCATTTCATGCCCCAAAAGGGATTCTTACCACCTTATAAGAAACCAAGTATAGGGCAGGCTGGACTCAGTGGGGTGAAATCAGGAAACAATTTTAGTTTCCTGACCTCACTGTCGTTCAAACCTGCCTGACTGACTTTCCCTGCCCCCTGCTCTGCGTCATACCTTGGGAGGTCCTATAGCTTTCCCGGTCACTGATGGAGTCAATAACTTGTCTCATTCTCCTTTGCTCATGAGCATGAATAAATCTCAGAAACACACAGCTGTGCAAGAAAAGCAGGATGCCTGAATACCTAATGTGTGACACCATTTATATAAAGTTTAAAAGCACTCACACATCCCTACAAACTGCTGGGTGATCTATACCTATATTGGGGAAGCATACACAATTGTAAGGGAACGAGAACACTGGTCCCCTTTGTGGTCCCTTTTGGTGAGGGAAAGAGGAGTATGTGTTCCTGGAGGAGCCCACTGAGGTCTCAACCACATTATTAATGTTTTGTTTTTAATGTTTATTTTTGAGAGAGAGAGAGAGTGAGCAGGGGAGGGGCAGAGAGAGAGGGAGACACCGAATCCAAAGCAGGCTCTGTGCTTAAAGCAGAGAGCCCGATGTCAGGTTAGGACTCATGAACTGTGAGATCATGACCTGAGCTGAGCCCAATGTTTTATTTTTTAAATGGAGAGGTTGGTGCATGGGGTTTGTCATGTTGTACTTCTCTATGTCCTTTGAATGTCTTCTCTTGGATATAGTGATTTTTTAATCCAGTCTGATATAAATCAAAATTTCAACCTCACCTTTGGTTTAAAGCGTCACCTTTTCCCCACATTTCGCAGCCCAACAAATCTCAGAAACCTGCAGTGGAGCAGGAGAACGGGGTTTATCTTTTCTCACTCTAGCTCGGGATCCTTGCAGAAAAAGTGGACAGGAGAAGAAAGAGGAAGGGAGATGGGGTAAAGGAAGCAAAGGTCTCCCTTGATGGGGACAGTTATAATCTGGCCTAGGTGCTCCCAAAGAGAGGTGTGCTTTTAGGGTTCCTCCCCAGTCACTCCTCCTACAGTCCCCCACCTGCTGCCCTGTAGGTACCTCTCACTGCACCATTAGCCAGCAAGGAGCAAGGCGCACTCAGTCCCCAGGATCCAGCTCTGGAAACCCTGTCCTCGCAGACTCTTTCTGCTGGGATCCCTCCTTGGGCAGCCAGGTGGACACGTGGAACTGCCCCTCACGGTGGCCCTTACAGACTCACAGGAAACACACAGTATTTTGCCCTCCCAGATTCTGCAAATGCAGGACAGGCCCACGGGAACCTTTGGGCAGCCCTAGGCAGCCTGTCATCTTTAGACTTTTCCAGGCAGGAGTCACACACCAGGCTAAGTGATCAACAAACTCAGGACAAAGGTCAGCCTCTCCATGGAGTTCACTTGAAGCCCCTGCCCTGGGATGGTCCTCCTCCTTCTCACATATAGAGGGCTCTGACAACTCTATCCAAAGAAATATTCCCTACCTGGCTGCTCAGAGCCAATTCTGCATGGCATGATGGACGGTTATATACCACAGAGGGCAGAGCTGTTGGGGTACCCTTGTGATGAGCTGGTGCCTCTCTTTAGGAAGTGGGGTACAATGTCACCTGTTGTTGTCAGCAGCAAGTTCATCATAAGAAAAGTCCCATCTAACATCCTGTTATGCAAATCGTATTTTAAGATCATGTCCCTTAGGATAACCCGTGGCTTAACGTCAAAGCTGGATTTAGTAAAAGCACTTCTATAAAAGAGACCAAAACAGATTTCATGTATTTTACTGAGAAACTGGCCTAATCCAAGGATAACATTTTAAATATCAAGAGGAGTGGACGCACCATGTTTTCTGCAGATAGTCCTCCATAAATATCTGTACAAACCATATGACCCACTAGGTTTCCCTTTTGGCTATAGCTGCCAGAAAAATTCAAACCTAAGTTTAATGCCCACCTTCCAAAATTAACTCCTTCCACAAATAACATGTGTTATTTGTATCTGTCCTATTTAATTTTGTGTTTCAATTTTTAATTAAAAGCAATACCTCATTTGGGGAAGTAGGTGGAGATAGGAGTCCTAAATAAATATCAAAACAGTGAAAACTGAGGCAAAAAGAATAAATTTGCATGGAGCTTGGGCTATATACTACAAACGATATTATTTCTCCTTCAGTCTCAAAAAACATCATTTACTTACAATAGGTCAAGAAAAGTTTTAAAAATGTGGCAGTTTATGGACCAGTCTGACCTAGAGACCATGAGGAGCCTGAAGGATGCCATGGCTCAGCACGAATCTTCCTGCGAGTACAAGAAGGTGGTCACGCGGGCTCTGCACATACCTGGCTGTAAGGTGGTTCCATTCTGTGGGGTGTTTCTGAAGGAGCTCTGTGAAGTACTGGACGGAGCCTCCGGCCTCATGAAGCTTTGCCCGAGGTACAATTCCCAAGAAGAAACTCTAGAGGTGAGTCCTTTCAAAATCTGAAGTCTTTATTGCTGCCTGCCTCCTCACTCACTAAGGCCAAGAAAGAACCTGCTGAGCCTAGGCTAATCCGTTGTCACTGTTGTGCTGGGTAACAGGTCCTTGGAAATTCCTGAGAAAAAAATGCTGGCTGGCACTGTTTGGGGCTTCTTCTTGTAAAATTAGCTTGAATGGGGCAGTGTGTAAGTACCAGTGAAAATGGGTGTTGTTCTCTGATTTTTTTTAAGGGATGATGGGGTTTTCTTCTCTCATTGGGTGGGAATGTCTGTATGCAGAGGATAAGAGAAGTCAAGCAAGAGTAGTAAGTTTTCTGAATCAGAGAAAGAAAACATGGCGGGAGGTCAACGCTGCCTTGCTTTCCTCCTCTGTGGGAGGACCCTGGAGAAGCTGGCGTCTCATGTAAAGACGAGCTCCAGGCTCTGATCACGGCTGTCTCAGCTCTCCCAGGCCCGTGGCTTCTTGTTCCTGACTCCCAGAGGGGAGAGGACCTTGTGAGCTTTGACTCAGGGTATCGGGCATTGGAGAGAAAGGGCTCGGAGAAACTTGAAGAAAATAAGGAAACCGCCCTAGATGGTGTTTAGAAATGAAAGAAGAGACTGAATTGGGAGAACTTTACCAAGAATTTTGAGGAGTCCATAGCTGGCAGTTTCAAACCCAAATCTAGGATCATTGTCACCATGGCAACAGCAACACTACTGACCTTTCACACACACACACACACACACACACACACACACACACACACACACACACTCACATACACCCCTTCTCAGTGGCCGTGAGAAGACTCCTAAAACTTCAGCCTCCTCTGTGTCACCTGGGAACCAGGCATCACCTGGTATCAGGGAGACTTAAGAGCCCCTGACAGGCACAGGTAACACTACCAGCTTGCATCTCTCTGGCTTATGCGGGAAGATGAAAGTGCAGTAAATGGAGGAGTAAGCTTAACACAAGCCCTCCCTAGGACACCCACACCAGCTTAGACGCAGAGGACGTCTTAGACACAGAGGATGCCACATCCAGTGGTGCAGCTGGAGCGCTTACCTCTGATGGGAGAAACTTCCTGATCATGAATACAAACTATAAGAGCTTTAAAACCTCCAGGAAACCTCTGTGCGGATATATGGGAAATAAAGCAAACATCATTCTTTCTCTGTGTTTCCCTTGGGCCCCAGGAATGTTATCTGGTTCCATAGAAGAAGGGACTTCTGTCATGGTTTTTCTCAATTCTCTCTGCCAGGAGAAAACAACCCTACCCTTCCTCAGCAAAGTAGGGCTAATCTTCTCCCTCGGGAGCCTTGAAATAATGCTGCTTTTTGTGTTGTAAATTTGAAACGGAGCGTTGATTCCTACAGGAACTAAAATTGTCTTAGTGGAAACGAGTGAGTTCCGATAGCTCGTGTGGTGAAATGAAAAAATGTTTTTCCTGGAGGCTCTTTCTTTTTCTTTCAATAAGAAATAGGCATAAGTGCCATTATTTATGGCTGTTGTGCTTTTATTTCCCTACCCAAGTCTTTTATTTAAGACACAGTACATGAAGTTACAGTAACAAATTCTCGGTATGTTTTTCTGTAGTTTGTAGCCGATTACAGTGGACAAGATAATTTCTTACAACGAGTGGGACATAATGGCTTAAAGAATTCCGAGAAGGAGTCCACAGTCAACAGCATCTTTCAGATCATCAGGAGCTGCAGCCGAAGTCTGGAGGCCGAGGAGGAGGACAGCCCCAGTGAAGGAAACAGCTCCAGGAAAAATTCCTTAAGGGATAAAGCCCGATGGCAGTAAGTTCTACACTGTAAAAAGACAGATGCTCATTTTTTTTCCTTTTTCCTATCTCAGTTTGGTGTTAGGTGGACTCCTAACAAAACCCCACCACGACTGTACCAATTCTGAATTTGAATTTTCCTTTCTAACTTGGCTGCTTTGTTCTAGACTTACTGCTCGTAATTTAACTTCTTGCCACCTGTTATCTCTTTAAAAAGAATAAGCTAGAGCTATCCTGTCATTTCTAAAAATTCAACAAATAAAGTTTTAGGATTAGAACCATAGTATTTATTAATTTCATAGCTTCTGTAAAAAATAATTGTTATTGATCATGGGGTGGGGCACGGGGACAAGCATTAATATATTTTTAAGTCAAATACACTGATTTATTAGGGCTGGAGTGACACCCTGAAATCAGTCTTTTTAGGAGCTCCCCTAAGCCTCTGGGTGATTGTAAGTCAGGTTGTTTAAAGATCTCATTTCTGGGTGCCTGGGTGGCTCAGTTGGTTAAGCGTCTGATTTTGGCTGAAGTGATCTCATGGTCCGTGGGTTCAAGTCCCATATAGGCTCTGTGCTGACAACTCAGAGCCTGGAGCCTGCTTGGGATCCTCTGTCTCCCTCGCTCTCTGCCCCTTCCCTGCTCACGTGCCCTCTCCCTCTCTCTCTCAAGAATAAATAAACATTTTTAAAAGAGAGAGAGAGATCTCACTTCCAGAAACACGGTTCTGCAAGGTGGCATCTGTAGCTTTAAAACTGTTCAGTTGTTCCAATTGCTTGTTTATCTACAGCCGTTGCTGCCTACCTAGACATGTGTACCCACAACTACATGACAAGTTCAGAAATCAGTGGTCTTGGGGCATATGTTGTGCCTCTTCAAGGCCATTTGTTCATGGGAAAGTCTAACTCAAATGGCAGAGCCTGGTCCAGCTAGAGGAATCCTCTAGCGCCATCTAAAACCTGTCTACTGGCTTTGACATCTTTGCCATGAAAGATTTTATCTGTAATCAGTACTCATGAGTCATACCTTGCAGTTGTCTTTGAGTCCTTATACACAATTGTGTGCATTTATAAGACCTTGTAGTTTGTTTTGCAAAGCCTTTTCTGGTTGTCTCTGTGTGTGTGAGCCTATACTGGGAAGGGCAACAGTGTTTTCAGAAAATAATTTCTTTGGATTTATAGAGCTAAATCCTTAGAATCTGTTGTGAACATAGAAATGAATGCTTTGTGCCTGAATCTCTAATGCTGTTATGTTTTAAGGAGATAAACCTGTATTCCAGATTCCTCCAAAGGACCCAAGTGCTCAAAGAATAATCTTACCACAGTGTCTGGGCCCTAAAGCTCAAATGTCTCACAAGTAGCTTCTACCAGTTGTTTTTTGTTTTTTAATTATCTCAAATCAAAGCTTATTTGAAAGTTTTCTCACTAACTGTTGCCGACGTTAGTAGCAATGTATATGCAGAGAGAGGACCGTTGATAAATAAACACATGTCTGCACAGGAAGCATCTCATAGCCATTTAAGTCCTTCATCTATATCTGCCTTTACTTGCCTATCTGTGTTTATAGGTATCTAGGTATATACTAAACTCCTTTCACAAAAGATTTTGTAGATGCTTATAAGAATAAATATAAATAAGGGCACCTGGGTGGCTCAGTCAGTTAAGCATCTGACTCTTGCTTTTGGTTCAAGTCATTATCTCATGGTTTGTGGGATCAAGCCCCATGTTGGGCTCTGTACTGACAGCAAGGAACCTGTTTGGGATTCCCTCTCTCTCTTTTCCTCTCTCTCCACCCCTCCCCCCTGCTCTTTCTCTCTCGCACGCTCTCTCTCTCTCTCAAAATAAATAAATAAACAATAAAAAATGAATAAATATAAATAACTGATATTAAGGGAAAAGAGAAATAGGATAGGAAAAAGTAAAACATAATCAAGTGTGTACTATCCAGTCTTTACAGTGACTAAATTTTGTTCTGAGAATTCTTAGTGGCCAAAAGAAAGAGACAGTCATGATCCATGATAAGTTTCATGGTATTTATAAGAAAAATCAGACAGATGATTTAGAGAAGAAGCATGCCTTTTCCTTTGTTACACCCTACCAAGAGAGATACATCATCCCTGAATAGATAAAATAATGAATTTCAGATGGCTCTTCTTTATAACAACCTTCTCTTGGGGCAATGTGGGGAGGGGTGGGAGGTGTCACTTAAAGATGTCAACCTTTCTAAACTACTTTTAGGAACGCTGCCTTTGATTGAGCCTTAGAGACTTAGCCTCTGAGTTTCCCTTAACATCTTTTTGACGGTTTTTCTGGCCTGGAGTTCCTTCAAGTAATACATTTCTTATTTCATCCAACCACTTCTCCAGAAATTTTCATTCCCAATTTTCTACTTATTCTCTTGTCCCCTTTCTAATCATTTTATCATCTGCATCCCAAGAATGTTGTTCTTTCACTTCCCATTTTCCAGCCTTTACTGGTAAGCAGTCTTAGAAGGGGAAAAAAATCACAAAAATGCAAATATCCTGTGAAGCCATGTTAAAATCACATTAAAAGCTAGGTCACACAGTACCAGAAATAGTTTGTTTTACCCCAAGTGGCTGCTCCTCTGAAAAGAACCAGCAAACACAAAAACCGGGGGTGGGGGTATTTAATAGAATTCACTGAACCCAAATTAGCAAGCACTGTTCCTGGGACCATCTGCCAGGCCTGGGGAACCTATTCCTGAACCAGAGCCCCATGTTATAATTTCCAGCACAGGGATGTGTGTGGCAAAGGGAGTTCCAGGTCCCAAAACCCATAGGAACCATGCTTTGTTGTTGATTTGGCTGAAACAAAGACTCTATAAACCTTTAGCCCTGTTCCTGTGGCAGCCATCAACTCTGTGAAACTTACGTCAAAGAAAGAAGGGACAATCTCATGGTCATTGCTTCTCCCAGCCTGCAGAGTTCTCTTATAATTTTTCTCAAATCTCCCAGCTACTCCTGCCAAAAACCCATTTGAAGCACTCACGGAAACCCCAGGAAAGTGATTATAAAAAGTTCAAGTCCTCAGCAGGAAAGGAATAAGGTTTAGAGAATCTCAAAAGGTCAGTGGAATTTTAGGGTCAACTCATCCAACTCCCCTGTACAGATGAAGAAGTGATGCCCATGGAGTCACTTGCCCATGTGATGCCTACAGAGCTGGGGCATAAGCCTGACCACATTTTCAGTACAAGACAGGGTCTTTTCTCCTGCAGTGTTCAAGGCATTTCTTGTTACTGTAGAGGGGCTAACCTCAGCTTCTTTTTATTTCTAGTTCCTATAGATTGGGAACATCTGAATTATAAAAACACTCCAGTTATATTTTATACAACCTATAAAACTCATTAATAAAGACTTTTTGGGGTGCCTAGATGGTTCAGTCAGTTGAGCATCCAACTCCTGATTTTGGCTCAGGTCATGATCCCACGATCATGGGATTGAGTCCATATCAGACTCCATCCTGAGTGTGGAGATTCTTAAGATTCTCTCTCCCTCTGTCTCTCTCTCCCTCTGCCCCTCTACCCTGCTCACATTCTCTCTCTCTCTCTCTCTCTCTCTCTCTCTCTAAAGTAAAATAAAATTTTAAAAAGTGATGATTTTTTTTAAATTTACCAGCACGGAGAATAAAGAGTTTTGTCTGTGTGAGTATGTGTAAGTCATGGAGGCATAAGAGAAGCATGTGATACCATTGCAGGAAAATGGAAATTAAGAATATTAAGATGTGAGGAGCCTGGGTGGCTTGGTTGGTTGAGAATATGACTCTTGATTTTGGTTCAGGTCATGATCCTAGAGTTGTGGGATTGAGCCCCACATCGGACTCCTTCCTGAATGTGAAGCCTGCTTAAGATTCTCTCTCTCTCTCTCTCTCTCTCTCTCTCTCTAGTAAGATGTGTAAGAAGAGTGTGTAGTCATATAGGAGCTGCAAGGTCTTAATATTGTTGCCCCTCTTTAAGATGCTGCAGCTTAGGGGTGCCTAGGTGGCTCAGTCGGTTGAGTCTGACTTCGGCTCAGGTCATGATCTCACAGTTTGTGGGTTCGAGCCCCATGTCAGTCTCTGTGCTGACTCTCAGAGCCTGGAGCCTGCTTCAGATTCTGTGTCTCCCTCTCCTTCTGCCCCTCCCCTGCTCATTCTCTGTCTCTCAAAAATAAATAAACATTAAAAAAAAACAGTTAAAAAAAAAAAAAAAGATGCTGCAGGGGCACCTGGGTGGCTCAGTCAGTTGGGCAGCTGACTGGCTCAGGTCATAATCTCACAGCTCATGAGTTTGAGCCCCACGTCGGGCTCTGCACTGACAGCTCAGAGCCTGGAGCCTGCTTCAGATTCTGTGTCTCCCTCTCTCTCTGCCTCTTCCCTGCTCACACTCTGTCTCTGTCTCTGTCTCTGTCTCTGTCTGTCTCTCTCTCTCTCTCTCTAAAATAAATATTAAAAAAAAAAGATGCCGCAGCTTAAGAAGAATTTGTACATTTGAAGAAATTGGATATAAGTAGATAATGAGTTCAGACAGAACCTTAGAATGGAGACTGCTTGAGATGATTAAGAACTCAAATTTTGCAGTCACATTGCCAGCACTCTCTATTTATGTCACCTGGGTAGGTGACTTCATCTCACTAAGCCTTGGTTTTGTCATCTAAAATAGGGATGGCCATACTGCTTTATAGAGCTGTTGTAAGGATTTTGTGAGATAAGCACTTTTACACTGTAAATGCCACAGAGATGGGGTTATCGGGGCATGGCTGCCATCACACCCTTCAGTGCCAAGCCAGGGCATCTGGGGGCCTGACACTTAGGTGTGGGCACTTGGCAGCAGTCACCATTTTAGGACCACCCCTCAGTCATGCTCCCCTTCCTTACTGGAGAGAGCTGAATTCTGTGCCCTCCTACTCCAACTGCCTCCTTGAGACTTGCCTGGAAGATTATCCAATCCCACAGGGATAGAAAATAAGAAAGCTGACCAGAAGGAAGTACAGTATCTGAGAAACACACACACACACACACACACTCACACACACACTCTCAATGTGCAGGCACAAAATAATAAAATGACAGGAAACCAGTTATTCTCCACAGAAGATGGTATAGACCAGTCTCAATCTTACAAACACCCACCTCAGAACATCCTTCACATATAGTTGACTGCTTCAGGCCAGCCCAGACCCTAATATGGTCTCCCCTACACCACCCCTGGCTTTGCTGGGCGTACCTGGGACCCTCTCTGTCTCTCTCTCTCTCTTCCTGTCTCCTCAGCCAGCACCCAAGACCAGTCCTACTTCTGTGACCGATAACAAAGAAAGCCATTTCCCACTGTCTGCACGACATTCAATTCAAGCTAGTTTATCACTTGAATCCCAACTTGAAATTTGGACACCATTTCCCCAGTGAAGCAATGTTTGTTTGGTGGTTACATTCTAGAATATTGACTTTGCACATGTAATCCAGACAATAATAATATTAGTAATATTTAACATGCTGTTATTTATTAAGAGCCTACATTTGAGCAAACACTGTCCTAAATATTTCACATATATCACATTATGTAATCCTCACAATAGTTCCGTTTTACTCAGGATCTTATACCTCCCAGGGCCAGGATTTAACCTCAGGCAGGCTGGCTCCAAATCATGATGAATCATGGTCCTGTAATCATAATAACATTGTAGGAAGTAATGAATAGTTATTAAGAAAATACATAACTAGGTTGGGGCGCCTGGGTGGCTTCAGTCGGTTAAGCATCCGACTCCTGATTTCGCTCAGGTCATGATGTCATACTTGGAGAGGTGGAGGCCCCGCATTGGGCTCTGTGCTGACAAGGTGGGGCCTGTTTGGGATTCTATTTCTCCCTCTCTGTCTGCCTCTCCCCTGCTCTCTCTCTCTGTCTCTCTCAAAATAAATAAATAAACATTTTTAAAAATGCCTAACCAAGTTGATTAATAGCCCACTTGTCCCCACATATAAGATTTTCATTAGGGAACTTTAGAAAAATATTTATCTGTCAATTTATGGTTTCTGACTGACCGACTCTGTGGAACTTCTCCAGGGGGTTCAGATACACAATTTCCTTCTGTTTCACTCCGTGGTCTTCTTCTTAGGGCATATGACCTAAGTTTGACAAAGTAGCTTCTTTGCTGGTAAATCACATCTTTGATCTTTGATTATGTTATTTGGTCCCTAAATAACCCTTTAAATGCCACCTACTCCTCCTTGTAAACCCACAGGGATTTGTCTCCTAAGAAAATCAGGCACAGAAGTGCAGAACATCCACCGTAAGATCTAAGAGACAAAGCTACTAGTTTCTATCTTGAAATGAACTTATTTCATTACGAAAACAATTGTCACTTTTTCTCTTAGGCATTATCTTAGGCTTTGTAATGTAACTGTTAACACTCAGCATTAGTCCTTTTTGTGTTCAAAAATAGAAACTGATGCTAAGAAAGACAGTGTCTCTCGCTCCCAGTTTACATTAGCTCTGAGCAGCAGAAAACAGGCTCCAGAAAAGCTGCACAGTTTTCTTTCCAGACACTGGTTTTTTTGTGTGTGGGTTTTTTTTTTTAATGTTTATTTATTTTTGAGAGAGAGGGAGACAGTAGCACCAGCGGGGGAGGAACAGAGAGGGAGACACAGAATCCGAAGCAGGCTCCAGGCTCTAAGCCATCCGCACAGAGTCCAACACGGGGCTCGAACTCATGAACCGAGAGATCATGACCTGAGCTGAAGTCGGACGCTTAACCAGGCACCCCCAGATGCTGTTTTTTGTAATACCTGAAGTTTTTCACTGGAAAATATTTGATTTAGCTCAGAACTCAAATTAAATGGAATATGGGAGACACTATTTCTTTTGCTCAATTAAAATCAGAAGTTATATGTCCAAATTAACATAAGTTGTACTTTATGGGTACAGACACCAATTGAATCCTTTCTGCTCTTAAAAAAACAACAAAAACCAGAAGTGTGACCTGGAGAATGTGAAAATGATCCCAGAGAAAGGAAATAAAAAGATAAAAGAGCTTGCATGTGGCCCTAAAGAAAACCCCTCTAGAGCAATAGTTGGGCCCATTTAGTGTAGAGAAAAAGAAGGTGGGGAAAGGAGAAGGAGGAAGAATGAAATCTTGGTCTTCCTATATTTAATTACAGTGGTGTACTTTACTGAGCCAGACACAGTGCTAAGTGCTTTCTTTGCAAGTACTCTTATTTGAGCCTCACCTGCTCTGTGAAATGAGCATTGTCTTTTTGCCATTAACAGATAAGTAAAGTGAGGTTGAATGATTTGACCAGGTCACACAGCAGATAGGTGGCAGAGCTAAACATTAAACCCACAGTGACTATAGATGGCATGTTCCTAACCACCATTCTATGTGTATGAAACATGAGCATAAGCATTGTAGACGAGGACATAAATAAATATTGGTTTTCCATTGTTCTTGATGGCAGTTTCAGAGGAATCAAGCTAGGCTAGACATAAAGGATTTTCTTTTTGTTTCTTCACTTTTTATCATTAAATGCAACATTAAGAAGAGTACATAAAGGGTGCCTGGGTGGCTCAGTCAGTTAAACGTCTGACTTTGGCTCAGGTCGTGATCTCGCGGTTCCTGAGTTCAAGCCCCACATTGGGCTCTGTGCCGACAGCTCAAAGTCTGGAGCCTGCTTCAGATTCTGTGTCTCCCTTTCTCTCTGCCCCTCCCCTGCTCATGCTGTCTCTCTCTCTCTCAAAAATAAACATTAAAAAAATTTTGTTTAATAGTTACAAACAGAGAGGGAAGGAGGCAAATCATAAGAGACTCTTAAATACAGAGAACAAACTGAGGGTTGATGGGGCGGGGGTTGGTGAATGGAGGGGGACGCTGGGGGAGAGGGGGAAATGGGTGATGGGCATTGCAGAGGGCACTTATTGGGATGAGCACTGGGTGTTGTATGTAAGCGATGAATCACGGGAATCTACCTCCAAAACCAAGAGCACACTGTATACACGGTATGTTAGCCAAATAAATAAATAAATAAATAAATAAATAAATAAATAAAAATATTTTAAAGATTTTAATTTAAAAAATTTTTAAGTACATAAAATAGGGTGTGTTTGCAGCTAGCACGCAAATCTTGATTTCTAATAACATTCTTCAATAAAAGAAAGCAAAGTTCCTTAGAGAAATGGCTGATCCTAGAGCTAGGGCAGGAAATACAAAAGATGAGCCTGGGGCATTTTGTTGTACCGGAAAGTAAAGAAGTGCTAAAAACAAACAAAGGAAGTACAATAAACTTCAAAGGAATACAAGAGCCAACTAAGAAAGCTTCTGATGGCCAAAGCTGGGACAATTCGAGCTACAAAATGAAGTAGAATTAGATGATAAACTAAAATATTAAATAAATATTCATGAACCCATATACGTAAATGGTAAATAAACAAACAGATGGGAGAGAAGAAACAAATCTCCCATGCAGAAGAATTCCAAAAAACCAATATAGATATTCTGCCCTTGAGGAGGTAGAAAATAACTTTGTACCCCTTACATGTGCATGTAGACTTCTTTCCAAAGAGGACAATATGGAAAGGAGTTTTAAAAATGTCATTGAGGTAGGTGCTTGTTGGGATGAGCACTGGGTGTTGTATGTAAGCGATGAATCACAGGAATCTACCCCCAAAACCAAGAGCACGTTGTACACACTGTATGTTACCCAGTTTGACAATAAATTATATTAAAAATAATAATAAAGAATAACTTTACAGTGGGACATGACCAACACAACCTCAGTCAGATCAAAATCAACAGTTAAATCATGTTAATAGTATGTTCCCTGGCTGTGAGTGAGGAGAATGACTCTCTAGCCCAGTGAGCTTCCTCCCCAGAACTGATAGCCCCAGTCTAATTATGAGAAAAATATCTGGCAAATTCTAATTGAGGGACATTCTACAAAATACCTAACCAGTGCTCCTCAGAACTGTCAAGATCATTAAAAACAAGGGAAGTGTAAGAAACTGTCATATGTAAGAAGAGCCTTATAGAAGCATGACAACTAAATGTAATATGGTATCCTGAATAGAATCCTGGAAAAGAAAAAGGACATGGGGGGGAAAGAAACTAAGGAACTCTATGGAGTATGGACTTCAATTAATAATAATGAATCAGTATTGGATTATGAATTGTGGCAAACATAGCATCCCAATAAGATGATCATAACAGGGAAAACCAAATGTGGGATCTACTGTTTTTGAAATTTTTCCACAAATCTAAAGTTATTCTAAAGTTAAAAGTTAGAAAAAAAAAAAAAAACTGATGTATTTTGGGGGCACCTGGGTGGCTCAGTCAGTTGAACATCCGACTTCAGCTTAGGTAGTGATCTCAGGGTTTGTGAGTTTGAGGCCCACATCAGGCTCAAAGCTGTCAGCATGAAGCCCTCTTTGGATCCTCTGTCGCCCTTTCTCTCTGCCCTTCCCCCCACTTGTACTCTCTCTCTCTCTCTCAAAATAAATAAATAAATAAACAAACTGAAAAAAAAGAAGAATGTATTTGGATAATCATCAAGTCAATGCATGCATAACTCCCGCCCACAGTGAAACATTGCCCAGCACCAGAAACCGTGTGTTTCCCTTCTCAATTTTGTCACCCTTTCCCCTAGGCTAAAATTCACTACTACTTCCTGCTTTTCTTTATAATTATACCCCTCTTGTGCATTTCTAAATAACATAGTACAGTTTTACCTGGTTTTGAAATTTACATTTACACAAATATAACCATACAATATATATTCTTGTGTGTCTTGCTTAAGATATGTCCCTGTCGTTGCATTGCGCTAGCTATTTATTACCTGTTTGTTTTCATTGCTGTGCAATTCATTACATTGTATGAATCCACCAAATTTTATTTATACATTTTATTGTTGCTAGACATTTGGATTGTTTCCAGTGTTTCCAGTGTGTGTTATCTGAAGACAATATTCTGATTATCAGATTTGTGAGGTCTCTTGTAGATTTATTTTCTTTTTTTAAGAATATCTACTAGAGCCTAAATGTCCATCAACTGATGAATGGATAAAGAAATTGTGGTTTATATACACAATGGAGTACTACGTGGCAATGAGAAAGAATGAAATATGGCCCTTTGTAGCAACATGGATGGAACTGGAGAGTGTGATGCTAAGTGAAATAAGCCATACAGAGAAAGACAGATACCATATGTTTTCACTCTTATGTGGATCCTGAGAAATTTAACAGAAACCCATGGGGGAGGGGAAGGAAAAAAAAAAAGAGGTTAGAGAGGGAGAGAGCCAAAGCATAAGAGACTCTTAAAAACTGAGAACAAACTGAGGGTTGATGGGGGGTGGGAGGGAGGGAAGGGTGGGTGATGGGTATTGAGGAAGGCACCTTTTGGGATGAGCACTGGGTGTTGTATGGAAACCAATTTGACAATAAATTTCATATATTGGAAAAAAAAAAAAGAATATCTACTTATGGGAGGCAAGGAGGAAGAACCTGCCATTTGAAAGCAGGAATGGGATCTTGCTCAGGGACCAGGATCTAGACCAAGAGTCCAGGAAGCCCAGTGCCACTGCTCCTGCCCTGCCAGGAGTCACAGTAGGCTGCCCAAGTGCCTCAAGTCAGTGGGAACGTTCCTCCCCAGAGATGTATGGACCAGCTCCTTCTCAATTTTATCCACCACTTTGCAAGCGATGTCTATGGATCAAACAGCAAAAACCTTGATCTTTTCTTTTTTTTTAATCTCTATTTTTTTTTAAATTCTATTTATTTTCAGAGAGAAACAGAGAGAGTGTGAGCAGGGGAAGGGCAGAGAGAGGGAGAGAGAGATTCCCAAGCAGGCTCCATGCTGTCAGCGCAGAGCCTGATGCGGGGCTCAATCCCAAGAACCGTGAGAGCATGACCTGAGCCAAAATCAAGAGTCAGCCACCTAACTGACCGAGCACCCAGGGGCCCAGAAACCTTGATCTTAATAACAATTCTTCATGCTTTGAAACAAAAAGAACAAGTCTCTCTTGGGCACATTCCTACAAAGGTGACCCTATAGAAAGGAGGCAATAAGGTCTCCCTTGCCTTCCCCCTAGATCCTTCTGGCCCTAACAATCCAGATTCCCAACTCAGGGAAGACAACTTGCTGAATTTTCCAAGCAGACAAGTCCTTTATGTGCACATGTATACATACATGAGCACACACACACACATACACACACACACACACACACACAATGAAAATCTAAGGTTGAGTCAAGGAGAACTGTTCTTGTTCATCTAGCCACCATGGCTGTATTTTCCAAGTGTCTTTGAACTAATGGTATTTTATTTTTTAACAGAGACACTTCTCAGGCCAACGTAGTAAGTCTTGTTCTGCCTATTTTAGCCCCATTGTGTTCAGGTCACAACATTTGGTTCTGATCAAGTAGAAGGCAGTCAAACTTAGTGAGGAAGGTCCCAGGCTGACAAGTCAGAGCAGAATCCTGCCTTGGGTAGGCCTCTTCTGAGCTGGATGACCTGGAGGGAGTTATTCTACCCCTTTTGAGCCCAGCTTCCTCATAGGTTAAAAAGAAAAAAAAATCTTACATCACAAGTAGGTCAAATTAAGTGCAAAAATGTATATAACAGTGCACCTGGGTGGCTCGGTCGGTTGAGAGCCCAACTCTTAATTTCAGCTCATACCATGATCCCAGGGTCATGGGATTAAGCCCTACATCAAGCTCCACACTGAGCATGGAGCCTGCTTAAGATTCTCTCTCTCTCTCCCTCTGCCCTTCACCACCCTCCCTCTCTCTCTCTCTCTCAAAAAAAAAGTATGTAATGTATTTAACAGTTCCTGACACAAGAGGGGAAACTAATACATAATGAAGATTGTTGACATTAAAAATACAAGAACTTATAGTAGTTCCTTTCCTTATGCCTACAGTCAGACATACTGCTAAATACATGGTTTTAGAATACAGCTATAAAAAGTTGACTCTGACCTTTAGCATCTTATATTTCCTATGCTAATTTGAACTTACAGTGGAGTGAAAAATGATGTCCAGTGTCAGCAAAAGGCTTTGTGTTGTTCTCACTTCTGATTACAAGACAGATCAAATTTGTACCTTTTTCCATTAGGTTTATCATTGGAGACCTGTTAGATTCTGAAAATGACATCTTTGAGAAATCCAAAGAATGGGACGCTCATGGATCAGAAGAGCCACAGAAGGCCTTTGACCATGGGACAGAGCTAATCCCATGGTACGTGCTGTCCATCCGAGCCGATGTGCACCAGTTCCTGCTGCAGGGGGCCACTGTCATCCACTACGACCAGGACACGCACCTCTCTGCCCGATGCTTCCTCCAGCTTCAGCCTGACAACAGCACCTTGACCTGGACAAAGCCCACCACTGCTTCCCTGGCCAGTGCTAAAGCAAAACTCGGTGTGCTTAGTAACACGTCTGAGCCTGGCAAATTCCCGTTACTGGGCAGTGCTGGACTAAGTGGCCTGGCAGAGGGGGTCTTGGATCTGTTCTCAGCAAAAGCTGTGTACATGGGACACCCTAGCATCGATATACACACTGTGTGTGTTCAGAACAAACTGGGTAGCATGTTTCTCTCAGAGACTGGCGTGACGCTGCTCTATGGGCTCCAGACCACGGACAATAGATTATTGCACTTTGTGGCGCCCAGGCACACAGCTAAGATGCTCTTCAGTGGATTGCTGGAACTCACGAGAGCCGTGAGGAAGATGAGGAAGTTCCCTGACCAGAGACAGCAGTGGCTGCGGAAACAGTACGTCAGCCTCTATCAGGTAGGGGTGTAGCCGTCCCTCTCTCCTCACTCCCCTAATTCTCAAGTCATTAATCTTGCAAAGCCACACTTGGACCACCAGGGTTCATTCTCACCCTCTGTCATTTACTACCTCAGTGATACAGGGCACCTTTGACTTTACCTTTCTGTGCCTTGGTTTCTTATCTATAAAATGAGAATGATAACAATACCCATTGTTAGAGCGGCTGTGGGGTTTGACTGAGTTAATATGTGTCAAGTCGTTAATGCCAGTTCCTATGTATAAAGAATAGTGTGTGGCTTTTATTAGGTCCAATTAACATTTTGTATGAAAATAGAGACTGCGGTCATTGTACTTCTCACAGCAAAGAAACCAGTTAATATAAGCATATTCGCTTACTCAGAGTTTCCATCGACAGCATTATGGTGTGAATGCTTTTATTATTAATTACGGACCAGCTGATACATTGGAAACCTTCACTTTGGAAATTGAAATCCTGCTCCATCACCTAATATGCTAGGTGACTCTCGGAGCATTAATTCACTGTGTCCTGCTGCCTCACTGTAGCACCTCTGAGCTTTAATGAAGTTCTTCCTCACCAGGTTTATATTGGCGCAGCCCTGAGGAGGCAGCTTCGCACAGTCAGCTGCTTAAAGTGAGTGTGTTTCTCACTAACCCTAAAATTATCAGGTACTTAACACTCCAGCCAAGGGTGGTGGCAGAACTGGGCTGAGGTGTGAGAAGAGACCAGAATAGCATACTCCTGGAAGACAGAGAGCAGATTGCTTGGGAAAACCCTGCCACAAGGGGACACAACACTGTTGATGGCATTTCCAAATGAGTTGTATCAAAGCATTCAGTTTCTCTTTGTTATGCTTTTCCATCCTTTTTGGCAAAAAAAAAAAAAAAAAAAATTATCTTTTTTACTAGTGTCACAGAACAGATAGAACTATGGCTGAAATTACTCAAATGACTGATTTCATGTACTTTTCACAGTCCTAACATGTTTCTGACAAGTAGAGACATTTTCCCCTGGGCTGTTAGTAGAGACGCACATATATATGTGTGTATGTATGTGTATATATATAATGCTCCCTTTTTCTCCTTTGCCCACATTCATGCAATACTGATGAGTGGAGATCATATCCTGAACAACTAATGGATTAATTGATTAATAAGCGTATAGGCCTATGTACACGATTATGCTAATACTGCACAGCACAAAGCCTATTTCAGTTAATTCATCTTAAAGTGGAAACCAAGATACCTGCTTCCTGTCCACTCCACAGGGAGAGTCCAGTGCAGTCAACTGCTTGGAAAAAAAGAAGTCTTCAGGGGCTATTGTAAATGTTGATTTCCTTTCAATTTTTTTTTTTTTTTTTTTTTTTTTTTTTTAGCATTTACTTATTAGAGAGAGAGAGAGAGAGAGAGAGAAAGAGAGACAGAGCATGAGCATGGGAGGGGCAGAGAGGGGGGAGACATAGAATCCGAAGCAGGCTCCAGACTCTGAGCTGTCAGCACAGAGCCTGACGCAGGGCTTGAACTCACAGACTGTGAGATCATGACCTGAGCTGAAGTCGGACGCCTAACCGACTGAGCCACCCAGGCACCCCAGGCAAAATGTTGATTTTTAATTATAATCATTCCTCAGCTTTCCACAGTCATGCAAATCCAGTCAACCTGGACACAAACCAAAGTCTCTGGGCTCAGTTACACTCACTGTCACAAAGCGGCTGGCGATGTGGTTTATTTGCTCCATTTGTTTCCTTTCCCATCTTCCAGCATAAAGTAGCTGAATGAACACCTAGGGTGTACTTGGTCTCTCATTCACCCTGGCAGCCTTCAGTTTTTGCTGACAAAGGCACCAGCTGAGACCAGAAACAGCAGAAGAGGTAAGAGTCACGGCTGGAGCAGAGACAGGAAGTGACCTGGAGCCAACTCAGCCCTTCCCAGTTGCACACACAGCAGCACCCCTTCCTTCCCCGCAGCCCCCACTCCTCCACCACTGCATGGGAACAAGCCGTTACGGTGTAATGGCACAACAGCTCCATCTACTTCAGTCACTTCTGAAAACAGGTGATGGTCTGCCTCAAAACATTGTTCTGCATGAGCCGCCCAGGAAGACAAGGCAACATTTCTCAGAAACAGACACTCGGGATTTTTGTTACGTGAAACAAACTCAGCGACTGATTATTTTCCCACCTTGTAGACCAGCTCCCAAATTGTCTCAGAGAACATCAAAAAGATCCAAGTTGGTATTTTAAGAACAAAAGGTCAAATAGGCATCATGTTAAATGTCCCTCTTGGTGATTTATAATACCTCTTAGCACACTTAAGGCTCTTGAGAAGGCCTAAGGTACAAAAGAAATGGGTTTAAATGTACCTATAAGTTAAAGAAATTTATGAACAGTCTCGGGTTCTTCCAAACTTCTATTAACAGCCCTGTAAGAGTACTTCTTTCTCCCCAGTTTGGAAAGGGCTCACGTAGAATGTAATTTTCATGACATCAGTCTTCTTGTGTGATGAGTGTGTGAAGCTTCTTTCAAATAGAAGTAGTTTAGTACTAGTAAATGCATTTGATCAAATGGAAATACTAACAAGAGATAAAGGAAAAAAAGAAGAAATAGTAACCTTTGTAATACAGCCTAGGAATACAGGAAAATAAAAGAAAGTAAGCTGCGAGAGATTTGATGTGAGGTGTAGGAGAAAGACTGGTGTCATGAGTTTTGGCTTGAGGTTACGCAGGCAGAGCTGAGAACCCATAATCCTGGGTATTTGGAAAGATCTCTGGGAAGCTGAGAAGGTCAAAACAGGGGTATCAAGTACAATTTGGTTGTAAGCAACAGAAACAGATTCTTGCTATCTTCTGGGGTGGGGTGGGGGGGAGGATTTATTCAAAGGACTAGATACATTTAACAGTACTTAAAATATCATATACAAAGATAATGCCAAGAGGCAAAAGTGCATGTATAATTTTTAAGGAATCAGCTTCCTAATCCTAATATCCGCATGAACTTCTTTTATTTTCCTGTATTCCTAAGGTTTCATTACAAGTATCACAATTTCTTGTCTTTTGCTTTACCTCCTGTTACAATTTTCATTAGATCAATTTACATTTACTAGTATTAGAATACTCGTATTTGAAAGTAACTTTTTTCTAAAACTGAGAATGTATCTTCACTCACAATAGCTCTTCTTCCAAATTAAAAAGAGAAGGTACATCCTTCACCCATCCCAATCAAGTTTTTGTTTGTACAAAATAAAAGAAAGAGTCAAACTATATTTTGCTTCCCAGAAAGTCTCCTTTAAAGATTAAACAAAGGCATCTGCCTTTTCCAGGCCTAAAATATTTCTATTAAGGGTAAAGCTTGACCCATGTTAGGATGTTCTGAATTTAGAAATACCAACGCATTGGAGGCTGATTCTTTTATACGTACATGGTATGGGTCTATTAATTTTTTTTTATTAAAGATTTTCTTTTTTTAGAGCAGTGCTAAGTTTACAATAAAATTGAGAGGAATGTACAGAGATTTCCCATAAACCTCCTGCCCCCTACCCATGTCCCATTGTCAGCATCACTCACCAGAATGGTACATTTTTTTACAAAGGATGAATCTGCATTGATATATCATAATCATCCCAAATCCACAGTTTACCTTAGAGTTCATTGTTTAGGTTTGTACAGCTATGTAATGGTATATATTCATAATTATAATATCACATGGAGTATTTTAACTACCCTAAAAATTCTCTGTGCTCTACCTGTTCATCTCTTCCTCCCACCCTACCTCATCCTCCCCCCTGCCCCTGCAACCGCTTATCTTTTTATTGTCTCCATAGTTTTGCCTCTTCTAGAACATCATATAGTTGGACTCATACAATATGTAACCTTCTCAGGTTGGCTCCTTTCACTTAGTAATATTCATTTAAGATTCTTGCATGTCAGGGCGCCCGGGGGGCTCAGTCGGTTAAGCGTCCGACTCTTGATTTCTCTCAGGCCATTATCTCACAGTTTCATGAGTTTGAGCCCATGTCAGGCTCTGTGCTGACCCTGCAGAGTCTGCTTGGGATTCTCTCTCTCTCTCTCTCTCTCTCTCTCTCTCTCTCTCCCTCTCCTCTGCTAGCACTCTCTTTCTCAAAATAAACAAACTTTCAAAAAAATTATTAAAATAAGAGGATTCTTGCATGTCTTCCCATGCTCATTTCTTTTTATTGCTGAATAATACTCCAGTGTGTGGATGTACCATAGTTTATTTATCCATTTACCTACTGAAGGACATCTTGGTTGCTTCCAAGTTGTGGCAATTAGGAGTAAAGCTAGCTGCTGTAAATATTCATGTTCAGGTTTCTGTGTGGACTGAAGTTTTCAACTGTTTTGGGTAAATACCAAGGAGCATGATTGCTGGAGCGTATCGTAAGAGAATGTTTACTTTTGTAAGGTGCTGCTGCACTGCCTTCCGAAGTGACTATGCCATGTTGCATTCTCAGTAGAATGAATTCTTGTTCCTGTTACTCCACATCCCCATCAGCATTTGGTGTGGTCAGTGTTCGGGAGTTTGGCCAGGTGTGGAGTGGTGTCTCCTTTTAATTTGCAGTTTCCTGATGATACATGATGTGGAATATCTTTGCATGTGTTTATTTGCCATCTTTATCTCTTTGGTGAGGTGTCTGTTAAGGTCTTTGGACTATTTTTTCATTGGGTTATTTGTTTCCTTATTGTTGAGTTTTAAGTTCTCACTGTGTATTTGGGATAGCCATTTTTTTAAGTTTATTTATTTATTTTGAGAGTGAGAGAGAGCACAAGTGGGGAGGAACAAAGAGGAAGAGAGAGAGAATCTCAGGCAGGTTCCACATTGTCAGCACAGAGCCTGATGCAGGGCTCGAACCAACAAACCATGAGATCATGACCTGAGCCAAAATCAAGAGTCGGACACTGAACTGACTGAGCCACCCAGGCTCCCCTGGATAACCATTCTTTATCAGATGTTTCTTTTGCAAACATTTTCTCCCAATCTGTGACTTGTCTTCTAATTCTCTTGACAATGTCTTTCCCAGGGCAGAAGTTTTACATTTTAAGGAAGGAGTCTATTAAATTTTTAAAGATGTGTTAGTTAAAACCCATAAATAAAAAAGATAAAACTTCTACAAAGGATTAGGTAGTTAATTCAATAACGTAGGTAAAATTTATTTATGAAATTGTGTCATGAAATGTTTACTCCACTTTGAAGTTAATTGTAGTGGCTTATTCACAGGGACTATCTTGAGCAGGACTGCAACAAGAAACAATGATCTCCAGCCATTTTCATTCTCAGTGTCACTGTATTCAAGATTCATTTTCCAGGGAGGGAGATTCTGATTGGCTTATTTGGATCTTATGCCAACCATTGGTCAAGGGAGGATGTTTCACCTTTTCATAGATTCAAGACTGTATCCAGAGGAAAAGAGATAAAGTAAAACTGGGGTATGGTCAGAGAAAAGAGAAATAATTAATGGACAGGCATAAATCCCAGATATCCACCATGACAGGTCACCAAAAGATATCCCACGTTAAGCATTCAAGTTACTCAGCATCCTGGGATCCATAACAGGATGCAGGAAGTGGGAGGTCACAACTCAAGTCATAAAATCAAATAGTTATTGAATGTTAGGGTAAAGGAGCAAGCACACACACAAAGACTTTGTTATTTACATAGTGTCTACGACAAAGCAAAATGTATTCACAAGAACTTCTTTGGAATTGCAAAGGAGGGCTGGCCTTAAAAGTTTGTGGAAAGTAAAAACAGTATATGGAAATTAATTCTGAAATGTCCATTTTATACAACCTGTGAAATATCATCCATATTGTCTTTAATTCATATGTGACTTTTTGTAGTTTTATTCACTGAGCCTCCTTACTTACAGAGAGAATTGTTGACCATTATTTAGTTAATTAATCTCTGCTGCTACTCAGCTCATTTGCATGGTGTTATCTTATGAGAAGGAGCTATTGCAAAGCATTGCATGCCCCTTAAGTATCTTTTCACTGCTCATAGCATCATAATATGCGTGATGTAGAGTCCCCTGGGCTCTCTAGTCTTGGGTATCAGTCACTCAAGAGGACAGCAGCCCAACTATTTTATTTATTTATTTATATTTATTTTACTGAAGTATAATAATTGATACATGATGTTACATTACTTTCAGGTGTGCACCAACTATTTAATAATATATTTTCTCTGTGGTTATCTCCCCAGAGCCCTCCAAAGTAAATTTCACATATGCCACATACTCTATATTTCAAATCAAACTGTCCCAACCATCAAACTAGAAAAAACAAAACCTGGAATGATGCAATACAAATAGAACTTGGTTTTATTTAAGTAGATTCACACACACACACACACACACACACACACACACACACACACACACCTCTTAAGTCCTCCAGAGCCCTAAAATGCAAAATGCATCTTCGTGAATGTTCCTACATTCTGGAATGTAACCTCTGAAACTGGGAAGGAAAAGTTTTTTTAATCCCACTTGAATGTGGCCCCCTTGAAGCACATCACTTACTGGAACTCAGCAGGGATGTGACCAGGACAACAGAGGATATGATGAAATTCCCAACAGAGTCCTGATGGTTAGAAAACAGAACCACTTGGGTGGCCAGATCACTAGTCTTCAGTAACTGCCTGTGCTCCTCCACCTCTGGGAATTTACTAGAAGCCATTCATATATATACTTCCCAAATGCTTGCTGTTCCTTTAAGTGTTCAGAATGTGATTCTTTTACAGGAAGATGGACGGTACGAAGGCCCAACTTTGGCTCACGCCGTGGAGTTGTTTGGTGGCAGGCGGTGGAGTACACGAAACCCCAGCCCCGGGACATCAGCAAAGAGTGCCGAGAAGCCCAATGTGCAGAGAAACAACACCTTGGGCATAAGCACTACCAAGAAAAAGAAGAAAATCCTTATAAGGGTAGAGTGTTACTGGTTTATCAAGCACCAAACCCAATCATCCAGCACCATTTATGGTCTATGTCGCCAGAAACTACCTTAGATCATTTGGGTTGGGGACAAGACGCTCAGGGCTTACTGAGCATCTCCTGGTGCCAGTCCCCTTGTTAAGAATGGAGTCAGCACCAGGAAAAAGTCAGGGGCCACAAACAATGAGTATTCAGTAAGAGTCATTATCAAGCTATCCACAAAGTGCTCTGGGAGGAGAGAAGGAAGATTTAGGGCTAGGACGCAGGCAGAGCAGGCTTCGTAGGGAAGCGGACAGATGGGTCATGAAGGGTGTATAGGATTTGTTAGACAACACGGGGGAAAGCATTTCTGGCAGAGGAGGCAGCAGGGAGGCATGAAAAGACTTGGCTTGTTCAGGGAAGCACATGTAGTTCCAGGTTCCTGCTCCAAGCTGGAACACAGGCTCTGTGGTGGGTAAGCAAAGGCTAAAAAGACCAGGGATCAGGTTATGAAGGTCTTACAAGGCCAAAATGCTAAATGTAGAAACTAACTTAATTGTCAAGAGAAGCAATTTGAATGTCCATCCATGAATGAAAAGGTGATGTATACATATAATGGAATGGTGTTCAGGCTTTCAAAAAAAGAAGGAAATCCTGTCATACTACAGTGTAGCTGAACCTTGAGGACATTATCCTAAGTGAAATAAGCCAGTCGCAGAAGGACAAATGCTGCATGATTCCACTTCTCCGAGGTACCTAGAGTGGTCAAACTCTCAGAAACAGAAAGTAGAATGGTGGTTGCCAGGGGACAGGGACGGGGAGGGGGGTGCTATAGGGGGAGTTCCTTTTGATTGCATATAGAGTTTCAGTTTTGTAGGAGGAAAAAGTTCTAGAGATCTGTTGCACAACAAGGCACGTAGAGTTAACACTACTGTAGACTTAAAAGTGGTTAAGATGGTAGGCTTTATGGGGGCACCTGGGTGACTCAGCCAGTTAAGTGTCTGACTCTTGATCTTGGCTCAGGTCATGATCTCATGGTTCGTGGATTTGAGCCCCAAATCAGGTTCTACACTGATGGTGCCGAGCCTGTTTGGGATTCTCTGTCTCTCCCTCTCTACCCCTCCCCTGCACTCTCTCTCTCTCTATCTCTCTCTCTCTGAAAATAAATAAATAGACCTTTAAAAAAGAAGAAGAAGGGGGCACCTGGGTGGCTCAGTCGGTTGAACGTCCAACTTCGGCTCAGGTCATGATCTCGTAGTTGACGAGTTCGAGCCCCACGTCAGGCTCTGTGCTGACAGCTCAGAGCCTGGAGCCTGCTTCACATTCTGTGTCTCCCTCTCTCTCTGCCACTCCCTCACTCATGCTCTGTCTCTCTCTGTCTCAAAAATAAATAAACATTTAAAAATTTTTTAAAAAAAGAAGTATTGGTCTTATAAACTTGATATACAGCCATGACTATCAGAAAGGAACAAATCTTCAGGTTCCCCAAAAGCTTTAAAAAGAAAAAAAGTTGGTAGGCTTTATGGTTTTTACCATGGCAGAAAATATTTGGTTAGTTACCACTATATATTATATATTATACTATATATATGTTATCACTATAACACAATAATATATTTTCTCCATGGTTATCTAGAAAAAGTCCCACTCTTTGCATATTAGAGGCTGTTGATGCCTAAGCCGAGCTTTGTCTGCTTCATAATTTGGTCTCTGTGATTCCAGGGGTCCTTTGCCTGCTCTTATCAGCCCTCCCCGTGCCCTCCCCCTCCACCACCGAGTGCTGCTATATAGCAAAAACAAGTGGGATAGTGTAATGTGAGAATACTTGGTCAGCCTTCACAGGGGTCTATACTGGTTTGGGGCCAGGGATATTGAAGGCAGTCAGAAAATAGGGACGCACCTGAGCTAAAGCAGTGCCAGGAGGGAGAGAAACACAGAATGAGAGGTATTGACACGTGTGTGTTCCCAGGGTGAGAGCGGAGAGGCAGCCGACGATGAGATGGCCACCCGAAAAGCCAAAATGCACAGAGAGTGTCGCAGCCGGAGTGGTTCTGACCCTCAAGATATGAATGAACAAGAAGAATCAGGTAAAGCCACATATGGACATTAGAGATGTTTTATTTTACAGGGAAAAATATGCATTTGGTTTTCAATTATGATTTAAGTCTTGTGTGCATTCTTAACAAAACTCTTTGTCTTGTTAAATATACTTACCTTTGTATTTAACTAGATGATGGAACCCAAGGGGTATTTCGGCAAGTACAGTGTACTTCAAAGAAGATTATCATTAATTAACTAGGCCTTATAGACAGGGGATGTGAGATATATAAAATACAAGGTGGAGGATTAGACCACTGATTCTCAACCGTGACTGAGATTTTTTTTTTTTAACATCTGGGGGCAAACCACTAAATACCTAGGAATAAATCTAACCAAAGAAGTGAAAAATCTATACACTGAAAAGAAAGCTTATGAAAGAAATTGAAGACACACATACACACACACAAATGGAAAAACAGTTCATGCTCATGGATTGAAAGAACAAATACTATTAAGATGTTGATACTACCCAAAGCAATCTACACATTCAGTGCAATTCCTATCAAAATAACACCAGCATTCTTCACAGAGCTAGAACAAACATTCCTAAAATTTGTGTGGAACCAGAAAAGACCCTGAATAGCCATAGCAATCCTGAAAAAGAAAACTAATCTGGAGGCATCACAATCCGAGACTTCAAGCTACATCACAAAGCTGTAATCATCAAGACAGTATGGTACCGGCACAAAAAAAAGACACTCAGATCAATGGAACAGAATAGAGAACCCAGAAATGGACCCACAAACATATGGTCAACTAACCTTTGACAAAGCAGAAAAGAACATCCAATGGAAAAAAGACAGTCTCTTTAGTATGGTGCTGGGAAAACTGGACAGTGACATGCAGAAAAATGAACCTGCACCACTTTCTTACACCATACACAAAAAGAAACTCAAAATGGATGAAAGACCTAAATGTGAGACAGGAAACCATCAAAATCCCAGAGGAGAAACAGGCAACAACCTCTTTGACCTCAGCTGCAGCAACTTCTTACTTGATGTGTCTCTGGAGGCAAAGGAAACACAAGCAAAAATAAAATATTGGGACCTCATCAAGACAAAGGCTTCTGCACAGCAGAGGAAATAATCAGTAAAACTAAAAGGCAACTGACCAAATGGGAGAATATATTTGCAAATGACATAGCAGATAAGGGGTTAGTATCCAAAATCTATAAAGAACTTATCAAACTCAACACCCCAAAAACAAATAATCCAGTGAAGAAATGGGCAAAAGACATAAATAGACACTTTTCCAAAGAAGACATCCAGATGGATATGAAAAAATGCTCAATAACACTCATCATCAGGGAAATACAAATCAAAACCACAATTAGATACCACCTCACACCAGTCAGAATGGCTAAAATTAACTCAGGTAACGACAGATGTTGGCGAGGATGCAGAGAAAGAGGAACCCTTTTGCACTGCTGGTGGGAATGCAAACTGGTGCAGTCACTCTGCAAAACAATATGGAGGTTCCTCAAAAAATTAAAAATAGAACTACCCTACAACCCAGCAATTGCACTATTAGGTATTTATCCAAAGGATACAGGTGTGCTGTTTTGAAGGGGCACATGCACCCCAATGTTTATAATGGCACTATTGACAATAGCCAACGTATGGAAAGAGCTTAAATGTCTATCAACTGATGAATGGATAAACAAGATGTGGTATATATACACAATGGAATAGTACTCGGCAATCAGAAAGAATGAAATCTTGCCATTGCAACAACATGAATGGAACTAGAGTGTATTATGCTAAGTGAAATAATTCAGTCAGAGAAAGACAAATATCATACGATTTCATTCACATGTGGAATTTAAGAAATAGAACAGATGAACATAGGGGAAGGGAAGGAAAAATAAGATAGAAACAGAGAGGTAGGAAAACCATAAGAGACTTAAATACAGAGAACAAACCGAGGGTTGCTGGAGGGGTGTTGGTGGGGGAATGGGCTAAATGGGTGAGAGACATTAATGAGGACACTTGTTAGGGTGAGCACTGGGTGTTATATGTAAGTGATGAATCACTAAATTATATTACTGAAATCATTATTACACTACATGTTAACTAACTTGGATTTAAATTTTAAAAAATAATATAAATTAAATAAATAAATAAATAAATAAATAAATAAATAAATAAATAAATAAATAAATAAATATCTGGGGGTGCCTGGGTGGCTCAGTCAAGCATCTGACTTCAGCTCAGGTCATGATCTCACCGTTTGTGGGTTCAAACCCCACCTTGGGCTCTGTGCTTATAGTTCAGAGCCTGGAGCCTGTTTTGGATTCTGTGTCTCCCTCTCTCTGCCCCTCCCCTGCTCTGTCTCTGTCTCTCAAAAATAAATAAACATTAAAAGGAAATAAATAAATAAATAAATAAATAAATAAATAAATAAAATATCTGGATGCCCCTGGCCACACCCCAGCCAAACTGATTCCAGCACCCTCTGGCTGGGACCCTAACATCTCTATATTTTTAAGTTCCCCAAATGATTCTAATACACAGCCAAGGTTGAGAACCCACCACGTTAGTCCATTCATCAGAATATTTTGATGTTTCTTGTATAGAGATTGCCTGCATAAATTGATTCACTCAGACATTCAGAAGCATCTTTGGTTTTTCTTTGATCTCTAGGGAAAGGATAACTGGTGTCATTGTCTCGTTTCTGTCTTTCTCTCTCACAGAGGCAAATGCCATCATGAGCCCTCCTAACACTCTGCCTTCCAGAAGAGCCCACTCTTTGACCACGGCTGGGTCCCCTAACTTGTCTGCCGGGACATCATCTCCCAACAGGCCAGTGTCTTCCCCTGTGCTGTCTTCTTCAAACAAGAGCCCGTCCAGGTGGGGCCTTAACATGATAAAACAGAAGGACCCTTCATATCATTCAAGTTATGTTAAAGGGCATCTTCCAGTGCTCTGTGGAAAGCCTCTCTCTAATTTTGAGTTAACAATTACATTGAAAACTGAAAAACCCACAATTTTTAAATACTTCCAATTTCCCTGATTTTGCACTCCTACCTTCTCATATTACTATAATTACTCCTAATTATTAGACAGACTAATCCTTCAAAGGTCATAGCACTAACAAAACCTGATCTATGATTTTCTAAAGTTGCTTTGTCGAATATGGTAGCCACTGGCCACGGTGGAGTGGGGGCTGGGGGGATAATAATAGCTATTTAAATTCAATTTTAAATATATTAAAATTAAATAAAATTTAAAATTCAGTTCCTCAGTCACACTATGCACATTAAAGGTGTTCCATAGCTACAAGTGGCCAGTGGCTACAATACTGAACAGTGCAGATATAGAACACTTGTTTCATTGCCAAACTTCTATTGGATAGCACTATTCTGAGGAATAAATTAAGTTTTAATAGAAGCTACTTTACCCTTTGCTGATAGGTGAAATATATTTTATACCATCTCATACATAAGATACATGTCTGTAGAAATGAATGTATTAGAGCAAATTGGGTATGCTAGGTGTAATTCTAAAGCTGGTATTATAGTAAATTACTTATAAAGTCCATGTAAATTACAGATTTGAAACATCTACCTTCTCAGAAGAAATAATATTAACATGAAAGCTTTCCAAAGGAATTAGAATGCCACACCATCTCCCTCGACCCCTCAAAAAGTTTAAGAAATTCAGAGGTTCAGACAGAACCAAGATAAAATAGGCACTCTTTACTTTATCAGAGGGATTGGAGGAGGAAATGGATCTGTGTAGACACTGGCTTTGGAAACATTATACACGCACACTTTCTCTCTTTCAGACGCTTTCAAGGAAGTTTGCTACTGATAAGAACCCTACATGTAGTAAATCATCTTTTAAAGGGAAGCATTTTTTACAATGTGAATAATGAACATAATTTATGCCTTATACATTCAGATTTCTATACTCGGTGAAACTGGGTCAAAGGTACATGGGAATTCTTTGTACCCTCTTGCAACTTTTCTGTCAGCTTAGGTTTGTAACAAAATTAAGAGCTACAAAGAATCAGAATTCTGTACGTGCTATTTCAGCCTGTACAGTATCCTGGGTAAATAAAAGAGCCAGAGAACTTAGATTGAGTGGCTTCTCCTTTATTTCAATCACTCAGGAGCAGGAAAGGGAAGGCCAGAGTAAGGGAGGAAAATCTTTCCAAAGAGGTAGAACTAATATGCTAGATGCAAGACCACAGAGCCCTCCCACAAGAAGACAGGAGTCAGTGCCCACCGAGTAAACTACAACAGAAAGAAAAGAGAAGGCAAGGAAGAAAAATCACCCCGAATGCTGTTCAAGAAGGCAAGGCTGAGCCTTAGAAAGGGAGACAGTGGACAGAGTTTCCTAAAGGTTCCTGCAGACAGTGGCAAATGATAAGCCACCTTATCCAACCTTTTTCATCTTCCTGAACCTCCACCCTCTTGTTTCCAACACCACGGGGGATCAACAACCCATGCCTACAAAGGACTGTAAATCTATCCTTTTGTAATTTTCGCCCATGTATAGAGGTGACCTTCAGATGTCAACGCAAAATAATTTTCTATGAACAAACACTGTTAGCAAGATTGAGGATAAACTGGCTATTCGTTACAATCTTCTCTGTACTTACATTTTTGAAACATTTCAAAAAGTCAAAACAATAAAATAAAGCACAAAAAAAACAAAAATGAAAAAACGGAAGATCCTGTTTATTTATTTGACTAAAAACCAGCCAAAATATTTCTTAAATTATCTTGTCAGGGAACCAGTATAGAAAATAAAAATGTTGTGAAACAGCTAGAGTGAGGTTTTGACCGAGTGACTGGTATTTTTATATCGAATATACAGCCTTGGCAGGTGCAGATATATTCTAGGCAGAGTTGGCCTCTTTCCATTCTTAATATTTTTGTGACTCACATTTTCCATTAATATTAAAAGTCCTTCCTTGTTTTCATCTAATAACTGGTGAAGAAAGGAAAAAGAGAAGACATTGATACGGACTTTCTTCTCCAATGTGTTTCTATAATTTAGAATATAGGAAAGAACATGCATAATTTCCCATAGGTTATACTTGAGTAATTTGGGGCACTTTTGGAAAAAAAAAAATAATACTTCAGAAACATTGAATTTAAGTTTTTTCCCCCCATCGACCTGTGATTCCAAAGAACTGTGTTAGTTAGTAGAGGAACATTACCCTTAGCCTCGTGGCCCTATTGAGTAGGCTGTGAACATGACATGGTTTCACTGAATGAGGTGTTTGCTCTGACACACTATAGATTAGTTTTGAGAGAAGTGAAAAGAGGGTCTGGAAAACAGCCTCAATCCTGAGTGGCCTGCGGTCCATGTCTTTGCTCATGCGCCGTCAGAGGACGTCCCTGGGGCACAGTGGCCATGCCTGTTAAGGCCATGTCTTTGTTGCAGTGCTTGGAGCAGCAGCAGCTGGCACGGGCGGATCAAAGGCGGAATGAAAGGTTTCCAGAGCTTCATGGTTTCAGACAGTAACATGAGCTTTGTTGAATTCGTTGAGCTGTTCAAATCATTCAGGTACGGCATGCTGTCTTCCTGCCCTTCCTCAGCCCCCCATCTTTGTAACAATACTAAACGTGAGTGTTTTCCACTCCCCGCCCAGCGTGAGGAGCCGCAAGGACCTGAAGGACCTCTTCGACGTCTATGCCGTGCCCTGCAACCGAGCCGGCTCCGAGTCGGTGCCACTCTACACCAACCTAACAATTGACGAAAACACCAGCGATCTTCAGCCTGACCTAGGTTTGTGGAACGGTTTTATATTTCCCGTTGAGGCCTTTCTATCTAAAAACGAAGATGAGAGGTCCAGTCACATGAACCCTCGGCCCGTTCCACATGGCGTGCTGTTCCCTGCGGCATGATGAAACGCTTTGAGGATTGTTTCAAGGTGTCTGGGGGGGTAGGTGCTACCGGCATTTTCAGCAAGGAAATGCATCATGGTCTGAGTCTGTTTATGCATTCCAGGATATTTAATCAATAGAGTCTTCCAGTCATTCTGACAACGGAAAACCCTCTCCCACCTGTGTCCAACGTCCACTAGGTGTGTGGTGCACCACCCATATCCTCCCCGCCTGCAGGCCGACGGTGCTCAACCCCAGGGTGAGGGTGTCTGTCCGTTGACAAGAGGAGTCTTTAGTGACCCGAGAAGAGCACTCCTGCTGAACATCCAGGGCACTTGTCCTAGTGGGTAAACCAAGATGTCTGCCTCCTCTGTCCCACTCACCACTACCACCGTCACCAACCACATCAAAAACCCTATTCTGTCATCACCACTGATGCATTGTCAGCCTACTATTTTTCTCTTCTGTTCTTGCTGACAACTAGAAACACAAAAAAGCAGAAACGAGAAACTGCCCTCTTTCAGTTGCTTTTTTATTACTTAAAAAACTTACATTGTCCTCAGCTAAGAAAATTCACCTTTTCTACTTTAGTCATAAAATGTGCATAACTATGGATTAGTCAAGTAGTTGTACCTGTTAAAAAAAACTTTAAAAAAAATTTGTTTATGTTTATTTATTTTTGAGAGACAGAGACAGAGTGTGAGCAGGGGAGGGGCAGAGAGAGAGAGGGAGACACAGAATCCGAAGCAGGCTCCAGGCTCCGAGCTGTCAGCACAAAGCTCGATGCGGGGCTTGAACTCACAAGCCATGAGATAATGACCTCAGCCAAGGTCAGACGCTTAACCGACTAAGTCACGCAGGCGCCCAAAAATTAACAGACATTATTTTTTAGAGCAGTTTTAGGCTTACAGAAAAATGATTGTAAAGTACAGAGAGTTCCTGTATACAGTTCACCCTGGAGCAAAGCAAGGGTTAGGGATGCGGATCCCCCAGGCAGTCAAAAATCCAAAGGTTAACCTTTGTCTCCCCCAAACTTAACTTAATGGTCTGCTCTTGACCAAAAGCCTTAATGATAGCAATAACAGTTGATTAATCCATATTTTGTATGTGTATCATGTGTTATATTCTTATAATAAAGTAAGCTAGAGAAAAGACATTATTATTAAGAAAATTATAAGGAAAATACATTTACAGTATTATACTGTGTTTGTCGAAAAGCTCTGCGTACACGTGGACCCACATAGTTCAAACCCATGTTGTTTAAGGGTCAACCATACTCTCCCCTCCCCAGCATACACTGTTTTTCCTATTATTAATATCTTGTATTAGTGTGGTATGTGACAGTTGAGCTGATATTGACATGGTATTAACGACTGAAGTGCACAGTTGAGTGTTCAGTGTGTGGTACATGCTATGGGCTTTGACAGAAGTATAAGCACATGGAACTACCATTACAGCATCATACGCAATACTTTCAATGTCTTAAAAATCCCCTGTTCCCCACCTTTTCATTCGTCCCACCTTCCCTCTGAACCCCTTTTTACTGTCTCCATAGTTCTTTCTTTTCCAGAATGTCATATAGGTGGAATCATACAGTTTGTATGTAGTCTTTTCAGATTGGCTTCTTTCTCTTAGTATGTATTTAAGGTTCCCCGATGTTTTTTCACAGCTCAATAGCTCATTTCTTTTTGTCACTGAATAATACTCCACTGCATGGGTGTACCACTGTTTATCCATTCACCTTTTGAGGGACATCTTGGTTGCTTCAAAGTTTTAGCAATTATGAATGAAGCTACCATAAATATCTGTGTGCATGTTTTCTGTGTGGACCTAAGTTTTCGACTCCTTTGGGGAAAAGCCTGGGAACGCAGTTGCTAAATCGTATGGGTAAGCCCGTGTTTAGGAACTGCCAGCTTCTCTTCCAAAGTGGCAAGAATTAAATAAAATAACTGGCCATAAATGTGGTGCCAATGTGGAACATTGCTGGTCAAAAGGTAAAATGGCACAGCCACTTTGGAAAAGAGTTTGGCAGTTTCTTACAAAACTTAGCATACAATCCAGCAATTGTACTCCTTGATCAGTTTCAATTCCACATCAGTTGAAAACTTATTTCCACCCTGAAACCTGCACACAAATGCTTACAATTACATTCCTGAAGTACAAAACAACTGTAATTTTAAGGGTACACCTTCATTGTCTCTAAAAGCAAAACTGCAGTTATCCTCAAAAACCAAAGTTCAAATTCAGCCTGAAGTCCCCAACTGCATGTACATTTAGTTCTCATCTAAAACCCTGAGCTCATGGGCTTTCAAGATCATTGACCTCGTTCTCTCTTAGTTCCTTTTATTTATTCATTGATTCATTTGTTGTTCCTTCAACTATGTGAAGCCAGGGGTAGGCATGGAGTTTGATGGCTTGTTTAGACAGATCAGTGAAGAGTTTCTGCAGCTTACCAATTCCACAACGCCATTATCTCCAAAATGAACTTTGTGAAAGATTCTGGCTAACTTGTCCATGTTCTGTGGGTGGTTCTGTTTCAGATTTATTGACCAGAAACGTCTCGGATTTGGGGTTGTTCATTAAGAGTAAACAGCAGCTGTCAGACAACCAGAGGCAGATATCTGATGCCATTGCTGCTGCAAGTATCGTGACAAACGGCACTGGGGTCGAGAGCACATCCTTGGGCGTGTTTGGGGTTGGCATCCTCCAGCTCAATGACTTCCTAGTGAACTGCCAAGGAGAACACTGCACTTATGATGAAATCCTCAGCATCATCCAGGTTTGTACCCATTTCATATGCACATCTGGGTAGAGCCTCTGACTATTCTAATTATTTTCTGCTAAACATACTGTGTCTATACTTCTTTCCAAAGCCTTCTAGTCTGGGACAGAAACAGAGGGGCTTGATTTAATAACATTTATATATATATACGTATATATATACGTATATATATATATACGTATATATATATATACGTATATATATAAGTGTCCTTATTTAACGTATAAGTATCATAGATCTCAAGCCTTCTCTCAGTGACTCTTATAAGGAATCAGTACATGATACCATCTTGTTGTTCTGGCATGTAATAAAATTAGTAGACTAGGTTTTCAACTTCTTTGATCATTTCATGAATATTTATTAGCTCCTACTATGGCTCTGTTCCTGGACCTGGGAATATAGTAGTAAATAAGACCACATTCTGGCCTTCACCTAGTGGATGAGGCAGACAATAAACAAATACAGAGAGAATGTACTTTTAGGTATTCATGGGTTCTGAAAAAATCAAGAAGAGTAAGGGGATGCAGTGATGCAGAAGGCTGAGAGGAGTAAGCACAGGCCACCCTGAGGAGGTGAGAGTGGAGCTGAGCCCTGAATCAATAAACCATGTGAAGGTCTGCAAAAAGAACATTCCAGACCAGCAGGAACAAGCTCAAAGACTGAGACAGGAGTGAGACAACAAAAAGGCTGATGTAGTGGGAGCCACATAAGCCAGAGGCACAATGGTAGACGTGATTCCAGATGGGTAGGCAGGGGCTGAATCATCTAGGCATTTTAGGCCGTGGTGAGGAGTTTAGTCCGTGTGACCTAGGAAGCTGTTGGAAATTTTTGAGCAGGGGACTAACATAATTTGATTTATGTTCTCAAGAGGTCACTCTGGCCCCATTGGAAAATGAGCTGTGTTGGGATTGGAGTGGAAGCAGAGAGACCAGGTGGGAAGTTGTCACAGTAACCTGGCAAGATATGATGATGGCTTCCACTAGAGGGTGGTAGGACATGGAGTGACACACTCATGATGGCTGCGTCACATGCTGCAAGATCAAGTCTAGGTTTTCAGCCTCCCTGTCAACCGATGGGGAATCAGTGGATTCACTGTTCAGCAGTTGATCACCAGAAATGCTAGCGACATTAAGATGATGATCACATGGTTGGGTGCTCGTGACGCTGTTGTTGAGTACGAGCACTGTACTAAGTGTTCTCTGGGAATCATCTCATTTCACCTCTCACCAGCCCTGCCGGAAGCTGCTATTATTATCCCCATTTTCACCTGGATATGCCGATAACCATTTGTTTTCATATGAACTGTATTCTTTTCCCTCTCTCTCCCTTTTTCTTTTAAATAAATATGCTTTGTATAATAAACGCACATATAATAAATGTTTTCTTTGGGACTAAAAAACTACCTCTTACCGTTACATAACTATATTAGTTCAAATATTTGGCTTAGATGTTTCCTGATGAAAACAGAACATCTTTAAAAAATGACGTAGTGGGTTTTTTTCCCCTTAGTTTCCTTTACCTAAATAACACTCTTTTTGTGTCCCTTGCAGAAGTTCGAGCCTAGCGTTAGTATGTGTCATCAGGGCCTACTGTCATTTGAAGGATTTGCAAGGTAACCTTTAAAGTATCTGTTGCCCATCATTTAAGAATACATATTTTTTCCCACGCAGTCCTAAGAAAATTTGTTTCCTCTAGGTTTCTGATGGATAAAGATAATTTCGCCTCCAAAAATGATGAGTCACAGGAAAACATTAAAGAACTACAGCTGCCCCTCTCCTACTATTACATTGAATCTTCACACAATACCTACCTCACAGGCCACCAGCTCAAAGGAGAGTCCTCAGTAGAACTCTACAGCCAGGTACAGAATTCCACGTGACATGGGATTTCCATTATTGCTATAATTGCTATAAGTCACAAAAAATCTGACTTCTGACTCCTTTGAAGAACTTACAAACTATTATGTGTGAAATGTGAGGAAACATGATGTGTGGGAAAACTGCCTATACACGCTGTCATTTTGTCTATTTCTTTTTGTTTTCTTTCTCCCTCATATCTATGCTTAACCTTTTTTCTAGGCACCAAAAAAAAAAAAAGTATTTGTTTGAGACTCATAGCTTTTAAATCCTAGTTAGTCTGACCTACTCCTACTATAATTAGATTTTCCCATGGGAAAATTATCTGATCGTTTCACTAAATGCTAAATAAATCAATACAATGTAGTAGGAAAGCATAATAGAAAATACAGCTTTCTATGAAGTTATTCCCAAAATATTGTTTATTTTCATTTGCAATTTGTTAGATAATCAATCCATCCCTATGGTAACCAACTTAAGGAACAAAAATCTGCAAAGACTATGGGCACTGTCCCTACACACTTAAATTCATGGGAATGTTCTTGGAAACTCAGAAGGGTCTCTGGACTAGAAAAAGCACATCCGTTTGACCTAAACACCAACTCTCAATGATCTGCATGTCAGTTGTCTCTGTTATATTTTCTGCAACTTCCTCATCTATGCTGCCTGTTTTCTGACCTCCTACAAAAAGAGTTCATCAGGAGGAAGCTAACCTAGGCTCAGGGAATAGAAGTGTGCGGTTGGGGGTGAGATGTGGGGGGAGGATGTTTAAGTGTGAAAATTGTCATTGTTCACACAACCCCAGCAGAGCTGAGCTTCCTTCGTTCTCCTGATCAGTCCAGCTATTCCTCAAGCATGGGTCAAATTCTGTCCCAAAGCTTATCTACTAAGGAATATGTATTTTAAACTCTAAAAATCTAAGGTACTTTAAACGTTTATTTTTGAGAGTGTGTGCACATGCGCAAGCAGGGGAGGGGCAGAGAGAGATGGGGACAGAGGATCCGAAGTGGGCTCTGTGCTGACAGCAGAGAACCTCATGTGGGGCTCGAACTCGCAAACCATGAGATCATGACCTGAGCCAAAGTCAGACACTTAACCGACTGAGCCACCCGAGCACCCCTAAGGACTTTTATTTTGAAATGAAGATGTGTCCCTAGAGTAGTGATTTTCAAAGTAGGTGCTCTGTCCAGGGACCTCAGCTGGAGACACTGAGATAAGGAAGCAGCAAAGTAGGAAGGCTACACCTCCTACCCCCACTGCAGCTGAAGTCCTGTTCTTTTTATGTGCTTTACATATGACCCTCCATTTGCACAGAGAATTCCAAGGTTAAAAGGAGTTTGAAATCTATTGTTCCAGTTCTAGGGGAAAGAAATGAAGTGTGTGTGTGTGTGTGTGTGTGTGTGTGTGTGTGTGTGTATCTCCCAGGAAAATGAATGAGCAGGGGCCAGTGTCCTAACTTTAATTCCTACTTCACTTCCCTATTGACCTCAAAGAGATTTTTTTCTAACTCCTTAACATTACACCCCAAGTAGAGATTGTCACAGCCTTTGAATGAGGCATGAAAGCCCCTCAACTAGACTCAGAGAGGTGGTTAAACCTAGTGTGAAGATTCCTCATCCTTTATTTATCAGTACTCTGCTCTCCCTCAGCCCTCCTAGTTATCTCCTCACCTTACTCCCCGGGACAGATTGGAAGTGAGAAAAAGCCCTGTTCTTACCTGGAATTTCAAGCCCTGGTTTTCTTCTTCTAGCCGTATGTGGTCTTTTTTTTTTTTTAATATGAAATTTATTGTCAAATTGGTTTCCATACAACACTCAGTGCTCATCCCAACAGGTGCCCTCCTCAATACCATCACCCACCCTCCCCACCCTCCCACTCCCCATCAACCCTCAGTTTATTCTCAGTTTTTAAAAGTCTTTTATGCTTTGGCTCTCTCCCTCTCTAACCTCTCTCTCTTTTTTTTTCTTCCCCTCCCCCATGGACTTCTGTTAAGTTTCTCAGGATCCACATAAGAGTGAAAACATATGGTATCTGTCTTTCTCTGTATGACTTATTTCACTTAGCATAACACTCTCCAGTTCCATCCACGTTGCTACAAAAGGCCATATTTCATTCTTTGTCATTGCCATGTAGTATTCCATTGTGTATATAAGCCACAATTTCTTTATCCATTCATCAGTTGATGGACATTTAGGCTAGGAATTTACTCAAGGGATACAGGAGTGCTGATGCATAGGGGCACTTGTACCCCAATGTTTATAGCAGCACTTTCAACAATAGCCGTATGTGGTCTTAATGTCAGGCAGACTTAGGTAAATACCGTTAGTCTCTGCCTGCTAAAAACCATCTCATCTGCTGCCAGTCAGTGAGCGTTCTTCCCAGTGTGGCTCACCACAGACATGAAGCAGCCTCATGCTCCTGCTGGCACATGACACAGCCATCTTCAACCCAAAGCAACACGCCTCTTGATGCTTTAGGTGTTGGGAGAAGCTGACAGCCTTGAGAGTTTTTAGGCTGCAGAATCGGTTCCACCTGGGAGATAGGTCACCTGGGAAGATTGGGTGCTGCATGCTGTGCAATGGAAGAATCTAGCAAAGACGTCATAAAAAATATAAATATATGAGGGATTCCACAATCTGAGTTTTCTTGCAGCAACTCTAGTGGCCACTCTCTACAGTATTGGATTGTTACCACATGGAAATAGTTACATGGAGTTTTAAACCAGTGAGTTGGCCCATTCATAGATACATCCGCCTCTTGGTGTACTTTGCCCTTCCAATACATGGACATCTTTTAAGATAGTTCACAACAGAGTCTACGGAGGAAGAGGCTGCTGCAAGCAAATATTACAGAGCTGCAACCTGAGCACGTGTCACGAGCTCTGCTTCCAGCTCTACATCTGGGATGGCAAATAGGTGTCATCTCCTCTAATTCATCGGGGTGTTTCCTGAAGCACTTTCCTGACGAGGTTGAGAGATAAACATACCAAAGCTTAAGGGGCAAGGATGTTGATTGGTTACTGATGATGCCCTGGGCATGGAAAAGGGCAGTTTGTGCATTATTTGCCTCTGTAGACAATAAGGCAAATCCTTGAGGACGGCTTGCTTCTAGTCTTAACGTGCTATGTGTTCCTAGTGAAGGCATTAGCTGATAGCAGAATTTGGGTCTAAACAGAGAGGATTTTATTCTGATTACAGTCGTACAAATGTTTAGCCAGGTCATTAAAGAATCAGTGGCCTCATTTCCTTTGGGCGGCAGCAATAGCCCCTTCATCTCCACCGATATTTGCCCAGGTACAGCACTGGCCTGGCTCTCTCATTTCAGGATGTACTGTGTGTAGGTCCCTCAAGGGACCATAGTCACTGGGAAAATAGTCCTATGGTTTTGCTATCAAATTTTACCTTCTGATAGTATTCAGCTCTGGTAAACACTCTTTCCACCATCATCTGTTTTCTCTCCTAATGAATTGCGGCTTTTGGCCCAAATGCAGGATTTATTTTAGATCTTACACCCTCCTGCTTTAGTCCTGAATGTGAAGCACATGCCAGGCTGCATCTGAGGCCCTGTGTCCCTTTGCTCATGCGGGCTGGATGTGTTCGTTAATCACACAGGTCCTCCTGCAAGGCTGTAGGAGCGTAGAGCTGGATTGTTGGGATGGAGACGACGGGTTGCCCATCATCTATCATGGACACACGCTGACAACCAAGATCCCCTTCAAGGTAACGCTTCCTAATGATCCCTAAATCCCATCACGGAGTCACTGTCTTTGTGCGCCTTTTCTGTGAGTGACTCTTCCAATCACACCTTAAGTTGGGGTTCTTGTCCCGAGTCTGTAGACTTCCCGAAACTGTATGGGATGTGCACATGTCCATTTTTCTGGGAATTGATCTAGAATTCCCATTAAGTTCTCACTCAACCAGAGCTTAATACCCAGGACCTGAAATGAGTTACCTTGTAATTATATTGTTGCAATTTTTACATCCTAAGATGATATATAAAAGGCAGGAGCTTTTCTCTTGCTACAGGAATTAAAGGTCGTTTATCCTGGTGTCCTGCTGACAAAGACCAACATCATGTGTTGGGAGATGATTAAATAATATTACAAAGTAATGAAAATTGGTTCTACTTGGGGAGGTCGGTCACCCAGGAAGACTAGGCTCCTTGGATTATTGTTTCGAATTCTAGATAGTTTATTCATTCATTGTGCAATTACTATCCTCATTCAGTGTTTTTCATTGTGTAAAATCATTTTTCTCTGAACTGTGGCCGGGCTGGAATGGAATACTATTATTTCTGTCTTATATGTAGACCGGATAGCTAAAATGCATTTTCTCTTTAGCTCATCTTCCTATTCATCTCTCCTGAAACTTTTGTACTCTATATTGAGAGAAGGAAGATTTGATAACTGTGTTTACATGCACACATGAGAATATGTATGTATGTCTTATTGTCCCAAGTAGATTGATTATAAACTCCTTGAAAACAGAAAAGTATCTTAAGCCTTATCATTTTGATGCTGTAACCAACACAGTGCCTTTTACCTATAATGTAATCAGTATACATACTGATTTATTAGATTTGGCATACTAATAAAGTATATAAGTTCCTTATAAAGTATGTAAACAAAACTCAGTATGAACAGTTTAATGTATTCACAGAAAACTGCCTATCATCTTGCTTAATTTGAAAATTCCTTTGAAAAAAATAAAACCATTTTGGCCAGAATTTTCTGCATACAACAATTTATGTGCTCTCTGTGGCTATAAGTAACTGGCCTTCTGATACATCTGGAGGACATCTGGACTCTAATGAGCTCTTCTGGCTCCCGTAGGAGGTGGTTGAAGCCATTGAACGCAGTGCCTTTGTCAACTCTGACCTGCCCATCATCATATCGATTGAGAACCACTGCTCATTGCCTCAGCAACGAAAAATGGCAGAAATTTTCAAGGTAAGCTATAAGCTAAGAGGCAGGATGGTATCTTGGCCTTTGTCTTCTAACTGTTGCTTTTATATGGAGCCACCAGGGACCACATGACAGCTGGACCTCAGCCATGAAGCACAATTAGGGTCCCTCAGACCTAAGAAATGAGGGTGCCATGGGAGCTTGGACTTTCTCTTGAATGGTCCATCTTTTCAGCTGAAGTGATAGAAGCATTGTTCTGTGGTCTCCTAACCATTTCCAGAAAGTCTTAGGAGATAAGGAGAGACCAACTCTCCAATGCTTCTGGTACCACAAATCAGGGATGCTGGGATGTCACCTGTCAGTTGTATGTGGAAAACTGAAAATATCTCAGGGCAAATAAGTGAAATTTTCCTGTGTCTAACACTACAGATAGAGGGATCCAATTTGGCAAAGAGCTTAGACCAGCCAAAACAGTTGCTATAACACTTGGTTCTTCCTTATATAGGCAAACTATCATGCAGACAGATTTAGGGGCAAATATTCCTTTATACTTCCCCCTTGCTCCATTGATTGAGGCATTTATGGAAATAAGGCTATCAGGAGGAGGGAGGGGCATGGGCAGAGGAAAATGTCCCCAAATACTTATGCCAACAAAACTAATTAGCTTTTCATATTGACTTTTTTTTTTTATTTTTGCCATCATTTAGAATAATGGACTCAACTTTTTTTTTTTTTTTTTAGAGAGAGAAGTAGAATGTATGCACATGTGTTACTGGTAGGGAGGAGTAGAGGGAGAGAGAGAGAGAGATAATCTTAATCAGGCTCCATGCCCAGTGCAGAGCCCTAGCTCAGTCTCACGACCCTGAGATCATGACCTGAGCCAAAACCAAGAGTCAGACACTTAACCTAGTGATCCACTCAGGCTCCCCCTCAACTTTTTTGACTGTATCCATCAGTAAAATACTGTAGTATATGTATTCCTATTGTACGCTTATTGACTTATTCATAAAGTATACATATATCCTACTTATTAACATATTTTATACATTAATAAAACATACAAAAATAGAATATGAAAGGGAATAACATAAAAAGATGAAGTAAAGAATTATTCTTATACTATTATTTATTAATGGCACAAAATCCCTTTTGGTCTCATAAAAATTTTAACAATAAATGTATTACTGTTTTCAGTGGGAGTAATGTGATTGAAGACATTCATTGCTTTTAAAATTTTTGTGGTCTGTGACTTGTTATGTCTGGTTTTAAGTTTAGTTTATTACTTCAGTGTTTGATGTTAATGGCTGTAGCAGCTGATAAAGACACCTTACGAAGAAACGTGTGCAGACGGAACAGGTGCTCTTGCCAAATGGTGGTACCCATTTCTCAACTCCATTAATGAGGCAAAGATACATGAAACACTAATAAGCTTCATTTTTGTTCTTTTTTAGTTAAAAATTTACTAGAATTAGAAACTGCTGTATTTTCTACCCTCACCCCAATGGATTGTCTTGTGCCTACTCCCACCGCCCGCCTCCTTGAAGATACACATTCCCCTTCAGAGGCCAATGCTCATAAAATCTTTGTGAGAAGACTGTATAGCACATTCTCCCCATTATCTTTCAACCTCGTCCCCACTCCTTACCTACCTCAAGGTTTCTATCCTTTTGACATCTAACTCACATCTGGAACAGATTGTGTTCTATAAACCACAGCCTCTAATTGAATCTCCTTTTCTTTCTTTAGTGTATCAGACCCTAAAGGACCTTCCTAAATAGTTAGAGCTGGCCCCACCTGGGGAATGGCCTAGACCTCTCCTTCTGACCTTCCAGCCACCTCCCTTCCTTCCAGTAAGAAACTGTTGGCAGGGAGGAGAGACACCACTTCTTTCCTACTTTCTTTTCCTAGGATTTGCAGAACAATTCAACTGAGCTGAAATATCTAGTTGAATTACCCAAGCGTAGGTAAAAGGCACTGATCATGTGTTTTCCTTTATTCCTTTCAGAGTGTGTTTGGAGAAAAACTGGTGGCTAAGTTCCTGTTTGAGAGTGATTTCTCAGATGACCCAATGCTTCCCTCACCCGACCAACTTAGGAGGAAAGTGCTCCTTAAAAATAAGAAGCTAAAAGCCCACCAAACACCAGTGGATATCTTAAAGCAAAAGGTATTCTCTCATCATAGAGGCTAGGGGTATGATGTGTGCCCAGAACAAAGAAATCAATGTTATTCTTCTGACCTTTCAGAAGACCTGCAGGGAAACCAGTTTTGTGACAGTTGAGTTTCCTGGAATGACAAGTTTGAACTTTGGCTTTCCCTTTACTAGACTCATGAATACTGTCCCCTTCCTCACCTAGAATTTTATGTCATGAAATTAATTTCTCATGTAGAATGTATCTCATTATTTAAATTACTCTGAATGGATAATGTGTGACTCTTGTCTCTAGACCTAGACTTCATAGCTGTCAATCCCAAAGTGGTTGCCATGGTTCCCTTTAGGTAAAGCACCCCTGTATAGGGAACCGTCCCCCACCCTTAGAGAAGCACCCCACCCTGTAGGAGGAGCACTTGGACCAGGGGCTGTGACTCCTAAGGTCGGTAGTGGAATCCCAATACCAGCAGCCCCGTGGTCCCAGCATGGAAGTTCGCACAAGGTATCACCGTAGCTTGTGGACTCCAGGGCACTCCCATACCGATCTCACCCACAGAGATGTACTCCCCAAGAATCACAAACCTGCTTGTGTAAAGACCCTTTGGCCCAAAGATCCATGAAGAAGTGTAGCTCCAGGGCCACTGAGTTCATATGCCAGGTTGCACTCATCACACAGAATGCCAGCTGCCAAACTATCTGTTCTATTTAGGCCTCTGTCTTTATTATTGACCCTAAAACACCACTTTTGAAACTTAACAACAAGAGTTGCTGCATGAAGCTCAGTACAGTGGTGCCGTTTCAGCAGCAGGGACGATCCAGAGTTCAACCTAGGTCGTGGCCGATGGCTCTTAACTTCTGTCCGTGCTATCACCTCCAAGCCTCCGGGCCTTATTGCAGTCCTGTTTCAGAGGCTTCCAGAGAACAGAGAAATTAGCAGAAGGATTCTTTTTTTTTTTTTTTTTTTTAACATTTATTTATTATTGAGAGACAGAGCATGAGCATGGCGGGGGTCAGGCAGAGAGAGGAGGAGACACAGAATCAGAAACAGGCTCCAGGCTCTGAGCTGTTAGCACAGAGCCCGATGCGGAGCTTGAACCCACAAACCACAAGATCATGACCTGAGCCGAAGTCAGACGCTTAACCGACTGAGACACCCAGGTGCCCCTGCAGAAGATCCTATGAGTCCAACGAGTTTGGAGCCTTGTGCAAAGTCATTAATAAAAAAATGCCAAGTCGAATTGAGTCAAGTATCCAGTTATACCTAGTTCAGTAGTCCATTTGGGACATTCATCAAACCTTCTAAAAGCCCTAATTTGTGGAACTCACAGGTAAGGGCCTGAGTTTGAAGCCGAGTGATATATATATAGCATGGTTCCACAGAAGGAGCGTTAGATATAGAGCTGAGATACCAGTTTTTAGTCACTGTCTCTGTCACAGACCAGCCACGTGACCATGGGCCAGTCAAACTTTCTGGGTCTTCACTTCTTCCTCTGTAATATGGGAATGTGAAGGTAACTAGAGCACAAGATTCTTCTGACACTAAAATCTCACAAAATCTTTCCTAAAGTGAATCATGGGACCCCTGCCAGAATTGCAGACCACTCTGGAAACATTTCATTGTCCCACATCTCAGTCCCTGTTTCCAGTATATCTTGCCATTCTAGGACATTGCTGCTTCCCTGAGGGGCCCTTCAAGAATCTTGTCATCTGCTGAGTAAATACCAGGCAGTCCCCAGGCTGCCCCGCTCACCTGCAGTGGGATTCCAGACGGCCCAAAGTCCAGGCTGAGTTAGGAGCTTATGTTACATCACCTAGTAAAGTCAGTGATTCACCACGTGCCCAGTTACTCCAGATGCCCTCAGGGCAGGGGAGGATGAGGCCGGAAGCTCCATCATCTTTAGACTTACTCTTCTGAAAACAGATATTTACAGAAAGTGCCCCAAACCATTCCAGCCAAGGGATCCCTACTGGTCAGTTTTGCCCTAACTGGAGAAGCTCAGGATTACCATGGATCCTCTAGAACTATGCCTGGCAAACCTTTTTTGCTCAAGATTTGCTTAAAAGATTTTTGAAAAACTTTCCTCTCCTGAAACCAATATTACACTATATGTTAACTAACCAGAACTTAAATAAAACTTTGAAGGAAAAAAAAAAAAACTGTAACTCTCACACGTTTTTCCCCTTTTCATACATTTTTAAGTTGACATTAGAAATTTTATCACAAGTGTAAATAGTAACAAAGGATATGTTTTCAAATGTAATATTTATTATATGTAAATACAGATGACATTAACTATATATCAATATAATGTACAAAACAGTCCTCATTATCAAAGAAATCAGCACAGTCAGCCAGATGACGTTTGGTCAGAAAAAGTCTGACTTTATTTTTTTTTCACTCAAGTAAACATTGTATTAACCCTAAGATGACCATCACACTTTTGAATATTATTTCTAAGATCGGTGGACAGATGAAGGGAAGGGAGGGTAGGAAAGAGAGAGAGAGAGAAAGAGAGAGAAAGGCATGAAGCCTTGAACATTCTCGTTGCCTAGATGAAATAAGATCCCCCCCACCTGCCCTTAGCTTCTCCAGACTCTCAGGAGCCCTGCATTCTCCAGTGACCCTTTGCTGCTTTAGGTGGTTTTCATCTCATCTCATGCATCACAGATTTTTTTATTGGTAAATGAAAGTTATATGTTCCTTTTAGAAAGCCAGAGAAGAACAGTTAGGACAAGAGCATGGGGAAGGGAGAACCAGCCAACCATAAGCTTGTTTGCAGGCAGTCCTGGTTTTTGAAGAGTACACACAGAAATTGAAGATACTGAATCTAGAAATTGATTCCTTTAAAAATATATGAAGCTGAACATCCCTAGACGTCTTTGTGTACCCTGGAGGCACACAGTTTGAAGATGGCACACAGCTCTAGGCCAAGAGTTGCAAAACCCCCCATCCTCAGGGGTCAAGCAACATAAATATGAGGGGACAGGTGGCTACATGACAGTTGGAAGCAGCCAGGACAGGAGTGGAGCATGCATGCCCTCATAAATGAACAGCTCTAATTAAATTCTTTTCAAAAATTTTTTTATTATGTTTATTTATTTTGAGGGGGGGAGAGAAACAGAGTCTGAGTGGGGGAGGGGCAGAGAGAGAGGGAGGCACAGCATCTGAAACAGGCTCCAGGCTCCGAGCTGTCAGCACAGAGCCCGACATGGGGCTCGAACTCACGAGTGTGAGATCATGACCTGAGCCGAAGTCAGACGCTCAACTGACTGAGCCACCCAGACGCCCCTAATTAAATTCTTTTTAAAACACTGTGCCAGCCAAACCAGTCTGGTCTGGAGGTGAAGTCAGCCCTGAGGGCCACCAGTTTGAGCCCTCTGCTAGGTTTCCCTGTGTCCAGGTCTGTGCTCTCAAAGCTGCTCCAGAAAGCCTGCCATTATGAGGGTTCCAGGGGCCATGAGATCTACGCTGATGGGCTTTGTTAAGAAGTCATTCAACTGAAACATAAGCATGTGTTCCCCACTGCCTGGCCTTCCTCAGATGATGCATCAGTAACTCACTACCCAGCACAGGGTGCTTTTTCTTCTACAACACTGTTCCTCCGTGCTGTTTTGTTTACTCAGCAACTACTGCCCACTCCTGACTGCCAGGTAGACACAGCCGCCCTGTGCATACCTCTGTGGTCTTCGAGATGCGCTTGAATGTTGTTGCTGTTGCCCTTCCCATTCTCTGCAGTCGCTTGCAGTTACTTACACAGCCTCCAATTCACAAATGAATACATTGTGCTATTTCAGAAGTCTTCTTTATGTTGAGCCCAGCCTTCCTTCCTGTTCCTCCTACTCCTTGGCACAACTTCTTCCCTCTGCAGCTGCACAGACTAATTCCAGACCTAGAGAGCTAGCATGTGTCTCCCCACCAGCTTTTCTCTTCTCCAAACTAAACATTCTTGTTGTGTCAACTGTTTCTCATAGGATATGGCTGCTAAGACTCTTTACTTTCCATTAAGAATGTTTGGATATTCTTAAATTTGTGGATATTCTTGAATTTGCTGATCTTAAAATGTGATTTCCAGAACAAGTCCGTACTCCAGATAGGGTCTGACCGCACAAGGACCGTGAAGCCATCACCTCTCTTCACTTGTACTTCATACCTCAGTTAATGCAGCCTAGGACTGTTCTCACTTTTAAAATTCTTTGGTGCACATTGGGCTCTCGTTGAGTTTGTGGAAAACAAAAAGAGTTCAGTTATTTTCACATGGACTGTTCTTTGGCTGGTCTCCCATTTTTCCAGGTTGACCGTTGATTTTAATCTTTCATGGGCAGGAGCCTCACATTTATCTCAGTTAAATTCTCTTCTTCGGTTTTGGCATGCCATCACAGTACGAAAGGTTCTTTGTGAATTTGGACTTCTGATATCCAGTGCATTTATTGGCAGTTTTTCTAGTGGTGCTTCATTCCAAGTTGCCCTTGAGCCAGATTACCAAGCAGAGAGCCCTGTGGTCCTTCTTACAGAACCTTCCTGGAGTTTAGGTAACCATCACTCCTGTCTAGTGCTCTTTTCTTTTGCAGCCCACATTTCCCCAGAATCTAAAGAACTGAGTGTTCTGGAAATGTGTTCTTAGTAAACCCATACTAACCCTTGATAATCACCTCTTTCTTCTGTGTTCTCACAACCAACAAATTAATAATCCATTCTGATTTTGTCGGCTATCACCGTGATACTCCCCACTATATAATTTCCGCAATTTGCCCCTTCCTCCTGTTGGAAAAACAGAACAGTGTAATCCCACTTCTAGTTTTCTAAGACCACTTCCAGCTTCCACAATCTCCCAGGGACTACTGACAATCATACCTGCAAGGTGTTTCAGTCTGGTAGGTTGTGGGTGCAGACCTGGTGACCTGAGCTCACACAAGACTGGACGATTGAGCGTCTAGAGCCCCAGTGTGTTCAGACCAACCCCTGAATTACCTGGGTCATTGCCACACAAGGAGCTCAGCCTCAGCAAGGGTGGATTGACTCAGAGCAAGGGGGGAATTTCTGAAGCCTTCCATCTGCCTCACACTCATGCTGAGGCTCTTATGAAGACCCCCTAACTACATCCCACCAGATATCCAGTTTTCTCACCTTGATCTCCCGTGCTCCAACCTGCCAGACTCGAACAATTCATACTAGATGACAGGGACTGTCCCAGGTACCAGGGGAACAGAGCAGAGTAAGACATGGCCCCACCTAGACCCATCTGACACAGTCTCCTTGTCTGGCTCCTAACTCCAACCCTCTGACCTATATCTGAATTGTTTTTTGTTTGTTTGTTTTTAATGTTTATTTATTTTTGAGACAGAGCGAGCACAAGAGGGGAGGGGCAGAGAGAAAGGGGGACAGAGAATCTGAAGTGGGCTCTGCGCTGACAGCAGGGAGCCTGACATGGGGCTTGAACTTACAAACCGTGAGATGATGACCTGAGTCGAAGTCAGATGCTCTGCCGACTGAGCCCCCCAGGTGCCCCTGAATTGTTTGAATCAAGGGCTAAGATCCTGTTTTTCTGCCTCAGGGTAAGCTGGGTATTGCAAAAAATAAGGATGTCAGCTCCTAGTTTTCCTTTTGGCCACATCTCCATACTTCCTGCATTGGTGGAAGTGTTTGGGAATTTAAGGGACCTTGACACACTGCTTTCTGATATCGCCAGTCCCAGGATCTTTGCGCGACGCCTCTCCCATCATATGGTTCTCACACTTGTCTGCCAGTGGGTCTACCAGGCTGTTTGCCTCATCATTCCCAGCCCTCGGGCTCTACCTTGAATGCCTGCTGCATCAAGGCCCTTCTCTTACCCATGACAAATAGACTTGCTTTTGTGGCTCCCTTGTGCCTAGAGTAGCTTTCCCAAAGTTTTGAAGAACACCAATCCTGTGAGACACACTGAGAAAAGGGGAGGAAAATCCCTGGTTAAAAAAGTGTGGGAAATGCTGTACTGGAGATCTTTGAAGAATCACAATGCCCTCTAGCATATTAAATGAAGGCAATGTGAAACCCTGTAGCAAGAATGTGTCTGTCTCAGTTTGTTTAAGTGCTGTTTCCAACCTTCCATTTTGTTTTGTGGTTACTGTAATTGTCAGTTTTTACCTAACAGCTGTTAATACCCATGGAACTAGCGTTCCATAAAACCCACTTTGAGAAATCCCAGCTGAAACAATGTTCAGTTGTGTAAAGTGAGCTATATTGTAAAATATTTTATGTGGATATAGACACAGCCTAAATTGTTTCTTCCTTATGTATACATTTTATATTGTAAAAGTAATATAACCACATTTCAGAAAATTTAGGGAATAGAGAATTATTTTATTTTAAAACATACATAATTCCAGTGCCAAATATACCCTTATTACAGGGGTTCTTAACCTTGATAACACATCAACAGACAGAAATCAAGGGTCTGTGAATTTAGAAGAAGAAAAAATTACATCCCCCTTTGCACTAACCTCTAGCTAAAATTTAGCATTTCTTCCAATAATAAAGGAATAAACCACAGTAACATTGGCAGTTCTTAGGTCTTCATCAGCAATAAAAATTATAGGGTTTTTTCTAAGTTTATTTATTTATTTTGAGAGATAGAGAGAGCACAAGTGGCGGGGGGGGGGGGGCGGGGGGGAGAGAGAATCCCAAGCAGGCTCTGCACTGTCAGGGCGGAGCCCGACACAGGGCTCAAACTCCCAAACTGTGAGATCATGACCTGAGCCGAAGTCGAACGCTTAACCGACTGAGCCACCCAGTGACCCTGAAATTATAGTTTTTATATTACATCACAGTTGTTGCTAATATCTCCAAGAATTATTTATGCTAACCACTATTTCAAAATGTTACTGGACTTACCATTATACATTTTTATCTGTGTTACTAAACATATATTCCTATAGCACAAATTTGTTTTTTAATAATTTGATAGCTGTATTCAACATTTTTTTGGTAATATTTTGTATTTGGTTTGATTCATTTAAAATATCATTCTGAAAAGGTGCCTGGGTGGCTCAGTTGGTTAAGTGTCCAACTCTTGATTTCGGCTCTCTCTCTGGGATTCTCTCTCTCCCGATCTCTTTACCCCTCCCCCCGCTCATGCTCTCTTTCTGTCTCTCAAAATAAAAATAAACTTTAAAATGTCCTTCTAGGGGGGGTTTCTGGGTGGCTCAGTCGGTTAAGCATCCAACTCGATCTAGGCTCAGGTCATGATCTCACAGTTCATGAGTTTGAGCCCCAAATTGGGCTCTGCACTGGTAGCGTGGAGTCTGCTTAGGATTCTGTCTCTCTCTCTGTGTCTCTCAAAATAAATAAATAAACTTTGAAAAAATAGGATAAAATAAGATGTCATTCTGAGAAGGAATCCTACCTCTGCAGATGACCTAAGGGGTTTGTGCCACAACAGTAGGTCAAGAGTCCCTGCTGTATTATGCAGCAGCATATGTATTATGCTGTATTATGTATCATTTTATGTAATTGTAATCATTATGGATAGACAGAGATATATAGACATGAAACAAATGATTTTGAATTGTATATATATTTACACTTATATTTATACATACAATTCTATATCCTATTCAACAAATATATCTCACAATTATTTTTTCAAGTCTAATTTTTTTCAAGCAGATATACCACCATAGTTTACTGACCTCATTCTTCTACTGTTGGATTTTAGATTTGTTTCTTGTTTTGAATTCGTGCAAGTAACTTTTCCTCCATTTCTGCTTATTTCCTATGCTGAGTTCCCAGACCTATATTAACCTTGTATCCCGTGAAATCACCTCCCAGGTGATTCAAATATAAGTAATATAAGGAAGTCAAATATAGAGACACACAATCTCCCTCGTAGCATCAAGTTTCTGGAAGTTTCTGAGCTTTTGTTAATCTGATTGATGGTTCATATAAAGTCTGTTGAAAGAACTTTATTTAAACCAACAACTGTTTGTTCAGTGTCATTCTCCATAGGGATTCTAACCTTTCTCTCCAGGTCAAAGGCCTTTAGATATTATTTTGAGGGCAAAAAAGAGACAGCAGTTTCTTAGCAGAGATTTACTTTTCCAACACTGATGAGCTGATTCGCTCCTTCCTTCATCATTTGGGAGTGATGGCGGTTCTCCACAGCAGCAAGATGTGTCCTGTAGGGCTTGCCCCCAGGGAACCGGGGTGTCTGGCACTATATATGATTCCTTGTGATTGTTTCTAAAAGCTGCTGGATTGTAGGGATGTTAACATTTGCCCAAATATTGATGTTGTACTTTAGGTGAATTTAGATTTTTGTTTTCTCTCTCAAATGAATCAAAATAGCTTAAGCCACTTTTTGTGACCGTGGCAAGCATTAAGTGATCATTTTGAAGGCTATGAAGGAAACCTCAGGAGCTTAGCATCTGCGGTCTTTAATTACTGATATCTTACAGGCTCATCAGTTAGCATCCATGCAAGCTCAGGCTTACAATGGTGGGAATGCCAACCCCCCACCGGCTAATAACGAGGAAGAGGAAGATGAAGAAGACGAATATGATTACGACTATGAATCCCTGTCTGATGGTAAGAGAGACACAACCGTATGCTGTGTGCGGGGAAATGCTTGGGTGATTTTCTGTTGTGGGGTTTTCTTGTGTCATTTTCCCCCCAAAATGAGTCTGTCATTCCACAGACCAGCAATAACAGATTGTTGTAGTAACTGTCCAAGAATTCCTGAATCCCGTGGCTTAGTGATGAGGACCAAGGAAGGAAGGGGATTCTCTTAGCCACTGCAGCCAACATTCAAGGAAAGAAGAAGAGGGTGTGGAGAGCAACACAGGGGTCATTCCTGAGTGGGTTCCTGGAGGAAAAGTTGGAATTGCAACAAAGAGACCTCATTCTCACCCTTTCAGTTTCTGACGTGGCTGATGTCTGACGTGGCAGACATTGTGGCCGCTGGCTGTTCTCGCCCCTCACCACCTGCAGGGGGCAGCATCATGGTTCTGTGCTCTCCGCTCCTCCCTCTCACCGCCTTCACTCCTGCTTTGTAAAAAGTATACGGAAAAAAAAGCAGCATTTCCCTTCCCCCTCTTCCTAGTTCTCACATTACTAACCCAACAAGATATTTCCTTCTGGCTCCACCAAAGGGACAAAACATGGGTGAGCCTAATGGCACAATACAAAAAAGTCACATGAATGAAGTCATCCACAGATTATAGGTGAAGGATTCCTGTTATATGAGAATTAGGTTTCAGGGGTGTCTCATTTGTACCAAATTAGTTATAGATTACAAAATGTTTTCTAGGTACCATTGCTGATGGTAGACTGTTGCATTTTAGCAACTTGTGAAAAGTAATGTAATAATGAAAAAATGCTTAAGTTCCTATTTATAAAAATAACATTGTCTGTGTAGAATATATGGCTTCTGTGGAGGATAATTGTTTTGCTCATACGTAGGTATGCCCAGACCAGCAACCATTTACCCTTGGCATTAAGACGGCCGAGCTACCCTCCTCCAAATATCTGTTGCTTATGCTCTAGGATTGCCCCCTAGTTATATCCTGTTTCATGAGCCTCTTTCATGACCAGCAGTTACAGCCCAGCCTCTTTTTGCCTCCCAAATACAATACTAGCCTATGTCCATTTAATATTTGTCCTTAGTAATAGTTGATCGCTTCATACCATCAACTAAAAGCCAAATTTACTTGACTGGAATCCCATCAGTTAATGTGAGGAGCTTATACTCTAAAGGGGAAGTAGAAAGAGGAGAAAGATGAAAAGGAATCAAGATGATTTCTTGTATCCTATTCCTGAATAGTTGTGGGAACATGAATATTCTTATATTGACTTATTCTTCCCCATGGATTTCCATTACACTTATGGTGATGTTGTTTCAGAAGAACAAATTTATTCAGATAAGAAACGAAAACCACACGTAAGAGATCAACCAATCCAGATGTCAAATGCCCTGTGAGAGCTTTATTTGCTGGAAGATATATTCACTTTTTATCATAAATTACTCCCATGTTTTTTCTGTACTTTTCAGAACACAAAATAAAGGCATATATATATATTTTTTTTATATTTTATATTTTATATATATATTTTATATTTATATATATTTATATATATTTACAAATATATATATAAATATTTAAATATATATAATATATTTAAATATATAATATATTTAATTAATTAATATTAATATAAAATATAAATATATATATTTATATATATATATTTTTTAAGTTTATTTATTTTGAGAGAGAACACAAGCAGGGGAGGAGCAGAGAGAGAGAGAGAATTCCCAGCAGGCTCTACACTGCCAGCACAGAGCCTGATGCAGGACTTAAACCCACGAACCTGACCTGAGATCATGACCTGAGTCAAAATCAAGAGTCAGACACTCAACTGACTCAGCCACTCAGGCGCCCCAGGAAAGGCTTTTCTTAATTATTAGTGTTGTTATGGGAATTTTTGACAATGCAAATAACAAAATGATCTGGTATTTATTTATTTCAGTTAGGGAGAGTAAAATTTAAGCCCTATCCCACTGAATTTCTAAGATAGTTTCATGCTTTTTTAAAACCTATATGAAAAGAAAAAAAAAACCTATATGTACTGAGGTGGGATACAAGTGAAAAGGGGGCCCCACCAGGTCCTGACTCAGTAAACTAGGAGACGTTGGGTCAATGTCCTATCTCCACTCTAGGCCTTAGGTCCCTCAGATGTGTAACAAAAAGATTCTGTTCAGTGTTGGGTGATGTTCTCCCTTATTCTAGCACTAACATCTATGATCTGTGAAGGCCACTGCCACCACCTGGATATTTCCCGTTTCATTGAAAGATTCCTCCGACTGGCAGATTCCCAAACTGGCCTTATAGTTATGTTGTGACTGGTTTAAACATGTCGTGTTGAGGCTCTCTCATGCCACAGTTAAATGCTCTGTCAATCCTGCATTCTCAGTTGTGCCCTCACTCACCTCTGTACCTCACGCACTCAACTCTACCATCTTGGCGTCCTCCAGTTGAGATGAGAAGGCAGCAGAAACCTGCCTGCCATGGGTAGAACCATTTGGAGCTTCATATGGGGGACCTCAAAGGTTTCTCAGCTTCTTGTAATGATGAGTCCCTTTGGGAAGGAGATTAGAGCTGTGACCAGTCCCCTCAGAGAAATAAATGTGCTCTCAAAATTCCACATGCAATTGTGGGAGTGTTGCCTTCGGAGGTGTCCCAGGTGAAGAGCTCATCTGTACAATTTGGGTGGCCCAGGTTACCTCTGTGACAGCTCTGGTCCTCAGTTTTCATGACTATAACATGAGAGAATTAGTTGAAAGCCTCTTTGGGCCATAGAAATGTGATGATTCCTCACCACAAAGTTAAGTCCAGAAGATCTAAAGGAAGTTGCACATGAGACACTTGTGTTTCAGAAACTCCTACTCTGCCTTTTGGCCAATAAGTCCTTCGTGAATATTTATTTAATCAAATTTCATTAGATAAATAGAGATTAATTTTCTTCTGACCTTGCTGTTTATCTTGACTAGCTCTGAACAAGCCCTAGGGTGCAGATTTGAATCTGCAACTTAACGCAGACGTTCTGTGACAGTAACTGCATGACTCTAACAAATTAATCCATTTCTATCCATTTGACATAGTGCATGATTGGGAATGTTAACAACAGTCAGTAACTGAAAATATGTAATGTGACTATGACAGCATGATTAATATTAACAATGTTTGTCTTTTTTTTATTGCTAGACTTTATATCCCTAACAGTCAAAATACTAAATCAACAGATTTCTTGTCTAATTTGTCTTATAATCTAAGCTATTGTTATTTATGCTTTGCTTCATACCTTAGTTCAATTTATCTGGCTTTTTGTCTTAATTTTCCTTACTTTTATCCCCTTTCTGATTCTGTTTTTCTATAGCAGATGTCCTTACTGCTTCTCCTGCTCCTAACAGTCAGGAAGGTAAAGCCATTCGAACTGGGCATTTTAACTGCATGAATGTCAGCATTCTGTGTCCAATTTCTTAGGCCTGAATTAGCATGACATCGTGACACTGATATGAGTAAAAATGTAATAAAATGATTGATCTCATTTACTTCTTGGCAGCCTGCATGGCCCTTATTTGGTATAAGAATATTTTGGTCTTAACATTTTTGGTCTGATGAGATAATGAACCTTGGGTGAGAAATGAGAGCTTTCTTGTTTTTCATTTTAAGAGAATAATTGTCTAACACCTGTAAAGTCATTTTTTTAATGTTTGTTTATTTTTGAGAGAGAGAACGCTCATGTGTGAGTGAGGGAGGGGCAGAGAGAGAGGGAGACAGAGGATCCGAAGCAGGCTCTGCCCTGAGAGCACAGAGCCCGATGAGTGGGCTCAAACTCATGAACCGTGAGATTATGACCTGAGCCGAAGTCGGAAACTCAGCCAACTGAGCCATCTAGGCACCCATAAAGTCATTTTGGATGACTTGCATAGAAATACCAAAACAAGAGCAAAGTAAAAGATCATATGTCATGCTTTACATATTTTTAAACATATTTTAATTTCTATCCTCAAGAGTTTTGCTTAATAAGTTCATAAACAATTATGGAAATTTGACTTTCCGATTAAGTAGAATTGTGAAAAATGCATTGCAGATAACAGTATCTTCTTCCCGCAGGTTTTGGCATTTCTAGAGGTAAAAGAAGCTAATAGCTTATTTTAAAGTGAGAGTGATTAACTCACATATGCACCATCTACAAGTGCTTCCACGACTAAATCCTCCCCTAACTTGTGCACCGAGAACTTCTGGCACAGGGTGCTTTCTGTAAGGTTTGCACAGTCCTAATTATCTGTACAGACACGAGCCTTCTCATTAAATGATGTCTGTATGGTACCAAAACTACTGGTCAATGAGTCCATTCAATTAAAAATAAACACATCCTATACCACATCTAACAAATTTTAAAAATTATACCCCAAGCCATCATTTTGGTAACATAGTAGCCAGATCCTCAGTCTTAACAGATAAGCACCAAGTGACTGGATATCTTTACAAAGATGTCAACATAGCCCTGAAGTGCAACATTTGGTTCTTGTTTGCTGAAGCCTGCCAACTTATTTTCAGACAACATTCTAGAAGACAGACCTGAAAATAAATCATGTAATGACAAGCTTCAGTTTGAGTATAATGAAGAAATCCCCAAGAGGATAAAGAAAGCAGATAACTCTGCTTGCAACAAAGGAAAGGTGGGTGAATGGCTTCTGTTAAGTTACACTTGGACCATGGTGCTCTTGTCAGTATCGGGTAGAATTTCACTCCCTCCCTGTCCCTTCCCTTCACTTTTCCCCTCACTTTCCCTTAGATGCCAAAGCCCACACGGTGATGCTATGGGACACCCACCTGCCATTTGTAGAAGGTTAGTCACTGGTTCATCTAGCCAATACCTGCGGAAGGTGTGCAGTGTGGCAGGCACTGAGATGACACTGGAGGTGCTTTAGTGATGGAGACAAATAGGTAAACAGTGCTTACAGATAAGTACAAAGACCAGTGATTACACAGCGTTGTCAGAGCATCAGGGAGGATAATGTTAGAAAGATTTGGCCAAGCAAACAAAAACAGGACGTATTTAGGCCAGGAGGACAGCCTGGCACATTCAAGGAATTTCTAGAATTTTTAAAGTTTTTGGAATAACCAAGCAGATAAACAGGACCCAGACTGTGAAGTGTTCACAGAGGAATGACGCAGAGAATAGAAATGTAAATGAGACACCCAGACCCTGCCTTCCAGTGCCTCACACTACGTAGACTCTGAGCAAATGTACAGACACAGTTGCAGAGACACCGTTAGAGAGCCAGATAATAAGGTTTGTCAAAAATTTGAGCCATAAAAGACACATCCTCAATCACCTAGTCATTCAACAAATATGCATTGACTGTTCCACATTGAAGACCCTGGACTATGCCCCAGGGGAAGAGAAGGAAAAGCTTACTCTCAGAAAGCTTTTACTCTAGGAAGCGTGTTGGGACGTGTATATGGAACGATACACAGCAATGTGAAATGCGCTGATGACATGAGAAAGGAACAGACAAAGCTTTGGGGATTCAGAGGTTGGCGGCATATAATTTCCATGTAAACTGGCATTATTTTTCCCTTGTTAGGTTTATGACATGGAACTGGGAGAAGAATTTTATCTCCCTCAGAATAAAAAGGAAAGCAGACAGATTGCACCAGAGCTCTCTGACCTTGTCATCTATTGCCAAGCAGTAAAATTTCCAGGTAAGAGTAGGCAATATCTTCTATAACAACTAAAGATACCAAAAGACAAAAATATGCTATTTATTTAATTGGACATTGTGAATGCTTTCAAAATAACTAAATTGTGTTACCAAAGTCATTGTTATACTACTTTCTAAATATTTATTATTATTATTTTATTTTTATTATTATTATTATTAGCTTTGATGTTGGTAAGGAAAATACCATAAAGTGTTTATTTTCAAGATATCATGTCTTTTCATAAGAATTAATAATAATGATAATAATATTCATGACATCTAATAGCTAAAATTTATTAAGCCCTTCAGTACCAGAAATTGTGCTAAGTATTTTATATATGTCATGTTATTGATTTCATATTAATTCTCTGAGGTAGACGGGTTTGTCCCCATTTTTAAATAAAGCAAAATCTGAGAGATATGAAGTAATTGCCCCAAGGTTGCCAAGTTTATCAGTAAGATTCTTTTGTTTAAAAGTGGTAGAAATTAACTTAAGCAAAAAAGAAATTTATTGGCTCATCTATTAAAAAATGAAGGGATATTCAAGTTTCAGGTACAGCTTGATCCAGGGCTTCTCTCTCCCCATTTCTCATTCTGCCTCCTCTGCATTACCTTTGTGCTTGCAAGGCGGCTGCAACAGACTAGCACCACATGTTTCCAGATTAACTTCAGTCTGAGAGTCTCTTCCAGAACTTTCAGCACCAGTTTCATTGTTTTCCATTAAGCCCTCTGCCCATCCCTGAACCAGTCAGTCACCGTGGCCCAGAGAATGCAGTGCTCTGACAGTCTAGGTCCTATGGCACATTCTTCATCTTTGAAGATGGATAGTGAGGCTCCACTCAAACCACAAGGACCAAGGATGGGATTTCAGTGAGAGAAAGTTTCCCCAACTTGCCATTTCTAGAAGTACAGTGAACTTACGATGATAAACCATGCCCCCATACACACAAAATGTGCATTTCAGTTAATAAATGGTAGAGCTATGATTCTGAAGCCTGTCTATCTCCAAAGCCCTGCTCTTCACCATTGCACTACCCTGCCCTTGTTGTTAGGGTGTGCTCTCAGTGTGTTCACACAATTGAGTGTCCCACAAGTGGGGCAGCAGGGGCTGCAGGGAAAACAGGAAAGTCCATAAATATATGAAAGTCAGAAAAATTCATCTTATACTATGAAAACAGGATTCCCTCGTACAAAATTTCTAAGGACGGGACAGCAACTTGATTCTGGAGATTCATCTAAAATGTTGGGAAACAGGGTGTACAAACTTGGTCTGGAGGGGAAAGTTAAAATAGCAATGCTGTGTATGAACGCAGATCCCAGCCTCCAGAGGCATATCTTAAGCCTCACTTCTCACACTGCCCTGCAAACAGGACAAAGGTATTAGGGTATTAAAAAATTAGGTAAGGGACCCCTGGGTGGCTCAGTCGGTTAAGCATCATGATGACTCTTGATTTTGGCTCAGGTCGTGATCTCACGGTCATGAGATCGAGCCCCAAGTCGAGCTTAACACTGACAGGTAGGAGCCTGCTTGGGATTCTCTCTTTCCTCGCTTTCTGCCCCTCCCTCACTCGCAGTCTCTGACTCTCAAAATAAATAAACAAATAAACTTTTAAAAGATTAAATAATAGTGGTCTTTTCACACACATGGAAAAAAATCACAGATAGGACTTTCTCAGCTTTAAGTTTTCTCCCACGTTCTGTTTTTAAACTTTTGGCAACTGCTGCTGCTTGTCGGGTAGCAAATTCTGTCAAGGAGAATGTGAATCAATAAGCAGCGATCAAAGATTTCGAGGAAACCTAAGAGCCTCGCTACTTCGGCTTAGTTCACAGATTGTGACTTTCTGTCCCGTAAGTACAATAGGATCATATTTGCAGCTGGTGACATTGTTCTCAATGACAGGATAAAACCCTTTTCCTGTCAAGGAGCCTCATGGCCTGCATGTCCTTTGTGACAGGAACAAGCATGAGGACCACTCTGTTCACAAATGACGCCCACACTCAAGAATCACTGCGTCTCTTGTACTTTGTAAATTCTGCTGACACCACACCCAAACCATTGCATCGGCCTTGTCTTTTCTTCTCAAGCGCTGGTTAAAGAGCACCCATCCCCAAAGATATTTGAGGTCACTGTGAAAGAAAGTTTCGTAGCAGTAGAGCATTGTGGGAGAGCCAGAAGGTCATTGGGTCCAGCTTCTTACTTGAGGCACAGGCTAAGCGTGGGGTTATTTAGCTTATGTTTAAAATTCCAAGAATGCTGTTGTGTTTTTTTTAAAGTGTTTATATAGTACACATTCTTTATAGGTATGCTACATTTAATTTTTTTTTTTTAGTAATTGAAATCTCTTACATTTTTCTCTCCCAAAATTTATTTCCTTTCTCAAACTTAACATTGTGTTGCCAGAATCATTGTTATAATGGCTTCTAAATATGTATTGGTATTATTATTTATTTCAATGCTCATGGGGGAAATACCACAAAATGTTTATTTTGCTACATATTGTTTGTGTTTGCTACCTTATCAATTTCAATGCAGCTCACCTTCACCAAGTCCCTTCCAAGGAAACGTATGCAGACAAATCTTCAGAGTATTGAGGCACCACAAAGATCATGTGGTGTGACCTTCCCCCAAAGTAAATGAATTTCCCCAAGATCATGAACCTGCTTTGGTGGCAGGGCTCTTCCAATTCCTTATCTGTAAAAAAAAAAAAGGCTTCACAGTCCTAACCTGCAGGATGGTTGTAAAAATCAGCAGTAAAGTATATAATGTGATTAACACGCTGTCCAGGAAAGAAATGGCTCTCTGGAAGTAGTTGTTGTCATTGTCATTGATAAATGGGCCAATAGGGCAGGAGAAGGCTCTTTGTTGCTCTATCAGTTAGTTCTCTGGGCCTCCCCAGATTCCTTCCCTTTTCTTGATCACCCAGCTCTTGTTTTGTTGCTTCCTCACCCCAAGAGAACAGCCAGGCTCTTCACAAAAGGGCCCACATACCCTTCGACATGTGCCAGGATGCGTACAAAAACCCCAGAATGAACAGGCCCCTTGCTCTAGTTCCTTGTGCCCCCCCCCCCCGCCCCCTGCCATCGGTTATACTTGGGAGAAAACCTAAGTTTCATTTTCTGTCATGATGCAGAGTGCAAAATTCACACAACATTTTAAGATAAAGCATGAGAACCTCCTAGTCCAAGTTTGTGTTGCATCTTTGTGGTTACAGATACTTAAGAGAAAACAAAATTTAGAAGCCCCACAGCTGCTATGAACTGAGCACTTTCTCTGACCAAGACACTCTACTAAGTATGTATATATACCATGATCTCATTCAACCCTAACCACCTTGACCCTTTTACAGATGAGGAGGGAGTGATGCAGAGAGGTTAAGTAATTTGTGTGAGGTCGCACAATTTGTGTGAGGTTTCAACCCCAAAGTCTGTGCTTTTCTTTTCTTTTCTTTTTTATGTTTAATTATTTTTGAGAGAGAGAGAGAGAGAGAGAGAGACAGAGCACAAGCAGGGGAGGGGCAGAGAGAGAATCGGAAGCAGGCTCCAGTCTCTAAGCTGTCAGCACAGAGCCCGACGCAGGGCTCGAACTCAAAAACCATGAGATCCTGACCTGAGCTGAAGCCGGACACTTGGCCGACTGAGCCATCCAGGCGCCCCTCAGTCTGTGCTATTCTTTTTTTTTTTTAACGTTTATTTATTTTTGAGACAGAGAGAGACAGAGCATGAACGGGGGAGGGTCAGAGAGAGAGGGAGACACAGAATCCGAAGCAGGCTCCAGGCTCTGAGCTGTCAGCCCAGAGCCCAAGGCGGGGCTCAAACTCACGGACCGCGATATCGTGACCTGAGTCGAAGTTGGATGCTTAACCGACTGAGCCACCCAGGCACCCCAGTCTGTGCTATTCTTAAGCACTACCTTACCCTGTTTCCTCTGATGATGTTCCTGGAAGGTATATTTTCATCTCAAAGAGGTCCTCCTGAATGCTGCTTCAGCTGAAGGAATTACTTTCTGACGGTACAGTTGTACACAGTGGAATGGTTTGGAGGCGACTCTGGCTTCATTGGAGCTTTTAAATGACTCTTCCTGCACTGGAGCACGGTGTGCATTCATTCTCTCATTCAGCAAATATCTATTAAGTTCCTGCCGCACACCAGGCACTGTGCCAGGCAGGAAGGGTCAGGCAACAGCAGGGCTGGGAGTGAGAAAGAGAAGCCAGGAAACATCATCATCATCCTAATGTATTTCCCATCAGACCTTCAGATTAACCCTGGGAGCGAGCTCCTATCACACCCATTTTGTAGGTAAGGAAACTGAGGAATGGAGAAGGTAGATGTTAAGGCAACCTCATACTGGCAAGAATTGAACCTAGACAATGTGCTGCTGAAGCTCCAGCTTTTAACCGGTCTTTCATCTCTCCAAGTTGAGTAATCAGGTTCTGAGAAATGTTGACTGGAGTGCTTTCTTTTCATGTAGCTTTTCAGAATCTTTCTGGTGCACATCCAAGTGGGTCTGTGTATGTGATTTGGTGATGATCATGCAGTTCTGGTCACATTTGTCTACAGAGAGAAAAGCTTTGCTATCATTCCCCGTTCTTATTAACTGTGCTAAAAATGCTAGTAGGTCTTCTGTCCTGGGGCTGCCAGGGAGTAGTAGGACTTCAAAATAAACAGTAACAGGGATGGAAAATGTCGAGTTCCTTGCTTGTAGTTTTTGGCTTATTTATTTTCATTTTATGGGAACAGGCCTGTCAACTCTAAATGCATCTGGCTCTAGCAGAGGAAAAGAAAGGAAAAGCAGGAAGTCCATTTTTGGCAACAATCCGGGCAGAATGAGCCCTGGGGAGACAGCATCGTTTAACAAAGCATCTGGAAAAAGTAAAGTCACCTTCTTGTAATATTTTGGCCTGATTCTGCATGCCGGATGATTCTGATATTTGACCGTCTAAGCACTTCCCTTGAACTTTTAATTTTTTTTTTTCATGAATGTTTATGTGAAGTGTTAGGTTAAGTGTGGTACCAATATATTTAAATTATGAATTTACACTCTTAACTTCCTAAAAAATAATGTTTCACTGAAGACGTTCTAACAGTGTTTGCCTCAAAAGTAAAAATTGGAGCCACCTTGGAACATTCTAGTTGTTCTTGGAACTGTGCTCTTCATCCTTATAACTCCAGAAGATATATCCATTTTATTTCTAATTACTTTTTACTATGAAAGTAATAAATTCTCATAGTTAAAAACTCAAACAGTTCGGAGTATTATTAAAATTCCTTTCCACTCTCAGTGTCCCAGTTCTCCTCCCCAGAGGTAATCACTGTTAAGTTTATTGTGTTTTGTTTAAGAAAAATAAGATTCTTTTTAAGATAATCCAAATGGATATAACTGAACATAGTTGGATAACTATTTTTTTCTCTAGGTAAAATTTGTATATAACGTTATATTAGTTTCAGGTGTACAACATAGTAATTTGATCTTTAATATACACGACAAAGTGATCCTAACAATAAATCTAGTTATCATCCATCACTGTACACTTAACCCATTTCACCGCCCCCCAACCCCCTTCCCCTCTGATAACTACCAATCAGTTCTCTGTATCTGGGAGCTTTGCTTTGTTTTATGTGTTTGTTTTGTTTTGTTTTGTTATATTCCACGTGTAAGTGAAATCATGTGGTATTTGTCTTTCTCTCTCTTATTTCAGTAAATATTATCATACCTTCAAAATCCATCCATGTTGTTACAAATGGCAGGATTTCCTTAATTTTTATGGCTGAGTAGTATTCCATGATATATATATATATATATATATATATATATATATATATATATATATATATATATATATATACACACACACACACACATACACATACACACATACACACACATATGTGTATATATACGTATATGTATACATATATACATATGTGTATATACGTATATATGTATATATACGTATATACACATATGTATATGTGTATATATACATACGCATATGCATGTACATGTGTGTATATGTATATACACATATGCGTACATATATACACGTGTGTACATATGTGTATATATACATATGTGTATGTGTGTATACACATATGTGCATATGTGTGTGTATACACATATGTGTATATATACACATATACACGTATGTGTATATATGTATATATATATAATGTTTTCCTTATCCATTCATCCTTCATCCTTCAATGGACTGGACATTTAGGTTTTTTCCGTATCTTGGCTATTGTAAATAATGGTGCAGTGAACACTGGGGTACATATATCCTTTTGAATTAATGTTTTTATTTTCTTCAGATAAATACCCAGAAACAGTATAGCTGGATCATATGGTATTTCTATCTTTAATTTTTTGAGGAAGTTCTGTACTGTTTTCCACAGTGGCTGCACCAGCTTTCTCCCACTAACAGTGCACGAGTGTTCCCTTTCTTCACTGTTTACTCTCCCACTGCTGTTATTTCTTGTCTTTTTGATACTAGCCTTTCTGACAGGCGTGAAGTGGTATCTCGCTGTGGTTTGGGTTGCATTTCCGTGGTGATTACTGACATCGCTCATTGTTGGCCATCTATAGATCTTCTTTGGAAAAATGTCTGCTTCAATCTTCTGCCCATTTGTTAATGAAATTGGTTGTTTAGCTTTTGAGTTATTTGAGTTCTATATACACTTTAGATATAACACATTTAGATATTTGGATAAAAGATTTGCAAATATTTCCTCCTATTCAGTAGGTTGCCTTTTCTTTTTATTGATGGCTTCCTTTGCTATGCAGAAGCACTTCAGTTTGATGTAGTCCCACTTGTTTACTTCTCCTTTTGTTGCCTTTAATGTTGGAGTCAGACCCAGGAATTCAAGGCCACGCACGACTAACGTCAGGAAGCTCACTGCCTTTGTTTTCTTTTAAGAGTTGTGTATTTTCAGGTCTTACATTCAAGTCTTTAATCCATTTCAAGTTAATTCTTTGTGTATGGTGTAAGACAGTGGTCTAGTTTCATTCTTTTGCATGTGGCCATCCAGTTTTCCCAACACCATTTATTGAAGAGATGATCCTTTCCCAATTGTGTATTCTTGGCTCCTTTGTCATAAATTAAAGGGCCATATATATGTGGGCTTATTTCTGGGCTCTCTATTCTGTTCCATTGATCTATGTGTCTATTTTTATGCCAGTGCCATATTGTTTTGATTACTATACTTTGTAGTAGAGTTTAAAATCAGGGAGACTTGTATAACCTCTATACTTGCTGTAACTTTCCTCATGGCTTTCTATACATTTGTCTACCTTATTGTCCTTAGTGCCTCTGTGGTATTATTCCATTGTGTGGATATATTGTCATTTATTTAATCACTACCTCACTGGTAGAACATTTAGGTTGCTTCCTGGATTGTGGTGGTGGTGGTGATGGTGGTGGTTTTGGAGTTTTTGGGTTTTGTTTTGTTATTTAAAAACAAAACAAAACAACGCTAGAGTGAACACCCTTGGGCATACATTGTGCCTTTGTGCAAATGTATCCACAGAATACATGAGGTACATAGGCAAGGACTTTCAGGCTTTTGATTTAAATTGGTGTGGCCACAGTCATCTTAAAACTCAATAGCTCTCATTTTGTTTCAAGGTTGTAGACTAACTCACGAGGAAAAGGCAAGATGTACTCCGATGTATTATGTGTTATGATTGCCTGCGGGGATGTTGTTCAGGTTTTATCTTTCTAAAATATTTAAAGTTTTCTGCACTAATCTGAGGCTAATCTTTTGGGGGGTTTAGGTTCCTGTGAAGGAATGCGACAGGCCTGGGAGGAATCTTCTTCCCCCCTCAACCCAACCACATCCCTCAGCGCTATCATTAGAACTCCCAAATGTTACCATATCTCCTCGCTGAATGAAAATGCCGCCAAACGTCTGTGTCGCAGGTATTCTCAGAAACTGATCCAGCACACCGCCTGTCAGCTGCTGAGGACTTACCCGGCTGCCACTCGCATCGACTCCTCCAACCCCAATCCCCTCATGTTCTGGCTCCATGGGATACAGCTCGTGGCGCTCAACTACCAGACAGATGGTAATGGGCCCGCTTCACCCGGAAGGGTGCCTCCCCACCTCTCTCCTCTGCCTCTTATATTTCAGTAAATATAGTTCAGCAAACAAGATTGTTTGAAGGGGCAGGACTCCAGACTGGGGCACACCGGATATGAGGGTTAAAGTACAGATGACCAAAACAGAAGTGAATTTGATATGGAATTGTGCCCTTGATGTTTCGATTAAGACGATAGATAAAGGGGCTCCCAGGTGGCAGAGTCGGTTAAGTGTCTGACCCTTGATTTCAGCTCTGGTCATGATCTCACAGTTTGTGAGTTCAAGCCCTGAGTCAGGCCCTGCACTGACAGCGTGGAGCCTGCTTGGGATTCTCTCTCCCCTTCCTCTCTGCCCCTCTCCCATTCTCTCTCTCTCTCTCTCTCTCTCTCTCTCAAAAAAAAGACAATAAAGACCATGAGGGGACCCCTAAAGGTCTTCTGTTCCTGCCTCCTTCTTGTTTTCAATTGTTTTAAGTTTATTTATTTTGAGAGAGGCAGAGACAGCATGAGTCGGGGAGGGGCAGAGAGAGAGGAAGAGAGAGAATCCCAAGGAGGCTCCACACTGTCATTGCACAGCCTGACATGGGGCTCAAACTCATGAAACCCTGAGATCATGACCTGAGCCAAAACCCAGAGCTGGACGCTTAACTGTCTGAGCCACCCAGGTGCCCCCCTGCTGCCTTTTTAAAGTACTTTTTAAACTTATGACTCCTTTTGACAGCACTCTGTCCAGTTTGCTTTTAAAGGTGTTTGGGGGCAGAGATTTCCTAACATGCCTTAGTAAGTTCTCTTGCTAAGCTCTTGTTCTTGCAGTCAAAAAGTAGTGTTGCTCCAAACATTTTGCAAGTTAGAAGCATTTTAGCTTCTTCTCTTCCCTTTGAGACTGAAATAAATAATGTTCAGTGCCCTAGGCGTGGCTACCACGGGGAAAACAAGTACGTGAGCCACCTGAACAGAGAACGTAATGTGTGTGTTTTTCCACTGTGGACGGGACTCCTAACAGAGTAACTGAGGAGTAAACTCCAGGTAGCAGCTGCCGTTTATGGCTTGCTCACTGTGTACCAGGCACCGCGCTGCATTCTTGACCCCTATTCTCTCATTTAATCCCTGCCACAACCCTAAGAGGTGGGTCCCTTTATGATGTCCATTTCTCAGATGAACAAACCAAGGCACAGAGCAGTTACTTTGCTCAAGGTTACAGAATGACTAATAATAATAGATACAAGGACTCTGGGAGTTCAGAGGGTAAAGTGTTTTGTCTCCTCTTGGTTATGGGGGAAAGAAGGGAGCTGCAGAAGACGAAGAAAAAATAGAGGAAGAATGTTTCCTAGAAGCTCACTGGAAAACCAGTCTCTCCTTCGAATAGTCAAGCAACATTCTCGTTCCTCTCACGAGCACTAATCAGATCCCAGCTAGCTGTGCTGACCCATCAACCAAAGCATAGCCCTGTCTTCAGCCAAGGTTAAACCCCAGCCTTCGCCCTGGGACCACCTAGCAACCTTGCACAGGTGCCAACAGTGTCTACTTGTGGCTGACCCCGCAGATGTATGGTCAGAGACATCAGTCATATTTTTGTGCCCTTTAATATTTGTTTCTCTCAATTGATATTAAGTAAGTCGGCACAAGTGAAGTACCATACCAAACGCAGTGCTTGGCGCGTAGAAAACATTCCACGAACATTAACCATCGTAAGTGTTTTTTGATAAGTTATGAAAACAGTATGATTTGGACTCACAAGTGGAAATAATAATGAAATATCTTCAGAGTTGTAAAAATTTCTCTTCGATCTGTCCCAAGTGGCTTGTGGGTTCACATCTCTGGCCCTGTCCTTAGCCCTGTGTCCACTGGTCCCCTCGGTTGTTATAACACTGAAATATTTAAGTCAACTGAAATAACTAGCAAAGTGGTTTTCTCAAGGAAATGAAAACGCATTTGGTTTGGGATGTGTCCTTCTTCCTGAAGCGCCAAGGCTGCCGCAGACATACTGGCTCCACTGATGGCAAAGGGAGCCATGGCTGAGGGGGACCCGGGAATTGCCCCTCCTTGACCCACCTCGCGCTCTGAAACACACACTGAGGCTGCTGGTGGGCCTCCACTCACCCCTGCAGGCTTTTCCTCTCTCCCACATCAATGCCATCACCCTCATTGACTGAAAGGGATGATGGGGGTACACAGGTTCAGGCACACTGTTTCACTTAATGGATACAGGAGTTTTTAAAATTACAGCTCTAGATGAAGTTCTGAGACCAGCCCTAGGGGGCAGTGGGAGAACTAGATTGGAGGCCCCGCCTTTATTCTAACGAAGCAGCTCCACACGGATCTGTTTTACATATGGGATCACCAAGTGAGATTTTAGTTAAGAAAAAGTGCTTTAAAGTTTGGGAAAGCAGGCTGCCTGGCTGGCTCAGTCGGTGTGTGACTTGATCTTGGGGTTGTGAGTGTGAGCCCCACGTTGGGTGTGGAGCCTACTTAAAACAAAACAAAAAGGAGAATACAAGTTTTGAAAAGCTGCAAGGATAGGCACATTGCTAATGGAATCAGACTTCAAACCCAAATGGGTGTCGACATCATGATATAATTTAATATTTTAATTTATTGAGCACCTTTTATGTGCCAGATGCTGGGGTAGGGACCTTTACACATTATCTCATTTAAAAAAAATTTTTTTTAATGTTTTATTTATTTTTGAGAGAGAGGGAGAGTACGAGTGGGGGAGGGGCAGATAGAAAGGGAGACACAGAATCCCAAACAGGCTCCGGGCTCTGAGCTATCAGCACAGAGCCCAATGCAGGGCTCAAACTCACGAACCACTAGATCATGACCTGAGCCGAAGTTGGACACTTAACCATCTGAGCCACCCAGGTGCCCCTTGTCTCATTTATCTTTATGACACCCCCATGAGGTATACGTTATATGGCTCCAGCAGTTAAGACTGGGTAGTTAAGATAATATACATTATGCGGTTCGGTAGTTAAGATGGGTCAGGCTGTCTGAGTTTGAACACTAGCATTCACCACTTTCTAGCCATGTGCCTTGGGTTTTGTCGTATCTTATGCCTCAGTTTCCTCATCTCTAAAAATGAAAATACTAAAATAAGGCAATGAGCCACCTCGTGGGTTATGGAGGCACTGGTGCACCCAAAGTGCTTAGAACAGGTGCTAGTGCATGGGAAGGGTGCAGTAAGTGTGAGCTGCTCTAATTTTGTTAGTCATATTTATCCATTTCACATTTACCAACTGCGTGGGCTAGTTTGCTTCCCTCTGTAGCCTCAGTGAATTAATCGCATGGGGACTGGATGGGCCTGAGAGGAGGGGTCCAGTGTGCTAATTTTGTAGATAAGCAAGCTGAGGCCCCAGGAGCTCTCATGTGTCTAAGACATCTTCCCCCCAGAATTCCTGTACATGACCCTGGCCAGCTCCCCCCCACACCAGTAAAGGCCAACTTCTCATCGCTCCACGGTGCTTACCACACTTTTCCTTGATGTTGGTCCATGTAGCAAAGTTCACTCTGCACATGGGAGGAATCTAGCAGAGGGAACATTTGTCAGGTGTGTCTCATAAACTTTTTGCTCATTTGGGCAACTTTTATGCAGACTTGTGCCATCAGATGAGCATTTGAGTGTGCAGGGATCCGATCGTTCACCAAAGACCTGTGCCAAATAAATTTTGGCCACAAAAGACTGTTGTAAAAGTTCCCAGCATTTGTGATTGAGGAGACTGTGGATATGATGTGAATCACATGTGATAATGGTTTGTTTCCTATTGAACCACCATTTTTAAAAAAGAGGTAGAGGGGCACCTGGGTAGCTCAGGCGGGTAAGCATCTGACTTCAGCTCAGGTCATGATCTCATGGTTCATAGTTCGAACCCTACATTGGGCTCTGTGCTGACAGTTCAGAGCCTGGAGCCTGCTTGGGTTTCCGTGTCTCTCTCTCTGCCCCTCCCCAACTCGTGCTCTGTTTCTCTGTCTCTCAAAAATAAATAAATATAAAAAATTGTTTTAATTAAAAAAAAAGAGGTAGAAGCATAGCAATTTATGGGTTGAAATAGAAATTTCAAAGACAAGGCATGTTTTTCTGGCTATTCTCCTCGCCTTTCTTGTATTATTAAGATTTTATCTTATATTTGAAAAAGCAAGAATTGTTCACACAATTGTCTGCATGGCTTAGCATTGGGGATAAGACAATCCTTTTTTTTTTCTAAAGTTGAGTATAAAATGAGGTGTTCAAAGATTTTTCTGGATGGATGTTGTGAATTTTTATTTATAAGAGTTTTTAGGTGGCAGAACATGGGATGGAGCATGAGCTCCATGAAGACAGATTTCAAGTCTTGTTAGCAGCTATATCCTGGGTGCATAACACTACCTGGCACAGAGTAGGTACTCAGTCAGTCTATGCAATGAATGGATGGCTATCTCTTCTTCATACTTCAGCTTAGGGGAAATTGATGCAGATTTCTTTTGAACTTTAAAGTAAATGTATAGGATGACACGTGAGCCAAACAATATTGACTTTATTTTGCAGATCTCCCTTTACATTTAAATGCTGCCATGTTTGAAGCCAACGGTGGGTGTGGTTATGTTTTGAAACCCCCAGTTCTGTGGGACAAGAACTGTCCCATGTATCAGAAGTTCTCTCCCTTAGAAAGAGATCTGGACAACATGGAGCCTGCCATCTACTCCTTAACTGTAAGTATGGCCCCAGTTGTCAGAATATAGTAAGGTCTGTAAGCCTTCATGAATATGAACTGGTTTTGAATTCAAGGCATTACAAAGGTCTCGTATCACCATTTTGTTCATGCAGATTTAGTTCCCCAAAGCATTTTTTCATCCTCTCAGGAAGCAGTGGCTATGGTTTATATATGCTGTCACCAGGCCCTCTATTTGCCAGAGTCAGTAGGTGGAGTTATGAGGTCCCTGCTTCACCTGCAAACTGATGATAGGAATTCTGTCCTCCAGGCCCCGGGAATCATAACTGTGCATGGATCCCATAAAAGTTGAGCTCCTGGTTAGAGCAGGTCATCTTACACTCTGACAAGTTCTCATAAGATCAGACAAGCATCAATATATGAAGCAACTACATATCTTTCCTCCTTACAGCTTAACCTTTATCACTCCTGGGCTTCTCCTTACTCCTTTACTCCTTTAACTACCTAATTGTCAGAACTCCACAGGCTGCCCCTAACAACTTAGCCCCAGTAGCTCATCACCCAACCTTATTCCCTGTTCTTTCACTCCCACTCAGCTGATAGAGAGACCACCACTGGATGGTGATAGGAAAGACAGAAAGGGAGAAAGTTACCTCTTCTCTCCATTATCATATTTGGTCTGACTTGCTGCAAACAAAGAATGCCAAACAGCCTCTGCTCATGACACCTCCGAGCCCTGGGAGAGCCAACTCACAGACCTTCCACCTCCCACATGGTTTTTCTCTCTCCTGAAGACTAGGGCAGCGGCCCCTTTCTGTTTGACCCTTTCAGCTGGACTCGAGTATAATTCCGTCTACTTACAGAAGGCTGTGGATTAATTTTTAACAACATTCCCTGTGACTTGGTCCAAAACGAACTGTTGAAGAAAAAGATTTGAGGTATATCAAATATAAACGTTTTGAACAGAATGTTAGTAACCATTTCTCAGATTGTGTATGGTCTCCTTTCCTCCTGCCTCCTTGAGAAACTTAATCATCTTAATGGCTTGGTTTTTGAAGATCTTTGAACATTTTTACAGTTGAAAGGTTACCGTCAGGTGAATGCTGTTGACAAAATAGGCTTTCACATGACTCCAGTCATGTGATTACCTGATTACAATCACTTTTTGTTTCTTTTTAGCAACTTTGTTAACCATGTACCCCTTCCATTCCAGAATGGTCTTTGTCTTTCTTGGTGGAGGGAAGCAGTAAGGCACAGAGGTTGCTTTGTTTCTTTCGTGTCTTCAGTGACTTTGATCCTTTTTTCCTTGCCTCAGATTGTCTCTGGTCAAAACGTGTGCCCGAGTAGCAGCACAGGAAGCCCGTGTATCGAAGTCGATGTGCTGGGCATGCCCCTGGACAGCTGCCATTTCCGCACAAAGCCCATCCACCGGAACACTCTGAACCCCATGTGGAATGAACAGTTTCTCTTCCGGGTTCACTTTGAAGATCTCGTATTTCTTCGTTTTGCCGTTGTGGAAAACAACAGCTCAGCTGTAACTGCTCAGAGAATCATCCCACTCAAGGCTTTAAAACGAGGTAGAACAAAATTCTCAAAATGCTAATAATTATAATAGCTAAGTGATGGATGCCCTGGGGTTCATGATGTTCTTCTCTCTCCTTGTGTGTATGTTTGGAATTTCCATAGTACAAAGTTAAAATAAGAGGCATAAAGGGGGCGCCTGGGTGGCTCAGTCAGTTAAGCGTCCGGCTCTGGCTCAGGTCATGATCTCACAGTTGTGATTCGAGCTCTGAGTCCGGCCCTGTGCTGACAACTCAGAGCCTGGAGCCTGCTTCAGATTCTGTCTCCATCTCTCTCTACCCCTCCCCCACATTGCACTCTGTTCTCTCTCTCTCTCAAAAATAAATAAACATTAAAAAAAATAATAAGAGGCATGAAGAAATGATACAGATTTGAACACTGTTTGATCACATCTCAAAAGAGATTTTTACATTATCCTAAAATCAGAGGTGTTGACAACATCCCATAGAGTGTGTCCTCTCCGTCTGCTGGTGTGGGGAGGAGTGGCTGTGCTCCTATTCCTGCACACCCCTTCCCAGTAGCAGCCGCTGCACCCCTGGCATGTTTAAAGCAAGGACTGACATTAGGAGAGGGGCCTGGGGTTGGGAGGTGCTGCCTAGCTGGCTCAGTCAGTGACTGGCTCAGCATGTGACTCTTGATCTCAGGATCTTGAGTTCAAACCCCACATTGGGTGTAGAGCTTACTTTTAAAAAATTTAAAAGTGAAGCACCTGGGTGTCTCAGTTGGTTAAGTTGGTTGATTTTGGCTCACCATTTGTGGGTTCGAGCCTCACGTTGGTTTCCATGTTGACAGTGCAGAACCTGCTTGGAATATTCTCTCTCTCTCTCTCTCTCTCTCTCTCTCACTCTCAAAATAAATAAACTTAAAAAAAATTTTTTTAATAAAAAAAAAGGAAAAGAAAGAAAGGAGCCTGAGAGAAGGAGGGCTGGGATGCTCTCATGGCACGTCCAGGGTTGAAAGCTGGAGGTGGGTGTTGGGGGCAGAGCAGGGCAGATGGAGAATCCTGAGTAAAGGCCAGAGCTGTTGGCCTGATGTGGTTCGGCTTTGTCAAAGCACTTGTGGAACTTCAGCTTGTTGTCCAGTGGGCATGGCTGCACTTTGCTCCTCAAACACTGATGCATGTCAGGGTCTCCTGGGACTCGTGGTAGTGAAATGCAGATTCTGATGCGGTAGGTCTGGGGGTGCGGGGGCTTGAGAGTCTGAATTTCTAACAAGCTCCCAGGGATGCTGACCCTAATGGCCTACTTTGAGTACCAAGGTGCTAGCGCCTTCTTCCACCACCACACTCAAAGCGCCGAACTCTGACTTCCACGAACACATTACAGTCTCCTGCATTTTGTTCTCTTCCTGTTTTTCTTCTCCACTGTGCAAGTAGCACATGGCCACTGCCCTAGTCAGCTCGTGCTGAAACAAAACACCACAGACTGGAGGCTTAAACAGCAGACATTTATTTTCTCACAGTTCTGGAGATGGAGGTGATGGCAGGGTTGGTTTCTCCCAAGGCCCCTCTCCTTGGCTGGCAGACAGCCACCTTCTCGCTGTGTCCTCACGTGGTTGTCCCTGAGACTGTGTGCAGGCACCTGGTGTCTCTCTCTTCTTATAAGGACACCGGTCATATAGGCTTAGGGCTCACCCTACTCACCCATTATGACTTCATTGAAGGCCCTAACCCTCTTTAAAAGACCCATCTCCAGGGACGCCTGGGTGGCTCAATCAGTTGAGTGTCCAACTGTTGATTTCACCTCAGACCATGATTCCAGGGTCGTGGGATCAAGTCCCAAATCGGACTCTGTGCTGATAGCAAGGAACCTGCTTGAGATTCTCTCTGTCTCTCTCTGCCTGCCCCTTCCCCACTCACACTGTTTCTCTCTCTCTCTCTCTCTCTCTCTCTCTCTCTCAAAATAAATAAATAAATAAATAATTTTTTTAAAAGCCCCATCTTCAGATACAGGCACATTCCAAAGTACTGAGAGTTAGAGCTTCAACATGAGAATTTGGAGAGGACACAATTCAGTTCATAACAGTTATTACAGAATTATGAGAAAGCACAGAGAAGCAAAAACGTTTCTTTTGAATTATCCGTTTTCCATCTCTCCAAAATAATCACTTTTGGTATATTTCTTTTGTAGGCTTTATTTCTCTGCCCATGTATTTACATATTATATGTAATAGACATATAACATAATATATATTTTTAATAAAGAGGCTTTCTACTAATCTTAGTGTCTTGCATCTCACTGGTTTTCATTCCTGATGTATGTAGTGAGCAACTTTTTTTAAAAATTTTTTTTGATGTTTATTTATTTTGGAGGGGTAGGGCAGAGAGAGTGGGGGGACACAGAATCCGAAGCAGGCTCCAGGCTCTGAGCTGTCAGCACAGAGCCCAACACAGGACTCAAACCCACAGACCGTGAGATCATGACCTGAGCCGAAGTCGGACGCTTAACCGACTGAGCCACTCAGGTGCCCCTGTAGTGAGCAACTTTTTCTGTTGGTAGCTATGCATCTTCATTAGCACTTTCACTGGCTGCACGTTATTCCATGTTATATTGGTACAAACAGTCACGCCATAACTTACTTTCCCAACTCCGTATTGTTAGAATACTGCATTGTCACTAAGAGGGAATATTTGTAAAACAATGACTGTAGATGATATCAAAATGATCAGATTTTCCTACTGTATTTTGTTTGAGTTTAAGATATTCTGCTTGAGTCTAAGTTAAAAATAGCACCTGAACAAGTTAGTTACCATAAGGTGACCCAAAACTGTCCCCAGGAGCAGCAGTCTCGATGAAAAGGTGTCTGTCTGCTGGTTGCATGCCCACTGCCACTCCCTGCCCATCGGAAGACCTGATGTCCGCCTACCATTTATTGACCTCCCTGGGTTACCTTCTTTGCAGAGCTCTGCAGTGCATGGCTAACAAGCTTTCCCCAATTCTGCATTATTCCAGGATATCGACATCTTCAGCTGCGAAATCTCCACAACGAAGTCTTGGAAATCTCTAGTTTATTCATAAACAGTAGGAGGATGGAAGAAAATTCCTCCAGCAGCACCACGCCGGCCTCTTTGGTAACTAAGTTCTATTTCACTCAGCATATTTGCAGGGATCGCTACACTGGGGATAGATAGGCTTTCTTGTGGCACAGGAACCTGGTCAGTTAGAGTTATTAATTAGGTAGCAATGGAAATAATGACAACAACAGTAATGGCTGGCACTTGACACTTTCTAAGCACTTTACAACTATACTAATTCAGTTAATCCTGTCAGTAACTTTGTGAAATAGTTACGGTATCCTCTCCATTCCATACAGATGAGGAAGGTCAGAGCTAAGTATATCTAGGTCACACAGCTATAAACCCGTTACTGTAGTGCCAAAGCCCATACTTTTTTTTTTTTTTTTTAATGTTTACTTTATTATTTTTGAGGTACAGAGTGCAAGCCAGGGAGAGGCAGAGAGAGAGGGGGACAGAGGATCCGAAGCAGGCTCCACGCTGACAGCAGCGAGCCTGATGTGGGGCTCAAACTCACGAGCCGTGAGATCATGACCTGAGCTGAAGTCAGATGCTCAACTGACTGGCCACCCAGGTGCCCCCAAAGCCCACACTCTTTTTTTTTTTTTTTTTTAATTTTTTAATTTTTTTAACGTTTATTTACTTTTGGGACAGAGAGAGACAGAGCATGAACAGGGGAGGGGCAGAGAGAGAGGGAGACACAGAATCGGAAACAGGCTCCAGGCTCTAAGCCATCAGCGCAGAGCCTGACGCGGGGCTCGAACTCACGGACCGCGAGATCGTGACCTGAGCTGAAGTCGGACGCTCAACCGACTGCGCCACCCAGGCGCCCCAAAGCCCACACTCTTAATGAGTGCATTATAGGCCTGCCAGGGAGATGAACCCAAAATAATAACATGGGGAAAAGACTAATTAAGCAAAGGTTGGGGAGATGCAGAATTGGCCCTCTTGGAAATGGGAAAGGAACGCCACAGAAAGGGTCACTATTACAGAATCTGTCTCTTAACAAGTTCCCTAGGTAAGGTCCATACCATTGAAGTTTGAGGACCACTGGGCCAGTACCCACCCCAGTAATGCAAGGTTGTTTATTTAAACAAGTACCACTGCTTTAATTAACTGGTTGATTCCATTATTTGATGTTTAGAAATTAACTTAAAATGAGGGGCATCTGGGTGGCTCAGTAGGTTAAGCTTCCAACTCTTGGTTTCAGCTCAGGTCATGATCTCACAGTTCATGAGTTTGAGCCTCACATCAGGCTCTGCACTGACAGCACGAAGCCTGCTTGGGATTCTCCCTCTCCCTCTCTTTATCTGCCCCTCCCCCCTCAAAATAAATAAATAAACTTTAAAAAATACTAATAACAGGGGCGCCTGGGTGGCTCAGTAAGTTGAGCGTCCAACTTCAGCTAGGGTCATGATCTCACAGTTCATGGGTTTGGGCCCCGCATTGGGCTATGTGCTGACAGCTCAGAGCCTGGAGTCTGGTTTGGATTCTGTGTCTCCCTCTCTCTCTGCCCCTCCCCCGCTCATGCTCACTCTCTCTCTCTCAAAAAATAAACATTAAAAAAATTGTTTAATAATAATAACAATAGAAGGGTGTCCATTGATTACCTCTTTACATGTTTAATATAACCTGTTCACCGTTGTGTCAATCTTATACTTCAACATAGTGCTAACAACCTGTAGAAAGGCACCCCGTGCGCTCACAAATGGCGCTGGCTCGACCACTGCCATGGCCACCCATAATTCACCCAACTTTCTTCTCTGCTGTTCTTCCCCTCACCTCATCAGTGTCGTCTCTCTCTCCATCCTGACCTCATTTTCTCAGGTTCTCCTCCTTTTCCTTTCAGTGTGTGGCCAAAGTTGAGAACAACACTTGGCCAAGGTAGAGAGAGGTGTTGCCTCTACTTGTGCAGAGGACTGGGAAGCAGAGACAGGGCTGCCTAGGTATCGAAGGACAAGAATCAGCTTTCACAAAGGGGAAGCAGAGCTTAGTGCCTGATTCTGGCTCAGTTTGCCTCGATACTTATTAGCACTGAAGATTCCACACATGCCATCGATGAACCATTTTTCCTCACAACACTTCTGACACCAAATGCATTGTGTATTTTCTTACACTGCTTCAACTCTGACAGCAGCTGGGTGTCCTGCCTTTCAATTTAATTCTGACAGGGTCTACCTGGAGTTAGCATCAGGTCCCAGAGTTAAGGGCTCAGTCCTATGGGACTGTCCCCACTTCAGGTGTCAGTGGCAAGTCCAAGGTTGTCACTGGTACTTCTGACTGACCAGCTATAAATTCAGGAGGTTTCCACAAACCCCTCCTCAGGTTCAGGAATTTTGTAGAATGACTTGGGGAACTCAGAAACGTGCTTTACTGTTACCAGTTTATTATAAGGACACAACGCAAGAGAAGTCAGATGGAAGAAATACATAGGGCAAAGGGGGTGTGAGGCCTCCGGCATCTCAATGTGTTCACCAACACAGAAGCTCTCAGAACCCCACCTTTTAGCGGTTTTAATGGAGCTTTATTGAAAAGGCATGATTGAGTATGTCATAGCCCATTGGTGAGTGACTCAACTCTGGGTAACGTCCCCCTCCCTGGAAACCCCAGGTGGTGCTGAAAGTTCCAACCATCTGATCCCACCTCGGTCTTTCCAGTGAGCACCTCCCATCCTGAAGCTGTCTAGGGGCCTCCAGCCATCGGCCATCTCATAACATGCAGGGAACATTCATCGCTGCAGAGGTTCCAAGGGGGATGCGTGCCAGCGACTGTGAACAAAGACCAAATATTTATTTTTTATTGTACCACACCAGGCCATCCCTGGGTCCCAGGCAGCAGCAACACGTATGTGTTCTTTGACCACTGAAGTCATCACCCTCCATTGCTCAAGCCAATAACAGAAGATCATCCTGGACTTCTCCCTCCCTCTCACTGCCCCATTTAAGACTTGATAAGTCTATCTCCTTAGTGGTTTTCAAATCCATTCATCTCTGTCCATCACTACTGCTTTGACCCTCATCCATTCGCACCTGGCTCGTGAGTTTCTAACTGGCCTCTCCCTCTGAGCTTGAACCCCTCTGTCTGTCTGCTTAGCCACATCTAACTAAAACCTAAATCTGATCATGTCACTCCTGTGTTAGAAACCCTTCCTTGGTTCTCCACTGCTTTCAGAGTAAAATTTATACATGGACTGGGCAGAGACACTGGGAAAACAGTGAGCTTATGAGTCATTTAAAGGGGCAGCCACTACCCTGCTGTCAGCCCCAGCTGCTGGTTGCCATGCAGTGTGGCCTGATCTTCTGGTTTCCAAGAGAGTCAGGACATCTGGACTTGCATAACTGTTGGCAGTGATTTCAGCTTCCAAAAAATACAGTGCAGGCTAAACCATATAATTGAAATGTGCATTTTATGGTATACAAATCATATCTCAATAAAATGCATTAAATAATAGAAACACAGTGTGCAAGCAAAATAAAACAGCCAAATCCTTCCCCAAATAAAAATAAAGTACAAGTTCAATGAAACACTTAGGGCCTCGGGTCACTATTCCGCTCTCAGTGTAGCTCTTCCGGCCAGTTAGGAAGAGGCCTGCATGATTGTGCATCTGCTGGCTTCTCCAGCCACCCCCTCCACACCCCAGTCACGGAGCTTGTGGAGGCTCCCAGAATCCCCTGCTTCAGGCCACCTCCAAGCCTTTGCACACAGGCTGCATCAATATTTGGGGTGTTCTTGTCCCACTCTCCATCTTCTAAGTCACACTGGACCTTCAAGATTTAGTTCAGATGATACCATTTTCAGGAGGTGCTCTCTGCTTTCCTCCAAACCTGGGATCTGCCCCCTCCTCTGGGTTCCCAAGGAACTTAGCATACTGCTGACAGTTGTCCATTTTCTTTTCTGATTCATTCCACTGGGTGCCCTTGAGGGCAGGGATAAGGTCCTCTTTCTGGGATAATGTCCCAGGGCCAGACATAGTGTCTGATTCACTATCAACTCTCCATAAATGAATTTTGTATTTTGAGTGAATGAATATATCTTAATATACAAAATGCTCAAAAGTTGTGAGTTACACACCTCCCCAGCTCTTCCTAAAACAGAAATACTTTCCATATTATACTTATCTGTGTGCCTGGGCAGAGAGTGCTCTAAGCCTGGAATAGTCTATCATCTTACCAACCAAAATTCTAACCCAAGGCCCTGAGGAGAGAGGGAACTCAATAGACACTGTTGAAGGTCAGTTCATAAGTAAGGACTAACATACACTTCAGATAATACCAGTCTCCTAATTATGATGGAAAGAGTCACTTTCCATTTATTTTAAATAAATAAATTTTAAATAAATAAATTAGTATTTTGGTGGTATGCTGCTAATATCCTCACTAGACTGTTAAGGAAGATGCACCATCGCCTCTTCAGCGACAAACAGAAGTATCAGGTTGTAAAAGAATGGTCTTCTTTTGCATTTACATGTCCCTCTACAGACTTCTAAGAACTAGTACTTGTGTACTGAATATAGCCTAGAAATAACATGAGAATGAGAATGAGAATGAATGAGAAACCATGTGGTCTTCCTTGACAGATGTTTAATTCAGAAGAAAGAAAATGTTTGCAGGCTCACAGAGTCACGGTGCATGGGGTCCCAGGTCCAGAGCCCTTTACTGTTTTCTCCATAAGTGGAGGCACCAAAGCAAAGCAGCTTCTCCAACAAGTAAGTCCACTGAGGCCATGGTTGGGAGAATCCATCATCTAATATGTATGGAGGGGTGTGTGTGTGTGTGTGTGTGTGTGTGTGTGTGTGTAAATGCAGGTGTAAGCATACACACACACACAAAAGTCCATATTGATGATCTGCCTTTTGATTATTTGTGTAATTCAACACTGAGATCCACCATAAGAATGATCTGGGAGGTCATGGTACCATTAGATAAGCTAACCTACAGAGAGAGACAGAGCATGAGCAGGGGAGGGTCAGAGAGAGAGGAAGACACAGAATCCAAATCAGGCTCCAGGCTCTGAGCTGCCAGCACAGAGCCTGATGCGGGGCTCAAACTCATAAACCATGAGATCATGACCTGAGCCAATGTCAGTCACTTAACCGACTGAGCCACCCAGGCGCCCCTAGAAAAGAATTTTTAACAAGTCTTCAAACACATAAGAAAACACTAGGCTCAAGATGGATAAGGACCAAAATGAGTGGCTTTCCAATCGTGTATTCTTTCTCTCTAAGGCTAGACCCAGGCCCCATCTTTCTTCTTAATGTGGAGCTTACTAATCAGTCAGAATTTGCACACAAGCTGAATGAAGTTTGTCGTCCTAGGAGTTAGATCAAGTTTTTAGAGCATCAGAATGGACGGCGGCCAACAAGACATTGCTTCAGCCCCTCTAGCCTTAGGCCTTTATCTGCATGTTGGGCAGCCCCATTGTCCCCCTTCCCCTGGCACTTGATCTTAACCCTTGAGGTCCTACCCCTCTGGTAGTACAAAGAGGCCCGCAGGGCCTGACCCAGGAGGATGAGAGCCTGTTACCCCAAAACCTGCAGCAGCATCACTGGCCTGAGTCCCCTCATGTGGTGCCGCTTCTACTCGGGATCGCCCCCAGAGATCCCTGTGGGTTTCTGTAGGCAGGGACACCCCCCGCCCCCCCACCCAGGAGGATGTGTGAGAGTGAGAAAGCCAGAAACCAAGCAGCATCTGGAGGGGGCAGCTCCTCAAATGGACAGACAGCCCCATGTGTAACATCTTTTCTCTTCACACTGGAAGCCCCACCTCGGATTGACACAGTGACCTAATATCCTTGCAGCACCGACTACAGACCAAGTGCGGGGGTGAAGGGAGCTGCATCTTCCTGAGAATCTTCTGTCCTCACCGTCCTCGGTTCATTCCACTTTTCCTGCAGGCCAGATGAAGTAGTGCCAAGTGTGGACTCTAGGAGTTGCATCACTGGCGGGGGCGAGGAGAAGGGTGCTTGCCTAATCCAGACCAGATGGTGGCAACCTTCTCTGTCCCCACTTGGAGTGGAATGTGCAGTCAGTAACTTATAGGAGTGTGATGGTAACTGGCGTTTATTGAGTTCTTGTATGTGCCGGTGTTATGCTTCCTAACCAGTGCCTCAATCATGAAACGAAATGAGGAGGTTGTTACTCTTAACTGTTCCCATTTTATGGATGGGGAAACTGAGTCTCTAAGGGGTTAAATATCTTGTCCAACATCTCACAGCCAATAAGTATTAAAGGCAGACCTCAGACCCAGGTCTGTCTGGCTCCAGAGCCTTGTCCCAGCCGCTCTGACCGCCTGGGTAAGTAACCAACAAAGAAAAACAAGCTTGTAGGCACAGTGTCAGGACTTAATTGAAAGGAGAATTCCCAGGAACTTAGATCAGATGAGATTAGAAGACAAGTATTTCTAACATGAGAAAAAGACACGGTGCTGGTAAAAGCTATGCTAGGTTCTTTGCCATCGGTCCTGTGTTACAAGATTACAGAGAGCTAAATTCATGGATTGAGAAGCGTAAAGTCTGTAATTCAGTAGAAGCTCTCATTCCAGCTGTGGGAAAAATAGTTATGCTGTCTGGGGATTATGAATAAATTGTGTCGTTGCCCAGAATGAACATAAACAATCCTTCTTGGACATAAGAGAGTTCTTAGGTCTTCCAAAAAGAATTATTCAACACTGCAGAGTAAGTTTCGCTTATAAATTACACATCAGACCTATGTAAACACCGTGAGAATAGGTTTCTTTTGTGTGCAAGTGTGTGTGTGTTTTATTCAAGTATACTTAACATACAGTGTTATATTAGTTTCAGGTTTCTATACAGGACTCAGTGCTCATCAGGATAAGTATAGTCTTGATTCCCTAGTTCCTATTTCACCCATCCCCCACCCACCCACCCTCCCACCTCCCCTCTGCTAACCATCAGTTTGTTCTCTATACAAAACTGGCTTATTTTGAATTAAAGTTTTGCCTTTGCTTTTTCTTTAGATTCTGACCACTGAACAAGACACCAAACCTATCATCACAGACTATTTTTTGATGGAAGAAAAATATTTTATATCTAAAGAAAAGAATGAATGCAGGAAACAACCGTTCCAGAGAGTCATTGGTCCAGAGGAAGAGATTATGCAGATTTTAAGCAGCTGGTTTCCAGAGGAAGGATATGTTGGCAGGATTGTCTTAAAAACCCAGCAGGAAGTAAGTGTGTCTCACACCGTAACAACTCAGGGTGTGATTAACCACCTCACCACTGGCCACCTCCCTTGATTCAGAATTTATCATTGCAACCTGATTTATGTTATTCTTCTTAAGTAAATGGGGAGAAATGATTTTATTCTTCTGCACCTATTCAGAATGTTATCTCTAAGTTACAGAAATTCAGTCTAAAAACCATCTCTTGTAAAAGAAAGGGAGCAAGAATTCAAAGGATTCCTCATGCTTGTCATCAACTGTGGGTCCAGGCTTTGATTTATATGCGAAAAGGCATTGTCATAAGGGTCACAGGACCGTGTCATGCTAGTCCCGTTGGTATTTTACATTTGGGAATTGGTTGCCTTCTTGTTCGTGCCTGTTAAAGTTTTAGCTAATAAAAAGTTCTGTGTTTTTAGGTAGAACAGTAGTTCTTTGAAAATATTCTGAAACTTCACACAGAGTATTCTCTCAGCTTTGATCAGAGTTAGTAAGAATTTACGTTATGTTCACTAACATTCCTGTGATCATTCGCATGAAGGAAAATAATATAGCGACTTCCTGTCAGCTCTACATTGATTAGTTCCTTTTCAAGTTTGTGGATGGAGTACTGATTTTTTTTTTTTTTTTTTTGAATAAACGGTTAAGAGCCCACTAACTTACCGCCATTTTTTTAAATGACATAAAGTCACTGCTCCACCATAGATGTTCAGGCCTCATGATATGTCAATAATGAGGGAGTGGAGTCAATTCAACAATTAGATTAAACAAATATTTATTGAGCACCTAATACATGCCAAGCCCTGTTCTGGGCACATGATCTATCTTCTCCTTTGGGACATGTAATAGAGCTTGGTTGGTAAAATGCCCATTGGTGATCCATGATGTTGGGACACAGTGGAGATGATAAAGAGCCAGTTTTCAGCGTCATGTGCCACTTTTTCACTCTGCACCGAACTGTGAACATGGCCTGCATCGTACTCCACAGACCTCCAACATCTGCTCTGGGAACCACAGCCACTGCCTTTCTTCCTAACCTTGCCTTAGACCATAAAAGGACACTCCAGTTAAGCAAAGAAATGTAATCGTCTCCCCAACCTCCTCTCCCTATAAGACATACACATTGCAAAGGCAGGTAATGAGCAGTTCTGATGATAATAGCTTTATGAGAAAATATCAGAGGCCTTAGCTGGACTTTTGAAGCCTTCTTCAGTTTCTCTCTAAATTTTTCTGTATTTTTTCTCGTTGACTTGCCTCATTCTTTAGCTACATGTAAAAAAATGTCCTCTAAGTGATAAGGTCAGCAAGCGAATTTTCAAACCATATATTTGCATAATGATTTACCGTGTTCAAAGTTATCACTCACTACTTTTTTGAATGATCTCATGAGGTAATGGAAACCATTTCGCACATAGGAAATTGAGGTTCACAGAGGTTAAATCGTGACAAAGTGAGAAAGAAGTAGAAAGAACTCAGGTCTGTGGCTTCGAAGGTCAGTGTCCTTGCCCCATCCTGTGCTGCCAAGGCTGGTGATGCGTCAGCCTTCCTGGACCATGGCACCCAGCACTGTGGGGGCAGTGGGAGGCAGTGAGCAAGAGGGAACATGGGCAGGCTCTTGAGTGTCTTATAGTTAGAAGGGCTGGGGAGGTTAGGAATGCCCATATGCAACTTAAGGTGTATATGAAAACAGGCTATAGAGACCTCAGGAATAAATACTTAACAAGGGCTAGTGGACGAGAAGCATTTTGAACAATAAGGGGAATGAGTTAGAAGGGAAGGCTAACAAACATGTTCTGATGGGGAGAATACAGCAAACTCTCCTGTCTGTGCCTTGGTGGAGAAGAGATTTTTGAAATGACTGACATGTATCTCCAAAGATAACAAATCACATTTAATGTGTCTCGGGTGACCTGGTACATCGTGGCACACACATATTTACTGACTGAATAAATGAATTCAGCAATTATTGAATGCAAGCAGACACTAGTATAGTTGATAGATCTGGGCTTTATGTATTTCCATTTATTTCATTCTGTGGAACTAGTAAGATAAATAAGCAATTTTCCCATATAATCAGAGTCCCCAAACTGTTATCCATGACCTCTGATCTCTCCTCCTTGCCTGCCTTTTATAGTTTTCTTGTCTTCTAGGTTCTCAAGCTGTCAGGATCACATCTTCCTGTGGTCAATATGCCTTCCTATGACACCTATGACATCAGACAGACCTGGCTCTGCCACAAATTAAATGACCTTGGACAGCTCATTTAACTTCTGTAAACCTCTGTGCCCTAATTTGTAAATCTGTGATTGAAAAAGATTAACATGAGCCTCATGCCAAACATATAGACAATATGTAGAAAAATGCTTAGTAAGCTGTAAAGAACTGTAAGTGAGGACTGTTGTTCTGGTCATAACCTATACCTTCTAATGGGGCAGAAAACTCCCTAAAAATAAATAAGTTCTGAGAGAGGCTCTGAGGAGGTCTCTTAAAAGTAATGTTTATTGCATAGTTATTGAGATATTTTATGTGTCCATTAGAACTTTTTTGTTTTCATATTTGCTTGCTTCCTGGTTTTCAAGATACGGATTATAAATTATGTCAGATGAATTACCACCCAACCCCACTCTCAGACGGGTTAAATATATCATGGTCAACACAATGACATATATTACACAGCTAAATCTCTAATAATTGACATGAAATGAACACCACAATCTTTTAAGTGGGAAGGAAAAAACAAGTTGCAGAACATTATATGGAGTACAATCTCAGTTTATGTAATAAAAATGGACAGTAACTCTCCCCTCCCAACACCCCTAATATAACGGATGGGGTCCAAAAACATCAGTCATGAAAATTTTAGGGACCATGATTGTATGATTAATGATATGACTGGGGTGAGCCTGTGGGGCCAGAAGCTCCTGCAACCCAAGTCCTTTCTGGTCCTGGTTGCAGTTTGGCGCCACCTGGTGGCAGTTATCCATTCTGCCTCAGTATCAAAGGGGACAATTTTGGATCCTATGGCTGGCTGGTTGGAACCTCCAGGATAGTTAGTGACAACGATTCTTGGATTTTCTTGGATTAGTTAGGACCATTTCGGTCATCTCAGTGGCTTGACCTGAGATCAGGCTAGGAGAATGCTGGAATCGAAGGACTCTCCTGCTAAATGCTCTCTTCCTGAGATGAGGTTGCCTCTTCCCCTTCAGGCCTCCCCCTTGCAGAAGATAAGTGTAAGCTACCCTTCATTTGAGAATAGGGCTAAAAAAAGGGGGGCGGGGGAGCCATCTGACAATCATATCTAAATTCACGTAATTCCAGGGTTTCATAGTATATATATATTCACATATACAAAAATATACGTGTACATTCATAGCAGATGTTTAGAAGCATATATAACCTAACAACAGTGGTTTTTTTGTAGGGAATGAGATGAGACACAGAAGGGAAAAAGTTGATAATGGGGAAAGCTTGGCTTTTTATTGATCTATTTCTATACTGTTTGAAAATTTTTAATGATACATATGCCTATAGATGTATCTAAATATATATTTTATATATATAGCTCCATGTGTAAAATTTGCTAAAAGCCAATTAACCTGATGACCAATTCTCATAACTACTGAGAATTTTGCCAACATTCGTTTCAGTGTGACCTACCTCCAGCCATTGGTTCCGCCTTTCCGCTGTAGTTCCTGTTCTTCCAGCCTGGCTGAATGCCAGTTTGCACATTTCATTGTTCAGATCTCCAGCATTTCTTAAATGCTCAAGGCCTGTGTAGGGCATGAACGGGCTTTCTCCTAAATGTAATTTACTGTGGTCTTACTTGACTTTTAATATTTGGCAAAATGGTGTATTGTCCTCTTCCAAATTTGTCTACAGTTGGCTGGGACTCAAAATCCACTGGCAGTAGGAGCAGATCTATTGGCTTATTTTGAGCCAGGTCCTTATTAGTCTGTCAATATCAGCAGAAATACCCACATTACTTTCTTCCTCTCAGAAGATACGTATATCCTTTAGAATAGTTTATGAAATATTAACTAGTGTATGAAATATAAAGCTAAGATATAGTTTCCACATTGCCAAGATATAGCTCACATTTTTGTTAGGTTTTTCTTTTTTACTCTACATCATCCTACCATTTACTCACACTTTTCATCTCTTTAAACACAGAACCTAGAAGAGAAAAGCATTGTTCAAGATGACAAAGAGGTGACCTTGAGCTCAGAGGAGGAGAGTTTCTTTGTTCAAGTGCACGATGTTTCTCCAGAGCAACCTCGAACGGTCATCAAAGCACCCCGTGTCAGCACCGCACAGGACGTCATTCAGCAGGTGAAACCCTCTCCCTTGCTTGCCTCAGTCAGCTCCTCAGTGTAAATCACTAGGACAAATCTGATGTCAGCTCATTTTATGAGTGAAGTTCTAGAACAATGGGGATCTGAAGAGGGAGAGCGTGCCTCTTACAGTTGGAAAATACTAGTTCATTCCTTCAGCAGACAACTCACCTAGTATCTACCATGAGTCTGGCTCTCTGTGAAGTGTTGATAATAGATTGAGGTAGGAACTCCACAGAGTAGTAATTTTATTGCCCCAGACATGCCTAAGCCAATCCTAAAGACTGTCTCTCAAAAATCCTACAGAAGACATGCTGGAGGCCTTCTCTGGCCCTTTGCCTCCTCTAAGTTTCAGAGAACTATACTTCCTTCCTTCAAGCTTTGTAATGGTTTGTGTTTATTAAACACCCATTTGAGAAGTGGTGTAGCATAATGGTTAACAGCACAGAAGACTCTAGATCAAATTACTCCAGGTTCAAACCCCAGCTCTACTTTTTAAAAAATTTTTTAAACTTATTAATTTTTAAAATTTACATCCAAATTAGTTAACATATAGCGCAGTAATGATTTCAGGAGAATTTAGTGACTCATCACTTACATATAACACCCAGTGCTTATCCCAACAAGTGTTCTCCTTAATGCCTCTTGCCCAATTAGCCCATTCCCCCACCCGCAACCCTTCCAGTAACCCTTGGTTTGTTCTCCATATTTACGAGTCTCTTACGTTTTGTCCCCCTCCTTGTTTTTATATGATTTTTGCTTCCCTTCCCTTATGTTCATCTGTTTTGTCTCTTGAAGTCCTCATATGAGTGAAGTCATATATTTGTCTTTCTCTAATTTTGCTGAGCATAACATCCTCTAGTTCCATCCATGTTGTTGCAAATGGCAAGATTTCATTCTTTTTGATTGCCAGGTAATATTCCAGTGTGTGTGTGTGTGTGTGTGTGTGTGTGTGTGTGTGTGTGTACACATCTTCTTTATCCATTCATTCGTCAATGGACATTTGGGCTCTTTCTATATTTTCGCTATTGTTGATAGTGCTGCTCTACACATTGGGGTGCATGTGTCCCTGTGAAACAGCACTCTGGTATCCTTTGGATAAATACCCGGTAGTGCAATTGACCCCAGCTCTAGTTCCTAGTGCCTCAGCTACAGTAGTGTGCTGGTAAACTGGCTCTCTTAAGGAAAAACAAAAAAGCTCCAAATGATTTTTTGTGTTTGCCAGTTTCTGTTGTGTGGATGCTCCCACCATGTCTGATTTCACTGGCCCGTTCCAGTTGGCTCCAGCACACTGTTTACCATGTGCTAAGTTACTACATAGATAACGTGGAGATAGTATAATAGTGCTTTCCACCCAGAGTTGTTGCGACAGTGAAGTCAGTAAGTATCGGTAATGTGTATAATGCTCAGCACATGGCAAACACTATAGTGTTATTTGCTATTGTTGCATGATTATGTGGTTAATATTTGCCTCCTTAATAGAGTTTGAACTCCAAGAAAGCCCAGACACATGGGGTTTTTTTTGTTCATCTTTATCTCTCCAAAGGATTGTACTGTATCTGGGACACAGGAAGCCCTCACTAAACATTTGATGACTAAATAAACATGTAAGCGAAAGATGATCTCGTACTAAATGAGAAGTGAGGCCAGGTAAATAACTAAAATGCCTTCAACATCCAAGACACTGAGATGAAGAAGCAGCCTGGTGGGACAGAAAGGCTCCTGAAGGTCAAGATTCTGTCTCTCATTGTGTGTGTGACCTTCATGTCTATGAGCTTTGGTGCAGGTAGAAAATCCAGTGAAAGTCCTTATTCTAGCACTTATTAGTTGTGCATCCTTTGGAATCTGCTTAACCTTCATACATTTAAGCTTCCTTGTCTGAAAATGGGGTAATACCTAAATCATGGTCTGTTGTGAAGCTTTATCAGGTAATGCAAGAAAGCACATTACAAGCTATAAGTACACAGATGTAAAATGAGGAATGATATGAGGCCATCTGAAAGATCCCTTCCTTCTCTAAACGTCTGTGACATTTTCCCCACCTTCAAGTCTCATTCAGAATGAATGCAAGTGTTGGAGATACTGTGTCTGTATTCAGTTGACTGTAATTTTTTTTTAATGTTTATTTATTTTTGAGAGAGAGAGACAGAGTGTGAGCAGGGGAAGGGCAGAGGGAGAGGGAGACACAGAACCCGAAGCAGGCTCCAGGCTCTGAGCTGTCAGCACATGGCCCGACACGGGGCTCGAACTCACGGACCGGGAGATCATGACCTGAGCTGAAGTCAGACGCTTAACCAGCTGAGCCACCCAGGCGCCCCTCAGTTGACTGTAATTTATCTTTCAGACCTTATGCAAAGCAAAGTATTCCTACAGCATCCTGAGCAATCCCAACCCAAGTGACTATGTGCTTTTGGAAGAGGTGGTAAAAGACACGACCAAGAAGTCTTCCACCCCAAAGTCCTCCCAGCGGGTCCTTTTGGATCAGGAGTGTGTGTTTCAAGCCCAAAGCAAGTGGAAAGGGGCAGGAAAATTCATCCTTAAGCTAAAGGAGCAGGTGCAGGTAAAGTTCAAAGTTCTTTTGCTCTCTTCACAAAGTATTTGCTATTCACAGCTCCACGGTAATCAAATTTGGGAGTTCGTGAAATCTTGAAGAAAGTTCCTGAGCCAAGGGATACAGTTGGGAGAAAATCATTTGGCTTCATTTTCACTATGTGAAAAGAAAGGTAGTCCCTACCACCCCTCCACGGGTAAGCAGTCCTGAAAGGGGTGTCCCTCAGCACTTCTTCCCAAAGCTCTACTTACTGGAGAGGAAGAGGAAAGGGTTCTAGGATAGCATGTCATGTGACTGAGGATCCCGGCTTTAACATACCAATGGAAGGTTCTTTTTTTCCCACAGGCATCTCGAGAAGACAAAAGGAAAGGCATTTCTTTTGCAAGTGAATTTAAGAAGTTCACCAAGTCAACTAAACAACCCCGAGGACTCGCATCACCTTCTCAGGTCTTGGCCTCAGAAGGTGTCCAAAACAAGGAGGAGAAACCTATGGGCAGCTTGTCCTCCAGTGACACCATGGATTATCGACAATAACCAAGGTTGGCACGTTTTACCCGGGTAGACTTAAATCATCACACTATTCTGAAACGGGGACCAACTACTGTGTAAGGCCCAGTAGGAGGATGTCCCCTGAAGGCAGATAGGAATGGTACCTAAAAACAGGAAAAGACCTCTGCAGATTTATGTATAACATTTATAACTTTAGACTGCTGGGTTTGTCGATGGCCAAACGAAGGCCCCGAGAGGACAACCCACTTGCCCGACCTACTACATCAGCCTTATTTCATCAGACATAGAACTGCCTTAATTATTGCTCACGGTCCTGGACATTCTCAAAGGACTTCTGTGGGTCATTCAGCTCTTATTCCTTTGGATTTCTAGTTTCAGGTCCGTTTTAAGGTTTGATTTAGCCTCAACAACCTCACCTTGGTCTGCCTCAATTAAAACATTAAAAACCTGGCATCCAGGATGCGATGGTTAAAAAGAAAAGCAAAATAACATAACAGCCTCTGTCTTGAAACTGCAGTAAATTAAGCCTTTGGTTGCCCGCCCACTGCTTGGCATTTACAGAGTAAACTTAGTTCTATCTTAAAACAAATTACCATATATGGAACCCAAATTAAAAAAAAAAAGAACTTGAGGAAACCAGATTTTTTTTTCATTTAGTTTGTTAATGAACCCAAGGATTAAAGCCCAGTTTTTGCCTGTGTCACTGTAGTTGTAAAATGAGACCGACGGCATAGTGAAGGCATTGCTGCTTATACTGTAGAGGTTGATCGTCTGTCTTTATCACAATTAGGAATTTCTTATATTAAAGTGGAGCTCACAATTAAAGACTTTATTGATACCTTTTGACAGGACCTAATTTGATTTATAATAGCACAAAAGAAGGCTCAATACACTGAGCCCTATTTCTACATCTAAGAAGCTCTTAAAATAACCAGTGCCCCACACAACGCGTGCAAAGCTCTTCCAAAACAGCCAGGGCCAAACACAGGGAACACCCTCCTTCAGAATATCTGCGTATCCAGCTATTCTGAGGTTTGTTTAGGTTCTGTATGGAAAGGATCATCAGAAGGAACTCTCAGAACTACAGCAGCAAACCCCCATCAAATAGCATCGGACAATAGTGAATACACACAGAACGGCAAAGCCCTGACCTATGCCAGACTGAGAATGTTCAACACTCATTTTCTGTTGAGATACATCTGGAATCCTAATTTTTAAAAGTTCCAGGGGTGGGGTGCCTGGGCAACTCAGTTGATTAAGCGGCTGACTCTTGATTTCAGCTCAGGTCATGATCTCATGGTTCATGAAATCAAGCCCCACGTCAGGCTCTGCATTGACAACACAGAGCCTGCTTGGGATTCTCTCTCTCCGTCTCTCTGCACCTCCCCTGCTCATTCACTCATAAAAAAAAATTTTTTTTAAAGTTCCAGGGGCCTCTGGCTGGCACAGTTGGTGAAGCGCCCGGCTCTTGATCTTGGGGCCGTGAGTTTGAGCCCCACGTTAGGCACAGAGATTACAATTAATCGATCAACACATACATACATACATTAAAAGTTCCAGACTCACTTTCTTTTTTGCCCCGGGACACTAAGACAACAGTGCCTTCTCCAAAAGCCAAGTGAGCTTTAGGACTAAGCATCAATGTTGAGCCTCCACAGCTGTTTAGAAGATGGCTTACCTTGGTAGTGGGTCTGTGAGCGTGACACTAAGGACAGTAATTAAAACCTAAAATATTGTTTTCCATGTCAAGAACTTAGCATCAAATAAATCATAGATGTGATGTTATACACACCCCTTATATTATAACCTCCACAGTGACAGTGGAATTATGCTCTGCACAATGGAGCCCTCACTGTGCCACAAGATTACAAGAAATACATCGGAATATAGCTCCACTGGAAATCTGACTTAAAAAGAATAAGCTTGCTATAATGAGCATTATTAGGAGTAGGGGTGGGGGGTGATTTAGAGGTATGCCTTTGGACTATATTTTTCTGTAGCAAGCAAAATCATTGAGTTGACCTCAGCTTTACCTAAATTTGGGGAAGCTTCTCTTTAAAAACATCTATGGGTGCATCTATGGGAATATGTATCTCATGTTATAAACTCCTTTACAAATGGTCTCATGAGAAGAGACTTTTTGTGCTCGCAAGAAGACAAGTGTAGTGTTTTTGCTGCTTTCTGAGAACATAAGGTTTCATGTTACTTGTTCTAAAATTTTCACCCCTGAAGTTTTAAGAGTTACCCCTTAATAATTTCCACAATTATACACCTTACTCATATCTGAAATAATGCAGGGTTGAAGGACTTCCCCCTTTTAAAAAAGTTGAAATTTATTTGATTGTGATGACAAAAATCTTTCTAAAGAATGTGGTGTTCGGAACAGAAATAGGCTCATGTTCCACCACCCAGGAGCATCATGTTATGACACTGTGAGTTTATAGCAAATAGTCTCTCCTCCAAAACCAGCCACCAAAGCTGTGGGTTTCTGTCGGTTGAATAACACTAAACCCTTGCTACACTGCAAATGTTTCTGTTCCTGCATTTTAAATATACTAACAAAGCTATGTATACAACTTTACAGGTGAAGACCTTTTGGTAAGAAGTTAAAGTCAAGAGTGAACATGGTGGAAACAAATACAATTTGCTTATTTTCATTAGACTTAAACTGGAAATTGAGGATTTCTGAACCGAAGCCTTCTTGACACATGATGTGAGGTCCATGCTGAGGACAAGCAAAATGGCAAGGGCTACCTACCAACCAATTCCTGATGAATGCAACAATGCAGCCCAGGAGATTGCCACTTTGCAAATGTCAGCAGTTGGGAAAAAAACATTGCTAAGCTCGCAATAACTGACTTAGAACAAGGGTCAGCAAACTTTGTCCATAAAGGGCCAGATGGTAAACATTTTAGGCTTTATGGGCCATATGGTCTCTGTAGCAATTACTCAGCTCGGCTGTTCAGTGCAAAAGCAGCCATAGATGATCTATACGTGAATGAGCATGGCTGTATTCCAATGAAACTATTTACAGACACTGAAATCACAATTTCACATAATTTTCACATCAAAAATAATCCTCTTTGGGGTTTTTTCCAATCAGTTAAAAATGTAAAAGCTATTCTTAGTTCAAGAGCCATACAAACACTGGCGGCAGGCTAGATCTGGCCCAGGGCCATAGTTTGCTGACCTGACTTAGAAAACTGGCAACAAGAGCCACAGAGGTCTGAAAACAAGCGAGGTTAGTCATACAGTTCATGGCGGACAATTGGAAGCTTTAGGGCATTGCGAGTGTAAATATGTCCTGTAAGATTCATCACAAAGTAATTTGATTTAGTTTCTATATTGTGCACCATAGTGGACTCTTCTTTACCATTTCTTTTTACATACAGAATGATGTTGGGTTTTTTTTAAGTTTATTGCTTATGTATTATTCACAGATTATTCCACTTTTGGTTTTCACAAATTGAATTTAGAATGATGTACAAATTAGTATCTTCTGAGCTGTGACATCTTAACAAAAAATTTAACATTTCTTAAAGTAAATGTAGACTGAGTTGGTGTTCAAATTTATTTATTTTGCAAGGTTTGTACTGACACTGTACTTATATATTTATTATACATCGCTTTCTTGATATTGCTTATAGATTTAGAAGTATTAGTGGTTCTAGCTATTTGAAGACAAATCTCCTAAAAAAAAAAAAAAAAGAAAAAAAGTACGCTCTGAATACCTGACATGGGCCAGAATTTCATGCAAAAAAAAAAAAAGCTTCATTTTCATTTCTAATTGAAGAGCTATTGATCCAAGTCATAATTGCCACTCAAGGTAAATTATCTTTAAAATCTTACTGCATAAAACTATAACGTAAGTATAAAAGATTTTTACTCTCAGTATGAAGCAAATTATGACTTTTAAAATGCAATGTGTGCCCCTCTGAAGCAAAATCCAAATTTTATCTTTCTGCTGATATTAAAATTTTTTCTTCAAATTATAAAACAAAGTCCTAACCTTTTGAGAAGTTCTTTTTATGCCAATTGTAAAAATGAATAACATGGTCCCCAGTTCTTTGCATACTCTAAAATCAGAAGTGTTAAAAGTATACCACACAGGGGCGCCTTGGGTGGCTCAGTCAGTTCAGCATCTGCCTTTGGCTCAGGTCATGTTCTCACGGGTTGTGACTTCGAGCCCCACATTAGGCTCCGTGCTGACAGTGCAGAGCTTGTTTGGGATTCTCTCCCTCTCCCCTCTCTCTGCCCCTCCCCTACTTGCTCCTCTCTCTCTCTCTCTCTCTCTCTCTCTCTCTCTCAAAATAAATAAAAACCAAAAAAAAAAAAAATCACACCATACAGCTTTCACATTATTGGAAGTTCATACTCAAAGCCTTAATGCTAGAGCAGTGACCACTTGCTTGTCGACAGAATTCAGGCTATTCCAGTTTGATGGAGTTTGCACAGTGCTACAGGTTTCTTTTCAAATAATCTATAATAAATGCACAGTACTGCCCATTAAAAAAAAAAAAAAACATTCCAGAAACACGTTATCATGCTTCTATAAATCTGGCATCTTTTCTTCTGGTTTGGCATACTGTGTATTGCAAACTGAATTACTGGCCTAACTGGCTAGAGTCAAAATGAAAACCCATGCAGAGATGAGATGACTGGTCTCTCTAGGTTTTATCACTTGGCCTTAATTCTAAGCTCCAGCCCCACCTCACCCCCATCTTTAGCATAGTTCATTTGGCTGCAGAACAGAATCGGCAACTTCCTGAGACTGAAGTGAGACCACGTCTCACAAGTGAATATATTGCCTGTACTGAACCCTACTTGATTGTTCAGTTCCTTTTGAGGTGACAGCACATCCTCTATTTGAGTCTTTGGGACTTCAGGAAGGACACATTGCTCAAAATGTAACCAAAACAACCTGGTGTTTGCTGAAAATACAAAATTTTTATTTTAGTTTATCTGAACCATAGAGTTATGATGGCATACCAAATGAAAGAAATTACCCTATTTAGAATGAATCAAAAATGGCCACCCAGACTGTACCCATTAACACTTCATACTTTCCATACTACTAAAAATCTGGATAGCAAACTTTTATCAGTAAGTTGACATGGAAAGGAATCTAAATAGGAGCTCCTGGGTGGCTCGGTTAGTTAAGTGGCCAACTTTGGCTCAGATCGTGATCTCGCAGTATCTCTCTTTGTGGGTTCGAGCCCCAGGTCAGGCTCTGTGCAAATGGCTCAGAGCCTGGAGCCTGCTTCGGATTCTGTGCCTCCCTCTCTCTCTGCCCCTACCCTGCTCGTGCGCGTATGCTCGCTCTCTCTCTCTCTCTCAACATAATAAACATTAAAAAGAAAAAAAGAACCTATTTATGCAGGTTAGGTTTATTACAAAGTTTGGAGGAAAAGTATTTGAAATAGACTAAACTTCCTCTCGGTCACCTGTTCATCTGGAATTGGTTGTTTTACAAAATAATAGAAGGTTACATGAGGTTGTTAAGGAAGCCAGGGTAAGTTTGAGGGCAAATTTGTAGGAAGTAACAATACTATTTGGGCGGAAAGTGCCCTCTTGAGGGAACCTTCTTTTCATGTCATCCTTTGCAAGTAAGTTATTTATAAATTCTCCAGTTGGGGGTATATAGTTGCAGCTACAAGTGAGTTACAGTGCCTTGTTTTTAATTAAAGTTACTTTCTTACAAAGGTCTCCCGTCCCAATGGCTCCGGAAACACTGGAGGCTCTTTAATGAAGCGGGCCCCCTGCTGCCACACACCCACTCCTTCCTCAAACTACATCTTCCCCTTCCTCTGCTCTCCCTCCCTATCCAGTACCTCTGCAGATCTGTCCTCCTCTGCCTGGACAACCATAGGCCTTGCTTAATTCTGACAAGTAACAGAGATTGCATTCTGCCTGGAAAAAACTGAATTGACTTGCCCACACGATACTCCACAACTCAGCCACGCCAAGAGAAGAGTAGGATCTTCCTGGCTGGTCTCGGATCTCCAACTAGGCGGAGTGGGAGGCAGCCCACAGCCTACGTGCTCTCCAGACGGCTGCCTCGGACCCCTCGCAGTTGCGTCTCTTACATGAGCGTCAAAGTGACAAGAGGTGAACACCTGGACCCTCCGGAAAGTTATTAGAAAACAAAGATTGCCTCTTACACCAAGTCCAGCACCCATGATATGGGGCACTGTCAACAATTTATGTGTTCTTGGCCATCTCTAAGTATCAACTTCCTGAAAGGAATCTTTGGCTGATGGCTAAGGATTTGGACATGGGATGACCTGAAATGAGTGTTTTTGAAATACTGACTCTCCATGATTACCAAGCTACTCATTCATATACATCTCTTAGATCCAAAATATACTTTGCTCAAGTAGACCATCAAGCAGGTCTCTGAAACCTTTCCTAAGTCTCTGAACTTTGAAATAATTCACTCTGACACTGAATTGGGTAATGTTACATTTTTTTTCATGTTGTGTGAATGATCTGACTTAACATGCAGGACCATGGAAGACTGAAGCTGTGTCTTACACTCGTTATTATCCCACTTCACTTTTAAGTGCTTAGCACAGTGCTAAGCACATAGTAGGTGCTCGATATTGGTCTAGTTAAAAATATATTAAGGCTGTAAGCTTGTTATAGCCTCAGGATGTGTGTGTGTCTGTGTGTGTGTGTATGTTACTATGATATTTAGTTCTGAAAATGAAACTCATCAACACAGGCCATGAAAGTTTATGCACAAATAGATTTCATTCTCAAATTCATAAAGGGTATTCAAATACTAGATGTGTAATTTTATGGTCCCACTGTGATTCTCTGTATGTGTAACTACAAAGTTAAAAGCATAATACAAGTGTGAAATAGTTCATGAATTTCTACTTCAAAATTGATTTTTCACCTAAACTAGTTTCTCCTGCCAAAGTGAAATATAAATGTATTTGTATATGTTTGGAAAATAAATGATTTGTGACATGCATTGGTCATTTGTGCTCTGATGGGGAAAGACCATGTGGTCATCCAAACATCTATTCATAACGTTTCTGGACTCTGTTTTATATCTAAAATGTGGTTTAAAAGCAAATATTTATATATTAAATTGTACATTTTCATTAAATAATCAAGCCTACAAAAAAACACTTTTTAAAATCACATAAGAATATGCTATATATATATAAACATATACACACACACACACACACGCACACGCTGAAAGATAACATGCACTGTTGAGCAGATATCCCCCATTAAGCTGGAATAATAAAGGCAATTTCTATTTTCATTTATTTCATGAGGGAAAAAAAGGGCTTTAAGCTCTAGAACAAAGGAACTGGCTTCTATAGTTTCAAAGACATAGAAGATCTATTTAATTGGGAATGCTGTACATTTTATTAAATTCTCACATCACAAGAACAGGAAGCAGAAGGGTACCTGGCTGGCTCAGTCAGTAGAGCATACGGCTCTTGATCTCAGGTCCATGAGTTCGAGCCCCATGTTGGGTACAGAGATTGCTTAAATAGAGAGAGAGAAAGAAAAGAAAAAAGAAAAGAAAAGAAAAAAGAAAAAGAAGTAAAGAAAGAAAAGAAGAGAAAAGAAAGAAAGAAAAAGAAAGAAAAAAGGAAGGAACAAACAAACAGGGGCTCCTGGGTGGCTCAGTCAGTTAAGCATCTGACTCTTGATCTCAGCTCAGGTCATGATCTCATGGTTCATGAGACCAAGCCTCACATCGGGGCTCTGCGCTGACAGTGTGGAGCCTGCTTGGGATTCCCTCTCTCCCTCTCTCTCTGCCCCACCCCTCTCACTCTCTCTCTCAAAACAAATTAAGGAAAAAAAAAAAATAGGAAGCAGAAAAAAGCAGTTGTTTAATTATTCACAGTAAAGAATATTTATAACCTGGTTCTAATAAAAACTTATTTCAGAGGTCATTCCTAGAATATGACAGTATCTTAGGTAAAATATTGTTTAATTATATTCATAAAGAGGATCGTATCTGTACAAAGGGAGAGGAGGGGCTGGAGGAGGGTAGGAAGAGGAGGAGAGGGTGGAAGAGGAAGAAAAGAAGAAGAAAACCCCTTCAATAGGCACCATTTATCCTTCAACAGAGTCAAGTCTTAGACTTGGTTTTTCCACCCAGGAGTCCTTCCCCCATCACCCTCCAGAGCACATCAGAAAATGCAAAGAACTCTGAAGAGATTAGAGTCACATTCAAACTTTCATTGCAAGTAGCCATAATGAACACTCTCATTCTTTTTTTAAAAGATCAAATTAGATTACTTCTTGAAGTGTATCATCCAACAAGAACCAATGAACTTGGGTGTCCAATTTCAAACTATTTTCTCTTTTTCTCAAAAATCTTTATAAAAATATACTCATTCAAATATAGAATTCTTATTTTCATCTATAGTGTTCCAAAAAATATATATTTACTTCATTAGAAAGCGTTTTGGTCAGGACGCCCACGTGATTCAGTCAGATGAGTGTCTAACTCTTGATTTCGGTTCAGGTCATGATCTCATGGGTCTGTGGGATCGAGCCCCACATTGGGCTCTGCACTGACAGCAGGGAGCCTGCTTAGGATTCTCTCTCTCCTTCTCTCTCTGCCCTTCGCCTGCTCGCTCACACGCTCTCTCTCTCTCTCCCCCTCCCAAAATAAATAAATAAACATCAAAAGAAAAAAAAAAAGTTTTGGTCATAAAGAGTAGCTGAATGGTATAAAGCAATCTCATGGTCTTGATTTTTCTGCACTCTATGCCCTCATTTTAATCTAGCAACTGTAATTCAATTAAGTTCACCTCAAAGATTTTTTTTTAACTATAACTTAAGATGTATATTAAGTTTTAAAAAGGCAACATCATTAAGAAACTTCCAAATATGGGGGTAGAGGGCTCTCAATTCTCCTTTCTTAATGACATTTTCAGAATCTGGGCAGAACCCTGTGCCATGCAAAGGGTAGCTCTTCCACCTCTGTTAATTTTCTTAGGAAGCTTCCCTTACGTAAAGAGAATGTCCTAAATTAACAATATGTCTCTATGTGCATCTAAGCACAAATATGCAAGAAAGCCCATGGACACTTCACTCTTCTACCTCCGCAGTGATGTTGTCGCATATCTGCTGAAATCCAGAGGCAAGTGAGTAGCGACTTCACTGCAATGTCTTTTGATTAGTTGATTTAAATCTTCATTCAAAAATGCATCCCCTTGTAAAACTTCATCCTGCAAAAATATTGAAAGTAACTCATATTAAAAGTTCTAAAAGCCAAGCTGTGAGCAAAATTAAAAATGGTGACACCTGACCCAAGCCAACATGTGCCAGGTCTTGGACATCTCCTGTACTGAACAAAACGGTCTCAGGACTGTCTCCACAGAATCCCAACCCCACAGATCCAGCCTACCATCAACTCCTAAACATGAGAGGAAAAAAAAGTACCTATAACACAAGCAAGTTGGAATCAGTTAATAAGAGACATCCTTAGTTTTTATTTCATCTTTTAAAAAAACATGAAAAGTATCACATACCTTCCTTTTGGAACTTGAAGACTGAACAGGGGGATTGAATGTCATTGCAGCCATGCTGTAAGTCTCAAAAAGTTCTGTAGCAGATCTGTAATCACAGAAGAAAGGTAAAGACATCACCATACCCGTGTAACTTGAAAATAACTAGACTGTACCCAAAGAGAAGCATGCATTATTCTAAACCCATATAGTGAGGGACAACCTAATTTTGCTCTTAAAACCAACAAACTCATGTAAAATAAACCCTAAATTCCCATGTAATGACAATGTTATCCAACTAAATCCACCTCAGAGAGGTCTGGTGTGCATTGAGAAATACAAGGCTGGACAAAAGACAAGGCCGAGCAGAAGCCCTCCAGCTCAATGTGATCAAATCCCAACTCAACCACAGTTATGTGAACAATATGCAACTAAGTCATGGGGGTCTAGAGAAGTGAAGCACAGTGTTACCCTCCATGGCTTTCAAACAGCTCAATCTTTCAGTTACTGGCCTAGATTAAATGTCCATACCCATGGCTGTCCATGAATGTTTACTGATTTGGGGTCGGTTTACATTCTCTGAAGGAGATTGGGAAGGGCCTGCAACAGTCACATCCCAAGCTCCACTCTCCAGGGCAAGACCACCAGGAGTCTCCTTTCTCAACCTTTTGGGATAAACCCACCCTTCGTCTTCCTCCAGAGAAGGACATTTCTGGCACAAATGAGGCAAACGTTCAAAGTCTCTGACAAAAACATGCCATAAAAGGAACATGAATAAGAAAACTGACAAATAATTGTTTTCTCCTTTCTCTCCCTTTTAGAAAAGGCTGGGGGCACTTGGGTGGCTCCGTCAGTTGAGCATCCAACTTCAGCTCAGGTCATGATCCCAAGATGCAGGAGTTGGAGCCTCACATCAGGCTCTCTGCTTGTCAGCAGAGCCCGCTTCGGACCCTCTGTCCATTCCCATCTCTCTGCCCCTCCCCCATTCGTTCTCTCTCTTTCGAAATAAATTTAAAAAAAAATAAAAACTGGGGTGCCTCGGTGGCTCAGTGGGTTAAGCGTCCAACTTCTGCTCAGCTCACGATCTCGCAGACTGTGAATTCGAGCCCCACGTCAGGCTTGGTGCTGACAGCTCAGAGCCTGGAGCCTGCTTCCAATCCTGTGTCTGCCCCTCCCCAGCTCATGCTCGGTCTCTCTCTCTCTCAAAAACAAATAAACATTAAAAATAAAATTAAAAAGAAAAAACAAGGCTGGAGGACAGGTGGGAAGTATGAGGGAAAAAAAAAGCAAACGGCCACTTTATCATTTAATAAGACCAAAAGTTATCTTTAGTCTACCCAGAGGGAAAAGCATTCATGGAAAACTAGAGTTTATGTCTCATTTAGAAGGGAGGAAGCAGCTGATTTCTGCCATGTAAAAATACAGATCTATTTTGCCAAATCTCCCAGTACTTCAAGGAGCTGGAAATTTTATTTTTAGGTGAATTCCTCTAATATTTAAAATATAGCAAATAATTCCATTTTTGTTTAAACTGTGAAGAGGCCAGAACATCAGTCTGCTGACCTCCTGATCATTTGTCTGTGATCTCCAAATTAAAGAAACCAGTGGGCTGCAAATGAGAAAAATTTATAGCAAAATATTAATTCTGAGTGGTGGGTATATTACAAAGGCATCTTTTATGTCTTATTTTCTTATAATTCAAGTATTGCCTAATTTTGTAGGGAAAGAGGTAATATTTCTTTCCACTTTTCTGTACTTCCGAAATTTTTCAGAGTAAGAAGCTGGAAAAGCAACTTCTCCCGGCAGGACCCTATTCCCCATCTGGAGTGCACGACGAATGCTGGGAGTGGCGGCAGGTCATGACACACTACACAGAGATGACCGTGAGGTGCAAGAGAGAAACTGCCGCCCCGCTTGAGTGCCAGTGTCACAAAGCACTTCTTTTCTCTCATTTCTCCCTTTCTGGCCCTAGCAGGACCAGCCAGGAGGGGGCAGAAAGAAAAGGAATCTCTCTGTGGTTGGACTCGTGGATCTTCTCATAGAGCAAGTATGGCATTACCTATAACGTGCGTCAGGCATGTATTTTCACTATTCTACTTACCTGGATGTGCGAAACTTCTTTTTTTTAGAGAGAGAGAGAGAGAGAGAGAGAGAGAGAGGGAGGGAGGGAGTGTGAGTGGGGAGAGGGGCAGATGGAGAATGAGAATCTTAAGCAGGCTCCATGCTCAGTGTGGAGCCCGACATCATGACCCTGGGATCATGACCTGAGCTGAAGTCAAGAGTCAGACGCTCAACCAACTGAGCCACCCAGGCGCCCCATGTGAAACTTTTTAGAACCAAAAAAAATGTTAACTGATTACCAAAAACGAACTAACAAAAACACGCTAACAAAACCCACAGGCGACATGTTTTCTCCTTGGAACAATTCAGAAATATGAAGTGAGACCAAATCCCGATCAACTGGCACTTTGTATTTGAAAATCTATTACTTTATAGAGCAGACTTCTCATAAGAAAGAGCACTCGACTGCAATGTGTAGTCTGATAAAAAGGCAGTGCTGACTACTAAATACCTCCGGCTCAACTCTGGTTTGAGCGCTTCCGAGCCTTCAGAAGGTGCTCCGGCGATCAGGTGAGCTGCAAATCTCTGCACAATGGGATGGTAATGTCTCTGAAGGGCAAGAACGACCACGTTTTGCACAGGTCAGTACTTTATATAAATTACAGCACTAGCTGCAGTGAAGATTTTCCTTAATAAACACTATTTTTTAAATCATATATATATGTAATTCACAATAAGCACATCCCAACAGAAAAAATATTCTCTTTGCTCAGAGGACAACATAAATCTGTTTGATGACCAAGTTACCACTGACATACCTTAGTCTTGCTTTTACAGTATGAAAACAAAAAATCAAAAAGCAATTTCTCTTCTAGAGTGAAAAAAGTTCGTTTACAACAGGTTTCCTGAAACATTTTGCTCCAAGCCTCCTCCTATGCATCTGCACCATGAGATCACAACACAGTGCGGCCCTCTTGAAACTGGGGTGATGTCAGTCTCCTCAGGTCGGACCCAATATAGACCTTCCGTTCTGAATAGTGTTGGGGAAAGACTGCAGTAAACCTTCTAAACCACACCCCCAAACTGTCGTTTTCTGCTTCCTTAGAAAATGTACCTCAACATCTTAAAGAACAGTAAGAGCAAAGTGAAATGTAGACTATTAACACAGGAATCCTAGGGGCGCCTGGGTGGCTCAGTCAGTTAAGTGGCCGACTTCAGCTAGGTCATGATCTCGTGGTCTGTGAGTTCGAGCCCCTCATCAGGCTCTATGCTGACAACTCAGAGCCTGGAGCCTGCTTCAGATTCTGTGTCTCCCTCTCTCTCTCTGCTCATCCCCTGCTTGCGCACTCTCTCACGTGCGTGCTCTCTCTCTCTCAAAAATAAACATTAAAAAAAATTAAAAAACAGAAATTCTACAAAAGGCCATGCCAGAACAAAATATACAGAGGACTCTGGCAATAGTAACTACTTGGGGAAACACTGAAAAACACTGATCACATGAAAAAAGGCCATTCTTACCCGGAGTGCATGCAATTCCCAAAGAGCCGTGTTCTGGGCGTTACAGTACTCAGGTTCATCCAGTTCAGGAAGGAAAACCCCACTTCCCTGAGATTCATTGTCAAGCAACAAATCTGTTTTTGGGAAAGTCTGCAGAAATGTCACATAAAAAGAACTAATGAAATTAGTCTTAGTAAAGAATGTTATTGGGGTTCTGTACTTTTCTCTGTATTGAAATTTATTTTGATTTTATGCTTATAGAAGAGCTATAAGAACATGTACTTTACAGCTACATTTGTACGGACACAAAAATGTGTCCATCAACAGTGTTTAAAGAAAACACGCAGAACAATAATGTACACTATAAAAAAGCTGTGTTGTCTGTGTGCATGTGGCGTGTTTATATATGAATGAAAGTGTCTGCTGGAAGGACCCACCAAATGGTAAAAATAAGTTATCTCTGAAGAGTGTCAACAGGGGTGAGAATGCTTTCCTTTTGTAATTTTATGTACTTCTCTTCTCGCTGGATTTTGCCATTTTGCTGTTATTACAGTAGTACAGTAGTAATGTAAATGGGGAGAAAGATGCAAACAAGACAGCACTGTTGTTGCACACAGCAAAGCTTAGCTCTACTCATTTGTCTGCATGGCTACTTACATGCATTAATATTCTGTTAGTTGCTAAAATGCCAATGCTTGAATTTGGAAGAACATGAAGAGCGAGGGTACAAAGACGCTTGATGAAGGCAAGGGCTCTCTGCTGAGAAACTTGCTTTCTGCGCTTAGTTAGCATGACGTCAAGGCACTGGAGTACAATCTCGACGCCTTCGTTGGTAGCACCTACGACAGCAGATACACCCGTCAGGCCTGTTCCCGTTGCTTTTTCATTGCAAAACTTCACTGCACTCCAGAAAAACCCAAGATGAACTGTCATCACCTGTCCCAAATCATTTCCCTAACTAACGAAGTAGGGCCAGACTGCTCAGGAAATGCGGTGGTTGTACCACATCTCCAGTCAATTCCAGATACTCTCTCCACACTTCTACATAAGGTTAAACACAGATGTGTGACACCAGCAGGCCACCATTTTATATGCCAATTTTGATTTTTCATTTCTCATGGACTATAATACCAGTCACAATATATTCTTAAAAGGTAAGTATTTATTAAAAACACAATATATAGGGACATCTGGGTGGCTCAGTCAGTTAAGTGTCTGGCTCTTGATTTCGGCTCAGGTCATGATATCACAGTTCATGAGTTCCAGCCCCATGTCGGGCTCTGTGCTGACCATACAGAGCCTGCTTGGGATTCTCTCTCTGCCCCTCCTCTGCTCTCTCTTTCAAAATAAATAAATAAATAAATAAACTTAAAAAAAAAAAAGATTAAGAAAAAAACCACACAATATATAAATGTACATACCTGCATGTAACTTGAACAGTGTTTTATATAGATGTGTATAGAATTTCATTGGATCAATATTCAGAACGTCACCTTTGAAATTATAACAAGCAACAATTAGGTATTTTATAGCCTCCAAAGGATTAATATTCAGAATGTCACCTTTGAAATTACAACAAACAACAACTAGGTATGTTACAGCCTCCCAAAGTAAAGAAAATCATCTTACCTTGACCAGAAAGAATATGAAAAGCAGTCTGGACACAGTGAAGGCTTTCTTGATAGCTCAGGTCCTTGGAAAAAAGGGAGAAAGGGGACATTAAGAATAATAATTACCATTTATATCTTAAAAAGTAATTCATTAACAGAGTTACTTACACCAGATTCAATGAGAGTATGCAGTACTACTAATAAATCATCAAAAAACTCGACATTTATAAGGTGAGCAAACCTAGAATCAAACAGAGTTTAGTTAATGGGTGACCTAAAAAGAGAAATAAAACAGCCAGAAATTAAATTTGACTTTAAAACCATATTTTTAATATTCCTTATTTCAATGTTTGTCACAATGGAGACGGTGGTGATTATTGATGTTTTTCATTAACTCAAATTGGTCTTTTTGACAACACCCAGCATAAAATAGATGAGGCACTAAACAAACTGAAAATATTTCAGAAATACTTCTGCCCTATGAAACAAGAACAAACAACTACCCAAGGAAAGTACTCCATGCTGTTCTAACTCATAAAAGGGCCAGGAGCATCAGGTTCTAGGAAAATGAGGAGCGGGAAAAGGGAAAGAAATCTGTTATTTATAGGAATATGGATCCTACGAAAACTTCAAAAAACAAAATGAGAGAATACTGGGTCTAGTATCTAGTTCAGGCTCTGCAATCAATTACCTATTCAATCCTAGGTAAGTCACTTACAGTCCTGGAACTCTATTTCTAGAAATAACTGAAATCACTCAATAGAATAATAGAGGAAGAATCATCTGATCTACTAAATGTGAGAGCACTCTGTACACTATAAAATACTAGGCACTAAAGTACTTAAAAGTCAAGATATCTCTTCAGTATTAGTGCAAGAGCCTTTGACATTATATAAATCTTAGAAGTGATACATTCCCTCTGTGCTAGTACAATCTTTTTGGGAAGCAACTGGGCAATATTTATCAAAATTTAAAATGAGCAGACCCTTTGACCTGGCAATATATGCACATGAGGGCATGAAGGTATTTCCAATGCAGCATAGGGGACTGGTCAAATAAACGTATTATTGATTCATAAGATGAAGTATTATAAATGTAAAGAAAAAAAAAAGTTGGATATAGTCATGCCAACATGGACAGATACCAAGAGTAACCGTTTTATCAAAAAAGAAAAGTTATGAAACATTACATATAGTATGATTCCATCTGTGTGACAGAAAACAGACCAACACACACACACATACACACACACACACACACACATATAGGGATATATATATAGGAATATATATATAGGGAAAATATATACAGGGATATAGGGAACTTGTAATTTTTTTTTAAGTTCATTAATTTGAGAGAGAGAAAGCATGAGAGAGGGAGGGGCAGAGGGAGGGGCAGAGAGAGGAGAGAAAGCCAAGAATCCCAAGAGCGCTCTGCACTGCCAGCATAAAGCCTGATGCAGGGCTCAAACTCACAAACCATGAGATATGCCAAAGTCGGACCTTCAACCGAATGAGCCACCCAGGTGACCCTGTATTTTTAATTTTATATTCTTCTGCACCATTTGAATTTTTTAAAAAATTTTTAAGTGTTTATTTATTTTTGAGGAGAGAGAGATCCAGAGTGTGAGCGGGGAAGGGGCAGAGAGAGGAAGACGCAGATTCTGAAGCAGGCTCCAGGCTCCGAGCTGTCAGCACAGACCCCGATGCGAGGCTTGAACTCACAAACCATGAGATCATGACCTGAACCAAAGTCAGATGCTTAACTGACTGAGCCACCCAGGTGCCCCTGCATCACTTGAATTTTTAACGTAAGTATAACTAAAAACTTTTTTAAATAAAGCAATTGGTCACTGAAAAACAAACAGCAGGCCCTCTCTTTGAATCCTTTAATAACAAGGCCCAATTTTATAATCCCACTGTCAAATAGCTCCAGTCATTAGAAAGTAATGTCTTTATGGGGGTGCCTGGGTGGCTCAGTCAGTCCGATCTTGCAGTTTGTGGTGTCAAGCCCCACATCAGGCTCTGTGCTGACAGCTTGGAACCTGGAGTCTGCTTCATATTCTGGGTCTCCCTTTCTCTGCCTCTCCCCCACTCACACTGTGTGTGTCTGTCTCTCTCTCAAAAATAAACAAACAGGGGGCGCCTGGGTGGCGCAGTCAGTTAAGCGTTCGACTTCAGCCAGGTTGCGATCTCGCGGTCCGTGAGTTCGAGCCCCGCGTCGGGCTCTGGGCTGATGGCTCAGAGCCTGGAGCCTGTTTCCGATTCTGTGTCTCCCTCTCTCTCTGCCCCTCCCCCGTTCATGCTCTGTCTCTCTCTGTCCCAAAAATAAACGTTGAAAAAATATATATATATATTTAAAAAAAAAAAAAAAAGAAAGAAAGTAATGTCTTATACTAAACAGAACTTGCTTCTTCTCTATTTTCCAACCATCAGTCCTATTTCTGAAGCTGTGCTGTCCAATGACAGCCACTAGGCACATGTAGCTATTAGGCACTTAAAATGGGGCTAGTCCAAATTGAGATATGCTGTAAGTGTAAAATACACATCAGTTTTTGAAGATTTTATGGAAGAAAAAAGAATATTAAATAACTCCTTAATAATACTGAATATATGTCAAAATATTTTAGATAAACTGATTCAATAAAATATATCAAAATTAATTTCACCAATTCCTTTTTACTTTTTTAATGTGGCTAATTGAACACTTTAAATTACATACCTAGTTCACATTATATTTCTATTGCACTGTTCTATAGGATACTACCTCAAATAACCGGAAATCCATCACAACGACCATTATTCTAGCTCATATCCCCCAACAGGTTCACTAGAATATACCAAAAGCTCTCTCTCTGCAGGAAGAGTAGACAGGACTCGAGAAATGAGGTGCAAGCAGGGTTAGAACAGACTTAAAAGTTGCCTGCACGGACCACTCAAAACTCTGACAGTGGATAACTGACCACAGTGCGAAAGGAACAAAAGAACTGTGAGATAAACTTTTGGGACCCCCAGAACTTAATAAGCAGAAGGAAGGAATTACTGAAGGAGATTCAAAAAATAAAAGGTTTGAGATGAGAAAACTAAAAAATGTTAGGAATAGTTTCAAGGAAAGGCTGGTGACAAAGAATGAGAGAACAGAGAAGGTCATGGGGTCATCATTAGTGAAGCTCGTTTAAGGTTCATGCTTTTTTTGGTTTAGAAAGAATCTAAAAGGTTTCAACCTACACAGCCCTTACTTGGCAAGACCTTCTAGAACTGCTGGCAGGAGAGGTGACCTCTGGGCCTTCTTCAATATTCTGAAGTAGGTTACAAACACAATATTCAAAGTCTCTGTGTGCTGGCAGAAGAAACAAAATGACTTTAGTATAACGTTGTATATTTTCTCCTGAGTTACCAGAAAGATGACTTTCAAAGTTAAACCTTTTTTGTCCCTTCCTAACCCTCTCCACAATCCAATCTTAGGAGCTTCAAAACAGAATGAAGGTACACACCCTGAGATCTCCTAAGACCAGCAATGATCATGCCAGTTTCTTGCATACGGAAGCCTCATCAAATAAACCAAGATTATACTACCACAAATTGAAACAATAATCTCCAGTTAAAACCCTTTAACAAAACATTTTACAAGCATGAGAGAATGTGGAACTGCCTACCAGTTTAAGTTTTTTCTCAGTGCTCTCTGAAGCTTCTGCTTCTAGAAGCTCTCTCTCCAATTTCTCTTCTGCTTTCTTCCACTGGAAAGAAACAGGGAAAGAATAAGAGTATATAGCGCTGAGTGAAAAAGCAAGCTTCAGAGAGGCATATATATGTAAATATTCTGAAAGACATACCCTAGCACACAGATACAAGCACAATTACACAGACCTGGAGAAGAAGCATACACAAACCAAACTCAGGACAGTGGCTGCCTCCTGAGAGGAAGGCAGAACAAGACTGGGGAGAGGAGCAAAGGGGATGCTAACTCTATCACTAATGGTTTCTTTTCAAGAACAAAAGTGAAGTAAGTCTACTACATTTGCTCATTGTGAATGGTAGACACATGGGATATGCTACTCTCTGTAGTTTTCCACATTTACATTTTTTCAAAAGAGGAAAAAAAGGGATAAAAATAATTCTTACTGTTAAATCATCTGTAACATGGAAACAAGTCATTAGCAATACACCTAGACACACTGACATACAATGCATAAAACCAGATACTATATAGAAATTCAACAAAATATCAGTTTTTTCCACTTCCTTATGCTGTAAGAGCAGCAAACAATGTTTGCTAAGCTGTGTGAGACGCAGGGGGACCGACTGAGAAGAGTTTCCTTCCTGCATGCAAAGTTAACGGCCATGTTCTCAGTGGATCTTTTGTTTCCCCACCACAGCTACATACATGCTATTCCTAACACGGATTCCGAGTTATATTAGAATAGTATGGTACAAACAATTAAAATATTTACCTTCATTTGTTTACAATTATTAAGTCTATTTTTCTACTTCTGTCCTATTTTCACAATTTATTAGACACATTCAAAGACAGATATCCCTGAAAATGTTTTGTTTTGTTTTTATAAGCAATTTGATAACCCTAATAAACTATTTAGAAACGTTCTGAGAAACAATAATGATAACAATGGTGGTGGTGGTAATTAAAGTTTATAAAGTATGCCCAGCATCACACACTTGCTAAGTGCTTTACATACATTATCTTATTAAAGTGCAGAGTGACCCACGAGGTAGGTGCTATTACTAGCTCCATTTGTCAAAATAATAATAATAAAAAAAGAAGTTACCAAGGTCTCACACTAAATAAACAAGGGGCTGGAATTTCAACCTAGGTTTCAAATACAAGCCAATAAAGAAACATGGTTCAATTAACAAAAATCCACTCTGTTGCCAACTTTACATGAGTGTCACCTTTCTGCCAAGGAAGGGATCTGTGTATCACAATGAATCTAAGACCATCTAAAGAGCAAAAAAATAAAAGCCAGCACGGCAAGGAAATTTTTTCAGCTACTGCTCTTTTTGCCAGTGAACTGTTAGTTAATTCAATAAGACATTTCTTTACAAGAAGTAGAAAAATTAAAATTCTCTAAACATTAGGTTTTAACACATCTATATTTAACTATGATCTCTTCCTGTGCCTACATTATGATTTTAATCTCAAATCAAACAAAAAAGGAAATCAAGCAAACCTTTCTCTGCATTCTTGAAAGAGTTTTTCTCTTTTCCTTGAAAGTCATGAACTTTTTTGGTTTATTAATGTCCTCTGTATCTTTTTTCACTTCTACTTCCTTGATTCTTAAGCACAAGAATGTTTTTAACATCTAATATGAAGAAAACACAATATACAGCTTAATATTCATATCGCCCTCAAAACCTTTATACAGAAAAGCATTTAACAATGTTAATTCCTTCCTTTGTGCAAACAAACAAAAAAACTCTGATACATCTTCTATCACATTTCATACAAAATACTATCATGTTATTGCTAAACATATGTGGCAATTTGTGTCTTTAAAAGGACGCAGTATTTGGCTAAATACACATAACATTATTAGTATTCAGTGTAAGAAGTATAAGGAAGAGAGAACACATCACCTAGGATCGGTCGATAGGAGTACAACCAGTAGATAGGCCAGAAAAAGGTATGGGCCAGTATGGGAGGAAAGGATATAAATTACATATTTCTAAACCAATTTTAATTTGCCAAACCAGCCTCCATTTTGTAGTGAACAATTCTAATCTTCAGCTTCCTGCCCCCCATTAAAAACAAAACAAAACACATGTAGACCAATGTTATTAATTTTAAGACTAGTTATTTTCCTTTAAGCCAATGGGTCTCCAAATTCAGCAAACATAAGAATCATCTGGAAGACTTAAAACACAAACAGCTGGGCTCCATTCCGAGTTTCTGATTCACTAAGTCTGGAGTGGGGCCCTAGAATTTGTATTTCTAATTCCCAGCTGATGCTCATCTAGGGACTGCAAACTACTACCTTAAGCCATTCAAAAAATCCAGAAATTTGGTAATTGGTGTTTTGTGTACTACAGCAACCATCCGAACACAAAGACAAAAGGGGTTCAAAATACTAATTTTCTCTGGAAGAAAACACTCTCCTGACTTCCTGCAGTCACAGCAGCATTCCTGGAAAAAACACTTGAGAACTATAGGTTTTATTCCAATGTCCCAATATGTACATTTGTAAGAAAGCAAAGTATTTCAGTTTACAGCATAGAATGGAAACAAGAAAGAAAAGCATAAACAGTGAACATGAAGTCATCCCAGGTACCAGAAAGATCAGTTGGAGTATTCTGTAGGTATTCTACCTGCTCACAAATAAAAAATAAAGGAACTCCACATTAAAGATGGTCAACTTCTGTTAAAAACTTTTTTTTAATGTTTTTATTTTTGAGATAGACAGAGTGCGAGTGGGGGAGGGGCAGAGAGAGAGGGAGACACAGAATATGAAGCAGGCTCCAGGCTCTGAGCTGTCAGCACAGAGCCCGACGCAGGGCTCAAACTCACAAACCGTGAGATCATGACCTGAGCCAAAGTTGGACGCTTAACCAACTGAGCCACCCAGGCACCCCTAAAGATGATCAACTTTAAAAGATGGGCACCAAGAATACACAACGAAGAAAGGACAGTCTATTCAATAAACAGTGTTGAGAAAACTGGACATCCACATGCAAAAGAATGAAACTGGAGCCCTGTCTTACACCACTCACAAAAATTAACTTGAAATGGAGTAAAGACTTAAAAATAAGGCCTGAAACCATAAGACTCCCAGAAAAAAACATAAGGGAAAAGCTCCTTGGCATTGGTCCCAGCAATGAGTTTTTTGGATAAGAGACCAAAAAGCACAGGCAAGAAAAGCAAAAATAAACAAGTGGGACTACATTAAACGAAACATTTCCTGCAGGCAAAAGAAACCATCAACAAAATGAAAAGGCAACCTACTGAATGGGGGAAAATATCTGTAAACCACGTATCTAATATCCAAAACATACAAGAAACTCCTACAACTCAACAGCAAAAAACAAATACCCGAGTTAAACAATAGGCAAAAGACCAGTTTCCAAAGAAGACATACAACAAATGCCCAGCAGACATATGAAAAGGTGGTCAACCGCACTAATCATCGCAATCCAAAACCACAATGAAATATCACCTCACGCCAGTTACTAATGGCTATTATCAAAAAGTTAATAGGAGCACCTGGCTGGCTCATTCAGAGGAACATGCACCTCTGGATCTCGGGGTCGAGTTTGAAACCCACATTAGGTGTAGAGATTACTTAAATAAACTTAAAAAAAAAAAAGATAAGAGAAAACAAGTATTAGGACATGAAGAAAAGGAAACCCTGGTATACTACTGACAGGAATGCAAATTGGTACAGCCATGGAAAACAGCATGGAAACTCCTCAAAAAATTAAAACAATTATCATATGATCCAGCAATCCCACTTCTGGGGACATATCCAAAGGAAATGAAATCAGTATCTCAAAGAGATATCTGCACCCCCATGTTCACTGCAGCATTACTCACAACATGCAGCGAAGATATGGAAACAGCCTATATGTCCACTAACAACAGATCAATGAATATAGAAACTGTGCCATATACATACAATAAAACGTTACTCATCCACTAAAAAGGATCCTGACAGTTGTCACCACAGGGATGAACCCAGAGGACATCACACTAAGGGAATTAAGCCAGACATGGTAAAACAAATACTGTATGCTCTTACTTATATGTGGAATCTAAAAAAAGTCAAATGCGTACTAAAAACAGCTGTTGCCAGGAAACTGGGGGAAATGAGGAAATGTCAAAGGATACAAACTTTCAGTTATGAGTAAGCTCTGAGGATCTAATTTACAGCACAGTAATTATAGTTAATAATATTGTATAATTTGAAATTTACTAAGAGTAAATCTTTAGTATTCTTCTCACAAAAAAAGATTAAGAGACTACAGATGTGTTAATTAACTCGACTGTGGTAATCATTTCACAACATATAGTATACTAAATCATGTCGTGTAATCTTAAAAAAAAAAAATCACATCATACAACCTAAATATATACAAAAAAATACAAAAAACAAAAACAAACACCCAACAAATTAAAGGATGTGGTTTATATTACAGCATCACTAAAGTGGAAGTGTTTCCCTATGGGCAAGTTTCATGTTCAAGTCTTAGTATCTGATCACTCTACAGTTCTGAGTATTTATTTAAGCCCAATATTTATTTTAGCTGTCCAACTAAAATTATCAGCTCTGAGAAATGAAAGGGATTAGATAGCAAAGAAAGACTTAAAATTAGGGAATAAAACAGTTCTAGAAAGCATCAGTTTAACAATCAAAACTATAGGGCTAAAAATGAAGTTAATAAAAATATCTAAGACCCAAATGAAGACAACTATAAAATTTCAGTTAAGGACATAAAAGAAGCCTTAAATAAATGGCAAGACACATATTCGTAAATAGAAAAAAAACTGCTTCTTTAACTATTTTAATTCTCCCAAACTAATCTACACTTTGAATCAGTTCCAATCAGATTCTGTGTAGACTATTTCAGGAAAAGGAAGCAAAAAAAAAAAAACAAACAAAAAAAAACCAACCTTCATTCTAAATTCCATTTAAAATAATACATAAAAGTAATTTAAAATATTCTGGAGGAAAAAAAGAAGGTCCGTGCCTTTTATCAGTAATGCCCATTTTGATCAGTACCATCCTACAGATGAACTGTATACTATATACGATAAATATAAAGCTCCGGTTACTAAAAGCAGTATGTTACATGTAGGGGATTTACTGAATCAACAGAACAGAAAGTTGAGAAATAAAATTTTGTGTAGAGATTTAATGTAAAATAAACGCAGCATTTATATCAGTAGCAAAAGGGAAGTGGTATTGGAATAACTGGCTATCCATTTCAAGAAGTATATACGTATCAGATCTGCAATCATACCATCCACACACATAAAGATGTCAGATGGATTAAATGTTTAAATATAAAAATTAACACTCTTCTGGACGGACAGAATCTATAATCTTGGGATCAAGAACGTTCTTCCATGGATGGCAAAAATACATATAAACAAGTAGATATGTTTATATCTATATAGAAAAACATCTAGAAGAATACATACCAAATCATTAAGAGTAGTTACACCTGGTAACTGGTGAGTTTTCTACTTTATACACTTCTACAAAGAATAAAATTCCTCATTAACTGTTGTAATTTAAAAACAAAATGCAAAGAAAAGAAAGGCTTACCTCTGGTCTAACTTCATAATTTCTGCCCTTCACAAAACCAGAAATCACTTTAATTACACCAAGGGAAGCTTGGCCTAATTTATCTTGTTTAAACAGTTTCTTTACTGCCTCACAACACATTTCAGATATCTGAAAAATAAAATGTTACACTCAGCCAGCGTTTCTCAACTTTGGCACCACTGACACTTTAGGCCGGACGATTCTTCACTGTGGGGGGCTGTCCTGTGCATTGTGGGGTGTTTAGAAGTGCCCCAGCCCTGACCCGCTAGATGCCAGCAGTAGCCACGGCAGGCAGTTTTGACAAACTGTGAGCAGACGCGGTCTAATGATCCCCAGAGGGCAGACCAGCCTCCTGCTCAGAACCACCACACTATATTTCTGTTCAAAGAATTTTCTTAGACAGTGTTTAACAAAGTGACCCTATGTTAGCAATAAATCATAACTCCAAAAGAATTCTGAAAGAGAAAAAATAATAATAATCACAAAGCCAACAACAACAATCACTTAAAGCAACCCACCGATTTTGACACGTCATTCATGAGAGGGACAATCAGTACAATGATGTTGTTGTGAAAGTTGAAATGAGACAGCGCCACCAACAGCTCGCACAGGCTCTTCACAGCCACTTCTGCCAGTCCTTTGTATGCCTTTAAGGAAACTACATTACTTTTCTTCAGTTTCCTTTGCTTCCAATCTGATCAAAAGATAAATGTAGTTACTTCACTCATTGATTTAAACTTCAACTAATTAGCTTTCTTTTACAGTAATATGCAATAACACAACAACTCAATACACTGGACAAATTCTTAAATGAATTGTGTCTGAGACACGAATACAAATGTTACCATTAAAATTTATCTGCCACCATCTATGGTCTGACTCTAACCATAATGTTAAGAACCTTGGCTTTCCATACATATTAAAAGATGTATCATTAGGGAAAAAAGACCTCAGGGATAAAGGGGGTAGGGGAAGACAGGGAACTGAATGCCTTAAAAGAATCCTTGGGATGGGCTCTACCGGACTTCCCCCAAAACACTAGACTACAAGTCAAGAAGCCTGGGTTCAAATCCTAGTCATCTATTAACTGGCTGGTGAATATGAGCAAGTTCCAGATTCTGAGCCCCAATCACTTCCATGTTCCAAAAATTCTGAGAATCCAACACATCGTTTCTCCTGACTTCTTGCTGATGCTGTGATATCTTTACCCAGGAGGGCCGGAAGAGATTTAAATTTTCCTTCAAAATAGCCAATGATTCACAGTACCTCTTTTCTAGAAGTTTCTACATACATACTCGGCCTGCTACTGTAACATAGCATCTAGAAAATAAAAATATGCTGTTTTTTCTAGAGTAGGTTCAACACTTCCCTCTACATCATATACAACCAGAGATAAGAAAGACAGTGTGGATGATAGTGCCTTTGTTTTAAACTTGCTTCTCACATATATGAGTCTTCCTTAAACAGGCCGTATTCCTAAGAACCGTATCTTCTATCTACTTAAAGCTGATGAGACTTCATAATGAATGGAGGAATAAACAAAATGTGGTAAAGATATATATACAACGCAATATTATTCAGTCTTAAAAAGAGAGGAAATTTTGACACATGCTACAAACATCTTGAAGACATTATGCTAAGTGAAATAAGCCCGTCACAAAAGGACAAATACTGTATAATTTCATTTATGAGGTTCCTAGAGAAGTCAAATCCACATTAAATTCAAATTAGGAAGTAGAATGGTGGCTGCCACAGGCTGGAGGCAAGAGGACATGGGTAGTTAATATTTAATATGGGGAAGATGGAAAAGTTCTGGAGATGGATAGTGGTGATGGTTGTACAACACTGTGGATTTACTTAATGCCACCACACAATACATTTTAAAAATAGTTACAATGATAAATTTTATACCTATTTTACCATGGTTTTTTTTAACATAAAAAGTGACTTCATAGGGGCGCCTGGGTGGCTCAGTCAGTTGAGTGTCCGACTTCAGCTCAGTTCAGGATCTCGCAGTTCATGGATTCAAGCCCTGCATCGGGCCCTGTGTTAACTGCTCAGAGCCTGGAGCCCCGAGCCTGCTTTGGATTCTGTGTCTCCCTCTCTCTCTGTCCCTCCCCCACTTGTGCTCGCTCTCTCTCTCAAAAATAAATAAATTTTTTAAAAAAGAGGACTTCATAATGGTTCCAGCTGCTCAGAAAAGGCCCAGACCTGCATAGTGCAATACAGAGGCCACTAGCCACATTTGACAATCGAGTACGTGAAATGTGGCCAGTCCAAATTCAGATGTGCTGTGTGAGATATGCACCAGATTTTGAACTTAGTTCCAAAAAAAGAATTAAGGTACCTTACTGATTTTTTAAATTTATTACATGTTGGGACGCCTGAGTGGCTTAGTCACTTAAGCAACCAACTCTTGGTTTTGGCTCAGGTCATGATCTCACAGTTCATGAGTTTGAGACCCTCTGTGCTGACAGCACCTATCAGCACCTTGGGATTCTCTCTCTCACCTTCTCTCTGCCCCTCTCCCACTCATGCATACATGTGCTCTCTCTCAATCTTCACAAAAAAATTTTTTGAATTGATTACACGTTCAAATAATTTGTATATACACATAGTACAGCTTATTACTTTTTTTTTTTTAGTGTGGTTTTTTATTTTTAAGTGTGGTTACACATTTTTTTAAATGACATATGTGTCTCATTTCCACTGGACAATGCTGGTCTACATAAAGTTCCCAGGCCTTACAATATATGCTATTAAGTAGGCTCCAGCTGGGCTGCCAGAGCATAGAACCAACATCTATGGCACCCTCCCCTACTTCCACTACACTCCCTGTCCTTACTGGGCCAACAGGATTCAGTAGTCCCATTCCAGCTGTGACAGCATCGGGGTGATCTGTAGGCCCAGCACTGAGTGAAGGAGCCCAAATGACTCAAGTGAAAGCACGTGGCCTAGGCAACCGAATTCCTTCTCCATTCATGCTCCAATTTTTCCTATGCCCTTCCTTTTCTGAAGAGAAAGAGAATAAGGGTTTGAGGGAAGAGTTTATCATCCAGTATGACTGACCTCTAAGTCCATTTTCAAGGCACTAATTTCATCCACTTCCAAGTCACCCTTCTCCCCTAACTACCCTCTCCAAATAAAAGCCAGCAGAATAAATTCCAACCATTCGCAAATTCAAAAAAAACCTGTAACACTAGGGAAAGGACTGCAGCAACAATAACGCTAATAGCTGATCAAATACAGTGCCTTTACAGGCCAGGCACAGCTCAAAGCACCTTTTAGTAATAAATTACTTCTCACAACAACCCTATGAAGTACTATTATTCCCATTTTATAAACAGAAAAACAGAAGCACAGAGATTAAGTGATCTGCCCATGACATGGGTAACAAGTGGTGAGCCTGGATTTGAACCCAAGAAATCAGACTCTAGACTCTGCTCTTGACAATACACTACAGTGACTCTCACCACAGAGCACAGAATATAGAACTCACCTTCCTGAACAAAGCTTAGTATGTTACATACTTTAAAAATATGTTTTGGGAATGCAAGCTGGTGCAGCCACTCTGGAAAACAGTATGGAGGTTCCTCAAAAAACTAAAAATAGAACTACCCTATGACCCAGCAACCACACTAGTAGGCATCTATCCAAGGGATACAGATGTGCTGTTTCAAAGGTACACATGTACCCCCATGTTTATAGCAGCACTATCAACAATAGCCAAAGTATGGAAAGAGCCCAAATGTCCGTCGATGGAGGAATGGATAAAGAAGATGTGGCATATCTATCTATCTATCCACACAATGGAGTATTACTCGGCAATCAAAAAGAATGAAATCTTGCCGTTTGCAACTATGTGGATGGAACTGGAGGGTATTATGCTAAGTGAAATTAGTCAGACAAAAATCATATGACTTCATTCATATAAGGACTTTAAGAGACAAAACAGATGAACATAAGGGAAACAAAAATAACATAAAAACAGGGAGGGGGACAAAACAGAAGAGACTCATAAATATGGAGAACAAACTAAGGGTTACTGGAGGGGTTGTGGGAGGCGGGATGGGCTAAATGGGTAAGGGGCATTAAGGAATCTACTCCTGAAATCACTGTTGCACTATATGCTAATTGGGATGTAATTTTAAAAATTAAAAAATAAAATTAACATACCTTTAATCATTTGCTCCAGATTTTCCAAATAAAATTTATATTGGCTAACCAGGCCTTCTTCAAATTCTCTTAACTTTTGGGTTTCTTTGCGAATCTGAAAAGACCAAAAAGACCAATCATTTTTTAAAATCAAGATATTAAAATCCTTAAATTAGCACAAAACGTGAATGCCTGGTATGTACCCAGTCCTATAAAAACAAAACAAACTATTTCTCCCATCTCCAGCTCCCCAAAATGTCCAGCTTATTTTGTGCAGTAATTGTATCCAGCATTACCTTGGTAGATTTCTCTGCCTCTGTGAGGGGTCGTATCTTATATGAAGGAGTAATATCTTTAAATAACTCCATCAGGGAAACTATCACCAATTTTCGAACAGTAACAGCCACATCAGGATCCTGTTCCATCAGCATGGAACGTAATTCTTTCAATTTTTTAATCTGTTAAAGAAATAACTTATAAGGTCAGAGTAACCATAGCAAAACAATTATGAACAAAAGACAACAGCCTCACATCTGGCACAACAAGTAGAATCCACACAATGACTCATGGGGTCTAGTCAAGCCATACGCAACTCCAGATACTGTTCATATTACCAAAAGATAAATCACTAAGGCTAATCATACTTTTGTTAAGTAGTTAGAAGAGACAGACTTAAAAAATAGTTTATATTTATTAATTTGCGTATTCTTTGAAATTCTTTCATTGGGTTTTCTTAAAGCGTATGTCCTGTTTCCCTAAAAACACTTTTTGAAATAAATTAAAATGTTACACACCAAATATATTAATCACATCTACACAAATTAATCAGGAATTAAAGATAATGTGTCCACATAACTTCAGCTTCAACAAGACCCTTTCAAAAATCATTTGTATGAAGTAATACAGAAGTAAAAACTTGGTTTCAATGAATGTGCTTGCTTTGCTAAACTACTGTTGCCTGCTGGATACCTTGACAAGCAGCATTGTTTGGTTAGCAATGACTGCCACAGCAGGGAGTAGGATACATATGCTACTACCTATTTGCTATCCCCAACTTGTGTGAGCGTGGGGCTCCAGACCTGGAAGACCCAGGTTCCAATCCAGCGCCTCTTTAAAATTGTAACAAATCACTTGAATTTTTTACGATGCAATTTTTCAGCTGTAAAATAAGATCAACAGTTCTTGTCTTTATGGTTTTATAATGATGAAATGAGAGCATGCAGGTGAGCAATATTCCAAATTTCCATCCCCATTTCTGCTCCAGGTCTTCCCCCAACTTTTTTAAAGAAAAACAAGTACTACTCCAAAATGTAACCAGATGGAAGATTTTTTGCTACAAATGGAAATAATCTACTTTATTGTTCAATAAACAAATTCACAGTAGGATGCTGGGGACTCCAATATAACAGGAATAATAGTACCACTTTACATGACTTCATGTATACTTGATTATTTCATCCTCACAACAAAGTTTTAAAATAGGTACCATCTTCTTTTTAGAGATGAAGAAAACAAGTCTTGGGTAAAAGGATTTACCCAAAGTCTAACAGTACTCAAGGTTTCTTGAGTCCATATGTTATAACTATGACCATCGTCACCACTGTTCCCATGGCCCACTGATAATTCATTGTAACTCTCTGGTCTATTTCACCTAAAATATTTTCCACTTCAAGTACTCCTGAACTAATCTCCCTGACTTTTGTGAGGCATGTTCCTTACTACAAGTTCTACCAATCAGTCAAACAAATTTGCAAGTAGGTTCCTTCTCCCTCATCCAATTAATTTTTACATGTACCACTTTAAGAGTTACAATATTAAGCCCCATATCTTCGTTTAGAGAGGAGGAAAATAAGACTCAGAGTTTGTGGCTTTTCTAAGATTACAGAAAAAATTAGGTTCAGATGTAGGATTAGTCTAAAGTTCTGCCTACTCTTATTCTACACCTCAGTCCCCATGGTGTTTTTTGTTTTTATGTTTATTTTTGAGAGACAGACAATGAGACAAATCATGAGCGAGGCAGGGGCAGAAAGAGAGGGAAACACAGAATCTGAAGCAGGCTCCAGGCTCTGAGCTGTCGGCACAGACCGTGAGATCATGTCCTGAGCCAAAGTCGGATGCTTAACTGACTGAGCCAAGCAGGCGCCACAGCAGTCACGGTGTTTTAATGCTTTCCCCTCTTATGTGTGCTTACAGGTAATAAAGGGATCTTAAGATATTAGATATTTACAACATATCTAACATGAAAAGCCCAAAGAAATGAACACTACTTACATTACTTTCTGGGTCTGATAATATGGCAGACGCCAAGGCTGCAATATGCATTTTCTTCTCCTGTAGTTTCTTCCTTCTCTCAATTAAATGTTCTTCTAATGTCAGTTCTCGAATGGGATCTTCAATGATTTCTGAAACAAATCAGGCTTCCCTCTTAAACATTTATTTACAAGTACCCAAGAAAGTTCATCAACAGAGTAATTTTCTTATAGTAATACACAATAATAATGATAACTTTTATTGGACACTTGCCATGGGCCAAGATTACTACATATCCTCTCAAAAATACTATGAGCCGGGGCGCCTGGGTGGCTCAGTCAGTTAAGCAACCACCTCTTGGTTTCGGCTCAAGTCATGATCTCATGGTTTGTGAGTCTGAGCTTTGTGTCTGGCTCTGCACTGCAGAGACTGCCTGGAACTCTCTCTCTCTCCCTCTCTCTCTGCCCCTTATCCACATACGCTCTCTCTCAAAATAAATAAATAAACTTTTAAAAAAGTTTATGAGGCAGGTACAATCATCATACCCATTCTGTACACAGAAAATGAGGCAAAGGGGCAGTAATTTGCTTATACTCATAAACCTGGCAGAAATGGAATTCAAACCCGGTGGTCTGACTAGAGAGCCCATATTCTTTTTTTTTAATTTATTATTTTTTTTTTATGTTTATCTGTTTTTGAGAGAGAGAGTACGATCAGGGGAGGGGCAGAGAGAGAGGGAGACACAGAATCTGAAGAAGGAAGGCTCCAGGCTCTGAGCTGTCAGCACAAAGCCTGATGCAGGGCTCGAACCCACGAATCGTGAGATCATGACCTGAGCCAAAATCGGATGCTCAACCAACAGAGCCACCCAACCGCCCCATTTTTTTTTTTTTTGAAGGAGAGATAGAGCATGAGTGAGTGGGGGGAGGGGGGGAGAGAAAGAGAAAGAAAGAGAGAGAGAGAGAGAGAGAGAGAGAGAGAGAGAGAGAGATGGAGACACAGAATATGAAGCAGGCTCCAAGCTGTCAGCACAGAGCTGTGAGATCGTGACCTGGACTGAAGTCAGACCCTAACTGACCGAGCCACCCAGGCGCCCCATGAGAGCCCATATTCTTAACTACTATGCATAATTCCTATTAATTAAAGGAAAAAGAAATCTGATTTAGTTTTCAAAAAAGTACAGAAGGGCGCCTGGGTGGCTCAGTCAGTTGGGCATCCAACTCTTGATTTCAGCTCAGGTCATGATTCCAGGGTCATAGGATCAAGCCCCATGTTGCACTCTTCACTGTGCATGGAGCCTGCTTAAGACTCTCTTTCTCTCTCCCTCTGTCCCTCTCCCATGCTTGTACTCTCTCTAAAGAAAATATTAATTAAAAAAAATAAAATTTAGAAAAGTACAGCCTTGCTTTCAACTCTATACAGTCCTCTGCACTACAGAAAATATGTCCACTTTTAGAAAAGAAATTCCTAGGGAACTAGATTGAACAAACACACAAGCATAATCTGTAACCCTAGGAAGAGTGACTGAAAACAGTTAAACAGTTGACCTGTTATCTCCTTTACACTATACGTGAGGTTTGCTAAGCAAAGGTAAAATTTAACCAGCTTGTTCTATCACAAATTCTAAACAGATGGGGCGCCTGGGTGGCGCAGTCGGTTAAGCGTCCGACTTCAGCCAGGTCACGATCTCGCGGTCCGGGAGTTCGAGCCCCGCGTCAGGCTCTGGGCTGATGGCTCAGAGCCTGGAGCCTGTTTCTGATTCTGTGTCTCCCTCTCTCTCTGCCCCTCCCCCGTTCATGCTCCGTCTCTCTCTGTCCCAAAAATAAATAAACGTTGAAAAAAAAAAAAAAATTCTAAACAGAGAATTTCAAACAATAAAATATGTTCTTTCAGTTTAACTTTGATTGCAATGGTCTTAGCTGTTAGAAACCCACATTCAAAGGCCTAAAGCTGACATATATAAGGATAATTGCTCTAATAAAGAAGTGAAATGGTTTCATACCACAGAATCATTTCTAATTTAAAGCTAAAAGTTCATAATTATTTATAGGCAGGTCTTTCACTTGAAATTAAAAAGGATTCAAACAGTAATCACTTATGAGACTCTTCATGCATGCCTAGACATTACAAACATAACTGCATAAAATTTTCCACAATAAAGAGCAACAAAGAATCAAATTCCACAAGGTGAGACTTTCAACAAGTGGGAAAATGCTCAAAATGACTTTGAAATGACCAGTACTCTAAAATGCACAGTTCCAGACTTTTTCTAAAATTGAGTCATATTTACTATTAAGCAAAAAACTGTAATTCTCAATTAACAATTTAGTAATTATAAAGACACATCATTACCTTCCTCAAGTTCCATCTCTTCTTCATCCTCTTCATCTTGGTTATTGTCAGTAACTACATGGAAAATACATGCATTAAAAATGTGACAATTTACTTCAGCGATAAAACTACAAAGGAAAGAGATTACCATAAAACTCTGGAAAGTAGTTACTTTCGTGAGGAGGGAACAACTAGTGATTTAGGGGAGCACAAAGAAAGTTTCTGGGTGCTGGCATTTATTTCTTGCCTGGATGGTAGTTATATGGGCGTGTTTTTGTGATAAACCACATGACTTTGCAACTTTGATTTCTAGACTTTCCTATGTTTTATTTCGTAAGAAAAAAAGATACAGGTAAAAAAAAAAAAAAAGGCTAAAAAAGGATGACTATTATGTGCTCTAATTTTAGAAACAATAGTATTTGGTGAAAAAAAATCTGAAAAGAAAATCACCTCAATATAGTAGCTTCAGCTATACTCATGGTACAATAGACATCATCTGAGATAATCATCTGTATTTCTGGCTAAAATCCTCAAGCTTGCTCTGTGACTAATTGCAGCTACCCCTATTTTGTAGGTATGGGTGAAAGTAAAAAGAAAATTAAATCTTGAAAAAAAAAATTGCGTTAATATTAGTAAGCAGCTATAATTTTTACTAATCTACTGGCTAATCAGATTCACCTGGCTTCTCCCTGGTCTGTGGGATTATACCACTTTTATCCTTGATAGGAAGCAAGTGAATCAGTTCCTTCTCCGGTGCAGTTTGCAGAGTTCTTGGTATTTTTTCATATTTTTCTATAATACGCTCATGCTTTCGTTTCTTGACATGAACAGGTTCACTGCAGGGAAAAAAGAAAAGAAAATTCCAGCTTTAATGTACAAATGGAACCTAGACACCAGTAGAGAAGTACAGAAAATACACTACTAGCCAAACCTCCAAGAGGTATACAGATATTAGCACCTAGACCAGGCACACAGCAGGCACTCAAATAGAAAATGAATAAATGAATTACATAGTACTGTATTGTATAGCATAGTACTATTGTATAGTATAGTACCGTACCACAGAGACTCAAACTATGACTGGATCTAATTTTTTCCTTCAGATGCAAACGAGTGGGTTACAGCAGATTCTTTTTGAAGACTATTCCACAGAGCCAAGGGTGGTATCGTGCTATTTTACTTTCCCAAAAACCTTCAGACCATAACATGGACTTAGAAGAGTTAGAAAGATCTAAGTTTAAATTTCAGATCCACTGCTTATGATTGCAGGAAGCATCAGTTTCCTCTGTAAATGGGAATAATACCTACCTAACAGGGCAACAAGGATTAAGAACTCAGGACTGTTCTGCCAATTCCCCAAACACAGAGCTGCATTCTTCCCCAGTGCACTCTACTTCACTATCCAGACTAAAAAGAAATAAAGATATACACTAAATAAGGCCAGTTTGTTTTATTCATGAACTTCCTTAATTTAGGAAATAAACCAAGTCACAAGGTTTACTCTTTGCAAATACTGTGTTCTGAGCTGAACATCTTGTACTAAACACCTACGTAAAATCCAGAACCAAGTTTTTAACACTAAAAGGACATGAATGATTATAATCTAAATGAAGTATTACCTAGAAGAAAGATCTCTTGTTAGAAAAGATGCTCTTTGTCCTAAGTCTCTCATTAACTGTAAGTCATCTTCATCCATCATATCTAAAGGAAGGGCTTCCTCTTCTTCCTCCTCTTCCCTCTCAATCCTTTTACCTGTTCCAATACAACAAAATCAGAAACCACTATTAGAAGCACAGAACTCTGTGTTTTTGTGTCAACAAGAGGAAAAGTTTAGGCTTTTCTAGTACCTTTGCCCAGTGTTTCTAAATGGAAGCACTAATGACACAGTGGGCAGGACAGTTCTTTGTTTTACAGTCCTGAGCTAGGCAAAATCCTAGCATCTCCAATCCCTGAAATCTAAATGCCAGGAGCCTTCCCAGGTCACTGTAATAACCAAAAATTAAAATGCCTCCACACATTCTGCAATGTCTTTCAGAGCACGGGAGAACCAGTGATTTAGCTGTTTCCCTCCTTCTGATTCCCAATGACTTTCATTTCCATTCCACTTCAGTCACCCCCTCCACAGGCCACATCCCACACCTTCTTGCTTTCTCCTGCCTTATTCTGTCATTGAAGCCCTCTCCCCCTTAGCCCTTCAAATTCTCTAATCTGTTAACTTCTTTATATCAGCATTTTAAGATGGGTGAAGTCATGGTCCAGTGGTCAATTTGTCAATTTTGCTTCGTTACGTAGATTATGTGGATCATACAGATAAAACTGTCTGTCTTAACACCTGAATAGTATTTCACCATAGGTAAACAACATCTACGTCATTTAACAATTCCCTGTGGGAGAACATTTTATTTTCAATTTTTGATCATGGGGGCATTTTTATTTCTTTGTTTGCTGTTACTAATAATGTTGCAATGAGCATGCTTGGAAATATATTCTTGGCAATTTTTTTCAAATATAATCATAGGTTGATTCCTAACAGGAAGACTATTGGTCAAAGGAAAATCCACTTATTTTCTTAAAATCTTATCCTGTGATAGTGAATATGAGTTTATAAATATATACTTTTCTCCTTTTTATTCAAATGGTATAAGCATCTCATACATGTGGTGATAGCCTATAATTACAATTAAGTGAAAACATCAATACACATTACTTTTCACCTTGTTTTTCTTTTTTTTTTTCAACGTTTATTTATTTTGGGGACAGAGAGAGACAGAGCATGAATGGGGGAGGGGCAGAGAGAGAGGGAGACACAGAATCAGAAACAGGCTCCAGGCTCTGAGCCATCAGCCCAGAGCCTGAAACGGGGCTCGAACTCACGGACCGCGAGATTGTGACCTGGCTGAAGTCAACGCTTAACCAACTGCGCCACCCAGGCGCCCCTCACCTTGTTTTTCAACATGAACTATTTTGTAGAGTATTTGATGTTGGACATAAAGACCTTCCTTCTTTCTTGAAACACTCTTCTTCTGATTTCTAAGACACTATACAGTTCTGGTTGTCTTCCTAATTCTCTGGCTCCTCCTCAAATCCCATTACATATTCCTCCACCCATTTCTTTTTTTTTTTTTAATGTTTATTTATTTTTGAGAGAGAGAGAGAGAGAGATGGAGTGTGAGCGGGGGAGGGGCAAAGAGAGAGGGAGACACACAATCTGAAGCAGGCTCCAGGCTCCGAGCTGTGTCAGCACAGAGCCCGACAGGAGGCTCCAACTCCCGAACCATGACATCATGACCTGAGCAGATGTGTAACCAACTGAGCCATCCAGGCACCCCTCCCCTCCACCCATTTCTTAAATGCTGGGGTTCCTTAAAATTCTTTCTTGGTTTTCTTGTTCTCAGTCTACATAGTCTTTGCAGTCTTCTAAGTCTTCAATTACCATCTATATGCAGATAATTGCCAAAGCTATTCTCTCTAGCCCAGATATTTCACATGAACCTTATACTCTTATACCCAACTGCCTGACAGACTTCATTTAGATGCTCAACATGTAAAAATGAATATTTTGCTTTTTATATGTAATTATTAACACATTTTTAAAATTCTACTGAAATTTAGATAGAAGAGATCCTAAAAAGCATCTAACTCAACCATTGCTTTTTTTTTTTTTTTTTAAAAACAGATGAAGTACCTGGAGATTAAGTGACTAACTTAGGCCACTTTCCTAGTAACAAAATTAAGAAAACCCAAGGGGCACCTGGCTGGCTCAGTCAGGGGAGCATGTGACTCTTGATTTTGGGGTTTTGAGTTCAAGCCCTACATTGGGTATAGAGATTACTTAAAAATAAAATATTAAAAAAAAAAAGAGAGAGAGAAAAACCCAAGTTTCCTGACTTCCAGCCCAATGACCTTTTATACATTACAATAATATGTAGCCAAAAGATCAAACTAAATAGGTCAGGATTAAGAGAATGAGATGTAGATGTACATGGGAAGACTGACTAGTCAGATACACTCAAATATGAATACCCTGAAAGTACCAGTAACATTGTAGAACAACTGGTCTGACTCAAAATGGCCATGTTCCTTACCTGTTTTGAGTACTTGAAGTTCTTGGATAATTTTACAAAAGAATAACCCTGTCAGTTACAGCTCAATTTCACTCCAAGTTTCCAAATGAAAAGAAAGTCAGAAGTTTAGAAAACTAAGTGAACTTTGGCAACACTGTGAAGAATGCTCCAGAGAAAGCTATGTTCTTACCTTAGCTAACTGCCAGTGAATGGGAAAGTGGCAGCACTGGCATGCTCCCCAACATTTATTTACACAGCTAATCTGCTTGTTTTCCCAAGTCTTCTTGATCTCCTTTCTAGACAAACTAAAAGCAGAGACTATCTCCTTCTCACAATGAATACTATATTGAAACGTTTTCTCAAATGGACTGATAAAGCATATAGGACCACTATCCTTACCTACTCTTAGGAAGATCTGAAAACAACAGCGATTACTAGAAAGCAATGTTGTTTCATGAAAAACATTTTATTTTTTTTTCTTTAAATGTTCATTTATTATTGAAACACAGAGAGAGACAGAGAGTGAGCAGGGGAGGGGTAGACAAAGGGGGAGACACAGAATCCGAAGCAGGCTCCAGGCTCTGAGCTGTCAATACAGAGCCCGATGCAGGGCTTGAACCTACAAACTGCGAGATCATGACCTGAGCACCCAGGTGCCTCTATGAAGAACATTTTAGAAAAAATCAATAGTGGGGTGCCTGAATGGTTCGGTCAGTTGAGCATCCGACTTTGGCTCAAGTCAAGATCTCACAGCTAGTAGGTTTGGGCCCCCAACCAGCTCTGTGCTGACAGCTCAGAGCCTGGAACCTACTTCAGACTGTCTCGGCTCTCTGCCCCTTCCCTGTTTGTGCTCTCTTTTCTCTCTCCCAAAATATATAACCAACATTAAACAAAATTTTTTTAATTAAAAAAAAAAAGAAAAACTCAATGGTAACTACAGTACACAATTACCTGGTTGTTTTTCCCTTGGGTCTTCCAGTGGAATCGGTTTCTTAGACACAGCATCTTTTACAGCTTGCCTTAGTTTCTTCTGTTCTTTTCGGTACTTCTTGAGAGTGCTTTGTTGTTTAAATTGCTTATTTTTTAGCTTGTTTTCAAGTTTCACTTTACTAGTTTTCAGCAACTTCCGAAAGCTTGGGATCTGCTTTTTATTTCTTCTCTAGAAAACAGTAACAGGAGTACTGCACACCCAGAAATTTAAATTGCATACTCACAGCAAAATGTTATCTTTAAAATAAGTGACATTCATAGATCGGTTTACTCTTTGCAAAGTTCTCCAACATATGTATCCCCTTCAAAAGCCTGTTAAGGAGTGATTGCTTCAAAGGAGTGATTACCTTCAAATTACTGATTAAGAAGCTAAGGCTGAGATTATATGACTTGTCAAAGACCCCTAAACTAAAAAGGAAAAAACAGAATTCGGGTCTTTGGATTCCAACATTTGCTGGTAACCCCTCATTCAGAAATCCAAATCTCAGACCTCATTTTCTCTAAGAACCGGGGCAAATCACTTACTTTCCTAACTCCTTACCCTTTAGGAGAAAAAATGGGACTCATGTCGAGTCCCATAACACACATTACTTTCCTAACTCCTTACCCTTTAGGAGAAAAAATGGGACTCATGTCGAGTCCCATAACACACATTACTTTCCTAACTCCTTACCCTTTAGGAGAAAAAATGGGACTCATGTCGAGTCCCATAACACACATTCTCTCTCACAGAGCAGAACCCTGTTTCTCAACCGTAAAATAAGGGATTCGAAAGATAGTCTCGAAGAACCCTTTAATGTCCGACACCCTACAGAAACAAGACTCCGTGCCTGTCTCATCGCGGCCCCCTGAAGCCAACCATGCGCACAGTGGGCAATGAAGGAAGTACCAGATCTAAGGGCCGGGACAGCACACAGAACCAGAAGGGAGCCCCGAATCTAGGCCACCGCCCCCAACAGAACAAAAACCCGCGCCAAAACTACATCACGCGGAGACTGTCAGCCAAAAGGGCCCTAAACCGCGGAGACCTGGCTTCTCAGGACACTCACCGCCTTCATCCTTAAATATGAAGGGAGTTCCGGCCCTGCAGTTTCACCGGGAATAAAGGTAATCCACAAAACCCGAGGAGGTAACACACGTGCCCAAACCCGGACGCTGCGCAAAGCGGAAGCTACCGCTGGCTCCTCCCCATCCTCCGCCTCCGGAAATGGGGGCGGGACTTCCGCACCCAGCTTCAGCCGCGCGCCCTCTCGCGGCGCCGGGTAGGTGGCGCGCCGGCGAGAGCGCACGTGAACGCGTAGTGTCCCTGAGCGACGCCCTGGCAGAAGGCGGGTGGCCCCGGGGGAACTTCGCAAGGTCTGTGATTCTCATCCTCTCGTCCGATTTCCTTTACGGTCTTGGAGGAGTCGGGCTCCACCCTTCAGAACGAAAGGGCTTGATTTTTATTAATCACCTTACTGCACGTTGTGCCACCATCATGTAGCTTACCTCATCCTTATGTCATAGATACTTGTGCAATTGGTTTTCCTCCGTCAAGGCTTGGGCGCCGAAAAAGCCTTATTCCTTTTGGGTAATGCCTGTCCCTCAACGGGCCCTCTGGGCGTATTTGTGGAATGGCGAATGACGTCTCATGACCTTCCAGAACTCAAAAGTCTCGAATTCTTGATATTTTATCTTCAAATACTTCTTGCCTTCATTTCACCCCTTGTCTGATAAAGAGGTATATCGGTGAGACTCTGCATTTCCATATTTTACAACTCTTACCTTTGCGTAAATTTTACTGTCTGCTTTTGAATTCCAACAGTCATTAATTCTAACAGGAAGATTTATGTATTGCAAGAATATGTTTTTCAGAATGTTTGTCTCTCAAAGGCTTTTTTTTCCCCCTGAATAAATTAAAGAATTCCACTTCAGTCTATTTTTTAAAGGAATAAAGTATGAGCGACATCTCAACAAAGTCCGGGCCCCGCAGTCCGAAGGCAGGTGGGAAAAGCAAGGAGAGGCTCAGAAGTCTGAGCCCCCTGGTGAATGGTGGTGCTAAAGAGCCAGAAGAACCTGCCAATTTCTGGATCTCACTTCAGAGACCAAGAATCCCATTCTATCTGGAATTCTTCTTTCCCTCCCTTCCAAGTTCACCAGTTTTCCCTGTTGTGCTCTCTCCTTCCCCACACACTCTCAGAAACAGCAGAGCCTGTCCCACTGGAGTATTACTTCATCGAGCAAATTGAAAACATTAGCCTGTGCTCTTCCCAAGTGCCTGAATTCCTTCCCAAACATAGCAATTTGTCTTCTGATCACTCCCATCCTTCCAGCTTTCCACCAGTCCCTCCAAAAGTGAGGCATCCCCATTTAGGTACAAAACCAGCTTCTTCCAACTTTATCAGACCCCTGTATCACTAATTATCCCTTCTTTCTCGGTTCCCTCTCTACTAGATTCTTCCCCTCAACCTATTAACATATTCAAATCTCTGCCATATTTTTTTCCTAATGACTTATCTCTTTTTTATTTATATATATATTTTTAGAGAGTTAGAGTGCACAAGTGGGGGAGAGGGAGAGAGAGAATTTCAAGCAGGCTCCCCACCTACCGCAGAGCCTGATGTGGGGCTCGTATGATCCTGGGATCGTGACCTGAGCCGAAATCAAGAGTTAGACGCTCAACTGACTGAGCCACCTGGGTGCCCCAGACTATCTCCTTTTAATTTAATTACAGTTTCATTTTCCTCCTTCCCTGCTTGTCGTTACTTCCAAAAATCTGGTATTCTGATGTCTCCACTTCCTCTTTTGTTATTACAGCCCAAGTCTGTGCTAGCTTTTTTAGGAATTAAATCACATGCTTGACCCATTTTAAGTTTATAATCAACTTGAATCCCTAGATCATTTTTAAGCAATTGTTGCCAAGCTAAATCCCTCCCATCTGGAATTTGAGCAATCTTATTTTTACGCAAACTTGAAAATGGAAGCTTACATGATTCCTACTAGTTTAATCTTAATGGTTTCTCAATTCTGTCATCTTCAGGTTTGTGTCATTTACCATTAGCTCAATCCACTGCTGAACTCAATTTGGGTTCTAGATCCTCTTGGATCTTGCAGAGATTTACTGGACACTTGGGCTAAGGGAGGTCACGTGGCTACCTCAAACTAGTTTTACAGGGATTGTACTTAGATTCCTGTGGGCCCTTTTGAGCAGTCTGTAAAGAACCCATCTGGGTCTGCCCATAACATTCCACTGAAACTGCTCTCCTTAGGGTCACCAAGAACCTCCAAATTGTTTTTCTTTTTTAAGTGTGCAATAAACAATATCACTTCTTTTTACTTTTCTTAACCTTTTTAAAAAATTTTTTTTTGATGTTTACTTTTGAGAGAGCACAAGCAGGGAAGGGGCAGAGAGAGAGGGAGACACAGAATCTGAAGCAGGCTCCAGACTCTGAGCTATCGGCACAGAGCCCGACAGGAGGCTTAAACTCACGAGCTGTGAGATCATGACCTGACCGGAAGTCTGACGCTTAACCGACTGAGCCACCCAGGTGCCCCTTAACCGTTTTTAGCACTGCCTTTGATGCTACATATTTCTCCTTCCTCACACCACAATGTGTCAATGGTCTTTGCTCCTCTAACAGCCTCTTCCTCAGGTTCTCGTCCCACCTCCATTCCTTCTTCCTCATGCCTCTTCAATGTAAATGATTCTCAGGGTTCTGCTCTTGGTCCACTTTTCTACTTCTCATTCTACTTGCTTTTTCAACGTGATCTCATCCATCTACATATTGCAAAAAGATTTCCAAACCATTTGTCCAGTCCATACCTCTCCTTCCAAGCTTCAGTGTTATAGCTGCCTCCTTATGGACATCTCCACATAGTAACCATAGAGCTTCAAATCACCATGTTCAAAACCAAACTACTTTTTTTTTAACTTGTGCCTATGCCATCCAATATTCCCTATTTCATTCATTTACTCACAGCTAGAATCCCAATATTCCAGAGATCATGGGACACAAGCCAGGGCTTTCTTAGCCATTTTCTATAAACAGACTGATTTGAAAAATGTCACTAAATGGACATGGAACAATAAGGCTTCTGGTGTTCTTAGATAATTCACCTAAGATGTAACAAGAGACCTTGAAGAAACTAAAGGCACATACTAGGCTCAAAGTAGATGTGTCACATTTCCTTATGAGAAATTACTAAATGGTGACAGATTATAAAAAATGTATACCTCCAAAATTCAAGCATCAGGAATTTGAAAATATATATGTCATGGCCCCTACCTTCATCAATGTCAAAATGAAGTTGAGAAAAATATTTGTATAGTTGAGAAAGATAGTTATGCATGACCAAATAAAGATTAATAGAAGAGATTGTGTAGATGGTAAAAGAGAACAGAAAGCTTGGGAAGAAATGACAGAACAACGTGTACTTAAATGGACCCTTGTAGAAAGGACAAAGTTCAGATAGATGGGGTAATATTTTCTAAGCAAGGTCACATGGGTAATGCAAACAATTCATATTGTGGTCCATCAGGAAATTATGTTAAAATAGTTAATAACCCTAATTACAATTAATGATTAATTATGCAGTTAAAATTGTTAAAAGACAAAATAATACCAAAAAATAAAATAAGAAATAGCAGATGTCGTTGGTATCCCACCAACATCCTCTCAGCACTTATTACACATATGCAGGAAAAAAGTCCTCTAAAAGTACTTGGAACTTTTCATCTGAAGATTTTCACGACCCCCGCGAAGCAAGCCAAAAGTGCTAAGGAATACCCCTGAGAGCAGCCTTCAACCAGTGACAAATTGAAGTTGAAGGATAAATATAACAATCGTGATAGGCTAAAAAACGTCCTCCAAAGATACCAGGCCCTAATCCCTGAAACCTGTGAATATTACCTTATATGGCCAAAGGTGTAATTAAGGATCTTGAGATGGGTAGATTATCCTGCACTATACAAGTAGGCCCTAAATGGAATCACATGTGTCTGTATACGATAGGAGGAGGGAGATTTCACACAGGCAAAAGAGGAAGAGGCAGTGTGACTACAGAGGTTATAGTGATGTAGCCACAAGTCAAGAAATGCCCCAGCCACCAGAAAGGGGACAGATTCTCCCCTAGCTCCTCTAGAGAGAGTGCAGCCCTGCTGACAGCTTAATTCCAGTGATAATGGTATCTGACCTATAGACTTGTGAGAGAGTGAATTTCTATGAATGCTTGGCTGGCTCAGTCAGTAGAACATGGAACTCTTGATCTCGGGATTGTGAGTTTGGGCCCCACGTTGGGTAGAGATACCTTAAAAAAAAAATCTTTAAAATAAAATAAATTTCTGTTTTCTTTTTTAAATTTTTTTTTTCAACGTTTATTTATTTTTGGGACAGAGAGAGACAGAGCACGAACAGGGGAGGAGCAGAGAGAGAGGGAGACACAGAATCAGAAACAGGCTCCAGGCTCTGAGCCATCAGCCCAGAGCCTGACGTGGGGCTCGAACTCACGGACCGCGAGATCGTGACCTGGCCGAAGTCGGACGCCTAACCGACTGCGCCACCCAGGCGCCCCTAAATTTCTGTTTTCAACCACCAAAGTTGTGACAGTTTGTCATAACAGCCATCGAAAACTGATAACACCAATATTTATGCTAATCAATATGTCAATGTCCTCGTTCCTCAGAGGTGGGATGATTCTGAGGCATCTTGCACATTGCCTCCCAGAGATCCACAAAAGGAATGAGCTGCACTTGCAGAGCTAACCTACTCATCAGCCCACTCTTTCACTGTCCTCTTCCCAGTCTCACTTCCCCATCCCTCTATCAATGGTTACTAGACTCTTCTTTAAAATAAACCACTTGATGGGGTGCCTATGTGGCTTAGTTGGTTAAGCATCCAACTCTTGTTCTCAGGGTGGTGAATTCAAGTGCCGCGTTGGGCTCCACACTGAGCACGGAGCCTACTTAGAAACAACAACGCTTGCACTCAAATCCTTGTGTATAAGTTTCTTGGGGCTGCCACAACAAAGTACCACAAGTTGTATGACATAACAGAAATCTATTCTCTCACAGTTCTAGAGGCTGAAAGTTAGAAATAAAGGTGTTGGCACAGTCTGATCCTTTTTAGGGCACTGAGGGAGAACATATTCCATGCTTCTGGTTACAGCTAGAAGTCCTAGAAATTCTTCAGCTTGTGGGTGAAAACTCCAATCTCTGCTTCTATCCTCCCATAGCATTCTCCCTATGTCTATGTCTTCACACGGCCATCTTCCCCTCATATTGGATTAAGGGATCACTCTAATGACCTCATCTGTATTTGACTACATCTGCAAAGCCCCTATTTCCAAATAAGGTCACATCCATAGCTACCAGGGATTAGGATTTTATCATCTCTTTGGGAGACACACAATTCAACCTATAAGACCTTGACTCAGGGTCAAATGTTGGGACTCCAACCTAAGACAGTTATCACTTATTAAGCACTTTTTATATTTCCCTAAGTATAAGTTATTTCATTTTATCTTCCATAATCTTAAGAGATAAATATTAGCTCCATTTTAAAGTTAATGAATGTGAGAATTAGATATAGTATAGTAAAATCTGCATTTCACCAGATGGGAAATGTAGTAAGATAATAGTCATACCAGTGGGAGTGCTTTTTCAGCAAAAGGGATCAAATGCCTTAAAATGTTTTTCTAATCTGCTATATTATAGAACAGGAAAAAATTAAAGAGGATTTTCCTAGGGTTTTGATGTATGTTATTTTCTATTTAAGATTTTTGTTGATAAACTCCTAAGACGTAACATTTCCTCTTTCTTGTATTAGTTGTTCAGAGCCATTATTTACTGCTTTCCAAAATCTCCAGGGAAGGGGAAGTAGATTCCATGCACAAAGTCATGTACAGTTTCTGATAGTGCCTTTGGCAGCAGCAATTCCTCACTCCCCTCCCTGTACCAGACTCTGCTAGGAGCTCTCTATGAAAGAATGTTCTGTAAAACAAAGACACATTGTCTTTAGACCTCTAGTCTAAAGCTGCTGGGAAGTATAACTGAGCAGGGAAAAGACTATAGAGGTGAAACTCACATCTGAGGTAACTTGTATATCATCTCACACCTCCCAGAATGTGCTCTTGCTTATTCTAATGTTTTCTATTACACCTATCACCAAAGCTCAAGTCCTCTCTCTGGTTATGAGTTTAGAAATAGTTCATTCATGGGCTTACCACATACACAAAAGACCTGTTTAGGTGGCATGTTTCTGATTGCTCTACTTCATTTTCCAAGTTGATGCTGCTGATTATAAATAAAATGCACTCGGGTGAACAAATGGATACATAAGTGAAATAAGTGGATATCTATGAATAGAATGATGAGGTCTTAGATGATCTAAAATGTCTCCTCCTACAGCTGTCACTCCAGAAAGAAGATAACGATTTGCCCCTAAGGAATCTCTTTCTTGGGTTCATTAGGGGCAAAAGGGACTTTTTAATATTCTATTTAGGACCTTTTAACGCCCAGAAAAAAAAGGAAATTGGTGACTTCTGGAGGTAGCAAAAATGGGAAGTGAAGGAGAGGAAGGATGTAAGTGGAAGGGACAGGCTCCAAAATAGCTATATTTTAAACATAATGTAAGGATGTATGTATACATCCTTAAGATGTGTATATAATAGAATTATAGTTTTAGTAGGCATATGAGTTACGTATTTCTGCTTAATAAATTACCCTAAAACATGGCAACTCAAAACAATAAACATTTATTGTTTCACACAGTTTCTGTGGGTTTGGAATTTACGAGTGCTTGGCAGGATGGTTCTGGTTCTGGAAATTGCAGCCTAGATTTTGGTTAAGGCTGCACTTATCTGAAAACATTACTTAAGCTCCAGGATTAACTTCTAACATGGCTCACATGGCTCTTGGCAAAAGGCCTCAGCCCCTTACTGACTGTTGGTAGGAAGCTTCAGTTTCTCACTATGTGAACATCTCCTTAGGGATGCTTGAGTATCTTCATGACATAGTAGCTGACTTCCCCTAGAACAAGTTATCCAAGAGAACAGGGGGAAAGCTCTAATGTCTTTTAAGATCTAGTCTTACGGTGGTGTTCAAAGCTGACTACATATTTAAGTCATGCAGGAGCTTCTGGAAACTAACAATACCCCATCACACACAGATAAAATCAAATCTCTGAGGGTGATGCCTAACCATTGGTGTTTTTTATTCTTTTTAAGCTACCCAGGTGATATAATTCAGCCAGGTTGAGAATCCTGCATAGGGCACTGACTCAAATATAGCTGCACATTGGAATCACTTGGGGCAGGAATTGAAAACGCTGATTCTTGGGGCACCTGGGTGGCTCACTTGGTTAAGCGATCTGACTTCAGCTCAGGTCATGATCTCACTGTTCATGGGTTCGAACCCCACATAGGACTCTGCTGTCAGTGCAGAGCCTGCTTCAGATTCTCTCTCTCTCTTTCTCTCTGCCCTCACCCCCCCCCCCATGTTCTCTCTCTCAAAAATAAATAAACATCAAAAAAAACTTTTTTTAAAAGAAAACACTGATTCTTTGGTCCTTTCACAGGCTGAATTGTGCCCCCCCCCCATTCATATATTGAAATCCTATCCCTAGTACCACAGAGTGTGACTGTACTTAGAGATGGGTTCTTCAAAGAGGTCAAATGAGGTCATAGGGTAGACCCTAATCCTTTTAAGAATAGGGGTCCTTATAAGAAGAGGAGATTAGGGTACAGGTTCAGAGATAAGACCATGTGAAGGAACCAAGAGGAAAAAACCACTCTACAAACCAAGAAGAGAGGCCTCAGAAGAAACCAACCCTGAAGACACCTTGATCTATAACTTCTAGCCTCCAGAATCATGAGAAAATACATTATAGAGGATAAATAAATAATCATGAGCCACCTAGCCTCTGATACTTTGTTATGACAGCCTTAGCAAACTAATACAGGGCCCATCCCCAGAATTCTGATTTCATAGGCCTGGATATAGCCAGGGATCAGGGTATTTTAAATGCTCGTCAGGTGATTTTAACGTGTGTCAGGGTTAAGATCCCCTGCTTTAGGGTGAAGTCTGACTTCACCTCTTTAAAAAAAAAAAAAAAAAAAAAAAACTCTAATCTTGGAAGGCATCACCTCCACTATTCAATTTGTTAGAAGTCACTTAATTCAGACCACACTCAATGATAGGGGAATCAGGGTTCACTTTTTAAAGGGGGACATATCAAATAATTTGTGGACACATTTAAAAATCATCAGTGTTGGGTTCAATGAACATTAATTGATTAATTTATTAGGACCTGAAATTAATTTATTAGGACCTGAGTGGGCACTGGAATTCAAACACAAATTATTGTCCTGTCACTCAGGACTAAAGAAATTGGAATTTTTGTATAGGTAAGCAAGAGGCAATTTTAGGACATGGGACATTACGGGACTATGATTTTTTGAAACTAAATGTTCATGAAGGTGAGATAAAAATCATGGATACTATGACGTCTGATTTTCTCCTAAGCAGAGGAGAAAGGTTACTTTGTAACCATGTGATTGCCCATTCTTAAAACTGATCTGAACTGAGAAGTACAGAGATGGTAACTTATTCCATCTTGTAACCCTTGACACCTGGGTCATTATTTTTTATCTATAAATAATCAATAAATTTTTACTGGTTTATTAAATTAAGCTTAATTGATGAAGAAAAATCCTAAGTGTAGACTCATGTACCTCATTTGATTGTTGTAAACTTTGATTACCATGGTTTTTCTGGTGTTTTTTGTTACCTTTTTTTTTTTTTTTTTTAACATGGTCAACTCCTTTCTAGAATTTAGAGCAATCACAGAGGCACAAACTCTTTGACACCCATGACCTATACTCTGCCAGTTGAATTGTTGCATTTGGTTTAAACAGTGTGTGTGTGTGTAATATTTTTAATTGATTTTTGAATGCCTTCAAGTGGGGCACACACTCGGTATTCATTCTCTAGTTCCCCACTACTTCTGTTGTCTAATATCCGTCAGCCATATTGGTCCCTAAAGGCTTCAGCATGAGACCCATGCATCTAGATTTAAAATTTCAGGATTATAGGGGCACCTGGGTGGCTCAGTCAGTTAAGCGTTAGACTTCAGCTCAGGTAGTGATCTCATGGTTCATGAGTTTGAGCCCCACATTGGGCTTTGTGCTGAGAGCTCAGAGTCTGGAACCTGCTTTGGATTCTGTGTCTTGTCTCTCTCTGCCCCTCCTCTGCTTATGTTCCATCTCTTTCAAAAATAAACAAACATTAAAAAATTAAAAATAAATAAAATTTCAGTACATAATATTATTTTGGCCTATTCTTACTTTCCATCCCAAGGGTGAACTGTTTCCAGTAGATCACTTTTGGTTTTAGGTCAAAACCAAAACTGTTTTGCTGGCCATGGCTTTTTGTGTGAATCAGTATCCCATGTGCGTTCTGCTAAACACTTGCTTTCTCTCTCTTCTTTCCCTTCTCTTCTAGTCAGTGTTCATGGTGAATATTCTCATTTCCTACATCATTCAATCCTCACATCCTCGATGATACATAGAAAAAAGCACAAACATGGAGGGCAGGCAGACTTTGTTTTTACTAATTTTTAAAACAGAGATAACAGTGCCTACCTGTGAGTGAGCTAATGTATGTATATATAGCACTTGGCCTGGAAAAGGTGTGGTAAGCTTAAAAAAACACTCCCTCCTTCTTAATGGCAAATACTTTCAAGACCTTCTGTGAAGCTTCTTGCACAGTCCTTCCACTTTGACTGTCTTTTGCTATCTTTATTCTTCTCAGTTCATTTATCCTTTTATTAATTCACTTATCCTACAAATATTAATTGGCCACTTGCTCTATACCAGCCACTGTGTCAGGGACTGAGAAAAAAGAAAATCATACCATCCCTGCCCTAGTGGAGCTTATGGTCTACTAGCAGAAAGCAGATGTTATAGAATCATACTAATCGATGTAAAATTTTCAAATTCTATAATTTTAGTTGTAATTGGTGCCAAAGTGTTAAGTATTATGACCCATCATAATAGTGGGATGTGGTCTTGTCAAGAAGTCGTTGAAAGCTTTTCCTGACAGCATGATGACTGAACTGAGATCTGAAGGAAATAGGAGGTAATTCTGGTGGGTGTGTGGGCAGGGGAAGGATGGGGAATGATTATAGTTTCTAGCAGATGGAACAGCATGTGCAAAGCACTGTGATCAAAGGAAGCCCAGGCTTATTACTGGTCAGAGTTTCCTGCTTGCTGGCTTTCTCCCTCTCTCTTTCTTCCTTTCTTCTTTTCTTTCTCCTTAAATGCAGAGTATCATTAAAAACTTCCTCAGTTCTTAACACGTTATCGTCATTCATCCCTACAAATCCCTGTTGCCATTTTTTATTTAGCACTATATTCAGTTTTATTTCCTTTCAGCAATTCCTTTCTTTTCTCTTCCATAGGCAACTGCTTTAATGCATTTAACATAGATTTTAGAAATGTATTTGTGTCCTTGTAAAAAGATACATTTCTGTTTTGTGTATAGGTATTTTTGATTTATATAAATGACGTTGTGTTATCTCATTTCCTTTTTCACTTGACACTATGGAGTTTTTTTGTTTTTGGTGTGTTTATTTAATGTTTATTTTTGAGAAACAGAGAGACAGAGTGTGAGTGGCGGAGGATCAGAAAGAAGAGGGGAGACACAGAATCCAAAGCAGGCTCCAGGCTCTGAGCTGTCAGCACAGAGCCCAACATGGGGCTCAAATTCATGAATCACAAGATCATGACCTGAGCTGAAGTTGGACATTTAATCAAATGAGCCACCTAGCCGCCTCTGTGTTTGTGTTTTTTAAGAAGGCTCCAGGCCCAGTGCAGAGCCCAATGCAGGGCTCAAACTCACAACCCCAAAATCCAGACCTGAGCTGAGATCAAGAATCAACCACATAACCGACTGAGTCACCCAAGCGCTATGTTTTTATATCCATCCAGATTGCTCTATGTATCTAATCTCTTGCTGCAAATTGTTGCATAGTTCTCCTTTATGGCTCATCTTCCACTTATTATATATTTACTCCCACTGGATTGTCTCCAATTCCTTTCCACCTCAAACAACAACACCCACACACTTAAATGAGCATCCTCTAACATGTCCTCTTAGGGATCTGAGAGAAAACTCATTTGAAGGGTATAACCAGGAATGGAATTGCTGGGTCATAGGTTATGCATGCACTTGATATGACTAAGTCATGCAGACTGGGTCTCTAGAATAGCTGCAGTTATCAGAGGTTTTCTGTTCTATGGTTACTTCATCCCTACTGCTCTCTAACGGAGCATCCTAGATTCCTCAATTCTTTTTCCTCTTCTACCTCTTTCATCCTTCACATGTCCATTGTGAGCAAGCCACCAGGGTTCTATTCTCCCCCAATAGCCTAGACCCAGACTAGTTGACCACATTCCCTTCAGGAATTCACAACACTGTTATATACTAAAGATAATCATCATCTTCTAAAGGAGATTTCTGTTGTCTTTTCCTAAACATTTAAAGTACTGTAAATTATCTTTCAGCTCATAATTTGTACAATTCTCCATGGTCCCCTTTCAATTCACAAATATTTTTTAGGATTGTCTATCACTAAGATGGACTGGAAACAGGTTGGACCAAAGAAAATTTTTACTTAGTCTCAAAAAAAAGGAATGTAAGTGGCTACGTAACATTGTGGGGGGGGGGGGGGATGGACAACTGGTTCAGCTTTATTGCCAGTCAAAGGAAAGTAATTTAAAATAGTTAAGAATGGTTTAAAAATAACAAAAATTTAGGCGCACCTGGGTGGCTCAGTCCATTAAGCATCTGACTCTTGGTTTCAGCCCAGGTCATGTTCTCACAGTTTGCAAGTTCGAGCTCTATGTTGAGCTCTGCACTTATGGTGTGGAGCCTGCTTGGGATTCTCTATCTCCCTCTCTCTCTCTCTCTTTCCCTCCCCCACCTCTCTCTCTCTCCATCTCTAAGTAAATAAATAAACATTTTTAAATTATTATTTTATTTTATTTATTTATTTTTATATTTTTATTTATTTACTTTACATCCAAGTTAGTTACCTTATAATGCAACAATGATTTCAGGGGTAGATTCCTTAATGCTCCTTACCCATTTAGCCCATCCCCCCTCCCACAGTAAATAAATAAACATTAAAACAATAACTAAATTTTTTTCTATATTCTTTTCTATTATAAAATGGCTTCCTATTATACTTTTTGTAATCAAAATAAAGACATCACTAGGAAAAAATAAAAGGAAATATTTAATCTATCCCAGGTCTGGCCCCAAACGTTTCTTTTTCTTTCTTTCTTTCTTTCTTTCTTTCTTTCTTTCTTTCTTTCTTTCTTTCTTTCCTTTCTTTATTTTTTTTAATGTTTGTTCATTTTTGAGAGACAGAGAGAGAGAGCAAGAGTAGGTCTTGAGCTCACATGAACTCAGAAACCCACAAGATCATGACCTGAGCCGAAGTCAGTTGCTTAACTGACTGAGCCACCCATGTGCCCTGGCCCCAAACATTTCTGAAAATACTAAGAGTTGACAAGCTTTAATCCTTCTTCTGACAAATTTATGTGTAAACTCTCATTTGATTATAGCAGTAGCTACTATTTGTAGAACCTGTCATTGTTTTGCAAGTCTGTCAATAGCTTTTTTTTTTTAGAGAAAGGGAGGGAGAGGGAGAGGGAACAAGGGAGGAACAGAGGGAGAGGGAAAGGAGAGAATCCTAAGCAAGCCCCACACTCAGCATGGAACCCAATGCAGGCCTCGATCCCATACCCCTGAGATCATGACCCAAGCTGAAATCAAGAGTCAGATGCTTAACCTACTGAGCCACCCAGGCAACCCTAAATAACTTTGAAATATAGGCTTATAGATGCTTTTTCCTCCAGATGTAGCTGAATGCAGTATAAAAAATATTTGAAACTCTTGTTTCATTACAACTCATAGCTATGACATGTATATGGAAATAATTTCAGGAGGTTACCATTTAATCAATTTTTTAAATATCATAAAAATGAAAAGTATAAAAATTTTTAAAAACCTCTACTCTTCTTTTTTCACGTCTATCCTTTGTGACCTTTATCAAGCTAGATATGCAGTTTTATACATCACTATAATTATGATATGTAATTGTGTATCTCTACCTTTTATTTAATATTACATTATAAAATTCCTCCATATTCATTTTTATCATTTTAAATATCTTCAGAGTCCACTGATATACTGGATATTCCTATACTTCCTATATTACTGGCAACTTCGGTAATCTCTAATTTTGAACTATTAAATACTTTGTTATAAGCATCTTTGTACAGCTTTTACTTTATTCTTTTGAATAATTTCCTTACAACAGATTCCCAGGAATAGGATTACAGTACATCTTAATATGTGGCATCAGTTTGCTTCTCCAAAGGATCAGTGTGCATTTCTAAAGCACTTCATCTGTCTCTTGGTTTGTGGCTGTCCCTTTGTGGCTTACCAAACAGCAGCTGCTTTGTGATTTTACTGTCACTTATTTCCCACACATATCTCACCCTGCTGAGTTAATCTGTAATACACATCCTTTCAATACTTGATATCTAGCTATAATCCACAATTTTAGACCTAATCACCCCCTCTTACTAGCTGAGGCTTTACCAGGCATGCATGGAATTTAAACCATTTGTGGATGTTGAAGATGATTTCAGTAGCAATCCAAGTCACAAAGTCCCACAGAAGGTTGCTCTTTCTCATTGCTTTACAGAACTTTCTTTTTGATTTGGATATCAAATTTATTCTGGGTCTTGTGAACCAATTTTCAGATGGACATATCGACCACATTTTTGTTTAATAACTTCATCATCAATCCTCATAAGTTCATCAAAGCTTTAAGATTAGTGTATAGTGAGGACAATTTATGGGTATTTTAGGTTTCACTAGTGCCTACTTATATGAAACAACTCATCTTTAGATTAAGCTTTTATCCATGGAAGATGAAATTGCATGCATTCAAGAGTGTAGATAGGAATCAGCTTCAGGCAGTTTCTGAACTATGACTTTGAGGATTATGGATATGATTAATCTATTGAGTTGTGAATTTCCTGTGGTCTAGATATGAGTTTTGATAGTTTTATTCATTCATTTATTTATGTATTCCTTTAATAAATGTTTATTGAACAGCTACTGTGTCCTTGGCATGGTGCTAGATATTATTGCTAAGAAGGTGAATAAAACAGACATATTACCCCGCCTCATAGAGCTTGCAGTGTAGTGTGTGTGTGTGTGTGTGTGTGTGTGTGTGTGTACAAATGCCAGTCCAAAATGCTATATAAAATTAGAACTGTGACAGTGGCTATGAAGAAGAAAAGTGCTTTGAAAGCATATAACTAGAGTCTATGGTCAACTAGAGGGAAGGTCGGAGAAGGCTTCTCTGAGGAGGTAACATTAAAACTGGGGCGCCTGGGTGGCTCAGTTGTTTGAGCACCTGATTCTTGATTTTGGCTCACGTCATAGGATTGAGCCCGGAGTCAGGCTGTGTGCTGGGTGTGAAGCCTACTTGGGATTCTATCTCTCTCTGCTCCTCTCCCCTCCTCCCATCTCTCTCTCAAAAAAAAAAAAAAAAAAAAAAAATTTAAAACTGAGTCCTAAAGAAAAGGTAAGAGTTAGCCAGATCAACACGGTGGGAAAGAGCCCACTAGGCATGAAGATCAACATACATGAAGACAAAGAAAAGGGCAATGTGTCTGAAACGTGAGGAGTTAGGAGAAGAGAAATGAGAAATGAAGCAGAAGAGACAGATAAAAGTCAGTATAACAAAAATCGCGGATCATCATGTAGAACATCCTAGATATACAAGCTTGCAGAAGGAGTTTTGTAGTAGCCAGGATGAAAAGAAGGTCAATATTACTAGAGTTCAGGAAGTTTGGGAGAGAAGAGGGAAAGGAGGCTAGATAAGTACATGACTGTAAAGAGCTTTGTGGGTCATGAGAAAAATATTTTGTCTTTAACCTTAAGAAAATAGGAAGCCATTACATTTAGATTAAGGAAGAAGAACGCTCCCCAAGTATACTTAGAAAAAAACAGCCAAAAATGTAGAAGAAAAAAATGGAGACAATACAATAATGAAAACTGAGGGAAAAGTGCTTCTTTTAAAATGTTGAAAGATTAATAGGATGATGACTAAAAAAGCAGGGCAGTGGCATGACAGATTTGTGTTCATAAGAAAGTACTTTGGCTGAAGTCATGGAGAATTATTTGGATGTGCCCCCAAATGAATGCGAGGAGACCAGTTGAAGGTTAAATTTGTCACCCAGGAAAAGATGATGGCAGTTTAGTCTGGGTGGGTGGATATAGTGTGAAATGAATAAATTTAAAAGATACTTAGATTAGATCCTCAGACTTTATTCATTGTATATCTGAAAGTATGTAAAGATCTTTTCAGTTATCCAATTTCAGAGGATCTAATGTAAAGCATGTTGACTATAGTTGATAACGGTATATATTCAAAATTTTTTTTGATGTTTATTTATTTTCAAGAGACAGAGCTGTCCGCACAGAGCCCCAGACCCCAACGTGGGCTTCGAACTCATGAGCTGTGAGATCATGACCTGAGCCAAAGTTGGATGCTCAACCAACTGAACCACCCGGGCACCCCACAGTGTATTATATTTTTAAAAAGAAAAAGAAAAAAGAAATATGGAAAAAAAATAAGACATGTAGGAAATAAAAAAAGTTTAGTAACTACTTTGTGTATTCCTAAGGCTATAAAACTTACCAAAACTTAAGTAGCTTAAAACAATGGAAATTTATCCTGTCACAATTCTGGAGACCAGAAATGTGAAATCAAGGTGTTTCTTCTGGAGGCTCTGAGGGAGAATTCATTTCATGCTTCCCTCCTCACTTACAGTAGCTGTCAGCAATTCTTTGTGTTCCTTGGCTTATAGACATGTCACTCCAATCTCGGCCTCCATCTTCACATGGCCTTCTCTGTGTCTCTGTGTGTCTTCTTTTTTTCTGTCTTTTTAAAGGGCACCCGTCACACCTACTTATGTCTAATCCATGAGAGGGAGTATGTCTAATCCAGGATGATCTCCTGTCAAGAGCCTTACCTTAATAACATTTGTAAAGATCCTTTGCTAAATAGTCACATTCACAGGTACTGGGGGTTAGGACCTGTACATATTTTTGGGAGGATACAATTCAACCCACTACACTTGGCTAAGGGGATAAGGAAGGGGGGAGCATCAAGGATGACTCTTGGGTATTAGGTTTGTGCAACTAGATGTACAGTATTGTTATTGAGTAAAATATAGACTGTTATAATAAGAATAGATTTGGAGGAGGCAATTATGAGTTTAGACTTGTACATATTAGGTTTTAGGTGGCTTTGAGGCCACCAAGCAGAAATGTTGTGTAGACAGTTGGTATATAGGATCTGGAAAGACCGAGTGGATGGTGGTGGTATATATTAAGATGGAGAACAATGGAAGAACACTAGGAGAGGCTCATTTTAGTCATGTTATGTTTATGATGGCTAGAAATATCTAGGGGCACCTGGGTGGCTCAGTCAGTTAAGGGTTCAACTTTGGCCCAGATCATGATCTCACAGTTCATGGGTTCGAGCCCCAGATCAGGCTCTGGGCTGACGGCTCAGAGCCTGGAGTCTGCTTTGGATTCTGTGTCTCCCTCTCTCTCTGCCACTCCCCCACTCATACTATGTCTCTCTCTGACTCTCAAAAATAAAGAAACATAATAATAAAAAAAATTTTTTAAATATGAATGCTGTTGAAAGATCAAGCAAGATGGTGACTGAAAACTTGCTATTGGATGAAGGACAGGAAAGCCATGAATGAGAGTCAAGAATTGTGTACTGAAGTTAGAACAGAGTAAATGGAAGGTGAGGAAGGAGACAGTGTTAAAAATTTTTTTTTTGGAAATAACCTTAAACTTAAACAAAAAGTTGCAAACATAATAATAGTACAAAGAATATTCATATATATTTCCCAGATTTGCCTACTATTAACATTTTATCCCATTGATGATGTCTGTGTCTGTATATGCATCCAAATTTACATTTGAGAGTAAATTATATATATCATGACCCTTTATCCTAAATACTCCACTGCATATTTCTTTTTTTTTGAATTTTTAAAGTTTATTTCTTTTTAATGTCTTTTTAAATGTTTATTTATTTAAAAAAATTTTTTTGAGAGAGAGAGAGAGAGAGAGAGAGAGAACATACTCATGCACAAATGGGGAGGGTTAGAGAGCAAGGGAGAGAGAGAATTCCCAGCAGGCCTCCACATTGTTAGTGTGGAACTTGATGGGGGGGGGGGGGTTGGAATTAATGAACCAGGAGATCACGACCTGAGCCAAAACTGAGAGTTGGATGCTTAACTGACTGAGCTACCCAGTCACCCTTAATGTTTATTTATTTTTGAGTGAGAGAGAGAGAGAGAGAGTGCAAGCTCGATCCAGGGAGGGGCAGAGAGAGAGAGGGAGATAGAGGATCTGAAGCAAGCTTTGCGTTGTCAGTGCAGAGCCCAACTTGGGGCTTGATCTCACAAGCTTGTGAGATCATGACCTGAACTGAAGTTGGACACTTAACTGACTGAGCCACCCAGGTGCCCCTCCACTGTATATTTCTTAAGAATAGAAATATTTTATTGCAGAACCGATATAGTAATTATAAATTGTAAGTATCAATTATAGTTGTAACTATCAATATTTACATTGACACCTTTATTTAACCCACTGTGCATATGACAATTGTGTTGGTTGATCTAAAAATGTCTTTCGTTGACTGTTTTCCTTTTCTCTACCTAGTACAAAATCAAGTTTAGGGACAGGTGTTACATGTAATTGTCAAATTGTTTTAATTTCTTTCATCTCTAACATGTCCACAGCTTTTCAATGGAGGGCTTGATCCCACCACGCTGGGATCATGACCTGAGCCGAAATCATGAGTCAGAGACTCAACCGACTGAGCTGCCCAAGGGCCCCCACCCCCATCATTTCATTTTTAAATAGAATTTTCTTCATTTGGAATTTGTCTCATGATTTTGTGTCTCATGATTGAACTTATACATTCTCAGCCACATTGTGTCCTTTTCAGGGTATCACATCTAAGTGTGCAAAATGTATAAACGTCTTTTTTTTTTTTTTTTTTTTCAACGTTTATTTATTTTTGGGACAGAGAGAGACAGAGCATGAACGGGGGAGGGGCAGAGAAAGAGGGAGACACAGAATCGGAAACAGGTTCCAGGCTCTGAGCCATCAGCCCAGAGCCCGACGCGGGGCTCGAACTCACGGACCACGAGATCGTGACCTGGCTGAAGTCGGACGCTTAACCGACTGCGCCACCCAGGCGCCCCTATAAACGTCTTTTTTAAAGAAGCTTGTTTACCCAGGGAAACAGAGAGATAAGGTTGTAGCTATAAGCCAGTATTTCTCAACCTTAGCTGTAAATTAGAAGTATTTGAATAGCAGTGTAAAGGCTCCTCCTCCAGAGATATTGCCTTAATTCATCTTGGGTGGTGCCCAGACATCAGCATTTTTAAAACTTCCTAAATGTTGCTAACATGCAGCTAAGTTTGAAAAACACTGCTCCAACAGTATGTGGGTGGTGATGGTGGTAATTTAACACGATAGAAGTTAAAGCATGTTTGAAAACTTTTTGGAAATCCAGTACACAAGAAAAAGATTGAGGATTGAAGAACTGTATGAGGAGTTTTGAGACCTTTTGTCTGAGGCCTTCGTACTTGAGTACAATTGTAGCAAAATAATATTATGGGATAATAGGACCATATTAACTGTTCAATAATGAAGGGAGGATCATACAGGTAGAATATGACAAATTGTATTTTGAGAACTTCTGTGAAAGATTTTCTTAGAAAATATAAGAATCTCGGGGCGCCTGGGTGGCGCAGTCGGTTAAGCATCCGACTTCAGCCAGGTCACGATCTCGCGGTCCGTGAGTTCGAGCCCCGCGTCGGGCTCTGGGCTGATGGCTCAGAGCCTGGAGCCTGTTTCTGATTCTGTGTCTCCCTCTCTCTCTGCCCCTCCCCCGTTCATGCTCTGTCTCTCTCTGTCCCAAAAATAAATAAACGTTGAAAAAAAAATTAAAAAAAAAAAAAAGAAAATATAAGAATCTAATTATACTCATAGTTTTTCATATTTTAATGGTTAATTAATATTTTATAGCAGAGTTTAAGAATATCCTTTTTCGGGGCGCCTGGGTGGCGCAGTCGGTTAAGCGTCCGACTTCAGCCAGGTCACGATCTCGCGGTCCGTGAGTTCGAGCCCTGCGTCGGGCTCTGGGCTGATGGCTCAGAGCCTGGAGCCTGTTTCCGATTCTGTGTCTCCCTCTCTCTCTGCCCCTCCCCCGTTCATGCTCTGTCTCTCTCTGTCCCAAAAATAAATAAACGTTGAAAAAAAAAAAATTAAAAAAAAAAAAAAAGAATATCCTTTTTCATGATAATAGTTTCACCTGATTTATAGGAATGTACCAGGAATGTACCATAAATTTTATTTATGCCTACAGATGTAATAATATAGTATCAAATGTTTTTAATGTCAGGGTGCTGACAGCCAGGCTGCTGGCTGGCTTAGTTGGAAGAGCATGTGACTGTTAATCTCTGGGTCGTGAGTTCAAGCCCCATGTAGGGTGTAGAGATTATTTAAATAAGTAAAACTTTAAAAATTTGTAAGATGGCATAAGATATTACTTATCAGATAAGACAGAAACTTTTACCATTCAAAGTGGAAAACATAATCACCAACCACTAACAAGAATGACTAAGTAATTTATTATGGAATACATATTATTATAGACAAAATTAGAAAATATAAATGTGTTTAAATTTTGAGGTCTTTATTGGGAAAACAGTAGGGTTCTATGGGCTAGCTATTATGATTCATAAAACTTTTGCTGCTATTGACCAAGGGAGAGGAAGGAGATGTACTAAATAAACCATTTAGAAAAATTGGAGTTTAAAATACTATAATTTCATAATTTCATAGAGGGAGAAATAGAGAATAGCCAGAAAGGAGTAAGTTAACAAGTGAGTTAGGAAAGCTTTGAAAAGTTAGAAAGTTAGGAAAGTAAGAAAAAGAAAAAAGTTGAAACAAGATTGTGATTAGACTCTCAGCTAACCTCACTTTATCATCATATATGTCCTTATGTCTAGGTATCTCCTATATTAACTTAAATTTCTTTTATTGAGGTGAAAATTTACGTAAAATAAAGTTATTTAAAAATGTGCAGTTCAGGGACGCCTGGGTGGCTCAGTCAGTTGAGTATCAGGTCATGATCTTCAGCTCAGGTCATGATCTCCTGGTTTGTGTGTTGAAGCCCTGCATGCATTGGGCTTTGTGCTGATAGCTCAGAGCCTGGAGCCTGCTTCAGATTCTGTGTCTCCCTCTCTCTCTGTTCCTCCTCTGCTCACATTCTCTCAAAAAATAAATAAACATTAAAAATAAAAAAAAAATGTTCAACTCAGTGTTTAGACTCAAATATTTAGTGTTCAACTCAAATATTTAGAACATTTGCAGTGTCATGCAACCACTACCTGTTTCTAGTTACAAAACATTTTCATCACCCTATATCCATTAGGTAGTCTGTCCCTATTCCTTTCCTCCCCCTCCACTTCCCAGTCATTGTCAATCACCAATCTGTTTTCTTTCTCTATGGATTTACCTATTCTGGATAGTTCATACAAATGAAGTTATACAATATGGATCTTTTGTGTCTGGTTTCTTCAACTTAGCATAAAGTTTTTGAGATTTCATCTATTTTGTATCATGTATCCATACTTCATTTCTTCTTATGGCCAAATAATAGTCCCTCGTGTAAATATCACATTTTGTTTATTCATTCCTCTGTTGATGGACATTTGGGCTATTTCTGTCTTTTAGTTTTTATGAATCGTGCTGCTATGAATATCTATGTATAAGTGTTGCATGAAAATCTATTTTCACTTCTTTTGGGGTATATATCTAGGAATGGAATTACTGGGTCATATGGTAATTCAATGTTTAACTTTATGGGGGAACCACCAAACATTTTCCATACCAGCCACATCATTTACATTTCTACTAGCAAAGTTTGAGGATTCTACTTTTTTCACATCCTCTACAACAATTACATTCTACTTTTTTGAATATAGCCATTCTAGTCTGAGTGCTGTGCCATTGTGGGTTTTTTTTTTTTAAGAGTTTATTTATTTTGAGAGAGACATAGAGAGTAACCAGGGAGGGGCAGAGAGAGGGGGGGGACAGAGGATCTGAAGCAGGTTCCTCCATGACAGCAGTGACCCCAATGCGGGTCTCGAACCCGTGAACTGTGAAATGAGGACTCTCATTATCTGATGCTCAGCCAACTGAGCCACCCAGGCACCCCTTAATAATTTTTAAAGTCATTGTGCTTTTGAATTTTTTTTAATGTTTATTTATTTTTGAGAGAGACAGAGACAGAATGTGAGTGGGTGAGGGGCAGAGAGGGAGACACAGAATCCAAAGCAGGCTCCAGGCTATGAGCTGTCAGCACAGAGCCCGATGCGGGGTTCGAACCCATGAGCTGTGAGCTCATGACCTGAGCCGAAGTCGGATGCTCAACCGACTGAGCTACCCATGTGCCCCAAGTCATTGTGGTTTTGATTTACATTTCCCTATTGACTAATGATATTGAGCATTACTTCATATGCATATTAATAGCTATTAGCATATCTTCTTTGGAGAAATGTCTGTTCAAGTCCTTTACCCACTTTTATTTTTACTCAAAAAAAATATTTATTTTGAGAGAGAGAGAGTGCTTAGGGAAGGGGCAGAGAGAGAGGGAGAGAGAGAATACCAAGCAGGCTCCATGCTGTCAGTGCAGAGCCTGAGTCGGGGCTTGATCCCAGTAACTGTGAGGTCATGACCTGAGCCAAAATCAAGAATCTGAGGCTTAACCAACTGAGCCACCAAGGTGCCCCCTTTTACCCTCTTTTAAATTGGGTTGTCTCATTGATTTGTAGGAGTTCTTTATATATTCTGGACACTAGATTTTTATCAGATATATGATTTACAAATATTTTCTCTTTCTGTATTAATTTTTCCAACTGTGTCCTAGAAGTAAGTTCTTCTGAAAGATCTTGACAATAAATACATTACTAACTATGCCTTTGCCACTTAGTCCTTCCTTAAGGCCTTCAAATATACTCATTATAAAAGATACCTGATATTTCTTAAACTGGTTGCTGGGTACAAGGGTGTCCATTTTATTTATGTATTTTACTACTACTCATATATAGGTTATACTCTCTCTCATATAAAGAAAAATATAAAGGCTTGACAATGCTGCTTCCTGTCATTACTACCCCATTCTATTTCTGTCCTCTCTGTTCATTGACATACTTCTAGAATGAGTTGTCAATATTTTCCCCTTCATTTTATCTACAGCTAGTTCCTCTTTAATCCTTTGCAAAACAACTGTGTTGCCCATCTTGAAATAATGACACCTTTGAGCCTCTGCACCACCTCCATCTTCATTCTTTCTTCCTAGGCCATGTCACTAATGACTCACCTTGTTGCAATATACAGATGACTCTTCAACCCGTGTCTCCAAACCCAAGCCCTTAACCCAAGTTTTAGAATTCTATCCTGGATATTCCCGGCCTTTTACTTTACCAGATATGTTTCCCCTACTAATCAAGTTTTTTTTCCCCCCAATCCAAATCCCCATGTTTTCAAACCACATTAGTTTCAGTCTCAAGAGTTTTGTAGTAATTGCTGGTTCCTCCCTCTTCAATCCCTCCTTATAGCTGATCAGTTATCATGTCTTGTGACTTCTAAACGTCATCATTTCCACTCAGTGGCTATCACTCCATTTTAATCCATTATCACAGGGTGCTGGAATTATTTCAATAGCCACTCTGTGCCCGACTCCATTTCCTCTCTCCTTGAGTGATACTGGAAGTCTTTAAGAAAAGCCATATGATGTAACATGGTGCTAGATAAGAAAGGTAACTTAATATTATGGAAGATGAAGTGGAGAAGGGAGAAGGGAGGGTGAAGCGCTGAAGCCCTAAATTATAACAACGGCGATAGAGAAGATACATGAAAAAACGTAAAGTCGACTGAACAAGTGGAGCTGGGAGGGCTTACATCTACTATCCTGTATTCTACTCCCATAAATTAAGTACGTCAAGTGAATTTTTGTTAAGCGAGTCAAACCCGTGCCTCTGTAAGAATTGTCACGCTCAGAGAGAGCCAACCAGCCTCCACCATCCAGATGGCGGATCCCAGATTGGCCGCCAGAGTGTCAGGGAGTGGGCCTCTCTAGCTACTGTCTCTATGGTTCGCAGAATATCCAGTTCGGGGGTTGACCGGGCCGGCGTTAGTGCGTGCGCGAGCTCTGGCGCGTGCCCGCTCTCCCGCAACTGCCAGAAGCCCGGGGTGGGAGGGGTGGGTCTGGGAACGTTGCGGCGGCGGCCGCCGCGGCCCCAGCCCCCAGGGCTATTCCCGGGCCGAGTTTGCGCCGGGGACTCTTCCGTCGTCTCCTCAGGCGGCGCTCACCCGACCCTAGATGGTGGGTCCGGAGGATGCAGGAGCCTGTTCGGGAAGAAACCCCAAGTTGCTCCCGCTGCCGGCGCTGGAGCCCGTGGGCCAGGACAGGAAGATGATCCGGGCCACGGGCGGCTTCGGCGGAGGCGTCGGCGCTGTGGAGCTGCCGGTGGAGGAGGAGGAGGAAGAGGAGAAGGAGACGCCGCCTCAGCAGCTCCTTCGGCGCTACCTCGCGGCGGCCGGGGGACAGCTGGAGCCGGGGCTGTGCTACTGTCCACTTCCCGCTGGCCAACCCCGCGCGCCGCCGCCCCCGGCAGCCCCGCGCTCGGACGCCTGCCCGCGGGACTCAGGCTCCAAGCACCGAGGCGCGGAGGCGGTGGATGCCCGTGCGCCGCGGCACAGAGGCATGACCAACGGGGATTCGGGCTTTCTGCCGGGCCAGGACTGTCGCGACCTGGAGGAGCCTCGAGAGCTGGCCCGCGCGGGCGGCCGGGACCCGCGCCACCGCCGCCTTCCCCCGGAGGGGCCTGGCGACGAGGGCGCGGACGGTGAGGGCAGTCCGTCCGACTGGGCCGCGCCACTCGAGCACCCGCTGCGGAGCTGCTGCCTGGCGGCGGCGGACGCCGATAAGTCCCAGGGTGCGAGCAGCGGCTCGGGGGGCAGCCCGGCCAGCGACAGCAGCAGTAGCGAGGACTTGGAGCGGCCGGGAGCCGGCGCTGGGGGTCCACAGGAGGGCTCGTTGGCCGCCGCCTCCGCCGAGAGGACTAGCTCGGGCGCTGAGCCGCGCCCCGGCGTCTCGGACGTTCACGTGAACTCTCGGAACACGTTCGAGGTGAGCCGCGACCACCTGCCCCCAGCCGGGCCGCCGGTGCCCGCGCCCTCCGCGGAGCAGGGCGCCGCGGGGACCTCGGCCCGGGCTCGACGGAGCGGCGGTTTCGCCGACTTCTTCGCCAGGTACAGCGCAGGCTGCGCCGGGGCTCGGGGAGGGTTAGGGGTCGCGACGGGGACCGGGGCCAGGGCGGAGGTCGAGGCCAGGACCGAGAGCGGCTTGGGGACCGTTTCCGCGCGGGCTCTTGCTGGCGTCAGGACTTAGCTTTGATTTGTCACCGGCAAAGAGGAACTGGGTCTGCATTGTGTTGTGTGTAGGAGAAGTTGCCAACTTTGTGGGGAGCGAATCTCTCTCCCTGTGGGCTGGAGGCTATACCTGTTGTTGACACCTGGTTTCCGTGTATTCAGGCCTTGCCAGCGTGCTAAAGCCATAGCTGCAGTTTTGCTTCCTCCGGATAAGCAGACAACCTGCTCTGTTCTCGGTGTATTTTTACTGTACTACGAGGAGTAGGGTTGGGGAGTGGGGGTGAGCGCGGCGGTCTGTGTGTGCGGGTGTGGTTGTGAAAGAGAAAGGGAAGTCATTCTGCAGAGATGTCTAGTTGCGTGGAGTCTAAACCCATTCAACTAGCTTGGGAATTCCTGAAATTAGAAGTGGTTATGTTTCATAGTGTTTAACTATTCGTTTTAATGGCCTTTATTAAAATGCAGTCAGTTTGGAATTTAGAATTTGATTCCAGCCCTTAAAAAGCCAAATGGCTATGGCGCTTTATCTAGAAAATCCCTCTTCTCTACTGCCATATAGGCCTACGCTTTTTTTCAGCAACCTTTTAGTTTTTGATGCTATTGTATTTGTGTTTTGACCTGCTATTCTTGAAATTGAGATATGGTGCTGGACATTGCAGATTTCAGAATAGGGCTTTGATAGGGATAAATAGTAAAAAATTACTCATCCTATTGCTCATTAACGAAATAGCAATTTTCCTGGAGTCAGATCTTGATATGCTTTTTTCCCCCCTTAATCTCTAGGCAAATAGGAAAGCATTCCCAACTTGTAAACTCTTCCAGAGTTCTCCTGTGTTTTTGTTTCCTTTTCAGGGATCTTGATAGAAGTGAAAGAAACAAATTATACAGCTCAAGTTTTAGAGGATTATACAATTAGTGTGCATATTTGTAGACACAGGCACAATCTTCTCATTGTAATATTTTTTTCTACTTTATTATCCCTTATTTTTCCTGCTTATATAAATTCACAAATAATTTATAAAGTTTTTAAATCAAGATTGGGAAATTGTAATCTTGTGTTACTCATAGGATAAAATATATAGTAGTGAGATCTATGTTTGTGGGTATAGTTGCAAAAACATACTTAAAGCTTATAGTGACAGTATTCTAAAAGCTCTCAAGGTGAACTAAGTTTATACATTTGTGAACTTGTGTGGCCTTTGGGTGGTTTAGTGGTCATGTTTTGATGTCAGGCAATTTTAGACTTGGAAGGGGCTTTGGAGATCACTAATTGAACCAGTATACCCAGAGTGCCTGCTTTGTGCCACCACTGGGAATAGAGATAATTTGGACACTGGTCCCTTACGTGGTGGTGGAGGGCAGGCTACTAGGGATTAAGTTTGAAGACAAATATGTATATATACATCGCAATTTATGAATAATAGGGCAAATTTATTATAATAGGCTTTTTCATATTAACAGTAGGCAGGAATTTTGATATAATTAAAATTTTTCTTTAATCGGTTCATAGGACTTCACTAATAGTCCTTTCAGTTAATAAAGCTATTTGACATTCACGTAGCCACATTACTCGTGCATCAGAGCACTGAATTTGAGTCAAAACAGGTACCATGAAGTTAATTTCTTTAAGCCCCAGGCTTGCTTGCTTGCTTTCTATCTATCTATCTATCTATCTATCTATCTATCTATATCTATCTATCTATTTTGAGAGTGAGCTGAGGAGGGGCAGAGAGAGAAGGAGAGAGAATCCCAGGCAGGCTTTGTGCCATCACTGCAGAGCCAGACGAGGAGCTCCAACTCAAAAACGGTAAGATCTTGACCCCAGCCGAAGTCAAGAGTCGGATGCTTAACGGACTGAGCCACCCAGGCTCCCCTAAGTCTCGGTTTTCTTAATTGAAATCTGAATGTCAAGATTCTAGATGTCATTACTTCTTTGTATAACATTCTTGGAAAAGGGCACAGTCACATTTAACCAAAACCTTAACTGAATTCTGAACACCCTAAAGGCAGAGACCATGGTACTTTCTGAGTCTACAATATCTAGCAGTGGTATGAAGAACTTTGCTCAAGTTGTGTTGAATTGGAAACTTTTATGGACTCTTTGTCTATTATTCTCTAGGTAATTTTGAAGAGATCTTCTATTCCTGGGCAGAATGATCAGAAATTTCCCTTACCCTGACAACCTAAGAGGTTTTTTTTTCCCCTCTTCGTGTGTATAATTGTCGTTCTTAACTCGGAAGCTCTAGATAAGGGCTCCCTTTGGAGGTATCTTGTTCTTGGATGTACTCTTGTTCTTGGGGGCAACCCCTACTGCAACTTCATTTTTTTGATGAGGAAGCGCATTATCTACATAAGGTGGTTTCGTTAGCTCATGGCAGAGATGGAATTAGAAGCCAAGATTCCTGATTTTCAGACCAGGTTTACATTTGATCATAATTTGTATTCACCTGTGGCTTTTTTTTTTTTCCTCTCTCACCTGATTGTCCTCCATCTTTTCCTTCTTTCCACTTCCTCTCTTTTCTTGGCAAAAATCTGTCATAAATACTTTTAAGGAATAGTTTCACCTTTGCTTTAAGTAAAGAGGGGAGTATTTTACAGCAGCATATCTATTACTACAGAGTTATCTTAAAGTTTTCTAAATTGACAGAAGCTTCATTGAGTAGAGTAGAAATTATGTAGGAGCTAAAGGAATTTGGTCCAAGGTGAGACTGCTCCATCCTCATCTCCTGCTTTTTCTCCCCTCCCTTCCCTTCCAGGTGAGGTGAGTTGTATTTCAGTCCCTGTTGGGAACTTGCCTTAGCTTCACATGGGCATCTCTCTGTGAATTGTGACTTGACTATGGGAGCCCCACAAGTAATATTCCCTCAGATCCTTGGCCTTTTCCTGTCCGTAAATGTTTTAAAAGGTTAGGTGACTACCACTATCTCTACTATCACCAACTTCACAGTGAGAAGGAGATGAAAACTTCAAAAAATCTCATTTCCAGGTTAGCCTTCATTCTTTGAGGATCTCTTCATTACTCTTTTAAAAATAAATTTAAATTATTTTATGGGTCCTTCAGGGAAATTCATGTCTTTTTTTTTTTTTTTCAAGTTAGAATGGTTTATTTTTCAGGTAGATACAACCCTTTATAGATGTATTTTTTAAGCCATTTAATTCTCTTGCGTTTTCTTCAGATTGGCACAGTTATGGTTATTTAGAAATACACAGGTATCTGTGTCTCCAGGTAGTGCTGAGATATATATATATATATATATATATATATATATATATATATATATATTTTTTTTTTTTTCACAAAGTCTTCATGTGAATTGTGAGAATTTGGTGGCCTTAAAGGGCATAGCTAATATTGAGAAGTATTGAAGACTCTTTCCTTCTTTTTAAAAAGAAAGTTGACTTTATAGATCCATGTAGCTTTTTCTAGAATTATTGATTTCTGAAACTTACTAAATGTTGTGGCAAAAAACTTTTCACAAAACCCTTTTTATTACACTTAGGCTGCACTTGATCTTAGCCAAAAGGCTGAGAAGCGATCACACTTAGGCTGAATAGTGAATACGAAAGGCTTTTTTAGTGATTTCTTTTTGTATCTGTACAAACTCCATTCTCCACGATATGAAAATTATTCAGAATATATATTTTTGTTAAATATGATATTGAGAATTTTAAATTCCTACAATTATAATTTTTCTTTACTTAACGTTCTCAGAAACAACAAGATGTACCACATTCATTTTTCACCTAGAATTTACACTCTTTGGCAAAATCATGATTCACCTAATTAACATAAATCACAAGCCATCATAGATTTCTGTCAGGTAGGACTCTCTTATTTGTTGCACGGTGTGTATTCCTCCCAGCCGACTAAAATAAAAACTACAGTGGGGCGCCTGGGTGGCTCAGTCGGTTAAGTGTCCGACTTCGGCTCAGGTCACCATCTTGCGGTCCCGTGAGTTCGAGCCCCGCGTCGGGCTCTGTGCTGACTGCTCAGAGCCTGGAGCCTGTTTCAGATTCTGTGTCTCCCTCTCTCTGACCCTCCCCCGTTCATGCTCTGTCTCTCTCTGTCTCAAAAATAAATAAACGTTAAAAAAAATTTTTTTAAATAAGATAAAATAAAAACTCCAGTTTCAAAACCTATTTCTCAAAAAAACTAATTCAACATTTTAACAAAGAGGCAAAATACCAAACTTCTGATAAGTTTTAAAAGATTTTTATAGCTCCCTAAATCAAGCTTTTCTTTTATTTTCTTTTTTCTTTTCTAATGTTTGTTTACTTATTTTGAGAAAGAAAGAGTGCCTGCAAGCCAGGAGCAGGGGAAGGGCAGAAAGAGAGAGAGGGAAAGAGAATCCCAAGCAGGCTCCACACCCAGTGCTGAGCTGGTTAACAGGGGCTCAATCTCACAACTGAGATCATGACCAGAACCAAAATCAAGGGTCGGGACTCTTGACTGACTGAGCTACCCAGGAGGTCCAGCATTTCTTTAATATAGGTGTGGTGTAATTCTGTGTAAGGAGAATGAAGGAATATCTGGATCTAAATATTACATTTTTGTTACTACACAGAGATTATAAAAGTAAACATGAAAATAATCATTTCTGTGTCTGTAATGAAACTCCTTTGGACATTGCTTATATGTTAATATAAGTAAAATGTTTGAAATTTTTAGGAAAGCTGAAAAGAATATGTAATTAATTGCTCTAGAATAAAAATAAGAGTCTTTTAAGATTTTAGAGTGTCATGAAGCAACCAATTATATTAGACTTAGGAGCTAATGGCTCAGGAGTGTTTTTATTTGTTTCCTGTGTCTGATACCCAGCCCCTCAACTCCGTCAACTCCCCTCCCCCTCTCTAAACACAAAGCACTAAATCACTGGAAATCCAGCTCTGGTTTTCAAGGATTTTACCTTAGAAATTCATGGTTTTAAGGTGGATGCTTGAAAATGTGGTAATCTGAATATAAATCAGGTATAAAATAGTGGGAAACTACAATTTTTATGAGACTAAGATAATTTTAAGTACTCAAATATTATTTCGAAGTGTGAGACTAAATCAGCATTTTTAACCCAATATCCCAATAACAAAGCAGATTATTACTCTTTGGTAGAAATTTTATGAACTATTAAAAATGGGCATAGAGATTTACTTTATTTTTAAAATACTTTTTATTTTAGACTAGTGTTAGATTTACAGAAAAGTTGCAAAGATAGCACAGGGAGTTCTGGTATACTCCTCACCCAGTTCCCCTTTTGTTAACATCACATTGTGGTACATTTTTCACAACTAAGAAACCAACATTTGTGTATTACTATTAATTAAACTTACATGTCATTCAGCATAGAGGTACTGACTAAAAGATTTTTATTTGGTGCATAGTTGTGTTTTACTGTATAATAAACCTTTAAATTCGAAGGAACTTCAGGGATCACTTCATTCATCACTTAATATCCTACATAAAATCAACAGTGCTGTTATCAGAGAAATCTTTTATTTGCTAGATATCACCTAGTAAGGTGGTATTAATTTAATATTGGAAATGAGTTAGGCATGGTAGTGAGTTGTTCTTTCAGGGGGGTCCTAGAGCATTGATTTTTTAAGCTTTCAGTTCAAACTATTTGGGGCATGGGGCACCTGGGTGGCTCAGTTGGTTAAGCGTCCAACTTCTGCTCAGGTCATGATCTTACAGCTCATGAGTTCAAGCCCCACATCGGGCTCTGTGCTGACAGCTCAGAACCTGGAGCCTGCTTCAGATTCTGTGTCTCCCTCTCTCTCTGCCCCTTCCCACTCATGCTCTGTCTCTCTGTCTTAAAAATAAATAAAACATCAAACTATTTGGGGCAGTATTTACAAGATTTAACAACCAGTACCTACCTATGTGCCTCTAGAAAAATATGAAATCATATTTTAATTCTACATAATTTCATATTTGTCCAAAATTATTTTTTTGTGTATTTTCTTTTCTAATTCTGTAAATATTCCTGTGACCTTTTAAGGAATTTTTTTATTTTACAATTTTATTTACAATTATTTGCCCACAGTGAATTAATAAAAGAATCAGAACTAGACCAAAGATCTGATTCCTAGGATTTGAAGCTAATGTACCAATTTCTGTGAATCATGAGAAGTTTATGAACAAAAACATAGCTTTTGGTGTAGTGAAAATACTATTTGTTTGAGAGATAAGAAACTTGGTTTTTGTCCTGGGTAGCTTTTGCCATTAAATAATTGTGTGACCTTGGGCAAAATAATTCTAGATTTTTTTCCTTATAATTTCTTTGGAGTAGGAGAAAGAATAGGATAATGAAGTAATTTCTAGTTAATCAACATATTGGAATTTGAGACCTTAACTTCCTGACCATGAGTTACGTCTCAAAGGTTGCCAGTGTTCTACTTGGGCAAACTAATAGCTTAACAAATAATTCCTAACTTTTGTTATACTTCAAAATTACCTGAAAACACATTTAAAAAAATTGGATTCTCCAGACTCCACAACCCCTACCTTGTCAGAATCAGAGGACTTGCTTCTTGGCAGATGGCATATACAAACTACAGGATAGTGTAGTGATAAAAAATGCTGGTTCTGGAATTAGATCACCTTGGTTTGAATTAGCTTACCTAGCTGTATAATTCTGAACAAGTTACTTGACCCCTCTGGACCTTCACCAAGTCATCCATAAAGTAAAGATAATGGTGATACCTACCTCATGAGATTGTCCATGAGATAATGTTCTAAGTGCCTTGTACTTGTTGTGTGGTATAGAGGGAAGGTTCAGATGTTGTTACTTAAACTTCATCAAGACAGCTACAGTCCCTTCCCCAGCTTCATCACTGAAATCCATTGGTTGAAAGAAAGAAAGAAAGAAAGAAAGAAAGAAAGAAAGAAAGAAAGAAAGAAAGAAATGAATGGATTTTTTTGTTTACTACCTGAAGAAACATTACACAATTTGTGTAGTAGATTTTTAAACATAATTTGTATTTGGTATTGGATGGGTGTTAAAATGGACTGTAATGTAATAATCTAAAATTTTCAGAAGTCTTGAAGCTTTGACTAAAAAGCAAATCTGAGAAGGAACTGAAAGGAAGGAATGTTGAGAAAGATTAAAATATTTGTATCTTTTATTGTTTTAAGGAACTTATAGACAGGCAAAGCCAGTTTTTAAGTTAAATTCATGAAATGTTTAGCTTGGCTCACTCATACATTTCATGCTTAGTATGTTGTGGTGGGAAAGCTTTGGGAAGAGTGGAAACATTTGGAGATTTTTGAGGTGACACATCTGTTACTCATCTCTATGTGTACTGAGAAGGGAAAGTCAGTCCTTTTTGAGGCTGCATATTTCTTCCTGGGAACTCCTTTTAGCTACGCTCAGTTGTCCCCAGGTAGTTTTGAGTGATAGTTGCTTGGACCCTACTACAGTAATTCTTAAACTTTCGTGTATTTTAAAATTACCTGGAGGGAGGAGGTTGTTAAGAATTCAGATTCCTTAAGTTTCCCCCCCCCCCACCCTAATCCTTTGATTCACTAGATCTTTTGTGGGGCCCAGCAGGAATCCAAATATTTAACTAGGACTCCCCAGAAGGATTCTGATGCAGGTGGTTCCCAGACATTATTACTGAAATAATTGTTGATAGGCAGGTCTCCTCAGATAATAATTGAAAGAAGGTGCAACATGCATTTATAGCTCACATTACCTTATTGTTTTAAACTTGGATCATATGTAGGTCCTCTGTAATTGGAGAGTGTAAGTACAGATACAGTAGAGAAGTATTTTGCTGACCTTCACTAGATTGAGAAGTTATCTCTGCCTGATTAAATCTTAGCTTCCTTTTTTTATTCCCCCCTTTAGTGGGAAGGGTCCTTTACTTTTATTTTATACTATGTGGAAAGCCTTGCTTGCCTGTTCTGTGAAAAGCTTTAACTTTCAAAACCTTACTCAGATCTTTTCAACATGGAGTCATAACTTTCTCTCTCTTTATTTATAGCTCATCAAAAAAAAAAAAAGGTGTTAATTTTCCTCCTTCTGCTGCTAGTTGTAACTCTTTTCCATGCCTTTAAGAAAAACTACTGCAGATTGCACATGGCTTATTTCCCTCTAGAATTTGCTGTTTCAGCCTTTCTTGGACTTCTTATTTCTGTGGCCAAAAGAAGAAAGAGATGGAAACCCATGTGACTGTCTGGGTTTTCAGCAGGCTCTTTCCTGCAATTAAGAGAAGTTTACCTTAGGAAACCAAACTACAGGTTGTGCTCCTAGTTAGAGCTTGTTTGAGAGTGAGCTTGATAATGTGTTTAATTTACCTTTGAATTTGGCTTTTTGATTTCTTTTTAATTTGAATTTCATTTTGGGATACATTTCTTGGCTAAAAAATATTTCCATCTGCCTGTTTCTAACCCCACAGAGATTAAAACATCTTAAGTTTGGAACTGAACATGATAGTTTTGAAATCAAATTATGTGCTATTTTCTCATATTTTCCAAAATACTGTAATGTATACCTACCCATCATACATGGGGCATTATTTACAATTTCCAAATCTGGTTTTCATCAAGAATGTTTGTAGTTATCGTCTAGTCAAGGAGGGGAAATACTTTTGTTCCCCCAAGAGAAAGGTATTCACAAACTGTAAGTTTAATTGTTTTTTGTAAGAAAAACAGAAAATGCTCATTTTTTGGCTTAAAAAATAGAAATTTATTTTCTGCAAGTTCTGTAGAAGTCCAACATCAGCCTCAATGGACTAAAATCATGATGTCAGCAGGGCCCCATTCTTCTCTAGAGGCTTGAAAGGGGAGGGTTCATTTCCTTCAGAAAATGCTCATATTATTTGCTTTTGAAAAACAGGACGGGTTATGAAATAAAACTGAGGATAAATACTTTGTTTCCATACTATACCAGTTAAGGTGGTAAGAAAAAAGATAAAGAAGATTGGAAGTTTTGAAGGTGCAAGTTAGAGACAGAAGAAACTGTTAAGAGAATGAGTTTGAAGATGTATGTACAGAGAAAAATTGTCGAGGAACATACATGTCGTCGGTTGGAAGTTAGCTCTGCACTTTGGCCTCTAGGCTTAAGAGTATTACTACAGATTATGCTTATATTTATTTTTCTACTCTGCTTACCTCAATGCCTTTGTAGAAGTTTCTGGCAACTTCTTAAAGATATCTGCTATACCTCCCTCTTAACTTCCCTAGTGTTCCATCCTCTCATGGCCTCATAATAGTTCATATTGTGCAGCAGAAATATCTTTTAATGACAACTGATATATATAAAGTTTTAATTAAGGCTCTAAACGTTTAGGTATTAATATGATAGATTCAGATATTAGTACAATTTGGGGCACCTGGGTGACACAGTCAGGTGAGTGTCCGACTCTTGGTTTAGGCTCAGGTCATGATCCCAGAGTTGTGGGATCGAGCCCCACATCAGACTCTGCATGGATCCTGGAGCCTGCTTGAGATTCTCCCTTTCTCTCTCTCTCTCTCTCTCTCTCGCTCTCTCTCTCTCTCTTTCTATCCCTCTGCCACTCTCCCCCACTCGCACACTCTTTTTCTCTCCGTAAAAAGTTTAAAAAAAAAAAGAGAAGTGCCTGGGTGGCTCAGTAGGTTATGGCTCTGACTTCGGCTCAGGTCATGATCTCACGGTTTCGTGACTTTGAGCCCCTCATTGGGCTGTGTGCTGATAGCATGGAGCGTGCTTGGGATTCTTTCTCTCTCCCTCTCTCACTGCCCCTCTCCTGCTCATGCTGTCTCTCTCTCAAAAATAAGTAAATAAAAAAAACTTAGAAGAGACACTTACTTTGGTAACTAGAAGGTTACTATATTGCTGGAAGATAGGTTCTATGATGGGTACCATCAGTTCAAGAAGTACTTCTAGGTTGACCTGAGCAAAAGGTCAACAAAACAGACCAACAGTAACCACCACCTTAGAGCTAAGTGTGTTTGTCTCTTTATTCTTAGAGAGTTTAAGGCACCTGCTGGATGTTGTTTAGCCTCTGCTTGGTTTCTTTTACTAACAAGGTCCGTTTCCTCAAGGCAGCCTATTGAGGGTGGTATTAATTGTTAGAAGGTTCTTTATGTGGAATCACAGTGTATCTCTTTGTAATGTTTCTGGTCCTGATTTGCCCTTTAGAGCCACAAAGAATAAGTCAGGTTTTTTTGTTTTTTTGTTTTTGTTTTGTTGTGTGTTTTTTTTTTTTTTTTTTTACATAATCACCCTTCAGAAATTTAAAGATTATTTCTGAACCTCTTTTTTGTTTTTGGACCCTCTGGCCTAAGCATACATAGTTTTTACGAGTTAGTTTGCAGTTTTCTTACCATTTATTTATTCAACAAATGGTTTTCAGCCCTATTATGTATATGAGGCACTAAGGAAATTAAGCAATATTAAACTTAAGGTGGGGGAGTCACATAAATCAGTAGTTACACAGTACTTGATTAGTGTTATAAAAGAAGGTACAGGATGAATCAGCAGCACTGAAGGAGTGATTAACTTTGGGGTAGGAAGTTAGGAAGCTTAGGGGTAGGTAGATGAAACAAGAATGCTTGGGAATGGCCGCGATTGGAATGAGGCCAACTGAAGACTGTACACACACACAACGTGTGCGGAATTTATACATGAAATAGCACAGCACTTTTGGGACTGCAGATACTCAGTGTGACCGCCTTTAGTGCAGGTAAGGTAGAGTGTCAAAAACTGAGGCAAAAAGGTTGAAGCTACATTATGAGGAAGTTTATGACAGAAGTTAACAATTTGAACTTATTCCATGAAGGGTAGCAGTGCACAGGACCTTTGATGGACTTTTAAAATAAGGACAGCATGCTCAGAATTGCATTCTATTTTATTAAAATTTTTTTAACTTGATTTATTTTTGAGAGAGTGCAAGTGGGGCAGGGTTGGGGGCAGAGAGAGAGGGAAAGAGAATCCTGAGCAAGCTCCCCATTGTCAGCGCAGAGCCCGAGGTGGGGCTTGAACTCACAAACCATGAGATCATGACCTGAGCTGAAACCAAGAGTCGGACATTTAACTGACTGAGGCACCCAGGCACCTCCATTTTATTTTATTTTTTAAATGTTTATTTTTGAGTGAGTGAGAGGGCGAGAGAGCACACTTGAGCCTGAACTGGGGTGGGGCAGAGAGAGAGAGAAGGACTGATGGTCCGAATGGGCTCTCTTGCTGACAGCAGAGAGCCTGATGTGGGCTCGAACTCATAGACTGTGAGATCATGACCTGACCCACAATCAAGAGTCAGAAGCTTTACTGACTGAGCCACCCAGGGGCCCCTCAGAATTGCATTTTAGAACACTGACTCTTGCAGCAGAGTGGCAGATGATTTGGGACTTGTGAAACCAGGGCTTGGATATACACTTGTGGTAGTTGATGTAAATAACGGTCAATCCTTGTCAGAAGGAATCACTAACAGATTGAATGACATATCTTACACACCAGTAGCCTTTTTGTGAAGCTTTAAGGGGGGAAAACTTTGAATCTGATTTTTGTTTTGAGGGAAGTGGGATGACATGAAAATGGAGAGTCATGTGAAAAATTATGTCTGTCATGTTTTATAAGGAATTTGATGAGGGGGAAAAGACCCCATAATAGCTCTTAGGCTTGTGGTTTTGCTGTCATGGATCAGAAAGGAAACAACTTCAGGGAAAACCCTGAGAGTGTAAAGTTGTAAAATGAAGACTACATCCAGTGTGCACACACGTTCTGTACATTGCTTCATAAAAGTGGATGCTGGCAGTATGCCTTTTGGCCATTTTTGAGGATTGAATGAGGTAGACGAAGTAGCGAGACTTCGTAATTACTTGTATGTGTATGTATCTCTTCTAGTAAGATACAGATTCCCTGGAGAAAGGGAACATGTCTTTCTTGCTCTTTTTTTTTTTTTTTTTTTTTTTTGGTCTCTGCATGGAAACATGGAGCCTTGTGTGTATAGGAACACAAGGATTTATTGGATTAAATACTGTTTAAAAGGTATAAGAATGTAATACAGTTAAATGTCTGGAACCTTTGGAAGTGGTCACTCTGGGAGGCTCTCCACTTGTTACTTTAATAGGTATCATTTCTCAAAGTATTTTGGTGCCTGTCTTCCGGGAGATGTTTCTGTAGGAGAGAAACCAGTTGGGCAATGTAGGATGGGACTGAAGAACTGAATGTTGGAGGGGAGTCAAAGCTAAAATACATTAGGAAGCCAACCAAGCAAATTCAGTTGTACATTAACTGTACTGGAAGAAGTACTCTAACTAATATCCTAGTATAATAGATTTATCCCCAAGCAGATAGTTAGACATAATATGTGAATAGTTGAGGTTTGTACAAACAGGCATAAATGATTTCACTTTCATATTCTTTTCAAGGATTAAGTAAAGTCAGAGAGACTTGGGGTCTACCAACGCTTAAATTTGGTTATCTTGGGTAGATCTGGCTATATCAGTTTAATTTTGGTGGAGCCTAAAATTCTTGTTACTTACCACTGGGTTTGCAAAACAGTCCATATTTTAAAGGACTAACTTTTATGTAGATTATGAAAAAATCTATACTACACCGGCTATAACTGACAGTGTTACAATGTAAAAGAAATGTGAAACTCTGATAAATGTTGCCTTTATGATGTTGCAAGTTTTGAAATATCCTTTATATTTTTTCCACTTGTGAGGTAAATCATTTTCTTTAGCTTTTTTTTTTTTTTTTTTTTTAACGTTTTTTTATTATTGAGAGACAGAGACATAGAGTGTGAGCAGGGGAGGGGTGGAGAGAGGGAAGACACAGAATCTGAAGCAGGCTCCAGGCTCTGAGCTGTCAGCACAGAGCCCGACACGGGGCTCGAACTCACAAACCGCGAGATCATGACCTGAGCTGAAGTCGGTTGCCCAGCCAACTGAGCCACCCAGGCGCCCGTTCTTTAGCTTTTCTGACTAGCAAAACAAATTATTCTCAATTTCAGTAGAACTAGATGTATTACTCTTATATTTTTGATCTTTTATTGATAGCAAACACATTCATCTTTTATCATTTTATTCATTATTCATTCTTTATTCATTCTTAAGAAACCATACCAAATAATATTTGTTTACTGTCACACATTTGTCTATTATTAGACTGCATTTTAGATTTGCTAAAACTTAAAACCAGCTCATGTAGAGTAAATAGCTTTCAATATAAACAGTTTTGTATTTTCTTTAAAAAGCTTTAAACAGTGAAATTTAGTTTTCTGTTTAATATTTTTAATTCCAGACACAGCCAGAAAAAAAATAAAAGTGAATCTCCTTGAAATAGTTCTTACTTTACAAAGTTGTGTGGTTTAGATACAGTTTTTGGTTTGGCATACTTATTAATACTGAAAGATGTGGGTTTAGTCTGTTAATTAAACTGGTGACCATGTTTTAAGAACTGATAACTGGAAGTTTAGTTTTAGAAACCTGTTAAAATTTTATTATAGTGAAATACATATAAAATTTACCATCGGTAACATTTGATGTATTCATGCTGTTGTGCAGGCATCACAACTGTTTAGTTCCAAAACATTTCATTACTCAGAAAGGAAATTCCATGTCCATTAGCAGTCACTCCACTCCCTTCTCCCCCCAAGTCCCTGGCAACCACTAATCTATGTCCTTAGTGGGTTTGTGTGTTATGAATATTTTGTACAAATGAAATCATATATGGCCTTTTGTGTCTTCTTTCACTTAGCATAATGTTTTCAGGGCCCATCCATGTTGTAGTGTGTATCAGTACATAGTTTTGATGGCTGAATAGTGTTCCACTATGTGGATATATCACATTTTGTTTATCCACTTATCCATTGACAGACATTTGGGTTGTTTTCACCTTTTGGTTTTTATGAATAGTGTGAACATTTGTGCGCAAGTTTTTTGTTTTTGTTTGTTTTTAATACCTCTCAAGTTATTTTGGGTGTTATATCTAGGAGTGGAATTGTTGGGTCATATTCTAAATGTTTAACATATTGAGGAACCGCCAGTTGTTTTCAACAGCAGCTGCACCATTTTACATTCCCACCAGCTGTGTACAAGGATTCCACTTAATCACCTCCTCTCCCAACGCCTATCATTTTCCTTTTTTTTTTTTCTTTTTCTAGTTATAGCCATCCTAGTGAGTATGGAATAGTATCTTATGGTGGTTTTGCATTTCCCCAATGGCTAATGATGTTGAGCATATTTTCATGTGCTTGTTGAACATTTGTGTATCTTCTTTGGAGAAATGTTTATCAAATCTTTTGTCCATTAAAAAAATTTTTTTAATGGTTATTTATTTTTGAGAGGGAGGGGGAGGGGCAGAGAGAGAGGGAGACACAGAGTCTGAAGCAGGCTCCAGGGTCTGAGCTGTCAGTACAGAGCCCGACGTGGGGTCCCAACCCGTGAACCCGTGAGATCATGATCTGAGCCAAAGTCTGACACTGAACTGAATGAACCACCCAGGTGCCCCACTTTTGCCCATTTTAATTGGGCTGTTTGTAGTTTTGTTGTTGAGCTATATGAGTTCTTTATATACTCTGGATACTAGCCCTTTATTACATATTGGTAATTTGGAAATGTGTCCTCCTATGGCTTGTCTTTACACTTTCTTGATAGTATCATTTGATGTTCAAAAGTAGAAACTTTTTAGATTGGCTATATTGCACTTCTAAGTATGTGTAACCAACTTAGTTTGTACTTAGGGGAAATAAAATATGTGTATAAGCTATCTAGAGCATAGAGACAGGAAAGTACAGAATGTATGAAAAAGTATAGAGTTTGGCTCATATGTTAGGGTTATTTTCTGCAGTTTTAAGGAACAGAAGCCCACCTAAACTACCTTAAATGAAGGAAGGTTTATTATAGGCATGTAATAGTATCTTGTGGATATTTTGGAAATACGAAATAAAATATATCTGGACTATATAGAGTGCCTGAAACAGTGGTTTCTCAGCTTTTCAAGGGATGGTTTTTCTCATCTCTTTTCTGTCTCCTGGTCGTTCGATGCATGGTTTCCACCTGCAAAAACCCTATAAAGCTATCTCAGCTCTCTCTACCTAATTATCAGTTCATGCATCTTCCAGCCTTCGACTGACTCAATCTCTAAGTCTTCTATTTAAAAATCCTGGGAGGGGGGCGCCTGGGTGGCTCAGTCGGTTAAGCGGCCGACTTCGGCTCAGGTCACGATCTCGCACTCTGTGAGTTCGAGCCCCGCGTCGGGCTCTGTGCTGACAGCTCAGAGCCTGGAGCCTGTTTCAGATTCTGTGTCTCCCTCTCTCTCTGACCCTCCCCCGTTCATGCTCTGTCTCTCCCTGTCTCAAAAATAAATAAACGTTAAAAAAAAAAATTAAAAAAAAAAAAAATCCTGGGAAGGGGCGCCTGGATGGCTCAGTCATTTAAGCTTCTGACTCTTGGTTTTGGCTCATGTCACTATCTCATGGTTTGTGGAATTGAGCCCTGCATTGGGCTCTGTGTTGGCAGCTTGGAGCCTGCTTGGGATGCTCTGTCTTCCTGTCTCTCTGCCCCTCCACCACTCATGCTGTCTCTCTCTCTCTCTCCAAATAAATAAATTAAAAAAAAAAAAAAAATCCTGGGAATCTGATTGTCTCAGCCTATGAATGAATTTGTTCCTATTTTATCAGAGTGCAGTCTAATCAGCACTGAAGGGCAAGGCCATATGATACAAACGCAGTCACATTGGGCTACTGCTTCAGCAGGGATTGGTGCAAACGCACAAAGAAGTGGGAGCAGGTCGCAGGTATGCTGCAGTTACATATGTTTTTCTTAGTTGTGGAAATAATAGTGGGAACTAATGATGGAAAGATTATATGGGTACAAGTGGTGAATAGATTTTAATACTAGGATGAAGAATTAAAATTTTTCCATAGATATTAGGGACTGTTGAAGATTTGGGGGCAAAGAAATAAAATGATCTGTTCTTTCCTATTCATACTTTGGAGTTTATCCTAGCAAGAATGAGTTGTCATTCTCCTCTCTAATTTCTGTTTGCCTGAATCCTCCCTTGTTCATTCAACAAGCATATTTGGACACCAACTCTATCCCAGGAAAGAAAGGAGCTAGAATAAGGCCTTTCTGGTAAAGTCAGTGATGATCATATTATGGACATAAATTGAAGGGCTATGATGTGATACTAGCAGGGAGCATGAGATGGGGGAGACAAGATTTACTTCTCTTCACTGAGTCTGGCTTATAAGTCTATCTTCAGATTCATTCCAGTGCTTTACGTGACTTAGGAGAGAGGGTGACCACAAAGACGTAACATGACAGAGTGTTTTGGGGTGATGGAACTGTTCTGTACCTCAATTGTGGTGGTAGTTGCACAAATCTGTATGTGTGGTGAAACTTACAGAACTGTACATCAAAAGAAAAACAGCCAATTTTCATTTTGTGTTAGTCTAAAAAATAAAGTATGTACTGACTATTTTAAATATCTTATATGCAGGGCATTGTCAATGTTGCATAATCCTGTTCTCAGAACATTTATAGGTTAAAAAAGCACTCAGATCAGTATATAAGATAGATAGTGAAAAGTATCAAAAGCGAATGATGCAAGAAGAAATGGCTCATAGAGGAGAAAGGTTTATGGAAATAATAATGGCTCGTTAGATTGCCATTAGACTAATGCTATAGACTGAATGTTTGTCCTCTACTGCCCCATCATATTTTGAAACCTAATCCCCAGTGTGATAGCATTTGGAGTTGGGGACTTTGGGAGGTGCTTAAGTCTTGAGAGTGGAGCCCCAATGATTAATGTCCTTATGAAAGAGCTCCCAGAGAGCTTTCTCACCCCTTTCACCCTGTGAGGACAGAGGCAAAAGACAGTAGTAGTCTATGAACTGGAGGGAGACCTTCACCAGACGCTGAATCTGCCAGTGCCTTGATCTTTGACTTTCCAGCTCCAGAAATGTAGGAAATAAGCTTCTGTTGTTTGTAAGCCACCAAATTTGTAGTATTTTGTTATAGTACCCCAACTGAACTAAGATAACTACAAATAGTTCTCTGTAGCCACTCAGATTTGCAGACTTTCATGTGTGTAAACACAGCACTTGGGATACAGTGATGAACACAGAGCTCACAGTCTAATACAGTGATAACATCAGAGAGATTGTATTCTAATGAGGTATTCTAATTTTCAAGTATTTTTTGGCTCTTTTACTTCCTTTACCTTTCCATATCAATTTTAGAATTGTCTGTATCTTACAGATAATCCTTGCTAATTAACTTGGGGAAGAATTGACATTTTTGCCAAATTGAATTTTCCATTCGTTGAATACAGCAGCTCTCTCCATTTATTTTGGTCTTTTTTGATTTCCCCCATCAGTGTTTTATAGTTTTCAGCATTCACATCCTGCTCATGTTTTGTTAGATTTATATGTAAATACTTAATATTGGAGATATTATAGATGATATACTTCTTAAAATATTAGTTTCCAATTATTCATTGCTAATGTATAAAAATATGATTGATGTTTGCCTTACATTCTATAACCAAGCTAAATGTATTTATTCTAGGAGCTTTTTTTATGGATTCCATGGGATTGTTTAGGTAGACAATAATGTTTTGTACAAATAGGGAAGCCTTTTTTTTTCTCCTTTCTAATCTATAAGACTTGTTTTTTCTTATGTTACTGCACTGGCTAGGACTTTCAGTATAATTTTGAATGAGAATGATGACAGCAGGCGTCTTTATATTATTCTAATATACAAAACAGTTTGTATGTTGATCTTTCACAGTTAACTATGATGTTAGCTGTCGGGTTTATGTGTGTGTATTTAAAGGTACCCTTAACCAGGCTAAGCAACTTCCATTCTATTTCTGATTTTCTGTGTATTTTTGTTTTTAATCAAGATTGGACTTAGGATATTGTCAAATGTATCATTTGATATGATCATAAGGTGTTTCTTCTTTAGATGGCTAATATGGTAGATTACACTGATTGACTTTACAGTATTGAGTCTTTCATTCTTGAGATAAACTCTACTTTTCTTTTGCTCTTATTTCTGAATATTGTCACTTTTGATTTTTTTTTTTTTTTTTTTTTTTTTTTTACTTAACACTTTATTGAGGTATCATTGACATGCTATATAACCGATCCATTTAAAGTGTACAATTCAGGGGCGCCTGGGTGGCTCAGTCAGTTAAGCGTCCGACTCTTGGTTTCAGCTCAGGTCATGATCTCACAGTTTGTGGGTTTGAGTCCCACATCAGGCTCTGCACTGGACAGCTGCAGACTCTGCTTGGGATTCTCTGTCTCCCTCTCTCTCTACCCCTCCCCTGCTATCTCTCTCTCTCAAAAATAAACATTAAAAAAATTGTACAATTCAGTGGTTTTTAGTATATTCACAGAATTGTGCAACCATCATCACAATTAGTTTTGAACATCTTTATCACCCCAAAAAGAAACCCTGTATCCATTATTGAAGGTTAAGTATATATGAGTATATTTTACCTTTATTATAAATTTAAAAAACTAACATAATTTCTTTTTTGTTTATGCAAGAGGTATAAATGGAAAAGTATCCACAAATGTGGATTTTTATTCATCATCATCAGTGGTTATCTTGCCTTTCTTTCCCAGCTTTTAGAAAAATTGCTTACCTCCTGGTAATTGCAGTACTTTGTTCATGTTTTGCTGATTTTGTTCCTTGTTACTCATGTTCTTGTTCTAAAACTTCTTTTCTGTACTCTTTCTCTTCTTCTGGTGGTTTCTATCTTCCCTCTGAATGTCTTAGGGTACTACATGGGGAATAGAGCGATGAAGATGTTCCTCATGAAGCATTTGATACATAGTGTAATTAGTATGTAACACAAAACAAAAAATATTTTTATAAGTTTTTCTTTCCCTTTAATTCTATTCTGTTTTGCTCTCTTCCTGCAGCAAAAGAATAAAAAGATTTCTATTAGTAAAATATTGCCCAAAACTTATATACTTTAAGATATAAGATAGGGACACCTGGCTGGCTCAGTTGGTAGAGCATGCGACTTTTGATCTTGGGGTCATAAGTTCAAGCCCCACATTGGGTGTAGAGATTACTTACAAAGAAATAAATAAGATATTTAAAAAAAGAAAAGAAATAAGACCTACAATAAGGTGACTTGCTGACATCAATACAGAAGAAAGAATAAAAATAGTTTATGTTTTTGAACTTTAAGTGAATAACAAGAAACATTTTTGCAAGGTCTAGAATGGAAGAGAATAGGGATGGTTGTGAAGCTCTTACAGGTCTCTAGTGATGTGACTTTGGCGAGTGATTTTGTAGGTTTTCCTGGGGTGGTAGGGTAGCACATTGAATCCTTGGGTAATTTGATGACAGCTGTAGACAGCTACCCAAGAAAAATTTACATAAGCACATTGTTTACTTCAGGTTATACACAGAGGGGCGCCTGGGTGGCTCATTTGGTTAAGCACCCAACTCTTGATTTTCGCTCAGGTCTTGATGTCATGGTTTGTGAGATCACGCCCCATGTCGGGCTCTGCAATGACAGAGCTGCTTGGAATTCTCCCCCTATCTCTCTGCCCCTCCCCTGCTCTCTCTCTCTCTCTCTCTCTCTCTCAATCTCAAAAGAAACTTAAAAAAAAAAAAAACAATAAAAAACAAATTGTGCATACTAAGAAGACTTGTGGACCTCCTCTAGCTCATTCATGTAGGGTCATTGTGATGAAGAACTTTTGACCTACCTACTCTCTAAAGTCCCTAGCAGCTCTAAAATACTTAAAAAAAAAAAAAAAATTATAATCTTCACTTTCAGCCTTAAAATTCTGTGTGGGATTTTTTTTTTTTTTGACAAAGAGTAAATAATACTGAATTCTTTTCTTTTTTTGATAGTTCTGATCTCTGAAAATATATAGGTTAGTCTAGCAGTGTATATTAAATAAAAATTCTGTATTTTTTGATTTATACAATTTGTAATAACAAAGACAATATCCAGAAACAGCCTGAAAAAGAAAATTCTTGGAATTAAAAAAAGCCTTAGTTATCTGGCAGAAAAAGTACTTTTTTTTTTTGCATATAGTCAGCTGAAAGTCTTTTTCAAGTGAAAAATGATTGAGGTTTGGAAAGAATGTAAGTAATCTTCATGCCAGATCTTTAATCCAAAATACTCAAGGGTAGCCAAAGTACTGAATTTTAAAGAGACAGTACTACTACTTCTTTGAATTAATTATGCAGTCAACTGTGGCATTCCATGATCACTAGATAATGTTTTCTTTTTGGCCTTTTATTATGCTTCAGGGAAAGTTAAGTACAAAGTCCAGGAAGTTGATGTGTTTTCAGCAGTCCAGCTTCTACTGAGACAGAGTTGGAATATAAGGTCAGGATTTCTAGTTGTTGTTGCTCTTGTTGTTTTCTTTTTATTTTTTTAACAGATTTTATTCTTTTGATTAAAGTTGGATTCCTGTTTGGAAAAGCATTCTAACCCCTTTTTATGTACAATTGCATTTAAGTGATGATTAGAATTTAATCTAAAAAATTAAAATAGTCCTATAGATGTAAGTGTTAGGCAGAACAGTCACTTTTTTTTTTTTTTCCTGGAGCTGACATTGTGGGCAATAAGAAGATCGAGGACTTAGGTGTTCTCAGTTTTCTATAGTGTCAAATTCCATCGTCCCAGAAGCTATGGAATTTACATGGTTTTGTCTTGGGTATATAAGTGGGTTTGGCAGTTCTTGAAGACTGAAGCTCTGGAGATTTTGCTACTTTAGAAATCGTGGTGTAAGTTTTGCCCCTTAAAAAGGTTAGCTTTATCCTTTAATAAGGTGTAGCAGGCAAGGAGTCTGATTGTTTTATCATATGTTATTCTTTTTGTGTGATAAAAGAAATCTTGGAAACATGAAATACACAGGTATGTGAAGCAAATATTAATAAGTATTAATACACGAGAGTCATTCACCAACCTTTATTATGAAAGCCATGGAGAGAGAAGAGCAGACCTTTTTTTCTCTTTCTCTTCTAAAACCCACATCAGTTTTTTTCTTGGTGTGTCTCTTTTTCTTTTTTATATTTTCAGCGATATGGAAACCCTGAACTGCTATTTCTCAACTGGTACTATTTCTTAACTGATGCAACAGATTTTCTCATTTTCTTTTTTGCTAAAAAGAGCAGGCACAAATTTAGAGGAGAGAATGGAAAATAGTGTGTTTGTGTCTCTGTGTGTGTGTGTGTGTGTAGACAGTTGTGTGTGTGAACATAGTGTTGATTGGGGATAAGATGTCACAGACTGAAAAAAAAAAAAAAACCCACCCCAAACAGGAAACACATAGTTTTCTAGAGTATCTGAATAACACATGATATTTCTAGTATATCTGAAGCAATAAGATACTTTCAGGTTATAAAAACTTGACTGTCAGAATTTGGGGAGAACCAGTAAATAGCATCTCTTTATCATACTGTCTGAGTTTGGAATCAGTAGGAAAAAGAAAACACAGGACACAGACAAATGGGACCTAAAAACATCAGCTTTATGCTGATGTAATTTGTACTGAACGACGACGTGTCTTTGGCTGCAGTGTGCCTCCTAATACTTCACCTGATGGAATACTCCAGCTGGTCACTAGCACTGCAGGCCTTTCCTTTGAGGGTCAGAGGCAGGGAGCTACAGAGGAAACTTAACGTCGTGTTAAGAAAGCAGAACAAACTATCTTTGCTGTTAGCAATGTCTTTCACCAAAATTTAACCCTGCAGGTGGAAGAGTTAAAATAAGGGGGCAGAAAAAAGCCGGGAGTGTCCCTCCCCTTCCATCTCTCCCCTGAAACATGAAGAATACAAAATAGGATTGACCTTTTCCTCCCAACACTGCCACGTAAATATCACTCATACAGTCAACCTCTATCGCTGGAATCCAGAGAGGAGAATTGTCCTCTTTTTTTTGCATATGTGTGTGTACTTGAACACATTTGGTTTGTTTTGCTAAGAATCTTTAGTATTGATTTTAATTTAAGAAATTTGAATATGTTGGGGGATAGGAAAAAAGGGAACTGTGCGCGCGCGCGTGTGTGTTGTGTGTGTGTGTGTGTGTGTGTGTGTGTGTGTGTGTGTGTGTTTAGTTTGAAAAGGTGGTGAGGAGGAACGTAGTCCCACACATTTGTATGCATTGAGACCTCAACTTCACCAGTCCCCTAGTAGTGGATTGGGGGACTATGGATGGGGCATAAGAAGAATAACAGCATATGACATATTATTTGGACTATTAATGTACCTTTTCATTATGTTTTCCCTTAGGATTTAATAAAGTGGTATTCTTTTCCTAGACTAACCAGTAGAGCCCATTTGATCTGTAATGTGTTTTTTTTTTTTTAAACGTTTATTTTATTTTTTTGAGACAGAGACAGAGCATGAACGGGGGAGGGTCAGAGAGAGGGAGACACAGAATCTGAAACAGGCTCCAGGCTCTGAGCTGTCAGCACAGAGCCCGACGCAGGGCTCGAACTCCCGGACCATGAGATCATGACCTGAGCTGAAGTCAGCCGCTTAACCGACTGAGCCACCCAGGCGCCCCTGATCTGTAATGTTTTAATACAATTTCATGTATTTGTAACAGTTTCTTAAAATTACTTTTCATTGCAAATGTATGCCTTTTATTTACAGTTTTTGTAGCAGGGGATAACCTGAAAACCTAATCCAAAATTTCTTAGTGGCATAAGAAATTAATGTGGAACATTATCTGGTGGCCTTTCTTAGCAATTGGTTACCTGTTGGCTCATCTTTCTTTTACAGAAATTTCTTATAGTAACCAGTGCTTATTGGATATGTAAACTTTGATTTGTTTTTATGATTTAATGAAAATTTAAACTTCATGCTGAACTTACTTTCATTGTAATATTATACCAGAATATATATTAAGCCAGGCTTTCTGTTGTGAAGGCTATAAATTTATTTTGCTTTTTTCCTTTTTTATCTTTTCCAGTCATATCAAGATTCTTCAGAAACTACATCCATAGAAAGGCCTACTGTTGTTTAAGAATTTAATATTCCTTGACTTTAATTTTGGAAGTCTAAAATATCCTTGTAAATTAATTTCACATGTAAACACACAACACATCTTAACAGATTTTTTTGTGATGCAGGATACTTTCTAATGGTCTTTACAGAAAGATTCATGTATATTTGGCATTTTGGCCGTGATTTATAAAGAGTTACAGAGTTCTAATGCATGATATTAGTATGTATAGACTAGTTTTTCATATGAGAATGTGTTTGGTAGCGATTACGATACATTAATTGTAGGTACAAGTATAGAGACATGACCACCCCCAAGGGCTCTCTGTAAATCTCTGTGCTTGGAGAATTTTCTGGTCTGTGGTTATTACCCTCCTTTGGTAGAGCTACATCTTCACGTGAGGTTGTGGTCTCCTCATTCTGTTGCTCTGTCTGCATTCTCAGCCAGGTCACATTATTTGAAGCTATTTTTTACTGCATTTGAAAAAAATGCACAACCCCTTCTATTTTATGTTAGCCTGCTTTAATTATAAATGTAATTCTGCATTTCTAGTATAGAGAATGAAATGCTGTTGTTTTTTTTTTCCCTTCATAAAGCTACCTTGTTTATGCATTGTGAGGAGAGAAGCGATTTATGGGTTTTTAGATTTGAAACAAGATTGTAGTGAAAGATCTGACAATTGACACTGGACAGTGATTAGAGTTGGTGGTAGTTGTAAAAGAACAAACAAAATTTGTTGTTCGTTGTATACTTCTTTCCCCCCACAAGAGCTAATTGTTAGCATGAAGTCTTCTGATCCAGTAACTATGTCAGTCTAATGATTGAGACAAATTATATATATATACGTGAATTGACCTTAAGACAAGTACTGGGGTACCTGGGTGGCTCAGTTGGTTAAGTGTCCGACTTTAGCTCAGGTCATGATCTCGCAGTTTGTGAGTTCAAGCCCCGAGTTGGGCTCTGTGCTTACAGCTCAGAGCCTGGAGCCTGCTTTGGATCCTGTGTCTCCCTGTCTCTCTGCTTCTCTCCTATTCACACGCTCTCTCTCAAAAATAAATAAATATAAAAAGAAACTAAAAGAAAGAGGAGTACTTAAAATTAAAATCTGAAATGTTTATCAGCTTCATCCCAAATAAGTGTACCTAAGTTTATGGAAAAAGTGGATGCCCAACACCATGCAGGAAAAGGCTAGTTTTATAGCTCCCCAAATGGTAGATTCAGAACATGCAGTCTTTTAACTGTTTTAGTTAACACTCTCCAGTTACCAGGGAGTTCCAATCGAGATATGAGGTTTACATAACTTAATAAAAACTAGTATTTTTTGACATATATGGAAGAAAATAGGTAACAGATGCATGAATTATGGCGCCCAGTGTACATTGGTGAACCCTTTGCCCAGTCTCAGAAATAGAACATTATCAATACTGTTGAAAATATTCCTATGACTGTCTTACCATCCTGTTCACCTCTAAGAGGTAACAACTAACCTGAACTCATTTGGCAATATAAGCAACAGTTTTTGCCACAACGTTTTTCTTATTATTTTATTATATAGATTTTTAGCTTCAGAAAAATGGTATACTGCCTATACTCTTCTGCATCTTGCTTTTTTGTTGCTTTTTTACTTTTAATTTTTGTTTATTTATTTTGAGAGACAGAGAAAGAAAGAGAGACTGAGAGAGCATGAGCAGGGGAGGGGCCGAGAGAGAGGGAGAGAGAGAATCTCAAGGAGGCTCTGTGCTGACAGAGCTGGATCTCCCAGAACTGCAAGATCATGACCTGAGCTGAAATCAAGAGTTGGACGATTGATTGACTGACTGAGCCACCAGATGCCCCTTGTTTGTTTGTTTGTTTGTTTGTTTTAAACTTAGCATTGTTTTTAAATGTTTATTTATTGATGAAAGAGCGCGTGAGTGGGGAAGAGGCAGAGAGAAGGGGAGATAGAGAATCCCAAGCAGGCTCTGCACTGACAGGCTGGCAGGCCCTGCGGGTCTCGAACTCATTAACTGTGAGATCATGATCTGAGCCAAAATCACAAGCTAGACACACTCAACTGACTGAGCCAGTTGAGGCGCCCCTTAGTTTGCTAATATTTTGTTTAGGATTTTTCCTCTATGTTCATGAGTTAGATTGGTCTGTTATTTTACTCTCTTAAGCTGTTTTTGCCTGGTTTTGTTACTGATTTCATATTGGCCTTACCTATATGATTAAGGATTTTTCTCTCTTTCAAGTCTCTAACGCAGTTTATACAATATTGGTATAATCTGTATCTTGAAAATTTGGTAGAACTCTCATGTAAAACTTCCATGCCTGATTTTTGGGGGGAGAAATTTTAACTTTTCAGTTTTTTGAGTGAATTTGAAACTATTCATATTTTCTCTTTCTCCCAAGTCTGTTTTGATAAGTTATATTTTTGCATAATTCTGTCCATTTTGAGAAATGTTCTCAATTATTGGCAAGGAGTTGTTTACAAATTTCCTTCCCTTTAAAAATTTTGCTGCATCTTCTCATTACTCCTAATTTATTTATTTCTATTCTTTTTCACGTAAATCTGTTTTTTGCATAAATTTGTTTTACTAAACTTGACAAAAGACCAACTTTCGTCAGTATTAGTCCTCTATATTTGATCGTTAGTTAAATAGTCTTTTAATTAACAGCTTTGTTGAGGTATAGTTTACATACCATAAAATTCACTCATAAGAGTACAATTCAATGTTATTAAATTTATATAGTTGTACAGCCATCAGCAAAATCTAGTTGCAGAGCATTTCTATCACACCAGAGATCCTTTGTACCCATTTACAGTCAATTCTTATTCCCACCCCCAGGCAACCACTAATCTACTTTGTCCCTATAGAGTAGCCTTTTTTGCAAAGTTCATATAAATAGAACTATACATGTGGTCTTATACATCTGACTTCTTTCATTGAGCATGTTTTTTAGTTCATCCATGTTGTAGCGTGTATCAATTGTCTCGTTCCTTTTTATTGCTGAATAGTATTTCATTGCATGAATGTACACATTTTGTTTTATACATTTAGTAGTTGCTGGATATTTAGCTTGTCTTCACATTTTGGCTATTAGGAATAATACTGCTGTTAACATATCTGGGCAAGCCTTTGTTTGGACCTGTGTTTCATTTATCTTGGGTAGACATCTAGAAGTAGAATTGTTGGGTTGTATGGTAACTTTATGTTTTACTTATAAAAGAGACTGCCAAATTGGTTTCCAAAATGGCTGCACTGCTAAACATTCCTACCAGCAGTGTTTTCCAAGCTGTTGGACCATTTTACATGTCCATCCTTTCCAGTTTTTTCACATCCTTTTAAACTTGTTATTATTTCTTTTTTGTTGTTGTTTTTAAATAATAGCCATTCTCAGTGGATGTGATTGGTAGCTAATTGTGGTTTATGATTTGCTCCTTCCTAATACTAGACTATGGACCATTGTTTGTGGTATTCACATATACTCCTTTTTATTGGTAGTAATGTCCCACTTTTATTTCTGCTTTTAGTGATTTGAATCCTGCCTTTTTTTTCCCTTAGTCATCTAGCTAAAGGTTTGTCAATTTGTTGGTCTTTTCAACAAGAGCTTTTAAAATTTTTCTCTTTTCTATTCTCTATTTCATTTACACCCACTTTATTATTTATTTCCTTATGCCAGCTTTGGGTTTAATTTGCTCTTCTTTTTGTGGTTTCTTCATGAGTGTAGTTAAGTAATTGATAAGAGATGGTTCTTTTTACATTTTTTTTATTTTTTATTTTTTTATTTTTGGGTGGGGAGGAGCAGGAGGGCAAGAGAAGGAGAATCTTAAGTAGGCTGCATGCTCAGCATGGAGCTGGACTTGGGGCTCTATCTCATGACCCTGGGATCATGACTTGAGCCAAAATCAAAAGTTGGACACTCAACTGACTGAGCCACTCAGGGACCCTGTGTGTTGTTTTTGTTTTTGTTTTTTTAATTTTTAAAAAAATGTTTATTTTTGAGAGAGACAGAATGAGGGTGGGTTAGGGGCAGAGAGAGAGGGAGACACCGAATCTGAAGCAGGCTCCAGGCTCTGAGCTGTCAGAACAGAGTCCCAACACTGAGCCTGAACTCACGAACTGTGAGACCATGACCTTAGCTGAAGTTGGATGCCCAACCAACTGAGCCACCCAGGCGCCCCCAGTTCTTTTTTAATGTACGTGTTTACTGTAAATTTCTCCCTTAGCCGTATCACATAAGCTTGGGTATGTTGTTTGGTTCAGTTCATCTCAAGGTGTTTTCTGATTAACCTTGTGATTTTATTTTCTTTGACCTACTAGTCATTTAAGACTGTTTTGTTTAATTCCCATGTATTTGGGAATTTTCCAGTTTGTTTTCTGTTATTGATTTCTGGTCTCATTGTGGTTGGAAAAGATACTTTGCACGATTTCAATCTTTTTAAGCTTATTAAGACTTGTGGGTTAACATACATTTCATTCTAGAAGATGTCCTATGTGCCCTTGAGAATGTGTATTTGACTGTTTGGGTGGAGTGTGCTGTGTATGCCTTTTAATTTTTTTTTTTTTCAACGTTTATTTATTTTTTGGAGGACAGAGAGAGACAGAGCATGAACGGGGGAGGGGCAGACAGAGAGGGAGACACAGAATCAGAAACAGGCTCCAGGCTCTGAGCCATCAGCCCAGAGCCTGACGCGGGGCTCGAACTCACGGACCGCGAGATCGTGACCTGGCTGAAGTGGGACGCTTAACCGACTGCGCCACCCAGGCGCCCTGTGTATGCCTTTTAGATTAATTGATTTATAATGTTTTAGTCTTTTCCTTTTTGATCTGTCTGGTTTGTTTTATGTATTATTGAAAGTAGGCTACTGATATATCCAGTTATTACTCTAGAACTATTTCTCTGTTCAATGTTGTCAGTTTTTTGCTTCACATATTTTAGGGCTCTTGTTAGGTGAATATATAGTTATATATAGTTACAGTTATATCTTGGGGTGTCTGGATGGCTCAGTCGGTTAAGCGTCTGACTTTGGCTCAGGTCATGATCTCGCGGTTCATGAGTTCAAGCTCTGCCTCGGCTCTGTGCTGACAGCTCAGAGCCTGGAGCCTGCTTCAGATTCTGTGTCTCCCTCTCTCTCTGCCCCTCCCCCACTCATGCTCTGTCTGGTTGTCTCTCTTTCTCTGAAAAATAAACATTAAAAAAACAATAATATAGGGGCACCTGGGTGGCTCAGTCAGTTAAGCGTCTGACTTTAGCTCAGGCATGGTCTCGAGGTTTGTGAGTTCGAGCCCCGCATTGGGCTCTTGTGCTGATGGCTGAAGCCTGAAGCTTACTTCTGACTCTGTGTCTCCCTCTCTCTGCTCCTCTCCTGTTCATACTCTGTGTCTCTCTCTCAAAAATTAATAAACATTAAAAATAATAATAGTAAAATAATGGTTATATCTTCTTACTGGATTAAGTATTTTTTCAACATATAATGTTCTCCTTTGTCTCTAGTAACCTTTTTTGACTTAATGACCATTTTGCCTGACAGTAATGTAGCCAGTCCAGCCCTTTCTTGGTTATTATGTGCTTTCAATATAATTTTCAATTCTTTTATTTTCAACTTGTGTTTTTTTAAATGTAAAGTGAGTCTCTTGCTGTCAACTGTACTTCAGTTTTAAATATAGTCTTTTAAAAATAAATAAAAAATAAAAATAAAAAGTAGTCTCTAAGACACATATGGATAGTTTTTAACTCAGTCTGCCAATATCTCTCTTTTTGGAGGGTTTAATCGACTTAACTTTAAAATAATTGTTGGTGAGGAAGGATTTACATCTGCCATTTAGCTATTTGTTTGCAGTATGTCTTTTATGGTTTTTGTTCATCAATTCCTCCGTTACCCCTTTTTGGCATTTAGTTGAATTTTTGTAGTGGACTATTTTGATTCCCTTTTTTCCTTTTCTGTATATTTTTAAGTTTAGTGGTAACTTTAGGGATTACACATAACATCTTAAACTTAAAACAACTTATTTTCAATAATATCAAGTTAGTCTCATTAGTATACATACACACTGCTACTACATCTGTGTCCTTCTTTCTTTATATTGCTATTGTCAGAAAGTACATTTACATTGTGTGTCCGTTAACGTAAATTTATAAATACTGTTTTATATATTTGCCTTTTGAATTACATAGGAAAAAAAGTAGTGTTATAAACCAAAAATACAATAATATTGGCTTTGATGTTTACCTACGTAGCTAATTTTACAAATACTCTCTGTATTTCTTCTCATGGCTTCAGGTTGTTCTCTAGCTATTTTTCATTTCAGCCTGAAGAGTTTCCTTTTGCATATAATCTGTTGGTAATGAGCTCCTTGAACTTTTGTTCATCTAGAAATGTCTTCATTTCTCTTTCATTCTTGAATGATGGATTTGCCACATAGAATTTTTGGTTGCTAGTTTTGTTTTGTTTGTTTGTTTTTCTTTTAGAATTTTAAATGTTATCCCATTACTTTTTGGCCCCCAGGGTTTCTGATGAGAAATCAGTTGTTAATCTTATTGAAGATCCCTTCTTTGTGTTATCTGCTTCTCTCTTGGTGCTTTTAAAATTTTCTCTTTGCCTTTGGGTTTTAGCAGTACAACTATAATTTGTCTCAATGCGTATCTCCTTGAGTTTATTCTGCTTGAAGTTTGTTGAGCTTCTTGGTTGTGTACATTCATGTCTTTCATCATATTTGAGACATTTTTAGCCTTTATTTCTTAAACAGTTTTTTCTGCCCCTCTGTTTTTCTCTTCTCCTTCTGGGACTCTTATGGTACGTGTGTATGTGTTTACATTTGATAATGTCCCATAGGTTACTCAGGGACTGCTCTTTGTTATTCTTTCTCTCTCTCTCTCTCTCTTTTTTTTTTTTTTTTTTTTTTTTTTTTTGAGGGCACAAGTGAGCAAAGGACAGAAAGGGAGAGAATCCCATGGAACCTGAAGCAGAGCTCAAGCTCCTCTGAAGTGGGGCTTGAGCTCACCCAAGGCAGGCCTCGAACTCAAGAACTATGAGATCATGGACTGAGCCACCCAGGGACTTGTCTTCTTTTCTTTTTTAAGTTCATTTATTTTTGAAAGAGAGCATGAGTGAGCACACATGGGCAGAGGAGGAGCAGAGAGAAAGGGAGAGAAAGAATCCCAAGCAGGCTCCATGCTGTCAGTGTGGAGCCGGATGCGGGGCTCAATCCCATGAACCATGAGATCACAACCTGAACCAAAACCAAGAGTTGAATGCTTAACTGACTAAGCCACCCAAGCACCCCAACACTGGATAATTTCAATTGTCTTATCTTCCCTTCCCATTTGTTCATTCTTTCTTCTGCTTGCCATAATCTGATGTTGAACTCCACTGTGAAACTTTTCATCTTAGTTATACAAATTTTCAGCTCCAGAATTTGTTTGGTTCTTTTTTATAATACTTTTTCCTTATTAATATTCTTATTTTGTTCATACATTCCCCACCCCACCCCCATTTCTTTGTGGTTTCCTTTAGCTTCTTGGGTATATTTAAGACAGTTAATTTAACATCTTTGAGTAGTAATTCCACTTTCTGGACTTTCTCTGGTATGTTTGTTACCAGATCCTCTCTTTTCTGTAAATGGCTCTTTCTTTGTGTGTATTGTAATTTTTTGTTGAGAGCTGGACATTTTGATTATTGTAATGTAATTCTATAAATCTGTTACTCTTCAATGATTGCTGATTTTGCTTGTTGAGTGGTAGAGTCATCCAGTTATGATATTTCTAAACTATTTTGCTAAGTGTATAATCCTTTTTGTGTGTGGTCACAAATTTATGTTCTTATTATGTCTGCAGTCAGTTGGTAGCCTGACAAAGATGTATTCCTTAAATATCTGGCTCAAAAACAGGGACAAAGAGAGTTTAATCTGTTTTAATGTTCCAGTGGACACCACCAGTAAAAGGTACTGCAAGATGATTGAAACTGATACAGGTGTCTGTGCTGGTTCCTCAGGGTTCTGTCAGTCCAACCAAAATTCATGACCCCATATTTTAGAAGGCCATGATCCCAGCTATTCCTCCTGACACCAGTCAATCACTTCAGAATGATGGGCTCCTAATCCTCATTACTGTGGGATGGAGGGGCTGAGAAATTGAGGGAAGGTGGTTGGTTTACCCATGCTGTTCACTTAGGAAAGATCAGCACCCTCTTCCTTCATGTACTTCCCTGTTTGTTACAAGTGTTTGATAAGGTTCTAAAGTAGTTGATTACAATTGCTCTTTCTAGCTCAGTTTTTACTTTGAGGAGGTACTGACCCTCTGGGTCTTCCCCTTCCTCCATTTTGCAACAGTGATGCTTTTGAAGTGCAAATCTAATTTAAATTGGTTTTAAATTTGATTAAGGCCAATTTATTTTTTTAAATGTTTATTTATTTTGAGAGAGGGGGAGAGCATGAGCAGTGGAGACAGAGAGAGAGAGGAAGACAGAATCCCAAGCAGGCTCTGTGCTGACAGCACAGACGCGGGACTTGATCTCATGAACCATGAAATCATGACCTGAATCAGAAATCAACAGTCAGACAACTAAGCCACCCAGGTTCCCCTGTTTTTATTTTATGTATAATGACTTTGTCATATTCAGTAATTTTTTGCATAAACCATGGTGACAAAGATTTTCTCCTGTTCTTTAGCATGGCTGTATGACAAACTTTTGGAGTGTAGGCAGGCCACATAAGGGCTGGTAGGGGGAGCATAGTATGGCTTGGTGAGAACTGGCCAGGGAGTACACAGGTGAGTTGTGTGGGGCTTACCAAGGGAATTGGTATATCACTGCCCCCAGGAAGTCTTTGGGGTGCTAGTTTACACATTAAGAAAGCTGCGGGAAAGCCATTTTCAGGCTGAGTTTGTTGATGCTGTAGGTTTGCTGAGGGACTACATGTTCTGGGCACATGACTGAGCAGAGTTCTCCTGGATGTCCTCACACCCATAGCACTGACCTACTCTGCAGCAGCTGGAAACCATAAGAGAGCCTCTTTCTCAATGCAGCATCTCTTCAGTGCCCTCTATCAAGAACACTTAACAGTTTCACATTTATTTTGAAGGAGAAATGCTCATTCAAATTCAGTCTGTTACTACACATGAGATGTCAAATATTTAAAATTTTTTTTAACGTTTATTCGTTTTTTGATAGAGACAGAGCGTGAGTGGGGGAGGGGTAGAGAGAGAGGGAGATACAGAATCTGAAGCAGGCTCCAGACTCTGAACTGACAGCACAGAGCTCGATGCGGGGCTTGAACTCATGGACCGTGAGGTCATGACCTGAGCTGAAGTCAGACACTTAACCGACTGAGCCAGCCAGGCGCCCCAAGATATCAAATATTTAAATTAATAGGCCATCCTTTGAGGCTTGAAATTGTATGTTATAAATATACCACTCCTCCAACCTAGATCTTATTTTTTTCTTACATTTATTTTTGAGAGAAAAAAGCATGAGTGGGGGAGGAGCAGAAGGAGAGGCAGAGAGAATCCCAAGCAGGCTGCACACTGTCATTGTGGAGCCTAATGCTGGGCTCGAACCTACAAACCATGAGATCATGACTTCAGCCAAAGTCAAATGTTTAACCGTCTGAGCCACCCAGACACCCCTCCAACCTAGATCTTATTAAGTGGAAAATTGAGTCACTCGATATTGCCCCTGAGATGAAACTTCCGGAGTACCCTAAGTAGAAATTACTCTACATTTTTGTCAGTTCACCTCCATGGCACACCCAAGAAAATGAGAGTGTCTCTTTAACTTATTATGGATTAATTACCCTACTTTCTTTTGTAGGAGCTCATTTTTACCTTTCTAAACTTGAAGAATAGCTTTAACATTATGCTTTAAAATCTAAACTTCTTCTTATTACAATATTGTTTTTTTTTTTAATTTTTTTAAAAAATTTTTTAACGTTTATTTATTTTTGAGACAGAGACAGAGCATGAACAGGGGAAGGGCAGAGAGAGAGGGAGACACAGAATCTGAAACAGGCTCCAGGCTCTGAGCTGTCAGCACAGAGCCTGACGCGGGGCTCGAAATCACGGACCATGAGATCATGACCTGAGCCGAAGTCGGACACTTAACCGACCAAGCCACCAGGCGCCCCTACAATATTGTTTTTTTAAATAACATATATGATGGTTTGTACATAAACCAAGTTATTTAGGACTTCAGATAATCTGTAACTATTACTGTATGTAAATTAAAATTTTTCTTAATGACTATTTATATCACAGCTTATAAAAAGGGTTCCTATTCAGTTGGATTCATCAGTACCTTTCTGAGGGTGCCCTGGTCATGCTTTATTGATGGATACATATATTAAATATCAGTCCTGCTTACATGTACAAAATATACTTAATTTGGTTGGTAAGTACCTGGAGATAGATAAAAATTTGATCCTTGTGCAGGTTTTCTTTAGACTTAAGTGAGAGATACACTTTCTTCCTTGGCTGTATATTGACTCTTTGGCAATAAGCTTTCTAGTACGTACCTGCCATAAGAAAACAATTTATATAAACCTGTATTATAGCAGTGGAGGATCATTAGATGACCTTTTATTGCAACAATAACAAATTGTTACTGAAAATAATTAGTATTTTCCCAACAATCTGTTTACAGGTTCTCTTTAACTTTTTTTTTCTCAAATTCTTGACTTTTATTGTCAAGTACACATACAGTCAATTCTAGTATTCTTTGTAGTTGACTCAAAGCAGATGTTTCCATTTTATTTAAAGTCATTTTCTACAGTTCCCAATTTGTTTATCTAGTATTTTTGTTGATGATTTTTCTAATATTTCTTTATAAGTCAGGTTTTCTTAATTCAGCTTATTAGTCTAATAGTAGTGTAAGTAGTAGAGATACAGTAAAACCTTTGTTTACAAGCATAATTCATTTTGGAAACATGCTTGTAATCTAAAGCACTTGTATATCGATGTGAATTACAAGAACCATTGGCTCAGTGGTGATCATTTGACATTCGACGTCACATACCACTCCTGTTGCAAGCCATCGCTCATTTATCAAGTTAAAATTTATTAGAAATGTTTGCTTGTCTTGTGGAACACTTGTAGAACAAGTTACTTGCAATCCAAGGTTTTATGGTAATTTCATTTGGGGTGCCTGGCTGGCTCAGTCAACTGAGCATGCAATCAAGAGATCTCAGGGTTGTGAGTTTGAGCCCTGCATTGGATGTAGAGATTACTTAAAAATAGAAAATCTTAAAAAAAATTTTTTTTCATTTAAAAGTATTTTGTATTTGTCTTGGGAATAAATATACTTCAGAAAAATTATTAAAGGGTGCCTGGGTGACTCAGTTGGTTAAGCGTGACATCAGCTCAGGTCATGATCTCGCAGTTAGGGAGTTTGAGCCCTGCATTTGGCTGTGTGCTGACAGCTCAGAGCCTGGAGCCTGCTTTAGATTCTGTGTCTCCCTCTCTCTCTGCCCTTTCCCCCACCCCCTCAAAAATAAACATTAAAAAAAATAAAAAATAAAAAAACATTAAGTAGTACCCTGGTTACAAAAAACACAATTCATGTAACTTTTTCTGTTTCAGAAACCTTTTTCCAAAAAGGACAAAGGAACTCAAATCAGTTGTCCATAGTGCTCCTGGTTGGAAATTATTTGGTAAAGTCCCTCCCAGAGAGAATCTTCAGAAAACTTCCAAAATCATTCAACAGGTAAGTACTAATATTGCCATGTGGTTTGTCTTAGCTTTTCAAGTATTTTTTCTTGATAATCATATTACACTTTCATTCATATTTTCCTACATATAAAATTTGAGGATTATTGGCTATTTGTAGTAACCTTAAATCTTTTTACAAAACATGCACATATTTTCAGTTATGTTTTATGGTACAGTGATTTTTTTTTCCTACTTATTCCTTGGATAGCTTTTTGGTTTTTTGTTTTGTTTTTCTTCTTAGCTAAGCATTCTTACCACATATTCTGACTTCTAATTGAACATTGTGGTGTTTGCCAGTGGCACAGATTTTATGGATATATAGGGAGATGTCAATTGATAAAACCATAGAAAGCAAAAACTGAGTAGATTTTGAGGTTGAACTTTGTCTTTGGTCACTTTTCTGGTGTTCTACCTAAACCAAGGACTTTGTGAAATAAGTGGGTGTGTAATCTGTTTCTAGTAACTTAGGAGCCAGTTCTTCTAATAGCTGTACTAATATCCATATTCTGAAGTTCTTAAGAATTTCAGCTCTCAGGCTTCTGGGTGGCTCAGTCACTTAAGCATCCAACTCTTGATCTCAGCTCAGGTCTTGACCTCAGGGTGGTAAGTTCAAACCTGGTGTTGGGCTTCACGCTGGCCATGAAGCCTACTTAAAAAAAAAAAAAAAAAAAGAATTTCAGATCTAATTTGTCTCCTGAACTAGTGTTTCATTAGTATTAGGAGATCAGTGAGGCTGGAAAGCAGTGAGACTGGATCAGTTGCAGACATTTTTAAGTTCCTAGAAGTTGTTGCTCAGAAGACGATATGTACGTAATACATTTCCTGTTTCCTCTTTCAGATTCAACACAACAAGTATGTATAAAAATTATTACATTAAGACAATAATCATCATTCAAATTGGAAAAAATATCTTCCATTAAGGATTTAGTAGTATTCCTTTTATTGCTCAAAGAAAAACTGGTTTCCCAAGTAATATAAGAAAATAATTTTTAGATCTTTACAAACATTTGTTATAGTTAATTTTATTTACAGTTAAAATACTGACTAGTTTATATCGCTGCTGGGACTTGAAACTGTAGTTTGTGTTTTCCAAGCTGTGAGCCCAAGCACCCCATGTGCTGCAGCTTAGGCACAGCGAAACTGTGGCTGACTCCGTGATTACTCTACATCTGTTGGATACAGTGCAGACTGTTAGCTTGAGATTGTACACAGTTTCAACATTAAATGGCATCATATCTTTGTGAATCTGGTTTTTCTAAGACTGCTGTAATGAAAATCAGATACTGGGCAAAAATCAGTGTTTAACAGGAAATGAGCGTGATCATGTCCAATCTGATTTCAAAGTTTGTGAAATGATACGGTGCACAACAAGCATACATTTCCAATTAGTAATTAATTGTGGTTATTTAAGAATGAAAACCTTTTTTCCTTTAATTTATGTGTATTGTGTTTTCAAATGGCTACAAAGTGTTAGGACGTAAATCCTTATTAAATTGTTAGACATACCTAGAATGATTTAAGTATTTCTGTTGGCTTAGGGGGAGCCATGAAAAAATTAATGGTACGCTAAGAGCACTGTTAACCAAGAAAGTTTGGAAATCTTTGCTATCTCGACATCTTAAATTTTAACTTTTTGTAAAGTCTGAAAGTAACTTCTCTTGTCTAGAGTTTTCCAGAAGACCAAGTTCGCCCTCTAGAGGCAAAACAGTGGTCTTGCTATTGAAGGTTTGTATTTTTGACTTTATGGTAGTTTACCTTAAATATGCATGTGCATACTTTTATCTTCATGTACGCAAACATTCTCCGATAGGTCTGTAAATAAATTACTGGTTGGATAATTATCTGTTTACTTATATGTTGTATACTTTTAGTCAGCTATTTTCATTTTGGAAAGCTAAGGTGTCATATTCTGTCTTTTTCATATATACTCTGTGAAAATTTGATGAGTGGTTAGGAAAAGAACAACTTTTCATATGGGAGGAGGGAGTGGAGTTGAAATGCAGTTGCTCTCCTCTCTAGTCCTTTGTCTGGCTTTTTACAGATGCTAGCTGCTTCTTTTAACTTTTGACCTTTCCAGCGATGAGTAGGTACTATTGTGTATTTTGGTACCTTTTTAATGGTTGGTTGTTTTCTGGGAGGTATGGTGGGTCATGAAGTCTTTGTTCTTCATAATAAGAAAAATATGTGTCCACCCTCAAAATATGTGTCTCCCATGTGATTGAACCTGTTTCTGCCTCTCCCTTTTTGCTTTCTCTTTCTCTCTTTCTCTGTATGTCCTTTACTTCCCATCTGTCTGAGTTTGCTGTCCTCTTCCCTGCAGTTGTCGTTTTCAAGGTGGGCATGATTTTCTTTATTGGTAACAGCACATTTATAACTTTGTGTCTCTGTTCCTGCTTGAAAACGTGTTTTCTCAGCCGTGACTTTTAAACTCTGTAAAACATGAATATAAAAATATATTTGAGACCCTTTACCATGTACTCCTTTTGAATGGATATTATATGTTTGGAGCCAGAAATCAAAAATGAAGATATCAGTAAAGCCATGAAGAATGTTAGGACACATCTTTCATGTTTTAAGGTAGGGCCTTATGCTATTCAGGCTGTAGAAAATGAAGGTAGCTAGTAATTGCAGTGTAAAAGTGCCTGAAAAAGTGAGTCAATGCTAAAAATTCAAAGGAAAAATATATTCCTTTGGGCTTTTTAAGCATTCCTTACTTGCTTTTTGAATGTGGCAAAATAGTAAGATTTATTGGGAGATTAAAATAGTAGTATTTCATAGTATATATATTTTTTAAAGCAGATATTCAGAAGGGAGTTGCTGTATTCTTGAGTATGAATGTTATTGGGCCAGAATTTTCTTTCTGGTAGAAAGACATCCATAAGATTATAAAAAAACTATATAGAAAAAGTAAAGGTTTGATTTACAAACTTTTTTTCTTCCTTAATAATTACACATGATTACATTCTTTATAAAACATAAATCATTTTAGGAAGATATGTTTCATTTCACTTTCCCTTCACATTTTTAGGCCTTTTAAAATTCTTTTTTTGTATGGAAGCACATATAATTATTTTTGTGTGTATATATTTATATATATATATTGTGATATATGTATTTTTATAACTCATTTCAAGAAGAGAATGTCACTATATATATAATTTTTTTTGCCTTATTTAACTTCATATGTTTTGCACCTACAGCTTTTCAGAGATACATGAACTTCATAAGTGAAAGATATTTGTAGATTAAGTATTTTTTAAAAATTTTATTCTTGTAGTAAATTTATTAAAGGTCTGATCAATTTTAGTGCTTTTCCTGTTAACATAAAGCAACATAAAAATCATTTTAGGATACTAGCAAAGTCAAACTGACCCAAGTTTGGCATTTAACTTGAATCAATTCCCAAATCACATGAATATTCATAATATTATTTTATGAGGATTATCACATGTGTTCTCTTGTAGGTGTGAAATTCCTGCTTGTGGCCTTTTGAACCTGTTGGTGAGCCATGTTAAAAATTGCATCTATTAATTATAAATAGTATTTCAGTTATATTGTGATTCAATTGACCTGTTTTTGGTTTTCCTAAATTAATAGGCCAAAGTTGGAATATAGCTATATAGCTTGTCTTATGACCTCCAAACTGCAAGTAAGAATGATTACAAATGAGCCATGTTATGTATAATTGTAACATGATTGCATAGTAGATTGAATATACCCCATTTATGTCAAACTGACAGTATTTTAGTAGAAAGTGACCTTTTGTTGCTAGACACTTTTATATTGGCATCTTTAAGGAGAAAATAAGATTGTAGTATTTAAATGATGATTCTAGTTTTTCATCACTCATGTCTTTTTCTGAGTGAAGTTTTAGTTGGATGGTTGAATCACTTTTATATAACTTTTGACAGGTCAGGGAAAAAGGTTTTAAGACACTAACGAATTTCTTAATCTGAGCATCTGAAAGTCTAAAAGAATAGGTTACTCTCCTCAGTTCAACCTTTGCCTTTGAAACGTTTTACTGCAGGAACAATAACATTATGGAAAGGACTAGAATATGTGAGCTTTGTGAGCAGTACTTAAATATATAACATTGTGAAAGTGTTAGAGCTTAATATTCTGGTTAATAATTTTATTGGTGTGTATAGCATTAGAATATTTGAAAACAATTTGTTGGCTTTAATTATGCTTAAACATAGATACCTTTGGTGTATAATTTGAGTAGTTCATAAAGTACCTATCTCCTTTGTGGTTAAATTGTAGAGGAACTGGACTATATGCAGAATTTATTTTTGAAAAATCCTTAAAATTGTTACACCCTTGTGTTTTATTTTCACCTTTATTTACCTAATGTAATGTCACCTTGAGAAGGTACTGAATAACTACCTTTCCAGCTGCATGTATTCTTTATTTTATAGTTAATGATAAATTATTAGGTCTTTTTTATGTGGGAATAAATTGATTTTACAAAAGCTAATTTGTATGGTCTGAAAATTGAGAGAGGAATTCATAATAGCTCAGCCTCTGCTTCTTGGAGAGGAGAAAAGCATAAGCCCTAAGAGAGAAGCTTATGTTAGTTAAAGAAAATTAAAAGAATAAAAGCAGTAAGTTCTCACAAATTGAAGAGGGTAGGATTTGGGGAAAATTTTTTTTCTGTTATCAGAGAAATAGACTTGGGAAGAGGTTACAGTCTGTAAATACTGACTACCTGTTATTTGATTCCGTAAATATAGTTTGAATATCAAAGTTATATTAAAAGTTATACTCATTCTGTCTTTATGTCAGAATTGTATATTATGTTAGGCATCAAATTAGACTAAACAAAATTGTGCTAATAACTACCAAAATAAAGTTTACTGAGGCATTCCTGTATGCAAAAGGGCAATGAAATGTATTACCCCAAGGTTTCATTTAAGCTTGAATTATGGGGCAGATTTTATTTCTGCTAATTCACAGCTTCTGGAATAAAATTTAGAATCAGCAAAAGCATCATTATTGGCTTTATCCTCTTTACTACATGCGTGATGGTTTCCCTAGCTCTTGGATCAAGTTGTTGTGTGAGAGAGCCTCTTTATCTTGGGTACACATGTAGAGATGTCCACATGGGGAGTTACTTCCATTTCTAAAGCATTATTTTGGCTGTCTATAAACTGTTCACAGCATACTGAAACATGAGGGTTTATTTGGCGATGCAGTTTTAACATTAACTCCTTTAGGAGAGGTGTTCTCACTGTCTACTGAAACTCAAAGTCAAGTCAGTTTATGTGTCAGGCTGTTTTGGTTTTCATGTTGTCTTTGGAAGAGAAGCTCCTATTTTATTCTTTCTTCTCCCCAGTTCCAGTATTGTTCTTCTTTAAGAAGCTATTCAGAGACTCCTGCCACCCTCCCTTTGAACCCATAGTCTGATCTTTTGTCACATTTCCATCCTAGTACACCTTCCTTCTGGTAGAACCCTTTAGCTACAGAGCCCAAGGCATTAGAGTGTGGCAGAATACCATTCTGCTGCCAGCTCTCACCATGTGACCTCATGTTAGCAAACTCTAAGCATTTTCTCTAGCAGAAATTGAAGAACAAAATTCTTGAACTGATTCTAGATTCTTCTCTAAAATTGGCTTTTATTTCAATACATATATAATTTATTTGACTTACATTGACTGTGTATAATACAATAGGTATGGTTCAGGCTCTTGGGATAGAAGTAAATACGAGTCCTAGCCTTTAAATTATTCCAGTATAACTGTGGGGGTGGGGGGAGGCAAAGCTTCCTCTGTAATTTTAATGATGTTGAGTGCTGTAGTAGAGTTGTGAACAAAGTATGAAGAGTATATATGAAAGAGTAATTAATTTTGCTCAGGGATGACCTAGGAATTGTGTTCTGAAGTGTAGTAGGTAGACAAGATATGGGGAAAGCCATTCCAGAAAGAGGAAATTGAATGAGCAAGCAGGAATGCACAAGACTTGTTAATAGGCTAGTATATCCAGGATATAGGGTAGATTGTGAAAGGTCATTAGCCACCAGATTAGAGAGTTGGGTTTTATCCAAAATAATTTTAAATAACGTACTGAGACATCAAACTCATACATTAGGAAAGTAATTCTGGAGGCATTATAGAAGCTAAATTAGAAAAGAGTGAGTTGGCAAACAAGGGCTTTAAGATTTATTTTAATAGTCTATGATTCTGGTTCCTAAATACAGTGGATTACCTAGAGAACGTACCAAGAATATAGCCCCATACATTGAGTTCCTAATGTCAGATTTGTGTTTTTCATTTCTTGTGTTTCTGGTTGGTTCCTTTTCAAATCTGCTATATCACTTTTTACAGTTTACAGTTCCCTGCTGAAATTTCAAGCTTGGCCTTTATCTCCTTAAACATAGTAAGTATAGTTGTTTCATAGCCTGTGTCTGATAACTCCAGTGTCTGGAAATTCTATAGGTCTGTTTGTATTGAAAATCATTTCTGCTAGTTTTTGTTAGATGCTGTTTTATCTCTGTGTGTGCCTAGTTACCTTTGCTTGGGTCCTGGATATAATATTTGGAACACTGTACGTAAAAAACAATTTGAAGGCTAAGGTGGTATCATCCTTGAGAGATTTGAATTTATGTCTCTCAAGTACCTGATGGCACTAGCTATTTAGTTTTTTCATTCATCAAGACGAGGCAGAGTTCTGATCCAGTCTGTTTTGGACATTTTTCTTACTGAGTTGAAAAAGTTTTTTGATTGTTAAACCAACTTATTCCTGGGATAAACTCCCAATTAGCCACAGTTGTTACCCATTTGGTGTATTGCTGGATTTGGTTTACATATGTATTTCTTAAATTGATAAACTACTTTTTGAATAGTTTTGGATTCATAGCAAAATTGAGCAGAAAGTACAGAGAGTTCCTATATATGTCCTGTCCAGACACATGCACAGCCTCTCCCTCCGTTGACATCCTGTACCACAGTGTGGTACATTTGTTACATTCAGTGACTCTACACTGACCCATCATAATCACCCAAAGTTATAGTTTACATTAGGGTGTACTCTTGGTGTTGCATCTTCTATGGGTTTTGACAGATGTATAATGACGTTATGGTAGCATATGGAATATTTTCACTGCCCTAAATCTCTCTGCTCTGCCTGTTCATCCTAACCAGCACCCCAACCCCTTGGCAACCAGTTATCTTTTTATTGTCTCCATAGTTTTTCCTTTTCCAGAATGTCGTATGATTGGCATCATTCAGTATACAGCCTTTTCAGTTTGGCTTCTGTCACTTAGCAATATGCATTTTAGTTTCCTTCATGTCTTTTCATTGCTCAGTAGCTCATTTCTTTTTAGTGCTGAATAATACTCAGTTGTGTGCATGTGCCATAGTTCATTTTTCTATTGTCTGGATGTACCATAGTTCGTTTACTTACTGAAGGACATTTGGGTTGCTCCCAAGTTTTGGCAATAATGAATAAAGCTGCTGTAAAACATCCATGAGCAGGTTTTTTTTTTTTTTTTTTTTTTTTTTAATGGGTATAAGTTTTCATTTGGGTAAATGCCAAGGATTCCGATTGCTGGATCAATATGGTAAGAGTTATGTTTAGTTTTGTAATAAACAGCCAAACTGTCTTCCAAAGTGGTTATACCATTTTGCATTCCCATCAGCAGTGAGTAAGAGTTCCTGTTGCTCCACATCCTCACCAGCATTTGGTGTTGTCGGTGTTTTGGATTTTGACCATTCTAGTAGGTGTGCGGTGGTATCTTATTGTTATTTTAACTTGCAGTTCTCTAGTAGCATATGAGATGGAACATCTTTTCTTATGTTTACTTGTTTTCTGTATATCTTCTTTAGTGAGGTATCTCTTGAGATCTTTTGCCATTTTTTAATTTGGTTGTTCATTTTATAACAATAAGAACAACTCAATAGACAAATTTTAAGAGTTTTTTGTTTATTTTGGCTAAATATGCTGTTCTTTATCAGAGGTATCTTTTGCAAGCATTTCCTGCCAGTTTGTGGCTTGTCTTCTCATTCTCTTATATCATCTTTTACAGAGCAAAAGTTTTTCATTTTAATAAAGCTTGCTTCTCAATGATTTCTTTCATGGATTGTGCTTTTGGTGTTATAGCAAAATAAAATCATTACCATGACTAAAGTCATTTACGTTTTCTTCTGCCTTCTAGGGAGTTTTATAACTTTTTGTTTTACATTTATGTCAAGTTACTTTTTGTGAATAGTGCAAGGTCTGTGTCAAGATTCATTTTTTTGCATGTGGATATCTGGTTATTCACTGTTTGTTAAGAAGACTTTGTTTGATTGTGTTGCCTTTGCTCCTTTATCAAAGATTAGCCAACTATTTTTGTGGGACAATTTCTAGACTGTTTCTTCTGTCTCATTGATCTGTCTTGTCAATACCACACTATCTTGATTATTGTCGCTTTCTTGTAAGTCTTGAAGGCAGGTAGTATGAGTCTTCCAACTTTATTCTTCTTCAGTACTGAGTTTGCGATTCTGGGTCTTTTGCCTCTACATATAAACTTCAGAGTCACTTTGTTAATATCCACAAAATAACTTGCCAGGATTTTGAGTGAGATTGTGTTCAATCTGTAAATTTGGGAAGAATTGACATCTTGGCAATACTGACTCTTCCTAACTATAAACATGGCATATCTCCCCATTTACTTAGTTCTTCTTTGATATCTTTCATCAGAGTTTTGTAATTTTCCCCATGTACATCTTGTACATATTTTATTAGATTTATACCTAAGTATTTCATTTCCTTGGATACTAATGTGTTAATGTGTTTTAATTTTTAAATTCCATTTTTTTATTGCTAGAATATAGGGAAGCAATTGACTTTCATTGTATCCTACAACCTTGCTATAATCTCTTGTTCTAGGCATTGTCTATTCTTTCAGATTTTCTACAGTGATGATCTTTTAAAAATTTCATTAGTGGTTTCCCTAGAGTTTGCAATATGATTTTATTTCCTGCTAGTCCAAGTTCATTTTCTTTTTTTTTTTTCTTTTTTTTTTTCAACGTTTATTTATTTTTGGGACAGAGAGAGACAGAGCATGAACGGGGGAGGGGCAGAGAGAGAGGGAGACACAGAATCAGAAACAGGCTCCAGGCTCCAAGCCATCAGCCCAGAACCTGACGCGGGGCTCGAACTCACGGACCGCAAGATCGTGACCTGGCTGAAGTCGGACGCTTAACCGACTGCGCCACCCAGGCGCCCCCCAAGTTCATTTTCAAGGAACACATACTATTTCACAAATAGTGCCAAGTACTTTATCATATAATCAAATCCCTCCCTTCCATCCTTTGTATCCTTGCTGTAATTCATTTCATTTATATATGAGCGTATATACTTAAAGATGTATGTGTATATACACACACAAATATACATATTTATAAATACAAATGTAATTGGATATGTCATTATTTTGAACAAGCTGTTACCTGTTAGATCAGTTAAGAATAATAAAAATAATAAATTTCTATAGTATTTTTTAATGTTTATTTTTAAGAGAGAGAGACACACAGAGCACAATCGGGGGAGTGGCAGTGAGAGAGGGAGACACAGAATCCGAAGCAGGCTCCAGGCACTGTGCTGACAGCTCGAACCCGTCAACCATGAGATTACAACCTGAACCAAAGTCAAACGCTTAACCGACTGAGCCATCCAGACACCCCTAAAAATAATAATTTTTATTTTACCATTATATATTCCTTCCTGATGCTCTTCCTTTCTTTGTATACAAACAAGTTTCTGATCTATATCATTTTCCTCCTCTCTAAAGAGCATCTTTTAACATTTCTTGCAAGACAGAGCTTATTGATAACAAATTCCTTTAATTTTTGTTTGAAAAAGTCTTTATGTCTCTATTTCTTTAATTTCCTTTTGAAAGATCATTTAGCAGAATACAAAATTTAGGTCGTTGCATTTTTTGTTCTAACACTTTAAATATTTCTTTCTTCTTGCATGATTTCTAAGAAGTTGAATGTAATTCTTTCCTTCTTTATAGGGAAAGAGGCTCCCCCCCTCCACCCCCCCAGTGATTCTTTCAAGATTTTTTCTTTATGTTTGGTTTTCTGTTGTTTAAATATGATCTGCCTATGTATAGTTTCTTAGGCATTTATTCTGCTTGGTGATCTGTAGTTTGGTGTTGACATTAATTTGGGGAAATTGCTAGTTATCATTGTTTCAAATATTGCTTCTCCTTTTTTCTCTTCTCTCTTCTTTTGATATTCCCATTATACATGTATTATATACCTTTTGTAGTTGTTCTGTAGTCCTTGGATATTCTGTTGAGTTTGTTTTTTCCAGTCTTTGTTTTTTTGTTTTTGTTTTTGTTTTTTTTGTCAGTTTTGGAGGTTTCTATTAAGATATCCTCAGGCCCCGGGGCGTTTGGGTGGCTCAGTCGGTTGAGCATCCGACTTTGGCTCAGGTCATGATTTCATGGTTTGTGAGTTCAAGCCCTGTATCGGGCTCTGTGCTGACAACTCAGAGCCTGGAGCTTGCTTGCTTCAGATAATGTGTCTCCCTCTCTCTCTGTCCCTCCCCTGCTTGTGCTCTGTCTCTCTCTCTCTCAAAAATAAATAAACATAAAAAGCAAAATCCTCAAGCCCAGAGATTCTTTCCTCAGCTGAGTCCAATCTACTTATCAGCCTATTTACAGCATTCTTCATTTCTGTTGTAGGGCTTTAAAAAATGTTTTTATCTCTAGCATTTCTTTTTCATTCTTTCTTAGAGTTTCCACTTCTCTTACATTGCCCATTTGTACTTGCATGTTGTCTACTTTTTTTCATTAATATCTTTACCATATTAATCATAGTATTTAAAAAGTCTTTGCCTACTGCCCCCAACATTCCTGCTATATCTGACTCTGGTTCTGATGCTGCTTCAGCTTCTTTAAATTGTTTTTTTGCCTTTTATTTTGCCTCATAATTTTGTGTTGCACAGTGGACACAATGTTCTAAGTAAAAGGAACTGTAGTAAATAGACCATAGTAATGTAATAGTAATATGGTTTGGGGAGGGAAAGTTCTATACTCTTAAGATTAATTAGTAGTCTTTTGGTGATCTGGTGTGTTTTTGGATTGTGAACTTGACCAGTATGTCTTAGTATCTGTCCCTGCTTAGGTGAGAGAGGATGGCCAGAGTGGGCTGGAGTTGGGTGTTTCCTTTCCCTTAGGTAAGTTAGGCTGTGGTAAGATAGTTTCTCCTGAAAACAGGCCTTGTTAAGGAAAACAGATGCTCTAGAGTATTTCAGAATAGTTCCTTTTCCCTGCTACTGCTAGAAGCCTGAGGGCATTTTTCTCTGATATTGACAGTGAGGACTTGGTAGAGTTCCTTTAGAGGTAAAACTCACAAAAGTATGTGAGATTGGGTCCTCTTGGAGTTTTAGTTCTTGCCCTGTCCACATTGAGCTTCCAGGAATTTTTCAATGACAGAATTATAGCTCATGTTTTCCAACCCTGGCATTTGTTCCCACAGAAGTTTTGCTCATGGTTTTCTGTCACGTTTCTGTATATCCACCTATCTGTCTCCATATTTTGGTCACACTTTGCCCTGTGACCTGACTTCTCTGATGGCTGTAAGAAAAATCAATAATTTTTTTAGTTTGTTTGACTTTTTTATTTTTAGAATGGAGTGGCAGCTTCTAAGCCTCTTACATGCTGGACCAGAAACCACAAGTCAATTTGCTAATATTTTGTTATGGATTTTCATTTGAGATACTGGTCTATAATTTTTTTTTTATGTTTATTTTTGAGAGAGAGAGACAGACAGAGCTGAAGTGGGGAAGGGGCAGAGAGAGAGAGACCTAGAATTCGAAGCGGGCTCCAGGCTCTGAGCTGTCAGTACAGAACTGATGTGGGGCTCCAACCCACGAGCTGCAAGATCATGACCTGAGCTGAAGTCAGATGCTTAACCAACTGAGCCCCCCCAGGTGCTTCTGTAATTTTCTTTTAACACCTTTGTTTGAATTTGGTTTTGGGATAATGCTGGCCATCATTGAATGTGTTGAGAATGATTTTCCCCCCTATTATGAAAGAATTTGTGCAGAACTGATGTTATTTCTTCCTTAAATGTTTGATAGAATTTGCCAGTGAAATTATCAAAGGCAAAGTTGCTCAACCTCAGTGCTATCGACATTTTAGGCCTTGTAATTGTCGTGGGGACTTCCCTCTGTAATGTAGGATATTTACCACCATTCCAGCCTCTACCCACTAGATGCCAGTAGCCACACTCCACCCCCCCTCCCAAGTCGTGGCAACCAGAAGTGTCTAAATGTTGCCAGTGTTTGCTGGGGGCCAAAGTCGACTCTAGTTGAGAACCACTGACATAAACCAAACATGAAGGTTTGTTGTTGTTGAATAAATTTTTAGATACAAATTTATAGGGGCACCTGGGTGGCTCAGTCAGTTAAGTGGCCCATTCTTGATTTCGGCTCAGGTCATGATCTCATGGTTCATGAGAATGAGCCCCATTTTGGGCAGGCTTCACGCTGACAGAGCCTACTGGGATTCTCTCTCCCTCTCTCTCTGCCCCACTGTTGCTCATGCATGCATGTGCACTCTCTCTAAATAAACTTAAAATATATATATGTATATATAAATTTTAATTGATATAGGGCTATGAAGTTTTTCTTTTTGAGTCAGTTTTGGTGCATGACTTTCAAGAGATTTTTACATTTCATCTGTTGTTGAATTTGTTGGAATAAAATTGTTCATATTATTCTCTTATCCTTTTAATGTTTACTGGATATGTGATATGAATATGAATAGAGATTCTCTCTCTTACATTTCTGATTTTTGTAGTTTGTGTCTTCTCTTTTTTCTTGACTGGTTTTACCAGAAGTTTATCAATTGCGTGGATTTTTTTTTTTTTTTTTTTTTTTTTTAGTTTATTTATTTTGAGACAGAGACAGCACAAGCTGGGGAGAGGCAGAGAGAGAGGAAGAGAGAGAATCCCAAGCAGGCTTTGCACTGCCAGCACAGAGTTTAATGTGGGGCTCAAACTCATGAAACTGTGAGATCATGACCTAAGTTGAAACAAAGAGTTGGACGCTTAACCGACTGAGCCACCACCCAGGCTCTCCAATTGCACTGATTTTTTAAAAAAATGTATATTTATTTATTTTGAGAGAGAGAGGAAGAGAGAGAGAATGAGGGAGGACAGAGAGAGATATTTAAAATAAAGTTATTTACTTTAAAAAATCAGCAATGAGGCACCTGGGTGGTTTGGTTGAGTGTCTGACTCGATTTTGGCTCATATCATGATCTCAGGGTCATGGGGTCCAGCCCTTCATTGGGCTGCACATTGGGCTGCACGCTGAGCCTTAGAATCTGCTTCAGATTCCCTCTCTCTCCCTCTGCCCCCTCCCCGGCTCCCCGCTCATACATGCTCTAAAATAAAAGAAAATAAATACCTTTAGTTTCATAGATTTTTACCTCTTCTTTCTGTTTTTTATTTCATTTATTTCTGTTGTTCATTGTTTACTTCTTTGCTCTTGCTTTAGAGTTCTTTTTCTCTAGTTTTTTTAAGATGGATCATTGATTTTAGGGCTTTCATCCTTTTAATGTAAGTGTATGAAGCTATAAATTTTATTCTAGCCTTGCTTTAACTGTGTTCCACAGGTTTCATTATTTTCATTTTTCATTCCATTTAAAATGTTTTCTCTTTCTGTTATTTATTTTACTAATGATTATTTAGAAGTGTTTTTTTAATTTTCAGGTTTTTCAGAATTTGCCAGAAAAGTTTCTATAAATGATTTTTGATTTAATTCCATTATGGTCATAAAATATACATTATGCAGTTACAGTCCTTTTCAATTAGAGACTTGTTTTGTTTTGTTTTTTACTTTTTTCCCCCCAATGTTTATTTTTGAGAGACAGAGTATGAGGGGGGGAGGGGCAGAGAAGGAGACACAGAATCCGAAGCAGACTCCAGGCTCTGAGCTGTCAGCACAGAGCCCGATGCGGCGCTTGAAACCGCAAACCATGAGATCATGACCTGAGCCGAAGTCGGACGCTCAACCCAACTGAGCCACCTAGGCACACTGAGACTTGTTTTATGCCCAGGACATAGCTTGTCTTAGTGAATATTCCTTGTGCACTTGAGAAGATTGTGTATTCTGAAGACGCTGGGGGAGCATTCTATAAATGTCAGTTAGGTCATGTTGGAAGATAGTGTTGTTTGAGGGGCGCCTGGGTGGCTCAGTCGGTTAAGCACCCGACTTCAGCTCAGGTCATGATTTCGCCGGCTGTGAGTTCGAGCCCCGCGTCGGGCTCTGTGCCCACAGCTGAGAGCCTGGAGCCTGCTTCAGATTCTGTCTCCCTCCCTCTCTGACCCTCCCCCGTTCATGCTGTGTAGCTCTCTGTCTCAAAAATAAATAAACGTTAAAAAAAAAAAAAAAAAAAAAAGATAGTGTTGTTTGAGTCCTGTATAATTTTGGTGATTTTGTTTGTTCTATGAATTACTGAGACAGTAGTAATAAAATCTCCACCATAATCTACTTCTCTGTTTCTCCTTTTGCTCCATGTGTTTTGAAGCTTTGTTTTTGTCTTCTTGATGAATCAACTTATTAAATTTTTGTCTGACTTTGGCCACTGCAGCTTGCTTTCAGTTAGTGTTTGCATGATATTTGTTTTTCTATCCTTTTTCTTTTTATTGATCTTTATATTTAAAGTGGGTTTCTTATATAACATATATTTAAATCTTTTGTATACTGTCTGGTAAGTTTTGCTTTTTATAAATAAGTGTCATTTAATGTCGTTATCGATGTGACTCTTTTTTGAATTTACCATTTTGCTGTTTCTTTTCAAATTGTTCCATCTGGTCTTTGTTTCTTTTTTTCTTTTTCCTGCCTTCTTTTGGATTAAGTGAGTATTTTTAGTACTCCATTTTCTTTCCATTAGTTTATTACATATACTTTTGTTTTAGATTTTCAGTGGTTGACTTGACAGTTCTCAAATGTTTTAATTTCACAACTCCTTTGGATTTGTAGTTATTAGTAAGACCTCAAAGACTTTTTGCTTCAGGTAATTATCAGTTCTTATACCCAAAATTAAAACTGAAATGAAGTATTTATTCATTTAAAATAATGATAATAAAGTCATTACATGGTAGTGTAAGTAACATGGTAACTCTGTTTTACAAGTATGTTAAAACTAGTGGGAAGAGTGACATTATTTTACATTTTTTTCATATCTCTTCGAAGTCTGGTTTAATAAAGAAGGCTGGCTGCTTTCAATTTCTTGCTATATGTTATTTTAGATTACATCTGTGAAGGAATCTGGCTTCAAACAGATAATGAGACAGTGTTAAAAAACAAAATTCAGCCAATCTAATCGGCTTTATTTAAGTGATTTATGAATTGAATAGCATCCCATTCAGCAAGTAGAGGGGAACTCTGAGGAGTTGTATAAAAATGGAGGGTTTTTATAGGAAAGAGAGTAGTGGGTCAAGACGTTATTAGCAAAAGAAAAGAAAGGATTGTTTTAGGCCTGGTTGCCTTTCTTTAGGGAAGACCCCTTAAGGGGTCTTATCATGCAGATTACTTCATCTTCCTTTAGGGGAATGGTGAGGGCCCATGTGACAGATTACCTCTCTGGTGCTGAGCAGAAAATTCCTGACCAATTATACTAAGTTTCTGGGGCAGGTGGAAACGGTAGTCAGGTTAGGTCAAGTCATTGAGTGGCCTAAGTGACTCCATTTTGGGCCTGTGGTTTTCTTTTTAACAACTGTAAAGGGAGGAGCATTTTAGTAGCCTTTTCAGATAATTGTGGATATTCTTTGGTACATTCAGACTCATCAAGTGGTAGTTTCTTAAAGGTTAGTTATATTGTGGAACCTGAAACTTTATAACTCTGTTACATTAAAATCCATTGGTCTCTCTTGCACTTTGGATGTTTTTCTCTGTGTGTGGTTTCATAATATCACACATTGATCATTTGGAAGATACTGGTTTATTATATTGCAGATCATTTCAATGTTGTAACATTTTCTTATACAGTTTTTAACAATTACAGTAATATCACCACCGATTTCATCTGAAAATTTTATTGGAAACTGTCAAACAGATGGTGGCATTTACAGGTTTTGCAGAATTTTAGTTTGACTTGAAAGGTTGACTTATATTGTTGGCAATAATTACTTTCAGTTGCTTTCCTTGAAACCACTAGATCACTTTATCCTTTTTTGTTTGTTTTAATAAACTTTATGTCGGAATTGCTTTAGATTTATAGAAGGTTGAGAAGAAAGTACAGAGAATTCCTATATAGTCATTAATTTTTCATTAATGCTAATATTACTTGCATTATTCTGGACTTTTGTCAAAAACTAAGAAACTAACATTGGTATACTGCTGTTAACTAAACTCTAGACTTCATTTGGATTTCACCAGTTTTGCTACTTATGTCCTTTTACTGTTTCAGGATCCAATTCAGAATACTACATTGTATTTTGTTATAACGTTTCTATGTCTTTTTGCCCTTTGACAGTTTCTCAATCTTTCCTTGTTTTTATGCCCTTGACGCTTTTGAGGAGGTCAGATATTTTCATGTATGTTGCTAAAAGAAAAACTCCACTATTTTTTCTCTACCCTCAATATTTCTGACACCAACTGTGTAGGATTTTTCCCCTATTCTGAACAATTTTTTGATGCCGGCTGGGTGTCTTACAATTCGGTTCAATTCTGACACTATTTACCTGGAGTGTGGGTCAGATTCCACAGGTTAAGAGCTCAGCCTTAGAAGACAGCCTCTCACCTTTTTTTTAATTAAAAATTTTTTAATGTTTTCATTTATTTTAGAGAGAGAGAGAGAGAGACAGAGTGTGAGTGGGAGAGGGGCAGAGAGAGACAGACACAGAATCTGAAGCAGGCTCCAGGCTCTGAGCTGTCAGCACAGAGCCTGACGCAGGGCTTGAACTCACAGGTGGTGAGATCATAACCTGAGCTGAAGTTGGATGCTCAACTGACTGAGCCACCCAGGTGCCCCTTTTTAAAATTTTTTTTAATGTTTATTTTTGAGAGAGAGACAGACAGCTGGAGTTGGGGGGGGGGGGCGAGGGAGGGGGAACGGGACAAAGAGGGAAATACAGAATCCGAAGCAGGCTCCAGGCTCTGAGCTGACAGCACCAGAACCTGACATGTTACAGAAACTGGTGTGGATCACCAAGCAGAAGAACCAAGAGACACTTGGAGATCTTGGAAGGCAGGAGATTTATTTTATACCGGTGGGCTCAGAGGAGATTACTCTCCAGAGGTCTAAGCCTCGAGCATAAGCAGAGGGGACAATTTACAGTCTGTTCTAGCCTGGCAAGCAGGGTGGGAAGAAAAACCCAGTAGTAAGAAAAACCCGGAAGGGGAGTCTTCAGGCAGGGACTGGAATTCCCCTATCAGTCTTGTCGGCCATCTTATAACAGATTTATTTCTATCAGTGTGGGGCTGAAACTCACGAACCTTGAGATCATGACCTGAGTCGAAGTCAGATGCTTAATTGACCGAGCCACCCAGGCATCCCGACTGCCTCCCAGTTCTGAAGCCAATTGCAAGTTCAGGCTTCTAGTACTTCTGACCAAACAACTATAAATTGCAGACTCCCAGGATTCCTTCCTTGGGTTTGATAATTTGCTAGAATGACTCACAGAACTCAGGAAAACAGATTACTTACTAAGATTGCCGGTTTATTATAAAAGGATACAACTCATGAATAATCATATGAAAGAGATACATAGAGCAAGGTATATGGAAGGGGCATGGAGCATCCATGGGAATCACTTCCCACATGCCCGTATGTTCACTAGCACAGAAGTACTCTGAGCCGTTTGTTAGAGTTTTGGGGGGAGTCTTCATTGTGTAGGCATAATGGATTGAATCATTGGTCATTAGTGATTGACTCAATCTCCAGCACCTCTCCCCTCTCCAGAGATGGGGGGTGGGGGGGCTGTAGGGAGGGGGCTGAAAGTTCTAACCTTGTCAGTACTTGGTCTCCCTGACAACCAGCCCTGATCCTTAGGATATCCAGGAGACTTCAGCTATCACCTCATTAGCATACTAAAAGCCACTTGTTTAGGAGATTTCAAGGGCTTTAGGAGCTGTATGCCAGGAAACAGACCAAATATATGTGTTTATTATGTCATGTCTACAGTTTGGGTTTGTTTGATGATTTCCCCATGACTTGACTGGGGTTATGTTTTTTGTTTGTTTGTTTGTTTGTTTGTTTTGGAGGAATACCATGGAGATGAAGTGCCTACTTTATACAAATTTGAGGAAATGTCTACCAGATACTCAATTCTGAATAACTATACTTGCTATCAGTTTTTCTTTTAATTAAAAATAGTGCCTATAATAAAAGAGGTTTGTCCAGTTTGTCACTCAAATAACTGGACAAATGCTTTTTCTCTAGACAACCATTGTACTTCGTGTGCAGCAGAAGTTCCTTATGTATATGTCTCCTTTTATCACGTAGAATATTAAAGAGATGTTAATTATATTAAATCTTGACCTATAATAAGTGATATTTACTGTTTAATCATAGACATTCTTAAACTGGCCAGACCTACTCTATTCCCCTTTAGTTTTTTAACTTTGAGTGCATGCCACAAAGAATACAGTGATTAGTAGTACAGTTTCGTGCCATTGCCTTGATTTGTGCTAGTTATATTTAACATTGCTTTAGCACCATTAGAGCTCATGTTAATACATTGACAAACCATTAAGAATACAGATTTGACTTTACAGACTCCGTGGAAGCATCTCCGGGACATTGTTGAGAACTGATGAAGTTGGGTTTGTGATACTTTATCACAATCTACCCTCAATTTGAATACAATGTAATAACAGTATATTGCCATTCTTTCCCTTCTGATTTTTCTGCTGTAAACCCCTTAATAAATTGATAATATTTTTGCTCTAAGTAGTCATATATCCTTTAACATTTTTAAATTCTTCATGTCTTCCAAAATGTCTTATATTTTTCCATATTTACTATTTTGGTGCTTTTCATTTCTTTGTGTAAACTCATCTTTTCATATGATATATTCTTTCCCCCTTTTTAAAAAAAATGTTAGGGACGCCTGGGTGGCTCAGTCAGTTAGGCATCCAGCTTCAGCTCAGGTCATGATCTCACGGTTCGTGAGTTCAAGCCCCACGTCGGCCTCTGTGCTGACAGCTCAGAGCCTGGAGCCTGCTTTGGATTCTGTGTCTCCCTCTCTCTCTGCCCCTTCCGTGCTCAAGCTTTGTCTCTCTTTCCTTCAAAAATAAATAAACATTAAAAAAATTTTTTAAATGTTTGTTTATTTTGAGAGAGAGCAAGAGAGCATGAGCAGGGGAGGGGCAGAGAGAGAGGGAGAGCGAGAACCCCAAGCAGGCTCCTGCATTGTCAGCGTGGAGCCCAACTTGGGGCTTGATTCCATAATCGTGAGATCATGACCTAAGGCAAAATCAAGAGTTGGATGTTTAACCCACTAAGTCACCACCCAGGCACCCCTGAAAAATGCCCTTTAAAATATCTTCTAGTTCAGGTCTACTGACCTCAGATTCTGGGGTTTTGTTTGTTTGAAAAAAATGTTAATATATGCGTGCGCGCTCTCTCTCTTTTTTTTTTTTTTTTTTTTAAGTAAACTCTGCCCAGTGTGGGGCTTGAACTCAGGACACCAAGAATAAGAGTCACATGCTCTACCAGCTGAGCCTGCTGGGCACCCTATGCTACACTTTCATTTCTGAAAGATCTTTTCTCTTGGTATTGAATTCTAAGTCAGCACGGTTCACCACCCCCCCCCCCCGTTGTTTTATTATTTTTTTTCTTTCAGCATTTAAAGATTTGTCCATTCTCTTCTGACTTGCGTAGTTTCAGATGGGTGTGAATATTTAGGTCTCTCCTAAATGGCCTGTGTATTCAGTGATGACTTTACATTTTGGTTGGTGGGAATATGAATACTTCTCATCCCTGAATGAGCTCTGGGGGACTGTTTTGCTTACTGTTCCCAGGTAATTGTTCTTTTCCCAATAGTTGTTTTTTTCCCAGACTTGTGTTTGGCCTTACCATATGTACAGGTTAGTATTCAGGTGAAGACTCAACAGGACTCCTATACAGATTCCTAGAGTTCTTTCTCAGTGGAGTGTTTTCTTTTCTGCTACTCTGGCACACAAACTTTGGCCTCCTTCAGCTGTTCTAAACTAACAGCCAGTTTTTGTTTGAATTTTCCCTTTCTGTACTGATGTCCAGAATAGCCTTCATGCACAATGGGGTGATCCTTAAGCTTGCCTTGTTTCCCCTTTGTCAGGGATTGTCACAAAGGTTGTTTTCACCAAGAAAGTTGGTATGAATTACCTAGTCCACCAAAGGGGAATCTACCTATGTTTCTGAAGAATTGGCCAACATGTGTGTTGGTATGTGTGTATAATTTTTAGGAATATAGATGTAAGTAAAATGCTTATTTAAATTTCTAATTACATATTCAAATCATATAGTATATAAAATAATGTATTAAGAAATAGTGCGTTGGGGTTACCTGGTGGCTCAGTTGGTTAAGCATGTGACTTTGGTTTCGGCTCAGGTCATGAGCTCCTGGTTTGTGAGACTGAGTCCGGCATTCTTTATTGTCACCATGGATTTGCTCTCTCCTCCTCCTGCACGCACATGCTCTCTTTCTCTCAAACTTAAAAGAAAGAAATAGTGCTTTTTTATTCAAAACTGTTGTATACATCTTTGACATCAATATGTTCAGCATCACTGTGACCAGTTTTGAAGTCTCTAACCCCAGAGCACATTACTTTCACTCTTGTTCAAGGTATAGAAGATAACAGTGCTTTTTGATTCTATGTATTATCTTCTTATGAGAAATTTTGTCTCAAGTCTTAAATTTCCAAATGCATTATATTTTTTCTTTTATTTGTTCCATAGCTATAAAATTATCATCTCTGCAACAAAGTCTCTTAGTATGTTGCTTTTTAAGGTTATGTTTAAAGGCTCTTTACGGTAGTTTGCAGTTGGATGGTTATACCTCCAGAAATCCTTACTTTACATTCAGTTTCTTCTACTCCAGTTAAGCAAACAACAAAACTCGCTAATCAACAAGTGACCTTCCAGATTAGCATTGATCGAGGTAACTTCAGGATAATGTGTCTTCTCCAAATTGTACTTTGCTGTTCAAAATTAATAGTTTTTCTACTTTACATTCATGGAAATAACAACAATTAAGTACCATCTTTTGATCAGGCTTAGAATTTATTGCTTGCCTGATGCAGAATTTTTGTAGTAGCAGAATAAATTATTCTACAGATATTTGTCTGCCTGCCCTAAGCATTAGTTTACCTACTATTCTAGTTACTGCAGTTAAACATATTGCATAGGACAGATTTTTTTGAGTGAAAAAGAACAAATTAAATGATAAAAATAATAAATAGGCTTCATTACAACATCCCATAGAAATACATTGCATATATTAAATATTTCTTTTCTTATATTTGGCAACTACTCATAAAATAGGTCAGTTAAAACTGATTTTTTTTTTTGACAGAAAATGAGGCAGAGTCTTAACAGTATTTTCAGACAGTGGATGTACTGTAGATAGCATTATTTACTGATTTCCTTGGGCTATGATATTTCCAGTTGCTCTTTAATATTGTAAAGTTCCTTTATAGCCTATAAAATTACCAGTGCTTAGCTCATTATTAAACTTTTGTTGAAGAAACGTATGGGTAATTTTTACGACATGATACACGTGGAATTAAAGTGAATTCCATCCATGATATATTGTTTCAACTACTTTTCCATCATGTGAGCACTGTGACTGCCTACTGCCCTGGACTCAAGAGTTACTTGAGAGTCATGTGATCTGCTTCAGCTACAGGCTCTGATGGACTCATTGATGAGGTTTATTTCTCAGGTCACTGATGCTTGTGGAGTGAGATACTTACTGAGAACTTCCAGGAAGTTCTCTTTTCTGAGAGTTACTAGAAGAGCAGCTGAGGGATCTTTGAAAGTTACATCATAAGGATGTGACAACTGGCATTGCTGCATTCATTTCTGTGAGCAGCAAGCCAGCCTCTCGATGAAGCCCACACTCAGAGGACATGGCTGAGAGACTGGCAGAACCTCTTGGTCAAAGACCAAAGTTAGCTAAGTGTGTGGAATATTCAGTCCTGTGATCTGATAAATTTGCCTACGTCTGTTTGAGTTGGGTTTTTGTTATATGTGATTGAAAAAAAAAAAACCTAACTAAAGGATATCATCATGTGATCAATTTTGAAAGTACTGATGCTTATTAATATTTTACTATTTCTAATATAATTTGTAACTTTAATCACATTAGAGTAGCATTTTTAGTTCAATTCAAATTAATATTTGAGTCATTCGGGTATATAAATCTATGCTGTTTTAATTTAGGGCTGGATTGATACTGTGTTTCTAAGGTTTTTTGGTTCATAACCCTCTAGAATCTTAAAGCATTTTTATGCTAAGGATGTCTGATGGGAAATGCAAGACCTACAACTTCTTTCTTGTGAAAAATTCTTGAATGACAATTGTGTATAAAGCTCATTTGTAAGGTAGATACATAAATGATATTTAGGTACCTCTTTTTGTGTCACCTTTTATATTAAATGTGTACTTATTTGGTTAATTTTTAGTGGCTTTAGGGGTACCTGACTGCCTCAGTCAGTAGAGCATGCAGCTCTTGGGCTTGGGGTTCTGAGTTCAGGCCCCACATTGGCCATAGAGCCTACTTTAAAAAAAAAAATAAGAGGGGCGCCTGGGTGGCACAGTCGGTTAGGCGTCCGACTTCAGCTTAGGTCACTATCTCGCGATCCGTGAGTTCGAGCCCCGAGTCAGGCTCTGGGCTGATGGCTCAGAGCCTGGAGCCTGTTTCCGATTCTGTGTCTCCCTCTCTCTGCCCCTCCCCCGTTCATGCTCTGTCTCTCTCTGTCCCAAAAATAAATAAATGTTGAAAAAAAAAAATAAGAAAGAAGGTAGGCTTTATCTAGACTTTCAGTGGCTCTCCATTTTGCTTATGATTCCAAATATTTATATGAATGGAAAATTCCATAATTTAGCCTACATGTTTCCAGCCTTATTTCTCATCCTTTTCCATATTCAGTGAAATTAATGTGTTTCCCTGATCCATGCCTTTGCTTCCCCACCCCTTCCCTCTGACTTGTTCTTTCCAGTCCTTTCTGCCTGCGGAATTAATACCCATCATTTTTGCCCCAGTTCTGATCCTACCTCTTCAGTAAAATCTTTGTCCATTATCGACCATGACTGTAAATGATCTCTCTTACAAAATACTTTATTTCTTCTTGTAAGAAAATTCAGATAATACTGAATATGTTAAAGTAAAACAAGTCTCCTTCATTCCTAGTCCCGTCCTCCATAGGAGAACCTCCTCATAGTTCAGATCCCTTGATGTTTTTTTAATGTATATTTAAGCATATGTGACATAGTTGGTTATCACTTCTTTTTTAAAATTTTTTTAAATTTATTTTTGAGAGAGAGAGAAAGAGAGAGCTGGGGAGGGGCATAGATGTGGGGGACAGGATATTCAAAGCGGGCACTTCACTGACAGCAGCGAGCCCAGTGTGGGACTGGAACCCACGAACCTTGAGATCATGACCTGAGCTGAAGTCGGATGTTCAACCGACTCAGCCACCCAAGCACCCCAATTATCACTTCTTTTGACTACCATATTGGAGAGCACAATTCTAGAGGCTTAATAATATTAAACTTTGATTTTTCTTTTGACAAGAATATTTCATATTGCATCATAACAGGAGACACCAACTGGTGTCTTCTTGTGATGTTTAGTTGAATCAGTGATATAGTGTCAGCTTGATCTATCCACTTTAAAAATCCCCATTATTCTCTCACTGAATGATTTTATCTAATTCTTTTAAATTGTTAGAGACAGCAACTTGACTGTTAATGTAGTAAGGTAATAGATTGTTAGAAAGCCAGGCTCTGGAGCTACGCAGTCTGCCATTTATGACCTTACGCAAGTCTGTATGTCTTTGTGCCTTAGTTTCCTCTGTTGTGAGTTAAGTGCTTCACAGGTTTATTTCAAGGATCAAATGTGTTAAATGTTTAAAGCATTTATTTGGGAAATACTTCATTGGATGATATTCATTGTATTCTGTCTGGCAATGAGACCAGGTCACATTGTAGGAAAACAGAGTGCCATTTAAATGATTAAAGAAACCTCATGTATGTCTAGCATCTATGATTTTTAATAAGAAAAACATTAGCAGTAAGGGGGATTTGTTATATTTGAGTTTGTAATAAAGAAAAGAAACACTGATCATGGAGCGCCTGGGTAGCTCAGTCTGCTAAGCATCTGACTCTTGATTTCAGGTCATGTCATGATCTCACAGTTTGTGTGAGTTCCAGCCCCGAGTTGGACTCTGCGCTGGTAGCACGGAGACCACTTTGGATTCTTTCTCTCTCTGCCTCTCTCTCTGCCCCTCCCCTGCTGGTGCGCGCACGCTCTCGCTCTCAAAAAAAAATCAACATTAAAAAAGATTTTTAAAGAAACATTTAAAATAAAAAAATATTGATCATAATTACATATATATATCCTAGATGTTAGGAAAGAAAATTTATGAAAAAGAAAAATGACGTTTTGACTCTGAAAGCTATACAGTTCTTTGGGATGGGAGTTAATAAAAAGGGCATACAGAGTGTTAAATAACTTGAGAAAGAAGTCTCTAAAAATCCAGCATAATTATCCAAAGGAGCTCTCAGATTAACAGAGCATAGATTTATTAGATGGAAAGGGAGATGCAGAACTAAAGAATTATAAAATAATAATATAAACCTTTATAAACACTGGCAGTAACCGTAAACTGGAGTTTATAGAAAATGATTGACAGCATAAATTTTTTAAAAATATCTCAAATTAGAAGGTTAAGTTTCAATAAGACCATCACATTTTTAAGAAAGGTAGAACCATCAGTTTATTATTTTACAACTGTTTGATTTGGTAGGGGAAAATAGAAGTTGGAAAAGATAATACAAAAAGAATTATAGGCCATGGTAGGAAAACAGGCAGTAAGTGAAACACTTGATCACTTTAAGTGCATTTCATTTTCTTCATTTAAATTAATGTTTTCTGTAGCTGCCAGTAAAGACTTGCAGATCTACTCATGAAATTGTGTGTTATCTTTGAGAATTTCATTAAAATTGTATTTGTTATCTGGAGATGATCAAATCTAGATCGATTTGTTTTTATTTGCTTATATTTTTAGAAAGGAGAAAATGTGGACTCTGGAAATTATAATCCTGTAAGCTTGTTATTGTTCTTAAATTTGTAGAAATAATTTCAGTATAAATTTGTGAACATTTATGAAAAAATGCTCAACTGTAGAAATATAAAGGTGTCCACCAAGAACATGTCAAATTAATTTCAGTTGTTTTTTGAATGATAGGATCATCAGTTCAGATGAATTAGAAAAATACCATAATAATAGTGTCTTAATTTTAATTATGTATTTGACAATCTTTTGCCATATTTTTAGATAATACATGATGGTAAATTGCTGTTTAAATTTAGACTAGTAGGTAGATTTATAGTATTTAGATTCAAAGTAGGTCGAAATTGAAAACCAGTATTTGGTTACAGGTTCAGTGTTACTTTTGAGAGAGATCTTCAAAGCATTACAATAGGATTATCTATATCTTGTGTCAACATTTCCATTATTGATCTGGCTGAAGGTTTAGAAAGTAGGTTTATCTGATTGTAGATTATTCAAAGCTGGACTTGGGTAGCTGATACCATAGAAGGCACCCTAAAGCCTTCCCTCATTAACATAGTGCATTTGTATCTTCCCTCTCTCTTAACATACTTTGATACTTTATATGTAATATAAACTCATGATTTAGTTTGCTTCAGGGAAAAAAGTGACTTTTTTTTTTTTTTTGTCTGCCTGATATTTTTACCAAATTAATGTATGAATTCAATATATTTTTTACAATAGTATAACATTCTTAATGATACAGATTTAATAATACAAACTGAAAATTGGAAAAGACTCTGCATAAAGTATGTTTTAATCTCTTCTAGGAGTATGAAGCACGAACAGGGAGGACCTGTAAACCACCACCTCAGTCTTCAAGACGTAAGAATTTTGAATTTGAACCACTTTCTACCACCGCCCTGATTCTTGAGGATCGACCATCGTAAGTATTATGGTGGTCATCAGGCACACTGTTTATATTTTAAACTTCAATTTAATCTTGCTTACTATTTCACACAAAATGTAAGAATTGAATACAGAAATGGCTTTAAGAAAATTTTAAAAATCTCAGTCATGTATCCTAAAACTAATAAGGAAGAATATATTATTGATGTGCAAACTTTATATATATTTTCTAGAAGTATCTCTAAGCCAATGAATGAAACATAAATCTTAGATGGCTTTTTATATCTATTCTTACTTCAACCCTCCTGCCTTATCTTAACAAGATAAGGCATTTATTTTTCCTTTCTTGCCATTTAATAGGTACTTAAGATGTATTGGTCTTTGCCTTTTGGACAAATTTTGAAATTTGGGAGCTTGAAATAATAACTACTGATTTGTCAACTAGTTAGTTTACTATTATTAAGAATATATTCTTGAAGCACCTGGGTGGCTCACTTGGTTAAACGTCCGACTCTTGATTTCAGCTCAGGTCATGATCTTGCGGTCCATGGGATCGAGCCTCTCATCAAGCTTTGTGCTGACAGCGTGGAGCCTGCTTGGGATTCTCTCTGTCCCCCCTCAACCCCTCCTCTGTGCACACGTACACCTTCTCTCGCTCTCTCTCAAAATAAAGAAAAGCTTTAAAAAGAAGAATATGTTATTTTTTATTATTTTGTTTTTGAGAAAGAGACAGCTCAAGTGGGTAAGGGGCAGAGAGAGGGGGACAGAAGATCCAAAGTGGGCTCTGCACTGATAGGAGCAGGCTCCATGCGGGGCTCAAATGCATGAGCAATGAGATCATGACCTGAGCTGAACTCATATGTTCAACCGACTGAGCCACCCAGGCGCCCCAAAGAATAGAAATACCCAACAAAACCAATTTAAATTCTTCCCTTCCCTTTTTCTGCCCTTCCCATCTGAGCCTTCCACAAAGCTGCTGTTCTTTAAAACACTGTCTCTGATTTGTTATCATACAAAACACACCTTCCCTAAAGCAAGACCCCTTGGTTCTTAACTTCTTCCCCCTTCTTGGGCTCTCTGGATCTACTCTTTTTCTTCTAGACTTCTCTTTCCTTCCAGTGTAAAAAATGCCTAACCTGTCTTGTCAGTTTCCTGATCTGCACCTTTTTCCACCCATTATCATGGGGAGCATAATAAAAGAATCTGGGGCCAAACAGGCAGAGGTTGAATTGAATATTTTTTAGACATTCTGAGAGAAGAAAGGTTGGACGTAAGTACATTATTTTTTTTTTTTTATTCTTGTTACATTCCTTCATACTAAAGAAAGTGTGATCATGACACTCCTTTTTAAGGATTTGCTGAATATGTTCATATTTCATTTTTCCATTGGTTTAAAAAAAAAAAAGCTTTTTAGCGGCACCTGACTGGCTCAGTAAGAGGAGTATCCTACTCTTGATCTTAGGGTCATGAGTTCTAGCCCCATGTTGGGTGTGGAGCCTACTTTAAAAAAAATTGGGTGGCTCAGTCAGTTAAGGGTCAAACTCTAGATTTCAGCTCAGGTCATGATCTCGTGATTTGTGAGTTTGAACCCCGCATCAGGCTCTGTGCTGACAGTGTGGAGCCTGCTTGGGATTTTCTCTCTCTCCCTCTCCCTGCCTCTCCCCAACGCGTGCTCACTCTCATATTCTCTCCCTCTCTCTTTCTCTCTCTCAAATAAACTTTAAAAAAAATTTTAAAGAGTTTTTCAGAAATTCAGTTATGAGAACATGTCAAAGTTTCATTTCAGTCTTGCTGCCAGGGAGGAGAATTAACCAGGCCAATTCAAAGAGTGGTCAGATAAGCAAGAAGAGAATACCTGGTTAAAGATCTTCAGACTCTTGACGCTGAGCAGGTAGATAACCGCATTCGGAAGAGTGTTCTTAAACTTGTTAAAATTCATCCAAAATGGATTAAGCTCTTTACCAGGACTGTTCATTTCTTCCCAGAAGTTCATAAAAATACCATGCAAAAAGTTCTGTTCTAGTGTTCAGGCCATATTTTTCTTTACACCACACTTTATTTACAACCAAACCTATTTCTTTAAGTCCTGCCTTCATGCCTTTGCTCATTTATTGCCCTCACTTGGGATGCAAATATCTTATTTCCACTTCTTACCTACCTAATTCTTTAAGGACTAGGATTTATCTTTTTTTTTTTTTTTTTTTTTTTGTAAGTTTGTTTATTTATTTTGAGGGCTAGAGAGAGAATACAAGCAGAGGAGGGACAGAGAAAGGGAGACACTGAATCCCAAGCCAGCTCTGTGCTGTTAGCACAGAGCCTGATGCAGGGCTTGAACTCAAGAAGTATGAGATCATGACCTGAGCCAAGATCGAGTCAGACACTTAACCGACTGAGCCACCAGATGCCTCTAGGCTTTATCTTTTCCATTCAGTTAAGTCTTTGGCTTCAACCTTCAGTGATTTCAATATATTAAATTTTTCTTATAACTTATATAAGGAGTTCCATGAAATTGGAACTTGAAATAGTACACTAGACAAAATAAATTTATAAGAGGATCTCAGTGTACCAAAAATGTATAAACAACCGAAAGAAATGACTTTTTTCACTCTACTCTCTGAAATTAATATATTAGTTATAAATATTACAGCTTCTATGCTATTTGTGTGAGTTTGTTCATCTGTAATACAGAGATTCAAGTTGATAGCTACTGTTCCACTCAGCTCTGAGATGCTGTGATTAAAAAAAAATTTTTTTAATGTTTATTTTTAATATGAAATTTATTGTCAAATTGGTTTCCATATAACACCCAGTGCTCATCCCAACAGGTGCCCTCCTCAGTGCCCATCACCCACTTTCCCCTCCCTTCCACCCCCCATCAACCCTCAGTTTATTCTTAGTTTTTAAGAGTCCCTTATGGTTTGGCTCTCACCCTCTCTTTTTTTTTCCCCTCCCATCCCCCATCAACCCTCAGTTCTCAGTTTTTAAGAGTCTCTTATGTTTTGGCTTCATGTTTATTTATTTTTGAGAGGCAGACAGAGCATGAGCAGGGGAGGGAGGGAGAGAGAGAGAGAGAGCGAGAGACAGAGAGAGACAAAGACAGACAGAGACAGACAGACACACTGACCCAGAATCCAAAGCAGGCTCCAGGCTCTGAGCTGTCAGCCCAGAGCCCAGTGCAGAGCTTGAACTCACAAACCATGAGATCATGACCTGAAGTGAAGTCGGATGCTTAACTGACTGAGCCACCCAGGTGCCCCTGAGATATTGTGATTTAATTACAAATTTTGCTCACCTTTCTAAAATTGAAGGGGTCTTTTGGGAGAAAGTGATTTATATGAATTAACATTTATATAATCAATAAACAATGCAGGTTTAATTGTTAATTTATATAATATTATATAATATAATTATTAATTTATATAATCAATAAATATTATATATATAAATATATATATATAAATATAAATATAATAAATATATTTGAGCCAGTTCAGCCTTACCTTCACAAGCTGAGAATTTGGAGCAGAAACTTATGTAATCTGTAGTTTTGTTCTGTTTCGGAATGCAGCCAAGTTCTGTTAAGGTGGCATCTGCAAGGGGGTGGAGAGAGGGACAGAAGTTTTCCCTCAACATGAAATTGATGTTGGAAACTTCCTCTTTCATAGATCACAGTGATAATGGGAGGAGAGGAGGAGTTTCCCCTTGCAAAGGGAATTTGTGAATTGGTGCCACTTTTCTTTTCTTAGCTTCTGTAATTTTGCAGAAACATCCAGAATCATTGGCTGCGTAGGTTTTTATAGTTGAAACTTCTTTATGTATGAAGCAGCTGTAGTATTTAATCATCTGAAGTCCTCAGATTTCAAATACAGGAATTTTCTCTCTGCCTACTCCTCCCTTAACCCACCTCATAATAAAGCCAGCCTTGGACAGGAAGGTAAGAGTATCCATATGAGCTGTGTTGATAGGAACCTCTTCTGTGTTACTATTTTTTTTATAAAATTTTTTTAATGTTTATTTTTGAGAGAGAGACAGACAGAGCATGAGCAGGGGAGGGGCAGAGAGAGAGGGAGACACAGAATGTGAAGCAGGCTCCAGGCTCTGAGCTGTCAGCACAGAGCCTGACATGGGGCTCAAACTCGTGAACCGTGAGATCATGACCTGAGCCTAAGTCAGATGCTTAACTGAGCCACGCAGGCGCCCCACTCTTCTATGTTTTAAATCACTGATGCTTATGGGACTTTTTTTAAAACCACCAATGGATAGAGCTACGTCTCTTTCTCTTCTGGCTTCTTGGCTGAGTTACTGTACACACAGTACCAAACAAAGTGGAGAAATTCTTAAAGGTGCAAGTAAAAGGTGACAAAAAAGTAAAGTATAAGGGCACCTGGGTGGCTCAGTCGTTAAGCATCTGACTTCAACTCAGGTCATGATCTTACAGTTCTTGAGTTTGAACCCCCCATGAGGCTGTCTGCTGTCTGTGTGGAGCCATCTTCCCATCCTCTGTCTCCCTCTTTTTGCTCTTCCCCTGCTTTTTCACATTCTCTGTCTCAAAAATAAATAAACATCAAAAAAAATTTTTTTTTGATATAGGTTTTTATGTGATAGCTTTGAAAAGCAGCAAATGTTCTTACCATGTTTTTTAGCATGATCCACTATCTTAGATATTCATTAATGGTTTCTTCTCTTGACCACCTAACTAATTGACATTTTTCTAAGGGACAATAGTAAACCTTATCTTTTTCTTAGAGTGTCTAAGAGTACTGAATGAGGTGCTTAGTTTTTCCTGGTTGATTTTATTCACTCAGCCTTTGATTTTCAAGACTGAAGAATCCTATTTTTTTAATTAGTTCCCTAGGCAAATGACTGCAAAATTAGTGATTTTTTTGGAAGAAAAAAACACAAAAAAACAAGTCTGTGTATGTATTTGTTTTATGTTTTATTCATTCACTGTCTAGCTTAGGGTACTAAAAATTCTGGTCTTCCTCAAAGTATCAAAGATTGGTTAGGACGTTTACCATATGGACTCTTCATGTTTGGACCATTGAATTTGTACTCTGTACTATGTACCAAGGTTTTTGCATTTATGATGATTGGAAGAAGGGGATACCAAGACTTATAATAATTAATAAGCCAATTATTTGTTTACTATTTTGTGTTGGAGTACATATATAAGTACTCATTTTCAAAAAACTGAAATCACAATAGAAAAACCTGACATAGGACTCTCTGAAAAGTTCTGTTTCCTGAACAGTGTTTAACTCCTTCCTGCAAATTATTTCATGCTAAGACTGACGTACTTACGACTGGCACAAATAAAGCTATCTGTTTGCCTCTTCTCAAAATCTTTCAGGACTAGGTCAACATAGTTTGGGGAGTTATCTGGAAAAACCAAGGTGTGAGTGTCAGTGAAACAATAATGCATATAAAGGGACTGTACTCTTTTTATTAATTAATTAGGCCTTTATAATCATGGTTTTGAGGCGTAGTTCTGTGTTTACTTAAAATCTGTGATCTTTGTGCTTATTCGAATTTAGATCCATTCCCTTACATAAATGACCTGGATGGCAAGTTACGGTTCCTTCTTTTTCTAGAGTCTAGACCTAGAGTCTCCATTATGGTAACAACTAGCCACAGGTGGCTATCTAAATTTAAATTTAATTAATTAAAGTTAAATAAAATAGAAAATTCATTCCCTCAGGCACACTAGTCACATTTCAGGTGCTCAGTAGCTACGTGCGGCTAGTGGCTACTACATTTTAACAGCACGAAAGAACATTTTTATCATTGCAGCAAGGGTTAGTACTGGTCTAAGCCATGTGGAGGGACTGTAAAGTTGTGCAGAGGAGAGATCTGTTTAGATCTAATTCCACTTTCTCAGTAAATAGAAGACCAGATCCCCCAAGTTGTGCCCTTAAGTCTAGGCTAGTCTTTTATTGAGACGTATGGAAAAGAAATAAGAAAGAATGAAGTGCAAAAAGCATTGAGATTCATACCAGGAGCACCAGGCAGCATTGTAACTGAAGGGAATGATCAAGCCTTTTCGGTGGAAAATAGTAGTAACTGGTGAGATATCTTAAGAGTAGATTTGTAGTTCAAAAACTGGAAATGAAATTTGAATTAAGCTGTTTCTCCCCTGGTAAAATAAAAAATTTCTAAAGGTAGATCAAACAATTTTCTGTTAAGAGTTCAGAGTGCAATCAGGAAAAACTGACAACCAGGACAGTAATTTCAAGAAGAAAGACTTTAATAGAGTAATTTATTACTCTTAATTTATTATTAAGGTTGTTAGAAGGGCTAGAAAGGAAAAGAAGGGGATATGAGGTCAAAAGATTGACAGCTTCAGAAAAGCACTTACAGTCTGGGCTGGAGGAGCAAAAGAGAAAACAGTATTACTGAGTCCAGGATCACTGTTTACTTGAAAACTAGATTTATATTTGGCTTTTTTCTCTTTTTTTCTGTGGTCTCATTTTCATCACAATAAATAAACTTTTTATTTTCTTTATATAGTAGTAACATCTGAAATTTGGGCACCATGAAATCCATTCTTTTGTGGTATCAAACTATATCCAGAGAGATAGGATAGTTTGTAAAAGGAAATAAGAGATTCTTATGGCTGGGTTTGGGCTTAACAGTTGGTTAGGACCTGGGTGAGAAGCAGCTTTGGACAACTTCAGTTGGTAAGGTTTAAGGGTAGGAAATACTAGGAATCATAAGGTTTTTTGTTTTTAAAGTTTATTTATTTATTTTGAGAGAGAGTGAACACAAGCAGGGGAGGGGCAGAGAGAGAGAAAATCCCAAGCATGCTCCCCACCGTCAGTGTGGAGCCCACTGCGGGGCTTGAACCCACAAACTGCGAGATCGTGACCTGAGCCAAAACCCAAGAGTTGCCCAGGCTCCCCAGAATCATAAGGTTAATTAATCTAGTGTAAGGGCTGAACTCAATGGATTTTGAAAGTGGTTGGAGTCAGGTGAAGTTTGTAATGGTCCCTGCCCTTTAGAGCATTATTATTGTGTAACTGGTGTATCACTCAGCAATTACATTCAACTACAAATAAGAGACTCCCCCATATGGTGGCCTAAACACATAAGGATTTATTCCTTCATATATACATGGCCCAGAGTTGGGCAGTTCAGAGCTAGTCTGGTGTCTCCATGCATTGAATACCCAGGTTCATGTCTTTCTGTTGCACCACCTTCAGCAAGTGACTTCACTCTCATGCTGACTTTGGGCTTGCAATTGGAACAAAAGTGGTTGAATAAAAGGCCTCTTGCAGCTGAGTCAACTTTCCTTTTTGGAAGTCTTCCAAGAGATTCCACAGTCCCTTTTCTTTAAATCTTATTAGAAACAATTCTGTGTTTAAAGCTAGATGCTAAGGAAGTGGAGAAATTTGTCTTTTATTATAGGATGGCAATCAAGGTTCTTTTTTTTTTTTTTTGGCCTTTTTTGGATAAAATATTCTGTTGACTTTTTTTTTTTTATTCTGTTGACTTTTAATTTCATCTATTATTGATGAATTGCCTATATTTTTAATATTAGTAGTTCTCTATAGTTTATATATCTTAACTCTTCATGGACTACCTTCAAGTAATATTATACTATCTCACATATATAAGAACATTACAGTACTATTACTTCCACTGTACATGTTATAAATCCCATGTATTAGGGTTCTCCAGAGAAGTGGAAACCCCATGTATTAAGGTTCTTATTTTTATATATCCTATTTGTATATAAGGAGATTTATTAGAAGGAAGTAGCTGTAATGAATTTAGAGACTGAGAAGTCTGAAGATCTGTAGTCAGCAAGCTCTGGACCCAGGAGAGCTGATGTTCCAGTTCCAGTTCAAGTCCTAAGGCTGAGAAATAGGAAAGCTGATAATGTAATTTTCAGTTCAAGTCCAAAGTCAGGAGAAGACTTATATCCCAGCTCAAAGACAGGCAAGCAGGCAGAGAGAGAGAGAGGGAGAGAAAGTTTGATACACAAAACTAACAATCACACCCTCCATACATTTTTATTATTTTTTTCTTTAAACCTTCTTTTATCTTCTAAGAAGTTGTGTAACTAGATTTCCATCTGGTATTATTTCCTTCTACTGCGTGTTCTTTTAACACTTTTTGTAGTACTGGTCTGCTGTCTGAATTCTTTTATTTTCTGAAAGCTATTAAGATTTTTCTTTATCTCTGATTTTCATGAATTTGATGATCTGCTTTGGTGTGGTTTTCCTCATATTCCTTCTCTTTGAGGTTCATTGAAACTAACGTGTCTGCATTTGTAATTTTGTATCAACTTTGGGAAAATTGTAGCCTTTATTTTTCAACTATTTCTTGTCTGCCTTCTCTCCCCTTTTTTCTGAGTCAATTAAACATGTATTATGTTGCTTGATATTCATATCCCACAACTCAGGCTATTTTGAGGGGATTGACAAGGGGTATTTTTTTCTCTTTGTATTTCATTTTGTATAGCTTTCTATTCTATTTTAAAGCTCACATTTTTTCCCCCTGCAATTTGTAATCTCCTGTCAGTCCCACCTTTTGTGTTTTTCAGTTTAGAAATTGTACTTTTCGGGGCACCTGGGTGGCTTAGTTGGTTAAGCATCTGACTCTTGATTTTGGCACAGGTCATGATCTCATGATTCATGGGGTCAAGCCCCACGTCAGCAGAAGCCTGCTTGGGATTCTTTCCCTCTCCCTCTCTCCCTGCCCCTCCCCTGCTTGTGCACATATGTATGTGCACACTGTCTCTCTCTCAAAATAAATAAACATTAAAAAAAATTGTACTTTTCATCTGTAGAAGTTTGATTTGGATCTTGAGCTTTTCTTATTGTGTTCTCCTTCTACCTCCTTGAGTATATTTATTACAGCAGTTTTATCATCCTTGAGGTATAATCTTGTTATCTAACACTTCTGCACTATTTCTATTGATTATTTTCTTCAGTATAAATTGTATTTTCCTGCTTCTTTGCTTCCAGGTAATTTTTATTGGATACTAGATTTTGTGACTTTACATAGTTGGACGCTGGACTCTTTGTATTCCTTTAAATATTTTTTGGCTTTAGTTTGGTACCAAGTTCCTTGGAGTTGGTTTGTCCCTTTTAATCTAATCATTATTAGACTGGTTCCAGAACAGCCTTTAGTTTAGGGCTAGTATCCTTACTACTGAACCAATACCCTAATGATTCCACTTGATACCCTATCGGTTAGGACGACTTTCCACTCTGGCTGGCTCAGTGTAATCTTTGAGGATGTTCTACCTATTCCTTTCTAGTATTTCTTACCTTGGATACCGTAGTTTAATCACACACCTGCATAAATAGTACTCAGCCAGAAATTTGAGAGGACTTCTCTGTAGCTCCCTTCCTGGAAAATTCATACTCCTTGCTTCCAAACTCTGTTTCCTCAACTAAGCAACACCAATGGACTTTGGGTACTTCCTTCCAGCACTGAGACCTGAAAGTCCCAGGCCGTATGCTTAGGCATTTGCAGAGTTTTTCTCATAAGGATCACCGTCTTGTGCTGCTTATTGTCCAACGTCTAAAAACTATTGCTTAGCATATTCTGTTCATTGTTCTAATTAATCAAGGCAAGAGAGTAACCCTGGTCCCTCTTATTCCATTATGGCCTGAAGAAGTCTTAACCATTATTCCTCTCTATTACAACTACTGGAGGAATCTATCTTGACAAGAGAGGAAGAGGCAAAATGTTTAATTTGAAAGTTTGTCACATATCTTTCCCCACCCTAGCCTATTGAAAATAATTCAAAGGGTGCCTGGGTGGCTCAGTTGGTTAAGCGTCTGACTTCAGCTCAGGTCATGATCTCACGGTTTATGAGTTTAAGCCCTGCACTGGGCTCTCTGCTGTCAGCATGGAGCCCACTTTGGATCCTCTGTCCCCTTCTCTTTCTGCAACCCCCCCCCCCAACTGTGCTGTCTCTGTCTCTCTGCAAATAAATAAACTTAAAAAAAAAATTAAAAAAATTGAGGGACATCTGACTAGCTTAGTCATAGAGCATGCAACTCTTCAGCCTCAGGGTTGTGAGTTCAAGCCCCACATTGGGCATGGAGCCTTCTTAAAAAACTTTTTTTTTTTTTTTTTTAATTTTTTTTTTTCAACGTTTATTTATTTTTGGGACAGAGAGAGACAGAGCATGAACGGGGGAGGGGCAGAGAGAGAGGGAGACACAGAATCGGAAACAGGCTCCAGGCTCTGAGCCATCAGCCCAGAGCCCGACGCGGGGCTCGAACTCACGGACCGCGAGATCGTGACCTGGCTGAAGTCGGACGCTTAACCGACTGCGCCACCCAGGCGCCCCAAAAAACATTTTTAAATAAAATAAATGAATGAATAATTAAAAAAACATTTTAAAAACCTGACTCCTCAAATTGGACATTATTATGATATATTTGGATATTTGGTAATATTTAAATATTTCTTTTGCTTAGTCATGTATGTAAGTCACCTACTCTGTGAAGTAGGTGAAGCCATTAATTTTAAAGCCAAAATATAGTATATGCAAGTGATTAAGTGATTATCAAATTTGTAGTTACAATGTTATCTCAAAACTCTGAAGTAGAAATCAATTTGTTATAAAAGTATACCTGCACTTACCATATGACCCAACAATTCCATTGCTAGGTATTTACCCAAGAGAAATGAAAGCAGATACCCACACAAAGACTTGAAGTGAATATTTATAGTAGCTTTATCCATAGGCCCTCAACTGGAAATAATCTAAATGCTTATCCACATGGATAAATAGAACACTACTGACCAGTTAAAAGGAATACATTACTAGTATGCAGAATAACATGGATGAGTTTCAAAAGTATGCTCAGTAAAAGAAGCCAGAACAAAAGAATCTATATGAAATTCTTTAAAAGGCAACCAGCTAATGTACAGAGATAGGAATAGAGATATGATTGCCTAAGGTGGGTAAGTGTTGAGTGCAAAGGGAACATAAGGAAACTTTGTAGAATGATGGGACTGTTTTGTATCTTGACTGATATGTTGGTTGCACAGGTATATATACATTTGGGTTTTTGTTTTTTTTTTTAAGTTTTTATTTATTTTGAGAGAGAGAGAGAGAGAGAGAGAGAGAGAGAAAGAACATGAGCAGGGGAACAGCACAGAGAGAGAGGGAGAGAGAGAATCCCAAGCAGGCTCTGCACTGTCAGCACAGAGCCTGATGCAGGGCTCAAACCCATGAACCGTGAGATCATGACCTGAGCTGAAACCAAGAGTAGGATGCTTGTTTGACTGAGCCACCCAGGTGCTCCTATATACATTTGTTAAAACTCGCCAAACTCTGTTCTTGAAAATATGTTCAGCCATTTTATTGTATGAAAATTATACCTCAAAAAATTGACTAAAAAAAAACCCTGGTAAGTGAGCTTAATCACTTAACTTAGAAATATTGTCTGAAATCTGACATATTTAAATAATTATAAACATGTATACATAGAACATAAAATAACATTTATATAATAAATATTAGCAACTTGGATTCTAATGCTTTTCTAAAATGCAGAGTTTTCAACCTTTTACTTCTTTAAGGTATGAAATGAAAAGGTTAAGTTAGAAATTCTTTGTATTTGGCTATAAAAAGGAAGAAGTTAATACATTTAAAAGTTAATCTTTTAAAATTGACTTAAAACCTTTTTTTTCCAGAAATCTTCCTGCCAAATCTGTGGAAGAAGCTTTACGTCACCGACAAGAATATGATGAAATGGTGGCTGAGGCTAAAAAACGAGGTATAAATTTAACTCCAATCAGTGTATTTAATTTACTGATGTCAGTAGGAAGCTAACCTGTTGGTTAATTTCAACAGGAAGGTGGATGATGAGATTGATCAAATTCATCTTTTTTTATTTTATTTTATTTTATTTTTTTAACGTTTATTTGTTTTTGAGACAGAGAGAGACAGAGCATGAACAGGGGAGGGGCAGAGAGAGAGGGAGACACAGAATCTGAAACAGGCTCCAGGCTCTGAGCAGTCAGCACAGAGCCCGACACGGGGCTCGAACTCACGGACCGCGAGATCGTGACCTGAGCCGAAGTCGGACGCTTAACCGACTGAACCACCCAGGCGCCCCAAATTCATCTTTAAGATAATGCTGTTTTCTTATTTTTCTAACTAAATCTGTTCTCAAAAATGTCTTACTTTTCTGCCAGTACTTCAACTGAGGAGAAAGGCAGCAGACTATCTATGAGGGTTCTCGGACAACTATTATTTTAACTTATGAATGGCAATGATATGAATTTATTTCATGAAATTCACTTCTTTTATAGTTTTTAAGCTTTTGGTATTTTATAATTTAATAATTGTAACACCTTCCTGTGTGACTTTGAGAATATGATTTGAAATTAGAATTTGCTTTTGTGACTTAATGTAGTCTTTCTTGAATCCCAGTTGTGTCATTTGGACAGGCACATGAATGTATACTGTGGTGTATAAATTCACACCTTTAGGGGCATGTGGGTGGCTCATTCGGTTGAGCTTCCAACTTAAGCTCCGGGCATGATCTCACAGTTTGTGGGTTGGAGCCCTGCCTCAGGCTCTGTGCTGACAGCTCAGAGCTTGGAGCCTTCTTCGGATTCTGTGTCTCCCTCTCTCTCTGCCCTTCCCCGCTCGTGCTCTGTCTCTGTCTCTCAAAAATAAATAAAAATGTTTAAAAAAATTAAAAATAAATTCACACCTTTATTTATTCATTCTCTCCTCCAGCCAAAAAGTAGAACATAAGGATAATTTAACAGTATTTATTTGCTAAGCACTGTTAGTTCAGGGTACATTTTTAGAAAAGATATTATACAGCCATAAGTATTTTTAGATATGTGCCTTTTAGCAGCTGATTTTTTTCTTTGACCTTAAGTTAATGGAATACTATAATATACTGTAATAGGATGCAGTTCTATTTAATGGCACTATTTTGGAAATGAGGTTAATTTTTTAATGTTATAAGAAACCTATAAGGCAGTTATATCTTTGTAAAAGCCCTAATCATTTATACATTGGATAAATTTATTTTATTTGAAATATTCCTAACATACCCAACACATTTTAATTGACTCTGAACTTTGACCTTACTAGTTGATTAATATTTAAGAGAGTTATTGATAAATACACAATCCTACAATGTGATATGATAGAAATAACATTAAATTGAGAAATCAGAGGGTAACAGCTTTAATCCTATTTGATACTACTTGGATATGATGGTAAATAAGCCTAATGTTAGTTTCCTAAAATCTGTGAAGTGTGGGATTCAGGTTGACTGGATTTAGGCTTTCAAGTGTTCTGTCCACACTTTTGTTTTAAAAGCAGTGAAACTCTCTCCAAAGAAAAGTTATATAGAATATGAATGCATATGACAAGGTAAAGAAAGTAGAGCTGGTTACTTGGCCTCCCACTTGCCCCTTAAGATGATTTCTGAGGCATTTGTGAAACACAATTAGTAAACATTTTGGCTAGCTGATCTCTGAAGTCCCCACTGGTTCTAAAATTATATATAACTATAAACAAATAAATATACAAAACATTATATATAATTATATATTATATTAATATGCTCATATATTAATATAGTATATATAATATGCTAAAACATACATTATATATTAACATGGCATGTTATATATAATTTTATAAAATTGTAATTGTAACATAATATATAACATAGTAAAGTATATACATAATTTATAATTTTTTTAAATGTTTTTTTATTTTTGAGAGATAGTGTGTGAGCAGGGGAGGGGCAGAGTGAGAGGGAGACACAGAATCCCAGGCAGGGTCCAGGTTCCAAGCTGTCAGCACAGAGCCTCATGGGGGGCCTGAACCTACAAACTGCGAGATCATGACCTGAGCCAAAGTCGGATGTTCAACTGAGTCACCCAGGTTCCCCTACATAATTATCTTATATATTTTATGTACCATTTCTTTTTTTGAGGCATCTCTTGTTTCAGAATTGTGATTTCTGATTTTTGTTATGTATATTATAACAATATATATAATTACAACAAATACAAATAATTGTGTGTTATGTATATAATTATGTATATATTGATCACTTCTTTTTTTGAGGCATCTCTTGTTTCAGAATTATGACTTCTGACTTTCAGAGGGGTGTTGTATATGTGTATATATTGGGGTTTTTTAATTTCAATCTAATTAGTAAAGCAAGACATCATGCTAGACAGGGTTAAGTGTAATAATGTCACTGGCAGAATTATTTTTTAATGTCATGTGCTTTTATCTAAGGAAATTCATAAATCCCTTCCTTATATGAAAAAAAGGGTATTGGTTAATTGCTCACAGTTGTTTAGGTTTTACATAGTTAATTCATGACAAATTTCGGTTTGTTTATTAAGTATAAATAGAATATGTGATATAGTAATCTATTTTTCTGGCCCTTTGTTCTGTTTACTTTAAAAAAAATTTTTTTTTGCATTTATTTATTTTTGAGAGACAGAGACAGAGCACGAGTAGGGGAGGGGGCAGAGAGAAGGAGACACAGAATCTGAGGCAGGCTCCAGGCTCCAGGCTCCAGGCTCCAGACTCCAGGCTCCAGGCTCCAGGCTCCAGGCTCCAGGCTCCGAGTTGACAGCACAGAGCCCGACGCGGGGCTCAAACTCACAAACAGTGAGATCATGACCTGAGCCGAAGTCGGATGCCCAACCGACTGAGCCACTCAGGCGCCCTGAGTTCCATTTACTTTTTTAGAAGAGGAGATGTAGGGGCACCTGGGTGGCTCAGTCAGAAGAGCATGTGACTTGATCTTGGGGTTGTGAGTTTGAGGCCCACATTGGGTACAGAGATTACTAAAAATGAAAACAATAAGCTAAAAAAGAAACAAACCTAGAATAGGAGGTTTTACTTTAAAATTACATTAATCAAGTTTATTTTCTTTCTATTTTTCCCCTGCTTCGTTTCTTCCCTCTTTCCCCTTCTTCCTTCCCTCCTTTCTTCGTTCCTTCTTGTTATCAGAATATTCTTTATGAGAGGGGCGCCTGGGTGGCGCAGTCGGTTAAGCGTCCGACTTCAGCCAGGTCACAATCTCGCGGTCCGTGAGTTCGAGCCCCAAGTCAGGCTCTGGGCTGATGGCTCAGAGCCTGGAGCCTGTTTCCGATTCTGTGTCTCCCTCTCTGTCTGCCCCTCCCCCGTTCATGCTCTGTCTCTCTCTGTCCCCCAAAAAATAAATAAAAACGTTGGAAAAAAAAATTAAAAAAAAAAAAAAGAATATTCTTTATGAGAAAGCTTATATTTTAGACTTAGGTAGAAGGAAAAGGGCATCATGATCTAGCTTTTTTGTATTGAAATAATTTTTACTTGTTTAAAACAGAAATTAAAGAAGCCTATAAAAGGAAAAAAATAATGAAAGAACGATTTAAACAGGAAGAAAATATCGCAAGTGCAATGGTAATTTGGATCAATGAAATACTGCCCAATTGGGAAGTAATGTAAGTAAGCAGACTTTTCCTCAATTCAAGTCTGTCTCCAAAGATCTCATGTTTCTAGTTCTCTATTTTTAGTATTTCCAACATGTGTCTTATGCTTTGGCTAAATTATACCTTTAATTTTATACATCCCTCAATCTCTTAATACCTACTTCCCTTACTGACCACCCTTTCTATGCCTGTCAGAATCTTTCCTTTGAGGATATTCATCTGAAATGCTAGTTGATCCATGAAAATTTAATTTCCTCAGTTATCATATTTTCTTAATTCTAACATATCTGCTGCAAGGTGCATTATTGATGTAATAGCAGGTTTTGCAAAGAAAATACTAAATCTGTAATTCATTGTAAGATGCATTTGTTAAATGTTAAATATTAAAGTGATTTTTAATATACCTCTCATAATCATAAATACGCTATATATGATCTTTCCCTTTTCTAATGTCCCATTATACTTTGAGGCTAATATACTTCTTGCTTTACTTTGCCTTTTATTTTCCGATAATATTTTTGTACATGCCTTATATTCCCTCTAGACTGGAGGGTAGGAGATGTGTTCTGCAGTGTAAGATACGCATTGGGAATTTGTTGAATATTGATACATTGTGACAGGTATCAAATTAGGCTCTTTACATAAGTAATCACATTTGATTCTTACAACCTTTACTCCCATTTATCTTATAGAGAAGCTCAAGGTTAGGTTAAGTGATTTGCCCAAGGTTATACAATTAATGAATAGTTAAACCAGATTTGAACTCCCGTCCATCTGACTCTAAAGCCCACACTCAGCAGACACACTGCCTCTCAAAGACAACGGCCTTACCCATAATAAATACCTTGTGATTTTTTTTTTTTTTTTGTACTGAGTTGACAGAAGATTTTTATGTTCCTTTTATCCTGTTTTTCATGACTGTCCACCTATTTCTGATTCTCTCATTGTACCCTATAAGTGGCAGCTGTAGAAGGCAGCTCCCTTTAAATTACTATTGTCCTTCTGTAGGGTACCATATATTTTTTAGACTTCTGTTGCCTACAAGCATGAACCTCACGGAAAGAATGCATCACATGCTTAACTATGTTCTTAAAAATCATTCAGTCACTTGGCCATAGACTAGCTAAACCATCATGCAACTAGTGTTTTTGGTATAAAAAGTAACTGTGTCCTTTTTTCTCCCCCTTTAATTCTAGGCGTAGTACAAGAAGAGTTCGAGAATTGTGGTGGCAGGGATTGCCCCCTAGTGTTCGTGGGAAAGTTTGGAGTCTAGCTGTAGGAAATGAACTAAATATCACTCCTGGTTTGTATTCTATATTCAGTTACTCCCACACATGAAAACAGCCATCTCCAGAATTATAAAACAGATTAGTAGACTGGCCATTTAAAAAGGCATTACCATATATAATGTCATTTTAGAGCATGTTTCATTCCCACTCTCTCCAAAACCTGGTATGATTTAATGAGTAAGTTATTATATAAATAAGGTTTGTGGGTTTTCCTTTAGTTTACAACCATCAGTAATATTTTTGACATCCAGATATTTTCACTGCAGGTAACTTCTAGGATTCTAGGTAGCGGTGGATATAGAAGTATACAAAGAAAAATAGTGTAATTGTGGAAAGGTTTCCCTTTATTAAATTTTATTTATTTATAAATAATTTATATATAATTATATATAATATATATAACATAATTTATATATATATATATATATAATTTATATATAAATAATTATATTTATATATATATTGATAGAAGCCTAGAAGTTTCTTTTCCTACATCTCTACCCAAACCAGTCCTTTTGGATTTTTTTATTTGAAAATTTCCAAATTAAAAAAACAAAATAAGACTTGCAAGGAACTGTTTTATTTTCTTATGTTTCTTAAAACCTTAAAGGATAGAAGTAAAAGGTAAAGTGATTTCGATGCAGTAAAAAATATAAAATTAGGATAATATCAAATAGAGGAAAATGTTAAATAGTTAATAATAAAAGGTACTAAATAGGTCTGAGTGATAACGTGGACAGTGGCACCATAGAAAGACTTGGGGGCTCTGGTATAATAACGGAAATAATATATTGTTACTGTTACTTTAAAATTTTTATATATCAATTTTTTTTAAGTCAAGCGATGGTAAGGTACAAACTGTATGCTTCTTCCCTCTCTTCTACCCAAACTCCTGCTCTTGATCCTACCAGATCTTTTTTCTGTGCTCGTAAAAAAAAGTGTGCCTCAACATATAATTTTTTTTTAATTTTTTTTTTCATTTATTTATTTTTTGAAAGACATAGACAGAGCACAAGTTGGGGAGGGGCAGAGAGAGGAGTCACATAATCCAAAGCAGGCTCCAGGCTCCGAGCTGTCAGCACAGAGCCCAACGCGGGACTCGAACTCACAAACCGTGAGATCATGACCTGAGCCGAAGTCAGACGCTTAACCGACTGAGCCACCTAGGCGCCCCGAAATATGATAATTTTTAAAGCTTCTCTTTTTCTTTTCTTTTTATTCCCACAAAAAGGAATTTATGCCATCAGCTTATTCTGTGGCTTATTTTTTTCACACTTTAATCTGTCTTGTGCACTATATATAAGTGTACCTTATACATACTGTAGCTGCACTGTAGTCCACAGTTTGGTTGTACTGTGACTTACTTAATCATTTTCTTAGTGATAGCCAAATCAATGACATGTATGTTAAAAGAGCAATCAAGGTACTGTTTCTTACCTCTCAAAAGTGATTAAAATGAATGAGAATTACCGACATAGGGGATGACTGATAATACTATAGAAAGATTTATTAAAAGCCTCAAAAAATAACCTTTGACCTATTTATTCCAGTTCTAAACAATAAGAACATTATCAGGATTGAGTGCAAAAGCTTTTCTACAATGATGCCCATTGTAGCAAATCAGTGTTGTATATGTAACTGGACAGATTAATAACAAAAATCTAAATATTTATCTTTAGTCTTCAAAGTGATGCCAACTTTGAGTGGCATGATTGTGAATGATTTTTAGCATTGATTTTCACAAATATCCCATAATGAAGATGTTATTTTAACCAGACCTTTTTTTTTTTTAATTTAAAAATAGAATTTAAAGAAAGAATTAAGTGGGGTACCTGCTGGCTTAGTAGAGCATGCAACTCTCGATCTTGGGGTCATGAGTTCAAGCCCCACGTTGGGGATAGAGTTTACATTAACAATCAATCAATAAATATTTTTTTAATTTAGCTTAGAAAAGGTTAGAGTCTACCTGACCTAACTGTTCCCCCCAAATAAAACAAAGGTTTGTTTTGCTCTCTGTGCTTGAAACAGATTAAAAGGAAATAATTTTACATTATTGTCAGAACTTTCAGTTAGATAATTAAAATCCTTGATATTAAGGATTGTTGGACATATTATAATTGTTTAAAGTCTTAAGACTTGGTTTTGTATACAGTTGAGGTGATAAAGTATTGGTGGCTATTTGAAATTTTATTTTCAGTTTTGTTGAGAACTTTGGCTTTAGAATGTTAAGTTATCTGATAGCTTCTACATTAAAATATTGGCTAGGTGGTATTAAACTTTTGTGATACTGTAATCAAATTTGAAGTTCTTTTTTAAGCTCAAAATATAAAGTTAGTAACATAACTAGGTTATTTACTTTCAAAGTAATTTTAGATTTTCTCTACTAAATAATTATATATTCAGGAATAGAATAGGTAATCATTCTTTTTCTTTAGTGGTAGGAAGGAAGCTAAATTTCAGTTGAAGTAAATTTACTTTTGATAACTTTGTTTACTTTAATGGCTCTAATAGTTTGAGTTTTTACCTGTTGCATTTGTTTTGATCATGAAATTTATAACCCCTGGAGAATAGTAAGTAAGAATAAAGGCTCTAAAGTCAGTCAGATGTGGTTCAAATCTTGGTTCCACTATATATTAGGTTTGTGACCTTGGGCAAATTATTTAACATCTAAGAGAATTAGTTTTCTTCATCTGTAAATGGAGGTAAGATTATTAACTATCTCAAAGGATTCTTCTAACAATTATTTGTGATAATGAAAAATATGAATATAAAATTACAGTGAAAGTGAATTTGCTGAGAGTATATGCAGACAGTATTATCATTGCCAGAAAATGAGAAAATTAAACATACACTGATCTCAAAGTATTCTCTATTCAAGTCCAATATACAACTGTAAGTCTGCTTCAGGTTCTACGTTTGTAGATTCAGAGTAACATAAATAAGACCTGTGGAGTCAGGCATGGAATTGAACTGACATACAGGTCTTCTTCTTATAGATAAGCACTCTAAGTCTTCCCTGTAGAGATGTCCTTTGATGTTTTGAAATGCATTACCACATTTTTCTTATTGGATCAGTTTTGTGGCTTCCTAAGGTGATGATTTATTTGGTGAGCCTTTTTTCTTCCAAGATAGTTCTAAAGTTTAAGTGGAATAGTGAAACTGGACCTGGCTTGGAATCAGCTTGAAACCAGAAATTGTGGACTTCAGTTTGGTACCTGATAACTGCAAAAAAATTGTATATATAATTAAAAAATTATGTCTACCTCTTTAACCAAATTATTGATGGACTCAAATAATAGAAATTTAGACTTTTTAAATTTTTTAAGTTTTATTATATTTTAGGTTTATTTAATTATTTTCGAGGTGGGGAGAGAGAGAAAGGGTGCATGAGGGGCAGAGACAAAGGGAGAGAAGGAGAATCCCAAGCAGGCTCTGCACCGTAAGTGGAGAGCCTGGTGTGGGGCTCGAACTCAAGAACTGTGAAATCATGTCCTGAACTGAAGTCGAGTCAGACGCTCAACTGATTGAGTCACCCAGGCACCTGACTTTTTTTTTTTTTTTTTTTTTTTTTGGCACTTGACTTTTTTTTTTTTTTTTTTTCTGAGCCATTAGTAGTAATGAAAAATAAACAGAAGGGGGAAGAGATCAAAATAGTAAGAGTCTATTTGAAATGTATGTAGTCAGTTTTTTATAATGATCTGATTCTTGGCAATGTAAGAATACTTTTTATGGTATATACATTGGAATACTATGCAGTTGTTTAAAAAAAAAACTAAAGCAGATTTTATTCTACTAATAAAGAATAGCTTCGGATATAATAAAGCAAGATGCAGATCAGTGCTGTAATATGTTGCCACACTTTTTTTTTTAACAGGAAGATATATCTGTATATACATAATACACTCATATTTTCATCTTTAGAGTTCTGGTAAGCACAGTCATATCTGAGGGAAGGAAATATATTTTTCATTCTATACTGTTTTGTACTACTTGAGTTTTTAAAAAATTCTTAATTGAAGGGTGCCTCAGTCGGTTGAGTGTCCGACTTAGCTCTGGTCATGATCTCACAGTTTGTGAGTTCGAGCCCCATGTTGGGCTCTGTGCTGACGGCTCAGAGCCTGGAGCCTGCTTCAGATTCTGTGTCTCCCTTTCTCTCTGCCCCTCCCCTGCTCACGCTCTGTCTCTCCTTCAAAAATAAACATTAAAAAAATTTTTTTAATTGTTCATTGTATTGACTTTAAACAAACTTTTTATTTAAAAAGATCAATTGAAACAAAAAAGTGTTCTTGGTATTTTGGGCAATATATAAATGTTGGTGTTTGGTAAGAAATAGTTTTTGCTATTCATTTGGCATTGAAATTTTCTGTTTTTGTGTAATTTAGAATATCAGCACAGAAAGTAAAGATAATTAAAATCTGAGAATTGAGAAAAAAACTTGTTTCTTCTGTTCTTGAAGTTGGATAAGGTCCTGTGTATGGAAGCATAGAGTGGCAGTCTCAAAAAGTGATTGGTACTTAAAATGAAAAGATACGAGTAAGATTTTTGAATGCAAGCCCTCTGACCAAACTATGTGAAGTTTAGGTAGCTTTAGATAGTAATATCATAATGGAGAACCAGTTTCAAGAGAGAAGGAAAGCAAGAACTAACGTTTATTGACAGTGTACGAGGTGTCAGGAACTTTACAAAAAATTATCTTGTTTAATCATCAGTATACCATGAGTAGGCATTCTCTTTCTCCAATTTACAGATGAAGAAAGCCAAGTTCCAGAGTGACAAAGTGACTTTCTTAAAGTCCCAAATACCACAGAGCTGGTATTTGAATCTAGGTCTGACTGACTCCAAAAATCATTTTTCTGCTATTCCATGATGATACTCCTTTAGCAAAAGTATTTCTTCCTGCCTCATACTTAAATTCTCTGTTGTAGCTATTTGGATGACCACTGTGCAGTATTGTTATTTTCTCTCTTTCCAGCTGTAGTAATAAATAGTTTTGGTAGAATCAGATAACATCAGTGTGCCACACTTTTGATGCCTGCTATGTAAGGGAGACCTAAGCTATAATAAGATTTTTCTCTTTATTTTTAAGAATATAAATTAAAATATATGAATGTATTTTCCTACTATTTATTAATTTTTGTTTTGTTTTCCCCCAGAACTTTATGAAATCTTTCTCTCAAGAGCAAAAGAACGATGGAAAAGCTTTAGTGAAACAAGTTCAGAGAATGATACAGAAGGTGTGATTTTTTTTTTTTTAATACAAATTTCTGGGTGAAAATCCAGTCACTGAAGATACCAGTGTGATTTTTACCATGTGTCAGGAACTGTAGTAATTGCTTTACATACATTATCTTCTTTAATGTTAATAGCCCTTTAAGTAGGTGGTTATCCTGAATGGTATAAAAGGAAACTGAGGTTCAAAGTAGTTAATTTGTAAGCAGTGAATCTGTGATGTAAACCCAGGTTTTTGGACCTTGGAGCTCAGGATTTATTCACAGCAGTAAGACTAATGGGGTGAAGTATTTTTTTTTTTTAATAATTTATTTACGTTACTTTTTAAAAAATTTTTTTTAATGTTTATTTATTTTTGAGACAGAGAGAGACAGAGCATGAACGGGGGAGGGGGAGGGGGAGGGGGAGGGAGACACAGAATCTGAAACAGGCTCCAGGCTCTGAGCTGTCAGCACAGAGCCCGACGCGGGGCTCGAACTCACCGACCGCGAGATCATGACCTGAGCCGAAGTCGGCCGCCCAACCGACTGAGCCACCCAGGCACCCCGGGGTGAAGTATTTTTAAGCTAACTCTTAACTTAAAGATAGATGGTCTTCAGGGTGCCTAGGTGACTCAGTGGGTTAGGTGTCCAACTTCAGCTCAGGTCATGCTCTCATTGTTCATGGGTTTGAGCCCCGTGTCAGGCACTGTGCTGACAGCTTGGAGCCTGGAGCTTGCTTCAGTTTCTCCCTCCCTCCATCTCTCAAAAATAAACATTAAAAAATTAAAAAGATAGATGATCTTCATTCCTCACTTGTGACTTCCTGTCTCCTCACTCACTTTCACTCACTACCTAATTAATACATTATTTATAATTATTGTGCCATAGCCTTTGTGCATTTAACTTACAGACTTCATCTTTCCTTCCACTCATCAGTTTTTTTTCCTAGTCATTTTGGAGAAAACAGGAGCACTTTTTTCCTGTTAACATTGTATATTAAATATAGGTAAGTTTAGTCAGCCATCTCTTCTCCTTGAATAATAGGGTGCTATTTGTCTGCCAGTCACTTTTCTTTCTATATTTGTTTTACTTCATAGAAAGCAAACACTTTTTTGCCAGTAAAACTCTAAAAATGAGCATGGTTTAGAATAGAGAAATGGTATACATTACAGAGTGGTTTCCTGTGAGTATGTAAACAACTTTGTTAAATTCCTTGAGTACTATTTTAGAGGAATGAAAGAAGGTGGGGAAAATTGACTAAAGAAGGTTAGAGAGAAGACTTGATTTTGAGAAAAGTTCACGTAAGTATTGTTCGAGACCTATTAGCTATGTCAGCTATTTGTGGGAAACTAGAAGTGCAAGCAAGGAAGGACAAGATGTTGGCGGCTTTATATTGGCATAGCCTTAGCTGTTTATAATTCTTTTTGAATTTATTTTTATGAAGTATTGAAAATATAAGAATTAAAATTATAAGCATTTACTTTTGAGACATTTTGTCATGATTAAGTGGTAAAAATTGCACTTTCGTAGAAATTAATTGCATGTAAGTGAAGAATTGTTCCAGTAAGGAATAGTGTTCTGTTTAAATTACTGATTTCTCATCTCCTATGTGTTTATAATTTACAGTTGCCACTTAACTTTTTGGCCATTGTTTTTCAAATATTACTTCTGCCACATTGTTTCTCTCCTTTTTGGACTCCAATTATGTGTATGTTAGACCACTTCACAGTGCACTTAAAAAAAATTTTTTTTAACGTTCATTTATTTTTGAGAGACTGAGAGAGAGTGTGAGCCGGGGAGGGGCAGAGAGAGAGAGAGAAAGGGAGACACAAATTTGAAGCAGGCTCCAGGCTGTGAGCTGTCAGCACAGAGCCCAACACGGCGCTCAAACCCACAACTGTGAGATCATGACCTGAGCTGAACTCGGATGCTCAACCGACTGAACCACCCAGGAGCCCCAAGTCTTGTACACTTAAAAAACATTGTTTTCCTTCTGTGCCTCAGTTTAGATGATTTTTATTCCTATAATCAGTTTCACCAATCCCCTCTTTTCCTATATCCAGTCTATTAGATCTGTCCAACGAGTCTTTAATTTCAGATATTCTGTAATTCTAGAATGTCTACCTGATTCTTTTCGTAGATTCTATTTCTCTGTGGCAATTCTTCATCTTTCCATCCCATACATTTCCCCCCATATTTTCCTCTCTTGAACATGTAACAGTCAATATTCTTGTTTATTCATTCCATTACTGGGTCATCTTCATGTCTGCTTTTATTGGCTGCTTTCCCCTTGATTACAAGTCATATTTTTCTGCTTATTTGCATATCTTAAAATTTCTAATTATATGTAAATCACTGAATAAAGAATAATATAGAAACTGAAGTGGATGTTTCCCCTGCAGAGGAAGCATGCTCTTTTCTGTCAGGGAGTTGGGTTATTACTTCAGTTCAGTCAGCAACTGAGCTAGGTTGGGACAAGGTTGAAGCTTTAGATATACTTAATTCATTGTGGGATTCAAATATCTGGGTAGGAAGAACTGTCCTGTTTTTATTAGAGGCTCCTCCCTCCCCTGAGACACTCTCCCTCGTGATTCTATGTATCACATCAGTGTTATTTGGTTATGAAGAGGTCTAAGGGTTTCTCTTTTCCCAAGGTTTCTCTTTTCCCAAGCAGAGTACCTTTGTGTATGGCAAACTCAGTCCTGAGCTCATGCCCAGACTTGGCATATGCCTCTAGGAAGAAAAATGGCTATGTAGGAAAGCCTCTTTTCTTTCTGGAATTTAAATCCTCCCTGTGTCTACAGTTTTCATATGCCTTTTTTAAAAAACTTGGGATATTTGAAGCTTACTTGTTTTTTTCCCCAGTTGTTATCGTGGGAGTGATAGTCTGTCCTTACCTTGTATAAAAACTGGAAGTAGAAATCCTTCATATAGTTTTCTGATAAGTATATAAATATTTTCTTCATAAAAGAAACCCTTAAGTTCTAGTAAAAGCTATGTGGCATTTCTTTAAATTTCTTGATTATGAAGCTTTTAACTTTCCTTAAGTAACATCTGTGCTATATGATTATTCTGTGTGTACAAGATTGAACTGGGTATATAGTCAAGTAATCATTTTAATTTTATCTACCTTGCAAATGCAGGTGTATCTGTTGCTGATCGGGAGGCCAGTCTGGAATTAATTAAGTTGGACATATCCCGTACATTTCCATCCCTTTACATCTTCCAGAAGGTGAGTGTTTCTAACCAGTTATAACTAGTTTTTTTTGTTTTTTGTTTTTTGTTTTTTTTTTAAGTAGGCTTCATGCCCAGTGTGGAGCCCAGCATGAAGCTTGAACTCACAACCCTGAAATCAAGACCTGAGCCAAGACCAAGAGTCAGTCACTTAGCCAACTGAGCCACCCAGACAGCCCTGTAACTACTTAAAAAAATTTTTTTTAACCCAACAGAACAAATTCTCAAATGCATAGCTATTATTTTTTTAAAGGCAAACTATAAAAGTTGGAGACCTTTATATAGAAAGTGTGAAACTAGTGGGAAAATTCTAAAGGAATTTCTGTTATTTTATTCCACTAACTGAATGCATTGCCATTAGCATAGCCCATGATACCTTTATTCATTAAGGTGCATTTCTTTGTTTTACTTTTTATTCTGAAAGGTATTTGAATTTTAACATTTTGCTTATTAGTCAGTTGTTAACACGTAAAGAACTTTTGCCCAAACCTTAGTTTTCCAGAATTACTATTGAAATGGGAAAAAAATGGCTTATAAAAATCATTTTGTGCAGAGGCTTACGAGTTGCTTGTGAGAAACGTACTTTGTGAGAAATGATTACATTTTGTGTGGACAGTGTATTTCACACATGGAATTCCTCTATCTATACATTGATAAAATGAGATAAAAATTTTTACCATTAAGATTAAAATTATTGATAAACATAACTTGCTGTAGCTTGATGGGTTTCTTTTGCTGAAATTATATTGTATGAAATGGAACAATCTGTTTTCATCATAATCTTGTACCAAATCTAGCAATCTTTAAAATGATAACTTGTATCTGTCAAGTGAGTTTATTTGGTTTTTTCAGGATTAAATATTTTTTATTCTTTACAGAAAATATCTTGGCAGAGTGTATTTAGAATATTTCTGATAATGATACAATATACTAACTAAAACTAGTCATTTAGGAAGTCTTTAAAAATTAATTATTTGAGAATTAACTTAAAGACTATTATTTGTACAGTTTGACATTTCATTTTTCTCTCTTAAGGGTGGTCCATATCATGATGTCTTACATAGTATCTTAGGGGCATATACGTGTTACAGACCTGATGTTGGTTATGTAAGTATTTGTTTCAGTCTGGTTTTTGAATATAAACATTTTATCTTCTCAAAGTATCTTACATTGCACTAGCTCCCAAACGTCTGTATTCTCTATGTCTTATTTTTCTTCGGCCTACCAATTTACCTAGAGAGGAATCTTCCCAGGGGTTTATGAGACTGCCCACCAGATTTCTGGAAGAACCGCTGGGATTTCATTATTCAATTTGTAAACTTTTATTTATTGCCACTGCTATTGGTATGGTGCTTTATCCCCTTCTTCCAGTGCCTGTGCCTCTAGAGATAAACCTCTTCTATTATGCCAGGTTGAGGGAAGTATAGGCATCTGTCCATACAGGATAGAGGAAGGAGACTTGGGCCTTTTATAAACTGGTTGAATCCTAGTTTTAGCCTTACCTCCCAATTTCAGAGGGACCTGATAACTTCAGTTTCTAAGCCTTCCAGATGTATGGCTGAATTGGCTTGCTGCTTATTCCTCCTCTGCAGATATTTTAGTTTCAGCGAAAATTCATCATTTCAGCATTTAACTAATTTAACATTCAGTTAAAATTTCTAAAATGCTGTTGACATTTTTATTTACTGTTTATATTATTTTTCCATTCTCTTTGTCCTTCTAGGCTAATATTTTTTTTCTTTACCGTCATTTTAGTTGGATTTGGGAGGGAACAAAGAAAAATGTGAGTGTTCAATTTGCCGTGTTTAACTAAAAGTCATAAAACCTCATCTGCTCACCTCTGTCTTAAGATAGGAGAGTTTCAGAGAATAGGATTGTTGTCTGGTACAACTTAACTTACTCTGTTTTGTTACATGTTCATTTGTACGTTTGTTTATTCATTCACTCAACAAATATTTGTGTGGTCATTGCTATATGCCAGGCATTGTTCTAGGCACTTTAGGTACCTCAGTGAACAAAATAAAGATTATTCCCCTTCTGACACTTAGGGTTTAGGAGGAGGAGACAAACAACAAACAAATAAATCATGTTATATTAAAAGGTAATAAGTGCTACAGGAAAAGTAAAAAGTATGGTGTATAAAGGGGGAAAGTGCTAGGTTTGAGAATGGGACAGGTTTTGTATTAAAGAAGATTGTCAAGTAGTCCTTATGGAGAAAGTAAATTTGGATGAAGAGTCTAAACTCTCTTGTTTGGGGTGCCTGGGTGACTCAGTTGGTTAAGCATCTGATTCTTTTTTTTTTTTTTTTTTTTTTTTAATTTTTTTTTTTTCAACGTTTATTTATTTTTGGGACAGAGAGAGACAGAGTATGAACGGGGGAGGGGCAGAGAGAGAGGGAGACACAGAATCGGAAACAGGCTCCAGGCTCTGAGCCATCAGCCCAGAGCCTGACGCGGGGCTCAAACTCACGGACCGCGAGATCGTGACCTGGCTGAAGTCGGACGCTTAACCGACTGCGCCACCCAGGCGCCCCAAGCATCTGATTCTTGATCCTCAGCTCAAGTCTTGATCTCAGGGTGGTGAGTTCAAGCCCTGCACTGGGCTCCGTGCTGTACATGAAGCCTATTTAAAAGTGAAATGAAATGAAATAAAGACTCTCTTGCTCATGTTTTATGTCATAGAATTATAAAAACATTATGTAATGTTCACATCTTTTAAAGATTTTATTTTTAAGTAACCTCTACACACCCAATGTGGGGCCTTGAACTCACAACCCTGAGATCAAGAGTCACATGTCTTCGAACCGAGCCAGCTAGGTGCCCTGGTTATGGCTTACTTCTGAGTAGAATAAAACTCTTGAGTCTTGATTATCACCTGTCTGTAGGTCCTCTGATATAAGCTTTGCATTTTGAAGCAAGGAAGTAGGGAGCTATTAATTTGTCTGGACTGTAACTACTGTGAACTTGGCTTGCACTATGTAGTGGGGCTCTAAGGTCAGTAGATCATAAAGGTGGAAGTGAGGAGACTACATTTTCCAATATCTCAGGAGGAGTCAGAAACTGTAGACCAGGACTCCGGTATTACTATAAGAACTTTGCAAGGTGTGTATCTTCCCCGCATTTATTTTCATTATAGTTTTCTGTTTGTCTATAGTGATTATCAGCAAAACAAAACAAGAAAGATCTGTGTGCATGTGTGCAAAGGCAATAAAGAATAGGGAATATAAGTAGTTGACTTCCTCCCATGACCCAGCCAAGCTTAAGGGAAGGAAGAAAGATTTCAAGTAACAAAGTGGTTCAGTTACACAGGTATTTCAACTGGTAGTTTTACTTCTTTTTCTTTCTTGTTTTTTTTCTTTTCTTTTCTTTTTTTTTTTTTTTTAAGTAAGCTCTGTGCCCAATGTGGGGCTTGAACTCACAACCCCAAGATCAAGAGTTGCATACTGTTTCAACTGAGCCAGCCAGGCACCCCTAAAGTTTTACTTCTTAAGCTGCGTGGTCTATCCATAAGGGTTTTTTGTTTGTTAAATTTTTATTTTGAATAACTTCAAACAGAAAAGTTGCACTAGCTCCATCCCAGCGCCACTTCCAGGATCCAGTCAGAGTTGGATGTGGCATTTAGTTGTCCTGTTGCCTTAGTGTCCTTTCATCTGAAACAGTTTTTTAGCCTTTTCTGTCTGTCATGACTGTAACACTTTTGAAGAGTCAAGCCTGATTTTATAATGACCCTTTATTGATTCTTTTGCAGTAGTTTCCTGATCATTTCCTCATGGTTAGATTTAGGTTATACATTTTTCATAGAAATACTGGGGCGCCTGGGTGGCGCAGTCGGTTAAGCGTCCGACTTCAGCCAGGTCACGATCTCGCGGTCCGTGAGTTCGAGCCCCGCGTCAGGCTCTGGGCTGATGGCTCAGAGCCTGGAGCCTGTTTCCGATTCTGTGTCTCCCTCTCTCTCTGCCCCTCCCCCGTTCATGCTCTGTCTCTCTCTGTCCCAAAAATAAATAAACGTTGAAAAAAAAAAAAAAAAGAAATACTATGTAAATGGTGTGCTTATTTTAGTGCATCACATCACAAGTTGATAAATCATACAGAATATTCAAAAATTGGACTTTGAAGATACTGTAGAAATAACTTTATTTTTATTTCCTTTTCATATATACGAAATAGTGGTATATGATAAATCTGAGCTTTAAATAGCTCTGTGATACACATCAAATAATTCTAAGAAAGCGTTGTCAATGTTTAAATGGCATTTTTCTTTTTTGGTGTGATGTAAAATAATGTTTTTTAAACAGCATCTTAGATTCAATTAATTATATTTTTAATTCCTTCTATTGGCTACTCTTCTATTACAGATGGTTAACAATTTTAATATAAGAATATATTTTTATATTAGAAATATAATCGTGGGGCGCCTGGGTGGCTCAGTTGGTTGAGCGTCCAACTCAGGTTTGGCTCAGGTCATGATCTCGAGGTTTCATGAGTTCAAGCCCCGCATGACCCCCTGCTTGGGATTCTCTCTCTCTGTTCCTCCCCAACTCACGCTGTCTTTCTCTCTCTCAAAATAAATAAACTTAAAAAAAATTTTTTAGGGGCGCCTGGGTGGCTCAGTCGGTTAAGCAGCCGACTTCGGCTCAGGTCATGATCTTGCGGTCCGTGAGTTCGAGCCCCACGTCGGGCTCTGTGCTGACAGCTCAGAGCCTGGAGCCTGTTTCAGATTCTGTGTCTCCCTCTCTCTGACCCTCCCCCCATTCATGCTCTGTCTCTCTCTGTCTCAAAAATAAATAAACGTAAAAAAAATTAAAAAAAAATTTTTTTTAAAGAATATAATTGTAAACAGACATGGTCTTGTCTCTGTACTGTAGTGGTTTCCTATTATTGCCATAACAAATTGCCACAAACTTAGTGGCTTTAAACAATATAGATCTATTATCTGGAAGCTCTGGAGATTAGAAATCTGAAAGTCAAGGTATTGGCAGGGCTGTTATCTTTCTGGAGGCTCTAGGGAAGAACTCACTTCCTTGCCTACTCTGGCTTCTGGAAACTGCCCGCATTCCTTGGCTCTTGACCCTGCACCTCCATCTTCAAAGCTAGTAGTATCGTATCCTCAAGTTTCTCTCTCTCTGATTCTCCTACTTCCCTTTTTTATTTATAAGGATCCTCATGATGATTACATTGGGCACACCCACCAATACACTTACATTGTGATCTCACCATCACAAAATCCTTAATTTAATCACATCTGCAAAGTCCCTTTTGCCATGTAAGAAATCATTTTCACAGTTTCCAGCGATTAGGATATAGATCCCGTCCTAGGCACGTTATTCTGCCTACCACAGGCTCTGTCCTCATGGAATTAATACTCTAGAAAATCAAATAGGGAATTTCTGTAGATTTTGCCGAAAGTAATCAGAAGAAGCCAGGGAAGGAGGAGAACAAAAAAAATACTGGATCACAGAACCAAACGGAATTCTAGGAGCATAGAAAAGTGCCCATTGGGGTTTATAAGTACTGGTTATCCTGGCAAGAAGTTTCAAGATAGTATAGTAATGGAGTGGGAATCCAGACTGAGGTGTGCTAAAAACTTCAAAGAGAACTGAGAAAGTAGAAATAGTGATTGTAGGCAAACCTTTCAAAACATTTGGTTGGGAAAAAGAGACCACGGTTTCATTGCAAATATCCTTAGTGGTCTTTTTATGTAAGTCTATTATGCAAGTCTTTACCAGAAGTAAAGTGGATGATGAATTTTTTTTTTAGTAAAAGAATGAGGTTTGTTTTTGTTTTTGTTTTTTAATATTTATTTTTGAAGGAGAGAGAGAGAGAGAGAGTGAGAGCAGAGGAGGGGCAGAAAGAGAAGGAGACACAGAATCTGAAGCAGGCCCCAGGCTCTGAGCTGTCAGCACAGAGCCCAATGTGGGGCTTGAACCCATGAATCGTGAGATCATGACCTGAGCCAAAGTCAGATGCTTAACCAACTGAGCCACCCATCTGCCCCAAAGAATGAGTATTTTTATAGCAGCAATTCCATATCACTTATTTGCTAAAAAATTCATAATAGTTCCCCATAACTCACAAGCAAGCATCTATATATATAGATGAGCTTTTTATTCAGTGCCTTTCACTGTTTGTAAATACATCATACTTAAGTTCTCTCATTATAATATCTGATGGAGGGGCGCCTGGGTGGCGCAGTCGGTTAAGCGTCCAACTTCAGCCAGGTCACGATCTCGCGGTCCGTGAGTTCGAGCCCCGCGTCAGGCTCTGGGCTGATGGCTCAGAGCCTGGAGCCTGTTTCCGATTCTGTGTTTCCCTCTCTCTCTGCCCCTCCCCCGTTCGTGCTCTGTCTCTCTCTGTCCTGAAAATAAATAAACGTTGAAAAAAAAAAATTATAATATCTGATGGAAAAAAGTCTCTTCAACAAATGGTGTTGGGAAAATTGGACAGCAACATGCAGAAGAATGAAACTGGACCACTTTCTTATACCATACACAAGTAAATTAAAAATGGATGAAAGATCTAAATGTAAGACAGGAAACCATCAAAATCCCAGAGGAGAACACGGGCAGCAACCTCTTTGACCTCAGCCAGAGCATCTCCTTACTAGACATATCTCCAGAGGCAAGGGAAATAAAAGCAAACATATGAACTATTAGGACTTCAACATTAAAAGCTTCTGCACAGCTCAGGAAACAATCAACAAAACTAAAGTGCAACTTATGGAATGGGAGAAGATATTTACAAATGATATATCTGATAAAGGGTGTTAGATTCTAAAATCTATAAAGAGCTTAACAACTCAACACCCAAAAAACAAATAACCAGTTAAGAAATGGGCAGAAGACACGAACAGACACTTTTCCAAAGAAGACATCCAGATGGCCAACAGACACTTGAAAAGATGCTCAACATCACTCATCATCAGGGAAATACACATCAAAACCATGAGATACCACCTCACACGTGTCAGAATGGCTAAAATTAACAACGCAAGAAACAACAGGTGTTGGCAAGAATGTGGAGAAAGGGGAACCCTTTTGTACTGTTGGTGGGAATGCAAACTGGAGAACAGTATGGAGATCACTAAAGAAAACTAAAAATAGAACTACCCTACATTCTAGCAATTGCACTATTAGGTATTTACCCAAAGGATATAAAAATACAGATTTGAAGAGGTACATGCACTCTAATGTTTATAGCAACATTATCAACAATAGCTGAACTATGGAGAGAACCCAAATGTCCATTGACTGATGAACAGGTAAGGAAGGTGGTATGTGTGTACCACACCACGCTATATACCACCTTATTTATATATGTGTATACACACACATACACATACATACATACACACATACATACATATGTACACAATGGAATATTACTCAGCCATCAAAAATAATGAAATCTTGCCATTTGCAATGACGTAATGGAGCTAGAATGTATTATGCTAGTAAAATAAGTCCAAGAAAGACAAATACCATATGGTTTCACTTATGTGGAATTTAAGAAACAAAACAGATGAACATATGGGAAGGTGAGGGAAAAGAGGAGAGAGGAAAACAAACCACAAGAGACTCTTAAAGATGGAGAACAAATTATAAGTTGATGGATGGAGGTGGGTGGGAGATAGGCTAGATAGGTGATGGATATTAAGGAGGGCACTGGTTCTGATGAGCACTGGGTGTTGTATTAAGTGATTAATCACTGAATTCTCCGGAAACCATTTTGCACTGTATGTTAACTAAAATTTGAATATAAAGTTAAGAAAAAAAGTTCTCTCATTATAATAAATCTTGTGCTTCAGCTGGGCTGGTCCTACACCTCTTTACTCCTATTTCTTTTCTGCCACTGGAATGGTTTTTTCGTATTTCTTCATCCTACTTTCCAGGAACCCAGCCTCACTGTCCAACCTCCCACAACCTCTTCTGTCTTAGAATTTCAGCAGCAGTTCTCATACATTTCTTTTATTCTTAGTTCCTGATTTTCTACCTCAGACAGATGTGCTATAACAATGAAAGCAATCACCTGATTTTCACTATACTCTACTTCGAAAGACTTCAGACTTAGAGAAAATGAAAGTGAGACAATACATGGAGATAGACTTTTGTAACAAGTAAAAGCCAATACGTTATTCTTTTTTTCCAAGAAATTTTCCTAATTCTTTTTATTTTATTTTTGTTGTTTTGAGAGAGAGGGTGGAAGTGAAAGAGGGGCATGGCAGAAAGAGACAATCCCATGAGGGAGAGAGAGACACACACATACACACAAGTAGGGCTCACCTAAAGTGGGGCTTGTGTTCACCCAAAGTGAGGCTTGTGCATACCTGAAGCAGAGCTGGAACTCACCCTATGTGGGACTCAAGGTCATGAACCTTGAGATTGAGCCCTGAGCTGAAGTCAGATGCTTAACCGACTGAGCTACCCAGGCATCCCATTCCCTAATTCTTTTTAAGCCATAACACATGAACAAGAAATGTAAAATTAGGGAGATTTCATAATTACTAGCAGGTTCTCTGTATTTACTTTCATTGGCAAATAATCCTCGTGGTCTAGTGGTTAGGATCCGGCACTCTCATTGGCAAATAAAAAGAAATCTTGATTAATTCTACTTTAATCATTTTATAATTTTTTAAGAATACTGTAAGATAAAGTACATAGAATTATTATTGTAAGCATATTTTGATTAATTTCTTTTCTCTTTGAAGGTCCAAGGGATGTCCTTCATAGCAGCAGTTCTCATTCTCAATTTGGAAGAGGCAGATGCCTTCATTGCGTTTGCAAATCTCCTCAATAAGCCATGCCAGTTGGCCTTTTTTCGTGTGGATCACAGCATGGTATGAACATTTGGAATGAATCGTATTTTCCTTTAATTGTTGGTTTCTATAGTCTGAATGCTCTTTTGGAGGGAAAAACAGTAATTGGAAGACTGAAATAAGTTTTTCATTGAATTACGGTTTTGCGAATGCTTGATGAAAAGACTCAGAAAGAGGTGCTAAGCAAGACTTTTTGTTAATTTGTTATTAGGGATTTAATTTCTTTACTTCTAGAGTATACTCTAGTATACTCTTTAATAACTTTATTGATATTTCTATCTTTAGATGTTGAAATATTTTGCAACGTTTGAAGTATTTTTTGAAGAAAATCTCTCCAAACTATTTCTTCATTTTAAATCTTACAGTCTTACACCAGACATATACTTGATAGACTGGTAAGTCATAACATACATAAAATATGATTAACAATAAAAAACCAAGTAGGGGCACCTGGGTGGCCCAGTCAGTTAAATGTCCGACTTCGGCTCAGGTCATGATCTCATAGTTTGTGGGTTTAAGCCCCACATCAGGCTCTGTGCTCACAGCTCAGAGCCTGGAGCCTGCTTCAGATTCTATGTCTCCCTCTTTCTCTCTGCCCCTCCCTTGCTTGTGCGCGCGCTCTCTCAAAAATAAAATACTTAAAAAAAAACTTTTTGTGTAATTCAGGAACTAAAGTAAATCTCATGTACAGGATTATACATCTGAAAACTTCTTCCCTTACAAATAGAGAAATTCACATTTTTGTGGGGAAGCATTTGATTAAGAACATGGACTCTGGGCTGAAATCAGAATCCCTCAGTTTGTATTTTAGTCTCTTATATAGAAAATGAGAATAATAATATCTATATCTTAAGTTGGTATGAGGGTGTTTTACATGGATTATCTCATTCAATGCCTAGTACATACTACATATACTCTCAGAAAGAGAGCCATTTCTTCATTCTTCACACACAAGAGCTTGTGATAGTTACGATAGTGGGTTTTTTTTTTTTTTGAAGGCTTTGTTTTTTCAAGGCTTTATCCAGCTTTTTGACAGAAGAGTGGAGCCTTATTTAGGTGCTAATGCCTTTTTTTCAACTCTCCAATTTCAACACTTCCTTGCCAAGGACTCTGGTGAGCCCGTTGATTACAGAATTACAGAACAGAGGGGTGGTGAGTTTTGCCAAAGGGATGGTGCAGTTATCTTAAGATAGGTTGTTAAGAGTATGTATGAAACATTCAACCCCTAAATTCTAATCACCAAATTCAGTGGATTTCATGTAAATGATCCTAAGTTTTAATATAGAAAAATAAATAATTAATGGCTTTGATCAAATATGCTGTCTTACCAGTTGTTTGGGGCTTCTTTTATTTAAGATTTTTTTAAAACTTATTTTTCGGTGTGTTCTCATCCATTCCCACTAGGAACATTAGAGTTCCTCTGGGAAGGACCCAAGATAATGGGGGAGAAGAAAGGTTTTATATAATGAGACCCACAGTACCAAGATCAAATACTAAGAGGGGGAAGGGGGGAAAAATACTCAATTTTCAGGCCTGAGGATTGTCAACAGGAGACAAACCAGGATCACAATTAATAATAGGGAGCAGGATGGAACCAATAATGAGTGAGTACTGTGTACTAGAAACTTCCTAGACAGTGGTAGTGCCACTCTCTCTCTCATTTTGAGCAATGAATTACTATTCTCTGTACTACCAAGGGCATGCTTTTTGTTGTGCAATTAAATATGTGTTTATAATGTAAGAAATAGACATGGGTTTTTGTTTCACTGCCTCTGTTGAACTTCCTACATACAAATCCCACAATCGATTATGCAAGAGAAAAGAGGAATAAATAAGTGGCAGTGCTAAATAGGGTGGGAGCCTTTAGTTCTCTTCCTCAGGTTTCATCGGCACTACCTCAAATAAACACAATCTTTGTAAAAAAAAAAAAAAATGTGTATTTTGTGGGTGCCTGGCTGGCTCAGTATGTAGAGCATGCGACTCTTGATCTTGGGGTTGTAAGTTTGAGCCCCATGTTGGTTGTAGAGATTAGTTAAAAATAAAATCTTAAAAAAAAAAAAAAAATGTGTGCTTTGCCAAGGCAGCTTCAAGAAAAGTTCTCTAGCACCTACTCTCCTATTTCCCCAACCAGAATGCCGCCCCGAAGCACCACTGGATAAAGAATTACATGATCAGACATTGTCAGAAAGGATGGGAAAAACCGTTTTGGTGATTCTGTTGGGAGCGTATACATGCTCCAAAAGAAGTAGTAAGTAAAGTTTGGTAAAGGGAAAAACAAAAACCCAGTAGATAGATGTCTGTGGTAGGAGAAGAGAGACAAGTCAGACATTATGATTTTTAGGTTAATAGATACTTGGGTTCCTCATACAATAATAAGTAACTTTTTTGAGCATTTCTTATGTGCCAGGCACTGTTCTAAATACTTTACATTTATTCCTTTAATTTTCAAAACAATCCTGAGAGGTAGGTAATATCATTCTTTGTTTACTAATGAGGAAACTGAGGCACAGCAAGGGTGGATATCTTGCTCAAGGTAACACTACTAATGTCAAACTCAGATATTATGGTTTCAAAGACCATATCCTTAACTACTAGGTGATTTTGTCACTCTAATATGTGTTAAGCCATATCTCTATGGAAGGTTGTAAATTCACATAATTTCGTTATTTGTTACTTTCCCACTGCTCAAGTTTTTGAAAGAAGGAGTTATATCTTATTTGCCTTTTTATCCCTAATTAAGCACTGTTGTTTTTATATAGAGATGTTTAATGAGTGAATGGATAAATGAATGAAAAATTTCAATGACTATTTCCCCCCTAATTTTAGGATCTTCACACTGTATAGCAAATCACTCCCACTTGATCTGGCCTGTAGAGTCTGGGATGTATTTTGCAGAGATGGGGAGGAATTTTTATTTAGGACTGGATTAGGAATCCTCCGATTATATGAAGATATTCTCCTACAAATGGACTTTATTCATATAGCACAGTTCCTAACTAAATTGCCAGAAGATATCACATCAGAAAAGCTGTTCAACTGTATTGCAGCCATTCAGATGCAGAATAGCACCAAAAAATGGACTCAGGTATAGTGACCTCTTCCTACTTCTTCTAATAGATATGTTAAAACAATCAGTTGACTTCTTGTAAAAAAAAAGTTACTTATTTCTCAAATGTTAGTACTTAATTAAAAATCAATTAAAAACTGATTTTTGACTTTGAAAGAGCAAGAGTTTAAAACATGTTACTCCTCTTTCACCTATCCAAACCTATATTATTTTTATGTAAGTCCAGTAATGTTTTGCATTTAGTGAACTACAATCTACGGTGGTCCCATTTGCCAGAGCAATTCTGTAATTACTTTGGTATCTCAAGTAGACAACAACTGTATTAAACACCTACTGCGTGCTAAGAGTTTGCAATAGAAAGTATATAATGTATGATTTGTAGCTTTTTAGATGCTTTTAGTCTTGTTAGGGAAGCAAACATTGTCAGTCTAAGTTAAGTGACATATAAGGTAGCATTATCACTTGCTCCTTGAATGATAGACGGTAGGCATCATAAGCTCACAGTTTTATTACTTATGAAAATGAAATCTAAGAATACTGGTCCAAAAAAAAAAAGGGTATATCGGTCAAGAAAATGTTCTGTTACCAAATAGTAATTTCATAATATTTGGCAAGTGATAAAAAACTGGAATGTATATACCATAAAATTGGGTTGAAACAAACAAGAGGATTTGAGAATGGCAGTCTTCCAGTGGACAGAGTTAAATATACCAAAGCCTTTTCACATTAATAAGCTATAGTTATTTAAATATCTTAATCTGTGTGGTAGCTAATTTTGAGGATTAATCTTTCCTTTATATAATTTTCAGGTCTTTGCCTCTGTAATGAAGGATATTAAAGAAGGAGACAAGAATAATAGTCCTGCTTTGAAAAGCTAATCTTCAAAATTAAGACTAAATGTAATGTAAAAGATGTTTTTTTGATAAAAGTTTTTTGTTTCCTATGTAAAAAACATGGAAGAAAATGTTGGAGAAATCTAAACGAATCAAGACATGGGAAAGTGCTGATTTTGAATTCCATGACTGAAGTTAATGAAATGAGTAACTGATTGACAGTATTAATAAAAAAGTATTTTGTAGAGAGCCCTTTTACAAAGGAAAAAGTTTAAATGGCTAGTTCATACTCCATAATTTGGAGTGAACAGTTTAATGCGATAAACTTTTTTAACAGCTTTGCAGATTATTCAAATTATTACATCTTTTCTTTCTTAACAGTTACCATAAAAGCACTTTGGAGGTCAGAGCTGATTGTTAAATACTACTTTAACTTCCAAAATACTATTTGAAGTAAACACCTTAGTACAAACATTGTCTCCAGTTCTGACCTTTTGAAGATATTAGAGACCAAGAGTAAGCAACTTTGATTGTAAATTATTTAAGTCATTGAAGTCATTACCTTCACTCACAGGTTGGGGGAAGTTTGGGTTTTCTGGGAACTGGAAATACTGGTGGGAGCTTGTTTCACATTCAATTAGATGTTTTCCACAGTATCATGTCTGTCTGTTTCTGAAGGGAAATTGTTTCTTAGGGAATTCCTGTCACTCAGAGAATTTTAGCCTTTCTGTTTCTAGTGTAAGAAATTGTTCTATTACTAGAATTATTAAATTCATCTAGTAATTTAAGAAAGCTAACTGGTAGAAGAAAAGTTCTTTGCACTTTAGTGGACTGAAGACTTGATTTTGGAAGTAAGTCCATAAATATCAATGAGATTTTTCACTGGTAAGAGTAAAACATATGAATTCTGAGAGTTCTTAAATAGCATGCTACTTGGCAAGATGTTAAACTTCTTAGTTGAAATTCCTTCACTGTCTGTAGAAACAAAATTTAATTCCGTTTTAAATTTGAAATCTTAATATGTAGCCAAGTCTATGACTTGTAAAACACTGTGCATAATTTTCTAATCAATGGAAATAAGAGTAAAAGAAAAAGATAAAATTAACTTTTTTCTAACAAGTCTAACTTTGATGGTATAGTGGATAAAGAAATTATTAATTATTGATAAATTCGTATGAAATTTATTATGTTTAATCCTTGAACCTAAATCACTTGAGTATTATAAGTGATATCTGTATAACATGCTCTTTTGTTAATAATTAGATGTACAGTGTGCTTTTATGTTGCAGTTTGGTTTAAAACAAATCTTAAGCATACTATTTCTGGTAGCAGTATGTAGTCTTCAAACTAACAAGCCTGAGAACCTTGTTAGTTCAGTGACTGCCTCTTTAGGAGTATGGGACCAGATGGTGTCCATATATTTTTACCCCATGGGTCATTCTAGCCTAGGGACCACTAGTGGAACCCTCAGAAATTAACTCCTATCTTCGGAGCTTACTTAGTGGAAACTAGTAGTGTAATAATACTGAGGGAGTATCCAGGGTCTTAATAGGTTTTAGAATGACATTTTAACTCTGGTAACTACTTCCTTGGTATTGGTGGTCCTGGTAACAGGGAATGTAACCGCTGGCAGTAATCTCATTGAAGTTATACTACCTGCCTAAATTTAATCTTACTTTTGTGTATTTGTTTCCTGAGTTGACCTAAATTACTGTATTACTTTTTCTCATTTTTATTATTGTACAGTTTCTTTACCTTTCAAATATAAATGTGTATATAAAATGTAAATACAAGGAATTCACTAAAAGCCACTATTAATAATTACTGTGTAAATAAAACTTGTAAGCCGAGTAATTACTTGAAATGAGTGTTCATTACTTTGGGGATAACTGGTTTATTTTACCACATTTGGAGGAAAAGAATAACCTTTTTTTTTTTTTTTTTTTTTTTTGCCAAATTTCTTCTTCAGGGGATATTTTTAGTCCTTCAGCCTCTTGAGACTGACCATACTGGCAGTTCAAATATTGTACTGTATCTTCCTTTGAACCTACTCTACAGGCAATATAAGGTTGTTTTACATGGTCAGTGTATGATAGGTTGTTTGGTTTTCAGTTAAAAAATAAGTTTTGCTAAAAATCTCCAAGGTTATGTAAAATTTAATATGTATAATGTTTCATTTGTCTACTTAATATATATATATATATATATATATATATATATATATATATATATATATATATAATTTCTCATTTTATGTCCTTTCAGCCAGGTATACATTGTATTATTTAAGTGGTACTTAGAAGATCCCAGTAAGTAGCATAATTTTCTTTTTTTTTTTAATTTTTTAATGTTTATTTTTGAGAGAGAGAGAGTGCAAGCAGGGGAGGGGCAGAGAGAGAGGGAGACACAGAATCCAAAGCAGGCTCCAGGCTCCAAGCTGTGCTTACAGCTTGGAGCCCGATGCAGGGCTTGAATGAACTCATGAACCGTGAGATCGTGACCTGAGCTGAAGTCGGATGCTTAACCAACTGAGCCAACTAGGTGCCCCAGGTAGCATAGTTTTCTGAAAGCCCTAGAACATAGTTACGGTTTTTGCTGATTTCTTTTGCATTGATGATCTTCATATAATGTTATTGGTTTGGGTATATTTGTTTGACTTTACAAAAGTTAGGTAGCATTTGCAAAAGGGCATTGGGATTGTGAAGCCTCTGACTTTAGGATAACAGCTTTCATTGTTGCTTGGGAACTGATGCTATTTTTATCTAGAGCAGTCAACATTTTAAGAGTCTATACTGTTAGTGTAATTCTAAATTATATAATCATGGAATAATTTATATTACTTCATAATGCCATACATTTTATTTTTTTTTCTTATTTTTGATTGATAAAATTCTTTTGTATTCCATGAGCATATTCAGACAGCAGAGATGGGTATAAAAGAGGTGAAAAAACATGTGAAATAGCCATGTTTAATTTTCTATGACTAGTTGGCATATACAGTGTCAGAAAACAAAGTCTTACCTCTGGGGGAAAAAGTGAGTTTTGTATTGAATTCATGTTATTTTGATGTTATATGTGATGCTGACGTGAGCACTCATGTTATTTTGATGTTATCAAAGCAGTGTCCAAAATAGGAATTCCCCAAATTAGTAAAACTTCATTAATTATAACTTCACTGCTTCACCCATGTAAAAACAAAAATTAAAACAGAAGATTTCAGGGAAACTAGTGACTTCAGAGGGAAGAAATCCTGGCCCGTTGAAAATATTTTTTGTTTACTAACAGTGTAATTGCAATAGAAGTGAAATACTTGGTACTTTAAATGAGAGTGGGAACATTTGCTAAGCCCTGCTAAGCATTGCCTCTTAATATTTTGATAGACTAAATAAAGTTGCAAGGCTTGGGAAGTTAGCAAAATTGCATTTCTTTCCAAACATTCTACCATTTAATGTGGTTTTATTATTTGCATATCATCCTGTGGGTTGAGCTTGTTTTCTAATAAATGCCAGGAGATTTGACTTTTAAAAAAATTGCAAAGTGTTTTCATTTATTGAACATTTAAGTAAACAGTACTTTATGGTTTTATTTAAGGTAACTTGACTTTTGTACTATTGCAATATATTTGGAGAGTCACTTTTGTAATAAAAATGTAAATGATATACAGATTTGAAAAAGTATATAAAATTGACAGCGGTGCATGTATGTTCTCATTTTTTTCATCTTCAGGCAAAGTATCATACATAATGATACTATAAAACCAGAAAGTGAAGCTTCAGTTTTTCCTGATCTAGGCACTATTGATAATGTTGTAAGTAAATGATGTATTTTGATTATTACATAAATTGCAAAGCCTTTTAATTTTAGCATGTATATATATATATTTTTAATTTTTTTAATGTTTATTTTTGAGAGAGACAGAGCGTGAGTGGGGGAGCGGCAGAGAGACAGAGGCATCGAATCCCAAGCAGGCTCCAGGCTCTGTCAGCACAGAGCCTGACGTGGGGCTCAAACCCACGAGCCGTGAGATCATGGCCTGAGCCGAAGTTGGACACTTAGCTGACTGAGCCACCCAGGTGCCCCTAGCACCTTAAGAAATTTTGAAAGGAAAGTATTTACTTGATTAAAACCTTGTAGATTGTACGTAAGGTTCCTGAGAAGATAAGTTGAAAAGTGTTTGAATGATAGAGTTCTATTCTTAATGTATACCAAGTGATTTTTCAATAAATTATAGTGCACTAAGGAAATATCCCATTACTTGTAGTATTTCTTCTGATTTGATTTTGAAGGCCACTTATGTGAGCCCTTGAAAAGTAAACAGTTCTCGGGCACCTGGGTGGCTCAGTCGGTTGAGCGTCCGACTTCGGCTCAGGTCATGATCTTGGGGTCTGTGAGTTCGAGCCCTGCATCAGGCTCTGTGCTGACGGCTCAGAGCCTGGAGCTTGTTTCAGATTCTGTGTCTCCCTCTCTCTCTCTGCCCCTCCCCCTCTCATGCTCTGTCTCTCTCTCTCTCTCTCTCTCTCTGTCAAAAATAAATAAACAAAAAAGTAAACAGTTCTCATAAAACTTGTTAGACTACATGTTTTACACTCCTTTAAAAATGCAAATCAGGGGCACCTGGCTGGCTCAGTAGAGTGTGTGACACTTGAGGTTGTGGGCTGAAGCCCCACATTAGGTGTAGAGATTATTTAAAAAAAAATTTTTTTTTAATGCATATCAAGGGTACCTGGGGTGGCTCAGTCGGTTAAGTGTCTGACTCTTGATTTCTACTCAGGTCATGATCTCCCCATCTGTGAGTTCGAGCCCGGAGTTGGGCTCTACACCGAGCGTGCAGACTGCTTGGGATTCTGTCTCTCCCCACCCCTTCCCCACTCGTGCACACACTCTCGCACAGGCTCTCTCACATGCTCCTGCTCTTTCTCTCAAAAGAGGTAAAATAACTGAAAAAAAATGCAAATCAAATCCTATCATTTCTTGCTCATGACCCTCTAGTGACATTCCTTATAATTAAAATCCAAACTTTTTTACTCTGCTCTACAAAGTCCTATCTGTTCTGGTCTCTGCCTGTCTCTGCAATTTCAACTACCACTCAACCTCATTAATTCTACTGCAGACCTAATGGTTTCTTGCCATTTCTCAATTTGCCAACCTCCTATCTACCTAAGGGCTTTCATTCTTGCTGTTCCCTCTGAAATGCTTTTTACCTAGGTCTTTGTACGGCTTATGTTCTCTTTTCATTCAGGTTCCTGCTTAATATCACCTCCTCAGAGTTGTACCTTTGTGTAAATATCCATCCTCTGTCATTCTCATGACCTTCCTCAGCTTCGTATTTCTTTATCCTAGCACTTACCACTACCTGTCTTTTGTTTTGTTTTGTTTTGTTTTGTTTTGTTTTGTTTTGTTTTGTTTTTTAAAGTAGGCTCCATGCCCAGTGTGGAGCCCAGCGCAGGGCTTGACTCATGACCCTGAGATCAAGAGTTTGATGCTTAAGCACCTGAGCCACCAGGGCTCCCCTGCCTGACATTGTTTTATTCCTTATTTGTTGTTTCCACTGCAGTGTCAACTCTGAGGTCAGAAACATTGTCTTTGTTTACCACTGAATTGCTAGTGCCCAAAATAGTGTTTGGCATTAGTCATGACAATTGGATGAAAAGATTTTTATTTTAGGCCATTCTTCAGTGAACTTACCTTTCATTTAAAATATTTCTGTTAGGGCACCTGGGTGGCTTAGTTGGTTACATGTCCAAATCTTGTTTTTGACTCAGGTCTTTTTTTTTTTTTTTTTTTTTTTTAACTTTTTTTTTTTCCTTTTAAAGTTTATTTATTTTGAAAGAAAGAAAGAGAGCACAGGAGGGGCAGAGAGAGGGAGAGAGAGAATCTCAAGCAGGCTCTGCACTGTCAGTATGGAGCCTGATGTGGGTCTCAAACCCACCCACCCCGAGATCATGACCTGAGCTGAAATCAAGAGTCTGATGCTTAACCAACTGAGCTACTCAGGCACCTCTCTGCTCAGGTCTTGATCTCAGAGGCATGAGATCGAGCTCTTGTGTTGGACTCCACACTGGGCATGGAGCCTGCTTAGGATTCTCTCCATCTGCTTCTGCCTCTGCCTCTCCCTCTCCCCTCTCCCTCTATCCCTCTTCCTCTCCCCTCTTCCTCTTCTGCCTCTCTCCCTTGTTCACGCACACACACACACAAACTCTCTCTAAAATAAATATTCCCATTAGATTATGCACTTAGGTAGAAACCCAACTCAGATGATTTCTGGTTCATTCAGAAAGTTCACTTAAAGGTTGGGTGAAAGAGACTGAGCTAAGAGATGTCAGAAATAGGAATATCAGGAGAGTGCTGGGGTCAGAAAAAACAAGAGACAATCATAAAGGAGTTTCCATAAAGGAGTGATTGATAGTGTCAGGTGGCATTGAGGTTGAGACAGGGATTGAGACATGTCCATTAAATTTAGCAGTGTGTAGATCATTCATTTCCCTAGTTAGTTTGGTATATATTGAGTGTAGCAGCCAGACAAATGGTTGAAGAATCAGTGGGAGGCAAGGAAATAAGATTGCTAGTGTAGATAATTCTAAAGTTAGCTGTAAAGGGAAAGAGAGAGCAGATAGTAAATAACTGGTAGGGAGGAAAGGAGGTTGCCTCTTTCCTTTTTTAAAGATGAAAGTGAAGTATTTAATGTTAAGCATTTAAATATTAATGGGAGATATTCAGTAGAGGTTTAAGAAATAGTGGGATAATATGTAATCTAAGATTCGTGAATACGCTGCAGGGAAATGGATGCAGAGTATGACATAAGGGAAAGTGGAAATGGTGTTCAGATCAGATGAAAGTAGGTTTGTAAATTTGGTGTTGGGAATCTGAAAGGGGAGTTCTGTTTGTAGCAATTGTTTACTTAGGTAGATAGGAAGTGGGGCCATCTAGTGTCAGCAAGGGGGCATGGTTTTGTTTTTTGATTTCTTAATTTTTTTCCACTTCTACAATTGGGTGGATGGGTGAATCCATTAATATGAAAAGGATTTCTAAAAGAGAAAGACATTTTATGCGGGTGGGGAAAAATAATGACTTGTAACATCTTAGAAAAAAATATTGATGCCTCATCTGGACAGTCTACCTCTGACTTTTGTGTCCTGCCCTCGTGCCAACTCTGCGTCAGTCATACTGGCCACTTTCTAATACTCAAACATGCCTGAGCTTGTTCCTGCCTTAGTCTTTTTGCACTAGCTGTAGCTTCTACGTGGACTATGAGGGATTCAGAACACATCTTCCCAGAATGTGCCAACTTTGCATGTTGATTATTTTGAGCTGAAGACAAGGCCCAAAAGAGTTCAGAAGAGGTTTTTTTTTTTTTGCTTTTTTTTTTTTTTTTTTTTTACCTTCTCCATCAACTGCCTAAAAGAATTTAGATACAGGGCCTGGTCCAGGAAGAACGTTATCACCAAAGATAGGTACAAAGAGTATGGACCAGAGATGGTAAGCTGGTAAGCTGTGGGGAGCTTGGTGCAGGGCCTGTTTGTTCAAAGTTCTCTCTGTGTCTCTTTCCCTCTGCATGGCATGGCTTACATTTGTTTGCCAAACATTTGCTGTTCCCATCTTCAAGTGAATTGTCTTCCTTCCCTTTGAAGTCCCAGACCCCCTCCCCTTCTTCTTAGCTCAAAATGGTTTGTAAGCCTCAATTGCCTGACTATTGGGGAGCCTCTCGATTTCACTGTGGGGCTTCTGTATGTATATAAGTAAGTAAATTTGTTTTCCTCTTGTTAATCTGTCATATGTCAATTTGATTAATAGACCAGATAAAAGAACCTAGAAAGGTAGAGGAAAAATTATTCTTCCCCTATAGCTGGCTACCACGAAGGAAAAAACTTCACTGGCTGAACACTTCGCTCTGAGGCTGCTGCAGCTGAGAGATCTTGGGATCTCTGGGGAGAAAAAAAAAAAACAAAAAACTGGCAGAAGGTAAGAATTCATACCACATCCATCTCCTGGATCTTTGCCTGCAGGGTTTGGTGGAAGCAAGAGTCCTTTCTTGTCCGTTTCTAAATTTAGATTTGCAGGAGGAAATATTTGTGGAACTAGTTCCTTTGGCATAGCAACTCTGGTAAAGATTTATTGTGAGTACTCTTGATTTTTATTGATCCTTTTCCTCCCAGAGATGGTCACTGTTTTTCTTTGTTTCCGTCTATCTTTGGCATAGGCCCATAAGTTGGCTGTTCAAGCCAGCATTGTAGACTGGTGAGTTCACAATTGTCACCAGACCAGCGTCTGTTTAGACAAACCGTTGTGAGCTAATGGGCACATGAGGTAAAGGCTCCTGATAAGGGACATCTTTGAAGCCAAAGCTACAAAATTGGTGGGCACAAGTCAAGCACTTTGGAGCTGTTAGGGTGCTCTCCAACTAACTCAAAGACACCTGTGTTAGGATAAGTTGGTTACTGAATGGGTTGCATTGACACTAGGAAACCTGCCAACCTCAAGGAAATAATCTGTGCAACAAGGTACACTGTGAAACACCACACAGTCCCCAACCCAGGGGAGTTTGGCTCCGAGAAACCCAAGGATTAGGGGTGCCTGGGTGGCGCAGTCAGTTAAGCATCCGACTCTTAATCTCGGCTTAGGTCATGATCTCAGTTCATGGGTTTGAGCCCCCATATCGGGCTCTGTGGATAGCGTGGAGCCTGCTTGGGATTCTGTCTCTCCTCTCTGTGCCTCCCCACTTGTGTGCACGCATGCATGTGCTCTCTCTAAATAAATAAATAAATAAACTGAAATAAAATTAAAACACCAGGGATTAGCTAAAGCTGCTAATATGCACAAGAGGAAAACCAGGTGAAGTTTTCCTTTTGTCTTGTACTGTGTCTTGAAAGCTTGGCTTTGTGACCAGTGAGAATATTGTCTCTGGTCTCTGGCAGCTGGGAGGTACGTGTACCAATGTGCATCTTGGTGGCCAGTTGAATAGACTGGGGTTCCCAGTTACAAAGTCATAAGCAGCATTCTCTTCATCTGACTTTGTCAGCTTCAGACAAGTGTATCATAAGGGGCTTTGTCATCTCAGCCTTCATTGTTATGTTGGTGCTGGAAAAAATCTGATTCCAGAAGTGACTGCTCCGTGTCACAGATTAGTGAGTCTATGATTGGAAGTACCTCTTGTGGGAAACCAAGACACTGTTTCCACTATGCAGTTCTTAATGCCTCTAACCCTGTGATGAGGAGCTTTACTTTCCTAGACTATCTTCGGAGTGAATGTTTTGGATCACGGGGGCTACATCTTCTGCACCTGCTCCAGGGATGCCTATTGTGTTCGTGGTAACAATTTATTCTAATCTCAAAGAGTTACCTCTGAGTTATTCCACAAAAAGGCTTATTGAATGGAGTTGCTATTATAACAAATATATCTTTGAAGGTCTTACTCATCAATGGCTAGATGATGGATTTCTTGAACTGCAAAAGCTTTTACACTTGAAAAATTTTTAGAGAGCTCTCATCCTAAACAGCTGTTGTATTGGTACCTATGGGAACACCAAATTGAAAAGAGGACACAAGAAGTATAACAGCTAGCTTTAGGAATTCCCTTAATAAGAGGAAAGAACAGAAATTGAACTTCGAACAAAAATTAAAGACCACGTCTTATGTAAATCTTCCCTTCTCCTCCCTCTCATATGCCCTTTTATGTCTGACTTTCCCTGACCCTTCAGAAGATCTTTTGTATCTCTGAGCCCAGGGTCTAAGCCCACCTCTCAAAGCCCTACACCATCTCCTCAGCCAATTCTCTTAGATCCTAAAACTTCTCCAGTTTCTCCAGAAAATCCATTAAATACCCAGTTGCCTGCTTTAACTTCCTTTCGTTTACAAGATTTACAAAGAGCACTCTGGCTTGATCTCCAGGCCCAGGGTGTACAGGTTACTTATGTTAATACTAAAAGAAGCCAGGAAGCAAATGTAGCACAAACACCTAAGAAGGGCAGTAGGTATCTAAGAAGGGCTGTCTTTACTATTCTTATAACTCCTCCTAGTTTCCAGGTCTCTGTAACCAGTCTCTGCCAGCTTCAGGCATTCCTATGCAGTGTATTTTGCAGAAGTATCCTCCACTGCAAAGAATTCATGTTCCCTGGACAACAGCAGACCTTTTAAATTACAAAGACCTTTTACCTCTACTTTCAGAAGATCTCACCAAATTTAGAGTTGAGTTTGAAAGACTGGTGACCATTAACAGTTCCACTCACAGGAGCTGTATTGGCTACTATGGGGTGTTCTTCTTGTCCAGGATTATACTGTATAATCAAGACAAGCCACACAGCCCCCTGGGGAAAACCCCACACACAGAGGAAACAGGGCCAGAATTTCTTCCAGGCCCTCCTACAAATGACCAGGAAATGGCTCAGCTGAAGACTCATATTCAAGGCTTGCTTGATAGGAACAATATTGGAGAATTCCCCCCACTTAGCATTGGTCTAAGGTTGAATTTTTCACTCAGAAAGGAGAGCATCCAAAGACCTTTGTTGAACACTTTTAGAAGAATTGTTTATTTAGGGGCACCTGGGTGACTCGGTTAAGTGTCCGACTTCGGCTCAGGTCATGATCTCACAGTTCATGAGTTCGAGCCCTGTGTCAGGCTCTATGCTGACAGCTCAGAGCCTGGAGCCTGCTTCAGATTCTGTGTCTCCCTCTCTCTCTCTGCCTCTCCCCCATTCACACTCTCTCAAAAATAAATAAAAACATTAAAAAAAAATTTTTTAATGTTTATTTGAGAAAGAAAGTGCAAGCCAAGTCAGCAAAGAGCCTGACTTAGGGCTTGATCCCACAAACCACAGATCATGACCTGAGCCAAAATCAAGAGTCAGTTACCTAACCAACTGAACCACCCAGGTGTAGTTGAACGCTTTATACAGACTTTTCAGTAACATACCACATTGAACACAGAAGCCCTAGTACATAGAAATCTTTTAATTTCTAATGTAGTGGGAAAATTTCTCCCTATTATAAAAAAAAGCATGGTGGGGGTGCCTCAGTGGTTCAGTTGGTTAAGCATCCAGCTTTGGCTCAGGTCATGATCTCAGAGTTCGTGAGTTCGAGCCCTGCACTGGGCTGTGCACTGGTAGTGCAGAGCCTGTTTGGGATTCTCTCTCCTTCTCTTTCTCTGCCCCTTCCCCATTTGTGCTCTCTCCCAAAATAAACTTTTTAAAAAGTTAAAAAAAAAATACAAGAGGAAACAGTTAAAAGCAACAATGCTTGCTTTACAACTTGAATCTCTAGAAAAGCAAAAGCATGACTCTGAGAGTAACTCAGAATCTACTTATAGCCCTTCCCATTTGTCTCCAGGCAGTTGCAGGTACTGTAAAAAATCAGGAAGAAAATTTGGAGGAAAAACCGGCCTACACTTAAGAGAAAGGAAAGTTTACAGAACAACAAAACAATCTATCTAGACCCATCACCCCCAGAAGGTTTTTCTCCTCCTGTGGGACAGTTCCCCCATAAATCACAGGATCAGCTGATCCTCACCTGCACCCAGAGTCTACCATTAAACCTAAAATAGAGGATTAGGAACTGGATTTCTTTCTTTCTTTTTTTTTTTTTTTTTAAGTTTATTTATTTTGAGAGACAAAGAAAATGCTAGTGGGGAGGGGCAGAGAGAAGGGGAGAATCTCAAACAGGCTCCTCACTGTCAGCACAGAGCCTGACACAGGGCTTGAACTCACTGAACTGTGAGATCATGACCTGAGCCAAAATCAAGAGTTGGACACTTAACTGACTGAGCCACTCAGGCGTCCCAGGAACTGGATTTCTTAATTGACGCTGGTGTGACTTTCTCTACCACCTGTTCAGAGGATTTCTCTCTGCCTGTCACCTCTGATTCTATTCAAGTTAGAGGAGTCTCTGGGCAACCTATTTCATTGCCCATATCCCAGCTCACCCCAATATCCTTAGGCCCTCTTTAACAGCCATAATGCTTTTCTAGTGTCCAGCTCCTCACCAGCACACCTTTCGGATGGAGGTTTGTTATGTAAATTTAATGCCACTATAAAATGTAATAAAGGCATTTGTATTTCCCTATCCTCAAACCAAACCCCAGATTTCCTACTTTGCTTACTAGAAATTTATCTCAATTTAAATTCTTCTGAAAAGGATGAGTGTTTAAAAGATGTCCCAATTGGGGTCCCTGGCTGGCTCTGTCGGTGGAGCATGCGACTCTTGACCTCAGGGTCGTGAGTTCAAGTGAGTGAGTGAGTAAATACATACATACATACAGTCCCAATTAATCTCTGGGCTACACATGCAGATGAACTTGCATTGTTACGGAGTACGGAGCCTGTGCACATCACTTGGAAAAAGAATAAACAGCTTCCGTCAGTACTAGCCCAATATCCTTTTCCCAGAGATGCAGAGTTAGGAATTGGGCCTAGAATAGACTTTCTCTTGCAGCAGGGTATACTTGTCTTTACTTCCTCACCCTGTAACACTCCAATCTTGCCAGTAAAGAAAGAATGTAAATTTGACTCAGGCAGGAACCAAATTTATTAATTTGTACAAGACTTAAGAGTCATAAAATCTTCCATAATTCTTCACAACCCTGTAGTCCCTAGTTCAGCTACTATTCTCACCTCAGTACCTGCTGATGCAGCCTGGTTTACAGTAATTGGCCTCTGCTCAGCTTTCCTTTCAATCCCATTGAATTCTGACTCACAATTACTCTTTGTATTTGCTTTTAGAGGGAGACACTTAATGTAGACTTCCAGACTTCAGGGATATTGTGAATCTCCTCTGTGGTTTCCCAAGTCCTTCAAGCTGACTTGGATTCTGTAGCCTTCACTCAAGGTTCCACTCTTGCTATATGTTGGTAACTTTTCACTTTGTAATCAAATTAGGGAGCTCTTACACTCTCCCTCATTCTCCTAAAGGCGCTAGCTGAATGAGGCTGTAGAGACCCCAGATCTAAACTTCAGTGGGTGCAAACAACTATTACCTACTTAGGACATGAGGTACCTCAGGGGAGGGCACTCAAAAGCTCACCCCAAAATGCTTTGAGTCAATTTTGTCCATTCTTTTTCCCAAAATGAAAAAAGTGATGTATATTTCTAGAGCCAGCTGACTACTGCTGCCAATGGATTCCTAATGTTACTGCTTTACTAAACCTCTGTATGCCCTCTTCCCACATACCACTCCAGAGACCATTTCCTGGCCTTCAGAGGCACTAACCTCCTTTAAGACCTTAACATTGTCCACGCCCCTAGCTCTTGGCTTACCTAATTTTGACCAACCTTTCTCTCTATACTGCCATGAAAATAATGGGAGTGCTGCAGGTATTGTAGGACAACCTTTTGCCTCCCAGATACGTCCTACAGCATATTTCTCATGCCAGTTAGACCTTGTGGCATCAGGGATGCCCTCATGTTTGTATGCAATAGCTGCAGCTGCCACCTGGATTGACAGCTTTCATTAGGCTCCCTCGTTCACCTCTAATTTTGTCATGTTGTGTCTGCCCTCTTAAAAGTTCATAAGGCATAGCACCTCTCTATATGATGACAACCACTTATGAACAGGCTCCTTTGACCAACTCTTGTATCATCTTATGTCATTGTAACACTTTTTTTTTTTTTTTTAAGATTTTAAAAAATGTTTTAATGTGATTTCTAACTCTAGTGTGGGGCTTGAACTCACGATCCTGAGATTAGGAGTTGCATGCTCTACGGACTAAGCCAACCAGGCACCCCAACAATTTCTTTTTAAGTAGGCTTGAATTAATGACCCCGAGATCAAGAGTCTCTTGCTCTACTGACTGAGTTAGCCAGGAGCCCTGGTTGTAACAGTTTAAGTATTTTACTGCCCCTCCCTGATGATGGAGAGCCCCACTCCATTTCACATGATGGCACTGCAACTGTAGAAATGATTTCAAAGCCACGAGAGGACCTCTAAGATCCCCCTTTGGACAACCTAGATGTACTTCTATTTTTTTTACCTAATTTTGGAAAAGAAATTTCCAGGGAAACATAATAGTTTCCTCACATGAAAGAGTTGAAGCATATTCTTTACCAATGTAAAATCAGCCCAAGCTGCCAAACACAGCTGTTACTAGAGGTGGCATATTGGCACAAGGGAAAACTATACTTATTTACACAGACTTTTGGAGTCTGCCATGCTGTTGGCACAATTTGGAAATCCCATGGATTCTTAACTTCTACAGTATTCCTATTGCTAATGGACATACAGTTGTTACCCAATTAAGCTATTCACCTCTCTTCTAAAAACTGTCTTTGTTCACTGTTCAGCCCATACCAAGCAGGCTGATACCATATCATTAGGAACTGATAGGGCTGTTAAATATCCCACTGCAAATGAACCCCCTATCCTTTTTCCACTTAATTTTTTTTTTTTTGAATTTCACAAAACGTTTTTATTTTTTTTTATTTTTATTTTTTTAATATATGAAATTTATTGTCAAATTGGTTTCCATACAACACCCAGTGCTCATCCCAAAAGGTGCCCTCCTCAATACCCATCACCCACCCTCTCCTCCCTCCCACCCCCCATCAACCCTCAGTTTGTTCTCAGTTTTTAACAGTCTCTTATGCTTTGGCTCTCTCCCACTCTAACCTCTTTTTTTTTTTTTTTTTTTCCTTCCTCTCCCCCATGGGTTTCTGTTAGGTTTCTCAGGATCCACATAAGAGTGAAACCATATGGTATCTGTCTTTCTCTGTATGGCTTATTTCACTTAGCATCACACTCTCCAGTTCCATCCACGTTGCTACAAAAGGCCATATTTCATTTTTTCTCATTGCCACGTAGTATTCCATTGTGTATATAAACCACAATTTCTTCATTCATCAGTTGATGGACATTTAGGCTCTTTCCATAATTTGGCTATTGTTGAGAGTGCTGCTATAAACATTGGGGTACAAGTGCCCCTATGCATCAGTACTCCTGTATCCCTTGGATAAATTCCTAGCAGTGCTATTGCTGGGTCATAGGGTAGGTCTATTTTTAATTTTCTGAGGAACCTCCACACTGCTTTCCAGAGCGGCTGCACCAATTTGCATTCCCACCAACAGTGCAAGAGGGTTCCCATTTCTCCACATCCTCTCCAGCATCTATAGTCTCCTGATTTGTTCATTTTGGCCACTCTGACTGGCATGAGGTGATATCTGAGTGTGGTTTTGATTTGTATTTCCCTGATGAGGAGCGACGTTGAGCATCTTTTCATGTGCCTGTTGGCCATCCGGATGTCTTCTTTAGAGAAGTGTCTATTCATGTTTTCTGCCCATTTCTTCACTGGGTTATTTGTTTTTCGGGTGTGGAGTTTGGTGAGCTCTTTATAGATTTTGGATACTAGCCCTTTGTCCGATATGTCATTTGCAAATATCTTTTCCCATTCCGTTGGTTGCCTTTTAGTTTTGTTGGTTGTTTCCTTTGCTGTGCAGAAGATTTTTATCTTCATAAGGTCCCAGTAATTCACTTTTGCTTTTAATTCCCTTGCCTTTGGGGATGTGTCGAGTAAGAGATTGCTACGGCTGAGGTCAGAGAGGTCTTTTCCTGCTTTCTCCTCTAAGGTTTTGATGGTTTCCTGTCTCACATTCAGGTCCTTTATCCATTTTGAGTTTATTTTTGTGAATGGTGTGAGAAAGTGGTCTAGTTTCAACCTTCTGCATGTTGCTGTCCAGTTCTCCCAGCACCATTTGTTAAAGAGACCGTCTTTTTTCCATTGGATGTTCTTTCCTGCTTTGTCAAAGATGAGTTGGCCATACGTTTGTGGGTCTAGTTCTGGGGTTTCTATTCTATTCCATTGGTCTATGTGTCTGTTTTTGTGCCATCCACTTAATTTTTAACCCTGCTTTTTCCTGGCTGACATGATTAACGCTAAGGCAAATGCCCCACAATCTGAAAAAGACAAATAGATACAAAAGCGTGCCCGTTATCAGAGAGGTTATACATTGGGACAAACATGACCTTTTGGCTTGTACTTATCTCCCACCAAATGAGACACACATGCAGATGGGAGATAGTTAAGGAACTAAAAACAATTGACTTTTCTTGGCTTCCACAAACCTTCTGATTAAAGTATTTCCCAGTGTACCACTTGTAAATCTCACCAAATTTCTGGAATAAATCAGTACAGCTATACCTTGTTTTATTGTACTTTGCTTTATTGCACTTTGTATATATTGCATTATTTTTACAAATTAAAGATCTTTATCTGGCAACCCTGTGTTGAACAAGTATATGGGTGCCATATTTCCAAAGGTATTTACTCACTTCATGTCTCTGTGTCATATTCTGGTAGTTCTCACAGTGTTTCAAACTTTTTCATTATTTGTTGTGGTGATCTGTAATCAGTGATTACAACTTGCTGAAAGCTCAGATGATGGTTAGCATCTTTTAACAACAAAGTATTTTTTTTAATTTTTCTAAGTTTTTTTAAAATTTATTTTAAGAGCAAGCCGGGGAGGGTCAGAGAGAGAGAGAGGGAGAGAGAATCCCAAGCAGGCTCCATGCTTTCAGCACAGAGCCAAATGCAGGGCTCAATCCCACGAACTCTGAGATCATGACCTGAACCAAAATCAAGAGTCAGATGCTTAACTGACTAAGCCACCCAGATGCCCCAGCAACAAAGTATTTTTTAGTTAAGGTATGTACATTGCTTTTTTATTCACTTATTTTTAGAGATTTTAAAAAAAAATTTTTTTAATGTTTATTTTTGAGACAGAGAGAGACAGAGCATGAACGGGGGAGGGTCCGAGAGAGAGGGAGACACAGAATCTGAAGCAGGCTCCAGACTCTGAGCTGTCAGCACAGAGCCCGACGCAGGGCTCGAACTCATGGACGGTGAGATCATGACCTGAGCCGAAGTCGGATGCTTAACTGACTGAGCCACCCAGGCACCCCAGAGATTTTTATTTTTAAGTAATCTCTACACCTGATGCAGGGCTTGAGCTCAAAACTCTGAGATCAAGGGTCACACCCTCCATCAACTGAGCCAGCAAGGCGCACTGTACATTGCTTTCTTAGACATAATGCTATTGCATACTTAATAGAACTACAGTATAGTGTAAATATAACTTTTATATGTACTGGAAAACCAAAAAAATTAATTTGACTTGGTTTATTACGATATTGGCTTTATTATGGTGGTCTGGAATTGAAACCACAGAGTGTCTGAGGTATGCCTGTATACCTCAGGAAGTTCTCCTAGGCCCACACTGTCCTTTGTGATACTCCAAATCGATTTTATAAATTTGCCTCTAGGATTGAGAGACTGGTTTCATGGGTTGTGGGGTAATGTGCTTCGATTTGTTCTTTTCTGTTTGTTCATCCTCATTATAATCTATGTTTTTTTTCTCCCTTTGCAGATGTCTTAGCACCCAGCCACTAGCCTGATTCTTCTCTCCATAGCCATCAGCTCAGCTTTTAATGTGTGCAACTTCCAGGGAAGTGGTTCAGAACAAGTCTCCCCAGAAGGCACCACTTTGGCCTGCTGATTATTTTGAGCTAAAGACAATTAAGGCCCAAAAGACTCAACAAGAGTTTTTTAACTTCCTCCCCCAACTGCTTAAAAGAATTTACATAGAGGGCCTGGTCCAGGAAGAAAGCTATCACCAGAAATAATTAGAGTAAGGACTAGGTGTAGTAAACTGGGGGGAGCTTGGCAGGGCCTGTTTGTTAAAAGTTCTCCCTGTCTCCCTTTGTGTCTGCACTACACTGTAAATGTTTGTTTACAAAACATTTGCTCTTCCCATCTTCCTGTGAATTGTTTTCCTTCCCTTCTTAGCGTAGAATGGCATATAAGCCTCAATTACCTCACCATTAGGGAGCCTCTCATTAACTTTGTGGGACTCCTATATGCACTAAGTAATTTGTGTTTCTCCTGTTAATCTGTAACATGTCAATTTAATTAATAGACCAGACAAAAGAACCTAGTAGGGTAGAGGAAAAATTTTCCTCCCATACAACTATCTTCCCCTGGGCTAGCTGGCTGCTTGACATTCAATTTTCAGTCTAAATGTCTGTTACTTCCTCGGATACCTGACTACCTACTCTAAAGTACCCAGTCACTCTTATACCACCCTATGCTAACATTTTGCAGAGTACTTCTCACGCCCACCCCCTACACATGCTTACCTGCTTTAACTCCTGAAATGTAAGATCCGTATCAACAGGGATCTTGTCTGTCTTGTTCACTGCTGTACAGCTCCTAGAAATGTTTCTGGTACCCAGGAGACATTTAAATGTAGGCCCTTAAAGAAAAGTGAATGAACAGACTTTGAACAGCCACTCTAATGGAAGGTCTGCACGATGGCAAACGTGTCAGGAAATGTACCCGTGCACTTGTATTAACAAGTGTGGGGCCAGATGTTAGATGAGATGTCTTTACTTTGAGAATCAGATGAAATTGCCTTGAACTGCATCTCATGTGCATTTGGACAAACCTTCCCTACTCTCTTAGGAATCAGAAGGGAAGTCGTCAGCCTTGAGCTGATCATTGAAGCCTGAACAGCAGATGCTACCCGTACAGAATATATACAGAAAAGCAACAGATGGAGGAAAGATTTTGGGAGCTGGGCCACAATTGAATTCAAAAGAAGGAACAAGAAGAGATTTTTAATACATTAGAGGAAAACCCCATGAAAAGCTGGGTTTCAACAGTAAGGGAGAAAGAAATTTTAGGGGATAGGTTGGGGAAGTCAAAAATCTTAAGTGAGACTGATAGCCATTGTCTTAGGTTAGAGGTAGGATTTAAGAATAAGTATTAATCGAGAGATTAAGAGATTAATCAAGATAAAACTATATTTTATCTTAATACTGAAGTAGGAGTCAAAAGGCCTGGGTTTGGCCTGTTTTATCACAAAGTATCCATAGGCCTCTGGGCAAGTCAGTCTTTTCTGAGCATCAGATTTCTCACCTACAATGTAGGAATAAAAATAATCTCATCTCAGAGTGTTATGAAGGTTGCTGAAGATGGTTTGATGGACGTGTGTTGCAAGCCCTTAATTTTGTAGTAATACAATCATTAAAGTTGTCTGGAGTAAGAAATGAAGGAAACAGGTGGTAACGCAGGTATACCACAAATTCCCAGAAGGGAAGGGGAGCCAAGTAATTTATTGAAAGGAACTGCAGACAAAGTGGAATTATAGGCTGAAGAAAAAACCAGCAACAAAAGTCCAGTATCTTCTTTCAAGCACCCATTCTAATGATTGGCTTATTGAATTCTTGAATCTTCTGTCTTTTCTACTGGCCACTCCTCTCACCTTATCACTACATTCAGTTCTTCCTTATCCAGAAACACCCTTCTTGAACTCTGCCATAATCTTAACTTTCCTATCTGTCTCTCCCATCTCACCCACAAAGGAGCTCTCTTCTGGGTCACTCTGGGCAGTTTTCACCCACAATGTACATTGTGCACGAAGGATGGAGGGCGAGATTGGCAATATTTGCTTCTGACATCCTTACCTGAATACTCATACAGATTTCCTACCTAAAGGATCATGAGTTGGCGCGATTTAATCACATCAGCCAGTATGTGAAGGTGCCTTACAAATAAGAGCGCTACTAAAGTATTGTGTAATTCAAAGCCATCATCCAATACGTGAGGAAACTGGGCCCTACGCTGTGGGCAGACGCGTCCAGTGTCACAAAGAAAGCTAACTTATTTTCTCGAGATAAGACTTCTACGTAAACACTCACCGTCGCCCAGGTGGGTTCTGGTGAAAACTAAATTGCGCCAAATCTCGTGCCGCCGCGGTTCGGGGGCGGGGCGGGGAGCACGAAGTATCGCGAGATGATGGCGTTTTCCCGCGAAGGAGAAGCGCGCGTTTTTCCCTGGCCGGGGATTTGGCGAGGAGGCTGGGCAGGCGGCAGCCGGGAGAGTTTAGCGCGCTCCGTTGCGGACGCTGAGGAGAGGACCCAGTTTTGGAGTGTGTGTCAGCCATGCCGGCGCAGCGGCCCGCGAGCAGCGATGGTGAGTAAGCAGACCCTTTCTCCCGGCGCGGGCGGCGGCGTCCGGGTCGCGGGGAGGGAGACAGCATGGAGGCGGCAGCCGAGATTGGGGAGTAGAGCGGACTCCGGGCAGAGACTGGAAAGGAAAGGAGGTGCAGAGGCTGTGGAGGGCGCCCGGAATTGCACATATGTGCACGATATAGGAGATTTTACACAGGGGAGCTGCATTTCCCCTAGCATCCCGATTGGTAAACTGGGTCCTGGCCACTTGTTGACATTGTGGAGACCCTGGGATGTCTTGAGAGCGCTGATGCTGGCGTCCCCGTGGGTCTTCAGCTTTTGCCTCGAATGCATCCAGGAAGGTTGTTCAACGTGGGAGTGAACTGGTAATGACCCAGTGAACTGGCAGTGTTTAAAGACTGCAGTTGAAAAGCTTTCTCCCCTCCTAGAGTCCCTGGCTCCAGATCCGGTTGAAGAGCCCGAGACCGCCGTGATTACCCAAGCCATGCTGGAGGAGGAAGAACAGCTCGAGGCTGCTGGACTCGAGAGGGAGCGGAAGATGATAGAAAAGGTACTTTAGGACTCAAGTTCATCGTCGTTAGAGCCGGTAGTCCGCTTCCTCGGAGGTTTGTCTGGTTCTTCGGTCGGCTTCTTCCAGACCCTTTCAAACGGGCTTTGTTGGTTATCTCTATGTTTACGCACGCTATCTGTGAGACACCTTTGCTCGCGCTCTGAAAGATGCTTCTGTGAGACGTAGTCTTGGCCGTGGAGCGTTTCAAGGTGCTCCTTTAGCCGTAGCCGTTCTTCCAAAACCGGTAGTGAGTTTTTGAGTGAGGTATTTCAGTGCCGTTTTCCACGCGAGGGATAAACTTGCTTTCCGTTTTCCTTTTGCTTTCTTGGACCTATGCAAAGGAAGATTCTTTAGGTAAAAATGGGGGTGTACTTTTTCAGTGATTAAGTTATTATGCCAGTGGTTTCCTTGTACGGGGTGTGTGTTTTGTAGATTACTGAAAGCAGTTTTCAACCTCCTGAAAATTCAATCCTCGAGTATATTTCACTCAGTAAGTGCCATCTTGCTTATTAATTCTTGCCTGTGCAAGAAGAAGAATGATAGCCACTAGCTGGTAGGTACTGCCTACCAAGTGAAGTGATTTTCTTGTAATAATTTATTTCGCACTCCAAATATTGTGATGCTGCAGGTACTTTTGGTATCTTTCCATTTACATATGAGGAAACTGGGGCAGTTGGGGTCACACAACAGTGAACTGAAATTTGAACTCTGGCTGTCTTCAGAGTTGTTGTTTTTGACCCTATACCTAAGGAAATATACGTTAATGTTTAATTAACTCTGTGTAATTGCAAAATTACTTAAATTGGGAAATGCACCCCAAAGACAACTAATGAATCAGTTGGTTCTCTGCCATTTTATATCAACAGTAATGATTTCTTTTGCTGGCACTGTGAACACTTGTGAATGTTGTACACGTATTTCCCCATTGAATCTTCAACTAGACTGTAAAGTAGATACGGTTATTAAATACATTATTATATTATTAAACCTATTGGCTTAATTACTAGTATAAACTATTTTTATTAAAGCATTCTATGAAGTAGATCTGTTTTCACCTCATTTTACAGATGAGAAAACTGAGGCGTGGAGGGGGTGGGGAAAGGGGGAAGTCCCACAGTTTGTAAGTGGTAGAGCCAAGATTGTTTGTAGGCCATGTGATTCCAGAATTCACACTTTTTAACCACCATGCTATACTTTCACTCCAGTAATACTAGTTTTGTTATTACTCACCCATAGTTGACCCTAATCAGTTACGGTAATGTTAAGAAATTTTAATAGAATTGGGAAGTTGACTGTGAACCACCTTTCCTCATGGTATGAATTTCCATAGTACTTTGTTTCACAGTATTATCATTACTCACTTGATTGTCATTTTGTTTATTGAAAGCATGTCACTTACTGTTTTGTTTTCATAGGCTGTGCACCTAGCAAATAGGCAATCAGTGAATGTTCTTGAATTTCAAACTGTGGTAGGGAATATTTTATATTACACAGCATATATAAGATTATATAAATAAAATAAAATATATGTACTTACTAGCCATGTAATAGGATGATAATTATAAAGGGTGAATCCTGGGGCAAGTGTCCAGAATTGAATCAACTTCAGAGATTATGAGAATGATAAAGCCTTCATTCTTTTTTTCAAATAGAGCATGAGGGGCAGATGGGCAGAGAGATAGAGAGAGAGAGAACCCTAAGCAGGCTCCGCACTGCCAGTGCAGAGCCCTACACAGGGCTTGAATCCATGAACCCTGAGATCATGACCTGAGCTGAAACCAAGAGGCAGATGCCTAACTAACTGAGCCACCCAGGCACCCGATGAAGCCTTCATTTTGAGTAGTATATCTTCAGTTTTGTGACTCATGAAGGTTTTTGGGTAAAGAAGTACTATTTGAAGAAAGATCATGAGGTGCAGTAAGAATGAATACATTTCTAGCATGCATTAATTCAGGAGATGAAAACTCACATTTTTCTTTTGAAAGATTTTTATTTAAGTATCTCTGCACTTGGGACTTGAACTTAAAACCCAAGATCAAGAGTCCCCTGCTCCACCTACTGAGCCAGGCAGGTACCCCATTTTCACATTTTATAGAAAGATCTCTCAAAATTTATAGTACCATAAGTATTTGCTGATTAAACTAGAATCAAATGACATATACTTTCAGTAAAATTTTTAAGTTTCTGAGCAAGCATTTTATAATCAAAATTTTTGGAGTTGTTATTGTTGAGGGATAGGTACTGTAAATGTAGCATTTCTTCAGTATTTCATCATAGAACTTAAAACAGCAGTTTTTAATCCACTTTTAGTCCTTCCATGAATAAAGTATATAGCTCTTTTCAGTTTTTATGCTAATATAATATACTAATATAGCCAAAAAGCTAGCAGTATTATGGTCTATTGTTATTATGTTTTCTTTTTATGTATAAATATTGAAAGAATTTGATTAATTTTTATAGTTTTCATTTCTAAGTTATTCCCTACTTGACCATGGGGAAAATTCTAAGAATTAGTTTCTCTCTCCATGTCTTTGGAGGACAAAAAATTCACTATACAAAAATAAAGATTCTTTTTCTTTTGGAAGAATATATGCCCACAATATTTATGGGCATATATTTAGAAGTACCTAAGAGAGGAAGAGCTTGCTTAAATTCCTTAATGAGAAGCATTTACCTTGCTTTAGGAGATTTTAAGATTTGTGAAGAGTGGAGAATGGCTTTGACATTGATTTGCTGCAGTTATTTTCGTTGGCTTTTCACCTTCATTTCCTTTTGAAAGAAGTCATTGTTAGTCTAAGACTTAAGAGTAGCCTTAAAGTATATGTAGTGGGGGAGGGGAAAGGTAAGAGTTGGGGTAAGTCTTAGGCAAAAGGAAAACAGTTCTATGGTGAGAATGAAATATAACTCAACCCCCATGCCCCCAAATCTGGTGTTGGTGTTGGGAGAGATAATGAAGTGTAGGCCCTGTAGAATTTATGCCCTTGGTGTCCATTGGCATACTCTTTCACTCTAGTCATCGAGAGATTCTCCGTGCTAGGCACTCATTGCTTTCCACAGCTGGAACTACAATTTACTTTAATATAACAAATAAAATTACTAAAGAACAGTAATGGTAGTTAAGGTTTACTACAAAATTATTTTGAAATATGGAGTTATTTTAAAGGTTTTAAAGGTTAGTCATTGATTTCGTTTCCTTAATTATATACAAAATAGTATAACATGATATTATCTTAAATCTTTAATTACTTAAAAAAAATGTGTGCTAATTTATTCTAGACAGGATTGAGGTAGCAGATATATCTAAATTAAGTCCAGAATATTTCATCAAAATTTAAAACAAATTTTAAAAATTAAGATTTTTTTTCAAAATCTAAGTAATTTCATCTCCCAATTTATATCTGTTTCATTCATTGACTTCCTGTTGTAATCACAGTAATATATTGGTAATAGTAAAAGAAAGGCTGTCCTGAAAGAACTGAAAATAGAGTTTTGTAAGATGTCAACAGATTATCTTCATGGATAGAATAACGGGTGTTTGTTTTATGGGTCTGTTTTTTTTTTTTTTTTTTTTTAATTTTTTTTTTTTTTAATTTTTTTTTTTTTTTCAACGTTTATTTATTTTTGGGACAGAGAGAGACAGAGCATGAATGGGGGAGGGGCAGAGAGAGAGGGAGACACAGAATCGGAAACAGGCTCCAGGCTCTGAGCCATCAGCCCAGAGCCCGACGCGGGGCTCGAACTCCCGGACCACGAGATCGTGACCTGGCTGAAGTCGGACGCTTAACCGACTGCGCCACCCAGGCGCCCCTATGGGTCTGTTTTTAATATTTTTCTATAATGTGTATTTATTATTTTCATTGGATTTCTTTTTAGGTATCTTATTGTCATTGCTTTTGTAATAGAAAAATGTATTTTGAAACAAAAGCTAGAGAGATAATAGAACATCTAGGAAAAACAAGCCGATACACAATGATGTCTGAATTACAAGGTCAGGCCTTAACCATTAAATTAAAGTTAGTTAGGTTATGCTAACTCAGCTTCTGCATCTGCTCTCTCTCACTCACTCACTCTACTCACACATTTTGTCCCAGGAGTAGAACTGCCGGTTTGTAAGGTTTGCATGTATTTGGCTTTGGTAGATGAATTCAACTCTTGGCTCACTTCAGCCCACTTAGTGCTTTTTTTTTTTTTAATTGAGATCATACTGGGTTGACAAATTATGAACTGGATTGTGCCTGTTTAGGTAAATAAAGTTTTATTGGAACATCACCCTTCCTATTTGTTTACATATTGTCTGTTCTTGTGCAAAAGGCAGAATTGAGTATTTATAAGCCATATGCTTAAATATTTAAATATTTACCCTTTGGCTGTTTACAGAAAAAAATTTGTGGACCACCGAACTATAGTATTTGTTGCTTTTATGTTTTATCAGTGTGATAAAAGGATGATCAGTGATTAATGTGAGAGGATTCCTTCTCAGCCACTAGACTATTGTAGACTTAGAAATCACTTAATAAATAAATGGTGTGTAAAAGTGGTATGAAAAGCAGGTTTTGTGAGTTGAAGATATACAAAAGTAAAAGATAAAGCTAAGCATAGGGGAGAGTAAAGTCTAAAAGAATGGCAAAGCTCTGGGGAACAAAACGCTGAAGAGGAAGGAGGAGAAACTTGTGATAAATCATAAGTAGATTTAGCATGTTGAAATATTTTGACAATGCAATTTTTTTAAAATTTTTATTTTAGGATTTTCTTTTCTTTTTGTTGTTGTTGTTCTTTTTTTTTAAGGTAACTTCTAGGCCCAGTGTGGGCCTCAAACTCACAACCCTGAGATCAGGAGTCACATGCTATATACTGACTGAGCCAGTCAGACACCCACCCACCCCAGTAATATATTTTTTTGTTTGTTTTTTTGTTTTTAAAGTTTATTTAAATATAAAGTTTATTTATTTGTTTTGAGAGAGAGAGGGAGGGAGGGAGGGAGGGAGGGAGGGAGGGAGAGAGAGAATCCTTAGCATGTTCTGCAAGTGCAGGGCTCAGCTCACCAACTATGAGATCATGACCTGAGCTGAAATCAAGAGTCCAATGCTTAACTGACTGAGCCACCCCGGCCATACAATTTTAAAATTCTAAGAATAGATGTTCTAGTTCCTAGCCAATGAAATGAGTTTTTAATTCAAATGCTCTTTCAAATAAACCTGGTATCTAAAAATGTTCTTTCCTGAAGTCATTTGATTGTTTAAAAACTTAAATCTACTTGAATTAAATATTTACTTTCTAGTGTTAATTTTATATATTTAAAAAATGGACCCTCAATTCAGTGGATGCCAGTAAACATGTCCAGTGTCTAAAATTTCAATATTTTGGTATCCAAGCTGCATCATACCAAATGGCATGTTGAACCCAGGAATCAAATTTTTTCAGCTTTGTTCTAGTTTTTGGTTTGGAAAATAAACCATTTTTACTAAAGTAAAAATTATAAAAATCTTTTCCCCCCCATTAATAACAGAAAAACTATTAAACCCGAAGAGCATTTATTTATACTTTTTTTTTTTTTTTACGTCTTATGAAAAACATCACATATGTCAGAAAACTTAATAATTATGGAAATTTTCTTTTTGGATAGGCTCGCATGTCTTGGGATAGAGAGTCCGTGGACATTCGGTACCGTAGACTTCAACATTTGCTTGAAAAAAGCAATATCTACTCCAAATTTTTATTAACTAAAATGGAACAGCAACAACTAGAGGTATGTGTATGTGATTGATTATAACTGGTACCTTAAATTTAAAAAAAAAAATGCTTTATTGAGAAAGAAATTACGTACAGTAAACTGCACACATTTTAAGTTTACTGTTTGATGAGTTTTGACCACTGTACACACCTGTGTAACCACCAATACAGTCAAGATAAAGAACATTTCCATCACCCCAAGAAGTTCTCTTGTCTCAGCAATCCCCATGCCTGGCCCACAGACCAGTGATTTCTGTTTTCTGTCACTATAAGCTAGTATTGCTTTTTCTAGAATATTATATAAATAGAACCATGTGGTAAGCACTATTTTTGTGTCTTCTTTAGCTCAGCATATTGAGATTTTGTTTATTCATACGGGCCGTTTCTTTATTCCTGAGCATTCCATTATATGAATATATCACCATTTATTTTTCTGTTACCTATTGACTGATTTTTATCTTGTCTAGTCATATTTTTTGGATGATGGAAATTGTGAACTCTTTCCCAGTCCATTTTTTTGGAAAATTGCTTTATTGAGATATAACTGATACGCACAAAACTGCACCTTTATAGTGTATAATTTTATAAGTTTTAACATGAATACACCCATAAAGTGACCATAAGGTGATGACATAACCATCAACTCAGAAACCCCTCCCCTTTTTCTATTGAGGTATAATTGACATATAACATTAGTTTCAGGTTATGATTCAATATTTGTATATGTTGTGAAATGATCACCACAGTACATCTAGTTAACATCTGTCACCATACATAGTTAAAAAAGTTTTTTTCTTATGAGAAATAAATAAATAAATTATATATATGTGTGTGTATATATATATATATATATATATTTTTTTTTTTTTTTTTTTTTTTTTTAGTGTTTGTTCATTTTTGAGAGAGAGGGACACACAGAATATGAAGCAGGTTCCAGGCTCTGAGCTGTCAGCACAGAGACTGACACAGGGCTCAAACTCTTGAACCATGAGATCATGACCTGAGCCGAAGTTGGACGCTTAACCAACTGAGCCACCCAAGTGCCCCTCTTAGCAACTTTTAAATATGCAGTAGAATATTACTAACTATAGTCACCATGCTGTATAGTACATACCGCTGACTTATTTTATAACTGGATGCTTGACAGGTCAAAAGGTCCTCCCACCACCACCTATCAGTCTGTTCTTTGTATCTATGAGTTTGGAGGGTTTTTGTTTTTGTTTTTAAGATTCCACACGTTAGATTATGTGGTATTAGTCGTTCTCTGAATCCTTTCACTTAGCATAGTGCCCACAAGGTTCATCCATGTTGTTGTAAATAGCAAAATTCTATTTTTTTATGGCTGAATTCCTGCCCCTTTTAGAATTTTTTCCCATCCTTCACTTCCTGTCTTCATCACCAAATAGCCACTGATCCACTTCCCATCATTATAAATTCATTTGCACTTTCTGTTGGTAATTTATTATTTTAGCTTTTATATTTCTGAAAATTTCTTCATTTGTCTTTGTTTTTGAAAGATTATATTTTTTTTGTAATCTTTATTTTTGAGAGAGACAGAGTGTGAGCAGGGGAGGGGCAGAGAGAGGGAGACACAGAATCTGAAGCAGGTTTTAAGGTCTGAATTATCAGCACAGGACCCAATGTAGGGCTCAAACCCACAAACTGTGAGATCATGACCTGAGCAGAAGTCGGATGCTTAATCGACTGAGCCACCCTGCGCCTGAAGATATTTTATTGAGCAAAGAATTTCTTTTTGTTTAGTGCTTTCTTACTCCTGCCCTGGTGTCCCTACCCTCATGATGTTTCACTGCTTTCTAGTTTACATTGATCATGACAAAACTAAAAAATTTTTTTCTTTAAACCAAAGTTGTAATGGCCCACAAGACCATAAGTCTGGTTGCCTCACTCAACCCCATTACCTTTCAGACCTCATTTCAGGTGTGTTTCCTGCCTTGGGGGCCTTGCACTGGCTGCTTTGTGCTTGGAACCATCTTCTCATAGATACCTGCATAGCTAAGTTCATCATCACCTTCAAGCCTTGGCTTAAATGTTTTCCCAATGAAGCCTACCCTAACAACCTTAAATGAAATTGCTATCTGACACCTTTTCCATCAGCACACTCCTAGTACCCTTGACCTTGTTCTTGTCTTCCCATTGCACTTAGTAAAATATATTATTTTTGCCCACTAGAATGTATGAAGATTTATAAATTTGCAAATATCAAGACTACAATAATTTCCTGTTCCCATCATTCCCATCTCATAATTATCAGTCAAGATTTTGCTGTATTTGCTAAATCTTCTTTTTCCTTTGTTGAATTCCTTTTTAAACCTTTGTATGGTAAAATGAAGCACAGGTATAGGAGAATAAAACAATCATGCTTAATGAGTTGTTTCATGCTTAATGAGTTGTTTCATGCTTAATGAGTTATCGGAAAAATATCTTCTAACCACTTCTTGGGAATGGTTTGAATCCTTTTTTGTCTGTGTTTTAAAGCTTTGTTAGGGTGTATATGGAATAGCTTTTAGTCTAGAAATAACTTGGCCCCTCTTCTGAGCACTCTGCTTGATGCCTTCTATGTTGGCAGGCCCTTTTACTTTGCCTGACAGGGGTGTGAACTGTTCCTGTTTCCTTGTGAGCACAAAGATTGTTCTACCAGCTTCTTTCTGGTGGCTCTTTCCTGGCCTTTCTGTTCCTTCAGGCAGGAGAGGAAATCTGTTCCCTATTGCTCTGTAAAGGCTTGAAGTGCAAAGTCTCCCTTGTTTTTAAATCTTTATATAGTTTCTTCATTGTGAACATGTTTTTTGAGGTGTGTGTTCTAGATTTTGCACTTTCTGCTTGTGACAACAAAAACATTATCTTGCAGGAACAGAAGAAGAAAGAGAAATTGGAAAGAAAAAAGGAATCTTTAAAAGTTACTAAGGTAATACATAGTAAGATGGAAAATCCTGTATGCATTCTTAAATATTGAAGAAATACTTTTGTAATCCTTTTTTTTTTTTCTTTCCAGTTTACTTATTTATTTTGAGTAAGGGAGAGCACACAAGTCAGGTAGGGGCAGAGAGACAGGGGAGAGAGAGAATCCGAAGCATGGGGGCTCGAACCTATGAACCATGAGATCATGACCTGAGCCAAAATCAAGAGTCAGACGCTCAACCTTCTGAACCACCCAGGCACCCCTCTTTTATAGTCTGACTTTATTGATCATCTACTTTATTTTAACCTTCTGAAAACCTATCTTTGTTACGAGCTGCATAGAAACATGTAAATATGTTTCTCAGTATATTTAGATATGGAAAGACAGCTAAATATAACCCTTTTGTTTCTCATTCTGTTTTTCATAACGGCAAAATTTCAGTTTTATAAGTGGCCAGCTCTTTTGGTGCTCATAATGATTACTAATCTTTTCTCCTTAATGTCTCCAGCCTCCTCATGTCAACTTGCATCCATAATGATAATCTAAATTTGTATCTTGTGCGTGACTACAGCAGTGGAGCCAAAATTGGAGAGATAAACATTTCAGATAAGAGAGCATTTGTTTAGGGATAGCCTGAATTTTATTTTATCTTATTTTTTTAATTATTTTTTTAATATTTGTTTATTTTTGAAAGAGAGGGAGAGACAGAGCGTGAGTGGGGGAGGGGCAGAGAGAGAAGGAGACCCAGAATGTGAAGCAGGCTCCAGGCTCCACGCTGTCAGCACAGAACCCAACGTGGGTCCTGAACTCACAAACCGTGAGATCTTGATCTGAGCCAAAGTCAGATGCTAACCGACAGAGCCACCCAGGTGGCCCAGGGATGGCCTCAATTTTAGATGTGGTCTTTTGAGGGGAATATGTGTTAATATGAGGCTGTTTAATGCTGTCCTGATGGGAATTGTATGAAGAACAGCTGTACTCGTGAAAAGAGAAATAATGAAGGCAACATTTATTGAGTTCTTACTATGTGTCATGTATTTCTAAACTTTGCGTTTATTTTTTTAAGTAAGCTCTATGCTCATTGTGGAGTTGCATGCTCCGTTGACTGAGCCATCCAGGTGCCCCTACGTTTGTTTTAATTCTCAAAAGGCTCTGTTAGATAGAGGTACTGTACTTCTCCCCATTTTCCATATAAAGAAGCTGAATGCATAAAGTACAGTCCATCCTCATTATGCACAGATTCCATATTTGCCAGTTAGCCTACTTGCTAAAATTTGTTAACTCCAAAATCAGTACTTGGGATTTCATGGTCATGGTCATTTGTAGACCTGTTCCTGTGCAGAATAGCAAAAAATTTGTCTTCCAACACGCAAATTTCTAACTGAAGTTAAACACAGTGGTACTCTGCCTTACTTAAGCTTACTATAAACAAATGCCCTTTTCATGGATTATTTAATGTCATGATTTTTTCATTTTGATGGGTTTTGTTGATTTTGCTGTTAAAATGGCCCTCAGCCATATTGTGCTGAAGTGCTGTCTAGTGTTTCTAATGCAAGAAGACTATGATGTGCCTTATGGAGAAAATAAATGTATTCGACAAACTTCCTTCAGGCATGAATTATAGTGCTGTTGGCTCTGAGTTCGCTGTTAATCAACATCTATATTAAATAAGATGTCCTTGGGGCGCCTGGGTGGCTCAGTCGGTTGAGCGTCCGACTTCGGCTCAGGTCACGATCTCGCACTCTGTGAGTTCGAGCCCCGCGTCGGGCTCTGTGCTGACAGCTCAGAGCCTGGAGCCTGTTTCAGATTCTGTGTCTCCCTCTCTCTCTGACCCTCCCCCATTCATGCTCTGTCTCTCTCTGTCTCAAAAATAAATAAACGTTAAAAAAAAAAAATTTTTTTTTTTAAATAAGATGTCCTTAAATAGCAACACACATAAAACAGGGTTATGTGTTGATCAGTTGATGAAATTGTGACCAGAGGCTTGCAGGAGCCTGAGCTTGTATTTCTTCCAGAAGTAGTGATTCGTTGTTCACTAATCTAGTATTTGTAGTTACTGTATAGAACAGAATGAGAATTCACTAACCTGCTGATAGTTACATATTCAATAAATAGTAATGTTGGAGTTTGTTTCATACCCCACACTTCTTTACTAATCTGGCTTGATCAGGTAATATCAAAATGCCAATAAGGGTACTTTTAAGTCCACTTTATTCTTAGTGTGGTTATTGGTGATGTTAAAGTATATCATAGATAATTTTGCAACAAAAGCAATTTTTGAAAACTGATACAAGATAATTTTTAATATTTATTTATTTATTTAATTTTGTTATTTTTTTAGAGAGATCGTGAGCACGGAAGGGCAGAGAGAGAGGGAGACAGAATCCCAAGCAGGCTCCAGACTGTCAGCGCAGAGCCCATTGTGGGGTTTGAACCCCAAACTGTGAGATCATGACCTGAGCCGATAAGAGTCAGATGCTTAACCTGTTGAGCCACCCAGGCACCCCTAAGATAATTTTATTTACTTAATCATTTACTCCCTACCCTTCAACCTGTTGTTTTAATCCATTGTTCACTTTTGCCTAGCTAACTTTTTATACCAGGGTTTTCTAAAGGTGTCAACCATTAAGTTCTGCCTCTTCCATCTCACAGATCCCTTTTGGTACTTTCTTGTTTTAATCTTCTTTTTACTTTATTTTAAAATTTACCTTCTTGGGGCGCCTGGGTGGCTCAGTCGGTTAAGCGTCTGATTTCAGCTCAGGTCATGATTTCGCGGTTCGTGAGTTCAAGCCCTGCGTCGGGCTCTGTGCTGACAGCTCGGAGCCTGGAGCCTGTTTCAGATTCTGTGTCTCCCTCTCTCTCTCTCTGACCCTCCCCCATTCATGCTCTGTCTCTCTCTGTCTCAAAAGTAAATAAAAAAAAAACATTTATTAAAAAATAAATAAATAAATAAATAAATAAAATTTACCTTCTTGGGGCGCCTGATAGGCTTAGTTGATAGAGCTTGATCTTGGGCTGTGAGTTTGAGCCCCATGTGTGGTGTGGAGTTAACATTAAATAAATAAATAAAATTTACCATGTTAATTTTGATTTCTTATACATATTTTCTCCCTACATTTGGTTGTCTTTTCCAACTTCCATTTTGAAACTTTATTTTTTAATATCTCTTCTTTTCCTCTGTTTTCCCCTCATTAATATTTTTTCGACTAGTATTCTCTTCTATTTCTGCTTTCAGTTGTATTTAGCTTAAAATTCTTACTGAAAATGAGTAGTTCTTCCATACCATACCTACTGAATATCTTTAGCATAGACCTACAGTTACAGAAGATGTGTGTAGTAATATAAAAATAAAAATGTCTTCTATGTTTAATTTAGAAATTTCTCAAATGGAAAAAAAATTAAGGAAAGTAGAGTTGGCAGGAAAAAGAATATGGTTACAAACAACTTTTAATAGGGAAATGTAGAAAAAAGGTTACATGCTGGTAAGTATAATAGTAAAGAGTTGTGGATGTGGTTCAACTGCAAGAAACATTTACTTAATCAGTGCCTTTTAATATTTAATACCATAGAAGTCCCTAGAAAAATAATATTTTAAATTCCTGTTTTATAGGGTAAAAATTCCACTGATGCAAGTGAAGAGAATCCAGGTGAACTTCCTTTTTCTGCTTTTGAAGCATGTGTTTTTATTTTTGCTTTCATTGCTATCAAAAATAAAATGATTTTTTTTAATAGTTATGAGAAAGAAGAGAGGAAGAGAAGATGAATCATACAATATTTCAGAGGTCATGTCAAAAGAGGTAAAAAAGTGGGGAGGGCACATAAGATTCAGTGTTCAGTAAAACCTATTGTGGATTTGAACCACATTAAAGCTATATGGATTGCTGTTACTTATTTGGCTTTTCAGACTCTTATGGGAAGTTTTTCAGACTGTTGAGGGACTGTTTCAGGCAAGAAGATGGTACCATCTTGCTGTTTGTTAAAGGAGCATGAGCTTGGCCTAATCAGAAGTTATTATAATTTCTTATAACTTCAAGACCTTATCTTCAGAACTTTGTTCTTGTTCCTTGTTAAGGAATTTAGGAAAACTAAAATATACTGACTTTTTTTTTTTTTTTTTTTTTTTAAGATTTTATTTTTAAATTATCTCTACACCCAGTGTAGGGCTTGAATTCACAACCCTGAAATCAAGAGTCGCATGTTCCATTGACTGAGCCAGCCAGCTTCCCCATCATATACTCATTTTTAAAACTAGATCCTTTTTTACCTTCCTACTTGTGACCTCATAAAATAGGAATTAAAAAACATGTTCATTTATGACAAACCTTAATATTCCTCAGGCATATTTTAATGTGTTACATTCTTAACATTAAAAAAAAATTCTAACAGTATTATCTACTACATTTTTCTTTAACCTAAAATTCAAACTCTTGGGATCTTCCTAAAATATAAAATTTCACATAGTATTTGTCTTTACTTTAGGGATGCACTCTGGTATTTTCCTTTTATTTTTTTCCTTTCATTTAAAAATAATGGTCAGGACCCATTTTATTGATTATGGAACATGGCCTGCAGTTTGAAAAACACCATTATTTAGATGTATCATAGTTTAGCCAGTCACAACTGTTACTTTAATGTAGCAAATGTTGGTGGCATATTGGCTGTTGGCAGATGTTGTCCTACATGGATAAGATCAATTAGTAAAGGAAAGTAGACTGTCTTTGCCTTAGCCTATGTCCAGTGAGAAATATATAGAAAGTAATCAATTATAATTGAGTGCTGTTGAGCCTATAGAAAGACTCTCTAAACTCAGGCGTTAGGTTCTTAAAATCTTCTAGAAGGTGACATCTGAGTTGAGACTTGAAGGATAAAAGTTAAATCATCCGGAGGTTGAGGGTAGTTAATAGGGAAAAGTAAGATACAGGGAAGATAGTAGAGAAGTGTTCTAGGAAGAGAGAATAACCTTTGACCAACATCCAGAGGCAGGAGAGATCCTGGCAAATTTTAAGAACTTGAAAATACATATTTGTTTCCAGTTTGTATGTAAAGCAAAAGGTGGTAAAAGATGAAGCTAGAGGTAAGCAGAGTCAGGAGGTTAGTTATGGGGTTTAGTTTTTAACAATAGTTCATAGCTGGTATTATGTTTATGTTTTGATTCATTCACAGATTGTTCAAAAAGATTCAGCTTAGCTAGTCATTTTAAAAGACCACTCTCCTGCCTGTTCACTATATCCCTTCAGCCTTAGGGTATGAATTCCTATACTTGCATAATACTTTACATACACACATGACACACATAAATCGACATGTATATATGTATGTATGTGTCAGCCACTTACTGATATGTCCTATCATTCTCCTATGCATCTTAAGTTTAAGATATGTTCAGAGTTTCGTGAATGTATCTACTATTTCATCCCCTTTGTCCTCTGCACATGGTATTCTCTTCTTGAAATGAAACCCTAACTTTTATCTTCAGTGATTATGCCCTGATGACAACTTTTTCAGATAATTTGGTGTAATACTCACCTAAGTCACCAAGTGGCACTCAGGTATTGCTTGTCTTCATACCCTTAGCATCTAGTAAATACTTAAAAATCAGAACACTTTAATTCTGTTTTTTTATATTTTATTTTATTTTAGAGATTTTTTTAAAAGGAGAGTGGGGGAGGGGCAGCAAGGGGGAAAGGGAGAGGGAAAAGAGTGAAAATAACTCAAGCAGGCTCCATGCCGCACAGAGCCCAACTCAGGGCTTGATCCCACAACCATGAGATGGTGACCTCAGCCAAAATGAAGAGTTAGATGTTTGACCAATAGAACCATTCAGGTGCCCCTATTCTGTAATTTTAACTTATTTGCCTTACCTCTTGCTCAGGATTGCAGACTCCGGTGTCTATCCACAGAGGCCTAAAGTGGGCAAGAGGTGGAACTATAAAACATTTGGAAGAGAATCTTTAAATACAAAGAATACCTCAACACAGACTCTAGAGCAGAGTTTAGAAAACTTTTCTGTAAGGGTATAGATAATGTTTTTGGCTTTGAATAATTTAGTGGGTAACTACTCAATGCCGAACTTTGCCATTATAGCCTGGAGGGCAGTCCTACACAAATTAAACAAATGAGCTTGACTTTGTTCTAATTAAACTTTATTTACAAAATCAGGTTGCCAGCTGGAGTTTGTCCACACGCTGTAGTTTGCCAACCCCTGTACTAGAGGATTATTGACATGTATGCATTTGGACCAAAGTCTCTTCAGATAAACTTGTATTTAAAACACAAACCAAAAAACCTTGAAAATTTAAGAGGAAATACCCCAATTTTTAAGAGTTGCTAACTAAGGCGAAGAGTTTTATGAGACACTATAGGCTTAATTTTGCCTGAGGTCCACCAGTTTGAGTCCTCTGTACTTTAATTAGCTTGAGAGCCTTATCCCCATTTCCTGGCATGAAGTCAGAACAGAATAAATGTTGAATAAATAAATGAATGAACCACATGCATTGTTACTTTATTTTTGTTTTCTATTGTTCTAGGAAATTTTGTCTGTGGCTAAAAAAAATAAAAAGGAGAATGAGGTAAGAGATTTATGAGATATACTAAATTTAGGAGCCATGTAAGTAATAGTTTATGGGTCCTTGGGAGTTCAGTAATGATGCAAGTGCCTATAACCATATGGATATGTGCATTCCATCTGTATATATTTCACAGCTTGTAGAAGCTGTGAGAGATGTCTTAATCTTGTTTCTGACCTTAAAGATTGTCTTTGGTTCTTCTGGGGAAGGTTTGATTCTTACCCCACCCCCTGTTTTATGTAGAGAGGTTCCTTGTTACCTGAGTATTCACTATCCAGGTACCTTCCATTACAAGATTTCTTAGGGAAGCAAAAACAATTCTAACATGAAAAAATGTTCACCGAGGGATATAAAAATTAACTTACCTATCAAAGATTAATAGGTTCTTGGGAAAATTGATGACATGATTATAAGTGAGAGCTATTCTGTTTGGCCACCATAATTTTGACCAAATTTACATCTTTTAAGTGCATTTTTTTATGCTTTGTTCAGCATAAGGATTAGTTTATGATACAATTACAACTTAATGTTAAATGTAAATAAGATTTAGCATATTTTTTATACTAGTTGTACTTTTTTATGTTTTAATTTTACTTAAATCCAAGTTAGTTAACCTAGTGTAATAATGGTTTCAGGAATGTATTACTTTTTTGGGAAAAAGAGAGAAAATGTGAGTGGAGGAGGGGTGTGGCAGGGCGGGGAGCAAGGGTTGCTGAGAATGCCAAGCAGGCTCTGTGCTGAGAGCAGACAGCCCTATGCAGGACCCGAACTTCGAACCATGAGAGCATCAACTCGGCCAAAGTCGGACACTTAACTGAGCCACCCACACACCCCTTAGTTGCATTTTTAAAGATAAGGGTTCAATCAAATCTTGTCTGATGTACTATGGAGTTTTGGCCTCATTTTATAATATATGATAAATAAGGATACTGCTGTCATGTTCAATCTGATGAATTTTGACAAATACTTACATCTGGGTAACCACCATCCAAATCAAGCTCTAGAATCTTTCCACGTGAAAGAAGGATCCTTGTATCCCTTGCCAGTCATTTCTCCACCCCCAGACTTAGAGGCAACTGCTTTTTGACTTCTGTCAAAAATCTGCCTGAATTTTGGAGTGCCTGTGTGGCTCAGTTGGTAAGCTTCCAACTCTACATTTCAGCTCAGGTCATGATCTCCATGTCGTGGGATTGAGACCCACATCGGGCTCCATGCTAATAACTCAGAGCCTGCTTGGGATTCTGTCTCTCCTCTCTGCCCCTCCCTCACTGATGTTCTCTCTTTCTCAAAATAAATAAATGAACATTTTTTTTTAACCTGCCTGATTTTTTTTTTTTAACCTTTATCATGCGTTAGTTTCCATACAAATAAAATCTAAATACATAGCCTTTTATTTCCTGTTTTTACTCAGCTAGTTGATATTCACTTATATTGTTGAGTTTATTACTAGTTGAAGTTTTTTTTTATTGCTGAGTAGCATTCCATTGAATGAATATTAAAATTTCTTTATCCGTTCTCTTGGTGGGCATTTGAACTATTTCCAGTTTGTGACTTATGAGTAAGGCTGCCATGATAATTTATGTACAAGTCTTTGGACATGTTTTCATATTCTAGGGTAAATATCTGGAATGGAATTGCTGGGTCATATCGTAAATGTGTGTTAAACTTTATAAGAAAATACAAATCCTTTCCTGGAATGAGCATCATTTTACTCTCACCAGCAATGTATAAAAGTATCTGTTCATGCTATTGCCAGCAATTCATATTAGTCTTTTAATTTTAGCTATTTTCTTGAATGTGAAATGAATAGTCTGGTTTTATTTTGCATTTTCTTAATTACTTGATGGGTATTTCCATGTTCTTAATGGCTGTATGTTTTATAAAGTTTCTGCCCATAGCTTTTGCCCATTTGTTGGGTTGTTTGCTTTTCTTCTTGATACATGAGTTGTTTATATAATAAGGTATAAATTCTTTGTCAGATTTACACACTGTGTCTTTCAGTCTATGGCTTGTTTACTCATTTTCTTAATGATATCTTTTAGTAAACAGAACTTTTAAGTTTTGGAGTAGCTCAGTTTATCACTTTTTCCCTTTTGGTGGTTAGTGATTTATTTGTCTTATATAAGAAATTTTTGCCTGTCACAAGATAATTCTGTTTACTTCTAAAAGCTTGATGGTTCTGGTTTTGATGTTTTGATATTTGATTGTGATGTTTATCGCAAATCAGTTTTACATATGGAATAGTGAAACTCAGTTTGTAATTTTCTAGCTGAATATCCAGTTGTGGCATTATTTATGAGTTCTCATTTATAAGACTTTTTTCATTTGAATTGACTCAGTCATCCTTTTCACATTCTTTTTTATTAAATATTTTTATTGAGAGAGAGAAGGGGGAGGAACAGAGGAGAGAGAGAATCCCAAGCAGGCTCTGCATTGTCAGCACAGGGCCCTATGTGGGGCTCAATCCCACGTAAACACTGTGATCATGACCTGAGCTGAAATCAAGAGCCAGCCACTTAACCAGCTGAGCCACTGAGGTGCCCCTCGTTTTCCTATTCTTAAAATAGAGTTGTGGACATCGGTAACCAGTAAAGTCTGTCATTAGTCATAAGTTGGTAATGAGTGTCATGACAGATGAATTGATAAGCGTGATGTAGTGAGTTCTTAAACTTTGCCCCTTTTTCTGCAGTGAAAGTATTTGGATGGAAGTAAATGTTTCCTTGATAAGAAATTTTTTTTTCTTTCCTATTTTTACAGACATTATCCATTATCTTTGCTTTAGAAATTGAAAGAAATTATGAAGAAAATAGTTTAATAAATTTTTGAGTAGTTCATTTTAGAGGTTTGGGAGGTGTAATTTGTAAAGGTCATTTCGGTAGTGTGTGCCTATAATCTGTAAGAGTTATTTTCAGAAGTTGTTTTTTCTCCAGTGGCTTTGCATTTATGGGAGAATGGAAGTAGCATCTCTAGGGTTTTATTAACAAATGGTTTTAATTCTCCATACTTAATGATTATGGGACTGGGTAAATTTTGATTAGTTTTTTTAATGTTTATTTAGAGAGAACAAGCGAGAGAGCAGGAGCGGGGGAAGGGCAGAGAGAAAGGGAGGGAGAGAATCCCGAGCAGGCTCTGTGGTACCAACATGGAACCCAACAGGGGTCTCAAACTCAATACAAACCGCAAGATCGTGATCTGAGCCAAAATCAAGAGGCAGATACTCAACTGACAGAGCCACCTAGGCCCTCCAAATTTATTCAGTTTTCTGATAGAGGGTAGTAGCATTGTATACCAAACTCCTAATTAAAGTTTTTTCTTTACAGAATGAAAGCTCCTCTTCTAATCTCTGTGTAGAAGACCTTCAGAAAAACAAAGATTCAAATAGTATGATTAAAAATAGATTGTCTGAAACGGTTAGGCAGAATACTAAATTCTTTTTTGACCCAGTTCGGAAGTGTAATGGACAACCCGTACCCTTTCAACAACCAAAACACTTCACGGGAGGAGTGATGCGGTGGTACCAAGTGGAAGGCATGGAATGGCTTAGGGTAATGAATTCTCAGTTTTAATACAAGATACTGGTTCATTTCTATATAATAACCTGTTAATGTGCTATAACACAACTTGAGTTGTTCCTTCCAAGTTTCATTATTAAATATGAAATGAACATTTGTGTGTAAATACTTATTTTCTAATTTATTTATCCATCCATCCATCAAGACTAAATTTTTGGTGTCTTATTCAAGACTGCCAACACTTTTATGGCTTTGATAACTGACTTCTCACAAGTGTTATTAACCGTGAACGTGTCAGTCTCATCAGAATTATTTTTGGGTAAAAAGAATAAACTATTGCTAATTCAATAGGTGTTTATATCAACTTAAATACAGTGTGTGTTATTTTGTCCAGATGCTTTGGGAAAATGGAATAAATGGCATTTTAGCAGATGAAATGGGATTGGGAAAGACAGTTCAGTGTATTGCTACAATTGCACTGATGATTCAGAGAGGAGTACCTGGACCTTTTCTTGTCTGTGGACCTTTGTCTACACTTCCTAACTGGATGGCTGAATTCCAAAGATTTACACCAGACGTAAGATATGTTTCCTTTTGTTGAATACATTTCATTGCAAATATTTTTATTGTTTTGTTGCCTGAATTAAATTGTAGAACTGTTACTATAATTATGTTGATTTCTGCACTACAGAAACACTACATCTTATTTGAGGTTTTGTGTGGGTTTTTTTGTTTGTTCCGTTTTTAAGCTTATTTAATCTATACACCCAACTTGGGGCTCAAACTCATGACCCTGAGATCAAGAGTCGCACACTCCTCGGGCTGAGCCAGCCACACACTCTTATTTAAGTTATTTTTCAAATGTCTGCAAAATCTACTTTTAGTGTATATGGAAAAGAGTAGGTATTAATAATTTTGGATATTTGCCAAAAATAATTCTAAATGTTTATTTAGAGAGAGAACAAGCAAGAGAGCGCGAGCAGGGGAAGGGCAGAGAGAGAAGGAGGGAGAGAATCCCAAGCAGGCTCTGTGCTACCAACATGGAACCCAACAGGGGTTGGCTTGGATGATTTTGAGTGTACTGGGAAATTTGATTCACCTAAGTCTGACCTAGGGAGAATTTATTTCTCTTACTGTGATTACCTTCCATATATGTGTGTCATCTTAGCTATATCCTTGCTTTAAACTTAATTTGTTTTTATGACTTTTCCTTATTCCTTTATAGTAATAAAATAATTTAGTAGAGGTGATTGACTCATTTGGTATAGAGAAATAGAGCTAAGATTAAATTAAATTGTCTTTTTTTCTCTCCTAAATGATTAATATTATGTTTTCCAAATTGTTGATACTTATATTTTGTTCCAATGTAAAATCTTCTAGATTCCTACTATGTTATATCATGGAACCCAGCAGGAACGTCGAAAATTAGTAAAGAATATTCACAAGCGGAAAGGGACACTGCAGATTCATCCTGTGGTAATTACTTCATTTGAAATAGCCATGAGAGACCGAAATGCATTACAGGTATGATTTGTTTACATTGAATTCTTTGTAACTTATAAATCATATTTTTCTTAGTTCATAGCACTTTCTTATCATCCAGTAGCATTTAATTTTTTTTTCCTAATGGAAGTCAGATTGTGTTTTACAGTTTCTAGTTTTAGAAACTAGAGGTTTATATTAACAGAATGATTGAGCTGAAGGTTGTAGTCTTCTAACAAGAAAATTAAGGCCTATAGTACCTTGCCTTTAGCCATAATACCATCTTAGTGTGTTAGAATCAAGTAGACATACCTAATCTGTGAATGTATTACAGACATGTTTGACATGTGGTTTAAGTATATAGTACTTACTTATCCATTTAATTTTAATTAAATAAGAATACAATATATGAAGACAAGTTAATTTTAGACTGTCTTCTGGATATATGGCATAACATTACCAATTAGTGCCCAAGTTTTAATACAATTGGAATATTAACTTTTGCTCATTGCCTCTATCATCAGTTCATTGTTTGGTATTTGAAATACTTTATCACTGTTTCACCTATTTCACATAGTTCTTTACTACTTTGTTTTTCCTTTCTCTGTTTGATGGATCAGATTTTACGTGGGACGCCTGGGTGACTCAGCCGGTTGAGCTTTTGACTTCGGCTTAGGTCATGATCTCATGATTTGTGGGTTCAAGCCCCGCTTTGGGCTCTGGGCTGACAGCTTAGAGCCTGGAGCCTGCTTCGGATTCTGTGTCTCCCTCTCTCTCTCTGCCCCTCTCCCACTCATGCTCACTCACTCTCTCTCTCTCTCTCTCAAAAATAAACATTAAAAAAAAAATTGACTTGTGTGCTAGTGGAAATTTGGAATATGAATTGCAGTTATGTTACTTCTTCACAGTAAAATAATACTGCTTATAGAAAAAAGCATGCAGACTTAAAAGCAATTTTAATTATTATTTTTTTAAGCTTATTTATTTATTTTGAGAGCACAAGCAGGGAGGAACAGAGAGAGAGAGAATCCTAAGCAGACTTTGCACTGTCTGCACAGAGCGTGACATAGGGCTTGAACCCATGCATTGTGAGATCATTACCTGAACCAAAATCAGTAATTGGATGCTTAGCCAATTGAGCCATGTGGGCACCCCAAAAACAATTTTAATTCTGAGAATGCTACTGCTATATAAATATTTTTCTTAGCATATAAATATAATTTATATATAGGGTTGTACTATACATTGTTTCTTGAAACTTCAGCTTCCTACTAAATAATATAACATGAAGACCTTTCTAATTATTTTGATCTCCCTATCCCACCCATATTGAAACAGATAAGCTTTCTTGTCAAGTCCATTCACTAGTGGCTAGAATTTTGTAATTTTCTTTCACTGAACTTAAAATTATTTTAAGGATCTTAGCTTTGGGAGTGCAGGGCTCCTATTGCTGAGTGGCAACAGAAGTATCTGTTCACTTAATTCATTTTTCAGAACCCTCATTTCTGTTGCATTGGGTTTTCTGATTGTTGTGCATATTCATTTATTTATGTTTGGGTTTTTTAAGACAGATGTCTGACAGAGATTATTCAGGTTATCTGGTTTGTCATGTTACCAGCAAAAGAAGTCCCAATTTGTTTTTCTTAAAGTCGTAATATTATTTGAAAAAAATTTTTATTCTGCTTTGAATGTATTGAAGTGAAATGCAAAAATGCCCCATTTCATCCTCTTCCCCCAATCTGCCAATCCTGTTATCCAAGGATACTTGACAAGTTGGTATTTGTATTTCCCAGAAATATTCCATGTTTCTGTATTTTTAAGCAATAAAATAGATGAGCTTTAAGTTTGCCAATCAACATAAAAGAGAAAGATAATAAAAATGAGAGTAAGATTTTTTGGTTTTGTTGGTTTTGCTTTTTTTACAAGGGTTTTTTTTCTCCTTTGAGATTATAATGCTTGAAATAAAAAATTTGGGGGTTGTTTTGGCTTTTTTTTTTTTTTTTTTCTTTTAATGGTCAATTTTTGTTATTTGACAGAGGGAGCCAAGGAGAGGGGCAGAGGGGGGAGAGAGTGAGAGAATTAAGAAGCAGGCTCCAGGGGCGCCTGGGTGGCGCAGTCGGTTAAGCGTCCGACTTCAGCCAGGTCACGATCTCGCGGTCCGTGAGTTTGAGCCCCGCGTCGGGCTCTGGGCTGATGGCTCAGAGCCTGGAGCCTGTTTCCGATTCTGTGTCTCCCTCTCTCTCTGCCCCTCCCCCGTTCATGCTCTGTCTCTCTCTGTCCCAAAAATAAATAAACGTTGAAAAAAAAAATTAAAAAAAAAAAAAAAAAAAAAAAAGAAGCAGGCTCCATGCCCAGTGCAGAGTCTTGATGAGGGGCCCAATCTCACTACCCTGAGATCATGACCTGAGCTGAAATCAAAGAGTCCAATGCTTAACCTGACTGAGCCACCCAGATGCCCCTACAAGGTTTTTTAAAATGAGAAATTAAAACAATTTTTATGACAACTTAATGAAAGTAGATGGATGGCTTTCTGTGAAGATACAAATTACTAAAACTGACTCCAGAAGAAAGAGAAACCTAAATAAACCAATAATTATGTAAAAAATCGAGAACACCATAACATTAAATAAGTGTCAGTTTCAGATGTATGCCTCAAGAATGAAAATTATAATGATATTTAATGTTTCAGAGCATATGGAACTAATAAAAGCTTTTAGTTCTTTTTTAGGAATCTAGTTTAATACTAATCAAAACCTGACAAAGTATTACACAGGGAAACCACAGATTGCTTTGCCTAAAGAATGTGAATAGAGAAATTTTAAATACATAATAGCAGGTGGACTTTAATTATTAGTTCATAGCCAAGTGAGGTCTATTTTAGGAACACAAGTATATACCCGTTTTAGGAAATTTACTTACCCTTTCAGTAGCTCGAAGGAAAACATGGTCACCTCAGTAGATACAGAAATGCCATTGGTTAAGATTGAACATCTATCCCTAATATGGAGGTTTTATTTTTAGAATTGTTTGTAGGAAAAATTGTGAGATCATAATTATAAAGTTTTTCCCTAAATTCCTTTTCTAGCACTGCTATTGGAAATACTTAATAGTAGATGAAGGACACAGGATTAAAAACATGAAATGCCGTCTGATCAGGGAGTTAAAACGATTTAATGCAGATAACAAACTTCTTTTGACTGGTACTCCCTTGCAAAACAATTTATCAGAACTTTGGTCATTACTGAACTTTTTGTTGCCAGATGTATTCGATGACTTGAAAAGGTAGGTAAGCCAGTTATTTAACTACTTTCTTTATTTTTCTAGTCTTTTCAAATATGTGCTCTTAGTTAAAGTTCCTTTCTTCTAAGTAGTTGGAATAAAATGATAGCTTTTTGGCAAGTTCTTTGTGATAATTATGTTAATACAATTGATTTATGTAATAGGTTAACTTGTAATCACTTTTTTCTCTTACAGCTTTGAATCTTGGTTTGATATCACTAGTCTTTCAGAAACTGCTGAAGATATTATTGCTAAAGAACGAGAACAGAATGTATTGCATATGCTGCACCAGGTGTGACTTTGTCTTATTATGCTTACTATGGACTACTAGGAATAAAAAAGGAACCCCACAGATTACCTGTTCAACCCTTTGTAGTAGATTTGGAAAAATGAAGACCCCTCAAATTTAACAACTCCCTTTCTCTTCCCTCACCCCCAGATGTCACGTGGCTTTACAGCAGAACTCAAGTGAAAAGTTTGCCCTACTCATGTATATTCCTTTTTACCCCTATGGTTGCTGATATATTTGTCAGCCAAAAAATGAAAGTGGGTGATTTTTATGAATATTTTTTTGCTGTTTTCTGTGGTTTCCACCAATCCTACCTATGTTTCCTTTAGACACATTAATCTGTCAAAGGCCTCCTGGTCATTTCCATATGAGAGCCCAAAAAAGCTTTTCAATTGTGCATTGACAATTGTATTCAAAATCCATGGTAATTTTTTTGTTTTAAAGTTTATACATATTCATGATAAAAATGTGAAACAGTACAAAAATTGAAAGTAACAATAAAATCCCAAATCATACTTTCCCTACCAGATCATTTGTATTTTTTTTTCTTGGCAATTGGTATATGTGTTTCTGAGCAGCTTATTTACAGATACTTTTTTCTTAAACTAGTAGTAATATTCTCTCTTTTAAAGCCTTTCTTGTATTTGACTCTGTACCTATGGAATATTCAACCACAGAGCCCTAAAATGAACTTTCTTTATATAAATGAGTTATCAATGTGTATTTCAAGATAAGGCTATAAAGGATACAAAATTATTTAAACAAGTTTATGTATTCTTCTGAAGACTTCTCAACAATTTAATAATGATATAATTACCTGTTACTTCTGTGTTGTTTTATAAATGTGAAACTCACATGACATCACACAGTAGGAAGATGAATGAGAATAATTTCAAGCCTGAAATTTTAGAACTTATAGAAGGAAACTCTTATGTTTACATCTCTGGGTTGGTTGGTGTGTTGGTTTTATGCTAGTCCAAAATCTCACTGTAAATGTTGTGGGTTATCACTTTAATTCTAAAAGGCACAAGTGTCATCTTTCTACTTTTTAAAATATTTAAGATAATATTAAGAGTTTTTGAAAAAGTTAAATTTTGGAATGTTGTGGATAAATACCATGAGTTTGGGATGTGTTCTGGTTTGGGGAAATTTCAAGGAGATATTTTATCTCCCCTTTCAAGATTTGATAGTGTATATATAGGAAGAAAAGAGAAAGAAGGGTAAAGAGGTTTGTGGAGAGAGTATTCCTTGAAAACTTGGAAATGCTTAATATTCACATGTTTATTCATGTTTAAATTTTAGATTCTAACACCTTTTTTACTGAGAAGACTAAAATCTGATGTTGCTCTTGAAGTTCCTCCCAAGCGAGAAGTAGTTGTTTATGCACCGCTTTCAAAGAAACAAGAGATCTTTTACACAGCCATTGTGAACCGTACAATTGCAAACATGTTTGGATGCAGTGAGGTAGAGTGTGGATTTGAACTAAACTGTCAATGACAGTTGGCATTGAAATTTTTGTGGTTAATTTCAGCCTTGGAGCTTATCACCTGTTTTTAGGACTTGTAGAGGGTGAATTTCTAACTGGAGTATAAGGCATAAGGTCAGTAGCAAAAGTTGTCTCCTAGTAATTCTGTGATCCTACTGAAGTTCAGGTGATGATTCACGTATCAGTTGTTTTATCATTATCTGGAATGCTTGTTAAAATTTTTTATTCCTGTCCCAGATTAACCCTAGTCATGCTGTGGAGTGATGGACTTGGAAATACATTTGATCAAGCACACAATATACTAAAAGAATTTCCCAACTAGACACAGCACATAGTCCCTTTATAGGAGGTTAAAGACCCTTAGATTTTGTTTAAATGTCCAGATTTTTTTACTATACGCTATGGACCTATGTATTTCTTTTCAAAATATTTATGGGTCTATACATTTCTGTTTTGTACAACCATTAGACTGTTCCCCAATTTTTATTATATAATTAAAGGGAAGATCTGGCTTTTTAACTATTCAGAATTTAATATTGTTCCTTATTGTGAGGAATTTCATTGCAGTGTTAATACTAATCCAAAGAAATACTCTTTATTGCAGATATGTGGAGCCCCTAAGTTATTAAATTCCTTCATATGAGTTCAAAACAGCTCTACCTATCCTTAATTTTTTCCATGGAGATATGAAGGCATTTACTCTAATTCTCAGATATTGTCATAAACGTTAAAATAATTAGGCTTCATATGACCACATTTGCACTTGGCGAAAGTTTATGGATCCTTGATTTTATGCCTTTGGAAATCACTAAAGTTGATGATGAAAGACAAAATTATTATTTCTATATGTCTTAAAACATTTGTACATAAAAGTATTCTATCACACTTTGTATATATTTAGAACTCAAGGGTATAGCTTTTTAAACATATTCCTTTTTAATTGTTCACTTTTAGAAAGAAACAGTTGAGCTAAGTCCCACTGGACGACCAAGACGGCGTTCCAGAAAGTCAATAAATTACAGCAAAATAGATGATTTCCCTAATGAATTGGAAAAATTGATCAGTCAAATACAGCCAGAAGTAGACCGAGAAAGGTGTGAGTTTAAAATAAATTTAAGTATCCTTTAAACTGTGATACTTTTTGTATTTCTCACATTCGTGGATTATGTGTTTTTGGTAGAGCTGTTGTGGAAACGAATATCCCTCTAGAGTCTGAAGTGAATCTGAAGCTGCAGAATATAATGATGCTCCTTCGTAAATGCTGTAATCATCCGTATTTGATTGAATACCCAATAGACCCGGTCACACAAGAGTTTAAGGTCAGTACCATTTAATGTACTGTTTTGATTTCTGTAACTTTTTTGTATTGAAGGAAAGTGTCATTTTGTTTTTTTGATTATTACTTAAGTATTATAATCCTTAAAATATAAAGATTGTAATCCTTCCAGTAAGTGAAGATCATCTCCCCCAAAATTGAAAGAACTTTTTGAGTGTTAGAATGATAGTCACTTTCTACATGTAAGCGAAATATTTCTATTTACATATTTTATCTGAACACTAAGAATCACCCTAAATTTAGAGTGATAGTGAAAATAGTTTTTGTTTTATTGATGTATTTTTGTTTTGTTTTGTTTTGCTATTAATACCATTTATTTCCATTTTGTGTTTTACTTGCTATCTATTAGAGATAGTTGTCACCTTTTCAGTATTACTTTTAGTTAGTATTTAGCTTGTCAGAATCATTCTGGCTGCTTATTACCTACATCTCAACAGATAGTCGCAGAACCAAAAAGTTTACTAAGTTACGGGCATTCAGATTAGGTGAATGAAATTACTTTCTTGGGCACTTGATGGAAAAATGGCATAGTATTAAAATAAATCTGTTTTTAGTAATCCTCAATAACCTTATTTCACACTAGCTTACACAGTAGAGTTTCTTATCCCTGACAATACTGACATTTGGGGCCAGATCTTTTTTACAAGGTGCTGGCCTGTGAACTATATGCCATTTAACATTATCCCTAGTCTCTGGTCACTGGATACCAAATATGTTTTTTTCCCCAGTTGTGATAACCTAAAATGTCTCCAGATATTGCCAAATATACCCTGGGATGGAGGGCAAAATTGCCCCCATTTGCAAACCACTTCTTTACAGTTTTTCATTCAAGTAAGGAAGAAAATAATCTCTGATGAGGAAATTAATAGTCACCAGGTGAAAATTTTCTTCAATATTTAGGTTGCTTATAAGCTCTTATGTTTAATTTATACTGAGAATTCTAGCAGTAATATTCATATTTTATTGAAAGTACATTTATAAAGGAAAAACTTCAACATGTGTAGTAGGTTTAAACTTAACAGTTCTCTTATTACAAACAAAGCCTTTGGGAGAGGGGTGGGGAGGATCAAGGTTGGACTTAGACTGATTTTTGTTTTTGTGAAATCATTGGTTTTAAATTCTAGAGTGTGTCTTTCCCTGAGAAAGAACTATCTTCTTATTTAAAAAGATCAAATAACAAGGTCAATTTTTAAAAATTTTAGTTTTATAGGGACTTATTTGTCATTAAAATGAACTGTTCATCTGGATTTTATTTGACAAAAGTTATTGATAATTATTGTGACTATTTTTTCTGTTGTCCCTCTTTGTCTGCTTTTAAGATTGATGAAGAGTTGGTAACAAATTCTGGGAAATTCTTAATTTTGGATCGAATGCTGCCAGAACTAAAATCCAGAGGTCACAAGGTGGTACTTTTGATTGGATTTTTGGTTATTTAATTACTTCCTGTTAATCAGAATAGATACTAAGATATATTTAAATTTCAGGTGCTGCTATTTTCACAAATGACAAGAATGTTAGATATTTTGATGGATTACTGCCACTTTAGAAATTTCAACTTCAGCAGGCTTGATGGATCCATGTCTTATTCAGAGAGAGAAAAAAATGTAAGACTATTTATGTCATACGTATCAAATTCCTTTTTGTAATTCATATCTTGATTTCTAAAGTAATGTTCAGAGTAGACCCACAAGTTGATAGACTGAAAACCTTGTAACAGGATCAAAAACCTAAGCATTTTTTAGTTATAATAAGTCTTAGTGATTTTTTTTTTTTAATGTTTGCTTTTGAGAGAGACAGAGCACAAGCGTGGGAGGGACACAGAGAGAGGGAGACACAGAATCAAGCAGACTCCAGGCTCTGGGCTGCCAACACAGAGTCCGATGTTGGGCTCGACCCACGAACCATGAGATTACGACCTGAGCCGAAGTCGGATGCTTAACTGACTTAGCCACCCAGGCACCGCCAAGTCTTAATGATTCTTAAATTATATGTGTCTTTTGGTCCACCTTTACTTCATAATATCCTACTTCACCACCACTGTAAGAATATTGAGATAACAGGGGCACCTGGGTGTTTTAATTTTTGTTTTTTAATTTTTTAATGTTTATTTTTGAGAGAGAACATTGAGTGAGGGTGGGGCAGAGAGAAAGGGAGACAGAATCTGCAGCAGCCTCCAGGCTCAGAATTGTCAGCACAGAGGCTGACGCAGGGCTCAAACTCATGAACCACAAGATTATGACCTGAGCCGAAGTCAGACGCTTAACCGACTGGAGACACCCAGGTGCTCTCTCAGGAACAATTTGTAACCTCACATGTGAAGTAAGCCAGGGAAGCTCATCTGAGCCTTGGTGTCCATGGTTTCCACTGAAGGTTAGTTACATAGGTATGACCTACCTGTGTGACTGGCCTGACTGAACTACTCAGTGTCAAGCCCCTCTGAAGATCAAATTGATAGAGTGCTTCTTAAAGTCCCTGGTTTATTGTCTTAATTTGGGCAGTGGATATGCTTACAATTATTTATTTTGTGGGAAGGAAGTCTTTGATAATTTTACCTCTTTCCAGCAAATTAGTCTTTTTCAGCTTTTTAAAAAAAAATTTTTTTAATGTTTATTTTTGCAAGAGTGACGGAGCATGAGCAGGGGAGGGGCAGAGAGAGAGGGAGACACAGAATCCGTAGCAGACTCCATCCAGGCTCTGAGCTGTCAGTGCACAGCCTGACATGGGGCTCGAACCCACAAGCCATGAGATCATGACCCAAGCCAAAGTCAGACACTTAACGAACTGAGCCACCCAGGTGCCCTGTCTTTTTCAACTGTACTGACTTCTGGGGTTTTCATTATTTTTTTACTCCACATCAAAAATCCTGTAGGTAATGAAGAATTCATACCTAGTTTAGAGAATGCTGGCTTATTATATCCCTTGGCATTGCCTCCCCCCCCCCCCCCCCCCGCCTTTGCTATAAACACATGGTTATAAGATGGTTGCTCCACATGCAACACCATATCCATATTCCAGGCAATAATAATTTCTTAATTCCTTGGGTCTGTACCCTTTTTTGCTTTTAGATGCACAGCTTCAACACAGATCCAGAGGTGTTTATCTTCTTAGTCAGTACACGAGCTGGTGGCCTGGGCATTAATTTGACTGCAGCAGATACAGTTATCATTTATGATAGTGATTGGGTAAGTCAAAAGTATAGCAATATACTGATCATATTTCCATTCTGAATTTTTTTTTATCTTTCATTGTATGCTTTGCAATTTTATTTTGAAAAGGTATCCCATTTTAAAACAAAAATCATTATCAAGTACCCTATGTGTAAAGACTTGAACATGTTTTATCATTGAAGTCATTCTAGAGATCTAAAATGAGTTTTAAGACACTATTTAAAAGATTCTGATTGGATCATGCATGCATGTGACTTTACCCACATATTATGAGTTTAAGTAACTTTAATATTCAACTGTTAAATGTTATTTTTCTTTTTATTCTAAGAATCCCCAATCTGATCTTCAGGCCCAGGATAGATGTCATAGAATTGGTCAGACAAAGCCTGTTGTTGTATATCGTCTTGTCACAGCAAATACTATTGATCAGAAAATTGTGGAAAGAGCAGCTGCTAAAAGAAAACTGGAAAAGTTGATCATCCACAAAAGTAAATAATACTTTGTAGTACTTTTTTGTTTCAGTTGCCTGTTGTATGTTGTGGGATTTTGTTACTGATATTTTCCTTATTATATTTTTGAAGATTTTTTTTTTTAAGTGTATTTATTTATTTATTTTGAGAGCGAGAAAGAGCATGAGCAGGTGAAGGGCAGAGAGAGAATCCCAAGTAGCACTGTCAGCGTAAAGCCCAATGCAAGGCTCAGTCCCATAAACTGTGAGATCATGACATGAGCCAAAACCAGGAGTTGGACACTTAACTGACTGAGCATCTCAGGCGCCCCTGAAAGATGTTATTTTTAAGTAATCTCACACCCAGTGTGGGACTTGAACTCACAACCCCAAGATCAAGAGTTGCATGCTCCACTGACTGAGCCAGCCAGGTGCCCCAATGATTTCTTTATAAAAGAAATTAGTACGGGGGCGATTACGTGGCTCAGTCATTGGAGCCTCCAACCCTTGATTTCGGCTCAGGTCATAATCCCAGGGCCATGGGAGTAAGCCGCATGTCAGGCTCTGCGCTGAGAGTGGAGCCTGTTTAGGCTGTCTCTCCTACTGCCCCTCTCCCCCCACCCACCTGTGCGCATGCTCTTTCTGTAAAATAAAAAAATATATAAATAAGTACAGCTTGATTAGGATTTTAGTAAGCAGTGGGGAATTTGCAGCTGTAAAGACCTAAACTAGATTGGCGTAACCATAAACACAAAGGAAAAACATTAGTGTCTAGATGAGGAGCAGAGGGGCAAGGAAACCCCTATCCAGGACACTTTTAAAATGCCATATCCGGGGGCGCCTAGGTGGCTCAGTCGGTTGAGCGTCCGACTTCGGCTCAGGTCACGATCTCACGGTCCGTGAGTTCGAGCCCCGCGTCGGGCTCTGGGCTGATGGCTCAGAGCCTGGAGCCTGCTTCCGATTCTGTGTCTCCCTCTCTCTCTGTCCCTCCCCCGTTCATGCTCTGTCTCTCTCTGTCTCAAAAATAAATAAAAACGTTAAAAAAAAAAAAATTAAAAAAAATAAATAAATAAAATGCCATATCCTAATCTCTGACATGATGTTAATGCTTATTCTCGATAAGAGATTTGCCTGTCGAAAGGCTTTAAGAAAGTTTCAAGCCTCTTCTTGGAAGTTCAGTATATTAAGTATTAGAATATTGGGGTGCCTGGGTGGCTCAGTTAGTTGAGCATCTAACTTCAGCTCAGGTCATGATCTCATGGTTCATGAGTTTGAGCCCTGTGTTCAACTCTGTGCTGACAGCTCAGAGCCTGGAGCCTGCTTCAGATTCTGTACCCCTCCCCTGCTCATGCTCTGTCTCTGTCTCTGATTCTCTCTCTCTCTCAAAAATAAATAAACATTGAAAAAAATTTGTTTTAGAATATTAAGGATACATTGAAGTAGTGCTATAAAAACTATTTACTTGATTTAACTTGCTATTTCAAAAAATATGTGGCTCTAGAATGTCCTTTTCATTGTTTCAAATATAATCTTCTTTAAAATATAGTGTTTTAGATTGTGAGAAGTAGGGGAAGTGAAGTAGGTGAGGCATTGGCATTTTATATTCTGTTCCCTAAGATTCCTTGGAGAAGTTTCTGCTTTTATTCATTCAGTATGAAAATCTATTTGGAGAAATTGGCTTCATGACTACATCACAAAAGTTGAAAACATCTGTTAAGTTGTGAAGCCTAGAGTAATGGGAACATGATGTCAAAAATCACTATTAGTTTATTTTATGCTACTTTTCTTCTTGCTCTCTACTTGCAAATACTTCCTCCAGTGTATCTGACATTGAGGTTAGGTTTTAGAAATCTTTAATTTGACTTCATGGAACATTCAGATTGTAGTTGGAATTTACATTGGAGGAAAAAAGAACTTTTCTAAGAAGATTTTGTGCAAATTAAAATTTTTTCAGCTGTGCTGCTTTAGGAATTTGAATGATGAAATATATTTTCTTTTGAATATAGTTTAAATTCAGTAAAATTTGTCTAGTTTTATTTTCCCAAGTCTGTTTTCAGTATTTTGAGAAATTAATTTCAAAGAACAATTTGAAAAGAATTTTTAAAATACTGTCAGTGTTTTATTGAGGTATAATATGGATACAGTAAAATAACCAGATCTTAAATGTACAGGTTGATGAATTTTGATAAGTGAATACACACAGTGTAACTATTCTCTAGGTCAAGGTAAACAGTTCCATCATCCAAAACCATTTTCCCCTACACCAGTCATTTTCCATGCTCTCTTGTTCCTCACCAGAAGGCAGCCATTGTTCTGATTTTTGTGACACAAATTAGTTTTTCCTTTAACTTCATATGTGGATTCATTTGTATGTATGTAGCTACTACTTTTTTCAGCAGAACATTTTGAGATTCATTTATGTTATATTAGAAGTTAATAGTTTGTCCATTCTTTTGTTGGTTGACATTTAAGTTGTTTTTCATATCTTGGTTTTTCTGAATAAGCTGTTCTTGTACAAGTGTTTATGGACACATGCATTTGTTTGTTCTTGGTCTTTGGATGGGTGCATGTTTACTTACAGGAACCTGCTGAATTTTTTCTCCAAGCAGACATACCATTTTACATCTCTACTAGCAAAGTATGAGAGCTGTGATTACTTTTCTCTTTATCACCACTTGACTTTGCCTATACTTTTTAACATACACCATTCTGATTGGTTTATAATGTAGTATATTTTGGTTTTAAAGGCAATTTTCAATGTTTTGATTTTCTTGAAAATTTTTTTCTAGATCATTTCAAAGGTGGTCAGTCTGGATTAAATCAATCTAAGAACTTCTTAGACCCTAAGGAATTAATGGAATTATTAAAATCTAGAGATTATGAAAGGTAAGATATTTTAATTTAAAAAATGTAATTCATAGTTTTGATTTATCATATGGACTTGAATATTTTGTTTTCTTATAGAGAAGTAAAAGGATCAAGAGAGAAGGTCATTAGTGATAAAGATTTGGAGTTGTTGCTGGATCGAAGTGATCTCATTGGCAAGTAACCTTTTATTTTTCTTTTACTGGAAACTGAAACAGACATGTAAGAAGAGAGAATAGTAATACTTAACGTACCCCTATATGTAATTGATTCAGCCACAATAGTCCACAACATTTAACTAGTCTTTTTTCATTTTGATTCTCTTTTGACAGAATCTTAAAGTCATGACATTTTACCCAGGCATTTTACTCAGGCATCTTTTACTGGGAAGAGCAGGTCTTTAAATGTAGCCACTATGTCATTACATTTAAGAGAATTGGCACTAAAACCTTGATATCATCTACTACCCAGGCCATATTCAGATTTCCCCAGTTGTCTCAAATCCTTTTTTACAGTTTGAATCAGGATCCAAATTTCATTGTTTGTTATGACTCTTCTGTAACATCCTTCTCACTTTCATTGTTGCATGTCATAGAGGAAAAGTGGGTTGTCCTATAAAATGACCTATATTTTGAAATTGGCTGATTTTTTTAACCCGTTTTGTGTTCGTTAATTTGTTCCTCAATCTACTTATTTTCAGAAAAGTGATAAATAGCTATGTAAATAGCTCTATAGGCTTAATTAGATCTATGTTCTGTTTCTTTTAATTTTTTTTTTAACGTTTATTTATTTTTGAGACAGAGAGAGACAGAGCATGAACGGGGGAGGGTCAGAGAGAGGGAGACACAGAATCGGAAACAGGCTCCAGGCTCCGAGCTGTCAGCACAGAGCCCGACACGGGGCTCGAACTCACGGACCGTGAGATCGTGACCTGAGCCGAAGTCGGCTGCTCAACCGACTGAGCCACCCAGGCGCCCCTAGGTTCTGTTTCTTATGAATACTTTGTAATACTTTGTTCTTTCTCTCTTTGAGAAAAGCACCTGTTAGCATTTAATGAGCTCCCTCCACCTGGTTTTAAGCTACCAAGGCTCCCCCACATAGACACCCGTAACCTTCTCCACTCTTCCGCTGAAGAGTTTAGCCTTCATGATGACAGATTGTTTTGGGAACTTTCTCTTTCCCGGATGTTTGCAGCCCAATTTCATTTCATCAATGGTAGAATCAGCTCCAGTCTTGTCTTGGGGAGCATTTATCAGGGTTGATAGGTGGGCAGAGGCTCTGGTTCCTCTGTAAGTGGTAATGCCTCATTCCAACTTTCCCAAAGTAACTTCAGTGATATTTGTTGAAGTGGATCCTGTGGTCATGCCACCAGCATCACCCTGGCCTCCTGGGTGCTTCTGGTGTTTGCTGACGCAGTTCACATGGTCCTGAAGTTTCCAGGTCTTCCTTAGTCTAGATGGTATGTCACCAGCTGAGACCAAATAGCTATTGTCATATTTTAAATCCTACCAGGAAGTGCTTTTCTGGGTTTCTTATTTTTAGTGAGCTAAGATTGGTCAGGTCATTCAGGCTGATCTTATCAAGTTTTCTGTCTTTTATTAAGCCTGATGATTTTAGTATCCACTGATGATTGTTTGAACAATTATTACCTTAAGGATTGCAAAATGGTGATTTTCTTGTTTTGTTTTTCCTTTATTAGCCAGAATGAGTCTATAAAGAACTTTTCCCTACCAACTCTGGTTATTCTGAGATATAGTTTATACAGGTGAAGCAGGATAAATTGCTTCTTCTGTTTTTCAGTTTTTAGAATAATGAGTTGATGTCTACGTTGGTGACCATAAATTATTTTGAAAACAAATATGTTTAAAACTCATCATTCCCTAATTATTTCATAACCTACTGGTAACCTATGCCCAATTATGTGTATTGTAACTGCGTAGGGGAAATACTGTATAAAGCTATACTACTGCACGTCTTTTCCCATCCCTACCTTCAGCACTGTTATGTTGGTAGTGTGGTATTGGTGAAGGCAGGAATATGTTAATACCGTGGAAATAGGGAAAAACTACAAATCCAGGGCCTTTTGATGGGGCAGGGTATCCGGGAAGCCAATTGTTGAACATTTACAAGCACATCACTGCATATAGTCTCGTGATATCTTCAGCTTCATTTCAAATAGCTCTTCTTAAAATTGTGTTATTGAGTTGGAAGAATTCTTTATATATTCTAGATACAAGTCCTTTATCAGATATTTGTTTTGCACATATTTTCTCCCGGTTTATAGCTTATCTTGGATGCTCTTTTTTTTTCCCCCCAACTAAACTCTACACCCAAAATAGGGCTCGGACTCATGACCTGAAATCAAGAGTTAGTTGCATGTTCTACCGACTGAGCTGGCCAGGCATCCCTTATCTTGCACTTTCCTAATTAGTGTGTTTTGAAGGGCAAAACTTTTTAATTTTCATAAAGTCCAGTTTATCTTTTTTTGTTACCACTTACTGTTTTGGTGTCATGTGTAAGTAATCTTTGCCTAGCCAAGGTCATGGTGTTTTCTCTTGAGAGTTTTATAGTTTTGGGGCATCTGGGTGGCTCAGTCTGTTAAGCATGCCCCGGGACATTTCTAATCAACAGCTAGGACACCATACCACACTCAAGAACAAATTGTAAATAAATTAACAGGTCAGAACCTAAATGTTAAAAGCAAAACTTTAAAAATACGGGAAAATACATGTATGACTTTAGGACAGGAAAATATTTTTTTTTATGTTTGTTTATTTATAGATTGATAGATTTAATTACATTAAAGAGTTGTATAAAAACAGATGATACCGGGGTGCCTGGGTGTTTCAATCAATTAAGCTTCGGACTTCAGCTCAGGTCACAATCTCATGGCTAGTGGATTTGGGCCCCGCATCGGGCTCTGTTCTGACAACCCCGAGCCTGGATCCTACTTTGGATTCTGGGTCTCCATCTCTCTCTTTCTGTCTCTCTCAAAAATAAACATTAAAAAAATTTTTTAAAGCAGATGATACTGTAAACAGATTAGAGACAAACCACAGAAATATATTTGCAACACCTAACAGATAAGGAAGTGTTTATCACATATAGATAACTAAAAGTCAACAAGAGAAAAGGACAACGTGAGTAGGCAGGAAAGTGGCCAGGGAACATATTAAAGATGCTTTAGCTTCCTAAGAAATCAGAGTAATGCCACTCAACACCAGTAGAGATTTCATTCCATAGCTATCATTGACAAAAATGTAAAAGACCACATGTTATCAGCTGGGGTGTGTATTAAGATAAATTTTCATGGTATCATGCTTTCCAGCCTTTAAACTAACAAATATTAGGCTTTTGGTATTTTTTAGACATCTCTGAAAATGTAATTCACACTGTTTCCCTATACTTAATATATCTTACATTCAACAGAAGTGATTTTGATTAGCAAACTGATATTTGTTCCTTGGAGGCCAGTTCTCATTATATTAAGAGTACATTTTACTTTCTGGCTTTTGTTACATTGACTATTAATGATTGAGGAATAAAGTGGCTCACATTTCTGTGGTTTTTTTTAGGTTTTGGACAGATGACTCTTTTCATAACAACATTGGACATTTCTTTTAATATTCTTTTTTAGGTTCTTATACTTTTTAAAAAATAAATACTTGTTTAAAAAAATAAAAAACATTTATGTATTTTTCTCTTAGATCAAATGAATGCCTCAGGACCGATTAAAGAGAAGATGGGGATTTTCAAGATACTAGAAAATTCTGAGGATTCCAGTCCTGAATGTTTGTTTTAAATTGGAACTAAAGACTGCCCTTAAAGTTCTTGTTTACATCTAGTGATTTACCTGTATTGGTTTTAAAATCCAGATTATCCGCTTTACTTTTTTGGTTGTATCAGTTTACATAATGAAACTTGTACCATTGCATAATTAATAGATGGTAATTTTCTGAGCCTTATTAAGAACAAAGAAGTACTCATAGTAAGTTTAGATTTTTCCGTTAATTTTTTGGGCTCGGTAATATTCTTGGGTACAGGCTGATGTGTACTTAACCATTGCCAGATTTATACAGTCTTCCTGTGGAAGTTTAAAGTCTTTCCCCCCTTTTAGGAGTACAGTTCATGGGTTTGGGGTACTTCATTTATGGAGTAGGCTTTTGATGGGGGAATGATTGGGATTATGCTTTCTGGTGTTTAAATAAGAAATTGTTTGGTTTTAGAGTCTATTTCTATAAAATAAATTACCAAATAAATGTTTGTTATATGATGATCTCAGATTCCCACCCCCCCCACCCCCCCAGGAAAATAATGGTTCAGGTGAAGTAATAGCAGAAGTCTGGACTGGCATTGTGACTCAGTATTATGTTGACTTGATTTTTATTCATTAGTAGTACTATACACATACGTCATATGAAGATTACAACTGGACATTGATTAATGCAGAGAAGGCTCTCAGAGAAACTGTAGGGTCTTGACCAAAAAAGCCAGAAGTTGAAAGTGGTAATATATTGTGCAAAACAAGAATATAACGAGAGCAAAGACCTTGAAAATGTATATATAGTAGGAGGAGTAAATCGTACCAGAGAGAAGAAAACAAGATGTAGGAATGAAATTCCTATGAAATTCATAGTATATAGTAGAGGAATATAAAGGCCAAAATGGGAACAATTTAGGGCTTGTATGTCAGATTGTAAGGAAGAGAGGTCCTGAATGCTCCCTGAACCATACATTTCTGTGTAGGTTGTTTGTCTCTCGCGAAAATGTTATTGTATTCAATATAGATTAGATTATCTCTGCCTTAGGGTAATCAAACTAGGACTTAGAAGGAAAATTGTTCTGAGAGAATATTCAAATGAACAGACTACAGAGCAGGTGTGTTTTTTAAGTGGGAATGTTTACCAGTCGGTCATGCTGGCTAATCATACCTGTAACTTGGTTGTTTAGTAGTCCTACTAAGTTTCCCTAGTCTGTTCTAAATTGTGCAAGAATAGGACAGGAATTTGACAACAGTGCCGCGCAAATGGCAACCAGACAATAAATGGTGTCTCAAGGTGTTACTTGAGCATTTAACTTGGATATAGGCACAGGTTACAGGATTACATTTTCCAGTGACTGTTTCATGGGTTTACTTCTGTTCTTACATCTGTAAGATGTAACCCCTCCCTCTTATCGTTTTCCCTGTTGGCCCTTAGAAAACAGAAATAATCAGAAAAGAACTTGCAAAAGTTGCTACCACTGCACCTGTGAATCTACCAACATCTGTGCTCATGAGTCCTCCTTTCCTGTTACTATGGATGTATCCTCCTGTCTGGAGCCAACAGAAATGCCTCATTTCTCTTTTATAAAAAGCTCCTTGAAAAATTGTCTGTATTTACAATTGATGATATAGGGCTGTGTTTCTCATAATGAAATCTGTGGACATAGCTCAAGAATTTTAGCTTTTATGTGCATATTCATTTTAATCAAATCTAAACAAAATTCATACAACACAGACAATTATTTTTGTTTCTCCTCTTCCATTTTTTTTTTCCTAGATCTGTTCCAGTCAGATTTTCATCCCCTTTTGTCCATTGGAACAGTTCTTACTGAGGTCTGTCACCTCAGTTTGCTTGGTCTTTAAGCTACAGTGTAACCTCCTAAACAATGTCCTTAGTTTGCTAATTTCTAGCGAACACATTGGCCTGGTTTTCCTTCCTACTTCTCTGATTCTTCCTTGTCCCCTTTGCTATTTCTTTTTTATGTCTTTGACCCCTAGACATTAGAACGTCCCAAGCAGAGCTTAGGGCTCCCTTGATGGTCTTAGCTGCTTTAAGATACTGCTTTAAGTAGATGGCTCAGATTTCTTTATATCTCTAGCCAGAATTATTTCCCCTGAACTCATATCCAACTGACTACTTGACATGTTTAATTGGTTGCCTGATAACTCAGACTATCCCAAATCTGAGCTTCTGAGCTTGTACTCCACCTGTTGAGACTGTTAGAAACCATGCATTTATTTTCCAGCTTCCATAATCTTGTGTTGCCATCTCTTCTCTTCTGGGAGTTTAATACCTCTTTCATCCTATGTTATCTTAGTTCTAGATTTTAGTAAGGAAGGGGCAGAAGGGAACAGATGTTCTCACTCTGTGATGCTGAAACATACTCTCTGCTTTGTCTCACATACTCTTTGTCTCAAAGAATATTCTCAAACAGGGCTTGTCTTCCTTCGGTTGATCATTGTCATGAAAAATACTAGCTTTTTTATTGTTCAGTCTTCCATATCCTTAGGCAGGCAGTTCCTTATGTGTTCAAAGGTGTAGTGAAAGTGATACTTGAACATTTCTAATCTAAGCAAACATGTTTGATAGTGTCTTTCACTAATATCTTAGTAATTATATTATTTTTTTAAATCTTAGCAGTTTGAAGTAATACTTTATGGGAAGACTGAAAAGTAATAACATTTATGAAAAGTAATAACGTTTATAATCAAAACATTAGGTACTTATATTAGTTTTAAGGTCTATACTCAAATTATTTTGGTTTTGCTTCTTTTTAAATTAATGCTAGTTAAGTTTTTATGATCCTGTTTGCTGTATTAGCCAGTACATCTCTGCAAATAACATGTTTTTTATTACTTCACTATCAATTATGGTTGCTAAATTAAGCCCAAGGAATCATACTTAGGAGAAAAATTTAAAAAGACTTTTTTAATGTTTGTTTATTTTTGAGAGAGAGACAAGGTGGGAGCGGGGAGGGACGGAGAGGGGTGGGGAGACACAGAATCTAAAGTAGGCTCCAAGCTCTGAGCTGTCAGCACAGAGCCTGATGCAGGGCTCAAACCCACAAACCATGAGATCATGACCTGAGCTAAAGTCAGATGCTTAACCAACTGAGCCATCCAGACACTCCAGGAGTAAAATTTTTAACAAATCTCTTTTACTGTTCAGTTCTTTGGAGTCATTTATGGTCCTGACTTGATTTAACTACCATTACTGTTACATTCGGAGAAGATGTCATTTCTTGTCAAAATCTAGTGAAGCTTGTGTTTCCATTATACACATTTACATCCCTAATGTAGCTAATAATGCTAATTCTAAATAGGTTTTGATTAGAAATTAAAATAATTTATAAAAATATTTTTATATTTTTTCAAAATCTTATATACTTTTGGCAAACTAAGCTTAAACTACCACATAATGTAGTCCAATTGTGCATGAATAGGACAGGAGTTTGACGACAATGCCAAGCAAATGGCAACCAGACAATAAATGGTGTCTCAAGTGTTACTTGAGCATTTACTCCAGGTAAAGTTGTTTGGTCATTCGTGTGATCTAGAATGAGCTTCTGTAAATTTTTAGATTTGATTGAAATGAATACACAGGGGTGCATGAGTGGTTCAGTCGGTTAAGCATCTCCCTTTGGCTCGCATCATGATCTTGCTGTCCGTGAGTTTGAGCCCCATGTCGGGCTTTGTGCTGACAGCTCAGAGCCTAGATTCTGTCTCCCTCTCTTTCTGCCCCTCCCCCATTCATGCTCTTTCTCTGTCTCTTAAAAATAAAAATTAATGTTAAAAAAATAACATTTATAAAATAAAGTATGCCTGTCTTCATGCTTAGTACTCTAACAACATCCACCCAATTAAGGTGGTCAAATGAAGGTTTCATTCCTCTGAGCTTTAAAAAGCTATTTAATGAAATATGAAAATAGCATAATCATTAGAGAAATATGACAAATATCTTTTACTTCTTATGAAGGTGTTACTTTTTTCAGGAGAGTACAGAAATCTTAAGTGTTTAGTTGTATACACAGGTTTCCACTGTGTGACTGCCAATCTGTATTACCATCTAGTGTTCGTAGCATCTCAGAAGGCTCTCTCTTCCTCCTAATTAAACCCTACCCCATGGTAACCACTCTTGTAATATTTGTCATCGTGAACTAGTTCTATGCCAGGTACATGCATTAGTGAAGTTTGGTGACATTAAGTTAGTAAAAAGCATTTCCTGCAGGACAGATGAAAAAAAAAAATAAGAGAACCTCTGGTGAGAACAGATCTGTTACATTTATATTGCCTGTCTTCCTCTTCTGTGTACCATTTATTACTGGATTTTGAATAAGGATTGTGTGTTTTGCCACCCCAAACACTTATTTATTTTAAGAGCAAGAGAGGGACAGAATCCCAAGCAGGCTATGCGCTGTCAGCACAGAGCCTGATGTGGGGTCAATCTCTTGAACCATGAGATCATGGCCTGAGCCAAAATCAAGAGTTGGATACTTAACCACCTGAGCCACCCAGGCGCCCCACTTAAGTTTATTTCTCTGGTTACTTGAAAGATACAAGATGAATCCTATCTTACTGTTTTATCAAAATGAGCTCTGTGACCTGACTACTTTGTGCTGCAGAACCAGGCACAGACTCACGTGGGAGCACTGGGTGCAGGCGGCTTTCCTTCACCCTATTTCTCTCAGTTTCAAGGTTGTTCCTATTTGTTCCTCCATCTTCCGTTGAACCCTTTTTGTACCAGTAGTAGTAGGGTGCAAGAGAGAAGTGATATTAGAATATTAGATAACTTGGCACAAGACAAATTTAATCCTTCCATGAAAGAGAATGGGAAGTTTAAGATCTGAGTGGACTCTAACAGAGGCACCATCAGTGCCAGAGATAACCAGAAATTTACAATTCATCAATTCATAATTCATCGATGCATTATTATTTGGATTTGATGTTTGGTCATGTTCCTCACTCAGATATTTGCACGGTTGGCTCCTTGGCATTCAAGTCTCAGCTCACAGTTCACTTTAGAATGAATGTCCCTCATCTATCCCTTCCTCCTGCCAAAGAATCTTGCTCTTTCCCATCTGTCAGCCTCTCATCTCATCATTGGGTACTTTGTCTTGTTCACTGCATAAAAGAGCATGTTGGAAACATGAAGCAGGAATAAAGTTACAAAGAAGAACCAGATGGACACACCAGATTAAAAACTTATTGACTGTTTCCTGGAATTAAATATGAAGGACCTCCTATTGAATTAGTTTAGTTGACCAGGTGCTAGACAGAAAGGATAAGGAAAACTACACCTGGATGCATTGTAGATAAAATAACCTCAAAGAGAATCATTTAAAACCAGATAGGTCATTCACAGAGGAACAAAGATCAGTAGACAGGGACATGTTTTAACAAAAATAAGACCATAAAATTTTCAATGTGTTGAAATTCCAACCTAAAGTTTTAAATCCATCCTTTGCCAGCCAATCATAATAGGCGGTTAAAACTGTGAAAGAAGAAGAGAGGAGTGATGTAATTTGAGTTTATTTTGAGAGACCGTGCAAGTCAGGGAGGGGCCACCAAACCCTCCCTGGGGTAAGGATGTTCTCCTTAATCTGCCATGTTTGGCTAACCCTCCATAAGGATGCCCTCTTTATTCTCTTCGAATCTTGGTCCCATTGCAAGGTAGCCGTATCTTCTGCATTAATAATCTCACTCAAAACTTTCATATTTCATGAATAAACAAAATAAATCTCCGTAATAAAAATGCAAAGAAATTAAAAAGGCTTGAAAGGACAGTTGATGTAAAGCACATGGAGTGTGTGAAAAAGTAATCATTTAATCATATACCAAAGAAACACTAATGAAAAGCATGATGAGATACTAGTCACCACAAAAAAACATTAAAGATTGAAAACAATCCGTGAAGGTGTAGAGAAATTAGGACTCTGGGGGCGTCTAGGTGGCTCAATCAGTTAAGCATCTGACTTCAGCTCAAGTTATGATCTGCTTCATGGTTTCTCTCCCTCCTGCCCCTCCCCCACTCGAGCTTTTTTCTCTAAATAAATAACCTTAAAAAAAAAACTAGAACTCTCATACTCTGCTGGGGAGAATGTCACAAGTTACACCCACTTAGGAAAGGACAGGCAAACATTCATGTGATCTCTGCCAGCTAAGGGTTGAAATGCCAGCACCTTCCTCCCAGGCTACTGTTATCAGGAGGCCTGACGCATCTGGGCACCACAGGAAGGTAAGTTCAGAGGTTCAGGGAACATGGGGTCACTCCTCTGCGCTTGTTTCTACATCTGTACACAGAGCTCCCAGTTTCCCAAAACTGGAGAGCTGTTCCAGACCATGAGTTTGGCTCCTGCTACACGGGCAAACCTCCCAGGAGTATGTGCTTTTCCACCAGGGTGTTTTAAGTTAACTTATTTTGAGAGAGAGTGAGCGTGCACAAGCAGAAGGAGAGAGAATCCCAAGCACTGTCAGCACAGAGCCTGATATGAGGGTCAAACCCACTGAGATCATGACCTAAGCTGAAATGAAGTCAGCTGCTTAATGACTGAGCCCAGGCACCCTTCCACCAGGGTTTTAAACTACTTGGGGGAACTTTCTGCAGAGTCCACATAATTCACTGGGCATCCAGAAAAGGAAAAGTGCATACATTTTTGTATGAAAAATTCTGATTTTTAGAGCCTTAAATATTTTGTCAAAATTTCTTTTAACTTTTTTGCCTTTTTAATTTGTTTCAAGCTGCATTATTGTTCCTTTTTACATGTCATAAATGCTCTCAAGTATTAAGTGGCACAAAGTGTCTTCATTGAATGTTATCTCTGTTCTAGCACAGTGAATACATCCATTAAAATTATTGTGCAATATTGTTTTTGGTGCCTTTGATCCAAATATTTATTTAGGAATTACAAAATTTGTTGGGCGCCTAGGTAGCTCAATCAGTTAAGCCTCAGACTGTTGATTTTGGATCAGGTCACCATATTGCAGTTTGTGGGTTTGAGCTCCACATTGGGCTCTGTTGTTGATGGTGTGGAGCCTACTTGAGATTCTCCCTCTTTCTCTACCCCACCCCTGCTCTTGCTCTCTCAAAATAATCTTTTTAATTTATTTTTTAATTTACATCCAAATTAGCATATAGTGAAATAACGATTTCAGGAGTAGAATCCAGTGATTCATCCCCTATGTATAACAACCCAACAAGTGTCCTCAATGCCCCTTACCCATTTAGTCCATCACCCCAACAACCCCTCCAGCAACCCTGTTTGTTCTCTGTATTTAAGAGTCTCTTATGTTTTGTCCCCCTCCTTGTTTTTATATTATTTTTGCATATTTGTCTTTCTCTGACTAATTTTGCTTAGCATAGTACCCTCAAGTTCCATCTACATAGTCGCAAATGGCAAAATTTTATTCCTTTTGATTGCTGAGTAATACTCCATTGTGTGTGTGTGTGTGTGTGTGTGTGTGTGTGTGTGTGTGTGTACACACACACACACACACACACACCACATCTTTATTCATTCATCAGTCAATGGACATTTGGGCTCTTTCCATACTTTGACTATTGTTGATTGTGCTGCTGTAAACATTGGGGTGCACGTGCCCCTTGGAAACAGCACACCTATATCCTTTGGATAAATACCTAGTAGTGCTATTGCTGGGTTGTAGGGTAGTTCTATATTAAATTTTTTGAGGAAACTCCATACTGTTTTCCAGAGTGGCTGTACCAGTTTGCATTCCTAATCCTTTCTCCACATCCTCGCCAACATTGTTGTTGCCTAAATTGTTAATGTTAGCCATTCTGACTGGTGTGAGGTGGTATCTCATTGTGGTTTTAATTTGTATTTCCCTGATGATGAGTGATGTTGAACATTTTTTCATGTGTCTGTTAGCCATCTGGATGTCTTCTGTGGAGAAATGTCTATTCGTGTCTTTTGCCCATTTCTTCACTGGATTATTTGGGGTTTTTTTTGGGTGTTGAGTTTGATGAGTTCTTTATAGATTTTGGATACTAACCCACTGTTTTTTTAATGTTTAGCTTTGAGAGAGAGACAGAGTGCAAGTGGGGGTAGGAGCAGCGAGAGAGGGAGGCACAGAATCTGAAACAGGCTCCAGACTCTGAGCTGTCAGCACAGAGCCTGACACAGGGCTCAAACTCGGGAAAGGTGAAATCATAACCGGGGCTGAAGTTGGATGCTTAACTGACTGAGCCACCCAGGCGCCCCTGGACACTAACCGTTTATTTCATATGTCAAATGAAATATCTTCTATTCCGTATGTTGTCTTTTAAGTTTTGCTGGTTGTTTCTTTTGCAGTGCAGAAGTCTTTTTATCTTGATGAGATCCCAATAGTTCATTTTTGCTTTTGTTTCCCTCCGGCGACTTGTTGAGTAAGAAATTGCTGTGGCCGAAGTCAAAGAGGTTTTTGCATGCTTTCTCCTCTAGGTTTTTGATGGCTTCCTGTCTTATGTTTAGGTCTTTCATCCATTTTGAGTTTATTTTTGTGTATGGGGAAGAAAGTGATCCAGGTTCATTTTTCTGCATGTCACAGTCCAGTTTTCCCAGCACCATTTGCTGAAGAGACTGTCTTTATTCCATTGGATATTCTTCCCTGTTTTGTCAAAGATTAGTTGGTCATACGTTTGTGGGTCCATTTCTGGGTTCTCTATTCTATTTCATTGGTTTGAGTGTCTGTTTTTGTGCCAGTACCATACTGTCTTAATGATTACAGCTTTGTAATACAGCTTGAAGTCCAGATTGTGATGCCTCCAGCTTTGGTTTTCTTTTTCAGGATTGCTTTGGCTTTTCAGGGTCTTTTCTGGTTCTATACAAATTTTAGAATTGTTTGTTCTAGTTCTGTGAAGAATGCTGGTTTTATTTTGATAGGGGTTGCATTGAATATGTAGATTGCTTTGGGTAGTATCGACATTTTAACATTATTCTTTCAATCCATGATCATGGAATATGTTTTGCATTTTTTGTGTCTCCTTCAATTTCTTTCATAAGCTTTCTATACTTTTCAGTATAGATTTTTCACCTCTTTGGTTAGGTTTATTCCTAGGTATTTTATGGTTTTTGGTAAAATAAACTTTTTTTTTTAAAGTTTATTTTTGAGAGAGACAGAGCATGAGCAGGGGCTTGGCAGCGAGAGAGAGAGGGAGACACAGAATCTGGAGCAGGCTCCAGGCTCTGAGCTGTCAGCACAGAGCCTGACACGGGGCTTGAACCCATGAACCATGAGACCATGATCTGAGCCGAAGTTAGATGCTTAACCCAGACACTCCAATAAATTAAAAAAAAAAAAAAAAAAAGGGAATTGCAAAATTTGCAAGCAATTGCTCTGTTTACTTCATACTTTGTTTTTAGTTATTCTGAAATGGGATTATAGGAAATAATCTATATTACACTATTTAATTCTTTTAAAGGTTGAGGATCTTTTGTTGTCCAAAGTGGTGAATTTTTAGTGTTACACAGTCATCTGCTATTAACACTAAAATTACATCACTCCTTGAGGTGCCTGGGTGGCTCAGTCGGATGCATGATTCCATAATGACATATAAATATCATTGAAAATTTGATGACTAGTTCTATAGTTTCAAAGGGTCTACCCTCAAAATATTTCTTAGTTACAAATGCTATTAAAATAATTTTAATGGAAGAGACTGCCAAAACACTCCTAAGTAATCAAAGTGAACACCCGTAATGGGCAGATGGAAATTGTTTGTCACCTAATAGGATGCAATAAGAAGAAAAAACATTCTGTGGTATTCATATCAAAGATGCATAACCTGCAGACACCTGGCTGGCTCTGTCGGTGGGGTGTGCAACTCTCGATCTTGAGGTAGTAAGTTTGAGCCCCATGTTGGGTGTAGAGATTACTTAAAATATTTTTTAAAAAAGATGCATAACCTGAATCTAATCATGAGGAAATCCCAGACAAGCCGACACTGAGGGACATTTTACAAATATATTCTTCAAGAGTGGCAGGGTCATGGAAGTCAAGAAAAGGCTGAGGAACTATTCCAGACTGAAATAGATAAGGAGACTTGACAACTATTTGCAGCATGTGATTATGGTTTCTGAACGGAACATAAAGAACATTATGGGGACTTTTTGATGAAACATTAGTAGAAATAGGGATTGAGTGGTTCTAATGCATCATTTAGTTTCCTGATTTTGAAATTTGTATTATGGTTATGGGAGAATTGCATTGCTTTTAGGAAACACATACCAAAATATTTCAGTTTTGGAACTTTAGGTCAGCAATTTTACTCAAATGTTCAAAATAAATAAAATTCTTTGTACATAGTTCAAACTTTTCTATACCCTTAGGGTTATTAAGAGTAAGTATATAAAAATATACATATGAAACCAGCAATGGGCTCATATCTAAGCTAAACAAACCCTTCACAAAAGAAGAATTGGCATTGCCAATGGACATCTGAGAAAGTGCTCAGCAACATGAAGCTTCATGGAAATGTGAATTAAAACTACAATGAGTTATTAACATACCTGTCAGAATGGCTAAAATGAAAATAAGCTGAATATATTTAGTATTGCCAAGAAAGTAGAGCTACTGGCAATCTTATCGTAACATTTTTCAACCATTTGGATAATTCTTTGGCAGCATTTACTAAAAAAGAACACCTGCATTGCCAACAATTATACTTGTAGATTATACTGAACAGAAATCCAATACATTGGGATACAAAAAAGCCACCTATAGGAGTGTTAGTAACAGCACTATTCATAATAGCCTCAGACTAGAATCAACCCATGTGTCCATTGCAATGCAATGGAAAAAAAACTGGAATAGTTATAAAATAAGACACTGTAATAAAGCCTACCAAGTGCTATCTACAACATCAAGTGAAGAAGCTCGATACTAAAAAATAATGTATGATTTCATTCATATGAAGCTCACAAACTAACATTTTGCCTTATATAAAGGCAAAAACTAACCTTTGATGTGATATTGGACACATTTAGAGAAGGGGAAGGTACTGAATAGGAGGAGGCATAAAGGGGCTTCTGGGGTCCTGGCAAAATTAATTTTCTTGGCCTGTGTGTTGGTTTCACTGTGTATGTTCAGATGATAATTCACTGAGCTGAACTTTTAGAACTTTATATTCTGCTTCAATGAAAGGTTTATTTAAAAAGAATTTTTTTTCCTTTTTTTAATTTAATGTTTATTTTAGAGAGAGTGCATGAGCGTGAGTAGGGGATGGGCAGAGAGAGAGAGAGGCAAAATAAAGGATCCAAAACCGGTTCTGCACTGTGATGTGGGGCTCGAACTCAGGGACTGTAAGATTATGACCTGAGCCAAAGTCAGAGGCTTAACTGACTGAGCCACCCAGGCGCCCTTAAAAAGAAAAACTTTTTTTTTAAGTTTTGTTTTTAATGTTTTGTTTTATTTTTGAGAGAGAGACAGAGACAGAGTGTGAGCAGGGGAGGGGCAGAGAGAGAGACACAGAACTTGAAGCAGGCTCCAGGCTCTGCGTTGTCAGCACAGTGTACAATATGGGGCTCGAACCCACCAATTGTGAGACCATGACCTGAACTAAAGTTGGACGTTCAACCAACTGAGCCACCCAGGCATCCCAAGAAGAAACTATTTTAATTAACACTTCTGTCCTGAGGTCTATAGTACTCTGACTGTGGAGGGCTTTATGCTGATGCCTCCCTGACCATCTATTTGGGCAGTGATGGGAAATCACTTCAGTGTGTGGTGTCCCTGAACTGGGACTTTTTTTTTTTTTTTTTTTTTTTTTTTTAGGTTTATTTTGAGAGAGAGAGTGAGCAGGGGAGAGGCAGAGACAGAGGGAAAGAGAATCCCAAGGAGGTTCTGCATTGTCAGTGTAGAGCCCGACATGGGGCTTAAACTCATGACCATGAGATCCTGACCTGAGCTGAAATCAAGAGTGGGACGCTTAACCAACTGATCGACCCATGCACCCTAAGGTGGATTCTAAGTAGAGGTCTTGTACTTGATGGGCTGATGATACTTCACCTCACCAAGTCACCAATCCCTTACTCCAAAAACTAACGTAGGTATTACATTAGGGATTTCTGATCCCTTCTACCTTGAATCATCTGTCACTCATTTTGTAAAAAGAGAAAGGGCGAGGCAGGAGCCTCAGCAAGAGGGAGGAGGAGCCAAGAAGGGACACCCATCTCCCAAGTAATAAAATGATTGCTTTAAAGAGAGCCAGGGGGAGGTGGTGCCTGACTGGCTCATTTGGTACAGTGTGTGACTCTTGATCTCAGGGTCATGGGTTCAAGTCCCACCTAGGGTGTTGGAGCCTATTTAAAAAAAGGAAGAAAGAAAAAAAAAAAAAAAGCTATGGAGTTCATTAGGTAGTGTGGCTCTTTTAAATCTAGAGGTATGTGAGTCAGCAAATTTGCCTCTGCCCTTGATAAATTATGAAGGTTCACCAAGACCTGGACTCAAATGCTAAAGGTTACAAATCTTTTCTGACTCCTGTTTTAACCAACCTGTGCTGCCATAATTGACTCAAATGTTTATTTAAAAGTCACTGAGTGGGGTAAGTGCTGGCATAGTAAATCATACTCAGTATATATACATTCAATAAACATGGGAAACTTGCTTGAACTGAGTGTTTTTCTTATGTGGAAGCACGCACCTCTCAGGGCGTGTGGGGCCTGAGCTCTGCCACCTGCAGTCTGTGTGTCCTTAGCAAAGGAGCTAAAACCCTGAGGCCCAGCTCCCTCAGCCCTAAAATGGAAATAATTTTATCTTAGGCAAAGGTAACTGAATGTATCAAAAGAGAGATGATAGGGGCTTCTGGGTGGCTCAGTCGGTTAAGCGTCTGACTTCAGGCCCGGGTCATGATCTCACAGTTTGTGGGTTCGAGCCCTGCATTGGGTTCTGTGCTGACTGCTCAGAGCCTGGAGCCTGCCCCAGATTCTGTGTCTCCTCTCTCTGCCCCTCTGCCCGTTGCACTCTGTCTCTCTCTGTCTCTCTCTCTCTCTCAAACATTAAAAAAATTAAAAAGATGACAGATGTGAAAATTCCATAAATTTTCAATATTCCTGTAAATATGAGGGATAAAACATTGTGTGAGTGGGGTCTTGCTAAAACTTTAGTAAAAGAGCTTGGAAATATCTGCACTAGTCAGTTTAGAACAGATATGATATTTGCAGAACATCCCTTTGTACAAGCATTACTATTAGTGACCTGATAACGTACATCTCTTATTCCAGTGATATCTAGATCCTCATGACCACTGAATGTCATCTGTTCAGGTCTGCATGTTGTGTTGGTTCTGTGGGGTTTTGTTTGTTTTGTTTGTTTTTAAGATTTGATTTTTAAGTAATCTCTACACCCAATGTGGGGCTGAAACTTCCAACCCTAAGATCAGAGTCACATGCTTTACCAATTGAGCAAGCCAGGTGCCCCAATTCTGTGCGTCTGTATAGTGAATCCCCTGGTTCCCATTCCCATTCACTGAATCCATGCCTTTTGTTTTAAAGTCTTCCATTTCTTGCCATGCATACTTCATTCCGTTATTTCTGACAATGCCAGGCCACAAAAAGCAACAGAAGCAGCTATGTCTGGAGGTGACTGTGAGGTGGGGGAAACCATAGCTTCCCAAGTCTTGCTCCCTAAGTTCTGAGATTGGCTCTTTTTTCAGTTACCTGAGCAAGTTTTACCTCTGCGGTTATGAAGAAGGGAGAATCCCTATCTTTTATTTTTTTCTCTTGAGAACTTACAGTCCTTTTATCCTTGGAATCAAATAAATAAAGGCTTCTATTTAGTGAAGTCTATTATTTTGTGAACAGTCAATGAGGTGTACATACAGAGGAAATAATGCTTTGGGGCTTGATTTTGTTTTCCTATCTGTTGAGGCAACCGGTGGATCGTATGTATCACATATAGGCACAGTGGGCATCAAAAGATCTCAGTTCAAATCCCCTTTTTGTCATTTATGAGCTGTGCAACACTGAATGGGTCTCCTGTTGTCTTCAAATTTCCCTTTCTCTGTTTGTAAAATTAAAATTCCTTTTTCCAGTATTTGGGGGAGCAAGAGTTTGATGGTAAATATGGTATTTATGGTAATATGGTAAATGTAAAAAAAAAAAACCCTTTGGATTGCAAGTAACTTGTTCTGTGAGTGTTCTACAAGATGCGCAAACATTTTTAATAAATTTTAACTTGATAAATGAGTGATGTCTTGCAATACAAGTAGCAAGTGACACTGAATGTCACATGATCACCACTGAGAAAATGGTTCTCTCTCTCTCTCTCTCTCTCTCTCTCTCACTGTGGGGTTGTGGATGATCACCAATGCAATGTCACATTTCTGTGAAATCCTCAAAAGGAGGCAAAAGCAAGTGTCATTGGATAGGTTTCTTGTTAAAGTTGCATGAAAAGAGAAAGATTCCATTGAGCCAATAGATATCACTGATTCTGTTAGTGATGGTGAAAGTTGTCCTACACAATAACCCTCGTCTCTCTTGTCTCCCTCCTACCAGCCACAAAGGTTTTCAAAGGTAAGTGCAGGTTAATTTGTTTATTTTCTTTATATTTTGTATTTTCTTTATTATTTTGTATTATATTACAGTACTGTAATCATTTTTGTGTGAATATTTTTGGATTGTGGAACAAATTATCTGAGTTTCCATTATTTCTTATGGGGAAATTTAGTTTGATATACAAGTGCTTTGGATTACTTCCAGAACGAATAATGCTCCCAAACCAAGGTTTTACTGTATAAATTTACTTAATTACTTGTTACATGTTTGGACATTTAAGAGTTACATTACCTAGTTTATGTTTAAATAGTTGTAATATTAGTACAGTACACTAAAATATTTCAAAAGGCTTTCATTTTCTAGGACAAAATATACTGTAGTGTTTGATAAAGCATTAAAGGATAAACTTTTTTATATGCAAGGATTTCCCCCCCAAATCACAAATTCACAAACTGGTCATTACTCAAAATCCAGAATATTTTTCAGTTTTTGTGATCAAATAATTTACTTCACTGGCTCTCAATCAGAACCATCTAGAGTGTTTAAAAGAAAAAAAGAAAAGAAAAAGAAAAACATTCCCTGGGCTCCAACCCAGACCTTTTAGAACAGAATCTCCAGGGCATGGCATTAGAAGCAAAAGAAGAGTAAAGTACCCCATACTTTTATCTTTATCAGTGGGCCAAAGTCCCTTTAAGAGAGAGATGAAAGTAAATCTAGCTGATTGGTTACCTTATAAACACCACAGGTGGAATTAGCAGTGAGTGTACAGAAGCTTTAGACTTCAGGCTCACAGTTGTCTAAGAAGAGAACACTTCCATGGATCCACTTGTGATTCTGGTGCTCTGTCTCTCCTGTTGGCTTCTCCTTTCTCTCTGGAAACAGAACATTGGGAAGGGGAAGCTCCCATCTGGCCCTCATCCTCTCCCTTTTATTGGAAATATCCTACAGGTAGATGTGAAGAACATCGGCAAATCCTTATGCAATGTAAGTATGCTTTATGCTCCTCCAGCAGTTTGCAAAGGGTATGTACATTAACCTCTGCTTTTAAATAAAATATCTTTACGAAAATATATTAAATTATAGTATATTAAAATAAAAACATCAAGATATATCTATAAAGCAAATACTCCTTGCGGAGTATTGTCAAGAATAGTGGAATAAGGGGTGCCTGGCTGGGTCAGTCAGTAGAGCGTGCGACTCTTGATCTCAGGGTCATGAGTTTGAGCCCCACAATGGGTGTAGAGATCACTTTTAAAAAATAGTGTAATAAAATAATGTTTTCTATGAATAGAGAAATATTTAGGTCATTCTTTGGTATCATCAAAATAATCAAATGGCAAAAGCGAGGAATGTTGCTGCCCTTCTTTGTTTCAGAGACATTTGGTATGACTTCTGGCTGGAGGTAAACGGTAAGGGAGGTAGTTTGTGATTGGAGATTTCATTCGAGAAGTCATCTACTACATAAACTGTGTGTTTTATTCAGAATAGTCATGAAAATTGAACTCTGAAGAAGCAAATTGTGCCTGATGTCAAGGAAGTAGTTTTGAATAGTAGTTCATTTGCATGAGTGAATGAAAGAAAAAAATCCTTGGGGCCAGCTGGATGGTAACAGAATCCCTTTGGATTCTGTACAGAACTGCCATCTGTACCCCAAGAATGCTGCAAGAAAGAAGCAATTCTCCTTCTATGAGATGCTGGCCTCTGTGATGCTTGCTCTCTTTTTATGTTAGTAATACCAGCAGATCTCAAAGTGGAAAAGTGGAGTGGGCCTTAGCATCATCTGTGGTGATTTTTTAAAAAAAAATACAGAATTCTAGTGTACATCGTAAGGCTACAGAGATAGAATCTCCAGGGGATGAGCTTTACAGATGATCCTGAAACCATCAGCTGGGTATTGGTCCCCAGGTAGGTACTGGGGACTGGTAAATTGCTCAGGCATCAGAGGTCTGCCAAGCAGGGTTGAAACTGGGGTGTTCTGTTATTAGACACTGGAAATATATAGGAAATTCTTTGAACTTCAGTCTCTCTATACAACAGGGTAAATAAACCTCGCTCAAGGTGTTGCTGTGATGGTTAGTTGTAATAATCTGAGTAATAATAGTCTGGGCCATTGCCTGTCACACCAGTGGCCCTCTCTATGTGTCGGCTGTAACAACCTTATTTATACATAACATCCAGAAATAGGTGAAGCTACGTTCGGCAGAATAAAAACATCAACAATATGATGATGATATCAGGTTTAATCATGCACACACACACAAATGCACAAAACATAGCCAAATTGTGACTTCTTTGGGTAATAACATATACATTTTCTTTGCGCTTCTCAGCTCTCAAAAACCTATGGCCCGGTTTTCACTCTGTATTTTGGCATGAAGCCTGCTGTTGTGCTGCATGGATATAAGGCAGTGAAGGAAGCCCTGATTGATCTAGGAGAAGAGTTTTCTGCAAGAGGAAGCTTCCCATTAGCTGAAAGAATTAGTAAAGGACATGGTAGGTATGCTGGTATGCAGGTTCAGCACTGGTTATGGGAGTAGGAAGGATGGAAAACAGGAATTTGAAGGGTAACTCAGCAGAACTTGGCCCATCTACAAGGCTTCCTCCTCCTTGCCCAGGACCTCTGTCCCAGTTTCTGTCTTCCCTCTGGTAGGAATCCTTTTCACCAATGGAAAGAGATGGAAGGAGATGCGGCGCTTCTGCCTCATGACCCTGCGGAATTTGGGGATGGGGAAGAGTGACCTTGAGAGCCGAGTTCAAGAGGAAGCCTACTACCTCATGGAAGAGTTGAGAAAAACCAATGGTGGGTTATTCTATAACTCTGACCTTGGCAGGCTGTTTGTTCTCTTGTCTACCGATATCCTTGGAAACATTTCAGCCCTTTTGTGGAGGAGAAAGGGTGTGCAGCAGAGAACCAAGGGAGGTTTTGTGTATCTATGCTTGTTATGTATGTCCTTCCATGACCGTGCATAGGCTGTGTATACAAAAGGTCATTTAATCCTATTCTGTCCCAAATTTGTTAATTTCCAAATCATTACGTCATGAAGGTAGAACGTTTGGGGAGTCATTTTTTCAAAGAGTTAGAGAACAATGTTTTTCCCATAATGTATATGTGCATTACCTGTTTCAGAACATGTCACCAGGGAATACTTGTCAAGTGGACACAGTGGAAGTGACCTCATCACCCCCTGATGGAGCACATGTAACAAGTGACATGTGCTTTTACTTCATTGGTCTATATGTGTTTGGTCAGCTTCATTGATCTGTCCGAAGGTTTCTTCCCAGGCCCATGTCTACATTTCTGGCAGTAATGATACTTTTTTTATGGTTGTAATTCCCCAGGCATCTTTAGTGCAGCCCTTATCAGTTGTGATTTCCCTATAAACAGCTATTTAAACATTTTTTTAATTTAAAATTTAAATTAGTTTCAAATGTACAAGTTAGTGATTGAACACTTTCATATATTACCCAGTGCTCATCACAAATGCCCTCCTTAATCCCCATCATCTGTTTAACCCATCCCCCCCACTTCCATGCTGGTAACCATCAGTTTGTTCTACATAGTTAAGAGTCTGTTTCTTGGTTTGCCTTTCTCTTTCTTTTTTTTCCCCCTTGCTCATTTGTTTCTGAAATTCCACATATGAGTGAAGAAATCATATGATATTTGTCTTTCTCTGACTTATTTCGCTTAGCATAATACACTCCACCTCTATCCATGTCATTGCAAATGGCAAGATGTCATTCTTTTTGATGGCTAAGTAATATTCCATTGGTTATGTATATACCACTTCTTTATCCATTCATCAGTCATGAGCACTTAGGCTATTTCCATAATTTGGCTATTGCACATAATGCTGCTATAAACATCGGGGTACATGTATCCCTTTGAATTAGTAGTTTTGTATCCTTTGGGTAAATATCTAATAGTGCAATTGCTGGGTCATAGAGTAGTTCTATTTTTTGAGGAACCTCCATACTGTTTTCCAGGGTGACTGTAAACAATTATTTTTAAATTACCAGTTTGAGTTATTTAATGTTGCTCGCTAATCTGTAGTATTATTTAATATATGTTAAGAAATATATGCTATAGCATAATCCTGAAAATTACACAAATACCAAGTTATAAAATGATTTATTTAAGTTTCAGCTATTAATAACTCTTTACCCTGCCTCCCTTGTTAGTTGACTTTCCTTATATTACTCTCCTTCTTTATAGTCTATTAATCATGTTTCTAATTTTCTCTATTTTGTAATGTTTTGACATCTTAGAGGCCTTGCAGAACCAGGGAACAACCTCCCCTCCCAGGAGTAATGAATTACTAGATATAGCAAACATCTTGTCTTAGAGCATGTCTTTGATTTGTAAATCAGCCTATCCACCGCCCATACCCCCAGCTGCCTCCTTTACCAAGTTCTCACACACCAAGCCAATACTCTCCCTGCTCTAAATCAACGCAGGGCCAATTACTGAAGAACTGGGGAACACCCCTGTAACCCAGAGCCCTCTGCAACTGTTCAAACTATCTGATCCTAAATGTACTCAGCATACCTACCCTGCCTTGCTCACTCCTTCCCGTGAAAGCCCCAATGAAGGCTCTGGCCCATGCTTTCCCTCTGTTCCTTCTGCCTCCTCATCTACCTTGGTGCTTCCCTCTTGGGAACTGAGTAACAAACTATCTTGTCAATTGCTATCTTCTCCTGATCTACTGGCCTCACGATCTAAATAAAAATTCCAGGTGCATTTTAAAATCATTGGATTTGGGTTAGAACTTATATGGTAATTATTTTACCCCCCTCTGTCAGCTCCAGTGACTTATGAAGTGCTTGTCACAATGAATCTGATTTTCAATGTGGATTTCAAATTACCCTGCTTTTTAATTCTCTCTCTAAAATGAAGCGAAAAATTAAAAACCAAATTTTAGCTGTGAATCTCTCTCTCTCTCTCTCTCTCTCTCTCTCTCTCTCTGTCTCTCTCACACACACACACACACACACACACACACAGAAATCTCAAGGCCTTCTTAAATTTATCCCCTACCTTCTAGAATAAGTTTTTCCAAAAGCTTACTGTCCTTGAGTGTTTCAACTGAAAAGGAGTCTGGAATAGGAGCAGTTAACTAAACATGTTTCCTATTTTTTAATTCTGTCTCATTTCTTCCTCATTTTTGATTCTGGTCACCTTAATTACATTGATGATGTGAATTTGGGGCCTTTTGCATGTAAAGTTTATTGATCATTTGATTATAGCAATTTCATTTAAATATTTCCCACTAAAAATATAAAACTTTTCCTCTTCTTTCATTTATCTGTAAAATGACAGAATTGACTTAAATGATAGTCCAAGTAAAAAATTTATAGCAACGATACGGGCTTCTGCTAATGGCTATATATAGTAATATTCCAGAATTCCACAAGAGGGCAGGCTGTCCAAATAAATGTGGGGCCTGATGGCCACTATTTCCTAGAGAAGAAAATTATTTTTTTCTATATTGCAATAAAGAAATAAAAGGACTCTATTTATTGCCTTTTCTGTTTTTAAAAAAAATTTTTAAGTAGGTTCCATGCTGAACGTGGGGCTTGATCTCATGAGCCAGCCAGGCGTCCCAGGACTCTTTATCAAGTTAATCTTTTTTGTCTGCTTATCTGTGACTTAAGTTTGAAATAAAGAGTTCTTATTTTACTTTTATTTTAGGCAAATTGTATTATAATTTGTATTCATTTGTGTTAGTTTTTCTTCTCATATAATATGGATAGCTTTTGCTTTTTTACGTTCATTCCATCCAGTATCTGCATTTTTCCATAATCTTCCTTTCTCTAATCTTTTTCTCTGCTGATTTTACACATGGGTCACTTCAACTATTCATTGTACATAAAAGGTTTCCAGGTCCTTAGTCATTTTTTCCCTTCCTTATATGAGTGCTAATTGCAAGCTTACCAAACAGGTGTGATTCTTCATTCATAACCTGAATCATTACGTAGTTTTTAAAAATTTATTTTTATTATTATTATTTTTAAGTAATCTCCACACCCAATGTGGAGCTTGAACACACGACTCCAAGACCAACAATTGCATGCTCCATGTACTGCCACGCACCCCTATTAGGTATTTTTAAAAGTGGCTTCTTGGGGCATCTGGTGGGCTCAGTCAGTAAAGTCGGTCTTGATCTCAGGGTCATGAGTTCAAGCCCTGCGTTGGCTAAAAAGTAAAAGAAGGGAAGAAGGGAAGAGAGAGAGAGGGTGACAGGAAGGGAGGGAGGGAGGGAGGGAGGAAGGAAGGAAGGAAGGAAGGAAGGAAGGAAGGAAGGAAGGAAGGGACTTCTTTAAATTTGTTTCTTTTGTTCTTCAAAGTAATAGTCCCCTTGGGTAAAAATCAGGTAAACAAATGTAGTGATATACGAATTTGCGTGTCATCCTTGTGCAGGCACCATGCTAATCTTCTCTGTATCGTTCCAATTTTAGTATATGTGCTACTGAAGCGAGCACCAAATGTAGTGATATAAATGGAGTATTTGGAAAACTATTATTAAACAAACGAGGATGGAATGGGCTTCACATTTAAAAAAAAATTTTTTTTACATGTATTTATTTTTGAGAGACAGAGACAGAGTGCAAGCAGGGGAGGGGCAGAGAGAGAAGGAGACACAGAATCTGAAGCAGGCTCCAGGCTCCGAGCAAGCTGTCAGCATAGAGCCGGACTCGGGGCGTGAACCCACGAACCGAACTGTGAGATCATGATCTGAGCTGAAGTCCGATGCTCAACTGACTAAGCCACCCAGGCAGGAATGGACTTCACTTTTAAGGGAAAAGTGACAAGTTGATTTTAAGCATACTAAAATTTTCACCGATAAAGGGATTGCTAGGTAGATATTGCTTTAGAGGTTCTAAAATTACCTTTATCTGTTATCAACAACAAAGACTTTTATATGTATATTTTAATGCTATTTAATAAATCTTTCCTATTCTTCTTTTTTTTAATCTCTCCTATTTTTAGCCTTACCCTGTGACCCCACTTTTGTCCTGGGCTGTGCTACCTGTAATATGGTCTGCTCCATTATTTTCCAAAATCGTTTTGATTATACAGATCAGACTTTACTTGGCTTCCTGGAAAAATTTAATGAAAACACCAAGATTTTGAGCTCCTCATGGGTCCAGGTGAGGTCAAGATCCTCTCTTCCTGAGAGGCTACTTATACTGTTTTGTCCAAGTCCAAAATTCTGTATGAACCATGCTGTGAAGTGAATGAAAACTAGACATTTTGGATGTTATAATGTGGTAACTGTGGAAATCAGATTCTTCTCCCTTCTTGAGATTTGTTTTGTTTTGCTTGCTATAGGTTTGTGCTGTTGTTTTTTTTTTGTGTGTGTTTTTTTTTTTTACTTTTTTTAATGTTTTATTTTATTTTTGAGAGAGAGAGAGAGGGACAGAGTACAAATGGGGGAGGGGCAGAGAGACAGGGAGACACAGAAGCTAAAGCAGGCTCCAGACTCCAAGCTGTTAGCACTGAGCCGATGTGGGGCTTGAACTCACGAACCATGAGATCATGAGGCTCGAACTCATGAACCATGAAATCATGACCTGAACCAAAGTCAGAGGCTTAACAGACTGAGCCACCCAGGCACCCCCGTGTGTGCTGGGTTTTTTGCTTTCTATAGGCTGTAGATGTTTATTTAGTGACTTTTCTGAACTGTTTTTGCTAAGTCTCTTCTTTGTCATGTGCGGTCTCTGAAATCTCTGTTCCTTTAGCTTGTATTAAGCTAATGTTTTGATGGAAGTTTCCTTGAACGTGAGGAGCCGAAATGAAGGGAGAAAGAGGAGGTGGGAGAGAAAGGGAAGGGGAGAAGGGGGAGAAAGAGAGAGAACTGGAAGGAAGAAGGGAGGGACAGAGGAAGGGAGGGAAAGAGAGGGAGGGAGGGAAGGGGGAAGGCAGGAAGGAAGGGAGGGAGGGAGGGAGGGAGGAAGGAACTAATGAATTCTTCCAGATTGGCTCTGTGCTGGGACACTCCTTCAATGCTTTCATCAGACTGTTTTCAATTCTTTCTCAGCTTGTGCTGAGCCAAGATCATCCAGAGGTGAAAGCTTAGGGTCTTCTGAGGTCTTTTCTTAGCCTATGTCCTGCTTTCTAAACTTTTTTTGTTGTTGTTGTTTAATGTTTATTTATTCTTGAGAGAGAGAGAGAGAGAGAGAGAGTGTGAGTGGGGGAGGAGCAGAGGGAGAGGGAGACACAGAATCCGAAGCAGGCTCCAGGCTCTGAGCTGTCAGCACAGAGCCCGACGCAGGGCTCAAAGCCACGAACCGTGAGATTATGACCTGAGCCAAAGTCGGACGCATAACCGACTGAGCCACCCAGGCACCCCCTAAACTTTAAATTTCTAAATTCCTCAGTATACATGGGTGCTTTTGAATGCCCTAATTTCCAGAAGTTACTCTCTCCTCAGCTTTTCTTCCTAGGATTTTGATGTTGTATCCTATGACTTAACTAATCTTTGCCCGAGGAGGCTGTGGGTTATTCATTTGCCTTACAGAGTTTTGGAGACATACCTACTACTTTTCCACCCTGAGTTCTAAGTTAGATGAGACAAAGACCAGAGCCCTTCAGATTGCCCCAGAGAAGTGGCAACAGAGAAAACAATTTTTTGTGAGGATGGTCAGCTCTACTCTTTCTTGAACTAGAAACCAGAGTCCCATGTAAGAAGCTGCCCTTGTTAAGACCCCTGCCAAACTGAAGAAAGAGGTGGGACAAGGACAAATTAAAAACTTCACAAAGCTTTCCCGCCATTTTCAAGTTACCTTTTTCTTAATTCAGCATTCTCTTGATTGCTTTGTTTTCTAGAGTTCAGACAAGTTGATTCTCATGGTTTTTGCTAAAATTTTCAGCCTTTTTTGAGAGGGACCTACCTTTGGAGCTGTCTACTGTGACATTTTCACCAGTTATACTCAGTGAAGTGAATTTTTGAATACCGAACTCCTGCCCAGGGCTAGCGTCCTGGAGTGTGCATCTGAGAAAGATAGTTGAAGCCTTTATTTCACAGACAAGAAGACAAATGTCCAAATATGGAGCTGGTGGAATTCAAGCCCATTTGTTCCCTGGTCTGTGATTTTTCCACTAAACCTCAAACCTCAGTTTCCATAAGCTACTTTGGTGACTGCCTGGAAACATGACCACATCACTCCATGGGCATGCAGGCCCCTGCTGGAAGGTTCCCATTGCCCACAAGGTTTGTCCTCCACTCACTTAGTGACCTCTTCATTACATTACTTAACAGAAGTATGCTAATTTGGGAAGGAAGAGAATGTCTCCTTTAAGAAGAGAAAACGTTTGGGATCACAGATGCTACCAGGGAACACTGACTAGGGAGTAGCTTTGTGCTATATATCAAGTTGCCCAAACTCCCTTAACCTTGGTCTTCATCTATAAAATGTGAATCATAGTAATTCATGTCATTCTATATTTCAAGGTTGTAGGGAGGAATTAATATTTAAAAAATGAGAGAATTGGGGCACCTGGGTGGCTCAGTCACTTCAGTCAGTTGAGCATCCAACTCTTGATTTTGGCTCAGGTCATGATCCCAGGGACATGGGATCGAGCCCCACATTGGGCTCTGTGCTGACAGCACACAGGGCCTGCTTGGACTTCTCTCCCTCCTCTCTCTCGCTCTCTGCCCCTCCCCCCACTCGCACATGCACCGTCTCTCAAAATAAATAAACTTAAAAAAAAAGTTTCTCTCTCTCTCTCTCCCTTTGCCCCTCTACCCTGCTTGTATTCTCTCTCATTCTTTCTAAAAATTAAAAAATAGGTATGCCTGGGTGGCTCAGTCGGTGGAGCATCCAAACTCTTAATTTCAGTGCAGATGTGATCTCATGGTTCATGAGATTGAGCCCCACATCGGGCTCTGTGCTGATGGCACAGAGCCTCCTTGGTATTCTCTCTCTCCCTCTCTCTGCCCCTCCCCACTCTTTCACTCTCCCAAAATAAATAAATAAACTTGAAAAAATAAACTCATTTAATGTCGTAGACTCTGGGTCTAGAGTTCTTTCTTGCCCAGCAAGAAAGCAGGACACAGGATTAAAGTGCGAGAGATGACTAATATCCTGGAGAAGACAAGAGCCCCGATTAAGGGTCCTTGCTCCATTTTTATTAGGATCAGAAGGCTTACAAACATGGTAATGGATGTGCACAAAGGGACAATGAAACTGTGAACATTAACTCATGGACATGAGGGAAAGAGGGGTTTGAAGATATGTGGAGTTAGGGGTTTGGGTCAATACAAAACAAAACCCTGGTGCCAGGCAGCCAGGCAGAAGGTTGTTTACAGCAGACGTGAGGCACCACTTATCTAGCAAGAAAGAACACTAGACCCAGAGTCTACGACAATTTAAAAAATTTAAAAATTTAAGTAAAAAAAGAGAGAATTGACATAAAGATGCCTTAATACTATGAGGTTGATGTATGTGTATAGGAAATTATTATTATCTTCCATCATCTGGTCAGAGTTTGTTCCCTTAAGTATCCCTATGAGCATTAGACAGTTACTTTTATATGCACATTAAATGCTTCCCCAGAAGATAGAGACCATTTTTTCCTTTATCTCATTTCTTTAATGTTTTTAATTTAATAATTAATTTTTTTTTTTTATCCTTAAGATCTACAATAGTTTCCCTGCTCTCATTGATTACCTCCCAGGAAGTCATCGCAAAATATTTAAAAACTTTGCTTATACACAAAATTATATTTTAGAGAAAATCAAAGAACACCAAGAATCCTTGGACATTAACAATCCTCGGGATTTCATTGATTACTTCTTGATCAAAATAAAACAGGTAAAATGTTGGTGACAGATCATTTATTTGTTTGCCTGCATTTTTGGGGTTCACTGATTAGTTCTGTACTTATCAGGGATGTTTCAATAGGCAAGAAATGCTTGGCCAAACACTTTAGGTTCTTATGTATGCATGGATCTGGATTGAGCATCATAGAAGATCTAAGATTGAGTTGCTTAATACCTGGAATACATGGAACCTGTTTGTCAAGTTTCTACCTGAGAAGAAAGAGAATGTACACTTTAGGGGAAATGAAAATACAAACAGATTAGAAATGACAAAATATTGAGGCGTAAAATTAAGGTGGATGTGATCATGTCACACACAGCATGTGGGAGAGGTAGAAGGAAAGATTTAACCTTGCTAGGCTCCTGCTTGTTTTGAGGGTTGATGTAGATCCTCAAATATTTGCAATAAGGAATAGGGGAGGGAATTTCAGATTGGTAGAGTGGTATGATGAGAGGTTCAGGGGTGTGTATTGTCAAAGGGATTGGATGGATAGAAGAGAGAAGTCTTCGCTGAGTGTAGGCAAACATGAATTTGGACAGATACAGAGTTGAACATTGGTGTCTGTCAAGTAACTGTAAACCTGAGTGTTGGCATGACAAGTTTTGGTTTTATCAGGTAGGTGTATGAGCCACAAGAGTGGAATGCAAGTAATTATTGGAGGAAATTATCCTGGGAGCCCTGGAGAATGATCTGTATGATAAGAATGGATTCCAGGACCAACCGTGAGATTTTTCATTTCTTTGGACTTTGGCTTGATAAGAGTCTAGACCATGGAAATACAGAGGATCCTGAAATCAAATCAAATTGTTCATCTTGTCACATCTCAGGGATCTATAGAGACTGGTTTTAGTTGGAGGACAGGATAAGTAGGAACTGTAGGGGAAATTTTAGTAATAAGAACAGATACAGCATTTGAGAAGTTTAACCAAGGAGTGAAAGATTTAGATAATAAATCTGAATGAGTGATAGGATCAAGTTGGAAATCATGTGACAACAGTAATGTAGATGACATAATGACACTTGTGGAGGTACAAAGTCCTCTTTGAACTGGGGAGAGACCAAATCCAGAATGTATCCTAAGGAGCTAATTCTAGAGAAGGAATTCCTTCATCTGAGACCATCGTTATTTTATCTAATCACCTTGTAACTCAGGGCAGAAATGAGAAACCAGTTAGTAAGCTAAAATGGCAAGGAGTCAAAGATGCCCATGAGGGTGACTGTCAAAGAATTGTCCATGCATGTCAATTGGACTGCTCAAATCATGTATTCTGGGTGGAATGAAGTGAAGAAGACAGAATGGTTTGAAGAAACTGGAAGAGGGAAGAAGCAAATTACTTCCACCCTCTTCTTTCTCTACTGATAGGGCAATTATTTTTATCTCTCTGGTGATCATCTGATTTGAGAATCTGATTAAAAAGTATGGAAATTTGGGGTGCCTGGGTGGCTCAGTCGGTTAAGCATCCGACTTCAACTCAGGTCATGATATCACAGCTCGTGATTTCAAGCCCTAAATCAGGCTCTGTGCTGACAGCTCAGAGCCTGGAGCCTGCTTCAGATTCTGTGACTCCCTCTCTCTCTCTCCCCTTCCCCTGTTCATGCTCTGTCTCTCTCTGTCTCTCAAAAAATAAATAAATGTTAAAAAAAATTTTTTTTGGGGGGGGCGCCTGGGTGGCGCAGTCGGTTGAGCGTCCGACTTCAGCCAGGTCACGATCTCGCGGTCTGTGAGTTCGAGCCCCACGTCAGGCTCTGGGCTGATGGCTCAGAGCCTGGAGCCTGTTTCCGATTCTGTGTCTCCCTCTGTCTCTGCCCCTCCCCGTTCATGCTCTGTCTCTCTCTGTCCCCCAAAAAATAAATAAACGTTGAAAAAAAATTTTTTTTTTAAGTATGGACATCTTCCCAGAAGAATGCACCTACATTAATTTTTTTTTTTTTTTTTGCACATATTTTGAGGAATTTTCTTAATGCTGGGAAGCCTCTCCACTGATCCTGGGCTAATTAAGGCTCTGACATCTCTCTTTCAATTAACAGTATTTCCTTAATACTATATTTTAAATTGCATTGTTCCTCTGGTCTTCATCATAGTATTTAAATTCTGTCTTATTCCTTTTTGTTGTTGTTAACATCTTCATAGAGTATAATTTACATACCAAACCCTTCACACATTTCAAGTACAATTCAGGAGTTGTGTATTTTCAGAGTTCTGCAACACCACAGCAATCAATTACCAAACATTTTCATCACCCTGAAAAGAAGCCCCATACGCGCCATCAGAAATCTCCATTGCCCCTGAATCCTCCCTTCAGGCATCACTCCTCTACTTTCTGTCTTTATAGATTTGCTATTCTGGATGTTTCATATTAAAGGACTTCTACAGTATGTGGTCTTTTGTTCTAGCTTCTTTCACTTAACATAATGTTTTCAAGGTTCATTGATGTAACTTGTATCAGTACTTCATTCCTTTGGTTGAATGTTGTTCTGGAGTGGCTATGCCATATTTTATATATCCACTCGTTGGTTGATGGACATTTTGGTTGTTTCTGGTTTTCTGGTTATTATGAATAAACTTCTATGGACATTTGTGTACAGGTTTTTGTACAGGTTAATTTCTCTTGGGTATATACCTGGTGATAGAATTGCCGGGCCATATGATAACTTTGTATTTAACCTTGGGAGGAAGTGTGGTGGGTCAAAGACCTGAATGTAAGAGCTAAAAATGTAAAACTCATAATTACAAGAAAACTTAGGCATAAAATTGGCTAAAATTGATAATCCATTTGTATGTAAGCACTGATTCTTTAAATTCGCCTCAACAGTAGGAAATGCTAAAAATGGTTTATTAGTGCCCTATTGTTTTTCCTCGCTTTAGAGTGATTTTGGGTTGGCAATGTTAGAAAACTGTGTAAAGTTGATGTTACTGGTGGGTCTAGTAAGTACAGCTATTGAGTGGGTTAAGCCTGTCTTAATGGAGTTGATTACATGTTAGGCATGCTACTGGTCACTTGGGGATTATAAAAACCTTATTAAATTAATGCTGGTCTATAGGAAGGGATAGGAAGAAATTATTATTATTATTATTATTTGTATTTTAGTGACCTCAGTATTTCAAATGGCCCTATGGTTATTATCGACTTTGTGTCATCCTTACCTTAAACCAACTTCGGTTGTCCTTGTGAAGTGCTTTTGCTCTCCCAATGTACAGTTTATGAGACCTCTATTCAGTCAGTCTCTTATCCTCAACATCTGCATTTCCCCTACACTCTCCTTCATCCCTTATGAGCAGTTAATGCTTAAATTTTCTGTCTTCATGTCTGTAGTATTTCTTCTATCTCTATATCCCCACTAATTCCTGTACTTGTTTCCTACTCCAAGTTGCCTCCTGCCTCACATCTAGAATAGTCTGTTCTAGGATGTGCTGTCATGTTAGCTTTTGCACATTTTCAACCTCATAATGAGATTTTAGGCAATATAGAATCCACATAAATTCTATAACAGAAGAAGAGAATTGCAAATTCTCGATCTTGGTTTATACCATTTTTTGAGATATTGCTCTAATTTACTCATTTCTCTGTATTCAGATTGTGTTTGCCTACCAACAAGAGAAAACCCAATTAACAATATTTTAAGAAAGTGTAGTGGGTTTATTTATCTCATGTACAGCGAATTTCATGTAGAGCGGTCCAGGACATGTACAGTAGCTCTGAAGTATCATGGACTCAGGTGCCTTCTATTTTTCTTTAGCACACTTAGTGTGTAGGCTTTATGTTCATGCTCAAATACTAGTGTTTCAAGATGATGTCTACACCACCGCCACCACCTACATATCTGTGTTTTGAGTAAGAAGAAGGAAAGAGAAAGTGGCATCCATAGGCCATTGGTAAGAAATAGATTGCTTGGCCAATGTAGCTGCAAAGGAGGCTGGGAAGTGGAATTTGTAGGCAAGCAAGGGATAAGGAATAGGAAATGAAGATTGGGTCAGCTAATGCATACAGTTTTCCATACCATACCATTATTATTTTAACACTGCCCTCTCTAGTTTCTAAGTTTGCTTCCCTTGATAACAATGTGCTATTTGGGATTTATTGTAATGACATGTGCTGGCAAACCATCAAATAATGGCATTGAATAATTCCTAGGAAAACCACAGTCAGAAGTTGGAGTTCACTACTGAAAACTTGATAGCCACTGCAAGTGATTTGTTTGCAGCTGGGACAGAGACCACAAGCACCACCCTAAGATATGCTCTCCTGCTCCTGCTGAAGCACCCGGAAGTCACAGGTACCGCCAGCATGGTAGGAAGGGTGAATTTCAGAAATGATGTTGAGAAGACACTCGTATGGGCTTCCATCTTGTTTCTCTTAGAGAAGCTTCCTTACTGAAATTCCTGTGCCACCAGCTCTGATTCGTCCAAATATGAAAAAGGGAGATAAGTGAGGCAAATTCACACACTAGCAGAGGATGACTGAGAAGTGAAGACACTGTGAGCAATAATAGCAAAAGCAGAAGGCTATGGATTTTATCAACAAAAAGAACTTTGGATAAATGTCTAGATTTTATGGGAAAGGATTTATAGCAGGCACGGCCAGCATAAGTTGAATATCAGTTTTCTTAAAAGAGGCCACTTTGAATGGTAGGTGTGTTCTTGGAGAAATCTTTCCTGGGGTTGCTGGGTCAGTTGAGCATCTGACTCTTGGTTTCAGCTCAGGTAATGGTTCCAGGGTCATGGGATTGGGCTTTGCATCGGGCTCCATGCTGAGTGTGGAACCTGCTTAAGGTTCTCTCTCTTTCTCTCTCTCCCTCTCTCTGTTTCTCTCCTCTGCTTGTGCTCTAAGAAATAAAAAATAGAAAGAAAGAAAGAAAGAAAGAAAGAAAGAAAGAAAGAAAGAAAGAAAGAAAAGAAAAGAAAAGAAAAGAAAAGAAAAGAAAAGAAAAGAAAAGAAAAGAAAAGAAAAGAAAAGAAAAGAAAAGAAAAAAAGAAAAGAAAAGAAAAGAAAGAAGGGAAGGGAAGGGAAATATTCTGAATATGCAGTTTTCTAATGGTAAGGTAGGGAAGATGGGAACTATGTTGAAGTATAGCAGAAACTTAGTAAGACGGCCTGAGAAAATTTCCAGTCTGGGAAGTATTTTACAAGGTTAGATTTATAAAAGATACATGCTATTTAGACACAATGTGGTTTAAAGGATTTTTTTTCCCTTTTAATTTTTTTTAACTTTGTTTATTTTTAAGTAGGCTCCATGCCCAAAGCAGAGCCCAATGCGGGGCTTGAACTCACAACCCTGAGATCAAGACCTGAGCTGAGATCAAGAGTTAGACACTTAACCGACTGAGACACCCAGGCACCCCATTTTTTTCCTTTTTAAACAACTATATTTTTCCACCTTATTGAGATATAATTAACAAGTAAAAATTGTGTATACTTATAGTATATAATGTGATGATTTCATATGCATGTACATTGTGAAATGATTACCACAATCAAGCTGATTAACATATTTACCACCTCACATAGTTACCTTTTGGAAGATGAGGGTATGGTGACAACTCTTAATATCTACTCTCTTAGCAAATTTCAAGTGTACAATACAGTATTAATCACAGTCACCATGTTGTACATTAGACACCCAAATTTATTCATTTTAAAAGTTTGAACCCTTTGACCAATATCTCTCCATTTCCCCCACCCCCAGCCTCTGGCAGCCACCATTCTACTTGCTGCTTCTATGCATTTGACTTTTTTAGATTCCACATATATGTGAGATCATGCAGTATTTGTCTTTTTGTGTCTGGCATATTTACTTAGTGTAGTATCCTATAGTTTCATCTATGTTGTTGCAAATGCCAGATTTTCTTCTTTATTGGCTAAATAATATTCTGTTGTTATCCTTTTCGTTATTCATCTATCAATGAACACTTAGGTTTTTCCATATCTTGGCTATTGTGAATAATGCTGCAATGAACAAGAGAGTGCAGAGATCTCTTTGAGATACTGATTTCCTTTTCTGTGGATATATGCCCAGAAGTAGAATTGTTGGATCAATGTTAGTTCAGGTTTTAATTTTTTCAGCAACCTCTCTACTGTTTTCTATAATTGCCGTACCAATTTACATTCCTATCATCAGTTTACAGTGTTCTCTTTTTTTCTGCATTCTTACTAATATTTTTTATCTCCTGTCTTTTTGATAATAGCCATACTAACAGATGTAAGGTGATATCTCACTGTGGTTTTGATCAACACGTCCCTGATATTCAGTACCTTTTCATATATCCACAGGCCATTTGTATGTCTTCTTTGGAAAAATGTGTATTCAGGTCTTGTGCCCATTTTATTTTAGGTTGTTAATTTTTTGCTATTGAGCAGTATGAGTTCCTTATGTATTTTGAATATTAATCCCTCATCAGATACATGCTTTGCAAATGTTTTCTTCTATTCCATAGGTTACCTTTTCATTTTATTGATTGTTTCCTTTGTTGTTGTTGTTGTTTTTGAGTAAACTTTAAGCCCTATGTGGGGCCCAAACTCACAATCCCGAGATCAAGAGTCTCATGCTCTACTGACTGAGCCAGCCAGGTGCCCCTGTATTCTACCGTTTTGATTACTGTAGCTTTGTAATAGGGCTTGAAATCAGAAAGCACGGTACGTCCAGCTCTGTTCTTTTTTCTCAAGACTGCTTTGTCTATTCAGGGTCTTCTGTGGTTTAGTATGAACTTTAGGATTTCTTTTTCTATTTTTGTGAAAAATGTCATTGGAATTTTGGCAAGGATTACATTGGAGTAGATTACTTTAGTTAATATAGGCACTTTAACAATATTAATTCTTCTAATCCATGACCACAGGATATCTTTCCATTTAATTGTGTCCTCTTAAATTTTTTAATCAATGTTCTATAGTTTTCAGTGTACATATCTTTCACCTCTTTGGTTAAATTTGTTACTAAGCATTTTATTCTTTTTGATGCCATTGTAAATGGAATTGTCTAATTTCTCTTTCAGATAGATCATTGTTAGTGTATAGAAACACAACTGATTTTTATATATTGAGTTATATCTTTCTACTTTACTGCATTTGTTTATTCCAACAATTTTTGGTGAAGTCTGTAGGATTTTCTATATATAAGATCATGTCATCTGCAAACAGACACCATTTAACTTCATTCTGTTCAGTATGGATGCCTTTTATTTATTTTTCTTGTTTAATTGCTCAGGCTAATCCAGTACTATGTTGAATAAAAGTGGCAAGTGTAGGCATCCTTGTCTTGTTCCTAATCTTAAAGGAGAAAACTTTCAGCATTTCACCACTGAGTATGATGTTGTCCTTGGCTTGTCATGTATGGCCTTTATTATATTGAGGTTCATTCCTTTTATATGTAATTTGTTGAGAATTTTTTTAATCATGAAAGGATGTTAAACTTTGTCAAATGCTTTTTCTGCATCTACTGAGATGATTATATCATTTTTATCCTTCATTCTGTTAATACAGTGTATCATATTTATCTTTTTGAGTATTTTGAACCACCCAGGCATCCCAGTGATAAATCAAGCTTGATCATGGTGTATGATCCTTCCAGGGTGCTGTTGAAGTCAGTTTGTTAGGGTTTTTTGTTGTTTTGTTTTTGTTTTTGTTTTTGTTTTTGTTTTTGTTTTTTTGAGAATTTGATCTGTGTTCATCAGGAATATTAGCCTTTTCTTATACTGATGTCACACTTCTAAAGGAATTTTATTATTTCAGAAGTCTGAGTCCAGAAAAATGGTGTTTGCGACAACAATTTCTTTTTGGGTCAAGTTTTTATCTTTTGCGAACTAAGAACAACTTAAAAAATGTTTTTAAAACTTCAAGAATATTCTGGTTGTGCACAGCAGATCAGTTATACACATGGTTTTCTGAATCAGAATCCCATTGAAATGATGATAAATTAATTATAAATGAGCACTACTGTTTCAGTTGGAGAAGAGAAGCACAGCAAAACAGTTATCAAATCTTCAACAAATTTCTAAAGCATAGAGAGTGAATGGAGGGCTGATAACCGTCTCAGGAGGGAGATTGAAGTTGTAAGCTAAATGTCAAAGAAGGAAGATTTAGTCTGGGAAAACAAGCCCCTACAACTACATAAGGCTCAGTATTGAAAGAACCAAGTCTCAAGAAAGGTAGAGGGAGACTGGAGTAGAAAACAGGAGGCTCTCCCTGCCTAGCTACCTGCTACAACTTCTCTTAGCAGGTAACTGTTTTCCCTCCACAGAAAAGGGAGCTCACTCTCTAGAGAAACTGAACCTGAGAGACCTTGCCCTCAGGGACACTTGGCAGAGACAGAGAAAGAGTGAAGTGTAGGGCTGAAAAAGAAAGACTAAGTAATAGTCTACTTGAATTCTGAGACCCTTAGCTCCTTTCTCTATCCTCTTCCTAAAATTCAGCAGCCAGATATAGACCTCAGAGAATGAACAACTCCAGAGAAAAGACCTCCCTCTTCTGCCATCTAGACAGAAAATTCTCACCAAATTCCCAGCAAAGTGAATGAAATAATAATATCCTCCCTAAGACAGAGGGTCAAGGAATTGCAGAACACCATGATTAAAGAAAAATTCATAAAAACTTTCAGAGATAAATCAAGTACTGTATGGCATTAGAATTCTCAAGAGCAACTATATCCTGAGTATTAAAGGATATTTTCAGATCTACAAGTTGGCAAAAAACTTACCCTCTGATTTTATTTTCTTAGAAATACACTGGCTCAGTCAGTAGAACATGTGTCTCTTGATATCAGGGTTATAAGTTTGAGCCCCACTTTGGGTATAGAAATTGCTTTAAAATTTTTTTTTTAATTAGGGGCGCCTGGGTGGCTCAGTCAGTTAAGCCTCTGACTTCAGCTCAGGTCATGATCTTGCAGTTTGTGGGTTTGAGCCCTGCGTCAGGCTCTGTGCAGATAGCTCAGAGCCCGGAGCCTGCTTCAGATTCTGTGTCTCCCTGTCTCTGTGACCCTCCTTTGCTCACACTCTGTCTCTCTCTGAAAAGTAAATAAACATAAAAAAATAAAATAAAATAAATTTTTTAATTAAAAAAAAATATACTAGAGTGTATGCTGTATGCAGACGTCTGAAATCAAGTCAGAGGAAGTCATGGGCTCCAGGAATCAGGAGGTCCATGTAGGAGAATGGAAGTGAGAATGTACTGGGCACCAGGCTTAGAAAATATCCATTTCAAATTGGACTAGGTGGACAAAGCAGATGTGAGAGGACATACCCAAGAAGAAAAGAGAAAGGATCAGTTATTTGAGGTTTACCAGTAATTAGAAAAATTATTACTAGGAGTTTGAAACATCTACCTGAGCAGTTGCCATAATTCTAAATTAGCATCTAAAAAGTAGGAATTGAAATAAGCAAAGAATGTACAAATAAAACCAAGAATGTACAAAAAATGAAACATAATCATAGTTGTCACACTTATGTAATATTTATTATAGTCATAATTTAAACAATGAATATTGAGATAATCAGAAATTATATGAATATATTGGGGAAAATGGAACAAGGGGAAGCATGTGTGTGTATGTATCTGTCTGTGGATGTGTGCATTTTGTGTGGGGTGGGGGTTGAAACATAAGTCCTGCTCTCTTCCCGGAACATCATTAGACATTGTCTAAAAATGAGTAAGTTGTGGGGGCACTTGGGTGGCTCAGTCAGTTAAGCATCCTGCTCTTGATCTCAGCTCAGGTCTTGATCCTCATGGTCATGAGTTCAAGCCCTGCGTTGGGCTCTGTGCTGGGCGTGAAACCTACTTAAAAATAAAGAAATAAAAATAGAATAAAGAAAAAAATAAAAAATTAGTAAGTTGAGAAATAGGAATAGTCAATATTTAGAAACGTGAAGCATAAATTTCAGAAGAAACTGCTAGAATCTTTCAAATCTTTCAAAATCTCAAACCTTTGGGAAATGTGAGGATGAGAGAAGATATCATTGTAAGGTGCAAATAACTATACACATACAACATACATACAGTCACACAAACCATACATACATACACATCAGTTATAGAATTTGATTTTTAAAACATTATTTTGATATGAAAAAAATACTTAATCCCTGTTTTCCTTTCTTTGAGGACAGTGATTTCTTGAGTTAAAATGTACTATTAACCTATGCTTATCATACGTGTGCACAGATTGATCTCAAAGTCTAGTTTGTCTGGAGTCATATGTGTCAATATTACGGCAACTCTCTCTCAGATGTACTTCTGGGCACATAGCCGATGTTTGTGATGATGTTGGAATACCTTCAAAGTGTTCAGATAACCTGAGTTGGCATGCAAATATCTATGCATTTTTCACTTTTTTCATCAGTCTTATTTGTGTTTTATCAGCTAAAATCCAGGAAGAGATTGGCCATGTAATTGGCAGACACCGGAGCCCCTGCATGCAGGACAGGAGCCGCATGCCCTACATGAATGCAGTGTTGCATGAGATCCAGAGGTACATTGACCTTATCCCAGTCAACCTGCCACATGCAGTGACCCGTGACATTAAATTCAGAAACTATGTCATCCCCAAGGTAAGAGATATTTCTCCTACACTGACTTTAGTGCTCTTGAAGTTCCCCTGTTCTCACTATTGGCTCAGTCCTCTACCAATACAAGATGAGAAAGGTGCAAAACTCATATATGTGGCAGCTTGATGGATTTTGTGTTGTTTCCAGTTTGAGGCTACAGACCTTTTTTTAAAGTTTATTTATTTTATTTTTTTAAATTTTGTAATGTTTATTTGTTATTGAGAGACAGAGAAAGACAGAGCATGAGCATGGGAGGGACAGAGAGAGAGGGAGACACAGAATAAGAAGCAGAATCCAGTCTCTGAGCTGTCAGCACAGAACCCGATAGGGGGCTCGAACTCACAAACCATGAGATCATGACCTGATCCTAAGTTGGACGTTTAACTGACTGAGCCACCCAGGCGCCCCTATTTATTTATTTTAAGAGAGAGAGAGAGAGACAGCGTGAGTGGGGGAGGGGCAGAGAGGAGAGAGAATCCCAAGCAGGCTCCACGCTGCCAGTGCAGAACCCTATGCAGGGCTTAAACTCATGAACCATGAGACTGTGACCTCATGAACCATGAAATCATGACCTGAACGAAATCAAGAGTCAGACGCTTAACCGACCGAGCCACCCAGGCGCCCCACTGAGGCTACATACTTTTATGACAGGTTTTGGTATTTGGCTGTGTAAGTCTTCCAAATTTGTTCTGCTTCTTTAATATTGTTTTGGCTACTCTTAGCCGTTTACATTTCCAAATAAATTTGAGTATCAGTTTGTCAGTAATCCAAAGCATTTGGCTGTGATTTTTATCAGGGTGATAATAAAATAATTTAGAAAGAATTGACATGTTGGTATCTTGAATCTTTCAATTCATGGATATGGCATATTCTCCCAATTTATTTGGACTTTCTTTAATTTTTTCAATATTTTCAGTGCAGTGGCTTGTAATATCTATTAGGTTTTTCCTAGATGAGTGGTATTTTTGATGTTACTATAGATTGTATAATTTTTAAAATGCCTTTTCTACTTTTTTTGTTATATGGAAATATACTTGATTTTATTATTTTGATGACCTTACATCTAGCAACCTTTCCAAATTGACTTATTGCTAATAATTTGTGGATTTATTTGTAATTTCTATACACAGAATTCTTCAACCTGGTTTAATGTATATTTTTTAATGTTTATTTATTTTTGAGAGAGAGAAAGAGAGAGAGAGAGACAGAGACAGAGACAGAGAGCAAACAGGGGAGGGACAGAGAGAGATAGAGACACAGAATCTGAAGCGGGGCTTGAACTCACAAGTAGTGAGATCATGACCTGTGCCGAAGTCAGATGCTTAACCAACTGAGCCACCCAGGTGCCCCAATATTTGTTTTAATAATTAATACTTGAACTTTAAATTTTATATACTTGCAATGAGCTTTAATTTAAATATAAATAATCATGGATCACTCAAGGCTACTGTGTTGGACAGAACCGATCTAAGTTGTTGTTGTTGTTTTTAATACTTGAAACTTTATGTTAAAACCTTTATTCTGCAATATTAAAAACTCAGAAAATTAAAAATAAATCGAAGTGCAATTTCTTTCAGTGGCCAGAATCTTGAACTGAAGTGAATCAATCTATATATTCCTTATTGATGCACTTTGTGTGAATATTCATGTTTTGCTAAAGAGGTATCAATGTGTTTGATTATATGATACCACATTATTGGGAGTATTTTAAAATTTATGGCATATACATCATAATACCTTTCTAAAATCATCAAACTGTACTTAATTTGAAAACACATTAGGCCTCAGGAGGTTCAGATGAAGGATTGTGTATTTATACTTCCATGAAAACAAATGTTTATATTTGTTGAACTGATGTAGAAAAATAAGCTAAAATAGTCATTCTGTATATAACTTTGAAATGGTTAATAAAAACAACTTTGGAGGGCTGGCGCGTGGCTGGCTCAGTCGGTAGAGCATGCGACTCTTGATCTTGGGATTGTGAGTTCAAGCCCCACATTGGGTGTAGAGACTAGTAAAAAAAATACATAAACTTAAAAAAAAACACTGGGGTGCCTGGGTGGCTCAGTCGGTTGAGCATCTGACTCTTGATTTCAGCTCAGGTCATGATCCTAGGGTCTCGGGATTGAGCCCCGCATCCCCCTCCACGCTGAGGTCAAGCCTGCTTAGGAATCTGTCTCCCTTTGCCCCTCTCATCCACTAGCATGTGCACACCCATGGTTTCTCTCTCTCTCTAAAATAATTTTTAAAAGACATGGATTTACATATTAAACAAACAAAAAACCTTTGGGGGAGGGATGACTTCCTCTGAGTTGCAGAAAACCATTTGGGCTTCATCTGGCTTTCAGGTTATTTCCCAGCCGGGAAAATGCCTCGTCAGAATCACAGTTGCATGCTTAGGACAGAAGGGTGAAAGAAGTGACACTTGTGCAGAGAGGGCTATTTCTCTTCTGGGTTTTCTAAATGAACCAGGCACTTTCTTCTGCCAACTGTATCCTAAAAATGGAAAACTCAAGTAGATATTTGAAATGCAAGGCAGCAGGAGATAAATTCAGGAGGATAACCTCTGTATAAACTCTGGCTCGGTTACCCTTTACTATAATCTTGAATAAATTTCTTAATCCTATGTGCCTTGGTTTTCTCATTTGTAAACTGTTGATAGCACTGACCTTTACGTCACTAGAATGTTGCAAGAATTCAACCAGGTAACATATACAAAATACAAGCTAAAACTATGACCATTTTTACTTATTAGACTGATGAAGTCAAAGGCTGAGAAAATGTTGTATTGGTGAGGGTGTGTGTAAATGAGCACTTTCAATCACCAGTGGCAGGATTGTAGATAACTACATCTTTTTTGGAGGACATTTTGGCAATATCTATCAGAAATAAAATATAGAATCTTATAACGCAAGAATTATAATTCTTGGTATCTACTACAAGTGCTAACAGAGGAATGTTCAAAAAATGTGTCCTTGCATCACTGTTTATAATAAAAGCATTCTGTTTTTGTTTCTGAGAGAGAGAGAGAGAGAGAGAGAGAGAGAGAGAGAGAGAGAGAGAGAATATCTTAAGCAGGCTCCATGCTCAGCACTGAGCCCAACATGGGGCTTGATCCCACAACCCTGGGTCATGACCTGAGCCAAAATCAAGAGTCAGATGCTTAGCCAACTGAGCCACACAGGTGCCCCTAAAAAAATATTCTTAACTATCTAAATGTTCATCAGTAGTGTAACGATACATTCATATTCTATAGCATGAATAAGGCAGATGTACATGTGTTGATATGGGCCAGTACCAAATTATTTTATTAAATAAAAAATAAGATTTTTATTTCTTTTTATGAAACAAGTACTAAAGCATGACAATGACATCGTTGCCTCTAAGTAAGTCTAAATGCACTTTCAAATTATATCTTGTTTAGAAGGCTAAGCAATGCATCTATGGAAGCATTGCATCTTGAGATGATTTTCATCAATGATTCTAGAATTTCTAATAAAATTCCTGCTGTGCCTCTCAAATTCAAGTAAAATTAAAAAAATCAAGATGTAGTGGATGCTTGTCATTTGATAAAAAAAAAAGAAGAAGAAGAAGAAGAAGAAGAAGGTGATAGGCCAAATAAACATGTAGATTTATTTGCCTGATATATATATTCTCTCTGGAAGGGCATATTCCCTGGAAGGACATATCACTCGTTGTGAATAGTTGTTTTTGGAAAGTATTTAGATGGGAGGGAGACCTACTTTTCACCATATGTGCTTTTTGTGACTTAGTGCATTCCTTTATTTTTATCTTGAGGTATAAGTTATACAAAAGAAAATTCACATTTTTAAGGGTAAAGTCTAATGAGTTCTGACCAATATGTGAAGTCAAGTAACTACCACCACAACCAAGATGTAAAACATTTCTATCATCTCAAAAAAGTTCCCTCATTCTCCTTTTACAATCAATCCACTTCCCCCAGTTCCAACTCTTGGTAACCACTGATCTGTTTTTGGTTCTACGGTTTTGCCTTTTCAAGAATGCAATGTAATAGAATGTGACATAAATAGAATAACTTGTAATCAATATAAATAAGCCTTTATCTTTTTTATGTGACAGAATGTATTTGAGATTTATTGCACTTTGTTATTGCACTTATCATTAATTTGTTTTTTTTTTTTTTTGATGAATGATTTTCTATCCTACAGAGTACCACAAATTGTTTATCCATTCACTACTTGATGGGTATTTGGGTTGTTTCCAGTTTGAGACTATTTGAATAAAAGTGCTGTGAACATTTGCATACAGGTTTTTGTGTGGATATAAATTTTCATTTCTTTTGGGTGAATGCTTAGGAGTGGGACTTTTGCTTAACTGTTTAACTTTATAAAAAACCATCAAATATTTTCTAAATGTGGCTGTGATATTTTACATTCCTGCTAGCAATGCGTGAGAGTTCCAATTCCTTCAGGTACCTTCCATCACTTGCCATTGATGGTCCTTTTTTTTTTTTTTTAATGTTTATTTATTTATTTTTAGAGGGAGGGAGGGAGGGAGGGAGAACATGAGTGAGGGAGGGGCAGAGAGAGAGAGAGAGAGAGAGAGAGAGAGAGAGAATCCCAAGCAGACTCTGTGCTGTCAGTGCGGAGCCTGATGCAGTGTTTGAACTCACGACTGTGAGATCATGACCTGAGCCAAACTCAAGAATTGGGTGCTTAACTTACTGAGCCACCCAGGTGCCACATAGTTGGTGTTTTTAAATTTTAGGTACTATAAGTGGTTATGTAGTGATGTCACATTTTGTTTTATTTCTGTTTTCTGGATGGATAATGATGTTGGGCTTCTCTTCATGTATTGATTGACTATTCATATATATTCTTTGGTTGAATTATCAAATTATATTCCTATTTTGTATTGGGTCGTTTGTCTTATTTAATTATTGCAATCCTTTATATATTGTATACACAAGTCTTTTATTATATGTAAGTGTTGCTAATATTCACTCTCAATCTGTAAAGGGCTTGCTTGCTTGCTTTTTCTTCTTTCCTTTTCTTCCTTCCTACCTTCCTCCCTCCCTCTTTCTTTCTTTCTTTCTTTCTTTCTTTCTTTCTTTCTTTCCTCCAAAGAATGTATTTCAAAGAGCAGAAGTTTTGAATTATGATGAAGTCCAATTTATCAGTTATTTCTCTTTTGACTTGTGCTTCTGTGTCCTATATGGAAAATTTTTTGCCAACACAGGTTCCCAAACATTTGCTCTTATCTTTTCTTCTACAAGTTTTATGCTCTTAGCTTTTGTATTTAGGTCTGTGATCCATTTAAAATTCATTTTCACTTATAGTGTGAAGTAGTTTATACTTCATTCCTTTTGGTAGGGACACCCACTTGTTCCAGCACCATTTATTGAAAATACACTTGCTTTTTAAATCTTAAAGTAACACTTCCACATATTACTTGTCTTAAAATGCACAAGGCAATAATATTGAAAACAAAATTATAGACCTTAAATATGATAAACTTAGAGGATGGAACTTCCTTCCAATTTTGAATTTAAAAAATAAAAAAGATCTCAGTAGCATTTAAACACACACAATGGTATATAATGTTTTATGTTTATATAAATAATACATATGAAAATGTGTATACATCTATATTTTAAGTACATATCTATCTGTACCCATTGATCTGTCTATCACACTTAACACCTAAATATTTCATATGTGTCTTGTAAGAACAAGGGCTTCTGCATAGCAGTAATAGCATTCACACTCAAAGAATTATCATATATACAATAACTTTATCTAAAATATAGCTATAGATTTTTTCAGTTGTCCTAAAATATCTTTTTTTTTAATGTTTGTTTATTTTTGAGAGATAGTTAGAATGCCAGTGTGGGAGGGGCAGAGGGAGATAGAGAATCTCAAGCAGACTTCATGCTGATGGCAGAGAGCCCAATGCGGGGCTTGAACTCAAACTGTGAGATCAAGACCTGGGTTGAAGTCAGATGCTTAACCAACTGAGCCACCCAGGTGCCCCCCTCTAAAGTATCTATTATAGCTTTTTTTGAGGGGGCATCTAGTATCTAATAAAGGAATAAATATACAATTTTATTATGGGTCCCTTTACGCCCCTTTTATAAAGAACAGTTCCTTTTCTTTTATTTATTTCATTTCAATACACTACTGAAGAGTCCAGGATAGTTGTCATGTAAAATATTCCTCAGTCTGGTTTTGTATGATTTTTTTGTTTTTGTTTTTGGTGGTTTTTTTTTTTTTTTTTTTTTTTTTTGAGAAAAAGAGAGAGCATGTGAGCAGGGGAAAGGGGCAGAGGGAGAGAATCTTCAGCAGGCTCCATGCTCAGCACGGAGCCTGACATAGGGCTCTATCCCCATGACCTGAGCTGAAACCAAGAGTCAGATGCTCAATCGACTGAAGCACCCAGAAGCCCTATGTGATTTTTTTTTTTGTTTTTGTTTTTGTTTTTTTAGATTAGATTCAAGTTCTGTGTTTTGGGGAAGAACATTACATACGTGATGTGTACGTCCCAGTGAATTACGTTTTGGCTAGAGACATGTAATATCAATTTATATCATTATTGGTGATGCTAAGGTAGTCATTTATTAAGGAGGTATCTTCCATGGGGCACCTGGGTGGCTCAGTCGGTTAAGTGTTGTACTTCAACTCAGGTCATGGTCTCATGGTTTGTGGGTTCAAGCCCTACATTGGGCTCTGTGCTGACAACTCAGAGCCTTGAGCCTGCTTCAGATTCTGTTTCCCTCTCTCTCTCTACCCCTCCCCCACTCAAAAATAAACAAAAATATAAATAAATGTTTAAACAAATAAACTTTTTGAGGAAACTCCCTACTGTTTTCCAGAGTGGCAGCACCAGTTTGCATTCCCACCAACAATGCAAGAGGGTTCCCCTTTCTCCACATCCTCACCAACATCTGTTGTTTCCTGAGTTGTTCATTTTACCCACTCTGACAGGTATGAGTTGGTATCTCAGTGTGGTTTTGATTTGTATTTCCCTGATGATGAGTGATGTTGAACATCTTTTCATGTGTCTGTTAGCCATCTGGATATCTTCTTTGGAAAAGTATCTATTCATGTCTTCTGCCTGTTTCTTACAGATTTTGAATACTAACCCTTTATCTGAAACGTAATTTGCAAATATCTTCTCCCATTCCATCAGTTGCCTTTTAGTTTTATTGATTGTTTCCTTCACTGTGCAGAAGCCTTTTATCTTGATGAGGTTCCAGTAGTTCATTTTTGCTTTTGTTTCCCTTGCCTCCAGAGACGTGTCTAGTAGGAAGTTGCTGTGACTGAGGTTAGAGAGGTTGCTGCCTGTTTTCTCCTCTAGGATTTTGGTGGTTTCCTGTCTTACATCTAGGTTTTTCATCTTTGGAATTTATTTTTGTGTATGTTATAAGAAAGTGGTCCAGGTTCACTCTTTTGCATGTCGCCCTCCACTTTTCCCAGCACCATTTGTTGAAGAGACTGTCTTTTTTTCCATTGGATATTCTTTCCTGCTTTGTTGAAAATAAGTTGGCCATATACATTTGTGGGTCCATTTCTGGGCTTTCTATTCTGTTCCATTGATCTATGTGTCTGTTTTTCTGTCTGTACTATACTGTCTTGATAATTACATCTTTGTAACATAGCTTGAAGTCCAGAATTGGGATGCCTCCAGCTTTGGTTTTCTTTTTCAATATTGCTTTGGCTATTTGGGGTCTTTTCTGGTTTTATACAAATTTTAGAATTGTTTGTTCTAGCTCTGTGAAAAATGATGGTGTTATTTAGATAGAGATTACACTGAACATGTAGAATGCCTTGGGCAGTATAGACATTTTCATAATATGTGTTTTTCCAATCCATGAGCATGGGATGTTTTTCCATTTCTTTGTGTCTTCTTCAGTTTCATAAGCATCTTAGTTTTCAGCATACAGATATTTTAGCTCTTTGATTAGGTTTATTCCTAGGTATCTTATGGTTTTTGATCCAATTGTAAATGGGATCAATTCCTTGATTTCTCTTCTGTTGCTTCATTATTGGTATATAGAAATGCCACAGATTTCTGTACATTGATTTTATATCCTACAACTTTGCTGAATTTATATATCAGTTCTAGCAGTTTTTTGGTAGAGTCTTTTGGGTTTTCCATATAGAGTATCATGTCATCTTCAAAGAGTGAAAGTTTGACTTCTTCCTTGCCAATTTGGATGCCAGAAGCTTCCATTTTAAACCATCGTCCAGGGGCGCCTGGGTGGCTTGGTCGGTTAAGCGTCCGACTTCGGCTCAGGTCATGATCTCATGGTCCGTGAGTTCGAGCCCCGCGTCGGGCTCTGGGCTGACAGCTCAGAGCCTGGAGCCTGTTTCCGATTCTGTGTCTCCCTCTCTCTCTGCCCCTCCCCCGTTCATGCTCTGTCTCTCTCTCTCTCAAAAATAAAATAAAAATGTTAAAAAAAAAATTTAAACCATAGTCCACATGAGATGTTTGAAAACCAAAGTGACGAAATAGAGCAGAGGGTGGGAGCTACACCATCGTCCAAAGATAGTGATCAGTAGAGGGGATTCAGAGGTCTGGTACCCAAGTAACTAAGCACTCAGCATTTCAAATCCTATTGGGAGGCTACTTTAGCAACCTTACTAGCACTGGTCTTAATCTCATCCCTGTTTATTACTTGGTCTGTCTGACTAGAAATGCCATTGCCTTTTTTGGACCTGGGATTCCTCATGTATAGATCAAAAGAGTGAACTAAGTGATATGCAAAATTTCTTCCAGCTCCACGACTTCTTTATAATAAAGTTTGTCTTCATCTGTTCATTCCAGGGCACAAGTGTACTAATATCACTGACTTCTGTGCTACGTGATGACAAAGAATTTCCCAACCCAGAGATATTTGACCCTGCCCATTTCCTGGATGATAGTGGCAACTTTAAGAAGAGTGACTACTTCATGGTTTTCTCAGCAGGTAATAAAAATTAATTTCCATAGGTACTGAAGGGGGCAAGATATTTTTGGGTGATCCGTAGAAACTTACATGGTGCCTAGTCTGGGACGAATAGAATTGTTCTTTATCCATGACCGGAAGCATAACTCCCAATGTCCATGCACTTTCCCCCACTCACTATACAGTCCCATTATTAGAATTTTGGCTTGGTGACCCAGTTCTTCCAAAGTGAATATAGGTTCATTGAATTCTGCCTCTAGATAGATCACACAGCTACCAAGAGCTCCTCTTAGCAGGTGAAACTCATTTAGACTTTACTCACTGCCATGAAAAAGGAATATAACTCCTCAACTTTGAGTTAAGTATTTTCTATGTGATATCCCCCACTCCCCAGAGTGGGCTCCAGGGTTACAAGTATCCACAAGCACAGAATGGGTACCAAAAGGGCTCACATCCTAATTAGGGAAACAGATTAGTAAATAGGTCATTGTAATCCAGTGAGACTGGTGTTGTGGAAGAGGAAAGCACAGGCTGCTCAGGAGACCAGAGGAGGAAGCCGCCTGCTTCCTGATCACTTTATGAGGCATGAAGTGGAATAAGCAATGTTCTGATAGCAGAAAGGCAATTTGTGCTGCCTCTCAGGGGACAGGCAGCAAGGGAAAGAAGAGAAGGAAGGGCACTTTTAGAGAGTGGACTTTAGGAGCAGGGCATTTCAATAGATCAGGGCAGTCGGAACGTGCCAACTAGCTGTGGCATTAAGGAAACCTTGAACAAGTGGCAGAATACCCTGCAGTGGTTCCAAAGCACCTGATATTCCTCTGCTCAAGATCAGAGATTTCGGATCTTGGGTGTCCACATCTACAGTGTGTGTTCTGAATCTCTGGCCACAGAGTCACCTTTATTTATCTGACAGCTTTTGATGCCTACTTTGGGTCTTACGCCATACATACCAACATGTCAAAGACTGAGCTTTCCCTACAAGAAAACACACATTTTAGCATGGTAGAAAAAGAAATAAACAGAGAATCGAGATTCAAGGTGATGATCCATGCTTTAACTGAAGAATGAATAAGATTCTGAGGAAACCCAGAGAGGGCAAGACTGTACTTCCCAAGGGGATCACAAAGATTATAAAGAGGAAATGACATGAGACATAGGTCCTGGAAGAAGTATAAGAGAAGTGCGCCTTAACCAAAGGGAACAGCAGGAGATACAGCTCGAAACTTCACAGTATATTGGAGATCGATGAAGAGTTGGTATGGCTAGAACCAAGAGTAGAGATATGAAGCATGGAAGGAGGGTTATGGCTCATCAGACTGGGAACAGAATGTGGAGGGCCAGTTCAACCCATTTGACATCATCTCATAGGACAGATCAGAGAGGCATTTAATAATTTAAAGTGAGGGGCACCTGGGTGGCTCAGTCGGTTAAGCGTCTGACTTCGGCTCAGGTCGTGATCTCATGGTTCATGGGTTCGAGCCCCTCATCGGGCTCTGTGCTGACAGCTCAGAACCTAGAGCTTGTTTCAGATTCTGTGTCTCCCTCTCTCTCTGCCCCTCCCCTACTCGCACTCTGTCTACCTCTGTCTCAAAAATAAATAAACATTAAAAAAAATTAATATTTTAAAGTGAGAAAGTGACACATTTTTTTATTTTTATTTTTTAAAAATGTTTATCTTGAGAGAGAGAGCACACATGTGCGTGAATTAGGAAGGGGCAGAGAGAGAGAATCCCAAGCAGTCTCCATGCTGTCAGGTCGGATCCTATGCAGAGCTCGATCCCACAAACTCTGAGATTGTGACCTGAGCTGAAATCAAGAGTCGTTCGCTTAACCAACTGAGCTTCCCCAGGCGTTCCAAGAGAGGACGCATTTAGACATGTGCCTCTGAAATCACATGAAGGAGAAAAAACTTTGTCTAAATTTTGTGCCAGAGGTAGAAAGGGAGACACAGGTTTATGAGTTCCCTTCTCTCAGTCCTCCTCCCTCCAATGCACTTGGACAAGTGGGTGTGTTTCTACAAAGATTTATGGAAACTGGAAATGTGAAAAGTGCAGTTATAATATGGGAATACATAATGAAGTGTTTGATGTAGACCTAATGCTCAATAGATATTTGTTGAATGAAGGGATCCCATTAAGACACTAGGTGAATAGCAGGTGTTCCCATCCTTCTATCCATCTGTCCCTCTACCCTTCCTGCCAGCTCTCCATCGGTTCAGCCATTCAGCAAATACTCCTTGTGACATACTTCTTGTGACAGTTCAAAACATAATCTTCAAGGAACAAATCCCTTGTGTTTGTTATTTTCAGGAAAACGGATTTGTGTGGGAGAAAGCCTGGCCCGTATGGAGCTGTTTTTATTCCTGACCTCCATTTTACAAAATTTTACCCTGAAACCTGTGGTCGACATAAAGGACCTTGACACCACCCCAGTTGCCAGTGGGTTTGGACATATCCCACCCCCCTACAAGATTTGCTTTGTTCCTTTGTGAGGAAGGGCAGGCCATCTAGCCACTACTGTGCTATTGTCTATAACTCCTCCTCCTCTTGGGTGTCACCCGCCTTCTTCTCACGACTGGGGATCCTTTCTCTGACCTCTTGCCTCATATTTCCCCATTGCCTCCACACCCACTGAACATCCAACCTCAATTAAAGGAGAGTTTCCAGAATTTCATTTCACAAATGCCGTGCCGTGCTGTTCTTTATACTCAATAACTCTTATATTTGCCACCACGTATGCTAATAATTATCAAATATTGGGCTATTACTATGTTATCACTGTGAAACAAAGCAAAATGGCAAACACATAGCCATCTATCCTCTCCATGTTCTAAATAGAAAGCACTATTATTTGCTGACCCAGTTCTTAGACTTTTCCTTGCATGATACAGGTAACAATTGGAAAAAAATAGAGTTCAAAGAGGCCACACTGGTCCTCATACTGATAAGTACAGAGAGGAGCAAAGGGGGAGAGTGCAGAAAAGCTCTTTGGGCTACATGTCACCTAGGGTTACTTGAGGCTTGGATTTGAAAGTGAGCAGAGTTGTGTCCAGGAGCCGGGTAATGGAAGATCAGCAGTAGGGAGGAAGGAATAATTACCATTAAAATTCATTCCTCTGCTTTGGTGCCACTATGAACACTAAAGATTTGACATGCTCTTACTACTTTGTGTTTCAAACTTAGAGTCAACTATTAACATATGCTTTCATATTGCTAGTTAATTTTTCTTTTCTTTTTTTTTTTAATTTTTTAACATTTATTCACTTTTTGAGAGACAGAGAGAGACAGTATGATGAGGGAAGGGGCAGAGAGAGAGAGAGGGAGTCACAGGCTCCAGGCTCTGAGCTGTCAGCACAGAGCCTGATGTGGGGCTCGAACTCACCAACTGTAGGATCATGACCTGAGCTGAAGTCAGACACTTAACTGACTGAGCCACCCAGGTGCCCCTAATCAATTTTTCTATGTGTCATTTTTTTTCTCACCAACCTCGAACAAAATCCCTGGAAGGCGTCTCTAGATAATCTTTTTCTGCTCTCCACCACATTGTTTTATACCTAACATAAGGGTGATGGCAGTGTGATGCCATGATCCTAAAATCTTTATCTGAACACTTTATTATGCCTCCTCTGTGGCTCAGTCAGTTGAGTATCTGACTCATTCTCAGCTCAGGTCATGATCTCATGGTTTGTGGGATTGAGTCTCGCATCGGGCTCTGCGCTGACAGTGCAGAGCCTGCTTGGGATTCTCTCTCTCACTCTCTCTATGCCCCTCCCCCACTCATGTGGGCCCTCTCTCTCTCTAAATAAACATTTAAAAGAAAAAAAATAAAGGCTTTATTTAAAACATAGACAATGGAACATCATATACAAGTCCAATAATTTTCATCTTTTGTTTTCTTATGGCTTTAAATGTAGGAAATGAAATCTATTTAACCTTTTGCCTGCTCATCTCCTAGAGGAAACCTTTTATATTTCGGCATGCATTTTTTTAATTTATTTTTTTATTTTATTTATTTTTTATTATATGAAATTTATTGTCAAATTAGTTTCCATACAACACCCAGTGCTCATCCCAAAGGATGCCCTCTTCAATGCCCATCACCTACCCTCCCCTCCCTCCCACCCCCCATCAACCCTCAGTTTGTTCTCAGTTTTTAAGAGTCTGTTATGCTTTGGCTCTCTCTCCCACTCTAACCTCTTTTTTTTCTTTTTTTTTCCTTCCCCTCCCCGATGGGTTTCTGTTAAGTTTCTCAGGATCCACATAAGAGTGAAAACATATGGTATCTGTCTTTCTCTGTATGGCTTATTTCACTTAGTATAACACTCTCCAGTTCCATCCACGTTGCTACAAAGGGCCATATTTCATTCTTTCTCATTGCCACATAGTACTCCATTGTGTATATAAACCACAATTTCTTTATCCATTCATCAGTTGATGGACATTTAGGCTTTTTCCACAATTTGGCTATTGTTGAGAGTGCTGCTATAAACACTGGGGTACAAGTGCCCCTATGCATCAGTACTCCTGTATCCCTTGGGTAAATTCCTAGCAGTGCTACTGCTGGGTCATAGGGTAGGTCTATTTTTAATTTTTTGAGGAACCTCCACACTATTTTCCAGAGTGGCTGCACCAGTTTGCATTCCCACCAACAGTGCAAGAGGGTTCCCATTTCTCCACATCCTCGCCAGCATCTATAGTCTCCTGATTTGTTCATTTTGGCCACTCTGACTGGCATGAGGTGATATCTGAGTGTGGTTTTGATTTGTATTTCCCTGATAAGGAGCGATGTTGAGCATCTTTTCATGTGCCTGTTGGCCATCTGGATTCCTTCCTTAGAGAAGTGTCTATTCATGTTTTCTTCCCATTTCTTCACTGGATTATTTGTTTTTTGAGTGTGGAGTTTGGTGAGCTCTTTATAGATTTTGGATACTAGCCCTTTGTCCGATATGTCATTTGCAAATATCTTTTCCCATTCCGTTGGTTGCCTTTTAGTTTTGTTGATGGTTTCCTTTGCTGTGCAGAAGCTTTTTATCTTCATGAGGTCCCAAATAGTTCATTTTTGCTTTTAATTCCCTTGCCTTTGGGGATGTGTCAAGTAAGAAATTGCTGTGGCTGAGGTCAGAGAGGTCTTTTTCTGCTTTCTCCTCTAGTGTTTTGATGGTTTCCGTCAGCATGCATTTTTAAAATATCATATGGGGATAGTCCATATGGACATATACATATGTCCAAAGTATACATTCACACATAGTATACATTATATATACACATATACATATGAGGTTAAAAATGTTGTTGTAAAGGAATAGAAGGATCATACCTCAAGATCATAAAAGCCATATACGAAAGACCCAACACTAATATCATCCTCAATGGGGAAAAACTGAGAGCTTCCCCCCTAAGGTCAGGAACAAGACAGGGATGTCCACTCTCGCCACTGTTAATCAACATAGTATTGGAAGTCTTAGCCTTAGCAATCAGACAACACAAAGAAAAGGCATCCAAATCAGCCAGGAGGAGGTCAAACTTTCACTCTTTGTAGATGACATGATACTCTACATGGAAAACCCAAAAGATTCCACCAAAAAACTGCTAGAACTGACTCATGAATTCAGCAAAGTTACAGGATATAAAATTGATGCACAGAAATCAGTTGCATTCCTATACACCAACAATGAAACAACAGAAAGAGAAATCAAGGAATCAATCCCATTTACAATTGCACCAAAACTCATAAAATACTTAGGAATAAATCTAACCAAAGAGGTGAAAACTCTACACGCTGGAAACTATAGAAAGCTTATGAAAGAAATTGAAGAAGACACAAAAAAATGGAAAAGATTCCATGCTTCTGGATAGGAAGAAAATATTGTTAAAATGTCTATACTACCCAAAGCAATCTAGATATTCAATGCAATCTGTATCAAAATAACACCAACATTCTTCACAGAACTAGAACAAATAATCCTAAAATTTGTGTGGAACCAGAAAAGACCCCGAATAGCCAAAGCAATCTTGAAAAAGAAGACCAAAGCTGGAGGCATCACAATCCCGGACTTCAAGCTGTATTACAAAGCTGTAATCATCAAGACAGTATGGTACTGGCACAAGAACAGACACTCAGATCAATGGAACAGAATAGAGAACCCAGAAATGGACCCACAAACATATGGCCAACTAATCTTTGACAAAGCAGGAAAGAATATCCAATGGAATAAAGGAAGTCTCTTCCGCAAGTGGTGCTGGGAAAACTGGACAGAGATATGCAGAAGAATGAACCTGGGCCACTTTCTTCCCCATACACAAAAATAAACTCAAAATGGATGAAAGACCTAAACGTAAGACAGGAAGCCATCAAAATCCTCAAGGAGAAAGCAGGCAAAAACCTCTTTGATCTTGGCCACAGCAACTTCTTACTCAACACATCTCCAGAGGCAAGGAAAACAAAAGGAAAAATGAACTACTGGGACCTCATCAAAATAAAAAGCCTCTGCACAGCCAAGGAAACAATCAGCAAAACCAAAAGGCAACCCTATGGAATGGGAGAAGATATTTGCAAATGACATATCAGATAAAGGGTTAGTATCCAAAATCTACAAAGAACTTATCAAACTCAACACCCAAAAAACAAATAATCCAGTGAAGAAATGGGCAAAAGACATGAATAGACACTTCTCCAAAGAAGACATCCAGATGGCCAACCAACACATGAAAAAATGCTCAACATCACTCACTCATCATCAGGGAAATACAAATCAAAACCACAATGAGATACCACCTCACACGTGTCAGAATGGCTAACATTAACAACTCAGGCAACAACAGATGTTGGCGAGGATGCGGAGAAAAAGGATCTCTTTTGTATTGTTGGTGGGAATGCAAGCTCATGCAGCCACTCTGGAAAACAGTATGGAGGTTCCTCAAAAAATTAAAAATAGAACTACCCTATGACCCAGCAATTGCTACTACTAGGTATTTATCCAAGGGATACATGTATGTTGTTCCGAAGGGACACATGCACCCCAATGTTTATAGCAGCACTATCAACAGTACCCAAAGTATGGAAAGAGCCCAAATGTCCATCAATGGATGAATGGATAAAGAAATGTAGTATATATATACAGTGGAGTATTACCCGGCAATCAAAAAGAATGAAATCTTGCCATTTGCAACTACGTGGACATAACTAGAGGGTATTATGCTAAGCAAAATCAGTCAGTCAGAGAAAGACAAATATCATATGGCTTCACTCATATGAGGACTTTAAGATATGAAACAGGGAAGGGAAACAAAAATAATATAAAAACAGGGAGGGGGACAAAACATAAGAGACTCTTAAATATGGAGAACAAACAGAGGGTTACTGGAGGGGTTGTGGGAGGGGGGATGGGCTAAATGGGTAAGGGGCATTAAGGAATCTACTCCTGAAATCATTGTTGCACTATATGCTAACTAATTTGGATGTAAATTTAAAAAATAAAATTAATTAAAAAATGTTTTTGTTTTTGTTTTTTTACAGCTAGACTCATAGTACACATAATATTCTACAACTTGCTGGTTTTCTACTATACAGTATGCCAGGGAAAGTTCTAAGTGATAAAAATTCAAGCAGATGATTTGAATGGACAGATTACAGAATAAGTGATGAAATGGTTACTAAACAAATGAAAAGGTTTTAAAAATGTACAAACTAAAGCCGTATTATATTTCTTTAAACCTTGATTGGTAAAAGAATTTAAGTTATTTATCTATTTATTTTGAGAAAGAGAGTGTGAGTGGGGAAGGAGCAGAGAGAGAGAGAGAGGGAGAGAGAATCCCAAACAGGCTCCAAGCTGTTAGCACAGAGCCTGATGCAGGGCTTGATCCCATGAACAGTAAGGTCATGATCTGAATGAAAATCAAGTTTAACTTGATTTAACTGACTGTGCCACCCAGGTGCTCCCCCCTCCCCCCGCTTTTGTTAAGTTTTTTTATTATTATTTATTTATTTATTTTGAGACAGAAAGCATGAGTGAGGAAGGAGCAGAGGCTGGGAAATGAAAAGATTTTAATGGTAGTATTAGAAAACATGTGTGTGCCAACACAAAATGCCTTGTTCTAATGTTATTAGGTGCCATGACACCTACCCTGAGATTCTTTTTTTTTTAATTTTTTTTTTTCAACGTTTATTTTTTTTGGGACAGAGAGAAACAGAGCATGAACGGGGGAGGGGCAGAGAGAGAGGGAGACACAGAATCAGAAACAGGCTCCAGGCTCTGAGCCATCAGCCCAGAGCCTGACGCGGGGCTCGAACTCACAGACCGCGAGATCGTGACCTGGCTGAAGTCAGACGCTTAACCGACTGCGCCACCCAGGCGCCCCTACCCTGAGATTCTTACTGAAACTTGTAATCTCTTCTCCATTGCCACTTTCCCCATCCTTCATATTCTGAACCTCCTTACAATGTTTTTGCCACTTCTCATGTTTCGTATTAATTATTCCTTCTCATAAACTTAAGAGGAAGATAGTATTTGTATTTGTTTCCTAATGCTAGTATAACAAATTACCACCAAGTTAATGGCTCAAAACAATACAGATTTATTATCTTATAATTCTGGAGTTAAAAGTCCAATATCTGTTTCTTTGGGCTAAAATTAAGGTGCTGGCAAGGCTCCTTCCTTCTGAGGCTCTAGGAGAGAACCCTTTCCCTGGCCTTTGCAGCTTTGAGATGCTGCCAGAATTCCTTGGCTCGTGACTCCTTCCTCCCATCACTCCATCCTCTTGCTTATCTTCCCCTACTTACCTTAATCTTCCTGGCTCCCTCTCTCTCCTAAGGACCGTGCCATTGCATTTGGTCCACCTGGCTAATTTAGGATAACCTCCTTATTTTAAAATCCTGAACTTAACTGTATTTACACCATTCCTCTTTACCCTGTAAAGTATATAATCACCTGTCCTGGGGTTAGGACATGGCATCTAGACAAGGAAATATAATACTTAAGCACTCCTCTCCCCCTGCCCCATGTATTTCCCTTAATTCCTAGCCCAGACCCTGGTGTTAATTGTTCAGTAAATATTTACTGATTAAACACATAGATCAAAGAGTAAGAAGACCTTCAAAGAGGGTTTTAGGATATAAGAAAGTCCCTCAACTCCTGCGAGAAGTACTCATGTATCTTTTTTTTTTCTAAAGGAAAAAAATGCCCAAATTTCAGTAAGGCTGTTAAAAAAAAAATCCACAGGCCTAAAATGATGTCATTTAGGCTGAAGTCCCAAACTGGGGCTTAATACATAATCTAACTGCAACTTCAACCTTTGCCAGAAACATAGTGTTAGTCCAGAATTTTTCATTCAGCGCCAATCAATCTGCCACCTGGGTCCTCTCCACTCCCCCAAAGAAAGATGAGTCAATCTGTATGAAAAGACAACTTGCTTTTCTCTCTAGGAAGCAGCCACGTCTTGAAACAATCCTTTTGCTAATAACTCTCTTGCCCTACCCTCTTATAAATACCTTCTCTTTTGTATATCTTCTTAGAGCCCCCTCTATTTGCTAGATGGGATGCTGCCTGATTCAGGAATCAGATCTTCAAATTTACTTGGTTGAATTTTGCTTTTTAACAAGGCTTATTTAAACTGATCTTATTTGAAGTGTTTCTTTAAAAAGAAACAGAAGCAAATCACACCCAAACTTCCCAGTGATTATTTTCCCTAAGATTATTAGATATAGGCTACCCATATCTTATTTTTGTCTTGTATAAATATAATAGCATTTGATGGTGGAAGTATGAGACTAATCTCATAGTAACTAGGTAGACTTCCAAAAGTAGATGTCTTCCTTCAATCATTTAAAAAGATAATTTTATTAATGATAATTTTAAACCTCTAAGATTTGTGTTTGCAAAGAGCCAATTTCATCATTGAAGAATGTCTACTTCTATGAAGTTCTTAAAAGAGGTAAAAAACTAATTGCTAGAACAGTGGTTGCTTCTGAGTATGGGGATTGCCAGCAAGAGGTGGGAAGGAATTTTCCAGGGGGATGGGATTGTTCTGTGTGTTGATACGATGTGGTTACTCAGCTACTGGTGGTTGTCCAAACTGTATAAGCCAAAAACCCAGATCTTACCAGAAGGCCCCAGTCCCCGACACACCCTCCCCCCCGCAACTGAGCAAGATGTTTAAGGCCATTTCAAAAAGGGAAGATGTTTCAAGTATCTGAAAGTAAGCCTTTTCTCCTATTCTGATCTTGTCTGATCATATGTTTATACTTGTCCTTTTGAGACAGAGAGGGTGAAGGGACTCCATGAAAAAAACCCATTCTTTTTCCTTGCTTTTCCTGCTTCTTTTCTTACTGGGACCTGCACCCCCACCTTACACATGCCTTAACGTATGTCCTCCTTATGGGGGTTAATGATTTCTTTGGAGTCTTCCAGCACAATAGGTAGCATCTAAGGAGTGACCAGGCAGGCTCATCATAAATGTTCTCCAAGACCACTGACTCCAAACACCTTGACGCCAAGACCCTGGGCTTCAGGGAACAAGTGACTTATGAAGGACACCTGGACCCTATCCTTGTTCCGCCCGGTTCCTGGATGTCTGGGGATGTGTGTACCACACCACAGTTGTCAGTGAAAATCCCAGACACCAAGCAAAGACGAGACTCCCTCCTTTCCTTCCTGAGTCTCCCGGACACTCAGTCTGTATCTGCTCTATGTTTTCAGTACACTCTGCTTCCACCTCCTGTTGCCTCACGTTTGATTTCCAATCTATGTGAAGCCAAGGGCCTTCTTGGCTAGTCTTGCAGGACCCCCTCTGGGTCTCTGGACCCAGCCTGCTTATATTACTTTCAAGGTACAGCTGGGCCTCATGTTTTGCATTCTGATTACAGTGTTAATCTTGATAAAAATGATTTCTGATGCTAAATAATAAAATATTTAAGACCAGACTGGTAAGTGCATATGCAGAAACTCTCCAGGCTTTAAAAAATCAAACCATTGTTTCCAAATAACTTGTGCTATTTTGTTTTCTTTTTTGCTAAACTAATACATGTTCCCAGGGTGCCTGGCTGGCTCAGTTGGTAGAGCATGGGACTCTTGATCTCAGAGTTGTGAGTTCGAGCCCATGCTGGGTGTAGAGATTACTTTAAAAAATAAATTAAACTAATACATGTTCTGTGTTGTATGTGTCAAAACATCAGATACCTAAGAGAAATCACATAATTTCACCACCCCGTAACTACTTTTAAAAATTGGGAAAATCCCTTCCAGTACTGTTTTCTTTAAAATGGAAGCTGTCTATACATTCTCTTACAACAAGCCTTTCTGGCTTGGTACATTCTGAACGTTTTGTGGCCAAGACAGTTCCCTGAGTAGAAAAGCAGTGAAGTCACACCGGGAACTGCTGGGAAAGGAGTGGGAAGACAGGACTGACCCTATAGCATTTTGCCATCACTCTGCCTCTCCTGGTTACTGTCTGCTTCTGCAGAGAGGCTTGCATCTCCAGAGATGGGCAACCGGGGGTCTGGTAGTCATGGAGGAAAAGTCACTTTTCTTTCATGGAATCGTGGCTGCGCTGACCTACAAGAAACAAAAAGGAGCACACAGACTTGCTTCTAGCGTGTTTTAGCCAGATTTCAAACACTTAAAGTTTTTGCCAGGGAGATATGAAGCTTGAGTCACAAGCTGTTATAATCATCCAATGGGCAATGTTGTTTTTCTACCAGCATTTTGTGTACTATCCTATTTCAGAAAATTTTTGTTCAAGGCCAGCTTGCAGACAACAAAATTCTAAAGCCATAGTATGATCATAAATATTTGTGTAGTGCTACTGTGTGCCAGGCATTGTTCCAAGCACTTTATCTACACTAAATCTTTCAATATGATATTGTTCCAAGGCCATCTGTGAAGGATATTTCCATGTCAGAGTTCAAGTTACCAATCCAATACGCCTTGTTTTTCCTTTAAAAAAATCAAAGCATATCAAATAACAGCATAATGATTCTCTAATAGCTGCTTTTATATTTCTGTATTTTAGGAAACGATCTAGATTGGTGCTGTCTTTTGCCAGATTTCTACTGTGACCAATTACTTTCTGAGTTTTGTTTATTTTGTCTTCTATGAATCTGTCCTTAGCTCTTATTTCTTTTAAAGAAACTGTCTTGGCACTGTATAACTGGTCAACTGCTCTGTTTAGGCCTCCCGCTAAGTTGGCTCTCTGCACCCACTGTCCCCTCCCAGCACCGTGACCTGTGATTACTGTGCCTGCAACCATCTCACTGGCCTGGGCTGAGCTCCAACCACAGCCACTGAGGGGTCCAGTGATCAGCTTGGCTTCTGAAGTGTCTCTCAGCCCTTTAATTTTTCACTTGACAATGAAGGAAAACCATTTCTTGGTGACTTCAGTCTTTCTCTTCAAAGAATATAAAAACTCTGCTCCAAACTTAGAATTAATCATATTTCAGTTAAGAAGGAACTTTATTTAGGAGTTGACTGACTCAAAAGATTTCCTATTATTGATAGCAGTGGTTCAATAAATACAAACATTTTATTGATTAATTTTAACCATCTCATTGCATAAACTTTGCCTCAAGTGAGTGACGTGAAATCAATGGGAGCCCTCTCACCGTGCAAGCTGGAGGATATCCTCAAAAGGTAGTACTGAAATTTATACTGAAAATGATTATATATGGCAATATGCTTGAAGACTACAAAAAGCAGCATGATTTCCCCATTAAAACTGAAGTTTGAGGGGCATCTGGCTGTCTTCGTCAGTAGGGCATGTGACTTTAATCTCAAGGTCATGAGTTCAAGCCCTACATTGGATGCACTTAAAAAAAAATTGATCTTCGGGGTTCTAAATATGATTTCAAGCAGTACAGGGCAAAATTTAAATTTATTTTGCCTGTTGATAATTGAAATTAAGTTGAAAATTATTCTATAATTTATCTTTGCAATGTCTTATAGTTTTCTATATAAATGTGTTTCACATCATTTCTTAATTCTAAATCTTTTATTATTTCTAATGCTATTGGTGGGTGGATTTTTTTTGAAATGTCATTTTCTGATAGTTTGTTACTAGTACATAGAACACTTGATTTTGTTCTTGAGTTTTGGACATTGGCCTTATATCTTACTAAATTTATTAGTTTCAGGGGCTTTTTTTTGTGGATTCTTTGGTGTTTTCTGCCTACAGCATCATATCATCTACAAATAATGACAATTGTACTTCTTTCCCCCAGCTGAAATGCTTTCTATTTTTTCCTTGTCTTAATAAACTGATTAGAATGTCCAGTACAATGTTAAATAAAAATGGCGAGACTGGATGTCTTTTCTCCATTCCTAATCTTTGGTAGAAAACTTCAGCCTTGCCTTATTTTATATGTTATTAGCTGTAGGTTTTTCATGGATGCCCTTTATCAGGTTGAGAAACTTTCCTTCCTAGTTAGCTAAGAGTTTTAATCATGTGTCAAACAACAAAATTCAATTGAGTAATTTAAAATATCAAATTGGCCTTATCAAACTATTCATGATAAGGCAACATCCTATCCAGCAAATGGAAAAGAGCTCCATGGAGCCCAAGAAAAGGAAAGATTTATAAAGGCAGAGAGGAGGCTGGAAAAAATGCATTATTTTAGGTAACGTAACCCTCCTAAGGAGGAACAGAAGTGGTCTATCCGTAAATTTCCTAGTGCTGACTAGTGAATTTTATGTTGACTGGTTAAAGATTACATTCCTAGGTGGGTTGAAACTGCAGTTAGGCTAGGCATTATGTCTTGGGGTGCTGATGTGGGACCATAATATAAGTGACTCTTTTGGGGGGCCTGTGGTTTTCTTTTTAACCCAGGAAAGGCTATTAGGCTTTGTTAAATGTTTTTTCTGTATCCACTGAAAAAAATCACATAGTTTTCTCCTTTATTAATATTGTGAATTATACTGATTGATTTTCAGATGTTAAACCAACCGTACATGCTGAAGATAAACTCCACTTCGTCATGACATATGATACCTTTAGTGTAATACTGAATTCAATTTGTTAATGTTTTGTTAAGTCTTTTTGCATCTGTGTTTATGAACGTTAGTGATCTGTAGTTCTTTTGCCTTGTGATGTCTTTAGTTCTGAAATCAGGGTATTACTGGCCTCATAAAATGAGTTCAGAAGTGTCTTTACTTTTCTGAATGGTTTTGTGTAGTATTGATATGTTGTTTGTTTTTTTTTCCTTTTTCCTTTAATTGTTGGTAGAATTAACCAATGAAGCCATATGAGCCTGGAGTTTCCTTTGCTGGAAAGTTTTTAATTACTAACACAACTTTTAAAATTTATGTAGGGCTGCTCAAGCTTACCATTTCTTGTTGGGTTAGATATGGGATTTTGTGTCTTTTTTTTCTTTTAATTTTTTTAATTTTAGAAAGACAGCATAAGCAGGGGAGGGGCAGAGAGAGGGGGAGAGAAAGAATCTTAAGAAGGATGCACTCTCAGTGCAGAGCCCAACATGGGGCTCAATCCCATGACCCTGGGATCATGACCTGAGCTGAAGTCAAGAATTGGATGCTTAACCAACTGAGCCACCAAGGTGCCCATGCATGGATCTTGTGTCTTTTAAGGAATTTGTCCATCTTACATGGGTTGTCAAAGGTGTTTATAATAATCTCTTATTCTTTAATGCTCTGAAGGCACTATAGTGATGTCCCTTCTTTTATTACTGATATCAGTACAATGTATGTTTTCCATTTTTTTTGTAGCTAGAGGTTTATAAATTTTATTAATTTTTTTTTAAAAAAGCGTCAATTTCTGCTTTCATTAGTTTTTCTCTTCTGCTTTTCTCTCTCTTTTCAAAAGAGAGAGAAATGTATTTATTTTGAGACTGATTGCATGTGCACTCATGTACCCATACACAAGCAGGGTAGAGGCAGAGAGGGGGAGAGAGAGAATGCCAAACAGGCTCCTCGCTGTCAATGCAGGGTCCAATGTGGGGCTCCATCCCATGAACTGTGAGATCATGACCTGAGCTGAAATCAAGAGTTGGACACTCAACCAACTGAGCTACACAGGTGCTCCTCTTTTTTATTTCATTCATTTCTGCTTTTATATTTTATTTCCACCTTCCTGCTTGCTTTGAATTTAATGTTCTCTCTTATATTTTATTAAAGTGGGAGATGATATCATTGACTTGGGACTTTTCTTCTTTTTCTATTTTAGGTATTCTAAGGCTTTAAGTTTTCCTCTAAGTGTCCTGTGTTGGATGTATCCCCATAAATTCTGGTAAGTTGTATTTTCATTATTCAATTAAAAATATTTTTCTTGTGACTTATTCTTTCACCCAATGATGACTTAGAAAGTGTGTGGTTTAATTTTCATATATTTGGGGTTTTCTTGTTATCTGATATTTTTAAAATTACTACTAAAGTTTACTTAGTATGGTTTTCTTTCAATTTGCATTCATTAGTTTATTATCTTGCAAACTAGTAATTCAGGTCATTTATTTTAAGGCACAGTTAAAATTTTCTGCTCTGAGTTACAGAGTAAAAAAAAAAAAATCTGCCATTTTAAGTGTTAGAAGTTCAAGTTTTCTTTTCTAGAGATTTTCTTTTTTTTTTTTTAATTTTTTTAAAATGTTTTATTTATTTTTGAGACAGAGAGAGACAGAGCATGAACGAGGGAGGGTCAGAAAGAGAGGGAGACACAGAATCTGAAGCAGGCTCCAGGCTCTGAGCTGTCAGCACAGAGCCCGACGCAGGGCTCGAACTCACGGACCGTGAGATCATGACCTGAGCCGAAGTCGGACGCTTAACCGACTGAGCCACCCAGGCGCCCCATCTAGAGATTTTCTTTTGTTTTGAATTTATATAAATGTTTATTAACCTTTATAGTCAAGTTAAAAAAGAGTTCTGTTGAATTTAGGAAAATTTATAATCTAATTCATTAGTTATTTAATTTGGAGATAAGTCAAGGTAAACTAATTTGTTGAGAAAACATTTCATAGTCAGAACATGGAAAAATTCTATCAAACTCTCTTGAGCAAGCTAGGGAATCCATTTGGAGTTCATAGCCAGATTTCTATTTCTTTATTTGCTCTTTGTTTTCTGCAGTAATTGTGTGGTCAGACTATGGCTTGAGCTAAAGATTTAACTTTAAAGTCCTTCCTGGGGGTCGGCAGCAGGAGGTGAGGGGTTTGCCTGGGTGGCTCTGTTGGTTAAGCACCTCACTTTGGCTCAGGTCATGATCTTAAGGTTTGTGAGTTCAAACCCCACATCTGCTCAGCCTCCACTGTCAGCACAGAGCCTGCCTCAGATCCTTTGTCCTCCTCTCTCTCTGCCCTTCCCCTGCTTGTACTCTCTCTCTCTCAAAAATAAATCTTTAAAAAAAAATGTAAATAAAGTACTTGCTGGGACAGGGCAATCTCCTTTAAATTTTGACCTAACTCATTTATACCATTCTGTGTGGCTATTTTATTTCTTTTGAGATGAAAGAGAAAAAATTACATACGCAGAACACTTCAGATTTCTCATGTGTTTACCAACAGGAGGACACGAAGCTCCTGATGAGCTAGAAGCATTAATTCCCAGTACAACATGCATTTATATAGTTTATACAATTGTTGTAAATACTAAGAAACCCTTTCTGGAAAGTCCTTTATCTTTGCTTAAAGCCATATAAAATCAGTATAAAGTTTTTTTCTTTAATTTTTATATAAGGAATTTTTTCTAGCCTTGAGATCAGACATATAACATTGTATAAACATAAGGTGTACAGCATAATGATTTGATATATGTATATATTACAGATGACCACAATAAGGTTATTTAACACAAGCCTCCCTCCATAGTTACAATTTTTTTGCATATGGTGAGAACTTTTAAAATCTATTCTCTTAGCAACTTTCAACAATATGATATAGTTTTGTTAACTATAGTCACCATGCTATACATTACATCCCCACAACTTACTCATCTTACAACTGGAAGCTTGTACCATTTGACCATATTAACTCATTTACCCCACCACCCACCCCTGGCAACCACTAATCTGTTCTCTGTGTCTATCCAGTTTTTTAGATTCCATATATAAGTGAGATCATACAGTATTTGTCTTTCTCTGACTTCATTTAGCATAACGTGTTGAAGATCCAACCATGTAGTTGCAAATGGCAGATTTTTTTTTTTATGGCTGAATAATACTCCATTGTATATACAATTGACCTGTGACCAGCAGAGGTTTGAAATAAATATATAGTACTGTATATTTATTTTTAAAAATTTTTAAAAATACAGTACTGTAAATATATTTTCTCATGATTTTCTTAATATTTTTTCCCTAGCTTTGCTTTATTATAAGAATACACTACCTAATATACAAAATATGTGTTAAGCAACTGTTTATGTTATCAGTAAGGCTTCTGGTGAACAGTAGGCTTTAGTAGTTAAGTTTTGAGGGAGTCAAAAGTTATACACAGAGGAAGCTTTAGTGTTTTCTCTGTATAGTATCACATCATCTGCAAATAGTGACAATTTTATTTCCTTACCAATTTGGATGTGTTTTCTTTTCTTCCCCTGCCACCCCGTTTTTTCCTTTTTCTTATCTGAATGCTGTGCTTAGCACTTCTAGTACTATGTTGAATAAAAGTGGTGAGAGTGGGCACCTTTGTTTCTTATATTAGAGGAAAAGCTCTAAGTTTTTCACCGTTGAGGTTGACGTTAGCTGTGGGTTTGTCAGATATGGCCTTTGTTATGTTGTGGTATGTTCCCTCTGAGCCCACTTTGTTGAGAGCTTTTATCATGAATGGATGTTGAATTTTGTCAAATACTTTTTCCGAAGTTGAGATCATGTGATTTTTTTTTTTTTTTATCCATCACTTATTTTTTGGAATAGTTTAAGGGGAATATGTTTTAGGTCTTCTTCTTTTAAATGTTTGGTAGAATTCACTAGTGAAGCCATCTGGTCCTGGACTTGTTTTTATTGGGAGTTTTTTGATTACTGATTAAATTTCCTTACTAGTAATCAGCCTGTTTAGCTTCAGGCTTTTGTTTTTAAGATTTTATTTTTCAGTAATCTCCATACCCATCGTGGGGCTCAAACTCACAACCCCGAGATCAGGAGTTGCATGCTTTTCCGACTGAGCCAGCCAGGCGTCCCCAGGTTTATTCTTGATCCTTGCATGCAGCTCCCCCAAGACTTTCAGGCTTCAGCTCAAGTGGAGGTATTTACTTGGTCCTTCTTACTTGGCCAGCTCTGATCTCTATTCTTTTTCTTCTACTCCGGAGAATCTGCAAAAATTATTTTCAGATTCTAAGGCTCTTAAATATTTTATAGTTAGCCTTTCAGCCATTCAGCACCTGATTTCAAATCAGAAATCACCTCAAGAATAAAATCATACAAATATCAGAGTTCCCAATGTAGATTTCCCAAGCCCTCTGTTATCTTGTCCCCACAAATCCTCACAGCTTTCATCTTTTTCCCATGCTGACAAATTTATATGCACGTGTGTGTGTGATAAGTCAGAAAGAGACAGAGAGACCAAGACCTAGATATATAGATGTTATTTATTTCTGGAAATTCCTGGTCATTGCAATGAAATATTTACAGGTGATAGGATTTCCTACTTGAAAATCTATGAAGTTTTAGTTAAAAATTACTAAATCTACCAAAGAATTCAATCCTCAATATTATACAAGGATTTGGTCAAATAGTGTTTTGATTATATACTCATGATAGAAAAGTAAACAGACACATAATTTTTGTCTTATGCTTCAGTATGTATGAAAAATAAAAGTGCACATGTATGTGCAGCCATTTCACATTTATTCCTGAATAATGAAAGACACATATAGCAGCCTTTTTATATCAACAAAAATTCAAAAATAAATACCCTTGAATAAGGAGATAATTTTAAAAATTATAGCCATACAACAGGGTATTTTTATTTATATGACTTGTAAAAATATGTCACCAGCAAATCATAGGTATATGTGTATACACACATACATAAAAACCCATATTTCTGATATGTGTATTCAAATATAACCATACATACACATCACCTTCCCCTATTCTTTGCCTTACTATGTCTGTGTATGTGTGTGTCTCCATTTGTGTGTTTAACCAGTAGGGGAAAACAGGAAGGGCATCCTTGGACAGAGCAGCAAATTCAAGTTTTATCTCATGTTATTGCCTCTGGCTAGAATGATCTTCTGTTTTCTCCCTGCATGTATATACTTATACATACATGTATACACAAACGTGCATCACACACGATTTTTTTTTTTTTTTTTGAGACAGATTGAGCACAAGCAGGCAAGGGGCAGAGAGAGAGGGAGAGAGAGAATCCCAAGCAGGCTCCAAGCTCAGCACAGAGCCTGACATGGGGCTCGATCTCATGACTGCAAGATCATGGCTTAAGCTGAAATCAAGTGGGATGCTAAACCAACTAAGCCACCAAGGTGCCCCCCCCAATTATTTTTTAATAATTATTGGGAAAAAAACAAATTGTACATGCCAAACTATCAAGAGATTATTCCCCTGGAGAGCTAACTGGAGTAAGAGACGAGCAAATTTTATATATTTAAAAAACTTTTTTAACTCAGGATAATTTTTAATATTCAATATGACATTTGAAGTCTCTTACATTTGGTATACACTGCAGATGAGATACAGCTTAAGATCTCACAATTACAAAAAAAATTTTATTGGAAAGTGAATTTTTGTTCCATGTGGGGAAATCTGAACTGAATCTGAAAGGGTGAGGAAAATTAGAAGAGACAGGGTCAGGAATGTCATACAGCTAACACACAGGACAGAAAGCATCTGGCTTGTTCACGTGAGGCCTGACCTTTCTTCAGACTGGAATGAAGCACAGCTTATATACGGGTGGTGCAGCACCCACCCCATTGACAATTGGGGCAGTTTCAAGGTCCTTTGGATCAACCACAGATTTCAACGTAAAATGCTGTAAAATGTTGGTCAGTAGTAAAAACAGCTCCATGCGGGCCAGGCCTTCTCCAATACAAACTCTCTTTCCTAAAAATGACACATAAATTAAATACTCATTTAATTTTTTTTTCTGAGTCAGCACACAGGGAAGAAAATAAATATATTAATAGACTAATTAACCTATGCCTTCTTTTGTCTACACTGAAACCTGGTTACCTTCATTTCCTCAGTACGTTTCTGTGGGCATGTGTAAAGGCCAGGGCAGGTCACCACAAGATGGGCCACTTTGGCATAAAAATTATTTTTAGTTAAAAGCAATCAAAACCCAGCAGATTCAAGAAAAGCTCCTTACCTCTCCCTCAACTTCCAGCTTATACCAAGAAGAGAGCAATTAACAGAGATTCTTCTTTACCTAAGAAACTTCTCTGCGTAACAGGGAGACCTTTGTTTTTGAAACGTCTCTCTCACTTTCCCGCTAATGGTGTTCCTTCCCTGTGAATCCCCAGACCCCTTCCCCTCTCCTTAGCTCAGGACGTCGTAGAAACCTCATGTTGCCTGACTGTATTTGAAATTTCATGTCTGTGGATTCCCCATATCTATGAAACTAAATTTGATTTTCTCCTCTTAATCTGTCTCATGTCAATTTCACTTTTTAGTCTAGCTGGGAAGGACCTTGAAAGGCAGAGGAAAATTTTTCATCCCGGACACCTGGCCTAGTTGGTAGTACACTTTAACACACTGGATGCTGCTTGTCACAAACATAGCTGTGGCTGGGAGATCCTTGGGACATCTGACCTAGAGCCGACAGAAGGTAAGATTTCTTACCATGTCAGTCTCCTGGAATCTGAGGAGTCTGATAGAGCAAGAACGGTGAGAGTCATTCTCTCTTTCTAAATTCAGATTAACAGGAGAAAATACTTGTGTAACTAGGTCCTTGGGCTTAGCAACTCTTGGTAAATTTGGTAGAGCACTCTTTTGGAGGAAATAGATTAACCAGAGATAGTCTTTGTTTTCCTTGTTTCTTTTATGTTGTTTGTCATAATAAGGAATTAGCATAGGGCAGAAAGCAGGCATAGGCCCTATAAGCCTGCTGTTTAAAGGACATCTTGGAAACCAAAGCTGCAAAACTGGTGGGTGCGGGTCGAACACTTAAAAGCTGTTAGAGCACTTGCCACCTTAAGAAGGTTCCTGTGATAGGATAAATTGGTCACAGAACAGGTTAGATTAACACTTGGCCACCTGCCAACCTCAAGGAAACAGCTGTGTAATGAGATACACTTGAAAACAACACACAATCCCCAACTCTGTGGCACATTCCTCTTAGGAATGAGTGTGGCTCCAAGACACCCAAGATTTAGCTGAAAGAAAAACCAGATAGGGTTTTTCCCTTTGTCTTGTTCATAGAACAAGCTCCTAAGAGCTTGGCTTTGTGAGCAGTGAGAATATGCTCTTTGGTCTCCACCATCTGGAGGAGATACACCTATCCGGGTGCACCTTAATGTCCAATTGAAAGGAAGAGGGATATGAGTCTCTCTCTCTTTCTGTCTGGCCATGCCAGCTCTCAAGGGTGTTTGTCATGAGAAGTCCCAGCCCATAGGAGCCTTTATATTCTCAACCTTCATTTCTTGTTAGTGCTGGAAACTGCCATTATAGGAGCACATGCCTAGTGTCACGGATTATTGTCTTTGACTGGAAGCATCTCAAGATTTTGTTGGAGACCAGCAATGAAGGCCTCTGCTTTCTTAGATTAATTATGGGAGTAAACTTTTGGATCATGAGGGCTGTGTCATCTATGCCCTTTCTCTGGACACCTCTTATATCTTTGGTTAAGGCATTAAAAGGCTTATTGGTTTGAGTTGCTCATAAGAGATCCTACTCATCAATGGCCCGACGACAGATCCTTTAAATTAGTTAATGTTTGAAAAAAGAAGAAAAACATTTTAAACTTAGTTGAATGGCTAGCCTCAGGGATTCCCTTGATAAGATGAAAGAAGAGGAACTAGACTTAAAATAAAGGTCCACATACAACATAAATTCCCCCTAAAATGCCTATTTTAACTTCCCTTTCCCTATAAGGATTTACAGAGAGCACTCCAACTTCATCTCTACGTTCAAATTCTACAGGCTGCTCATGTAATTGCTGAAAGCCAGGAAAGGAATTTAACAAAAGCAATAAGGCTGACTTTGCTTCTACCTTCCAGGGCACTGTAATTAGTTTATGACAGCTTCAGGCATTCCTAGGCAATGTTCTTGGCTAGTGTATCCTAGATCCCCAAGGCAAAAGAATTTGTGTCCCCTGGACAGCTGCAAAGCTTTTAAATTATCAAGCCCTTTTAACCTCTACTTTCAAAGGATCCTAGCAAATTTAGAGAGAAATTAAAAAGATTAATCACTAGTCACAACCCTCCCTTCAGAGAGGAAACATGACCAAAATTTCTCCTAGGCCCTCCTATAAATGATCAGGGAAAGGCCAATATTCAGGGACTGTTAGAAGCCCAGATTAAATTGTGCAACCAGAAAGAAGGCTTTTGTTAAAATGCTTCACACAGACTTTACAAAGGCATGAATCTTTTGATTCCCATTTTAATAAAAAATCTGCCTGATATAAAAAAGCAAATTTAGTTAAAAAAAAAAAAAAAAGGGGGGGGCCAATCCCGTGATATTCAGGCTGTAATCCAGTCCTTTGAGGAATTAGAAACAACTCTCTTTCAAAGCTCTACAAAACCAGAGATGCAACTCTAGAAACAAGTCAAAGCTTACCTCTCTTTACCAATCCCCAAACCTGGTCTATTTCTCTCAAAATGTTTACAGATACTACAGAAGATTACAATTTGGAACAACATTGTTTAGGACTTAAAAGAATAATTAAATTTTAAATAGTAATTACACTGAAACTCTAAAAAAAAATTTTTTTTTTACCTTCTCTGTCCCTTGAAATTATAAATTTAATGTCTTTGAACACAGCCCACAATCACCTGAGACTGAAAAAAAAGCAAAAGGTGGGGTAGGGTGACAGTGGTAGGGGAAGAGGCCTTTCCAAGTACAAACTGCTAAAATGCCTCTTGTGTTCAGACTTGGAAAAAACTTGGATACTTTTCTCTGTGCCTTTGTGATGTAAATTTTCTACATTTATCATCTCTAGGATGTAAAAGCCTTTCTTTTAAATACAAACTTCAGGGGCACCTGAGTAGCTCAGTTGGTTATTTGACTTTTTTTCTTTTTTAAAGTTTATTTATTTTGAGAGAGAGAGAGCATGGAGGAGGGGCAGGGGCGGGGGGCAAGAGAATCCAAGCAGGCTCTATGCTGTCAGTGCAGAGCCCAATTCAGGGCTTGTCCCCACAAACCATGAGATCATGACCTGAGCTGAGATCAAGAGCTTATGCTCAACTGACTGAGCCACCCAGGAGCCCCAGTATCAGACTCTTGATATTGACTCAGGTCATGATCTCAGTCATGAGATTGAGCCCCACATTGGGCTCCATGATGAGCTTGGAGTCTGCTTGGGATTCTCTCTCTCTCTCTCTCTCTCTCTCTCTCTCAAAATAAACATTAAAAAAATAAATTTGTAAAAGAGCTCCATTTAGTTGGCTTGAAGACAAGTACTTGTAAGGATTGGGCATTCTAAAACTCAGGAAGATAGAAACTAACCTAAATATTTTTCAAGTTTATGTGATCTCAGAAAATATTCAATATTAAATTTTTTAATGTGTATTCATTTCTGAGACAGACAGAGACAGAGCATGAACAGGGGAGGGGCAGAGAGAGAGGGAGACACAGAATGTGAAGCAGGCTCCAGGCTTTGAGCTGTCAGCACAGAGCCTGATGTGAGGCTCAAACTCACAAGCTGTGAGATCATGACCTGAGCCAAAGTTGGATGCTTAACCCACCAAGTCACCCAGGTGTCCCAAAAATATTCAATATTAAAGCTAATTTAAAGTTGTTGGTTTAGAGTACCTGGGTGACTCAGTTGGTTGAGACTCTGACTCTTGATTTCAGCTTAGGTCATGATCCACAGGGTCATGGGATCAGGCTCTACACTGGGCTCTATGCTCAGCATGGATTCTCTCTCTCCCTCTCCCCTGCTCACATGCACTCTCTCTCTCTCTCTCTCAAAAAAAATTGTTGGTTTAATTAAAATAGCCATGTCTTTAGAGTTATCAGGATTAAATATAAAACTTTTATTCTGCCTATGTTTACTGAAAGTCAAATAAGTCCATATTATAGCTTACAAAATTTGTCAGGAAAAAGAAACTTAAAATAATGGTTGACTTTGTCTAATACCTTATAAAATTTTGTGGCTAGTCTCAGCATAACAGTTCAGAACAAGTAAATAGATGTAGGGGTGCCTGGTGGCTCAGTCAGTTGAGCGTCTCACTTCAGGTCATGATCTCACAGTTGATGAGTTCGAGCCCAACATTGGGCTCACTGCTGTCAGCTTGTCAGCACAGACCCCACTTCAGATCCTCTGCCCCTCCCCTACTTGTGCTCTCCCAAAAAATAATAAAAATAAATAGATAGAAAGATAATAAAAATAAGTAGATAGAAATAATATTAAATGGTTTGTAGGTAAACTTTTAAAGGGCTACCAAAATCTTCAGTAACCTGAAGTTTTAAAGTTTGGCTAAGTTAAATGTTAAGTTAAATTCACTGAATATCTAGATCATTTCCAAATAAGATAAAATAATGAAACTTTAAGTACTGAACATAGGTTTATCTGTTTTTGTTTCTTTATTAAAAAATTTGTTGATTTATTTTGAGAGAGAGAAAGTGAATGTGAGCAGGGGAGGGACAAAGAGAGAGAGCATCCCAAGCAGGCTCTGCAATGTCAGTGCAGAGCCCAATGCAGGGCTTGATCCCATGAACCATGAGATCATGACCTGAGCCAAAATCAAGAGCCAGTCACTTTACTGACTGAGCCACCCAGGCGTCCCTCTATTTTTGTCTTATTACAGAGAAACTAAAGATAAATTTGGGTCTGTGAGTAAACCTGGTTAGTTCTTTACTGAAAGACTGTACTATGATGAAGTACATGTTTCTAAGTTACAAAATGTATTCACAAATTTGCCAATCTAAAAAATACTGGTATTATAGTTCACTGTGAAAGTGAGGTACCTCCATCACAGACCTACTAATCTGTGACACCAGGCAGGCACTCCTGTAATGGGTCTTCCTGGCACAAACAGGAAACAAAGGTTGAGATGACAAAGGTTCCTATGGGTTGGGACCTCTTAAGAACTGTCATGGCCAGAGAAAGACTTGGAGCCCCATTCTATTTGGCCACCAAGGTACACCCTGTTAAGTGCATCCTCCAGATGGTGGAGACCAAAGAGAATATTCTCACTGGTCACAAAGTCAAGCTCTTAGGACAAAGAACAAGACAAAAGGAAAAATCCTATCCTGTATATGTGCACTTCAACAGCTTTACCTAAGTGTTGGGTAGCTTGGAGCCACACTAATACTCGAAGGATGTGCCACAGGGTTGGGGATTGTGTGTTGTTTCACAGGGTGCCTTTTTCTTGAGGCTGGCAGGTGATCTGTTATCAATCCAACCTGTTCTGTGACCAACTTATCCTATCACAGGAGACTTCTCGAAGTGGTGAGTGCTCGAACAGATTTTTAAAAAATATATTTTATTTTTTGGAGCACCTGGGTGGCTCAGTTGGTTGAGCATCTGCTTTTGGCTCAGGTCATGATCTCATGGTGGGTTTGTGAGTTCGAGCCCTGCATCAGGGTCTGTGCTGACAGTGAGGAGCCTGCTTGGAATTCTCTCTTTTTTAAAAAATTTTATTTTTTAAGCGAAATCCACACCCACCATGGGTCTCAAACCCACAACCTTGAGATCAAGAGTCACACACTCCACTGACCAAGCCAGCCAGGAGCCTTAGTTCTAACTTCTTTTAAGTGTTCAACCCATGTCCACCAGTTTTGCAGCTTTGACTTCCAAGAAGTCTGTTAGCAACAGCTTTGACTTCATGTACCCATTAACATAGGGCAAAGTTTGTAGGACAAGTGACATAAAAGACACTAAGGAAAACAAAGACCATCTCTGGGGGGAAATAGATCAGTTACCAAAGAGTATCCTACAAAACTCAACAAGAGTCAGTCCCTAAGCCCAAGGAACCAGCCCTACAAGTATTTTCTCCTGTTAATCTAAATTTGGAAAGAGAGAAAAAGGACTCTTATCATTCTTGCTCCATCAGACTCTGTAGATAGAGATTCTCAGAGACTGACATGCTAAGAAATCTTACCTTGTGCCAGCTGTCCTCAGGGACTTTTGGCTATCATAGTGTGTGGGGCGAGCAGGGTCCAGTGAGTTAAGGTGTCCTGCTGACACACCAATTGTCTGTCGGGGAGCAAGAATTTCCTGTCCCCCTCAAGGTCCTCTTAGCTGGACTAAGAATCAAATTGACATGAGACAAATAAACAGAAGAAAACCAAATGCAATTTCACGTGTGCAGAGAATCCACACAGACCTGAAAATTCCAAAGACGATCAGGCAAAATAAGGTATTTATGTCATCCTGAACTAAGAGGTCATCCTGAACTAAGAGGGTAGGAAAAAAAGAAATATTACAAATCAGCCACAAACATACTAACTAATCACTAATCCCCAGACTGGCAATTTCAAATGCTGTCTAGAGTCTAGTCATTCCTCCAGCGGAAATAGCCCTCCATTCTACTCTGCCTGCTCATATTTTCTACATCATTCTAGATCCAGCTCAGATATCATTTCTTTTATGCAAAGTTCTTTGATGTGCTCAGAGCATATAACTCCCTTCTTTATCTGTTTTCCATAACACTAGGTAATGCTTCTAAAACAGCACATTTCAGATGAAATTATAATTATTCACCTATCTCACATACTGGAACATAAGTTCTTAAGGTAAGGCCTCAGATCTTGTAATGACACCCACAGTGTCAGGGCAAAAGCAGGTCTGCAAGCCCTGTGACTTGAATAGAAATCTCAAGGAGTCTCATTACGCAGTAATGGGCTCAAAATATAGGAAGAAAGGTAAGGAGTAGTATAGCAGCATCTTGCTTTGAGATAATCTCCGGGAGTTGCACATAATCCGGGAACCACGATAGCAAGGGTTGCTTGATACTTGTTTTTCTTAGATATTCAATCAGGAGCAAATCTCCTATTTTTGTCTCTGTTTCAATTACTTCTACAGGAAAGGCCTGTTACCCTCCTGTCTTCCTCCTGTTTCTCCTTTGGAGTGTGCTGAATATTTTCCATTTCTCCTGCCTTCCAGCTCTATTTGGTGTTTGTCTTTTATGCCTGCTCTGTGTTCAGGAAGGTGATTTCTATAGATGCATAAACTGAGATGTTAGTTCCCTTCTGAGTTCTGAATAAATTCAGAGCATTGGACATTGAGAAAGTCAGAGTATTTATTCCCTCAATCCTACCCTGTCAGGCTATAGTTCAGGCAGTGGTTGTATCGCTTTACTATAGACACATCTCCCGTTGAGGCATCCACCCTTTCTTTCCTAAAGGTCTATTTGGATCCCAGTAATGCCCTCCTTCCCTCATCCTTTCCAATTTAGGATGGTAACCTCTTCCTGCTTATGCTAATCTCTGAGTACTTTATAATATCTTGTTATTTTGTTATTTACCTTAATCCTACCCACCCTCTGAAATCGTCTCATCGTTACATTCTCTTTAATTAGCCTTTTTGAGTATGCCACCTGTTTCTTCCCAGGCCACTGACAAATTAAAGGAAGATACTCAAATTTCCATTACCCTCTGCTCCTGCCCCTTTATAGGAATCTCAGTGGTGGGTCCTGGTGCCAAACTTGGTGAGGGCAGACTCCAATTGAACGAGAAATAACCTGGGCTTTGGGAGTGATGCCTCTTGCCTCATACAAATGACAATTTGTTCAGTCCAGAATAACCTCCATGCAAAGCCTTCCTCATCTCACTGACCCCTGATGCATACATAAAAATGAAGCTTGCTTACCTGCTGAAAAAGCCAGGAAGTAGTCACTCTTCTTAAAGTTGCCACTTTCATCCAGGAAGTGGCCAGGATCAAACTGATCTGGGTTGGGAAACTCTTTGTCATCATGCAGGACAGAAGTCAGAGATGTTAATATGGTTGTGCCCTGATATAAAGAGAAACAGATAAACTGGATTATGATGAAGGTCATGGAGCTTGAAATCCTTTTGTTTTATAGATGAGGAGACTGAGACACAGAAGTGATTTATTTACTCCATGTCACAGAACAAACTAATGACCAACCCTAACAGGTTTTAAATCATGTAATGGCAGTCCAAAGCACTGTTAACAGACTCCAAACTTTGTAGCCTGACACCAGCACTTGCTTTTCAGAAAACTAAGGGAGCTCCCTAGAGTGCACTGTTGACCAATGGATTTCAGTATTGTCTCAAGGTGCTGATGCCACTGAAAATGAGGTCTTCAAAACTCTACTTGAGTGGCCATATTCTTGAAAGCCCTTCATCTTCCCATCAAAATGACAAACTTAGGGGTGTCTGGCTGGCTCAGTTGACAAAGTGTGGGACTCTTGGTCTCAGGGTCTACGGGTTCTGACTTTGGGCATAGAGCTTACTTAAAAAAATTTTTTTAGGGGTGCCTGGGTGGCGCAGTCGGTTAAGCGTCCGACTTCAGCCAGGTCATGATCTCGCGGTCCGTGAGTTCAAGCCCCGCGTCAGGCTCTGGGCTGATGGCTCAGAGCCTGGAGCCTGTTTCCGATTCTGTGTCTCCCTCTGTCTCTGCCCCTCCCCCGTTCATGCTCTGTCTCTCCCTGTCCCAAAAATAAATAAACGTTGAAAAAAAAAAATTAAAAAAAAAATTTTTTTTAAAGGTAACAAACGGGTAAGTTTGAAAGAGCTATGCTGTTTCAACTGAATTGTTGCATATTATTGTAGAAATGAGAGAGCATTTCTGCTTCCTAGTAGGGTGTTCTTAAACTCATAGATACAGTGCAACATAATGACTTGGAGGTTAGTTTTCAAAATCAACTGAATCTTTGGAAGACAGTATGGTCAGTCCTAGAATAGGCTTCCATATAACGTTAGTTACAAAACACTTCTCCTGGCTGGTGGGACCATCTACTTCAGACTATAACAGAATAACTGCTTTGGAGTTGTCCTCACGACTAACATGAATATAAATCCAGAAAAAAAAGTATATGAAGAAACAGTTCTCTGGCACAGAACAAGAGGCAATCCAGGATTGTGACACTTCACTAAAGAAAAATTAGGAGGAAAGTGTTGTCAGGCAGAAATTCAGAGTGATTGTAGGGTCTACCTAAGAGTTCAGGGAGGTGAGGGTCAAGCCAAGTGCTACTCTTTTTTGAGCTAAGGAGACAGAGATAAAAACTTGGCATCTAGAATTCATGAAGAAGGATACAGGCCAAGAAGAATCTACAAATAGAGAGGATCTCAAAGGTATATAAGACCTATGACCTTATAAGACTCTGTGAGTCCATGATTATGGGTTGGGAGGCACAAACACAGGAAACTCCATGAAGCCTATCAGGGTACAACTGCTTGAGAACTGCAGGTGGATAACACATGTTGTGCAGTGATAGAGGAACTGAGGTTCCAACCCAGCTAGGATGGAGAGAACTTTCTTAGCACCTCAGATGCTAAGGCAACCCCAAACTTCTAAATCGTTGGACTAAGGAACTCACATCAGACTAAGGGCCATGCACAAAGACTAATTTCAGAATTGAAACCAATCCACAACGAAAGAGTTATAGTAAGCCTCACAGACTGAAAAGCGTCTGTCAGTAATTTAGCTGCCTGCCAAAATAAAAGTCAATGCTCTTTAAAGGAAGACAGCATAATCCAGACTCCCCACAGGGCATCATTCAAAATATTAAACATATAATAAATCATTAAACATGTGAAAAAAGAAATGTGACCCAAAATTAAAGAAAAAAAAATCATAGAAACAGACCCCATAATATCCTAGTTGTCAGATTTATCACATAAGAGCTTCAAAGCATATGAGTGTATGAGTGTGTGTTTAACAGACACAGAACAGTCCATCCAAAAGCAACAGAGTACATGTTCTTCTCAAGCACATGTGGAATATTCTTCAGGACAGATAATACGTTAGTGCACAAAATAAGCATTAACAAAAGGCAGAAGATTAAAATCATATCAAGCATGTTTTCTGACCACAGTGATATGAATCTAGAAACATGAACAAAACTGAAAAATTCACAGATTTGTGGAGATGAAATATCATGCTACTGAACAACCAATGAATTAAAGAATAAATCAAAAGAGAAACACATACCCTGAGAGAAATGAAATGGAAATACAACATACTGAAGCTTATGGGATGCAGGAAAAGCAGTTCAAAGAGGAAAGTTCATAGTAATAAATGCCTACATCAAGACATATGAAAAATCTCAAACAACTTAACTTTATGCCTCATGGAACTAAAGAAAGAATAAATGAAGCCCGAAGTTAGGAGGAGCAAGGAAATAACAAAGATCAGGGTTGAAAAAATGAAATAGAAACTAAAAGAACAATAGAAAATACCAATGAAACTAAGAGCTTGTTTTTTGAAAAGAAAGATAAGCAAAACTGACTAACCTTCAGTTAGTCTCACTAAGAAAAAAGAGAGGACTCTATATCAGAAATGAAATAGGCTATTACAACTGATACCACAGAAATCAAGAGAACATGAGACTGCCATGCATAATTATACACCAACAAATTGGACAACCTAGAAGATATAGATAAATTCCTAAAAACATACAACATACCAAGACTGAATCACAAAGAAATAGAAAATCTGAACAGACCTATTACTCTGATTGAATCAGTAATCAAAACTCTCTCAACAAACACAAGTCCAGGACCAGATAGCTTCACTGGTAGATTCTACCAAATATTTAAAGATAAATGAATACCAATCCTTCTCAACTCTATGTAAAAATAGAAGAGGAGGGAATACTTGTAAATTCATTTAGTGAGTCCAGCATAATCCTAGTACCAAAACCAGACGAGGATATCACAAGAAAAGGCGAATATCTCTGATGAATAAAGACGTAAAAATCCTCAGCAAAATCTTAGCAAACTGAACTGAAGTACAATAAAAGGATCATATACATAATCAAGTGGGATTTATCTCGGGGATGCAAGGATGGTTCAACATCCACAAACCAATGTGATACACATTAAAAAATGAACTATAAAAACCATATGATTTCAGTAGATGCAGAAAAAAGCATCCGACAAAATTCAACATTCACTTATGACAAAAGTTCAACAAGTAAATAAAGAGGAAGTGTACTTCAACATCATAAAGGCCATATATGATAAGACAACAGCAAACATCATACTCAATGGTGAAAGGCTGAAAGCTTTTCCTCTAAGATCAGGAACAAAAGAAGGATGCCCACTCTCACCACTTGTAACGTTTTTTGTGCTTTTTTTGTTTTTGTTTTTTGAGACAGACAGAGCATGAACAGAGGAGGGTCAGAGAGAGAGGGAGACACAGAATCCGAAGAAGGCTCCAGGCTCTAAGCTGTCAGCACAGAGCCCGACATGGGGCTCAAACTCACGGACCGCAAGATCATGACCTGAGCCAAAGTCAGATGCTTAACCGACTGAACCATCCAGGCGCCCCCCACTCTCACCACTTTTATTCAACATAGTATTACACGTCCTAGTCTAGAGCATTAGCAAGAAAAAGAAATAAAGGGCATCCATACAGGAAAGAAGTAAAACTGTTACTATTTGAAGATAACATAATATTGTAGATCTAAAGACTCTACCCAAACTGTTAGAATAAACTGATACAAAATCAATACACAAAAATCTGTTGCATTTCTATACATTAATAATGAACTATAAATTAAGAAAACAGTCTTATTCACAATGGCATAAAAAATCTAGTAATAAATTTAACCAAGGAGGTGCAAGATTGTACACTTAAACCTGTAGGACACTGATGAAAGAAATGGAAGAAGACACAAATAAATGGAAAGATATTCTGTGCTCATGGACTGGGGAAAATTAATATTGTTAAAATGTCCCTATCACCCAAAGCCATGTATAGATTCAATGCAATACCTATCAAGATTCCTATGGGATTTTTTCCAGAAATAGAACAAGTAATCCTAAAATTTGTATGGAGCCACAAAAGATCCTGAATAGCCAAAGAAATCTTGAGGAAGAAAAACAAACCTGGAGGCATCAAACTTTGTGATTTCGAACTCTGTTACAAAGCTATAGTCATTAAGACAGTATAGTATTGGCATAAAAACAAACATGGATAAATGAAACAGAATAGAGAGACCAGGAATAAACCCATGTATATATGGCCAATTAATTTCCAACAAAGGAGCCGAGGTATACAATCAAGAAAAGATAGTCTCTTCAATAAATGGTGTTGGAAAAACTGGGCAGCCACATACTAAAGAATAAAACTAGACCCTATCTTACACCGCACACAAAAATTAACTCAAAATAGATTAAAGAATTTCACATAAGACATAAAACCATAAAACTCCCAGAAGAAAACATAGGCAGTAAGCAGCCTGGGCAATGAATACTATGAAGAAAATCCTGTGGGAGTCTAAGCACTATTACATATAAAATTGTATCAACAGAGTAAAAGGACAGAAGCATGTAGTCAGAGGGTAAGATGCCTGGGTTATGACTGTGCCGTGCCTGTAGATGGTTATCTATAATCCTACTATTGTGATGGCTGATAACCTGAGATTCTTAAGGAGTAGTACAGATGAAATATCTCTCACCTTGGGAATGAGGTATTCTCTGAACTTAGTGTCCTGAGTCACTGAATGGGGCAGACTGTTGGGGATGAGGTCAATGAATCTCTGGATCTCATGTACCACAGCATCTGTGTAAGGCATGTGGCTCCTGTCCTGCATGCAGGGGCTCCGGTGTCTGCCAACCACACGGTCAATCTCTTCCTGGACTTTAGCTGGCAAGATAGGAATCAGAATTTATGTGAAATGAAAATGTCCTTTGTCTTAATCTTATCATGGTTACATTGTGGTAAGAGATTGGGCAAAGGGACAATCACTTATGGTTACTATCATAGGGGGAAAAAAAAGAAATAATTTGTTTCCTGGGCAAATTGGGATCTCATTAGAGACTTAAATATATGTACATATAAAACATAATTATACCATGAAATTCAGCTCTGATTCTCTGTTTTGTGTACTTTTGTTTGATAACTCAAGGATCTATGATCTTGAAGGCTCACTACAGACCATGCTGTTTAACCACTTTGTGTATGCCAGTATTTTTAGAAAAAATTTTTAAACTTTATTTATTTATTTTTAGAGAGAGACTGGAGGAGGGGCAGAGAGGGAGAAAAGAGAGAATCCCAAGTAGGCTTCATGCTGTCAGTGTGGAGCCTGATACAGGGATCAATCCCAGGATTCATGAGATCATGACCTGAACCGAAATCAAGAGATGCCTAACTGACTGAGCCACCCAGGCATCCTCAGTTTTCATTTTAAGTATGTAAGTTCCAGGGGCGCCTGGGTGGCTCAGTTGGTTAAGTGTCCGACTTCGGCTCAGGTCATGATCTCGCAGTCCGTGAGTTTGAGCCCCGCGTCGGGCTCTGTGCTGACAGCTCAGAGCCTGGAGCCTGCTTCGGATTCTGTGTCTCCCTCTCTCTCTGACCCTCCCCCGTTCATGCTCTGTCTCTCTCTGTCTCAAAAATAAATAAACATTAAAAAAAAATTTTTTAAATAAATAAATACGTAAGTTCCAAGAGGGTAAGAACTACCCAGTGCCATAGATGCTTAATAAATAGAACTGAATAAGATATTTGATTCAGCACATAGTAACAAGAAGTTAACATTTATTTAGAATGCAACATATGACAGGCATGTTGTACAACATATTACATTATAATTCCTCAAAATAGGTCTATGTGTTAGGTATTATTTTATGTGTCTTAAAAATGAGGAAACAGGTCCATAAAAGTAAATATACTTCTCAAGGACACCCAGGTATTACGTGGTTTTTCTCATTTCCAAACCCACAATCTTAGCAATTGAATAAGATTACTGAAATTTATGTTATGTTAATTGAAATGAAATTTATGTAATTTATGTTAATGAGTTATATTTTTCCTTTATTTGCAAAATATATGATACATAGATTAAGTAGGACTACTCATTAGTTAAAACAAACGTTTATTAAATTTTTCTTACGAGGGAGGCTCTATGAATGTTAGGAAGCATTATCATCTCCCTTAAACAGATGAGGGGCCAAGATAAGCAGAGAGATAGTCATGAGTTGAGGTCACACAGCTACTTACTAGTAAAGTCAGAATCCAAAGCCACTGTAGATAGTCTATAACCCATTTTCTCCAGTACCATGTTGCTACTTTGGTCAAATGGTATTTATCTACTACCTGAAGAAGGAGTCTTTGTTAATGGATTATGTGAAAATTCTGTGGTTTGGTAGCTATCAAGAAAACTTAGGAATTTTAGAGAAGTTTGAAGTTTTACCTTCTCAGGTTGAGAGGCTGGATTTTTATCTAGAAGAGAGTGATTATATAAAGTGGTTAGGAGCTACTTGTAAAATCAGAATGCTTAAAAGAATGGCACAGTAAGGGATGAAAATGGGAAGAAAAGAAAAATACAAACGGATGTGATGTAAGAAAAAATGAAAATGGAAGCAATGTGGAAATATTACACAAAAAGGGCTTTTGCAATATACACAAGACTTAAAGGTTTGGAGAAAAATGTCTTGGTATTCATAGTCATAGTCAACATAGGTCTAATAAGAGTTAGTGAAGTTATTTGGCTGAAAGCGTGTCACTCAAAGGAAATAGCGCCATTATATTGCACAACGTATGAAAACGGGAATTTTGAGGCTATGCTTGTAAATTGCATCATTTGGAAAGCAGTTATTCTTTATAATGGGAGGACAGAAGGACCTTCAACAAAGGAGAAAAATCTGGTGATGTCACGGAGAAAAGCTTCCTGAGATGTAACTGTACTAAGAGTGTCTTAATGTGCCAAAGCACAGAACACTATACAGTAGTGAAGGAAATATCCTCTGAGATTAGCACTCAATAAAAAAAAAAAAAAAGGAGGAAAAATGGAAAGGTATTTGCAAGAGAAACCATATTTGTGAGGAAGAATTTATTTGCCCAAAAGGGTATATTTGAAAAGAATTTATTTGAATAAAGTTTTATTTAAGGAGTCTCTTTGACAAAGAAAGATTGTAATTTAGTTGAGTCAATCCTTACACTGCAAATTCATTTGAGAAGAAATATTTTTTGATATAGGCTCCTGGGTGGCTCAGTCGCTTAAGCGTTGGAACCTTGATTTTGGCTTGGGTCATGATCTTGCAGTTTTGTGAGTTCGAGCCCCACATCCGGCTCTATGCTGACAGTGCAGAGCCTGCTTGGGATTCTCTCTCTCTCCCTCTCGAGCCTTCTCACTCTCTCTCTCTCTCTCAAAAACAAATAAAGTTAAAAAAATATCCTTTGACAAAAATACATTTATCTGGACATGGAAGGCATGTCAAGTAACATCTTTTTAGAGAAAGCAGAAGGCTGATCCTTTTAGATCCTAAGAAAACTCTGCTTATTGCATTTGTCCCAACACAAATCAGGGACATTCCACCACAGCAGGGAAAACAATGGCCTCTGCCCTTCAAATTTCTGCTGCTGTTTAAATATTTCATTATCTTTTTGTACTATAATTGAATTTGAATTTAATTTATCCAATGACAGGAAGATGTACTAATGATGGAAATATTTTTTTAAATTTTTTTAATCTTTATTTTTGAGAGACAGAGAGAGAGAGAGACAGACAGACAGACAGAGTTCAAACAGGGGATTGACCCAGAGAGAGGGAAGCATAGAATCCAAAGCAGGCTCCAGGCTCTGAGCTGTTAGCACAGAGCCCGACGCAGGGCTTGATCTCACAGCTGTGAGATCATGACCTGAGCCAAAGTGGGACGGACGCCCAACCGACTGAGCCAACCAGGTGCCCCAGAAATATTTTTTTATTTAAATGTTTATTTATTTATTTTTGAGAGAGAATGAGCAGTGGAGGGGCAGAGAGAGAGAGAGGGAAAGAAAGAATCCCAAGCAGGTTCCACACTGTCAGCTCAGAGCCAGACTTGGTGCTCAATCCCACAAACTGTGAGATCATGACTTGAGCAGAAATCAAGAGTCAGATGCTTAACTGGCTGAGCCACCCAGGCGCCCCTAATGCTGGAAAAATTTTCCTGTGCATTGTCTAGGCAGGTGAAGAGCGGGATAGTTGTCAGTGTCGCCTTCTAATGTCTACCAGGAATTTCATCCTGCCCATCACCTGTGACCATACCTGTAACCTCTGGGTGCTTCAGCAGGAGCAGGAGTCCATACCTCAGGGTGGTGCTCGTTGTCTCTGTTCCTGCAGTAATCACATCCCAGACAGTAAAGATCAAGTTGTCCATGGTAAATTCAGACTGTTTATTGTGTTTTTCCTAGAAATAATGTGTTAGAATTACTTGATAAATGAAAGAGCCTCAGAGGTAACATAACTCAGTATGACACCGTTATCTGGTGTGAGGGCTACAGTTAAAACATACTCAGAGTTATAAACTTCCAACAAGCCCTTTCTGATTCTTCACTTTCTCATCCCCTAGAGTTGATCAGTTCCTCTATAATTTCTTTGAAACATAATTTTTATCAAGTCCTCACTGCTACTCACTGTCCATTCTAGTATCTAATTACCTATTTTATAATGTCTGTTTTTCTCATTCAAGCCTCCAGAACCACCCATTCCCCGACAATGCAGCTATATTCCCAACCTCATCAGTCATCACATCCATGACAGTTGCTCAGTTACAATCAAGATCACCTCTCTGAAAGTTCCATACACTTGATCACTGCACTTACCGTTCCCTGGACCTACTTTATGTCTGTTCATCTAAGCTATAGTTTCTTCAAAACCTACCTCATCTGTGAAGATTTCCTAGTGCCACTCCAAAGGTAAGCCTTTCTAGATTCCTATCTGTTCCTGTGTTCCCTTATCTGTTACATCTTCCATTCTCAGAACTTACTTGATGAAGGATGATTATGTTGTGTATCATTTATCTTGAATGTGTGTGTATTTCAGTCTGTTCTCAAATAAAAAAAAAACCAGCTTTCACATGATAAATATAAAACCTCCTAAGTCACTTTCAGTGAGAATTTAGAAATATCTCGAGATGCCCAATGATTTGCACGATTATAGGTTATGCAAGCAATTAATACATCTTCAGTATATCCCAATTTCACTGGGAAGAACAAAGCTAATCCATGAGTCTCACCACCCACAAAGATAAAGGGTCACATTATACCTTTTCTATTTTGATCAGGAAGTAGTCAATAAAGTCTCGAGGGTTACTGAGGTCCAGGGATTCTTGGTGTTCTTTTATTTTTTCCACAATAAACTTACATTGGTTAGCAATGTTTTTAAGTAACACATTGTGACATCCTGGAAAGTGTATTAAAAGAGGAAAAGCATTGCAGAGCTGAAAGAGGAAAGAATCACTCATTAATTCACTCAGCAAAGTTCTATAGGCTCATATTATGCATCAGACACCGAGTTCTATGCTGAGTAGATAAAGGTAAGACACGCTTCCCTCACTAGAACATACTTGGAACTTGAAGGAGAGAGAACTGACAAAATGTTCGGAGTTAGAGTATGCACAAGTCACAAAGCAATTTCAGAACCATTTAATTTCCCAACCATAACTCTATGAAGGAATCCAGGAGTATATCACCTCTTCCAAAGGAGAATACTAAGGTTCAGAAAGGTTAGTCAACCATTCTAAGACACCAAACTAGCAACAGAGCTAGAACCTAGTGTTCATCCCGGTTTACTTACACATATTTCTACAGCCCCCTAAAAAAGTTTGCAGGGCTTTTTTTTTTTTTTTTTTGTAATTAAGAAACTACATCAGAAAAATTAAAGAAATGGCTAAATTAGCTTATTTTTATTTAGGAGTTTTATACCTTTAAGAATGTGCACATTGCCCTTATTTATCTGTCCATTGCTAGTCCTAGAGTGTATGGACTCTGCTCTAGACAGTACTTCATGACTTAATACCGTTGTTAGGCACTGAAGCAATTTATTCAGGCTGGTAGCATGTATCCAACTAGAATTGAGAAATCTAGATTCTGGGTCTAGCTCATTCCTTGCCTTGGCTAGGCCATTTTGGAAAATATGCTTAATATCTCTGGGTGACAGTTTCCTGGTCCAAAAACGAGTAGATGCTTTGTTCTCAAGAGTCCTTTCCAGGTGGAACACATCATAACCTTTTGATCCACACAGAACTTTAGTTCTTAATGATCATACAACATAAGATACTAACATTTTCTGACACTCTACTATAGTAAGACATACGTTTTACATCACCACCTTCTTCGTCTATGGATATAAAAAAGGTTTCTCAAAAAAATACCTTGCTATAATTGATGAACTATACTACATTTCTCTATTACTATATTTCATGTTTTAAATTTCATTTCAATACATTAAATTGATTTGATAAGTCACTAATTGGCTACAAATGATAATTTGATAGACATTACTTTAGTCATTTGGAAATAGGGCAAAGGACCAAGGTAGGCATGAGTGATAGATTACCTAGAAAATTATTTCCCATTTATTTATTTATTTTTATTTAAAAAAATATATTTTTTTAAATGTTTATTTTTGGGAGAGAGAGCATGCGAGTAGAGGAAAGGGGGAGAAAGAGGGAGACACAGAATCCGAAGCAGGCTCCAGGCTCTGAGCTGTCAGCCCAGAGCCTGACGCGGGGCTCAAACTCACAAACTGTGAGATCATGACCTGAGCCACCCAGGTGCCCTGATTTATTTTAAGTTTATTTATTTATTCATTTATTTATTTGTTTAGAGAGATCGTGTGCAAGTGGGGAAGGGCAGGGCGGGGGGGGGGGGGGGAGAGAGAATCCTAAGCAGGTTCCACAGAGTCAGCACGGAGCTTGACTCAGGGTTCGAATCCACGAACTTTGAGATCATGACCCGAGCCGAAATCAAGAATCAGATAACCCACTCAGTCACCCAGGTGCCCTGAAAAGTATTTCCCATTTAAAAAGAACCTTGGCTGGGGGCACCTGGCTGGCTCAGTTGAAAGACCATGTGGCTGTTGATCCAGGGGTTGTGAGTTCGAGCCCCATGGTGGGTGTAAAGATTGCTTAAACACATTTTTTTTTTTAATTTTTTTTTTAACGTTTATTTATTTTTGAGACAGAGAGAGACAGAGCATGAACGGGGGAGGGTCAGAGAGAGAGGGAGACACAGAATCTGAAACAGGCTCCAGGCTCTGAGCAGTCAGCACAGAGCCCAACGCGGGGCTCGAAATCACATACTGCGAGATCGTGACCTGAGCCGAAGTCGGACGCTTAACCGACTGAGCCACCCAGGCGCCCCTAAACACATTTTTTAAAAAAACTAAAACAAGAATAAAAATAAGGAGAACATTGAAATTACCTGTATCCAGGAGTTGCTTGAAATTAGGAGGTTTTCATGAAAATAATTTATCAAGATTGAAAATTTCTCATCATCATACTCAAAATGATTCTGGAAAACAACGGAGCAGATCACATTGCAGGGAGCACAGCCCAGAAGGAAAGTAGGATCACAGGGAGATGCTAAAACAATAAAAGTTAAAGGTTAGAGCACAATTTTCATATAAATCTTAAGTTGACTGTTTTAAACAATTAAGAAGGGTTAACTTCTGGGATTTTTTTTAAGTATAGGAATTCCCTGGACATGTGATCATCACTATAAACTCAACATGCCTAAAATTTATTGTGCTTCCCCAAACAAAGCTGTCTACTCCAGTCTATTTATTTCCCCCCAAGTGTTCTCCTTGGGGAACTCCCCAAGAGTTCCCCCAAGTGTTCGCCAAATAAGAGCCACAAGATAATTCACAAGAATTACTGGGCATAGTCTGGATAAGCCTAGGTCGGGAGCATCCAAAATAATGGAACACTGTACTAGTCTGTTAATAATGTTCTTGATAAACATTTATAGATTAAACCTGTAAAAATATTTAACATATTAAGTTGAAATTTTGCAAAACTATATGCGTAGTATAAGCCTCACATCTGTATCCCTCTTCTGCCAGGTCTCCCACCCGTTCTTTGTTGATAGACGTCAAAAGTCCAAATGACAGTCATTGAAACTCTATTGCCACCTCCAGAAATTTATTCCAAGGAAGAAAGAAGTGCAAATACTTGTAAAAATGGCATGTTTAATATTAATAGCAGGAAAAAAAAAGGGAAACAACTTGTCTGGACAATATATAACATTGGTTAAAAAACACAATGCCGGGCACCTGGGTGACTCAAATGGTTAAGCACCCGGCTCTTGGTTTTGGTTCAGGTCATGATCTCGAGCTTTTGTGGATTTGAGCCCCGCGTTGGGCTCTGCTGGAGGCGTGGAGCCTGCTTGGGATTCTCTCTCCCTCTCTCTGCCCCTCCCTTACTTGCGCACTCTCTGTTTCTCTCAACATAAATAATAAACTTAAAAGAAATAATATTGAAAAAAACCCACCATGTAGAAAATAGTAGTATAATGGGGCACCTGGGTGGCTCAGTTGGTTAAGTGTCCAACTTCAGCTCAGGTCATGATCTCTGGTTCATGAGTTTGAGCCCCATGTCGGGCTCTGGGCTGACAGCTCAGAGCCTGGAGCCTGCTTCAGATTCTGTGTCTCCTTCTCTCTCTGCCCCTCCCCTGTTTATACTCTCTCTCTGTCTCTCTCTCTCTCTCTCAAATATAAACATTACAAAAAATTTTTTTAAAAAGAAAATAGTACTTTTTCCTTAACAGTGTTCTTGAAAAATATTTAAATATTGAGGTTCAAAAACCATATATGTCTTATGATCCTGATCTTATTCCTTCTCTGCCACGACTCCTGTCTACCCCTTCGTCTTCCACCTCCTCTCCCAGTCTGGCACGTGCATACACAAATACACACACTGAGCCAATTTGTGCTACCGAGGCTCACTCCATTCACATCCAGAATCCTCCAGGTGAGCTATATAGCAGCCCTAAGCACTGAGAAGGATTTGGCATGACTCCTAGTGCTGAACCACTCGTGCTTTTTTTTCTCCTGATTTTACTAAGATATGATTGACAGCACTGTGTAAGTTTAAGGTGCACAGCATAATGACTTGACATATATACACTATGAAATGTTTGCAATGTTCTCAATAAGTTACTAGAGAAATTACTTCATTTTTCAAGTTATTGTGGCCAAAACTACTAGCTCATTATCCAAATCCTCGTTCTCCTTGCTTTTCTGTGCACACAGAGAACCACATCTCACACTGCGTCTTAGAGCTGGTATGGTCCTGAGACTGAGGTAAAGCCCATGGAATGTCTGCCATTGTCATACCCAGCCTACTGAAAACATTATTTGCTCTTTTCTTTGTTCTTTGCTCCTTCTGCTACCCTGCAGAGAGATGAATCCTGGGTGATACTAGATGCCATGTGTTGAAGATATCAAGGCTCCTGTCAACCTGAAAAGGCTATTGTGCCAACCCCTTCACTTCACTACTGTCATGTGAGCAAAAAGTAAACTTCTTTGGTGCTTGAGCCATCAGATTTCTCTGTAGTCTATTTGAAAGAGCATATAGTCCTCCCAAACTATTACTGTTAAATACGTAAAGAAATACACACCATTGGTTTTTTTTAATGCTTCCACCAGATACAAGGCCTCCTCTTGAATTCTGTCTTCAATACTCTTCTTCCCCATGCCCATATTCCGCAAAACCATGAGGGAGAAACGCCGGACTTGCTTCCACTGCTCTCCGTTGCTGAAAACAATTCCTATCAGAAAAAAAAAAAAAAAAAAAAAAAGGGAGGGATGCCTGGGTAGTTTAGTAGGTTAAGGGTCCAACTCTTAATCTCAGCTCAGGTCTTGATCTCAAAGTCATGAGTTCAAGCCCTGTGTTGAAAAAAAAAAAAAAAGGCCTCCTTAAAAAAGAGAGAGAGAATGACCTCCATTGCCATCAATTCTAGCTGAGTCTTTATCTCAGCAAATGATAATGATACTTAAGCAGGAATGTAACTATGGTGTGGTGCCAGCCATAAGAATTCCAATGAGCCCTGCTTAACCTGCTTTCTGTTAGCCCAGCCTCGTATCTGTCAAGACTCTGGGTTTTACATGTTACTTAACTCTTCTTCTCCATCTATTAGCTCCTTTAACCTCAGAATAACTCTGTGAACCAAGTGTTTTGTCTCCATTTTACTGGTGATCATGGAGGCAAAATGCTAGCTCTGTGGACCACACAGCTAATACATCATGGTGACTCCAAGTTGTAGGTGAAATTTTCAGGGCTGATTTTTGTATGTTGTAAGTGAATTGTAGGAGAGGCAACAAAAAGAGTCAATTCTCAAGAGAAGGAGAGAGAGCACTTGTGCACTGGAAGGAAGTTCATGAAAATCTATTCCTCTGATAAGAGACACAGCCTCTGCCCTCCTCATTTTAACATTTCCCTTCTGTGTGTAACGTCTCTGCCATGAAATATGGTTTTAACACCAAGGAAGGTCAATATCAGACTTCTGGAAGCCAACACAATATCAGGAGAAAAAACAATTCTCGTAGGATACTTGTCCATAGAGATTTTAAAGAATAGTGTAGAGGAGGAAGTGACTCCATTCAGGCCTTATCTCTTTTTACAGGAACCCAGTGACCCACCAGAGGACTGGACAGTTTAAGGCCAGCTCCAGAAACAAATGGAAGACAGTTCAAGTACTTAATATAAAAACCTTTTTAAATTTCTCTTCCTCCCTCCCTCCCTCCCTCCCTCTTTCTTTTCTTTCTTTCTTTCTTTCTCTTCCTTCCTTCCTTTCTTTCTTTCTTTCTTTCTTTCTTTCTTTCTTTCTTTTTCTTTCTTTCTTTCTTTCTTTCTTTCTTTCTTATTGTTGGCCCCTAGCAACAACTCAGTTCCATTTGGTTCAGCCACCTGAGAACCAAGTGAACTATGTGCCAGGTACTGTTCTAGGGCCTCTTCATATAGAGATAACATATGAGGAGGATCCTATGACCAATTTGGATTTAAAAAGCTTTTTCTAATATCACTCTCAATCCATGTGTACTCACTATGTGTTTTTCTATAATCCTCTTTCCAGAGCTTATCTGTGTATATATAAGGATTGTATTCTATTGGATTCAAATATTTCTTACGCCTTTTTTTTTGAAGAATAAAAGATTGAAGTCAAGACTGGGAATATTTCAAACCTATGCTGGTTCCATGCACACTATTCAAGTTTCCTAAACTAGTCTCTTGGCAACCATGACTCAGGCCAAAAAGCAAAATGTTTGGTGGCTAGGATAATTGAGTCATTTTCCTTCCTTCTTTTTCTGTCTCTTATTATCTTAACTGAAATGAACATTATCCTAACTGGCCATATTTTCAAATGAACACAAATTTATAGCACATTAATGGTTAGGTGATTTGCTTTCATTGCATTTTATGTTTCATGGAGACACCTTGTCACTTTCCGAATCTAAAATATGGATTAATGATCCTTTATGGAAAAAAATGTTGGAATTATGATATTTTCATAGGCTTCTCTAAATACTTACAATTTCTCAATCCCTTAGTTTATAAGTCTTTGCAACTTACAAACCCACATATGTTCCCCAAATGGAGACATACCTAATCCCTGGATGGATTTGTCCAGCACTGGGAAAGGGCCTCTGCCAGAAAACACCCCACTCTGATCAATTAGAGCTTCCTTTACTGCTTCATATCCGTATATCACCACAGTGGGCTTGATGCCAAAGTACACAGTGAACACAGGGCCATAACTCTCTGCTAGCTGGGAAAGCAATATAAGGTACAGGAGTAGTGAGAATTTCAAAACTAAAAATGTAGATAAATCTCTTTACTCAAGAGATATTTTATACTCATTCACCTAATATAAAAGATCTCAACTTCTAGAACTAGTAACTTAATCACATTAAGTGGTAATTATATTATTAGACACATTGCTATTATTATTATCGTCATCAATAGTTAACCTTTATTCAGCTCCTACTATGTGACAGATATTATATTATGGAATTTATTCATATTCTTTTATTAACTTTTGTCTGCCAAACCTACAGCTGCACCAAATTTCTTTCTTCCTATAGTTACAATAATGTGTTTCTTGTCCTGCTTAAGGGAGGCTCCTCCATCTTGTCCCATGTGTAGACTACCAATCATCCCTCATTATCCACTCTCTACGTCTTTTTAGCACTAGAGACCTCTAAATACATAAGGACATGGCAACATGGTCGCAGACATTTCCCAGCTTCCCTGTGTGGCCATGTGACTAAGTTTTCGTGAACTGATATTAGCAGAAATGATGTGTGCAAATCCTACGCTTTTGTATAAATGGTAATTGCATGCCCTCCATTTCTCCCCCTACCCGGGGACTGAAAGGACAGCATGGGAACAACCTCACTGCCTCCATGCACATGAGAACAATAGCCTAGGTGCCCAGGATGGTCAACTAGAAGACAAAGAAAAACTGGTTCTCTAGATGACCGCAAGGAAGAGAGGCAGCCCAGCAGCACTCACCTCGATCTCATGATGTGAGATAGAAATAAGCTCTTATCTTCCTGAAGCCATTGTGTTATTGGGGTCTTTCTGTCATGGCAGCTTCTTTTTTTTTTTTAATTTTTTTTTCAACGTTTATTTATTTTTGGGACAGAGAGAGAGACAGAGCATGAACGGGGGAGGGGCAGAGAGAGAGGGAGACACAGAATCGGAAACAGGCTCCAGGCTCTGAGCCATCAGCCCAGAGCCTGACGCGGGGCTCGAACTCACGAACCGCAAGATCGTGACCTGGCTGAAGTCGGACGCTTAACCGACTGCGCCACCCAGGCGCCCCCATGGCAGCTTCTTTGGTATACTAAATTACTCCTTCAACTTGTCCAAGGTTTGAGTCCTCCTGCTACCTTACAATTAATTCTCCATAAAGTAACCAGAGTGCTCTTTTCACAAGGCAAATGTTAACATGAGAGTCCTTTAAGCACGTTAATGGCATCGCATTGCTCTTGTGCTAAAGACCAATATTCTTTTTTTTTAATGTTTATTTTTGAGAGAGCGAGAAAGAGAGAGAGATAGAGCACAAGCAGGGGAGGGGCAGAGAGAGAGGGAGACACAGAATCCGAAGCAGGCTCCAGGCTCTGAGCTGTCGGCACAGAGCCTGACGCAGGGCTCGAACTCATGAACCGAGATGGCTTGAGCCGAAGTTGGACGCGTAAGTGACTGAGCCACCCAGGTGCCCCAGGACCAATAGTTTTAAAAGCCTTGTAAGACTTGCATTTCTGGCAACTATTTCTCCAATCATATCCCACACCATGTTTTTACCAAATTGGTCCTCTTTCAGAGACAATAACAACTAATTCTCCTCCAGAATGAAACCGCCTGGAATGAATTTCCATCTGCATTTTGTCTGGTTAATGCTTGAACATTCTTTAGATCTCAGCTTCAGCTTCACTTCCTCAGAGAACGCTTTGCTGACATTCCTCCCATTCCTGCTCCACCGAGCTGCATGGCCTGTTTCTATTGTGTCCCTGTTACATGGTTTGTAATCACACACTTATTTGCGTGATTATTTTACAAAACATGCCTACCCTATAGACTATAAATTCCATAATGCCAGGGTCTGTTTTTTCTTTTTCATTTACCATTGAAAATCCCCAGCACTGGGGCACCTGGATGGCTCAGTCAGTTAAGCATCCGACTTTTTGATTTTGGCTCAAGTCATGATCTCACAGTACATGAGATCAAGCCCCATGTCGGACTTTGTGCATGGACCCTGCTTGGGATTCTCTCTCTCTCCCTCTGCCCCTCCCCTGCATGCTCTCTCTCTCTCTCTCTCAAAAATAAATAAATAAACTTAAAAAAAAAAAAACAAAATCCCCAGCATCTAACAAAGTAGATATTCAATAGCTTGTTGAATATATGATATATTGAAGGACGCTGCACAAAATAGAACTGTTATTCACATTTCAAAGGAATGGAAATTAACACTGAGAGAGATTTTTAAAACTTGCCCAATGCTGTGAGTTAACAAGCAGATGAGCTAGGGTGCTGACATAATCTCTTTCAATCTCTTAGCGCAAAACACAGAAAGGGGTTTCCAGAAGCTGTGCTCTGGTAACTAGCTGTCTCAGCAAAGACAGATTTCAGACAATCCCTTCAAGATTTAGAGAGGTACTGCTATATAAATAGCTAGGAATAAAGTAGTTATTCACACATTCATCGAGCAAATATAATAGAAACAATTCTGGGACCGTATTTCCTTGACTTAAAAAAATGTGTGTTTTTAGGAAATTTTTAGTGTTGTGATCTGTAGATCAGAACTTTTTTTTAAATTGAAAACAGTTTCATTGCCATTAGAGTTTACCAAAGAATAATTACTAAAAAGGGGACCTGCTCACAACATGGACAGGGAATTCCTTCTTTTGGCAATTTTATTTATTTTTTTTTAAATTTTTTTTTCAACGTTTATTTATTTTTGGGACAGAGAGAGACAGAGCATGAACGGGGGAGGGGCAGAGAGAGAGGGAGACACAGAATCGGAAACAGGCTCCAGGCTCTGAGCCATCAGCCCAGAGCCTGACGCGGGGCTCAAACTCACGGTCCGCGAGATCGTGACCTGGCTGAAGTCGGACGCTTTACCGACTGCGCCACCCAGGCGCCCCTCTTTTGGCAATTTTAACAATCATCTCATGGATCTCATCCTCTCTGGCAACCTTCTAGCTGGATACCCAATGAACACTTCTCTTTAAAATCACTTCTTTTCTTTTTAATATGAAATTTATTGTCAAATTGGTTTCCATACAACACCCAGTGCTCATCCCAACAGGTGCCCTCCTCAATGCCCATCGCCCACCCTACCCTCCCTCCCACCCCCCATCAACCCTCAGTTTATTCTCACAGTTTTTAAGAGTCTCTTATGGTTTGGCTCTCTCCCTCTCTTTTTTTTTTTTCCTTCCCCTCCCCCATGGTCTTCTGTTAATTTTCTCAGCATCCACATAAGACTGAAAACATATGGTATCTGTCTTTCTCTGTATGACTTATTTCACTTAGCATCACACTCTCCAGTTCCATCCACATTGCTACAAAAGGCCATATTTCATTCTTTCTCATTGCCAAGTAGTATTCCATTGTGTATATAAACCACAATTTCTTTATCCATTCATCAGTTGATGGACATTTAGGCTCTTTCCATAATTTGGCTATTGTTGAAAGTGCTGCTATAAACATTGGGGTACAAGTGCCCCCTATGCATCAGCACTCCTGTATCCCTTGCGTAAATTCCTAGCAGTGCTATTGCTGAGTCACAGGGTAGATCTATTTTTAATTTTTTGAGGAACCTCCACACTGTTTTCCAGAGTGGCTGCACCAGTTTGCATTCCCACCAGCAGTGCAAGAGGGTTCCTGTTTCTCCACATCCTCGCCAGAATCTATAGTCTCCTGATTTGTTCATTGTAGCCACTCTGACTGGCGTGAGGTGATATCTCAGTGTGCTTTTGATTTGTATTTCCCTGATGAGGAGTGACGGGGAATTCTACCAGACATTTAAAGCAGAGATAATACCTATCCTTCTCAAGCTGTTCCAAAAAAATAGAAAGGGAAGGAAAACTTCCAGACTCATTCTATGAAGCCAGCATTACTTTGATTCCCAAACCAGACAGAGACCCAGCAAAAAAAGAGAACTACAGGCCAATATCCCTGATGAATATGAATGCAAAAATTCTCAACAAGATACTAGCAAATCGAATTCAACAGCATATAAAAAGAATTATTCACCACGATCAAGTGGGATTCGTTCCTGGGCTGCAGGGCTGGTTCAACATTCGCAAATCAATCAATGTGATACATCACATTAAGAAAAGAAAAGAAAAGAACCGTAAGATCCTGTCAATCGATGCAGAAAAAGCATTTGACAAAATTCAGCATCCTTTCTTAATAAAAACCCTTGAGAAAGTCGGGATAGAAGGAACATACTTAAACATCATAAAAGCCATTTATGAAAAGCCCACAGCTAATATCATCCTCAATGGGGAAAAACTGAGAGCTTTCCCCCCGAGATCAGGAACACGACAAGGACATCCACTCTCACTGCTGTTGTTTAACATAGTGTTGGAAGTCCTAGCATCAGCAATCAGACAACAAAAGGAAATCAAAGGCATCAAAATTGGCAAAGATGAAGTCAAGCTTTCACTTTTTGCAGACGATATATTATACATGGAAAACCCGACAGACTCCACCAAAAGTCTGCTAGAACTGATACATGAATTCACCAGTCGCAGGATACGAAATTAACGTACAGAAATCAGTTGCATTCTTATACACTAATAATGAAGCAACACAAAGACAAATAAAGAAACTGATCCCATTTACAAGTTCACCAAGAATCATAAAATACCCAGGAATCAACCTAACCAAAGATGTAAAAGAATTGTATGCTGAAAACTATAGAAAGCTTATGAAGGAAATTAAAGAAGACACAAAGAAATGGAAAAACATTCTGTGCTCATGGATTGGAAGAATAAATATTGTTAAAATGTCAATACTACCCAAAGCTATCTACACATTCAACACAATCCCAATCAAAATTGCACCCCTGCAAACATGGCTGGGGCCATATTTTATTTAGATATATGGCTGTAACCGCAAACAGTTGGAAGAAAAGTAATCATACTCACCTTACTTATGGATTTGCTTACATTATTAGTATTTATCTGCAAAATATTTCCAACGATTGGCAGAGGAGTGGGGCCAGGTGGTAGCTTCCCTTTGGCATGGTTTTGATTCCAGAGAAAAAAAAGAATCAAACAAGAAAGATAAATCACCAGAACTATGAAAAGATCCATTGTTGTACCTTGTGTAAATGCAGTTGGAAGCTTGGAATCCAAAGGTTTTATAAATACTAAGTTCCAACTGATCATCAAACATGCACTAAATCTTCAACCTTTTGGATACTTTTTTATCTTCAGTGGATTTTGACCTATTAGCAAAGAGTAAAACAAAAACAGTCACTTTAGTATTGATAAATATCTAGGTTTTCATTGGTAATCCCAACTAAAACAGTAACTCTTACTTCTTCAGAGATGGTCATATTTTAACAGCAAAACTGAAAACTATCAGATTTTCAAAGGGCTGGAATTCATGATCTTGACAAATGATGAAAGAGAGTATCTCATGTCAAAAATTACTACTACATGAGCAGAAGAAAGCAGCACTCTCTCAGTGCCTTTTCACAGAAAATCCAGGAAAAGGCCAGAATTAAGAGATAGTAGGGAGAAGGCAGGGTAAAAAAGAAGAATATACAGAGCTAGTCTTTCCTAAAGAAGAGTAGAGATATCCCAACTCTTGGCAGAGCCCCTTTCTATATGTCAAGAGTTCTTTTTTTTTTTTTAATTAAAAAATTTGTAATGTTTATTTTTGAGAGAGAGAGCGCGTGTGTGTGTATGAGAGAGAGAGAGAGAGAGAGAGCAAGCGAGCGCACATGCAGGGGAGGGGCAGAGACAGGAAGACACAGAATCCAAAATAAGCTCCCGGCTCCTAGCTGTCAGCACAGAGCCTAACGCCTAACACGGGGTTTGAACTCACAAATTATGAGATCATGACCTGAGTCTAAGTCTGATGCTTAACCAACTGAGCCACCCAGGTGTCCCAATATATGTGAGGCGTTCTGACACACTTAACTCCCAAAGGGGACGCAGAGTCAAAAGACATTAGAAGACAGGGATCTACCAAGTCCAAGAAAGAAATCACTTAAACAGTGGAAGGTCCTTTGGCTGCATATCACCCCTCCTTCCCCTTGTACATCCATTTCCAATGAGGGTCCTATAACCAGAATACATTGCTTAATCTCATGTGGGTAAGGAAATATACTCCAGAATTCAATACTATAAATATTTGAAAGTGTCTAGAAGCTCAAAGATATGAACAAAACTTCAAGACTCAAAATACATTTGAGGAAATCCAACAAGGCACGACAAATATCACACTTAAGAAACAAGAACATGAGAGTGAGATGATCATGGAAGCTGGGGCCAGTCAGGGGACCCTGAGAAAGGTGGTTTCAGGATGCTGTCCAAAGTCAACGGCAGCGGCTGGAACCCTGGCTCCAGCGCAGGGACCCTACCTGGAACGTCAGATATTTAGCTTCCTGTGGTATACTGATGAGCAGAACTCTTCCACTACATACCTCAGTTTTGCCTAAGGAGATATATGCAAGAAATTTTTTTTTTTAATTTTTTTTAACGTTTATTTTTGAGACAGAGAGAGACAGAGCATGAATGGGGGAGGGTCAGAGAGAGAGGGACAGAATCCGAAACAAGCTCCAGGCTCCGAGCTGTCAGCACAGGGCCCGACGCGGGGCTTGAACTCACCAACCGCGAGATCATGACCTGAGCCGAAGTCGGACACTTAACCGACTGAGCCACCCAGGCGCCCCAGCAAGAACTTTCTTCAAAATTGTTGCACCATTAATAAACAAAAGAATATTCAGAGAGGAGGGGCACCTGGGTGGCTCAGTCGGTTAAGCGTCCGACTTCGGCTCAGGTCACGATCTTGCGGTATGTGAGTTCGAGCCCCCCGTCGGGCTCTGTGCTGACTGCTCAGAGCCTGGATCCTGTTTCAGATTCTGTGTCTCCCTCTCTCTCTGACCCTCCCCCGTTCATACTCTGTCTCTCTCTGTCGCAAAAATAAATAAACGTTAAAAAAAATTTTTTTAAAGAATATTCAGAGAGGAGAATTATAGGATATTCTATGCAGAAAATGTATGATGTGGTATCAGGAATGAAAGACTACAATCATTTTGTTCCTTGGCATAAAAAATCAGATGTAATATCAAAGAGAACCGGATACTGCAAAACACAATTGGAAATTGGGTTTCCACCTGTGTTGGAGCGCTATACATCAGTAGGAACCTTGGTGAAACCACATTTGGTAAAGGCATCCTATACTGATGGGAAGCTTTTCAATCATTTGAAGACTATTTGGCATTTTAGCCCTGGTCTTCCTGGCTACCCAAGAACTTGTACCTTGGATTTTTCAATTTCTTCTGAATTCCGCTCCCTGCTGTACTCTCAGCTTGTCACATCATTTTTCGATGAAGTTGTAAAGCAGATGGTAGCTGCCTTTGAAAGAGGAGCATGTCTGGGACCTCATCAAAATAAAAAGCTTCTGCACAGTGAAGGAAACAATCAACAAAACTAAAAGGCAACCAACAGAATGGGAGAAGATATTTGCAAATGACATATCAGATAAAGGGTTAGTATCCAAAATCTACAAAGAACTTCTCAAACTCAATACCAAAAAAACAAATAATCCCATGAAGAAGCGGGCAAAAGACATGAATAGACACTTCTCCAAAGAAGACATCCAGATGGCCAACCGACACATGAAAAAATGCTCAACATCACTCGCTCATCATCAGGGAAATACAAATCAAAACCACAATGAGATACCACCTTACACCAGTCAGAATGGCTAACATTAACAACTCAGGCAACAATAGATGTTGGCGAGGATGCGGAGAAAGAGGATCTCTTTTGCATTGTTGGTGGGAATGCAAGCTGGTGCGGCCACTCTGGAAAACAGTATGGGGGTTCTTCAAAAAACTAAAAATAGAACTACCCTACGACCCAGCAATTGCACTACTAGGCATTTATCCAAGGGATACAGGTATGCTGTTTCGAAGGGACACATTCACCCCCATGTTTATAGCAGCACTATCAACAATAGCCAAAGTATGGAAAGAGCCCAAATGTCCATGGATAGATGAATGGATGGAATGAATGGAATAAACGGATAAAGAAAATGTGGTATATATATACAATGGAGTATTACTCGGCAATCAAAAAGAATGAAATGTTGCCATTTGCAACTACGTGGATGGAACTGGAGGGCATTATGCTAAGTGAAATTAGTCAGAGAAAGACAAAAATCATATGACTTCACTCATATGAGTACTTTAAGAGACAAAACAGATGAACATAAGGGAAGGGAAACAAAAATAATATAAAAACAGGGAGGGGGACCAAACAGAAGAGACTCATAAATATGGAGAACTGAGGGTTGCTGGAGGGGTTGTGGGAGGGGGGATGGGCTAAATGGGTAAGGGACATTAAGGAATCTACTCCTGAAGTCACTGCTTCACTATATGGTAACTAATTTGGATGTAAATTTTAAAAAATCAAAAATAAAGTTAAAAAAATGTAATTCTTAAAAAAAAAAAAAAAAGAAAGAAAGAAAGAAAAGAAAAGAAAAAAGAAAATCACGTAAGCTGTATGGTCCAGAAACAAATATACCTCGGAATTAAGGCTTCATGAAGTTCATCACACATAAAGGGAAAAAAAGGATTGGTCACCTGTTTGTAACCTTAGTTTATTCACTTTTAGGCAGTGCTTTTATCATTTGCTTTCAGAAGTTAGAAAGCATTTGTTAAACCCAGCTTTGATTTTAAGCCTACACCGCTGAGAATTTGCATTTGGAACATGGAACCACGTGTATACAGAATTCATTCAAGTGTAATTCATGCAAGTAATGTGCATATTAGCATATTTACAATAATGGGATATCATCACTCTTAAGCAGAAATTGAAACTGTAGACTTAAGCCTTTTAATTATGACCTTACCTGAAAGAGGTTAGTTGAGTTCCTCACACAGTATGTATTATATTAACCATTATCACCTTTAAGTTATTAAATTCAGACTATTTATAACTTATTGTCATAGGGCCTGCCTCTTGGCTTAGGATATTCGAGTAATCATCAGATATTTAAAGTAGAAACTTAGACTTAAAAATACTGTTAATGAGGGTTCCTTGGCACTTTTCTTATTTTTAAATTGTTCTTATGGGTAGTAGTTTATTCAGTGCTATATATAGTGAGATTAACTCCCAGATTAAACAGTGAATATTTTTTTGGTGAGTGGTCCAGAGCTTCAATATATTTTTCTTATAGTTTGCACTCCTCTCCCAGGTACTTTGACTGCTCTTTCAATAATGCTAATTATGTGTCAAATTTTGTCTACAACAGTGGGCAACACATGAAGATTAGTTGGTTGATATGTCTCCAGCACCATGCATCCCTGTTTTCCATTTATTGTGTGTATTCACTTTCAATAATGTATTTCAAACTGATATTTTTATAAACAAATCAATGTCTAAGGACTGAAATAGTAACTTAATAAAGTTAATTTATTTTTTGTACAGCTTAAAAAAAAAAAAAACCAACAAAAAAACAAGAACGTTAGGGGTGCCTGGGTGGCCCAGTTGGTTAAGTGTCCAACTTTGGCTCAGGTAATAATCTCAGGGTTCATGGGTTTGGGCTATGTTTCAGGTTCTGCCCTGACAGTGCAGAGCCTGCTTGGGATTCTCTCTCCCACTCCCACTTGCATGCTCTCTCTCTCTCTCAAAATAAATAAAACTTAAAAAAAAAATAAGAATACTAATCCCTGAAGAAGTTAACCTTGAGGAAACAAAAATGGTTAAAATAAGTAAAACATCATAAGATATATTTAGCCATTTAAAAAGAACACGTTATTAGAAAAAGTTCTTGATAATTAACAATACGATTACAAAACCCTTTTTTAAGAGAGAGAGAGAGCGAGAGCAGGAGCATGCACAAGCAGGAAGAGGGGCAGAGGGAAGACGGAGAGAGAATCGTAAGCAGGTTCCATGCCCAGCACAGAGCCTGATGCAGGGCTCTATTTCATGACGGTGACATCATGCCCTGGGCCCAAACCAAGCATCAGACACTTAACTGACTGAGACACCCACATGCCCCAAAAGCATGTTTTATTTTTATTTAAATCTAGGTTAGTTAACATATAGTGTAATAATGATTTCAGGAATAGAATTTAGTGATTCATCACTTACATATAACACCCAGTGCCATGCCAACAAGTGTCCTCCTTAATGCCCACCACCTATTTAGCCCATCTCCCCACCCAACACCCTTCAGCATCCTTCAGTTTGTCCTCTGAATTTAAGAGTCTTTTATGGTTGTCTCCCTCTCTGTTTTCATCTTATTTTTGCTTCCCTTCCTTTTGTTCATCTGTTTTGTTTCTTAAATTCCATATATGAGTAAAATCACATATTGGTCTTTTTCTAATTTCACTTAGCATCCACGTTGTTGCAAATGGCAAGATTTCATTCTTTTCGGTTGCCAAGTAATATTCCATATATTATATGTACCACATCTTCTTTACCCATTCATTGTTGATAGACATTTCGGCTCTTTCCATTTTTTGGCTATTGTTGATAGTGCTGCTATAAACATTAAGGTGCATGTGCTCCTTCAAATCACCACTCCTGTATCCTTTGGCTAAATACCTAGTAGTGCAGTTACTGGTCGTAGGGTAGTTCTATTTTTAACTTTTGGAGGAGCCTCCATATTGTTTTCCAGAGTGGCAGCACCAGTTTGCATTTCCACCAACAGTGCAAGAGGGTTCTCCTTTCTCCACATCCTCGCCAACATCTGTTGTTGCCTGAGTTGTTCATTTTAGCCATTCTGACAGGTGTGAGGTGGTATCTCATTGTGGTTTTGATTTGTGTTTCCCTGATGATGAGTGATGTTGAGCATTTTTTCATGTGTCTGTTAGCCATCTGGATGTCTTCTTTGGAAAAGAGTCTATTCATGTCTTTTGCCCATTTCTTCACTGGATTATTTGTTTTTCGGGTGTTGAGTTTGGTAAATTCTTTATAGATTTTGGATACTAACCCTTTATCTGACGTGTCATTTGCAAATATTTTCTCCCATTCTGTCAGTTGCCTTTTAGTTTTTCTGACCGAAAACATTTTTTAAATGAACAAATGTGCTGAGTAATAAACTAGATTTAGCTGTATTTCAATTTATTTAGCAGGGAGACATTGGGAAACCAAAGGTTTCCCAAGAATAGAGTATGAAGTAATAATAATGAAAACTACAAAGTTAAATGGTATGGACAATAGTTCTAGAAGTTCCAATGAATTTATGATAGCAGTTTCAAGGAGAGAGAAAAAAATACTTAAATGGAAAAATAAGCAAAGGAAATTAAAGAAAAAATTCCTAAACTGATGAAAAATGCAAAGGATCCACACCAAGTTTGAAGAAGGATTAAAGTAAAAAGACCGACACTCCCACAATCTTGTGAGACCTTGGAACATCAAGAAACAAAACAAAACGAAGACAAAATGTAAAAAATCCTGGAGAGGAAAAGGAAGTTATAAAGAATAAAGATCAGTTTAAAGCTTCCCATATACGATGCTTTTACATGACAGACTACAGTGGAGTAAGGTATTCAAAGGTTCAATAGGAAATGATTTTCAAAATTATTAGTGTATGCCAAAATAGGATTCAAATATGAGGTCAAAATACAGGCATTTTTGAACATGTAAACATTCAGACATTTTATAACCTTGAAACCATTTCCAAAATGATTGAGAAAAACTCCAACAAAATAAAAATGTATCCAAGAGGGGCACCTCAGTGGCTCAGCCAGTTAAGTATCTGACTCTTGATTTCTGCTCAGGTCATGATCTCATGGTTTGTGGGACTGAGCCTTGCGTCAGGCTCTGTGCTGATAGTGTGGAGCCTGCTTGAGATCCTCTCTCTTCCTCTCTCTCTGCTCCTTCCCTGCTTGTGCTCACTGTCTCTCAAAATAAAAAAACTTAAAAAAAATGTATCCAAGAAAAGGGAGAAGGCGGGATACAAAAATAATGTGCAAAGGAAAACTTTTTTTTTCAAGCACAAAATGAGTATTTTAATTCAGTTTCAGAAAAAGATGTTACATGAATTTGGATTATAAAAGAAGCTTGTTTTTCCAGAAATAGAGGGAAAAGAAATAACCCATAGTAGATTCAATGATAATTTTCTGGATCTTCCTTTTGCATCAAAAGCTGTATATATTATTACAATCCAGGCCTATCTCAAGAAACAAGAAAACTCCCAAATACAACATTTAACAGCACACCTAAAGGAAATAGAAGCAGAGGAGCAAAGACACCCCAAAGCAGAAGAAGAGAAATAATAAAGTCAAGAGCAGAAATAAACAATACAGAATCTAAAAAAACTGTAGGGGAGATCAATGAAACCAAGAGTTGGTTTTTTGAAAAACTAAACAAAATTGATAAACCTCTAGCCAGGCTTCTCAAAAAGAAAAGGGAGATGACCCAAATAGATAAAATCATGAATGAAAATGAAATTATTACAAAAAATCTCTCAGAAATACAAGCAATTATTAGGGAATACTATGAAAAATTATATGCCAACAAACTGGACAACCTGGAAGAAATGGACAAATTCCTAAGCACCCACACACTTCCAAAACTCAAACAGGAAGAAATAGAAAACTTGAACAGACCCATAACCAGCGAAGAAATTGAATCGGTTATCAAAAATCTCCCAACAAATAAGAGTCCAGGACCAGATGGCTTCCCAGGGGAGTTCTACCAGACGTTTAAAGCAGAGATAATACCTATCCTTCTCAAGCTATTCCAAGAAATAGAAAGGGAAGGAAAACTTCCAGACTCATTCTATGAAGCCAGCATTACTTTGATTCCCAAACCAGACAGAGACCCAGCAAAAAAAGAGAACTACAGGCCAATATCCCTGATGAATATGAATGCAAAAATTCTCACCAAGATACTAGCAAATCGAATTCAACAGCATATAAAAAGAATTATTCACCACGATCAAGTGAGGTTCATTCCTGGGCTGCAGGGCTGGTTCAACATTCGCAAATCAATCAATGTGATACATCACATTAAGAAAAGAAAAGAAAAGAAGAGAAGAGAAAAGAAAAGAAAAGAAAAGAAAAGAAAAGAAAAGAAAAGAAAAGAACCGTAAGATCCTGTCAATCGATGCAGAAAAAGCATTTGACAAAATTCAGCATCCTTTCTTAATAAAAAAAAACCTTGAGAAAGTCGGGATAGAAGGAACATAAACATCATAAAAGCCATTTATGAAAAGCCCACAGCTAATATCATCCTCAATGGGGGAAAACTGAGAGCTTTCTCCTGAGGTCAGGAGGATCCCCCTGTGTTGTTCAGTGGTCAACCGTATGACTTATGAACTCTATAATGGAAAGTATTTCAACTAAATTACATCCTACAAACATTTGTTGAGTGAGTATCTTGCAGAATCACTTGGACGTCAAACAGTTTGTTGAAATAGTGAGTTGACAGTCTCACAGTGGGTAAATAAAAAGGGGGGTTCAGAAAAGTTTGTCTCTTTGCAATCTTTATTTACTTTTTTAAAGAACGAGAAAGCACGCATGCATGTGCTCTCATGGGGGAGGGACAGAGGGAGTGAGGATCTTAAGCAGGCCCCATGCTCCTAGTGTTGAGCCTGGAGTCATGACCTGAGCCAAATCAAGAGTCAGACGCTCAACTGACTGAGCGACCCAGCCACCCGTCCCTTTGCAATCTTTAGAACTCTCCTCCTCCTCCTCCTCCTCCTCCTCCTCCTCCTCCTCCTCCTCCCTCAGCAGAGCATGGAGCCACGGGGGCACATGCTGGTAGGCCAGGGCCTCTGAAGCTGCTTGTGGGTCCAGATCAGGCTCTGTCTTTTCACCAGCCTGCAGCACCATGTGCACCTATAGCCAGCCCCTCCAGCTGTGCACGCCTGGCCTAATCCTCACCATCAACCATCATTGCAGTGTGCACACCTGGTGGGAGAGTGTGCAGCCGTGGGGGGGGGGGGGCACACCAACAGCTAGGGCCACTGCAACAGCCAGTGAGCCCTTCGTTGGACTGACTCCTGCTGCCTGCCCTTGCTAAGTGAGGTAAAGCAGTCACAGAAGGACAAATACCACATGATTCAACTTAAATGAAACATCTAAAATAGTCAAACTCATAGAAACAGAGCAGAATGGTTTTTGCCTGGGGCTTGGCAGAAGAGGAAATAGGAAGTTGCTATTCAATGGATGAAGAGTTTCAATCACGTAAGATGTAAAGTTCTAGAGATAGCTGTGCAACAATACTGTATTGTGCACCTAAAAATTTGAGGGGACAGGGGCGCCTGGGTGGCTCAGTTGGTTGACTATCTGACTCATGATTTCAACTCAGGTCATGATCTCGTGGTTCGTGGGACTGAGCCCCATGTCAGCATCATCTGTGCTGTCAGCATCAGAGCCTCCTTGGGATTCTCGCACTCTCTCTCTCTGCCCCTCCCCTGCTCTCTCTTGCTCTCTTTCAAAAATAAGTACATATTGAGGGGGGAAAAAAACAAAAGATTGACTCAGATATTCTCACTCTGTACTCACTACTTTTCTGGACATAGCTTTCTTGGATAGTAGGTTTCCTTCAGCTACATCTTTTGTCATAGCAGGTTCTCTTCTCCTGAAGCTAACTTTTTATCATTTTTTTTTCAACATTTATTTATTTTTGGGACAGAGAGAGACAGAGCATGAACGGGGGAGGGGCAGAGAGAGAGGGAGACACAGAATCGGAAACAGGCTCCAGGCTCCTAGCCATCAGCCCAGAGCCTGACGCGGGGCTCGAACTCACGGACCGCAAGATCGTGACCTGGTTGAAGTCGGACGCCCAACCGACTGCGCCACCCAGGCGCCCCCTGAAGCTAACTTTTTAGAATGCTTCTCAGACTGTAAAACCATCTGAGACAATTTCACACAGAATTCCAGAACTTATTTCATTCTTCAGTAATAGAAAGTGGAGAATCCATTTTCGCAACTGCAACATTGGAACACTACTCTGGACATCTTCGCTATGAAGAATGAATTTTGAAAAAAATGCACACTGATCAATGAAGTAGCCACCTCTTAAGAAAAACAAAACAAAACACCTTAGACAACTCAAGTTGGTTGTGCCCAAACCACAGCTACGAAACTGGGATTCTGCATTGTTCAGAGAACGATCACGTCTCCTACTGTCCACTCCGCCCTTCAGTTTTCCCTATCATTCTCCCCTTTGGGTTATGTCCTCTCTTCAGTCCTGCCAGGCAATTTGAACAGAAGATAGCTGTGGGCACATCAACTTAAAAACTTTTTAAGAAAAAGAATCAAGGTGGGGTGCTTGGATGGCTCAGTCGGTTAAGCATCTGACTCTTCATCTCAGCTCAGGTCGTGATCTCACGGTTTGTGGGTTCAAGCCCCATGTTGGGCTCTGAGTTGGCCGTGTGGAGCCTGCTTGGGATTCTCTTTCTCCCTCTCTCTCTGCCCCTCCCCTGCTTGCGTTCTCCTTCTCTCCCTCTCTCTCTCTCAAAATAGATAAAAACTTTTTAAAAATTAAAAAAAAAAAAAGAATCAAAGTGAATACTATCCATGCCTTTCCAACTTCTATAATTCTATTCTAATCTATCCCCAAATTCACCTTTCTTGTTATCAAACCTGTGCTCTTAGGATGTTTCGACAGAAGAAAGAGTCTACATCTCAGGATAAGGTTCATTATTTCTATTTCATCACAAGTCAGATATAATCATTATCAGGTTGTCATAGGTAAGTTTTTTAGCATTTAGCACTCCCTAGGAGTTATTAGATGCAATTACTTGACAAAACAATTGCCCAACATATATCCCAATATAAAGAAACAATAGTACAAGTTTTCCCTGGATATACCCATCTGTTCAAGTGCATCAGGGGATTCAGTGGTTCTCATACCTGGCCTATCAAAATTATGCTAGAATCAAAATAAAATAATGTTGCCCAGAACAATGAAGTTATATTTAAATACAGTACTGGGGCAATAGCTACTGATAATTCAGACACCAGAGGACTTGGAGCCCTCCTCATCCTGGGAGTAATGAAGAGGCTTTACAGCATCCATAACGCCCATCAAAATGGGCAAAAAAAGCAAGTGGTGCATACAAGTGAATTCTTCCCAGAAAGAACTATGGCCTCCAAAAGGTTAAGAACCATTCCTAAGGGATAGAAAAAAAGGACAGATACTGAAAGGAATTTGGTTCTTCTTACAGCTCCTTAAATCAGCTACTTGACCCAAATCACTGCACCTCATCCAGATCCCATGAAATTGGTTGTTCAGACCAAATTCCACAGGAAATTATTTGAATGTCATTATTTTTGACCTTCTAGACTCTACCCATTTAGGGTCCTAGGTCCTGCCCGCTAACCAATTTCTCCAATCCACCCAGTGTAACAGAAAATAGATGATTAAACCAATTGTAATTTCGGAGGAAGAAATGTCCTTTTCTTTCTGGGAGTACCTCTCTTCCATGTGTTCTAGAATCTTCCCTGTCCCATTTCGGTGAAAACTTTGCACTCACACTTATGTATCAATAAGTATCTTTATTCCCTTCCCATGTACTTTTTCCACTTGACCCAACCACTATTTAAATCTGTCACCCAGATCTTTCCCACTTTGGTTTAACTTCTCAAAGAGAAGATCTTCCATTACTGAAATTTCTCTCACCATCATCTCCTTCCTTCTAAATTGCTCTCTTTAGTTATGACTCACCAGCAAATCCTCTTAGCCCATCCAAAGGCCACCCATGTGTCTACCTTCCTCACTCAATCTGATCTATTCCTTCTTTTTTAAAAAATGTTTATTTATTTTTTAGAGAGACAGAGTTTCCGGAGCAGGCTCTGCACTGACAGCAGTGAGCCTGATGCAGGGTTTGAATTCACAAACCATGAGATGATGACCTGAGCTGAAGTTGGATGCTCAACCAACTGAGCCACAAAGGCGCCCCATTCCTTCTTTTTAATGTTTTTCTTCTCCTTTTGCTTCTTTGGACTTGCCCAACTGATTATCTTCCTAGATCCATGAGAACACAGAGCGACAATCTTCATGTAATCTTTTTTTTTTTTTTTTAATTTACCCATTTTGAGAAAGAGAGAGCACGAGCATGCATGCATGCATGCACATGATCAGGGAAGGGGCAGAGAGAGAGGATCCTAAGAAGACTTTGCACTGTCAGTGCAGAGCTCAATGTGGGACTCCATCTCACGAACCGAGACAAAGATCTGAGCCAAAATCACAATTCAGATGCTCAACCGACTGAGCCACCCAGGGGCCCCAATCTTCATGTGATCTTCTCTGCATTTCCATGGCTATGATGATTATCCAGACTCTCAGATACTAGGTCTAGAAATTAGAGACCTCCAGCAGGCCCTTGAACTACCCCCTCACTGTATTTCAAAACACTCCAGGGAACTCCTGCATAATTTCCCTCAAATACCACCTGCAAGCACATCCCTGTTCTTGCTCAAATTTCCATCGAATCAAATAAAAAATTGCTAACTCAGTATTCAGATCACTCCATACATACCAAACTCCAATTCCTTATCAGGCCAAAGCCCATTTTTGCCAAACCACTTAAAGTCCTCTGCTCTCTCTACCCAGTCTCCTTGCCAATCCACTTGTCTAAAGTTGGGCATGTCCTCACCAGATACGGAATTCCCTTCCCCATCCTTCACGGCCAACTTACGCCATCACTTCTTTTAAGTGCACTATGTTTAATCATCAATTATAGCTTCACTTTAGAGCACAGTATTTTGCATATGCTGCTCCTTAAAAGTTATGATTATTTCATCCAAGACATAAGAGTATGTATGTTCTGCCTTTCTTCAGTTCCACCTTTACCACTCACCAAACAGGGATCATGTTTTATCATTCTCTAACCTTAAAAGATTGAAAGTCCCTCATGATGCTTAGTGTAGGTCCACACACATAGTACATGCTGTTGTAAATGCTTGCCAAATAGTAGTATTTGCCCAATCACCTAAATGCCTCCAGAAAGAATAAAATGATGAGCCTTATAACCTAGTTCACATTTGTTCTGTTCCATTTTGACCAGAAAGAATCAAAGAAGTTCCAGTGATTGTTAGTGTCCACGATTCTTGTCATTCCTTTAGTCTCTCCAAAATAAAACTATTTGAATCAGCAGTATTGTTAAATAACTTATTATGGCTTTCCTAGATAGAATGGATGAAAGAAGGGAAAGTAAGCTTAATAGAGGAGGCCTCATCTACCTAATTAAAAAAAAAAAAAAAAAAAAAAACTTGGGCACCTAGGTGCCTCAGTTAGTTAAGTATCCGACTTCAGCTCAGGTCATGATCTCATGGCTCATGAGTTTGAGCCCCGCGCTGGGCTCTGTGCTGACAGCTCGGAGCCTGGAGCCTGCTTTGGATTCTCCCTCTCTCTCTCTGCCCCCTCCCCTACTCCCCCTCTCCCTCCCTCCCCCCCATATAAACAAACAAACAAACAAACAGACAGACAAAAAAACCTCACTGAGCACACTTATACCTATGCCACGTCCTGCACGAGGCTTTGGGACCATAAAGATAAATATTACATGGTCCCTGCAATGGAGGTGAAACTTCTACTACACATATAAAATAATTCTCTATACTGGAAGTCAGAAAGAGGCTGAGAGAAAAAACTATAATTAGAGACAACAATCATTCCTCATACTCATATATCATTTTGGTGTTTATAATCAATTCATAATAGATTTTTTTTAATTACATAAAATTACATATTGAAAATATGCCTCAATAAAAATGGCTACATAAAAAGATTTTCAGATGTTCCAAATGAAGTAAATTCACCATGGCAGACCACACTGATTAAGATTATGACTAAAATAAATTATTCATGCTGAAGGAAAATGCTCCCAGAGGAAAGCATGGATATATAGGAAGGAATGAAGACCACTGGAAAGGGTAATGTGGGAATTACTTAAATAAAATTATTTAGAAAATTATAGAGTAATTTTCATATCTTTTTTAAAGACTACTGTTGGGTTTAAACACATGTAGAAATAAAATACATGATAAAAATGTAAAAGATGGGAGACAGGAAATGGAAATATGCTATTATAAGGTTTTTTTAAATGTTTATTTACTTTTGAGAGAGAGAGAAAGAGGGAGAGAGGGAACATAAGTGGGGGAGGGGCAGAGAGAGAGGGAGACACAGAATCCAAAGCAGGCTCCAGGTTTGACCTGCCAGCACAGAGCCCAACGCAGGGCTCAAACCCATGAATTGTGAGATCATGACCTGAGCTAAAGTCAGACACTTAACTGACTGAGCCACCCAGTACTTTGATTGTAAGGTTTTTATACTATACTTGATATAGTATATTATTACTTGAACATTGACATTAAGTTGGTGATATAAATTGTAAACCACTAAAAAACAACACACAAAAATAGAGCTAATAAATAATTGAGATCAAATGGAACCATAAGAAATAACTGATCCAAAAGGATGTAGGTAAAAAAGAAAATAAAGAACAAAACTATGAGAAAACCAATAGCAAGATGACAGACATTTACCCAATGACATAAAAAATTAAATGAAATAAAAATGGTCAAAACCAAAAGGTAGAGATTGGCTGGCTGAGCGAAAAAGCAAGAGTCAAACAAATGCTTTCTAAAGAAAACCAACTCTAGATATATAGACACAGAAAAATTAAAAGGATGGAAAAAGATGTAATATTCAAACACGGATCAAAGAAAGCTGGGATGGCTCGCTTAATATCCAAGTAGATTTCAGAACAGGGAATATTACCAGAGATAAACATGTTCATTTCATAATCACAAAGGAGTTATCTCATTACAAAATATAAGAACCTTAAATGTATATGTACCTAAAGCAGAGCTTTAAAAGATATAACACCAGGGTGCCTGGGTGGCTCAGTCAGTTAAGAGTCCCTCCCACTCTTGACTTTGGCTCAGGTCATGATTTCAGTTTGTGGGATCAAGCACCATGTTGGGCTCTGCACTGACAGCACGAAGCCTGCTTGGGATTCCGTGCACACACACACACTCTCTCTCTCTCTCTCTCTCTCTCTCTCTCCCTCCCTCCTTCAAAAATAAATAATCATTTAAAAAACCAATAATAAAAAAAAAAAAGATATAAAACCAGGACTACCTGGCTTGCTCAGTCAGAAGAGCATGCGACTCTAGATCTCAGAGTCATGAGTTCAAGCCCCATGCTGGGTGTGGAGATTACTTAAATAAAAACTTTAAAAGATATAAAACCAAACCAATAGAACTAGATGAATTCATATATTATAACTAGAAATTTCAAGTGTCCACTCTCACTAAATGATTGAACAAGTAGACAGAAAATCTCAGTAAGAAGATAGAAGACATGAGCCTAATTACCTTGAAACTATTAACTAGCTTGACCTAATTTAGTTTATAAAACACTCCATCCTAAATAGCAGAATATACATTCTCTTCAAATACATATAGAATGTTCACCAGTCTAGACTATGATCTGGGCTACAAAAGAAACTGAAAAGAATTTAATTCCAACTCACAGTGGAATTGAATTAGACATCAAAAACAGAAAGATAGCTGGAAAACCACCAAATATTTAGATATTAAGGACAACGATGGGGCATCTGGGTGGCTCAGTCAGTTAAGTGTCCGACTTCAGCTCAGGTCATGATCTCGCGGTTTGTGAGTTCAAGCCCCACGTCGGGCTCTGTGCCGACAACTCAGAGCCTGGAGCCTGCTTCGGATTTTGTGTCTCCCTCTCTCTCTGCCTCTTGCCTGCTCACATTCTGTCTCTCTCTCTCAAGAATAAACATTAAAAAAAAATATTTTTAAATAGATACTAAGCGCAATGCTTCTAAATATTCCAGGGGTCAGAGAAGAAATCCCAGGAGAAATTGGCAACTACTTTGAAATGAACGAAAATAAAAAAGCTGTAGTGTATCAAATTTGTGGCCTGCAGCGGAAGAAGTACTTACAGGGAAATACACACCATTAAATGCTTACATTAGAAAAAGTGTCAAACCAATGTTCTAAATGTCCACCATGAAATAATGAGAAAAAGAAGATCAAACTACTCTAAGGCAAAGAGGAAGAGGGAAATAATAAAGATTACTACAGAAGTCAAACAGAAACCAAAAAGAAAACAGACTGATGGAAAACAGAGGAGAAAATGACGCAGGGTCGCTACTTCAAGAAGGGTGAGTAACTTGGCTAAGTTCCACAGCTAGGAGCATTAGACCCGGTCACCCTGGGAAAAAATCCCAGTCCCTTCCAGCATGGGAGGAGCCCAGGGGACTGGAAGGCTGGCTGAGGCAGGTCCCTCCCCAGCAGAGTCACCAGGTACTCAGACCCCTCTCAGCGGGGAGGTCTCACCCACGTGGGGAGAAGAAGAGAAAGCCTTGCGTAAAAGCAGGATTCCAACCTGCCAAACACACTTGGGCGCAAAAATAAAATGCCATTTCCTCGGCTGCACGGTGAAGCCCACAGCCCGGGTTCATTCTGTTGGTGGCTCATTTTGCTTCAGTCTGTCCGTTGCCCTTGGCCTTTGCCTACCTGTGCCCACCAGTCACTGTAGGACTGGGATCTATGGGCTCACATCAAATCAAGGGGGGGCTGAGGGACAAACCGACAAAATCCCACCACAAGATAATTTACCCAGCCCTCAGCCACACGGTGCACACGGGACAGGAAACAGCCAGATCTGCAGCTTCTGTAACACAGACCAAGGCACGAAGGCAAAGTTAGATTATTTTATTATCAGTGTTTAATGGCCCACACTGTGCTCTTTCCTCCCGCCGCTAGGCTCTGCGCACCTGTCTTTCAGCAATGACTGATCCACACGCCCGGCCTTGACCAACAGCCTCCGACGGCATACAGGACGGGTCACCTTTCTCCTCAGGCTCCAGGACTTTCTGCAGAAGCTTGGAATGGGGTGGACTATTTTTCTAGCTCCTGCTTCTCCGTAGCATCTCATAAACCTCAGATTCTTGGCCTATGCCAAGGTTGCCGAGAGGACAATGCTTCAATCTGGGAAGAGCGTATGGAAATTCGTTATGTGTCAGAAGTCAGAAATAATTCACCATGCGTTCCTCTCTGGTAAATATTAGACACAGATCTCAGGATATACACAGGTAATCACAATGCAGTAAACCCTCTCTTAAATTCAACAGATGGTTTGCCAAGGTTTCGAGGTATATTTGTCACCAGAAGCGGCTGCTGCTTCAATGCAACGTGTGTCTTCTGCCAAACAGTTTCGGCAATTCAGTTCCTTGTTGGCTTAGTCCCATTGGACAGAAATGCTTTACTTCTTTTCAAATTGATTCAGTGACATGGCATCAAGAGAGTATTTAGAGGGAGGAGGGCAGTCAGCCACGACCTAACCACTACAACAAATCCCCTGATGCTCTCAGACCCTGACCACAGGCACTCGCCCACAGAGCAGAAACCACAGTGTTCCCTGTAACCCACTGCACGTGTTTTCTCACGACCCTATACATTCTATTTCTCACTTGCACCAAGTCCCTGGTTCCCCACCTATGAAATTGCCCATTGGTATGGTTTGTGATGCTCGCAGAGCAACAAATATAAATGCATTTTGTAATATGGAAAGTGCCATCAATGTAAGGGACCGTTATACCTGATGTACTTTCTAGATGTTACTCTTTCCTCTAGAACAGGGCTCTTGGGGGTAGAAGAGGGAAGCAGGTGAGGGAGCCAACCTTCAGCACATGCCCAAGGGACTGGGGACACCTGGCCACACCTGCCACACTCCTTTCTCCTGCCATTCCGAGCTCCGGGCATAGAACAATGGGGTCCGCAGAGCTGAAAAGTCTGCCTTAGTGGCCCATCATGGGGGAGAAACTCTTTGGCGTCTGGCAGGAGGAGAACAGCCTGACTCAGTCTGCTCTACGTTTAAAATCTGTCTCAGGGGTGTCTGGGTGGCTCAGCTGGGTTGAGTGTCTGACTCTTGATTTCAGCTCACGTCATGATCCCAGGGTTGTGGGATCAAGCCCCATCTCAGGCTCCGTGCTGAGTGTGGAGCCTGCTTAAGATGCTCTTTCCCTCTGCCCCTCTCCCTCTCTAAAATAAAATGAAAATAAATAAAGTAAAATCTGTCTCGAATCCAGTGACTTCCCACCACTCCCACCCCCACCCCCTGTGCCAGTCTTTCCATTCCTTACCTGGACTGGGGCAGTAGCCTCCTACCTGGTCTGTTTATACTTCTGCCCACTATGGTGAATTTTTGACATGGAATGCAAATCAACCATTTAAACGGGTAAGTCAGTTTAAGGTACGTCCCTGTGAAAAAAACTCTCCAAATAAATCCCACCTCAGAAAAAAAAAAAAAAAATCCAAAGTTTCTGTCATGGTTGTCAGAAGTGTTTTCCCGGGAAGTAAACTGTGACCCAGGGATCAGCGTAAGGAAAGTTTATGAGGGGTGCCCTTGGGACCAAGACCTGGGGAGGGGAGGCGGGGGGAGAAGTTGGCTACGTACAGCCTAGAGGGAGGTCTCGACGGACCCCTTCAAAGCTGTCCAGGGCTCGGGGCCCGGATATGCCTGCCTCTCCAGGCACTGGACCACCTGGGAAAGGGAGCGCTCTTCAGCTGATGGACGTGGCCCTCCGATGGCAACTCGGGGACCAAGTCCTCGGGTTCTGAAGGGGTATCCAAGTGATGTGACACTGTCAGCTTCGGAGAAATCTTCATGCGACTCCTCGAGGCCGCCCCTCCCAGGTTCTGGTGGGCCAGCCTTCCCTGCGGGAAGCTTAGGGAAGGTCAGTGGGATAAACAGCCCCTGCCCCCGAAGTTGGTAACTTAGCATCATTACCTCGGTCTATTTCCCTTCACCCTCACCTAGCGACTCTGAGCATCTGAGGCTTACCTGATGGCAGGACCACCACCGGTCCCAGGCCCTTCTCAGGCTGTAGCTGCTGAACTTGTCTACCAGCCATTCAAATTCCACAGACTACCAAGAGGTGCCTGAGTTTAATTTTTTTTTTTTTCAACGTTTATTTATTTTTGGGACAGAGAGAGACAGAGCATGAACGGGGGAGGGGCAGAGAGAGAGGGAGACACAGAATCGGAAACAGGCTCCAGGCTCTGAGCCATCAGCCCAGAGCCCGACGCGGGGCTCGAACTCACGGACCGCGAGATCGTGACCTGGCTGAAGTCGGACGCTTAACCGACTGCGCCACCCAGGCGCCCCATCCTGAGTTTAACACCTACGTGAGATCTATCCTGAGTTTGCGTCCCTCCAGAAAGGAGGGGGGCTTGGGGCACGTGGGTGGCTCAGTCGGTTGAGTGTCCAACTTCGGCTCAGGTCACGATCTCACAGTTCATGGGTCCGAGCCCCACTTTGGGCTCTGTGCCGACAGCACGGATCCTGGAGCCTGCTTCGAATTCTTTCTTCCTCTCTCTCTGCCCCTCCCCCACTCATCCTCTGTCCCTGTCTCTCTCTCTCTCTCTCTCAAAAATAAATAAGCACTAAAAAAACCCCAAACAAACAAAGGAGAGGGGCTTAGTGGCAGCAACCAGCTGGAGAGGGACTCAGGGAATATTCAAGGTCAACTGGTAAAGCTCTCCATCTATTATTTGAGAAGCACTCATTTCCTCAGATAAGTCCCAGAACAGCCAGATATAAAAGAAAACATCATTTCATTACAACATAACGAGGTTGATCTTATAGTAGCATCAGAGAAAGAGAATTTGGAGCAAGCTTCCAAGAAAGGTGAGACTATGGCTCATTCAGATGTCAAATTTCTCACACCTGGAGGCAAAAGGCCTGCAAATGTCAGAGATTTGTTTTGGGAAAGCCCAAAATAAGAGGAGAGAGGCCTTGGAAATCCCATCTGGCTTCAGACAGGAAACAGAGCACATGGTCAAATGATAGAGAACGCCACACCGCCTCGGTGTCTATAAATTTATTGAGTAAAAACAAAATCAACGTCACACATATTAAATTTGGTTTGGTTCCAATTTGGCTGATGTCCATTTGCAGCAGAGATGAACCGAGGCGAAGAGAAGAGCCCGGGATGCTGGCAAGGGGGCCACCGAACGAAACAGCCTCCTGTTAATCATACAAGCAGGTGTCACAGGGCCAGCGAGTCAGTTAGCAGAGGCAGGCAGACGTGGTGTTTAACGAGCAGGGATAACACCAAAGTTGGCAAGAACTCGGAGGGGAGGAGAGGGCCAGGGCAGCGAGAGGACAAGTCGCGACAGGTGCAGGTCTGCCGGTTCACTTGGGGAACACGGTGACCACGTCGTAGCCCTCAGGGGGTGTGACCCGCTCCCGGGCGTGCTTTTCACAGTAGATCTGATCCTCCACAAAGAAGTGGCCCTTCTGTTTCAGGTTGGTGCCACAGTCAGTGCACACGTAGCACTCAGGGTGGCGGTGACGGTCCCGCAGCTTCACAAACACACCGCTGCAGGAGGGAGGCAGGACAGGGCTCCGTTAGTGACAGGCACCTGAAGGAGGCACTGCGGCCGGGGCGTCCTTCCCCGAGGCCCATCAGAGGGCGGGTCAGGGCCTCAGAATGGGCCTCCACTCATAAAGCAGCTGCTCATTCCTGGGGTCTCAGACATTCCTCTTGAAACCCTCCCGCTCCGACAGAGCACCCCTTCCTGGGTTTACACGTTCACACTGTGAGGGGTCCGTGGCCAAGGGAAACCTGTACACCTGGCTCTGGACCAAGGCCTCCTTGGCCTCTCTGTTCCATTTTCCAGGCGGGACTTTCTCCCCATCACACCCAAAATGCACAACGTCCGGCACCTGCCGCATTTTCTTGCTTTACCCAATCTGCAGGGCCTCCCACGCCCGGGGAAGGCAGGTACTCACACGATGCCGGTGCCGCATTTGTCACACATGGGCAACTTCTGGGCGTTTCCAATAGATGCAGCCACTTTGGTGACCGGAGCCTTAACACTTCTGAAACCTGAGGGCTTGTTGGGGTCCCCTACAAGGAGGAAAACACTTGGGTTGGCCAGGAAGGGTGGGACTGCAGAAGTTTCATTTAGTTCTTTCAGAGTCACTTATGCATACGTTCCAGCAAGTTCCTGGGCACTGCAATCAAACAGATCTGACTCTGCTGTGTGGCCCTGGGCAAGTTGCTTAATCTCTCTGGCCTCCCAATTTCCTTTTCTATAAAACAGGAGATCATTTTTCCCTCCACAGTGGTACAAAAAAATTAAAAAATACAAAGCCTTTCCACAGTACATGGCACAAAGCCCTGAAACAAATGATAGTTCATTTTGATTAAATGCATGCATATACTGATATGGGAACTTAAAAATGACTGACACAGTTGGAATAAGTAAATAAAAACATTATCTGATAATCAAAAGACAATGTATTTAGATGCCAAAATAAACCCACATCACAAGGGGGTGCCTGGGTGTCTCAATCGGTTAAGCATCTGACTCTTGGCCTCAGTTCAGGTCATGAGCTCACAGTTCGTGGGTTCGAGCCCTGTGTCAGGCTCTGTGCTGTCAGCGCCCAGCCTGTTTGGGATTCTCTTTCCCTCTCTCTCTGTCCCTTCCCTACTCGTGCTTTCTCTCTCAAAACAAATAAACTTAAAAAAGAAAGAAACCCACCTCACAAGTGGTACAAAGTCATTCCAGTAGAGCATCTATCTATAAGCAGCCAGATAAAAACCACCTGCTACAGAGCAGAGACAACAACCTCCCTGCAGTCAGCCCTGGATGGATAATTGAAGCCCCCAGTTGATGGGTGCCTAACCGCAGCCCAGTTCATCACGCCTTCAGAGCCCTCTATCGTGGCTTCTATTAACAATGGCAAGCTATTAATATTACTATTATTGCCATCTATTCGGCTGGCAGTATTGTCGTTCGTCAGCTATTTACACATCTCTGTGACTGGACTGCAAATTAGTGGACCATGACCCTGTTTTACATACTTGGCAAGATTCCACAGAGCCTAGCCTTGGGCTTGGCAAATAGCAGAGGTTCAGTAAAAACGCAGAAGTGAGTGGTGAAATGCCATGACAAATGCTCGCTAGTCCCCACCCTAGTCTGACATGTTTTGGCCCAAGAAGCCATAGAAATCTCTACACCAGTGGTTCTGAACAGGCATCTGTGAACATCCCAGGCACCAGAAGAGACTTCCTAAAATTCACAGGCCAGGCTCGTAGCCAGAGCTGCTGACCAAACATCTCCAGGTGCAGGTGCCCCAGGAGATCCTACTCTATATGTCCCTGGTTAAAACTCACTTCTTCAGACTAAAGCAGCTCTTCTCAAATTTTACTGTGCATCAGAGTGATCTGGAGAACTCACTAAAATGCAGCTCGCTGGGTCCCATGCCGAGTTTCTAAGTCAGTAGGCCTGGGGTAGGGCCTAAGAATTTGCATTTCTAACAAGCTCGCTGCTGCTGCTGGTCCAGGAACCACACTTTGAGAACCACACAAGAGCAAAAAAAAAAAAAAAAAAATGGTTCTCATGTAAGGTGAGGAGGTAAGAGTCATCCTATAGCTGTAGCCAGGCTGGGCAATCCTGAGCTGACAAATGAGGGCCCTGTTTCTCTCGTCCTTTTAGAAAATGAGTCCCCACATATTGACTGGTGCTTCTGAACCAAAAATTGAGAGGAATTCAAGTACGGGGCATTTATAATTGGCTGGGATGGTAGGCTGTTTATTTTGTTTACAATTATCTATACCCTCCCTACCCTTACCATGCATCTAGGTCAGTAGATCTCTACTGGGGTGGGGGGGTGGGTGATTCTGTCCCCTAGGGATCAGTTTTGCTCATCACAACTGGAGGGCAGTGCTTCTGGCATCCAATGGGTCCAGGCCAGAGATGCTGCTAACTGTCCTGAAATGCACACAACAGCCCCACCACAAGGATTTATCTGGCCCCAAATGTCAACAGCACCAAACCGAGAAACCCCACTCTCCGTGGAGTATATGCCCTGCCCCATGGGCCTCAGGTTTGGCCACATGACTCGCTCCGGCCAAGGGAAATGTGAGCAGATGTGAGCCCTGTTCTGGGCGAAGCATGAGGTGCATTTGGGTGGTTTGGTCCTGTCCCCTGGAGCTTCCGGCCTCTGCCCGAAAAACGGCAAGCTCCAGAGAGTGACACCTCCCCCTACTGGGCTCTGGGATGGGAGGACTCCTGGAGCCAGGCCGGGCCCAACCAGCAGCCCTACTGTAACAGGAACAAGAAATGCATTGGCTGCTGCAGCCCACTGCTGTCTGATGCAGCCTGACAGCTAGCCTGGGATATTTTGTCACCTTACAGAGAACAGCAAGAGGGAATATTTGAAAGCAGCCTGTCTTAAAGGCCCCATCATGGGTGTTGATGGCATGGTCTCTCGGGGTTCCCCCATCAGTGCCGGGAACTGATCAACACAGACGTCCATCTGGCAACACATGAGAAGGGGCAGATGTTAGGAGGCTCCAGGGTTTCCGCTGTTTTCGGCCATAAGCTCTATAAATAGGCTTCGGGAAGGCTTGGTGCTGCCCCATTAGCGGCCTTTGGCACTTTGCTTATCCTAAGTCCAAAGTCCCCTTTTGCCTTTCCAAACCTTCCTCCTTCCTTGGCCACAGTCCTGACTTTATTATACTTTCTGCATTAATTGTGATTTTAAAAAATATTGCATTGGGGCGCCTGGGTGGCACAGTCGGTTAAGCGTCCGACTTCAGCCAGGTCACGATCTCGCGGTCCGTGAGTTTGAGCCCCGCGTCAGGCTCTGGGCTGATGGCTCAGAGCCTGGAGCCTGTTTCCGATTCTGTGTCTCCCTCTCTCTCTGCCCCTCCCCCGTTCATACTCTGTCTCTCTCTGTCCCAAAAATAAATAAATGTTGAAAAAAAAAATTAAAAAAAAAATATTGCATTAAAGTATAATTTTTGTCTTGGCTGTTGAGTTTTTGTGGTGCTCCCTTAAATTCTGTACCCAAGGCAAAGCCTCCCTCCTGTCACTCTAATCCTGGCTCCCTCTGGGGATCTCAGAAGGGCCTGGGTGGCCAGCTTCATACCTCTAAGCATCCCAAAGAGGCTTCTCCCTCATCTGCGGGCCCCTGTTGCTAGAGCCACCCGGGGTTCCGCCTACCCTGTGAAGGAAGGACATGCGGTGTCTCTGGGCACCCCAATGGCTTGGAAGGGAAACTGTGCCCAGGGAACCAGTTCAGTGAGGTCATGGTCTCACACGATGGGGCTGTTTTTCACATAATGCATTCCATCTGCTGACTCGGTCAGCAGAACATGGGACTCTTGATGTCAAGGTCATGAGTTCGAGCACCAAGTTGGGTATAGAGAGAACTTAAAAAAATGAAGGAAGTTGGGGGGAGGGAGGAAAGGAGGGAGGGAGGGGCAAAGGGAGGAAACAGCACAGGGGGAGGAGAGGCAGCTGTGTGCTGGACAAAGCCAGCCTTCAGGGTTGTTTGGCCCTGCAGCACCATCTGCTGGCTCCGTCTTCTTCTCTCACTTATCCAGCCAGCACTGCAAACTCAAAGAAATTTCACTTTGTCTTTTTCAACTAGCTTACGGTAAAAATATTAGCTCCCTTTGGACTCTGGTAAGCTATAAAAATTTCCAAATTTCTCTTCTTCCAGTGAAACTGGCACTGTCCAAGCTTTCTGGAAAAAAAGTGAAAATGGGTTGAATAAAAGCACAGCTTTTTTTTCTATCCACTTCACTGCTCAACCACCTTCCATGGCTCCACATTTCCAAAGAACCAAATTCATGGTCCTTAACCTAGCACCTAGACACTTGCTGAGCAAATCTCCAGCTTTCTCATCTTGAAGCCTCTGGTGCCCACTGTACTTTCTCAGTCCTTGATGCCTCCTTCCAAGTCTCCTCTCATTTCAAGTCCTCTTAAGTGGACGGATGGATGACAAACAAGATTCGCTGCATACATATCGTAGAAAGCTCAGCCTTAAAAAGGAAGGAAATGCTGACACCCGCTACAACACACGTGAACCCTGAGGACATTATGCTAAGTGAGAGAAGCCAGTCACAAGAGACAAATACTGTAGGATTCCATTCATAGGAAGTGCCTGAAGTAGTCAGACTCATGCAAACAGAAGGTACAATGGTGGTGTCCAAAGGCTGGGGGAGGGGGCGATAAGGAGGCAGCGCGGAACGGGTTCCAAGCTTCAGTTTTACAAGATGGGCTTCTGTGGATGGGTGGTGCTGATGGCAACCCAACAGGATGGATGCAGCTAATGGCACCGTGTACACTTAAATATGGTTCAGACAGTACATCTTGTGTTAGCTGCAGTTCACAGTTTAAAAAAAAAAAAAGGAAATCCTCCTTCTCCCTGCAAATTTGGAATCTGATCCAGGGCAAGATGAAGTCTGAGAAACCCAGGACCCTTTCTCGTACTTCAGAGGCTGAATTTCACCCAAAATGAGAAGACCCACAGCGAATCTTTTGGAGGCTTATCACCAAACCCTACCGCAGCCAAGCCTCCCACGAGGGCCTCACTGATGGAGGGCCTGGCACCTGACATGCACCATTTCCCTTGACGCTTTAGACCATCTGTGAAGTAGCCATTATCAGCCTCCCTGGCCATGTGCAGAAACCAGGGCTTGGAGAGATGGACAACCTACCTGTGGTCTCAAGGCGGGTCACAGGCAGGGCCTGGACACCAGTGCTGGTAGGGCGGCATTGCTTTCTGAACCCCAAGCCTTCTTGAATGAGAGTAGCCCTCACTTCCCTGAGCTCTGACCATTTCATCTCAGATAAAAGATGGCATTTGAGCTCCCTCCCGAGAGCCTTCTGAATGCAGTGGATGTATGAATTAGAACTTATGGTGTTTCGTTCAGTGAAAATTTAATTCAAGTACATAAGTAAGAGATATGGGAGAGACTGAATTTTTATTTCTTTGAGGCAAAAGAATAACCATCGCAGGAAGGAAAGAACTATAATTCTGATTCTCCTGCTACGAGATGTGGTCATGTGACTAAATTCTGGTCAAATTAAATGGAATACTAGTGTGGGACTTCTGGAAAAGAAAAAGCTGGCTTGTCTGAAAGGAGGAGGCTCCACTTAGCCCTTCTTCCTCCATGGTGCCTGGATGTGGGTGTGCTGGCTGGAGCACCAGCTGCCAACTAGGGCCATGAGGTAACCTTGAGAATGGAAGCCACTGCATGGAAGGAGTCCAGATCATGATGAGCAATGGAGCTGACACATCAGGAGTGAGCCTGGGCTTTAGGTCCTTCTCTGGGACATGAAGGCGTTTGACTAGATGAGTTCTGCAGTGTCTAGGTCTTTGTCTGGGCTGGAATGGACTAACTTTTCCTCTCTTAACTGAAGGGGTTTGCACCCACTTACTCAGAGAGTAGAATAAATTGTGGTTTCTCATGTTTTGACAAAACTGTCATTCTCTAGGGTTGGTCCCCAAGTCACTTGTCAGTTGGCCCTAATACTGGAACTTAATACAGAATATGACTCATTCCTTCCAAAATGCATAGGTACAACAAGCAAAGGGGGAAACTGCTGGTAAAACAATATCCTTTTAGCATAATAGGAGAACTTGCCCCCCTAACTTCCTGTGCTTGTAAATTACCAATTTCGGGAAAGAACCCACCCAAATGGGGAGGAAGCCTGGGTTTGGGTTTGTTCAGTAGGGAACTTTCAGCTCAGGCAGGACTCCCAAGAAGCCACACCTGCGTTTGGGGCTGGGGGGTTCTGGGGGAGGGAAGTTACTCTTACAGAGGGTGCTCAGCTCTGAACAGGCAAGTGTTCCCTCGGGCCGGTAAAGCCAGTTTCACCGTCAGCATCACCAACTCTCTCTTCACAGGTGGACACATGGGGTGGGGGTTGGGGGAGAAGAAGAGAGACCAACGGAAAGCAGGGCTCCAGCGACATCTGAGCCTCAGGGAAAGCAGGGGAGACAGAGTGTGGGGGGCTGGGCAGCACAGAGATCAGGAAGGGGTGCAAAACCCAAGCCTCCAGAAAAGTCATTCATGGCTAGGCTGACAGGAGAATCAGGAAGAGTGCTTGTGAATAACCACCAGGGAGGTGGGCAGGGCAGGGGCTGCGGCTCCCAGGTCACTTTCCTGAGATAGAAGAAAAAGCACCGTTTGCCAGCGACACCATCTGTCCAAGCCTTCTCATAATAGACTGTAATTGTTAAAGATAGCTTTAGTGCTATCTGCTTGAAAGCTGTCTGTATACACAGTCTATGACATCTGCAATGCAAAGGCTGTCTCCCGAGGCCTGCAGAGCCACACGGGTGGCCCTGGGTCCTCAGGCATCAGAGCTTGCTCCCTGGACAAGCTAAGGCTGGCCTGGCACCTGCTGATGAGGTTTGCAAACAGAATCATGGGCACGAAGCACCCACTGCATGCCGGTCATGTAGCAGGTGTCTGTGCGGTTTATGACATTGGATCCTCACACCAGCCTTAGACGAGAGGGCTTCTGTCCCCGACTGACAGATGAGAAAACAGGCCTGGAAAGGTTCGGAGACTTGTCTAAGGTCACGCGGGGAGGATGGGGCCAAACCAGGGCTCTCTGGCTCTCGGGAGTCCACCTACCCTAAAGCAAGAACAAATGCACCGCCCAGAGTAAAAGCCCAGCAGCACCCAGCTCCGTGTTGCTGCTTCCTTTTCATTCTGCTTGTCACGGCCCACGGCCTTCACCCAGTCACGTGTCAGCCACCGCAGCAGCATGGGCTCGAGCCCAACAAATGGCCAAAGGAAAGAAGAACAGGTTCCCACAACACTCAAGCTCACCCTGACGTCAGCCTCCTAAAACTCATGTGACAGAGAACACCTGGCCAGGTGTGCTTGGGAGCCCATGCATTCTCTCTCTCTCTCTCTGAGCTTTTATTTATTTATTTATTTATTTATTTATTTATTTATTATTTTTAAATGTTTTTTTTTTATCATTGAGAGACAGAGAGACAGACTGCGAGTGGGGGAGGGGCAGAGAGAGAGGGAGACATAGAATCCAAAGCAGGCTCCAGGCTCTGAGCTGTCAGCACAGAGCCTGACACAGGGCTTGAACTCACGAACCACGAGATCATGACCCGAGACGAATTCGGACGCTCAACCGACTAAGCCACCCAGGGACCCCTCTCTCAGAGCTTTTAGCATTTTTTTTAATTAATTTTTTAATGTTTATTTATTTTTTGAGAGAGCGAGAGCAAGCCGGGGAGGGGAGGGGCAGGGTGGGGGGAAAGAGAAATCCCAAGCAGGCTCTGCACTATCAGCACAGAGCCCAAGGTAGGGCTCAAACCGATGAACTGTGAGATCATGACCTGAGCTGGAACCAAGAGTTGGACGCTCAACCGAATGAGCCACCCAGGTGCCCCTTGGCATTTTAAAAGCCATGCTTTCCAAAGCACACCGTGCCCCTTTCACCCACTCAAGACCGTAGTCCCTTTGTTTCAGCCAGATGGACCCTCACCCAGGCCTTGCCCAAGAGCCTCTGACCACACGCATGCACTCAGGGTTGATTACCTTTCTCCTCAGACTCCAGGATTTCCTGCAAAACCAGGAATGAGGTGGACTGCTTGGGGGGCTCATTTAACTCCTGTTTCTCTTGGAGCATCTTGTAAACTTCAGATTCTTTGTCGATGACGAGTCCGCTTGGAGGCTGAGAATGGTCTAAGCTGTAAAGAATGTTTGGAAATTCATTAGGACATGTCAGAAGTTAGAAAAAAATCACGAGGCACCCCTTTCCAAGTGGAGACACCCCTGAATCAAAGGGTAGATAGAAAGGATCCCATTGGACAAAGCCCTCTCTTAACTCAGCCGCAGACTTCCCACCAGTAGTATGAGGTGTCTATAGTCAGAGCTGGTACTGCTTCAAGGCAGTAAGAGGCTACCTTCTCCAAGAGTTTCAGTAATTCAATTACTATTTGGCCTAATCCCATGGAATGGGAAAGCTCTGCTTCTTTCTTAATTACATAAACAACATTATGTCTAAAGAAAATTTAGAGGAGAAAAAATGTCAACCACAACCTGACCACTAAAAGCTCAGCTGGGTCCCCTCAGTACAGGCCTCATAAATTCTTCTCAATAAAGTGCTGTTCCAATGTGAGGGAGGGGCTGAGGCCTGAGCTCGGTTCCCCAGGGCAGGAAAGGATGGCTCCCTGGGACAGGATGGCTCCCCGGGACAGGATGCCTCCCCGGGACAGGATAGGATGGCTCCCCAGGACAGGACAGGTTGAGCTGGGGCTGCTTCCCCCCAAGGCCTGTCCAGTGAGGAGTCTCTGCTGCCTGGTGTCAGAAGGGGTGACAGGGAGGGAGACCCTAGTCAGCTCTACCTGCAAAGTCTGTCCCGACCCCGGTCCTCAGCACCCCCCACCTCCGCCGCGTGTCCAAGCCACCGCCACCGACCGGCACCATGGACCACCCTCATCACTGGCCCCTGCACTGCCATCCTCTGCCTGGGACAGTCTTATTTCCAAACAGAGGCCACGTGACGTATTAAACACAAGAACTGCACGGTGTTGTGACGTGGCTCCAAGTGTCTCATCTGACTTAGAACCAAATATTTACAGTTCTAATAACAAAAGACAAGTTTAATCAAATTCATCTTCTTTGGCATAAACATTCATTACGTAAAGTTGAAAGGCCCTGGAGGATGTGATCTGCTCCCCTCTGCAAGCACACGGCCTGCCACCCCTTGCTCGCTCGGCTCTAGTCACACCAGCCTCCACGCTGTTTCCAGAACACGGCAGCCTTAGACCCTCTGCACTTACTGCTCCCGGTGCCTGGAGTGCTCTCCCTCCAGATCGCCACATGGCTGCCATGTTTCCCTCCTGTCTCTGCTCAGATGTCCCTCCTCAGAGAGGGCTCCCGGTCCCCAACTGAAAACAACCCGCCCACCCCCGCCGTCACCCTCTTCACTCTACGGCATCTTCCCCCACGTTGTTTCTCACCCTCGTCCTATGAATCCTACGTGCATCTGTTTCCTTATTGTCCCTCTCCCCCTAGACAGTGAGCCCCATGAGGACAGGGCCTTGGCCGGTCTTGTTCACCAGTACGTTCTTGACCCTGATCAGTGCGTGGCACAGGGCCAGGGCTCAGCCGGTGTGAGGGAAGTGAAGGGCAATTGCCAAAGGGATCAATTTGCTGCACCCTCTCTGCTCCTACGGGGTCACAGGGTACCCTACAGAGTGGCAGGACCTCCCAGGGGTGTGCCAGGGAAATGGCAGCCCAGCCTCCTGGACCCAGATCAACCTTGTTTCTCAGGCTCAATTGCTTTTCCAGAAGCTGCCAACCTCTAGGGAAGAGGGACAGTGCGCCCAACGGGGCCAAAGAGCAAACATCAGAAGGATGGACAGTTTACCGATGCAGATGGATAGGTCTACGGGTCTGTGCGCAAGCAGGTTGTAACCTGTGGGTGACAGAGCTCTGTGCTACCCAGCCCGCCAGGCCACCTCCCAGCAGCGGCTCTCAGCAGTCTTTCTCAGCAAATCTAACCACTTTGTCTGTAGGGCTGAAGCCACTTCTCTAAGTGCAAGTGAGTTGTGCCAATGACATTTACTCCCTCGTTGCCCTCCCACCCACTGTGTAATTCGTTCACGTTCCCTCTTAAAAAGAAAACAGGCATCTGGGTAATTATAGGGGTAATCCCGCCAGGTTACCTCTCCCTCTCCTCTTTCTCTCCCTTTCCCAGTCAGCCTGCCGGTGGGGGGCGGGGGGCACTTGGGGTGCTCAGGTCCCCAGCTGGAAGCAGAGTCAGTCACATCAATGAAGCTCAAAGATTGAGGGAAGGTCAAAACGGAAGTAGAAAGACGCATCAGCTGGTCACCTGCACTGGCTGCCGTGCAGGGACGGGAAGCCAGCCACCAGCCCTGTCCACTGCTGCCGGTCCCTGCCTTTGTCTCTCTCCCTCCTGCCCGCTGGGGACTGTGGGAGCCTCCCATCCCCCAGGCAGGTGATGGGCCACCTTGAGGAGTGGTCTTTTTTTTAAAATAGTTTCATGAAGTTGGGTTTTTTTTGTTTTTTTTTTTTTTTTTAAATTTAAACCCAAGTTAGTTAACTTATGGTGAGAAGTGGTCTTAACCAAGGGCCATTGTCTTCCTCTGGCCACCTCTGAGTTGTATGCCTGATTCTCTGTGAGTCTTGAGTTCTGAGCTTGCCCTGTATAAATATATTACATTATTTTTGATGAATGTTTAATGTTTTTTCCTATTACACTTAGAACTATTTTAAAATCGAGATCAGACCATGGAATGTTCTTGGGAGAATTCTTCCCCTTCTTTGGGGTATGTCGTTATGTCTGGAAGCCACCAAGGGAACGTTAAAAATGACAAAGCTCAAACCACAAGGTCATCACTTACTCTTCCAAGAAACAGTCTTGTAAACTATTTCCGTGATTAAAAAAAAGGAAAACAATTTACTGTTTATTCTCAAGCAATGATTAGATTGTTCTACCACTTGGCAATTTATAAAACACGATCCATTACCTCATTTCAAGCACTGAGACATATAAGTAAAAAAAAATACCACAAAACAAATGAACAAAGAAGAAAAGAGACAAACCAAAACCTGTTAACTACAGAGAAAAAACTAATGGCTCCCGGTGGGGGGGTAGGAGGGGGTGGGCATTGGGTGAAACAGGTGAAGGGGATTAAGAGGACACTTATCATGATCACTAAGTCATGTGCAGATTTGTTGAATCACTATATTGTATACCTGAAATTAATATAACACCATATTTAACTACACAGGAATTTAAAAAAATCAGTATCTTCTTTAAAAAAACAAAACAAAAATAATATCCTCAGTTAAAAAAAAAAATTGATTCTAGGACAAAAACATACATAAGAAATGGAGCCCAAAAAAGCACATTCTCATTTTTCATATGTAGTAACAAATGGAAGGACGAATTCTACAGCCATCAGTGACAAAAAGGTAACAGACGGGACTGAGTCACCAGGGAACAAGTAGCTGTGGGGTCGGCGGCGGCGGGGGGCGGGGGGGGGGGGAACTGAAAATTAACCACATTCTTCTGAATCCAGTTTTCCCATTTTCATAACAAAATACAAGCTTTTAATCAAACTCGACTCCTTTAAAAAACAAACTCAACGCTGTTGCACTAACCCTATGTTACACACTTGGTTTCCTAGTCCTGGTTTCTCCCCTAGTCACAGTAGGGGACTTACTCTTGCTATCAAATGTGTGACGTTTTGTTATCATGTTATCTAAACGTTTCATAGTTTTTCTCACTCTTTTAGATCCCAACCCCGGGACCCCTCTCCCTGTGATAGCCAGGTGTTCAAGGATGCCAGTGGTCCTTGGGGCGAGAAGAAACTCCCTAGAAGTTTGTCTAGCAGAGGAAGATTCTGGAGGCCAAGCCTGCTGCCCCTGTGTGACCCCCTAGGCCTGCTCCAGTCAAGAGTAGTGGGGGTGAAGGTCAGAAGGTCAAGGAGGACAGAGAACAGCAGATCCCTGTCTCTGGGGAATGGATCAGCACAGCGGCCTGTCTCTGGGGAACGGGATGCAAGTCCGTTCGATGGAAATAATGAGGTGACCAGAGTGGGGACATAAGGGGCTCTTTAATGTTTTTAGAACTTGAACCAGCCCCAGTGCAGCAACTTGATAATCTGTATACAAATCCCAACTACAGTAAGGAGGCCACAAGAAAAAAGTTCCCATGCTGATAAAACCTTAATGGCCCAGTTTCTCACATAGTAAGTCAACTTTGGTTCCTCCCTAAAACTGCCTGTGTGTGAGACAAAGTTTGGGACAAAAAGGGGGATTACTTGAATTATAAGAAGCATCCAGCAGAGAGTCCAATGTGGGGCTCGAACCCACAAACTGTGAGATCATGACTTGAGCTGAAACTGGATGCTCAACCGACTGAGCCACCCAGGTGCCCCTATATTAGTCATTTCTTAGATTTTTTTAATGTTTGTTTATTTTTGAGAGAGACAGGGTGGGAGCGGGGGAGGGGCAGGGAGAGAGGGAGACACAGAATCCCAAGCAGGCTCTAGGCTCTGAGCTGTCAGCACCCGATGCAGGGCTCAAACCCAAGAAACGGGAGATCATGACCTGAGCCGAAGTCAGATGCTTAACCGACTGAGCCACCCAAGTGCCCCATTCATTTCTTAATGGTCCATCTCCAAAGGGTGGCCTGAGTGGCCTTCAAAGGCCACTGAGATCACATCGAAATCTTTAGCTGCTCCATCATCTCTTTTTAATTTTTTTTTAATGTTTATTTATTTTTTGAGACAGAGAGAGACAGAGCATGAACAGGGGAGGGTCAGAGAGGGAGGGAGACACAGAATCCAAAGCAGGCTCCAGGCCCTGAGCTGTTAGCACAGAGCCTGACACGGGGCTCGAACTCACGGACCATGAGATCATGACCTGAGCTGAAGTCAGATGCTTAATCGACTGAGCCACCCAGGCACCCCCATCTCTCTTCTTTTAAGTAAACTCTATATGCCCAACGTGGGACTTGAACTCATAACCCTGAGATCAAGAGTCACAAGCTCTATGGACTGAGCTGGCCAGGTGCCCCCCAGGCCAGTGGGAGGTCTAGATTTACACACTCGCCAGGCTGTAATGAGGCAGCCCAAGTATCCACTGGGGTGGTATCAAAGAAGGCCCAGTAGGGAGCCTTTTTTCATCCTATGCATCTGGAATGAGAAAAGCCTAGGAGAAAGTGAGGACTCTGAGAACCAACCAGTAGTAACAAGGCTACCACTTACTCCAGTGGTCGCAGCAGAGGGCACGTGGGTAGCCAGACGTCTCACTCCTGTCCAGCAGTAAGGAATAGGCCTGAGTAACCTCAGTGTCAAGACAGGCAAAGTGGAGAAACTGGACTTCTACCCCTACCTTGGTCAAGACCACTCCTCAAGGTGGCCCATCACCTGTCTGGGGGATGGGAGGCTCCCACAGTCCAGTCCCCAGTGGGCGGGAGGGAGAGAGACAAAGGCAGGGACTGGCAGCAGTGGACAGGGCCGGTGGCTGGCTTCCCGTCCCTGCACGGCAGCCAGTGCAGGTGACCAGCTGATGCATCTTTCTACTTCCGTTTTGACCTTCCCTCAATCTTTGAGCTTCATTGATGTGACTGACTCTGCTTCCAGCTGGGGACCTGAGCACCCCGAGTGCCCCCCGCCCCCCACCGGGAGGCTGACTGGGAAAGGGAGAGAAAGAGGAGAGGGAGCGGTAACCTGGGGAGGATTACCCCTATAATTACCCAGATGCCTGTTTTCTTTTTAAGAGGGAACATGAACGAATTACACAGTGGGTGGGAGGGTGGGTGGGCAATGAGGGAGTAAATGTCATTGGCACAACTCACTTGCACTTAGAGAAGTGGCTTCAGCCCTACAGACAAAGTGGTTAGATTTGCTGAGAAAGACTGCTGAGAGCCGCTGCTGGGAGGTGGCCTGGCGGGCTGGGTAGCACAGAGCTCTGTCACCCACAGGTTACAACCTGCTTGCGCACAGACCCGTAGACCTATCCATCTGCATCGGTAAACTGTCCATCCTTCTGATGTTTGCTCTTTGGCCCCGTTGGGCGCACTGTCCACTGTCCCTCTTCCCTAGAGGATGGCAGCTTCTGAAAAAAGCAACTAAGGCTGAGAAATAGGGTGGGATCTGAAACTGGATATTGAAAAAAGGACTGGAGAGTATACTGATGGCAAATAAGCCCATGAAAAGATGTCTGACATCCTTTGCATGAGGAAAGTGCAAATTAAAAGCAGAATGAGATATTACTACACACCTATGAGAATGGCTAAAATAAAAAATAGTGACAATACCTAAAGTTAGAGAGGATATGGAGAAACTTGATTATCCAGACATCGTGAGTAGGAATGCAAAATGGTACACTGTACAAAAAACAGTTTAGCAGTTTCTATAAAATTAAACATGTAACTAATTACCTTATGATCCAGCAACTGCACTCCTGGGCATTTCTCCCAAAGAGCTAAAAATTTATGGTTGCCCAAAAATCTGTTCACAAATGTTTATAGTAGCTTTGGGGGCGCCTGGGTGGCTTAGTCAGTTGAACGTCTGACTTTGGCTCAGGTCATGATCTCGCGGTTTGTGAGTTTGAGCCCCACGCTGGGATCTGTACTGACAGCTCAGGACCTAGGCCCTGCTTCAGATTCTGGGTCTCCCTCTCTCTCTCTGCCCCTCCCCTGCTCACACTCTGTCTCTCTCTCTCTCAAAAATAAATAAAAACATAAAAAATATTTATAGCAGCTTTATTTATAACAGCAGAAAAACAGACACAACCCAGATGTTCTTCACTGGGTGAATGGTTAAACTGTGGTCCATCTGTACCACGGAATAAAGACAAATTACGATACAGCGATCAGACAGAAGATCAATAAGGAGACACAGGTTTTGAATCACACTGCAGACTGGACTGTGACAGACTATAAAACACTCCATCCAACAACAGCAGAATACTCATTCCGCTCAAGTGCACATGGAATATTCTCCAAGACAGAACTTGTGTTAGGCCACAAAGCATGAGAAAAAATTTAAAGTCTTAAATTTAGGAAGACTGAAATCATCAAGTATCTTTTCTGACCATGATGGAATGAAACAAGAAATCAAGAGCAGAAGGAAAACCGGAAAATTTACAAATATGTGGAAATTAAACAATACACTCCTGAATAACCAATGGGACAAAGAAGAAATCACAAGGGAAATTAGAAAATATTGAGACAAATGAAAATGAAAAACATGGGGCGCTTGGGTGGTTCAGTCGGTTAAGAGTCAGACTTCAGCTCAGGTCATAATCTCACAAATTTGTGAGTTCGAGGCCTGCATCATGCTCTCTGCTGTCAGCACAGAGCCTGCTTTGGATCCTGTGTCCCCCTTTCTTTCTGCCCCAATCCGCTTACTCTCTTTCAAAATGGATAAACTTTTTAAAAAACCAGCAAAAAATATAAATAAATAAATAATAAAAGTACATCTTAAAAAAAGAAAATGAAAAAATAACATACCAAAACTTATGGGATGTGGTAAGCTGAGAAGGGACTTAATAGCTATAAATACCTAATTAAAAAAAGAAGAGAGATCTCAAGTAAGCAAACTTTATATCTCAAGGGAGAAGAAAAGAACTAAAGCCAAAGTTAGCAGAAGGAAGGAAATAATAAAGAGCAGAGCACAAATAAACAAAATAGTGGAGAGAAAAACAATGGAAAACCATCAACAAAACTAAGAGTTTGTGTTTTTTTGTTTTGTTTTGTTTTAAGATCAACAAAATTGGGGCACCTGGGTGGCTCAGTCAGTTAAGCATCCAACTTCGGCTCAGGTCACAATCTCACAGTTTGTAAGTGCTGACAGCTCAGAGCCTGGAGCCTGCTTCAGATTCTGTCTCCTTCACCCTCTGCCCCTCCCCCACTTGCACTCTGTCTCTCTCTCTCTCTCAAAAATAAACTTAAAAAAAAAAATTAGGGGTGCCTTGGTGGCTCAGTAGGCTGAGTGTCCAACTTCAGCTCATGTCATGATGTCATGGTTTGTGGGTTTGAGCCCAGCATTGGGCTCTGTGCTGACAGCTTAGAGCCTGGAGCCTGCTTCAGATTCTGTCTGTCTCTCTCTGCCCCTCTCCCACTCACACTGTCTCTCAAAAATAAACATTAAAAAATAAATTTAAAAAAATAAACAACAAAATTGACAAACTTTTAGCTAGACTAAGAAAAAGAGGGAAGACCAAAATAACAAAAAAATCAGAAATGAAAGAAGAGGCATTACAAAGAATATGACAGAAATAAAAAGGATCTTAAGAGATCTTTATGAACAATATGCACAAACTGGATAAGCTAGAAGACACAGATAACTCCTAGAAACATACAACCTAACAAGATGGAGTCATGAAAGGAAAAAACCTGGACAGACCTATAATAAAATAACAAGGTTGACTCAGTAATCAAAAATCTCTCAACAACAAAAAACTCAGGACTAGATGGCTTCATTGGAGAAATCTACCAAACAGTTAAAGAAGAATTGACACCAATTCCAAATAACTCAAGAGGAGGGAACACTTCCAAACTCATTCTATGAGGCCAGCATTACCCTGAAACCAAAACCAGACAAAGGTACCACAGAAAAATAAAACTACAGACCATTATTCTCAATGAGCATTGATGCAAAATCCTTAGTAAATGGAATTCAACAGCACGTTAAAATGACTATACGCCATGACTAAGTTGGATTTATTTCTAGAATGCAAAGATGACTCAACATACAAAAATCAATCAATGTAGGGGCACCTAGGTGGCTCAGTTGATTAAGCGTCTGACTCTTGGTTTCGGCTCAGGTCATGATCTCCCGATTTGTGAGTTTGGGCTCTGTGCTGACAGTGCGGAGCCTGCTTGGGATTCTCTCTCTCTCTGTGCCCCGACCCCTCTTGCACCCTCCCTCCCTCTCTCTCTCTAAATAAGTAAATAAACTTAAAAGAAAAAAAAGTCTTGCTAAAAAAAATCAATCTAATACACTTCATTAATGGAACAGAAGACAGAAACCACAAGAGCATCTCAATAGTTAAAAAAAAAATTGATAAAACTCAACATATTTTCATGATAAAAACACTAAGCAAATCAGAAATAGAAAGAAATTACTTCAACATAATAAAAGCCACGTATGACAAGACCACAGCTAACATCATACTTAACTGGTAAAAAATTGAAAGTTTTTCCTCTAAGATCAGGAATAAGACAAGGATATCTACTCTTCTTTTTTAAATTTTTTAAAATGTTTATTTATTTTTGAGAGAAAAAGAGAGAGCACCAATAGGGGAGGAACAGAGAGAGAGGGAGACACAAAATCCAAAGCAGGCACTAAGCTCTGAGCTGTCAGCACAGAGCCCGACATGGGGCTTGAACCCATGAACTGTGAGATCATGACCTGAGCTGGTTGGTTGCTCAACAAACTGAGGCACCCAAGATGCCCCAATATCTACTCTTACCACTTCTATTCAACATAGTACTAGAAGTCTTAGCCTAAGCAATTAGGCAAGAAAAGGAATAAAAATTATTCAAATTGGAAAGGAAGAGTAAACTTATCTGTTTATAAATGATCTTATATGTAGAAAATCTTAAAGATTTTCCACAATAAAAAAATTTTTATTTCCACAAATAAAAACATTGAAACATTGTCAGAATGAAGGAATTCAGCAAAGCTGCAGGACACAAAATCAACACACAAAAATCAATTGTGTTTCTATACACTGACAATGAACAATCCACAAAGAAAATTAAAAAACAATCCCATTTACAATAGCATCAAAAGAATAAAATCTTTGAGAATAAACTTAACCAAAGAGATGAAGACTTGTACACTGAAAACTATAAAACACTGATGAAAAAAATTAAACAGGACACAAATAAATGGAAAGATATCCATGTTTATGGACTAGAAGGATTAATGTTAAAATGTCCAGAGGCACCCAGCTGGCTTAGTCAGTAGAGCATATGACTCTTAATCTTGGGGTTGTAAATTTGAGCCCCACATTGGGTGTAGAGATTACTTTTAAAAATTTTTAAATGTCCACGTTACTGAAAGCAATGTACAGATTCAGTGCAAGCCCTATCAAAAATTCGACGGCTTTTGTTTATTTATTTATTTATTTTTATTTATTTATTTATTTTTTTGCAGAAATAGAAAAAAAAAAGCATCCTAAAATTCATATGAAATCTTAACGGGACCCCAAACAGCCAACACAATCTTGAGAAAGTAAAGCAAAACCAGAGGTATCACATTTCCTGATGTCAAAACATAATATAAAAGCTACAGCAACCAAAACAGTGTGGTACTTGCATAAAGATAGACATACAGATCAATGGAAGAAAATACAGAGCCCAGAAAAAACCCTGGCAAATACGGTAAAAATAATCTTTGATAAGGATGCCAAGAATATACAATGCAGAAAGGATTGTCTCTTCAATAAATGGTTTGAGAAAACTGGGTATCTGTATATAAAAGAATGAAAATGGACCTTTATCTCACCATAAATAAATCAGCTAAAAAATTGACTAAAGACTTAATGTAAGGCTTAAAATCATAAAAATCCTAGAAGAATACATAGAGGTAAAGCTTTCTGACATTAGTCTTGGAAATGATTTCTTGAATTAACACCAAAGGCACGGGCAACAAAATCAAAATTAGACAAGTGGGAGTATTTAAACTTTTTAAAAACAAACTTCTAAACAGCAAAAGAAACAATTAACAGAGTGAAGAGGCAATCTATGGAATGGGAAAAGTATTTGCAAACCATATATTTGATAAGGGGTTAATATCCAGAGTATGTAAAGGACTCCTACAACTCCATGACAAAAAACCCAAATAACCTGATTTTTAAAATGAGCAAAGGGTGTGAATACACATTTCTCCAAGAAGATACATACTGGCCAGCAACAATAAGAAAAGTTATAGAATAGCTGCTACCAAAAAACACACACACACAAAAACAAAAAAACAACTATCCAAAACAAAACCAAAAACCAAAACCCAAAAGAACCACAAATGTTGGTAAGGATGGAGAAACTGGAACCCTGTGCACTGTTGGTGAGAATGCAAAATAGCACAGTGCTATGGAAAACACTATGGAGGTTCCTCAAAAAAGAAAAAAGAAAAAAGAAAATTACCATATGACCCAGAAATCCTGTTTTTGGGTATCTAGCCAAAAGAATTAAAATCGGGATCTCAAAACCATATTTGCACACTCACGGTCATTGCAACGTTATTCACAATAGCTGAGGGGTGGAAGCAACGTAAATGCCCATTGACAGATGAGTGGATAATCAAAGTGTGGTACAGACAGACGGTGGAAGATTACTGAGCCTTAAAAAAAAAAACAAAAAAAAACCTGTCACATGCTGCAACATGGATGAATCTTGATGACATTATGCTGAGTGACATAAACCAGTCACAATACAACAGACAGCTGCGTAATTCTACTTATATGAGGTACCTAAAATACTCACTCTTAGAAACAGTGCAGGAAGGGAAAAGCAGAGTTGTTCAATGGATACAGAATTTGTTTTGCAAGAAAAAGTTCTAGAGATCTGTTGCACAAAGATGTACATATAGTTACCAGTCCTATACACTTAAAAAATGGTTAAGATGGTAGATTTTATTTTATTTTTTTTTAAGATTTATTTTTAAGTAATCTCTATACCCAACATGGGCTTGAACTCACAACCCTGAGATCAAGACTGAGCCAGCCAGGTGCCTGTAAGATGGTATATTTTAAGTATTTTTACTACAACGAAAAAAAAAAAATCCTTAGAACAGGAAAAAAAAAGTTACTATTGGTACAACCTGAATAAATCAAATAAATCTCCAGTGAACGATGCTAAAAAAAAAAAAAAAAAAAAAAAAGCCAATTCCAAAAAGTCACATCTTGTATGATTCCATCAATATAACGTTCTTGAAATAGAAATAGATAGCAGATAGCAGAGTAGGGGGTTACCAGAGGTTAAGGAGGGTGGGAGGAGTTGGGTGTGGCCATAAGAGGTGACATGAGAGATCCCTGTGGTGATGGAAACCCTCTCTCTTGCCCGTATCGATGCCAACATTTCAGTTTTGATACTGTGCTATAGTTTTCAAGGTGGTACCACTGAAGGGGACTGGGTACAGGGTATAGAGGACCTCTATTATTTCCTATAACTGCATGTGAATCTACAATTAAGATAAACAGTTTAATTACGTTTCCCCACATGATGGAAGTTAAGCGTTAATTGGAAATAATGTAGAGATAGATTTTTAGTGCTTGCTATTTATGTAAGTGGGGGTGAAGGATGCAGGTTGACTCAGAAAAACTCTTCATGTCTGAGATGCCTCAACTTGGTTACCCCACTGTTCACCAAAAAATGCAGTACTGAGAAACCCTACATAATCATTTTTGGAAAAGGAGCCTAGCCAGAATGCTCCCTACGTTTTAGTCTTCAAAGGCCTGGATGCTGGACCTGTAATAAGAAACCAGAGGAGTAATTATGGGCACCAGGAGAGGACTCCAGACTCCCGAGCCAATTTTCTGTGCGCCGCGGGCAAGTTTAGCTAGGTGGCAAACAGCCACCTTCATGATAGAGATTTTCTTCCCATCCAGCTGTGAATGCATCAGGATTAATACCATCCCTCTGATATCATCTGAATAGAGAACAATGCATCCCTTTATTCCCCCTGCACCTGCTTAGATACAGGCTTCATGAGTATATGGGGAGATCTCCTGAGAACACAAGTTGGAAGAGTTAGTATGCTTGGACTACTGTGTTGGTCAAGGGAGCCCAACCAATCATTCCATGAAGAGGCCACCACTCCATCAGGAAGGTGATGAATGGTGCTGGTTGGCAGGACTGAAGCCACAATGCTGGAAAGAAAGAAGTCTACCATAAGTCACAGCAAAATCTTCTCCATAATGTTTATCTGCATGCTTCTGCTCTTCTGGAGGCCCCAGTACTCAGAAGTGATGGGTATGGAGTCCTCATGGGCAGTGAAATCAGGAATAACTGGCATTCACTGAGCACGTGCCAGAGGCCAGGTGCTGTGCTGGGTGCTGTTTGCACACCTCAGCGCATTCTCTGAATAGCCTGCTGGTGAGGTAGGTCATTTAGGTGTATTATGCACACCTGAGAGATGGGGGGGGCTGAGTCTCAGAGAGGTTACATGGTCTGCCTAAGAAGCCCAGTTGGAATTCAAGGGCCCTCTATCTACGAAGCCTGTACCTTTGGGGAAGTATTAAGCGGCATCACATCTACAAGGAAATATAGGCTCTGAATCACCAGAAAATGGCTACAGCCCCTAAAATCAGTTGAAAGAGGTCAGAAGGCAGGTGAAAGCTTTCGTTTGAACACAGCAACATTTCCTCCACCCACCTGGTACACAGAAGGCACTCAATAAATGAGTATTAGGCTGAACTGACCTAAAGGCTCTCCCAGTCAGCTGTGTGTGCGCTGGGAGCACAGGCGGCGGATGGTGCCCTCTCGCCCTCCATCCTAGTTTAGTTTGGAAGCAGCAAAGCGGTCTGTATCGTCACGTGGGGACGCGGCCCTAGGACGCCCTGTGAGACACGGAGCCACACACACACTAGGCTGCTTTGAAGTGCATGGGACAAAGAAACTCAGAGTGAGCCCCAGGGAATCAGTGATGACCTCAGACACAAAGCATGAAGAGAGCCAATTGTGGAACCTCTGAATTTTACAGACTAAACAGTGGGGGTGAGTGAGTGCCTGGGACTTCTGCTGACTGAGCAAGCAAGTTACCCGGCGGCTGCTGGGTATGCACGACAATCCTTCTCTGAGAATGCACAAGTGGCTGCTCTAGAAGCAGGCTAGTAAGCAGAGCCCCACGACGGGCAGCATGGCCTTTTCGGTCACTGTCTTTGCCACAGGCTGCTGGTATTCCCACTGTTTCTGGATTCATCTTCAAAGAGTTTGAGATGAGGCAGAAGCTCGGTCCCCTATGCGGAGAAAATCTCAAAGGAGATTCTTGGTACAAGACTCAGAGCCTACTGCAGCCAGGGGACGGGGGCTGGAGGAAAGGCTTGCAAGTGTCCAGACAGTTTCAGACTTAATTGTTTCAGATTGGAGGCGGAGAGCAGGCAGGCAGCATGAAAGGAGAAAGAAGACATTAATGAAGGAATAACCGCCAAGGCCATACTAAAAATACTTCCCAGGCACATATTTCTCCCAATGCATAGCAGCTCTTTCAATTAAGGATGTGTCATTTCCTGGGTTATTAAATCCAGATCGCAGAACATTCCACTCTAGGACAGTAAAAGAGGGTCACGTTCTCAGCCTCCACCAGCACCAAAGCAGCAAAGAACAGGGATCATGGCCCTTGGTGTTCCTGTCACTCAGCTCCCAATGGAACTGCATGAAAGCAAGGTTCCCTTCAGGGTGTGTCTGTGGAAAGCTCGGGGGGCCCGGCACGGCGCTCTTTCTCAGATACCCCCAAATTCCCCTGTAGTCACTTTGAAAGACATCATCACCTCAAGCAACTGGCTTGAGGCACTGCAGGAATCAGAATTTGGGGGAAGAAGACATTAGTAGCCACTTTGCCTCAGTTACTACAACAAATGTCAATAACCTTGAACATCTTGTAAAGCCAAAGGCATCTGGCAAAAAGTCTCCCCTACCAGACACTAAGAAACTTAAAAGGAAATCGCAGAGCCTTTTGGCGCTGGGCACAGGGACCTGCATGCAGTGGCTACCCAGTAATGTCCATCTCCCTTTGCAGGGAGAGGGGGGCTATATGCACAGTAGGACCAAGGAGCCCTTGAGAGGGATCCCCATGACATCCCTTTCCGAACAGTTTAGTCTGGAAACTCTCACCTAACCTGCCTCAACTCTCACCTAACCTGCCTCTGAAGCATCGGGTCTGCAATTTACTCACTCTAAGAACCGAACAGACTCTTGTTAAAGGTAAATTGGGAAGAAACTGAACAGCAAAATGGGCTTTAGGGCTAATGTAAGAACTGAGGATTCTAAGTGGGAAAGATCCTCAGAGATTGGACAAGGTTTGGACCACATGGTATTTTCCAACAAATGTGACTGTCACCAACATTCATAAATCAGGGGGTTTCAGGGGCACCTGGGTGGCTCTGTTGGTTAAGTGTCCGACTTCAGCTCGGGTCATGATCTCACAACTCTGTGAGTTCAAGCCCCATGTCAAGCTCTGTGCTGACAGCTCAGAGTTTGGAGCCTGCTTCGGATTCTGTGTCTCCCTCTCTCCCTCTGCCCCTCCCCTGCTCATACTCTGTCTCTCTCTCTCTCTCTCAAAAATAGAAACATTAAAAAAAAATGGGGGGGGGGCACACATGGGTGGCTCAGTTGGTGAAGTGGCCGACTTTGGCTCAGGTCATAATCTCACAGTCTGTGAGTTCGAGCCCCACATCGGGCTCTGTGCTGACAGCTCACAGCCTGGACCCCACTTCGGATTCTGTGTCTCCCTCTCTCTCTCTCTCTCTCTCTCTTTCTCTGACCCTCCCCCACTCACACTCTGTGTTTCACTCTCTCTCAAAACGAAATAAACATTAAAAAAAATTTTTTTTAATAAAAATTTTTTTTTAAATCAGGGGTTTCACATAAAAAGAGGCTTTCTGAGAGCTTCTGTTTCAGTGAAATTAATTAGCAGGAATTAATTAATGAGCAGAGCTGCTGGAACCACTCTGGGCTGCTGCACATCCAGCTGCTTACAGGCCACTCTGCTCCCTTTGTCTGCACTCTGAGCTCTGCCCTCAGGTCCTTTATCTTCCCTGCCACATTTGGGCATGGGAGGTGGCAACTTGGGACCTAGTCTGTCCCCTTTTAACCCACAGAGAGAGAACTGGTCCCACCTCCTATTCTCCATCCTCAAACCCAGTTCCTTTGCTGTGGGTTGCAGTATCCCCAGTGTTTCCAGATTCATCTTCAAAGAGTCCAGGATGGAGTGGACACTGGGCCTCCTATGCTGGGAAGACAGAGAATACCCTGGAAAAAAACTGAGATTGGTGGCAGGAGGGGACAGGCCTCCCCAGCCCTGAGAAAGCTGTGTCCTTAGAACTCTCTACCCTGTCCACCTGCAGCCCTCCTCTCCCCTGTGCCTGCCCCAGATCAGAACCGGTTCCAATAGACACACATTTATATCCTCACAAACTTCTATTATTTCCAGTGGGCCACTGTAGGGAAAAAAGCAGACACTGGTTCCCAACCATTTCATCATTAAGTACTCATCCTTTGTTCAGATCAGATGGTGAACACAAGCAGAAACCCCAAACTATAAATACTAAAGAATATCTCAGGGGGCACCTGGGTGGCTCATTCAGTGGAGTGTCTGACTCTTGATTGCGGCTCAGGTCATGATCTCATGGTTCGTGAGTTCGAGCTCTGCGTCGGGCTCTGTGCTGCCAGTGCAGAGCCTGCTTGGCATATATTCTCTCTCTCTCTCTTTCTCTCTCTCTCTCTCAAAACAAACAAAAATATCTCAGGAATCAGTAGGGCTGTCAAAGAGGGAATATGCTCACTGAGAAGATGATGATGACCAGAGAAATCAGGGAAATAACAATGTCAGTCTTGGTGAATAATTGATTAGTTTGTGCCAGATATGGTACCAGACGCTTTACATGTTTCTTCTTATGTTCACAACAACCCTATAAGGCAGGTGGTATTTGCCCCTTTTTCAGAGATAATGGAAAACGAATGCAGAAAGAACAGTGCTAAAGTAGACGGTTTTCTCTCTGGGTTGGTGGCTCAACCTCTTCCCACCTGTCTGGATGAACCTGGTCCTGCCATGCACAGCCTTTTCCAGGACTGGCCTGTGGGGGGATCCAAGGGCCTACTTACGCTCTGCCATTTGTCTCTTGCCCGCTGGCTGCTGTCTTGGACTCCAAGGCGTTGTTGAAGTTGGAGATGTTTTCAGAGGAATAGAGGCCAGCTGGATTGTTGTACTGGTTTGTGATGACCCTGGGGGCAGAGCTGGTGGCCGGTGAGGCGGTAAAGGGCACGGCACTCCGGTTGTGGGCACTCCCTATGTGTGGGACCTCCTGGAGGCAGAGATCAGAGGAGATCAGTGCACACCCCCGAGAGACACTGCAGGCTGACTGCCAGAAAGAAAGGTGTTCTGTTGAGCTGTGGTAGCCCTGGTTCAACACCAAACTTCAACTGAGGGGCTCTGACGTGCCCACCAGACACGCAGGCAACGACCCACCGACCGACTGACCGACCAACCGACCGGGGAAGTCTCCAGCTGGGCATGTGGGTTTCGTATGCCAGCTCCACCTTGTTCTCCCTGGAGGCCCAGTCAAAGCCTAATCTGCTGCTAGGCACCCCCTGGGCATAACACCTCTAGATGCCTTGGGCTGTCATGATCCAAGCTTGGGCTGAAACTCCCTTTCAGAGTACATTCCAAAGGGATTACAGTACAAGGAGGAGAACAGGCAGGCTCTTGGGGCCTGGGTCAGTGCAGAGCAGGAGATGATAAAAGGTAGAGACAAACTTCCTAGAACTGAGGGGATTAGACAAGCAAGATAAGAAGCCCACGGGGCCACCAGGCAAAGCAGCTGCTGAGGAGGCAGAGGTGGTTCAGGGCTCCAGCAGGAAGGGGTAAAGGGAGTTCAGGATCTGCAGTTTCTCTAGAAGGACAAGGCTGCCCAGATGGAAGGCTAGGCGATACCTGTTACAGGGGCGGTGCCTGGGGGGAGCTGACGAAGAGGACTTTGATCTCCTCTGGGCTCATCCCCCCCTCTTTCTGTAATTTGAGACAGTGCCCTCCACCCCTTCCCTGGACTGCCAGGAGCCAAGGATAATTCCTACAGCTCCAGAGCTCATTGTGTCTTTGCAAACAACCCCCCCCCCCCCCCCGCCAAACTTTTTAAACTAACATTCCTGGTTTTAAAAATCATGGATTTTTCTGACAACTCAATCAGGAAGGTGCTTTCTGCACGAATGTCCTGGACCCACCCGATAGCACGCTCTGTGCAGCTACTAAACTCAACATGCATCATATTTTCTGTGTTCCCCAACACAGAACCCTCCTGAACGCTGGTCCCCTTCTTAACACTCAGGCCCAGAAGAACTGATCCCAAAAGATTTCCTTCCAGTCTTCTGTCTGTTGCTTTTTTTTTTTCTTAATCTCTCTTTCACTGAAACGTTGTCTTTCACGCTTTCTTAGAATACATTACAATGAAAAGTAACAATTTAATTCACTGTGTACTGAGAGAAAGAGAGCGTGAGCATGTGCACACAAGCAGGGGAGGGGCAGAGAGAGGGGGACAGAGGATCTGAAGCAGGCTCTGTGCTGACAGCTGATGCGGGGCTCAGACTCACAAACTGTGAGATCATGGCCTGAGCTGAAGTCGGACTCTCACCTGACTGAACCACCTAGGCGCCCCTCACTGGGTACTGATTAAAAATAAAAGACAAAAAGAAAATAGTTTTATGATTGAGATTTTTCACTATTCAGATAGGCTTCTCTTCGACAAGTCAGAACCAGTGAGGTTTTAATGTATAAGTTACATTGAGTGGACTTTGTCCACACTGGACAAAAGCTAAGTACACACAGATCGTTCACAAAAGGGGAAGTATAACTAGTTAAGAAAATGACTTTAGCAGGGATACCCGGGTGCCTCAGTCAGTTCAGCATCCAACTTTGGCTCAGGTCACAATCTCACAGCTCATGAGTTAGAGCCCTACACTGGGCCCTCTGCTGTCAGCGCGGAGCCCGCTTCAGATCCTGTTTCCCCCTCTCTCGGCCCCTACCCCGCTCACTTTCACTCTCTCTCTTCCCCCAAAATAAAAAATAAATAAATAAAATGACTTTATCAGTAATCAAAGCATGGTTAAGTAAATCTTTGGCACAACTACCATGAGGAATAATACATAGTCGTTAACAGCAGGGGACTTGCAGATGGTTGGTGGCCCGGGACTTTGGCCCACGTCAGTGGCTGCCCTACAGCACTGCAGGACAGACCCACAGCTGCAGCCAGGGACGCAGTTCTGTCGTCACCTCCGTCTCCACAGCAAATCCAAGGAGCAGCACAGGATGCTGAGCACCAAGGAAGATTCCTATTTTTCTGTTTTGGCTCCATTTTTCCCATCATTTCCTCTCTGGCTTTGGGCAAGTTATACCTCTCTGAGGCCATTTCTCATCTTTACATGGAAGTAAGTAAAGCTTTCTCTCACAAGCACTTGGTATGACCTATCAGTGTACCAATGACAGTGACTGCCACAAAGCAGACATTCAGTCAGTGTCCGGTCCCTTCTCCCTCCCCAGACACACATTTCCAATTAGAATGGAGAGTCAATAGAAAATTATTCCGGTTGGACATTCTCCTTTTTCACTTTATAGAGAATCTTCTGAGAATACATCCGTTTTGTACTTAAAAGGAGTATCTCTAACCCCATGTGAATACTGGTCTTTCCAGAAGTCAGGCGGTTAATTCAGGGCCTGCCTCTGGAATGGATGATGTAATTGTTTGGGCTTTGTATTTATCAGTCTCCAAGGAAACTGAATAATGAGGAAATATAAACTAGGTGTGTGACTACCCTGACCTCAGATAAGCCGGGGTGGTGGCTGGCATTACATGAACTAACAGATCTTTTAATTATAGATGAACTCTGTTCTTACTCATTCTTTTATTTTAGAATGACTGGAAGTGAAAGGTTTTGGGAAAAGGAGAGTGGGAAGTTTTTCATAGGAACAAAGAATTACTGAATCAAAAGAAAAATATACTCAAGTTAGGTGTTAAAGCATCAGAGAATTTTTTAAATTTTTTTTGAAGAAGAGAACTACCTTCAAAATACTAATACAGGAACCAGACTATAGGCTTAACGATGAAAATTCAAGCATAAGATATAAAAAGTATAACTGAAATGGAAGTATTCCCTTATGTAAGTGAAAAGATTTTAGGTAGACCAAATCAGAACAAAACCATTTCTTACGTATTATAAAACATGTCACAATTTAGCACATTAGAACTTAACATTTATAGTAAATTCAGTGAAGTGGCTAAGAACGCCTTGGGAAATTGGAATTAACAGTGGCACATTTAAAATTAGTTTGCACGCGGAGTCTGGCTGGCTCGGTAGGAAGAACATGCAACTCTCGATCTCAGGGTCATGAGCTCGAACCCCATGTTGAGTATAAAGATTGCTAAAAATAAATAAACTTAAAAAAATTAACTTTTTTACAACTGCCAGTTTACAACTGAGTGCCATTTTATGAGCTTTCCTTATAGGAGCTGAACATGTTCATGCCAGTTCTGAAATGCCAGATTCAAAATTGTCCTTGATGTAACTCTTAGGATTTCTTGAATATGATTTTTATTATATTAATGAAAAAAATGCTGTATGCCTACATTTCAGAAATTTTAATGGATACCTTTGAGAAAACATGACTTACAAACAACCATTCATTTATTCACACCAACATACTTTGTGAGTTCATTTTCATAGAAGCTTCTGTCATGTATAAAGGAGATCTAGTTATGTGCTACCTTTTTATTGTATCTTGATTCATCATAAAAAGTAAGTTGTGTCCCAAATTTTTTTAGGAAAAAAAATTAAAGTTCAAATCTTCAGCTGGGGTTAAATGTATAACAATCACACATCAGTCTAAGAGAAGTTTTCAAAAGCCATTCTCAATTTACTTATTATTTTTTAAGATTTTAAATCAAGTAATCTCTACACCCAACATGGGGCTTGAATTTACAACGCTGAGATCAGGAGTCACATGTTCCACTGACTCAGCTGGGAGCCCCTATTTATTAACTTGTTATTAATAATTAATTTATCCAAGATACACACTTTGTAAAAAGTAGGTCAGGCACAAGGAATTTTACAAAAATGTTCTAAACATTCTTAAGTTTTTTCCACTTTTTTTTTTTAAGTTTAGTTATTTATTTTGAGAGAGACAGAGACAGCATGACTAGGGGACAGGTAGAGAGAGAGGATCCCACGCAGGCTCTGTGCTGTCAGTACAGAGCCCGATGAGGGACTTGAGCTCACAAAGCTGCATGATCATGACCTGAGTGAAACCAACAGTTGGACACTTAACCGACTGAGCCAGCCAGGTACCCCTCCCCTTATTTCAAAAGAATACCCATTCACTGTAGATAATTTAGAAGACGCAATTAAGGAAGAAAGAAAATCACTTACAATCGATTTGTTTACAAATATGGGATCTTTAGACAGTTTACCGTCCTCGGAAATTCTATTCGACTGACAAATTGTGCACTGACCGCCTAGCAGTTTCAGTCTGAAGTGCACTTTATTTTAGCGATTTTAGGGTCTCAGTGAAATAAAAATGGAGATTTCCGTTGCAAGGCTCATGGAAACAAGAGAGTAGGGTCTGGGGAGGAGAGGCAGGGTTACGATTCTGATTCCCCTCCAGGTTCTAGACCTCAGGACCCACACTGATTTTCATGCCTGGTATGATTCACATGTATCTGAAATCCACAGTGAGCTGAGCCAGCTCCTTTATTTCATGCAGTCCTGCCACCCTATTCTGCACAGGAAAGCTTCCACCCGCTTCCTGTATCGCTTCCTACACTCTGTGTCCAGCCCTGGCCCTGGCGTCACTGCCTTGGGGCTTTCCAGCTCTTTCCTCCCTCGTTCCCTTACGGGAAGAAGTGAACAAGAGCCAGGTCCCAGGGTTGTCTGTGGAGGGCTCTCCTGACCATGGCCCAGGCCCCCAGGGCAGGCCAAACAGTTGTGTCAAAGGAAGACAAGACAGGAGCAGTGGCAACGGTGAACAAGTACTTACTTGGGGTTCAGAGGCTAAATTCATCTTGTACGGATGACGTTTCCCTTCCTCTGTCACCAGGGGAGACCAGATTTTTTGTTCAGATCTGCAACACATTGACAATGTTGTTTCATTCATGCTAAGTCACATATACTAAAAACAGGACGGGAAAATGCCCACTGCTGCCTGACTTCTGCGCTCTGAACTAACACTCTGCCTGCCACTCGCCTTCCCCTCTGTTTGCCACGAGTGTGATCTTCCCAAAGCACCCATCTGATGACGTCTCGTCTGATGGCTTCCCATGTGGCGCAGACCTCTTCCAGCCTCACCCTCCATCATTGCACTGTGTCGCTGACCCCCAGCCACACCAGCCTCCTCTACAGTCCCGAGCAGCCTCACATGGCCTACCTCTGTCGGGACAGAAAGAGCTTCTCCTTTACCCCTCCCAGTGTTCTTGAGCCAGACTGGGGAACTGACTCACCAAGTGTGAAGGCTGGCTGGCCCAAATAAAAGTGATGCCTCCCTTCTTGAGTGTGCAAAGGATTTCTTTGTACTGATCACATAGCATAAACCTCAGTCTAGTCTAAGCTTTCATTAGTGTAGAATGAAATAGAACATTTATGCGTATCCTGTATTGTTAGACTGCCAAGCATAGGGCCAGATACAAGATACACCTGTTGAATTTGTTGGTAGATGAATAAAAAAAAAAATGAATGAATGAGTGTCTTGGAAAGGATTTGGACTGAGGTAGAAATGGAGAGGAGAATGAGGGACAAACGTGCTTTTGAGGGGATAGAAAAAGTGGTGTGGGGTGACTCTCGATCTCAGGTTCTTGAGTTCAAGCCCCATGTTGGGGGGCTCCTATAGGGGCAGGGCTCTAACATATATGAAATATTCTGACCTCCTGCCCTACACCTGGTCCTCCCACTAGTCCTACAGCACAAGGTAGAAAAAGCGATAAACCTATTTCAGATAAGAACCTGAGCAAAGGGCCCACGATGAAGAGCAGTGGAAGCCAAGGTTAATTGCATTAAACAGCAGGTAAGCAGAAGATCAGAATGAGGAATGTGAACTTGATCCAACAGGAAAGAGGGAGCCAGCAAATATTAAACCAAATCTCTCCTGACATCCAGCCCTTGCAGGAACCGCCCCCCAACCCCCGCCCAAGACTAATCAGAAACAGAATGGGAATTCTACCCCAGTGACCACTCCCAAGCCCAAGTGCTCTCCTCAAGCAGCGACCAGACCCGTTGAGAACATTCAACTATCCTTTCTCATAGCACTTAAGCTTACACGCAGCACTTTGTCTAACGTGTTGGTATCTTTCTCTGCCACTGTAATCTTCAGGGGTGGTACCCCCGGCTTCACATGGTGTGATGCACGCAGCATCCTAAGTAGATTCTCCATGGTATCTGAGAAGAAATTTTCATTTCGTCATAGCTGACTGCTTAACTGATTTGACTTCCTCAAAGTTTTGGTTGGTTGTGTTGGAGCAAGTGAAAACGCAGAGCTCCTTGGGAGAGACGCCCACGCTGTAAGAAACACTGGGAAAATGCGAGAGGAAAAAGAAAAACCTGAGGAAACCCCAATCCCACAGACCTGCTGGCCTGCCGCAGGGCACAGGGCTTGGGCCGGAGGGGATCTGGGACAGGTGCGGTGGACCTTCCCACAAGCAGCCTGCAGGCGAAGAAGGAGCATTTCCACGCCTTACCTGGTGACTGTGAGAGTCATGTTGTCTGCGCAGCCCTTGATTTTGTTCTGAGCTTCCAAGTGTGTCAGACTGCTGGTGTTTTCCCCATCGATGGCTGTGATTACATCTCCGATGCACAGGTTAGCCATCGCAGCCTTGCTTCCGGGAGTGACCTGGAAAAAAAGGGAAGAGCAGGTTAGTTCCTATTTGTCTCCAAGGAAACCATTGAGTAAATGACCACTGGTGTAAGTATTCACTGATCAGAGCACTTCAAAGGGGAAAAGGACTGAAATCATAACTTTAAATAATAATAATCCTTTATATCCATGCAATACATGTGCTTTACAAAGAGTCCTTTTCAATATACCGTGTCGTTGGATCCTTACGACAACCTTCTAAGAGAGGACAAATGTCAGTCCCTATTTTAGAGACCAGGACACTGAGGCTTAGAAAGATCTGTGATTTACCTGGGATCACCCAACTAGTTTATCACTGTATTACTAATCATCCAACTAGTATATTTACAGAGCCAGAACCCAAACCCAATGTTCTTCCCACTCAATCTTGTTGCTTCCTTAAAATAAGTTACCAAGTATGTTAAAAACACGCACACACATAGGGATGCCTGGGTGGGTCAGTTGGTTAAGCGTCCGACTTTTGATTTCGGCTCAGGTCATGATCTCACGGTGCGTGAGTTCGAGCCCCACGTCAGGCTCTGTGCTGACAGCGCAGAGCCTGTTTCGGATCCTCTGTCTCCTCTCTCTCTGCCCCACCCCTGCTTGCACTCTCTCTCCTTCAAAAATAAATAAACATTTACACACACACACACACACACACACACACACAGAACATAATGCATAGCAACATCCTATTTATTTCTATAAAAATCTTATTTTATGCATAGAACAAATCGGAACACTTCACACAAAATTGTTCACAGTTATACATTTGTATAATGTTTTTGGCTTTTACAATGATCTTGAATTATTCTCGTAATTAAAAAAAAAAGCAATAAAGAATACTTTAAAATATGGTGGTGCGGCTTACATGGTCTGTTTCCTCCCACTGAGAAGTTGATTACAATTAGGATCATTTCCAATAGGTGGCTGGTTTTCTGCAGCCCAATGCTTCTTTTTTTTCTTTCCCAAGATTTTATTTTACTTATTTTTTAAATGTTTATTTATTTTGAGAGACCGACCAACCACGAGCAAGCGGGGGAGGGGCAGAGAGAGAGGGAGATAGAGAATCTTAAGCAGGCTCCACACTGTCAGAGCAAAGCCCGATGCGGGCTCAATCCCACGAACCGTGACCTGAGTGGAAATCAAGAATCAGACACTTAACCAACTGAGCCCCTCAGGCACCCTTCAAGATTTTGTTTTTAAGTGATCTCTACACCCAGCGTGGGGCTCAAACTCACAATCCTGAGGTCAAGAGTCACACGGTCTTCTGGCTGAGCCAGCTGGGTGCTCCAGGCCAATGCTTCTGAACTAGCAGTTCCCAATTTATGGGCCACCCATCCTTGGGGAAAGCCAGTCAATTACTGCAATGGGTTGTCAAATCCATTTGCCTACTGAGCAGCAATACATGTGGACTGAATAAATATCCTGCTTCACACACCGACACATGTACAGCTATTTTTCAAGTGAACTACAGATGTCATTGCAATGAATGAAGTACAAACTCATTCGGAAGCAGTACCGACCACAGAGTAATTGTTTGCTACTAGGTATTTTCTAAACCAAGGTGTGCTAAAAATACTACTGTCATCCCAGGGTTGGTCTATGACTTGTGATATTAAAAGACCTTCCTTGATGGGATTCCAAGTCCCCCGGGAGCAGAGTGGTGGCAATACACCCAGACTCCCAGCGCTCAGGGCATCCTGCCTCCCCTTGGAGCCACCGTGGAAGATCCTGTGAACACCCGGGTGTCTCCACAAAGCCACACCATGGGTCAGAGGCCCTTCGAGGCACCAAACCAGAACACAAGGTTTGTGTGGGAGGCCTCTGTGGCTGATGCAGTTTTCAGCAGCCATGGTTTCTTTTTCTCTTTTTTCAATGTTCACTTATTTTTGAGAGAGACAGAGAGACAGAGTGTGAGTGGGAGAGGGGGAGGGGAAAAGAGAGAGGCAGACACAGAATCTGAAGCAGGCTCCAGGCTCTGAGCGGTCAGCACAGAGCCCGATGTGGCACTTGGACTCACGAACCGCGAGATCATGACCCGAGCCGAAGTCAGATGCTCCACTGACTGAGCCACCCAGGCGCCCTAGTAGCCACAGTTTCTATTCAGCCCTCACCCATCTGAAAACACTGACCCTTCTGAGATGGCTGGTGCGATGCTGTCGTCATGGCCCATCCCTCCCAACAGTTCCCTGACCCCAGGGAATAAGGGGTGGATGACTCGATCCTTGGGGTCCCTTCCAGCTCAGACATGCTATGACTTTATCAGGCAAAACTCTTCTGGAATGTAGCAGGAAGCCAGTGCAGGGATCGTGACCTCCTAACCTTCCTTTCTGGCTTTCCCATCATCTATTTACCAGAGATCTGGCTTGTAAAAAGCAAGAGACCTTGGGCGCCTAGCTTGCTCAACTGGTGGAGCATGCGATTCTTGATCTCAGGGTTGTGAGTTCAAGCCCCACATTGGCCATAGAGCTTGCTTTAAAAAAAATGGCCCCAGGCATTACTCTGTTTGGGATTGGCAATAATTCTGTCGGCAAATTCTATCTCCAGAAAGAGCAGCCTGATGGAACCCATCTATCTTAAAATCTAATAGTGTGAAATCTGTTAGTGTGAAATCTAATAGCATTAAAGAGACCCCTTAGGATAAAATCCAGAATCACTAACAAGGTCCGTGCAGACCACACTTCCTTCCTCACCTTCATCATACCACTCCCCCCAACTAAGCTCTAGCTACATGGCCTTCCTTAGTTCTCTCCAACCACAGGGCCTTAGCATCTCCTGTAACCTCTGTCCTGATTAACTTAGTCTCTTCCTTCAGGTCACACTTAAATGACCCACTCTCAGAGAGGCCTTCCCTGACCTCCAATCTAAGGTAGATCCCCGCCTTCCTTCTAACACACTGTTTTTCTTCCTCATGACACTTGTCACATAAGATCTGTAAATCTATTTTGTGGGTTTATTGACTTAATGCCTGAGGGCCTACTAAACAGTAAGGTGTGTGAGGGCAGGATTTTGTCTGCCTTTTGTGCTGTGGTATCCTCAGTGCCTGGCATAGTCACTCAATAAATATTTGTCCAATGAATGACTGAATCTAAAATATCTAGTGTTGTTAAATATATAACATGTTGCCTTATTATACCCTTTCATAAATGGCTATTTCAAAAGAAATCAAATAATCATTTCCCTCAATAGCGCTATCCTGGAATGTAACTACCCACAAAACTAAAATGATGAGATGGGGGTGGGGTGGGAAGGGACAGGCTTGAGAAAATGAAAACAGAAGTTTCTTTTTTACTTTAAAATGCTCAGCTTCTAAGAACTCTGGAATTTCCAGCATTGGTTCAAACTGTCTTGTGGGAGAGGCATTTCTGTTAAGTACATCCCGACAGGTCCTGGACAAGCTAGAACCAGTCTTAAGAGTCCCAAGCCTGAGTAACTGGGCCCTGACCACCCCGTTTCCTGGTCTGCTGTTTTTATTTTTTTTTTTTTTTAAAGACAAACTGATGGGAAGCTAAGGGAAATCTCAGAAAGTTACAAGACAACATCATCAGCTGGGACTTGGATGAGATCACACAGAAAACAGATCGCTTTTACTTTTGAAAAAAAAAAATGGATTTAAACAATGCAAAGCCCCTTCACATTCAATCTAGTGTTTGATGACCTCACCACCAACATATGACAATTTCACAAAGGGGCACCTGGGTGGCTCAGTCTGTTAAGCGTCTGACTTTGGCTCAGGTCAAGGTCTCACAGTACACGAGTTCGAGCCCCGCGTCGGGCTCTGTGCTGACAGGTCAGAGCCTGGAGCCTGCTTCAGGTTCTGTGTCTCCCTTTCTCTCTTTGCCCCTCCCCTGCTTTCCCTCTGTCTCTGTCTCTCAAAAATTAATACACCTTAAAAAAAATTTAAAAAAGACAATTTCACAGATAAGGAAATTGAGATTCAGAGAAGCCATGAATGATTCAAGTTCTCACAGCTAAAGGCTTGAGCCTGAACTTGAAAGCACATCCCCTCATTCCAAATTCCATTCCCTTTCTGTTTACCAAGATGCCACAGGAGATGCTCCCAACCTAACTGCCAGAGCCAAAGAGAAACCCAGATTTAAGAAGACTCCTCTGCCTTAGCCTCCTGCACAAGGAACTGGTGTCACAAACTTCCGGGGCGTCTCTGCCCCAGGACAAGCATCTCTGCTGCTCTGTACTGGGCTGGGCCCGGTGACCCCACCCTAGTAAAATACCCAAATCAGAACATGGCACTGGGAGAAGACCCGTGTCTACAACCCTGGTTGGTCTCCATCCTGAATGATGAGCTCCCATCCTCCCGACACTGTTCATCATAATCGTAACAGCCAACAGTTCATACATGCTTCTTATGTGTCAGGCACAGTTTAAGTACCTGGCGAGGGTTAACCTATCAGTGTTCATGCCATGCTAGCAGGTAGCTAACTGGTATTACCTGCATCATTACAGTTGAAGAAATGAAAGAACAGGGGTTAAAGCTATTTGCATGAGGCTACGCAGCTGGTGGGCTCCAGACTCTATCCACTTAACCCCGTATCCCACACCGTCTATTCTAATTTCCTCCTGACCATCAAATTCCATTAGAACCAGCTCACAGTGGAGTCAGCTTCAGCGTCTAACAAAGCAATCCTGTATGCTCCTCCGAAGAAACAGACACATTAGCTCAAGAGACATCCTCAAAAACCCTCTACCAGCTTTCTTCCCCAGAGACCACACAACACCACTCTTGCTTCATGAGAACAAATGGGTTTAGGCACAACCATTTCCATTAATGAACAACCTGCCATTTTCTGCAGAATTCACTTAACGTCTGTCTCACCCGTCAGCCCCCAGGCAGACACTTGGCTCAGAGGTCAAGCCATACAACCACCCTATACTGCAAGGTCCTGATGCATCTTTAAAGCCTTGCTGCTAGACTCCTGAGCTCTTAAGGTTTTTGAGGAGTTTAATTTCACTTCTAAATGGTGCAGAATAGAACTGCGATGGAGCTCTCCCACTTTCTTCAATTTACATCTAAATAACTAAACACAGCTGTTACACAGAACCGAATGTTTTGCATACCCGCTGGCCATAAGTGAAAAGATACCCCTTGCTCCTCTGTGATAATGGCATGTTTCTATTTTATCCCTCCTCTGCTCCCGTCTTCTCTTTCTCGGTCATGCATTCACCAGCCATTCCTTAAGTACATTCTGAAAGAGAGTGTAGCTTGTTGATTAAGCTGTGGCTTCCAGGGGCGCCTGGGTGGCTCAGTCAGTTAAGCTTCAGCTCAGGTCATGATCTCATAATTCGTGAGTTCAAGCCCTGCGTCGGGCTCTGTGCTGTCAGCACAGAGCCTGCTTCGGATCCTTTGTCTCCCTCTCTCTCTGCCCCTTTCCTGCTTGCATGCACATAAACACGTGCACACACACACACACACACAGACACACACACACACTCTCTCTCAAAAATAAGTAAACTTAAAAAAAAAAAAAAAAGATGTGGCTTCTGAAGTCAGACGGTCAGGGTTCAAGTCCTGTCTCTGTCACATGTAAGCTAAGTGTCCTTGGGCAGGATATTTCACCTCTTTTCATCTAGGAGACATGGGTGATAACAGTCCTGACACCAGAAGGCTGTTACAAGGATTACATGAAATCATTCAGGCTGAGCACATGGTCAAGCTCCAGAAATACAAGTTACTGTTTACAGATTCTGGGAACCACACAAGGCACTGGGATGCAGCTGTGAAAAAGATGGTGCATACCATCAAGGAGTTCACAATCTCCTGAGGGAGACGGGCACGTACAACAGCCAGTGGATGCTGTGCTAGACGTAAGCCAGAGGCAACGGGAGCCTAAAGATGGAATCGGGGAAGACTCCCAAGAGGAGGTATTGCTTAAAACTGTGTAAAGGCACTACAGGAGGCAGGAAAGAGCATGCAAGTTACAGGCACAGCATGTGGACTGGCAAAGGGAGAGAAAGGGGATGATGCTGGAGACGTAAACACGGACCAGGCTGTAAGAACCCTGCTGTTTCCTAAAAAGACTGTACTTTGACGAACAATGGAAAACTCGCCAATATTTATATATTGGTAAATTTCACACAAAACTCTACATTCTCAGCTCCTTGTGAGAAATCTGGAAATTCTGGACCTAAACAATCAGCACTGGCTGAGAAGCCTCTGCCCCCTTAGATCAGGCATGAGCTCTCCATTCGGCACAGCCTGCCCCCCCCCCGCCGCCCCCCACCACGCTCTATCGCCCCAGACACAGAAACACGGTACCAGTTGCCACTTATCAGAAAACTCACAGCTCCATGGAGCGTGCACTAACAGACAGAAACCTCCAACCACTCTTGCAGCTACCTAATAGTTTTCTTACTACCTCACCCTCAAGTCAAAACTCATTTATGTTGCCTCCTGACCCCTCATGCAAATGTGTCTGTGTGATCACTGGCTTAGTTTTAAAGCTACATAAAGCAAAATTAAATGTAAAATGCTTTATGGCTAGGATTATGAGACACCCGAGTTGGCTCAGGACACTAATCTATTTTCCCAGCTTAATTATCAAAAGCACTCCATTTCACTTTTAGCAGTGTTCCAGTCTGGATGACAAACTGAATTATTACCCTTTTGACAGAAAGAGTGATTTTAACTAAATAGTCACCAAATAGTTTAAACAGTTCTGATGCAGAGCTTTTTTTCCCTAAGGAAAAAAATTATTTCTATTCAGAAGGTTCTTTCACCTGTGGACAGGAATATAGGGCAATTTCCTGAATGTTCACAGAACACGGTTAACCTTGCCCCTTGCAACTGGTATCTACACCTCAGGCCAGAAATGGAGCCATGTTACCAAGAACTCAGGAAAACTCTGATATTTGCAAGGATGATGCAATTGTTCCCAGGCAGGCCAGTCATCAGATCCCCTGGGGAATCTATACATTTTGTAAAGCTTCCCAGAAAATGTTGATGCTCATCAGGTTTGGAAACATGGGTGTGATTACCCCTTCCCCTAAAGCTCTCTCCCTGAAGTTACAAGGTAAGCAAAAAATACTCAGACCCTAAAATCTTCCTCCAGAAACAACCTCAAGGGCTTACACTCCTATTAAGATACACAAAAGGCCCTTGAAAGAAACATCCATGAGAAGAGTATTTCTCTCTTACTGAAACAGAATAAATATAAATATATACATACCGTGATATATATATATATATATATATATATATATATATATATACACACACATATATATATATACACATATATATATACACACACACACACATGATACATATATGTGCACCACATGCATACATACGTATAGAGGTGCCTGGCTGGCTCAGTCGGTATAGTGTGTGATTCTTGATCTCGGGGTTTTGAGTTCGAGCCCCATGTTGGGTGTAGAGATTATTTAGAAATAAAATCTTTAAATGGGGTGCCTGGGTGGCTCAGTCGGTTAAGTGTCCAACTTCAGCTCAGGACATGATCTTGCCATCCGTGAGTTTGGGCCCCACGTCGGGCTCTGTGCTGACAGCTCAGAGCCTGGAGCCTGCTTCAGATTCTGTGTCTCCCTCTCTCTCTGCCCCTCCCCCACTCACACTCTGCCTCTCAAAAATGAATGTTAAAAAATTTTTTTTGAAGATAAAATCTTTATATACACACACACATACACACGTGTGTGTGTGTGTGTGTATTGCTTCCATCATGCTGGTCAACACCCTTGAAGGTGATATGCAGACTTCATTTTGTAGAAGTAATTTCATTCCAGATGCTGAATCACTCAACATGGTTACTATTTTGCCTTGGCCAGAACCCTTACAGCTCAGTGTGATATGCAATTAGAGAAACCATCTGATTTAAAGGTCTGGCACATCTCTTTCCTCTTCTATGGTCCAATTTTATTTTAAACCGTATGATGTGTGTTATGTTGAAATATTGTAAATGTGTGTTGTAAATCACCTTAAATACTTATGAGTAGGTGAGATAGCATAAATGATATAATTCAGCATTATATAAAAGAAGACTGGAATAAGGAAATTTGGAATTCAAGTTCAGTCTCAGTGCCATGTATCGTTAGGGTCAACCTCCACGGATTTAATGGCTGTATCAAAGTAGGGTATAAATTTAAAAGATTCTGAGGTGGACAACAGAACAGCACCCAGCCCTGCAGTATGCCATTTATTTATTTATTTATTTGTTTGTTTTTGAGAGAGAGAGAAAATATGCATGAGCAGGGGAGGGGCAGAGAGAAAGGGGGACAGAGGATCCGAAGTGGGCTCTGTGCTGACAGGAGAAGCCTGATTTGAACTCACAAACCGTGAGATCATGACTTGAGTCGAAGCTGGGTGCTTAACCGACTGAACCACCCAGGCTTCCCTGCAGTATGCCATTTAGATGTGGAATTTGAACTCTCAAGTCGTACTTTTAACTCAATTTCTTTGTGGGCCCAGGTATGGCCCACACTTTGAAGCTACATTATAGTCACAGAAGCTGTATGAGCTTATACAGGTTCCCCTGAAAATCCTCAAGAAAGTTTCAAAATGTTACACTGTAACCATTTTCTCAACAAAATGAGGCAACAGAGTAGGGTTTGGGTGCTTGTAGATGAGTTGGGCCTTAATTCAGCTTTACTTCATGGTTAGTGTGAAGGAAGCTATTACACTGAGGAAGGACAACTCAGAGACTGCTCTCCTAGTCTGAAAGACCAAACACTATTTCTTAGATAGGAATAAAATTAAAAAGGAGTTAAAAAAAAATAGAACACCCTAATTTATCAAGAAATCACCGAATCTCACAAACAAGGCTTTATGAACCCCATGTGTTTCTAAATCGCTCCAATAATTACCATCCATAACCCAAAGCCCAACCATCGACTAACCACATGACCTTGGGCAAGGTGCTCTCTAATAGCTCAGTTTCTTTACTTATCAAATGGAATTTATAATAGCAGCAACCTCATTAGTTTGTTGGGAGGATTAAATGACATCACAGGTGTCAAAAGTTTAGAACAATGTCTGGCCTATAATAAGCACTCAGTGCACAGATCACCACTGGTATTTATCTAATAGCACTGCGTCCTGATGCCTTCTAGGCGTTCACTATGGTGCTGGCCTCTCTATACACATCACCTTAATCCCCACCACAGTCTTTTGAAGACAATTACTATCATCCCTACCTTACAAGTGAAGACACTGAAGTTTCAGGGGCTATCCCTGCCGAAGGACACAGAGCTAGTAAGTGAACAAGACAGAGTCTGAGCCCAGAGCAGGCTGATTCTGAGACCACATTTCACCATGACATCAAGATGTCTTTAACTTTTGATTTGCTACAGTAAAAATAAGGCAGAAGGTACAAAGCAATGATGTCTACGTGACATGTAAATTACTATGACATGGCACACTGATGTTAAAAATGTTACACGAATAGAGAAAAGTCTGAAAAGTTTTGCAGCAAACTGTCAAGAGTTTATTTACCTCTGGGAAGCAGGACTGGAGAAGGGTGTGGGGAGGGGTCTTAACCTTATGCATTCCACATTGTTACGTTAATTTTTTTATAACAAGCATGAAAGTTTTTTTTTTTAATGTTTATTTATTCTTGAGGGAGAGAGACACAGAGTGTGAGTGGGGGAGGGGCTGAGAGACAGGGAGACACAGATTCCAAAGCAGGATCCAGGCTCAGAGCTGTTGGCACAGAGCCCGATGTGGGGCTTGAACTCACGAGCCATGAGATCATGACCTGAGCTGAAGTCAGACGCTTAACCAACTGAGCCACCCAGATGCCCCAAGCATGAAAGTTTTTATAGAAACTTTTAATTGAAGTGTAACACACATATAGAAGAGTGCACAAATCATAAACACACAGCTGGATAGAGTCTCACACAGAGAGGGCACCCATGAACCCAGCACTAGGTAAAGAAACAGAACTGAACTTCTGAAGGCCCCTCCTACCGCCTTCCCATTGCTAACCTGACCCTGACTCCTAACACCCTGGATTAATTTTGCCTAATTTTACATAACTGAAATCACATAGTATTTTCCCTTTTACATGTTTCCTTCATGTCATTGTGCAGAGTTGCAATTCGTGCAACTGCCGGTGGTGTTTAATGTCCTCTAACTCTACTACTAGTTGTTTATCCATCCTATTGTTGTTAGACACTGGAATTATTCAAGTTTGGGGCTACCGTGAATAGTGCTGCGTTGAAAACTCTTGACGTGTCTTGCTGCCCATGTGGACACAATTCTATGGAGTATTTAACTATCAGAATTATTGGTCATAGGGTATGGGTATGGGTTCAGCTTCAGAAGCATGAGTGTTTTTTACAATTCATTTAAAAAAGAAATGGATGTTGGGGCGCCTGGGTGGCTCAGTCGGTTGAGCAACCGACTTTGGCTCAGGTCATGATCTCGCGTTCGTGGGTCCGAGCCCCGCATCGGGCTCTGTGCTCGGGGCCTGGAGCCTGCTTTGGATTCTGTGTCTCCCTCCCTCTCTGCTCCTCCCTCACTCAAGCTCTGTCTCTGTCTCTCAAAAATAAAACGGAACATTAAAAAAAAAAAATTAAAAAAAAAAAAGAAATGGATGTAAAACCTTGTGGCCCTATCTGAATTTAATCTATCCGTATGCATTTCAGACATCTTTATCTTCTGTAGGTCATACCTGTGTCCTTACGGTCTCACGTGGTAATATGAGTAGTCCAATCTATAAAAACTGGGCTCTCAGTCCTTGGTCAAGAACCCGGGCTCCTTCAAGACCATAGTGTTCTTCAGGAAATCATTTCAAAGGTTTATGGAATTTGCCCAGAAGGCAGTGTACCACGTACGTGAAAGCACACCGCAGGCCTCAATTACGGAGGAGCATTCCAGTTCGCCCACGATGAGGCTAACGACATCGACAATCACACAGGGTGCTAAGTGCCATACAGAAATAACCTTTTTCTCCCTTAGGCTTTCATGGGTATGTTTCATTTTGGCCTTGGCGTGGCTGCCACTTTCCAGGCCCATGAGTGGCTGAGCAACGTGGATCTGTTTATCCCTAGTCATCTTCATTTGACACAAAAACTGCCCCCAAATCCCCTCCTACCCACCCTGGCAGGCTTCTCTCTAATCCTTCAAATCCTCTGTGCTTCTGTTCTCCACTGGCCACGTGGTCATGGAATCCCACAGCTGGACTGTCAATTCTCGCAGGTGGGGCCATGGCTTCTGGCTTTTCCGGGGATTAGGGAGGGGAAGTGCTGGTCTCTGGGATGCTCTGAGCTCCAGGAGCACCTGGGCTAAGGCCACAAAACAGTTAAGGTCACCACGGTCAACTCTCATGGGTATGATAGGCTCTGGGGTGAGGAGCCCAGGAGGGTCCTCCCTACCCCTTTGTACCTGTACCACCATTAGCACTTCTTGGAGCTGAGTTATGTGCCAAGATTCCCACCAATGAAATATTGGCAGGGATCATCTAGAGGCAGAACACAAAGCTAGCCTGGGAGCCAGTCTGCCTCGTTTCAAATCCCAGCTTTGCAATTTACTGCCAGACCGTCCTGTGTCTCTGTGTCATGGGTTGTGGGGAACACAGAAGATAATGCAAGTGCACACCTAGCACAGAGTGGGCATTCAAGAAACGTTAGCCGCTGTTAAAATGATTATTATGAGATAGAGACTAAGGCTGTGGGCTTTGAAGCCAGACCAATCTCATGATTAACACAAGAGTCATCTGAACACAGATAATCACGGATGAATAACACAACACAGAATCATCTGAAAACACTTCTGAATTCAGAATACATTTTCTTAATCAACTCATAGTTGAAGGTACAACCAATACCATACTGCCTAAAGCTGAAACATTTCTTAACAGCGAAGAAGCAGGCCCTCGTGTTCAAAGGGTACAAAACCAGTGGGTTTGCTGGTTTGTTATTTTATCTTTACGGATAACTGAACCACAGAGAAAGTGAACAATGTGCCCAGGATCACCCAGTGTGGTGCTCAGGACTGGAGAGGAGCTCAGCCTGAGTCTCCGCCCTGGACATGTTACCAGGTACCATACAGACGTTCTGGCAGTTTTCCCCAGGCTTTCCTGAGACACACTGGAAGTCAAATCATCCTCTAAAAATTGATTTTCTGACATAGCCACTTTTGCTCATTTTTAACCAATTTCTACCCTCTTCTTTACAAGGAAGCAGTTCAGTCAATGTAAAATTATGTAAATTCAAACAAATTACCTAAAGCAAAGCTCTCTGTGGAACAATGGGGTGGCATCCTCGGGAAGGAGCCGCCAGTCCCTGCTCTCTGCACAAAAGCAACTGCTTGGTGCTTTTCCCAGTCCTGATGAGCCAAGGAGAGTGTGACCTCAGCGGTTAGGTGATAATCTCCTCTTGGTCCTTTGCCGCGCTACAATACCTGAACGTCATTCTTCTCCCCCTCTCCTCTTTAAAGACAAATCCTGGCATGCAGAAGGTTGGGCAAGGGCAGAGTATTTGATCAGAAGGTCCCAACACCGCTTGGTGAATTTCCTGCCAGTAGGCTCAAGCATTCGCTTAAGTGCTATTCCAGGGGCACCTGGCGGGCTCAGTCAGAGCATGTGACTGACTCTTGACCTCAGGGTTGTCAATCTGAGTCCCACCCTGGGCGTAGAGATTACTTAAAAAAAAAAAAAAAAAAAAATTATTGAAAGCACTTAAGTGCTTTTCCCTTTGACCCTCTTCCTCCTCTCTCCTTCGATCAACCATGGTCAGCTGGAGCAGCTAATATTTCCCAGGTGAGGAGGGGTGCAGGGCAAGGGCTATTAAAATATAGTGAGCCTTTATGGACACTTCTTGCCTTTCACAATTTGACAGGCCCTGCTCTTTCGACCCTTAGGACATGATGTAAATCTACTTCAGTCTGAAAAGAACACTCCTAAAAATCAGAAAAGACCCTCTGGCTACCAAGTATCCATCATTGAGCTTCCTTTAGGACACCCGAGCAAAGGGTACAGCATTCCCCATAGAACCACACTGCTCTTAGCAAAGGCTTACTCAAGAGGCAAATAACAGCTCCTCCCACCAAGAGCACCCCCTTATCTCTGGCCCCACCCTTTCCTGTCTTTTGTCAGTTGCTGGGACAGAAAAACAGTCAACATAAATTGGGCAGCAATTTCGGTCTGGGTGTGGATTCTCTGAAGGCTTCCCTTGAAAGCAACTAGAGGAAATAAGATATTGATATGGGGGGAAAAAAAAAAACCTTAAGGAGAGACAACTGTAGATTTGGAGCAGGAAGTGACAGAGAAAAAAATCTCAGAGGACGGAGGCAAATATGTGGCTAGATCATCACGGAGTCCACAGTAGGGGCCTTGGGGTAGAAACTGGGAAGAGGAAGCAAGTTGGTTCATGCCCGTTTAAAGATGAAAACCTGGATTGAAATTTTAAGTTTATCACAATAATACAAATAAACAATGAGGAGTAAAAGAACTACACACACAATGTGTTCTGTATGATTCCGCTCAGAAACAGGTAAACTTAAGCTATGGTGTTCAGGAAACATATTTAGGTGGTAAAACTATAAAGAAAAAAAAACAAGGAGGTGATTACCATATGTCAAGATAGGATTATGTCTGGTGCACTTCTGGAGCGCAGGCAATGTTCTAGTTCTTGTCCTGAGTGGGGGACTATACAGGTATTTACTTTATAATTGTTTCCAATGCATTTATATTTTATGACTTTTTTTTATTACAAAAAAGAAAAAGAACCCCTTTCAAGCATGCAAGATTACAGTTATGTCCGGAAGCGTTAGTAGCTTCACAAAAGACTGGAGCCAATACCAGAATAATTCACGCCAGAGAAAGCAAACGCATTTATTCAAATGAAAGGTGCTCCTCTCCTGGCCTAATTTTGTGGTTTGCTTTGGCGTGGAGACTCAAAGTCTATGTGTATAAAACCATACCAGCAAAGTGTGTCTGCCCCAGATGATAAAAGTAGTGCACCTGCCGGCCAGCCAGAAGGCGTGTGTCTCTGTCAGTGCTTACACCTCCCCTCTCCTGTTCCCTGAGCACTCTCACGCTCCTCAACGGGCAGCCAACGGTTGGGGTTACCCCCATCTCAGAGACAAAAATGTAAGAAGGCTCACCGCCAGGTACAACTCAAGTAAGAAGTAGAAACCAGACCACCGTAAGATCTCAGACGACCACCTCAGGGCCCCTTGAGGACGACTTTCTCATCCCCAGGAGGTGAGGAGACACATCTTTTATCCCACGTAGAAATAATGACACGAAGAAACAACTGTATAACGGAGAGCATGAGAACGTCCCCTCTTCTGCGTCACTGTCACTTGTCAAAGCCACTGCCAAGGGCATTATAAAGATTAGCTTCCCTCACTAGACCATGGACACCTTGAAAGTGGAGCTGTGTCCTCTCACAGCTGGGACCCCAAGGCTTTGCACAGTATAAGCTCGTTAAACATAAACGAGCTCATAAACAAATGAATAAATACATGAAGGTACAAACCCATGAATTTAGTGTTGTGGTTTCCATGCCACATAGTCATTCCTGCACAGTGCCACTTGCACTTTTTTAAAGCAGTTAAAATGACAGGAAGTAACTGCCCTTTTAACAGATTGGCAATATAGCCTCCACTTCTTAAAAAAAGGTTTCATGCCATATATAAATTCAGAAGTGGAAAGGGCTGACAGGTTAATTATAGACACAAAGGGCAAGGACAAATGGACTATGAGGTAAGCGAGTCTAAATGTGCCTTCCCAGGACAAGCATTTATTAATAAGCCTGCAAACACTGACTGGGTAGTCAGGTTCAGCTCTGTGCCAGGCTTGGGGGCAGGGGTCTAGATTAGGAGAAGGCGCAGTTTCTACACTTGAGGAATTTGGCTGGTATCTGAGAAGACAGCATGTACCTGTAAGAATAATAAAAGAAGTCCCCTCAGGATAGCAGGTGGAACAAAGGGGGAACAGGGCCTAAGATCTGAGTCACCTGCCCCTTTAGGGGATGGGATAGTCAGAGAAGACCTCACTGGGCTAGACCTACCTGGAAGGAAATATGGCCGGGACAGTGATTGGCAGAGAATCCAAGAAGAGGCCCCCCAATTCTTTGCCTTCGGCACCCCCCACCATATTCCTTCAGCCGCTGGAGGCAGGGATTTAAGTAAAAACAAACAAACAAAACACCCACAGGGATCTTCCCTTCCCTCTCCATCCTCCCACAAAGAACAAAGGGATGTTCAGATGACTGGGAAGGCAAGTTTAGGGTCAGCTTCAGCAAGCAGATGGCCCCCAAAATGGAATACCAGGCCTCTAGGCAGGGTGTTAACACCAGGGAATGCTTTTTGCTCCCCTTTGTCATTTATTGGAAAAGATTTATTGGCTGCCTTTTAGATGCAGGCAGTGAATAGGGCAACTCCCACTGGGACATTACAGTTAGTCCAGACTAGAAGACCTAAGCCTGGGCCTCCAAACCCTGAGTCTGAGTCTCCCTGGGGTTTCTGCTTTATTCCAGGGTAATGGGCCTGGTGGTCTCCCATTACACCTGGGCCTTCCCAAAGAAAGGCTCCTCTAAGAAGCTTTCAAGCAGCATTCCCCCTCCACGCAAAGTGAAAACTCCTCCCCACCCAGTATCCCTGGGCAAAAGTGGCTGTTCGGTTGATAACCTGGGAACGGCAGGAAGAAATAAGGCATGGCCATCTCCCACAGGAGGAGGGGAATGTCCAAGAGGGTTTATCTGGGCTTGCTTGTTTCCAAAATCCGGTACTTTCTCCAAAAGGTAGGAACGAGGTGAAGACCTGGCCACGGAGTTAAGTCCAAAGAGTGGAAAACCAGTTGTTTCAGAAATTCATCACACCTGCCCCGGGTAAACTTCCCACCTACTCCACCTCACTTCCAGGTCTTTCCAGCTGCTTCCAATCTACTTTCAGCCACTCGGGCGACTTGTGAAGAACTGGGACGGGATACCTGCCAGCGTGAGGTAGCTGCGGGGACTCTCACGCCCTCGCGCGTGGACAAGGCGCGCCCACACGCCGGGCCGCGCTTCGGTGGCGAAAGAACGAAAACTGCCCCCTCTCTGGCGCGCGCTGACACCGGCAGTGCGCGCCCGGCCGCCGCCCGTTCGCCTCGCCCGGGAGCGCAGCGGCGGGGAAGGGGCGGAGGCCCCAGGCGCACGGGGAGCGCTTGGCGCGAGGCGCACCTGGATGCGACCGGCCGTGCTAGCTCGGGCCCGGGCTCCCTAACATTGGTCTCCAGGCAGAGCGACCGCGGGACCGCGGACCCCCTCCCCCAGATCCCCTCCCGGTCCGCCGCTCCCCAGCTGGGTGCTCCCGGCTCCCTGAGCGTCCCGAGCGCTCTTACCCGGGAAACGGTCAGGGGTTGCTCGAAGTCCTTGCCCCCCACGAGGCGGAAGCCCCATGGTCCCGGGCCCTGGAGGACTATCTGCTGGCTGGTCATGGCGGGGCGACCCGAGGGCACAGACGGTGCAGGACGCGGTGCGCTGGGCTCCCGGCAGCTGTCGGAGAAAGAGCGCGCGGCGCGGGCCCAGGGAGCCTGGGGCGGCCGTGAGGAGGGAGCGCGCGGGGGTGGGGGCGCGCGGGGGCGGAGACGGCCCCGCCCCGGCGCCCCGCCCCGCCCGGCCCGCGGCCGCTCCCCGCCCAGCGCGCCCGCCTGGGGAGCCCCGAGGCGGGTCGGGGGGTCCGGGTTCTCCGCAGCCCCGCCCCAGCAGCGTCTCCCGCCCGCCCGCCCCCCCTCTCCCCCGCGCAGGCCGCCGCCGCTCCCAGCCCCGCCGGGGGTGCTAGGTGCGAGCCAAGCAGGTTCCGACACACACACCGCGCCGGAGACAAAGCCGGGCTCGGCGCTTTCGAAAATGAGTTTGGAAGTGCTGTGCTAACTCAGCCCTCAGAGGTCCACTGCATTTTCACCTTTGCTTCTCGTGAATGCTAATGATGTTTAAAAGGTGCTTTCGAATGATCTCATGGGATGCGCTGGGGCAGTCAGGGCGTTTAACCCCGTTTTACAGATGAACTAAGTGAGCCGGCCTTAAGTTAGAAGGCTCGCCCGAGGCCACACCGCTGGTCAGTGATGTAACCGTAACCCCGCCCGGGCTCCCCGTGCTGCAGAAGCTCACACTGGAACTTTCCTAATGCTAATGAGACCATCGCACGATGTTGTGACTGGACTTCACAACCTTCCTAGAAACCTTTCCTCCAGACGGGAGTTCGGAGTTCGAGTTCGCCGTAGGTTCTGACCTTCATTTCAGACGTCAAGTCCGGGGTGGGCCAAGGGCTAAGCGCGTGGAGAGAGCCCTAAGTTGAGGACAAAAACTTGAGTTCCCAGCCTGCTACCTGCCTTGTAACTGGGCTCCCTGCCACCCTGGCCTTTCAGTGCATTCTCCATGCCAGACCAGACCAGGTTCCCCGCTGTCCGCTGGGTCTGCACTCTAAGTAAGGCTGAAGTCCAAACGCTTATCAGGCCACCCACAGAATAACCCAACTCCCTGTCTGACCTTATATCCTCCTACTGTCCCCCCACCCCTACCCCACACTGGCCCTGCTCCTGCCTCAGGGCCTCACAGCAGGGCCTCTGTCTAGAATTCTCTTCTCCAGCCATCCATGGCCTTCTCTTTGTTCAGATGTCATCATACAGGCCATTGCTGAGTGCACTCAATTTCAAACCCTCTCTCCAGGGGCGCCTGGGTGGCTCAGTCAGTTAAGCCTTTGACTTTGGTTCCCGTCATGATCAGTGGGTTCGAGCCCCACATCATCAGCTCTGTGCTGACAGCTCAGAGCCTGGAGCCTACTTCTGATTCTGTCCCTCTCCCGCTCACCCTCTGTCTCTCAAAAATGAATAAATGTTAAGAAATCTAGAACCTTCTCTCTAGACTGCCCTCTTACCTTCCCTATTTTATCTTTCTCCATTGTATTTATCACCATCTGACATATAGTTAATATTTTACTTATTGTTTGTCCCATCCCCACCTCTAACCATTAGTTCCCAGAGGGGAGCTAATTCGATCACTGCTGTATCCCAGTGCTTAGAATAGTGCCTGGCATGTAGTATGTAAGGAATGCAATTCACTGGCCACCCTTATGACCACCTTGCCTCCCTGGGCCCAGGTTCTTCATCGATTTCTTGGTGCTCATTCGTACTGGCACTTGGGCCCCAGCACAGTGCTTGGCACACAGCACATGCTGTATGCATTTGTTAAAAGCAGAGCTCTGTCTCTGTGACCCTGGCATACTTACCAAGGAGCACTGTGCACAGATTTGCATATAAACAAATACTTTATTTGTCCAATTGTGTCACAGCACAAATGCATATACCTCGAATTGGTTGCTCAAAGTGGATCTATGTTATCTCTACATCCCTTACAGCCCCCTCCCCCCCCCGCCAGCAATCTGACATTCTTCCTTGAATCTGAGAAAAAAGGAATGGAGTTACAGCCAGGAACCAGCCACCTGCTTCATCGAAGCCAAACATATACCCTCTTCAATTAGTTTCTGTGGATTAGAAAACATGTTAGTGTTTCAAGTCCCTGCAGAATTTGGGGGAATCATTAAATTCTGAGTCTGCCTTTAGATGTGCAGTAGTTTTGAATATTTTGTGTTCTAGGAGGAGAAAAAGGTTGAAAAGCCACAGCCTCTGTGTTCCCCAAGAGCAGGGGGGCTGCCTCTCATTCTTCCCAGGTGTCCCACTGGCATGAACCTGATACATGGTAGGTGCCAATGAGTGCTTATTGCATGCAATATTCTTTACAAATATGGGGCCCTAGTACTGCTGTGAGGTCATCCAAGTCCACAGCTGCTGTTAAATGTTAAATGTTCTTGGTTGTTAAATGTTCTTGGTTGCGGTCCGGCTTTCCACAGCAAGAGCTATGAAACAGTCAACGCTTTGACCCAGTCATCCCCTTTCTGGGCACTGATTCCAAGGACATAATTTCAAAGGAGAAAAAAGCTATATGTACAAAGATATTTATAGCTGCATTATTTATAATGACGAAAAACTGGAATCGAGCAGTAACAGAGAAGTGGCTAAATATGGTATGGCCGTGAGGGAATAGTACACAGCATGAACATGAAAACAGTGAAGGGTACGAGGAGGCAGGGGATGTGCTTTCAAAATACATAAAAAAGAGTTTACAAAATTATGTGTAAACCCAATGATATTATTTATAAACAAAATTATTTGTTAATTTGATGTTAAAAAATAAAAATGATGCCTACCTGCTATCAAAAATTAGGAGAGGGGTGCCTGGGTGGCTGAGTAGTTTGAGTGTCCAACTCTTGGTTTTGGCTCAGGTCATGATCTCACTGTTCATGGGATCAAGACCCGTGTGGGGCTCCGTGTGCTGACAGTGTGAAGCCTGCTTGGGATTCTCTCTCTCTCTCTCTCTCTCTATGCCCCTCCCCTGCTCACTCTCTCTCTCTCTCTCTCAAATAAATAAGCATTAAAAAAAAATTCTCTCTCTCTTCCTCTGCCTCTCCCCCACGTGCATGCTCTCTCTCTCTCTCTCTCTCTCTCAAAACACAGTCCTTAGATGGATGGAGACTAAATGCTAGTGTTTTGGGGTGGAGGGTAGGCACCTCATCTTCTATCTAGAAGCTAGCTCTGAGATGGGCACACAACTTGTACTCAGAAAATACCCAGTGATTGACAGCTCTGACCCCTTGCAAATGCAAGCAACCTTGTCTTAAACACTGTTACTTTTTTATCTATACTCTCCAGGTCCCTCAGACCCTAGACTCAAGCCGAGTACTAAGGGAATGCCCTTAAGCAACCTCTCTGAAGTTCAGTTGTCTTATTGTTATTATTATAATGCATTCCATAAAAGTTTATTGACCTAAACAGCCTTCATCAATCAAATTTTTGGGCGTGGGCGGGTGGGGGGACTTGCAGGAGAATTCAGGAGAAGTGGGAAGCAAGGAGGGTAGGAAAAAGTGGTCCAGAAAATCAGGGGGGACAGTGGGCCTTCCCAGCTCTCAATTTTACAGTGTGGACAGGGTGGAAGGTGACTGCTGGTGGGTTCCTCCAGCAAGGCTTCTTGCAGATGGAGCGAACACAACGCCCCCCCCCCCACCCCCCATTCCTCCACTCCCCAGCGAGCCATTGCCAGGACCCTCCAGAGCCACTGTGCTGAGACTTGGCTTCCTGGAACAACAGCTCCAGTTCTTAAGGACAGGGAGTCCAGGCTGGGCTAGGCTTGAACTATAGTTTTATTTAATCTCCAGGACAAGTCCTGTACTTGTGACCGCAGAGCCCCCATTCCTGGAGATCGCCGCTAGGACCCCTCCCCTGGGCCTAGACTCTACCCCTAAGGGGGATCTGAGCCCCGCTGGCCCAGAGAGAGTGCGGGCGCGGGGTCGCAGCGGCTCTCAACTCCCCAAACGGGTGCAACTGCCCCAGCCAAATCACACCCGAGCGAGCGACTGACTTCCTTCTCTTTTCTTTAAAAAGAACTGAAACTCAAGCTCACAGTCTTGAAAAACAAAGGCATCTCTCCCTGCCTAGTCCTATCCCACCAGTCTAGACCCCGTTGGTCCCCAGCCCCGCTCCCAGGGTCGGCGCGTCCTTCACTGGGATCCACGCGCGGCTCCTCCCCGTGCGGATCCAGGACGGCGGCCCGGCGTGGTGCCCCCGGCTGTGCCACGGACCCGACAGCGAATGGACTCCCAATTCTTGCTTTTCTCCCACTTCCTGCTCCAGCCGACAGGGAAATCCTGAAGTGGCCTCTTGGGATTGGGCGCCTCTCAGATTCCGTTCGGCACCGAGCATGCTCCGTGGTGTCTCAGGCCGTAAAGACACCTAAGCAGTGGACCTGGCCTCCGGCCTGGTGAGGATGTGGACAGATGAGCTAGTGGTGCAGGTTGGCCCTGCCCAGAGCTGACCAGAGCTATTTTGTCCACCTGCCTCCTGGCTCCCTTGACAGGTGGCACAAAAGTTATCAAAGGTAGAGAGGCCTGGACCACTGCTATTTCTCAATCATCCCTGCTTATTAAAAGAGGAGTGCCTCTGTTAAGCAAGTGTCTGACTTCCGCTCAGGTCATGATCTCAGGGTTCATGGGTTCGAGCCCAGAATCAGGCTCTCTGCTGTCAATGCAGAGCCCACTTCAGATCCTGTATCTCCTTCTCTCTCTCTGCACCTCCCCCCTTCTCTCTCAAAAATAAATAAACTTTAAAAAAAAAAATAAAAGAAGAAGAGATTGCAAACCTGGATCATAGAGTAATGCGTATTAAATGTTTATATTGAAGAAGTTAAGAAGACAATGTCATATAATTGTGTTGTTCACAAGATAATTAATAGATTAGGGGCGCCTGGGTGGCGCAGTCGGTTGAGCGTCCGACTTCAGCCAGGTCACGATCTCGCGGTCCGTGAGTTCGAGCCCCGCGTCAGGCTCTGGGCTGATGGCTTGGAGCCTGTTTCCGATTCTGTGTCTCCCTCTCTCTCTGCCCCTCCCCCATTCATGCTCTGTCTCTCTCTGTCCCCCCAAAAAGTGAATAAACGTTGAAAAAAAATTAAAAAAAAAATAAAATAAAATAAAGATAATTAATAGATTAATAAACAATGTAATTTGTCTGCTAATGGGACCTGAATTTAAAGTTGTGTGATGAACATATTTCATTGCTGACATTCTATTTCTGTGGCTTTATATGTAACCTCATCTAGAGAAACTTCGAAAGTCTAAATTTGAGTCTTTAGCTCACCTGGAGTCACCCTTTGGCTGCTTCCCCTAACGGGGGAAGGTGGCTTGGGGTCAGTTACCCAACAGACCCTAGCCCAATACCCAGACAATGAACATTGCCTCATTACTAAACAGTGACTATGAGTCAGAGTGTGCTAGAACTTGACATCCATTGTTGCATTTCATCTGGACAAGAGCCCAGAGAAGCGTCACGATGCCCTTATTACCAGAGGGAGCAGAGGCATGGAGCCACCGCCCTGGACCCCTGGACCCCCTTCGTGGAAGGACTTGTTCCAGCTCCTGGGAGGGGGACAGCTCAGGCTTCCCACCCCTTCAAGGAGTGCCTCCAACTGTGGAGAGCAGCCTTGCCCAAGGGCATGCCCTTCCCCAGGCTGCCTGTATCCCATGACTGGTCTAGGTGGGGACAAAGAAGTGACCATTTGGGCCCACGGTGGGACAAGTTGGCTGGGTCGTATTGGCCCCAGAGTTCCCTGTGGAATAGGTCAAGCCCGACAGGCCTATGTGGCAGCTCAACTTCCCTCTCTGCCCAATCCAGTCTCCTCCCTACTCCCTTCTGCAGACATGGAGCCCGAGGGCACTCCTTAATAAACATCCTGCATGCTTCACTCTGTCTCTGGGACCAGGGAACCCAGCCTGCAACAAGCCCAGACAGGTTAAGAGATTTTCCTAAAATCACTCAGCAACCAAGTAACAGGGCAAAGTCTGAGCTGGGGAAGCATAGGAAGAGCGGTAGGGTCTGAAGAGCTTTGTAATAGAAGAGGGAGGGGCAGGTGGTTATTCAGAGTTTCCTACGATTCCAGAAAGACCCCTCAGGCCCACAATTCATGGAGGTCCCAAGGACCAGATCTTCCCACTTCACTGGCATGCACACCCACAGCCCTAGTGCCAGCAACTCAACTCGACTAGATCCTTCAGGAATGGTTTTTTGGACTTCCTCCTTGGAGGATGTGGAACCTGCAAAAAGCTTTAAAAGTATGAGCACATATGGAAGCAGAGAGGCCATACCAGGTGGCAGAAACAGGACAAGGTAGTAGGAAAGGCAGAGGATGGTCTGCTGGAGTGACCTTATGGGATGACAGGCAGGCTGTAAAGTTCTGTGGGGAGGGCTCTGAATGCCAGGGATCTGATGTGGTGTGCAGTGGGGACAGGCAAAGGCACTCCCTTAGCCTCATCTCATTCCATCCATTCTCTCTCTCTCTCTCTGACATCCTCCCTCAAATCCATTTCCTTTTGGGGCTGGCCTGTGCTGCTGGCCTGGTCTGGCCGTGGCTGATACTGAAACCAACTATTTATAGCATTTGAGGACAGATGGAGTGGCAGGCCAGTTTCCATGACGCCAGGGCTCCTTGAGGGTAGCTTCCTCCCCGCTCGGTCCCCACCGCCCCCACTGGGTCTGTCTCCTCTTCTATTACCTCTAGCTCTCTACTCTCATGTGGTCATTCCTTGGGAAGCAAAGGGGGAGGGGGTGCTGCATGAGAACAGAACTGAAGGCCAGCGGGCGAAGGTGATGCCACCACCCGTCCCCTTACTCCCTGCGTTAGATCACAGTCCAGGCTGAGGAGAGGTCCCAGCCATCACCACAGGATGATGCGGGCCTGGGCTCTTCCACTCTCAAGCCTAACCACCTAGCTTCTGCCTTCACCTCCCACCTGCTGACGGCCTGAGGTTATAAATCCCTTAGAGCTGATGTAACCTACAGGGGTCTGGAGGTCAAAGAGGTCAGAAAAAAATTAAGGGGAGAGAGTGAAGACAACAGCGCTCCTAGCCAGAGGGTAGCTCCTATTCTGGAAGCACCGTAGAAAGAGAGTTCTGCCATTTGTCAGCTGTGACAGTTTGGCAAATCATGCAGCCTGTTGTTTCCTTCTTCTCTTTTAGTCAACAACCACTTACCGGACACTTATCATTTGCTACAGGCTGTTCTCTGTGCTAGAAAATCAACAGCAAACCAAATGGACACAAATTTTCTCCCTGGTGGGGCTTACATTTCAGTGTGATGGACAAACAAAACAAGTAAACCATATGGTATGTTTTGTGTATGTATGTTTAGGTAGGTGTGTATGTGTTTAAGTAAGTATATGTATGTATACGTGTATTTGCATGCATATGTGTTCCAGTCAAAAGGGCCTACAAGCAAAGACACTCCAGAGCCATGAGTACACCTGGTATCCTGATCTTGGTTTCTAAATACCACAGGAGGAGGCCAAGACTTCTCAGAGAAATTCTAGAGCAGCAGCAGGGTAGGTACAAGATTAGCCTGGGCTAGCTTGTTACGCAGAGTAAGAAAGTGCTTGAAAAAGTGGTGGGGGCGTGTTCTGGGAGCACAGAAGCCTGCTAAAGGGGCTCTAGCTGGTCACATCTGAGGCAATTTCTTAAAACAATAAGGAATTCTAGCCTATTGGGAAAAGTAAGAAGCTACAAGTCCACACAGTAGATAAATGGATAGACAGAGAAAGGCTGGCAGGATGGCAGGATGGCAGGAAGGAAGAAGGGGCAGGAAAGGTTCTTGCTTACAGTAGACTTTTAAACCCCGTGTAGTAAATGTAGAGGGAACAGCCAGAGTTTGAAAACCATCATTTTGCAGCTATCATAGTAAGGATTAATTTGGGTGTGAATCATCTTTGGATGCAAAGTCAAGTGTGAGAGTGCGATGAGAAGCAGGGTAGGGTGTCTGCATAGTCTTAAAACCTCTCCCAACAGATTGCCTATCAGATATGAAGGGGGAAAAACAACAACAAAAAGACAACAACAAAACTTGGCAAACTCTAACATCATCTTGCCAGAAGATCAAAATTAACATCACCTGTGAGGAGCAAAAGAACACTGTGTGGCTCAGACAATGATATCCTGAGAAGGACACAATATTGCTTATGTAACATTCCCGTCAGGAATGCATAACTTGACTCTAATCACAAGGAAACATCAAACCACCCCCTTTGAAATCTAAAGGGATGGGGAGGTAGTGGGTGGGGTTTAGTGGTTGCCAGCTCCCAAGGAGATGTTTCCAAGGAGAGGGCAGAGGAGAAAAAGTAAATAAATAAAGGGATGGGGGAGGGACTATATTCTTCAAAAAGGGTAATGTCATAAAAGACAAAGTTTGTAGACACATTTCAGATTAGAGGGGAATAAAGAGACAATCTAAATGCAATGTATCTGGGAGGGGAGGGCAAAAAATGGATGCAGATGTGAGATTAGACGAAAGTTCAATGTTCAATTTACAACAATGTTCAAAAGTATCAGTGTCTAAGTAGAGAACTAGGTTGTGGTTGTGTAAGAGAATATCCGTATCTTTAGGAAATTCATGAGAAAGCGTTTAGTGGTAAAGGGCCACATGTATGTATACGTAACTTATCCTCAAATGTTTCAGAAAAAAAATGTGCATGCGTGTGTGTGTCGGGGGTGTAGAGTAAAACTGGGATAAAATGTTAACAATAGGTATATGAGGTAAGGGATATATGGGTGTTCTTTGTATTGTCTTCATTCTTTTTCTGTGATCTTGAACCGATCTCCAAATGAAATGGTTTTTTTTTTTAATTTTTTAATGTTTATTTATTTTTGAGAGACAGAGAGAGAGACAGGGAGGGGCAGAGAAGGAGACACAGAATCCGAAGCAGAACTCACAAGCTGTGAGATCATGACCTGAGCCGAAGACAGATGCCAAACCCCAAACCAACTGAGCCACCCAGGTGCCCCCAAATGCAATGTGTTTTTGTTTGTTTTTTTAAGGAAAAACATATAGGATGATAGATGGTGTTGCAGTCTATGGCGAAAAGTAAACATGGGTTGTAAATGTTAATGATAAAATGATGAAAGTGACGAGGGAGGACTTCTCTAGGAAAGTGATCTGAGTCAAGACCTGAACAGGGGACGTAGATATGTGGGGAAAGCATTCCAGGCGGAGGAAATGGCACAACGATGGGAACCAGCCTGGCACCTTCCTCAGCAGGGGCTGTGGCTGAGCTGAACGCCTGGAGTCCCTGGAGTCGTGGAGATGAGGTCAGAGAAATACCAGCACCTAACCGGGCAGCGCCGCCCGCGTGGGGCATCTGAGAACCACCGAGAGCAAGAGGAAGGTCTGAGGGCTTTGCTGTGGATTAACAAATCTGCCCCTTGTCCCCCACACTCTGCTGTGTTGGAATGAATGGCAGAGCAGGCAGGAGCGGCAGCAGGGGAGCAGGGAGTGGCTTGCTGCAAGAATCCAGCCTAGAGGTGACGACTGGCAACTGGCGCGGGGACCCAGGGTGGGAGCAGAGGAGTCTGGGGGCGATGCTTGGATTCTGGCTGTATTTTCTGGCATTTGCTGACAGATGGGAAGCACGGTGCGGGTGGGAGGTCAAGGATGACTCACATGTTCCGGCCTGAACAGCAGCTAGGAGGATGGAATTGCCATTAACTGAAACGGGGAGGCCTGTGGGAGAGGCAGCTTTGGGGGAACCCTGAGGAATTTGGGTCCGGACATATTTAAGTGGCAGACTTACCCAGTAGGTACTTCTGTGGAGATGTGTAGCAGGCTGTTGTATGTAGGAGTCTGGGGGCCTGAGAGAGGCCCAGGCAAGAGGCAGGCACACAGGGGATTTTTAGGCCGAGGGGATGGATGAGGGCACCGGGGACAGGGACAAGAAGGGGGAGGGCAGGGAATGGGCCTGGGCGCACCGACTGTGAACGCGGGGCCTGGGGAATGAAGAGGAGCAGCCAGAGCAGACCCAGAAGGAGCCACCAGTGAGGCGGGACCAGAACCTAAAGAGAGTGCGACCTGGGAGCCAAGGAGAAAGGAGTATTCAGGTGTGTCTGAAAAGTCCAGGGAGCTGAGAACTGAGAACCGCCCATATGATTCTCGCCGTTAAGGCCCTTGACGGTCCTGATTGCAGAGTTTGTTAGGGTGATGGCAAAATCCCAATTGGAGGGGATTCAAGATGGGAAGGCAGCTGAAGAGCGAAGAGCGGGAGACAGCAGGTATGCATAGCTTTCTGAGGTATTCTGCTGTAAGGGAAGGAGAGAAATGACGTGGTCACTGGAGGAGGAACAGGATAGGAGAGGCTTTTCCTTAAATGGAAGGGGGAGATTGGATCTTTTTTGCAGGGTCATGGAAAGGTTGCTGTATATAAGGGACTTCATTGTTTCTAGGTCAATGGGACCTTCTTGTATTCTTTCCCGGGCCTGATCCTACTCTGGACTGACCCTCTGATGCCCCCTGGATGAAAGCTCAGCCTCCTCTCTGTCCCTTTTATGCAGCAATTCTTGAAAATTCTAGTCTCTCTTCCTGGAGCCCCCTCCCCATCTCCTCTGGCCTGTTTCTCCCACAGGTTCCTGGAAAGTGCCCCCTAGCTGCACACCACCTGCTCTGGCCCAGCCCGTCTCGATCCATGCTCCATGTTAAGGAACCCCACTTCAATTCTTTGGAAACATTTCAAAAATACTAAAGACCGTTCACCTACAATTGGACTCCCAAGCAGAAGGTGATGAGGGCACCTCCAAACCCACAATCATTTTGTGGGTACAAAGCAAGAAGAGGTTTCAGGGAGTGGTACCCGTTGAGGGAGGGCGTAGGATGATGAATTCTTAGTGACAAAGAGGTAAAGACAAATCCAAGAGAAGTGCCAAGGAAGAACTGACAGGTCTTGTCAACCGTTGGGTGGCAATGTGTGTGTGTCAAAAGCCTTAAATATGGTGTGCCCTTTGACCTAGCCATTCCACTTCTAGGAATTTGTCTAGGAAAAAGTAGGCATTTAAGGTACTAAGAGCGTGTAAAAGGTCGTTCACCATCGAGTTGTCCATAATTGCGAAATATTGGAAACACCTTAAGTGTCAAAAATAGATGGCTGCTAGATACACAATGGCACAATTATACCGTGGAATACCATGTAATCATTAAATAAAGACATAGAGGTGAATACGTCTTGTCAAGAAAGGTGTTTATGATAAGTGAGAGGAGCAGGTTATACACACACACATGCGTAGAGCATGAAAGAGGTTATATATATCTCAGTGGTAATAACTAGGTGAGTTCTGTTTTGCTTTGATAACTTTGTGTTGTTTCATTTAAAAAGTAGAAAAAAGTAGGAAAAAAAGTTACCATAGGAAAAATAAAAGGGTAATATTAAAGTTAGGAGAATAGATAAGATTGCCAAGCCACAGATTATAGAAGGGGAAGCTTAGGGAACATTCATAATGAAGTAGTGAAGAGAGGAGGAAAAGCCGAGAAGGAATTCAAAGACACAGTGAGGGGAGAGGCAGGAAGATCTCACGGAGGCCAGGAACAAGTGAGCTTGTGGTCCTTGCTGCTGGTTAGCTACCCAAAGTCATTCCCAGCTCCCTTCCATCTTGCCCACTGCCCTCTGACAGTTTCTTTACAGTGAGGAGTAGCCACGGGATTAGCTCCAGCCAATGAGATGTGGGAAGATGTCTGCTGGGGAGCTTTTTGGAAAGGATTTTTCTTCCCTAATCACACACAGAGAAAACCTGTGTCCTGTGTTGCTGTCTCCTGCCATCAAAGGTGGTTGTATGGGGATATGATGCTTGGAGCTGTCAAGGTGGCCAACTTGTAATCATGAGAGAAAGGCCAGGAGAGTCAGATACACTAACCCAGAGTGTGTCTTCTTTTCTGTGAGATAATGAGACACATCTGTCACATAAGCTGTCACTTTGGGGGCCATCTGCTACTGTAGGTAGAGTCATTCTTTTTTTTTTTTTTTAGTTTATTTATTTATTTTGAGAGAAAGAGAGAGCGAGCAGGGGAGGGTGAGAGAGAGAGAGAGAGAGAGAGAGAGAGAGAATCCTAAGCAGGCTCCGTGCTGTTGGCACACAGGCTGACACAGGGCTCAAACTCATGACCTGTGAGATCATGACTTGTGCCAAAATCAAAAGTCGAACGTGTAACCGACTAAGCCGCTCAGGTGCCCCAAACGTTCTTTTTTTCAAATTTATTTCTAATTATTTAGTTACTAGTTGAAGTCATTCTTAGCTGACACGGAAGATATGGTGAGTACAAAGTTCTTGGGGGCCTTTGAGCTTTGTAGGTCTGTGACACTACACAGGGGAGCCACAGTGCAGGTGATAAAGGGTAGGTGTGGTGAGGAAGTGCGGGCAGTGAGGCTGGACCCTACTTCTGAGAGGCTTGTGAGGGGGGAGGATGAGATGACCTGGAATCAGCAGCGCTCCCTGAAGAGTTCTTCTGGCCCTTGCTGCTCTCTCGGCTCAGGCGGAAGATTGAGGAGACAGACGTGTTTTCGAACCTTTAATGTTCAAGCACAGAGTAGGTGCTCCTCAGATGGTTATCACAGTTATCATTATTCCATGAGTCACTCTTGAAGATGCTATAATCTCTTGGTAAAATGTAGATGTCCTGAGGTGTACTGGTCTGCAGACTTGTCCCGCTGTCTGTCCCTGGGAGGCAGAAGGGGGTGATCGATGGAAAGCACATGGCTTTGGAGTCAGACTGAATCCAGTCACTTGCTGTTTACTCTCGGGCTGCACTCTTCGGTCTCAGATGCCTTACTTGTTAATGGAGATCAGAATACCTACCTCGTAGGGTTGGTATGAGAAGTAAATGAGAAAATGAATGAAAAATGCTGGTATGCAGTAGGCACCGGAATAACAGGAGAAGTCTGTGGTGGGCACTGCCTTTAAACATCACTTCCTTTCCCTCCTTCCTAATAGAGTCCCACTTTGATCCAGGTGTCAGAGAGCTGAAGTGGCATGTCTGAGGTCTCACAAAATAAGTATCAGAGTATCAGAGGTGGCACTTGAACCCAGACCTTCTGGCTCCCGGCCCTTTGTTCTAATACTTCTCTTTTTGGGAACAATTAGCGCATTTATCCAATATGACAACCAGGACTTAGAATTTGCTTTTTTTTTTTTTTTAAGTTTATTCATTTATTTTGAGAGAGAGAGAAAGCATGAGCAGGGGAGGGGTAGAGGGAGGGAGGGAGAGAGAGAGAGAGAGAGAGAGAGAATCCCAAGCAGGTTCCACACTGTCAACACAGCCTGATGTGGATGGCAATCCCATGACCGTGAGATCATGACCTGAGCCAAAGTCAGACACTTAACTGACTGAGCCACCTAAGTGCCCCAGAACTTAGAAGTTTTTTTTTTTTTTTTTTAATCTTTTTAATGTTTCTTAATTTTTGAGAGAGAGAGAGAGAGAGAGAGGCAGGGGCAGAGAGAGAGGGAGACACAGAACCTAAAGCAGGGTTCAGGCTCCACGCTGTTAGCACAGAGCCTGATGTGGGGCTCAAACTCATGAACCAAGAGATCATGACCTGAGCCGAAGTTGGACATTTAACTGACTGAGCCACCCAGGTGCCCCAGGACTTAGAAGTTCCAAAGCATGGTCCACTTCTTCCCACGAACAAGAAATAGCAGCCACAATGGCTTTTATGACCTAGTCTTGGAAGTGACATCTCATTTCTTCTGCCATATTCTACTGGTTACACAGACCAGTCCTGATAGAATGCAAAAGGGTGCGAATACTGGGAGATAAGGATCACCAAAGGCATTCTTGGAAGCTGGCTACCACAAGCATCTTAACATTGTTATGAAGATATTTTTGACTTTATAAATCTGCTGAAAGGGTCTGGGGACTCCAACAGGTCCACGGACCACACTTTGAGATCCAGTGACCCTGATGATATAAGCTCATGTCAATCTATGTGATTTATGCTACTATTTTGAGGATGATTCTCAGCTCTACCTCTCTTTGCAGATTCACCTAAGTTTGTAAGTATCACTATATTTATTTATTTATTTTTGTTCACATAATCTCTATGCCCAACCTGGGGCTCGAACTCACAACCCTGAGGTCAAGAGTCACACATTCCACTGACTGAGCCAGCCAGGCACATTGTCAGTCTCACTTTAAAAACAAGTAAGCCAGAGGGGCCAGAGACTCTTAATCTACCTACTATTTTGTCTCTGTTGATACCAGGGGGAGAGTGCTGGAGGGGCGGAGGAGTTGTCCTCCAGGATAGGCATCATAAACCAGTGACACATGGTCATTCAGCTGTCTCATCAAGGGCTTTTCCAACTCTGGATTCAACTTAAATTTTCTTTAATATTTTCAATCTGAACCACCTGCCTGGCTACTCTATTCCACAGATTATCTATATCAAGTAGTAACTTCTTTCATTTGTCTTAAAGGCCTCAGCTAAGCGTTCCCGAGGCAGGCTTAATCTCCACATGCCAAGACTTGGTGAATACACTTATGTAAACTCATGCAAACTCTCTTCATGACTATTGAGACTCTAATCCTTTTCCTTCAGAAGAGTCCTAATATTTTTAGCATGTGGTATGGTTGTGCCGTGCCCCCACGGTCAGATCAAACCCTGTGTCTGGGTGGATGTCTTGTGCTCTCCACCATGTTCTTCTTAAGACTTTGGCCAGCGGGGCTTCAGCACATAGCCTACATTCAGCTACACTGACATTTGTATCGATAAGGCAATAGTATTCCATTTTCCAAAGCTTGTCGCAATAATGCTCAGGGTCTAGCTCACACAGTGGACCATTCAGTTACCAATCCAGCCACCTTCTTCCTTTTTACAGCAGCATACCCCTCCCCTGGTCTCCTCCTCTCCCCCATTCCACGTGGTGCTGGTGGGGCTGTCACTCATACTCCACCCACCCTGGCCAGTGATTAGTCAAAGGAAGGATGACTATCCAAGTTGGACCTGGCGGAGTCTGGAATTGTTTTCAGGGAAGCCCAACAAGAAGGCCCTTTTCCCTAGTCTAGAGTCCTAGACCTGTAAGAATGAGCCCAGGGCTGTCTACAGCTTATGTTTCCTATTGCTGTACTCAGTAGGTGAAAATGTAGCCAAACAAGACCAATGGTGCCAAGAATAAGACTAATATGAGAGTTTGAGGATCTGGATTCACTCCTGCCTGAGGCTGGTTCTAACTCCTTTCTTCCCAGTGCTTTGACCCAAGAATGGCCAGTAGTGTTAAGTGTCTACCACTTGTCATTGACAGGAGCCCTCATACAACTGACTCTTTAGGTCAAAGTATATTGTGAGGGATCTGCTTCCTGAAGGAGCATGTGTTAAGAGAAAATAATAGATGGCTAGGAATGCAACTAAAGATTTGGAAAGAGGGCTGAGAAGGGGCTGGCTAGTGAACAGGCAGGCGAAACAGAGAATAGCATTCCATGGAAGCAGATAATTGGGTGATGGGGAAACAGACACTCCCATGGACTTGGCGGGAGTGTAAACTGGTGTGATATTTTCTGGAAGGCAATTTGGCAATGTCTCAAGATTTGAAATGTTCTGGCTCTTTGAGCCAATAATTGTACTCAATGCAGCATTGTTTGTTGCAGGGAAAAAAGCTGGCAATTATTTGCATCGTCAACAGGAGATCGGTTAAGTAAATTGTGGAAACAAGTCCAAGCTCTGTTGTTAAGGGGGAAAAGGTGTATAAGACTATGCAAAGTGTTTATATGCGTGTGTTTATTGTGTGTAAAGAAAGCTCAGAGGACTGGCCAGAGCTTACAGAGTTAGCAGTAATCCCTGTGGGAAGATGACTGTAATTACAGAAAATTCTCAGTTTGGATGAGCTCAGAATAATTTGAGAGATTACCTTCTCTTTTATTTCTGCTGCTATAATAAAATGGACAATGCTTCCCTTCTTTCATTATTATATTCTGAGTTCTAGGATCTCTGGCCCCAGGAGTTCATTCATTTATGTACTCATTTACCTGACCAAGTAACTGTGACTGCCAACTGTGTTAGGGACTCTTCTTGGTGCTGGGCATACATACCAAAGCCAAATGGAATCGTTAACCTCACGGATTTTGTATGATTGTGAAAACAAGTATCTATCAGATGCTGATGAATTATGAAGCACGGAGGAAGAGAAGGGGGATAGGATGCTCGGTGGAAACAGTAAGGTCCTGTTATATATAAAGTGGTCCAAGAGAGCCTCATTGAGAAAGCAACATTAAAGATGTAAAAGAAGGGCGGAAGAAAGCCATGCAGCTCCAGCAGAAAGGGTCTTCTGGGCACAGGGGATAGAATGTAAGACCTTGAACCTGAAGTGTGCTTGATGACTTTGAGGCCATAAGGATCATGTGGGTGGAAAGAGCAAGGAGAAGTGAAGTCAGAGGTAAGGGAGAGGGAAGGGACAGTGTACCAATGGATGTGAGGCATGGTTCCACTCAGCGGCATGAGAAGCCTCTAGAGGGTTGTGAGCCAACTTTAAAATGATCACTCTGGTTGCTCTGTTAAGACAAAGTAGAGGAAGTAAGGGTGGAAGCAGGGAGCCAAGTTAGAAAGTGAGCACAATGATCCAGAGAGAAAACGGCTTGGACTCTGGTGATGGGAGTGGTTGGGTTCTAAACCTACTTTGAAAGTACAGCTGATGGATTTGTTGAATGGGATGGAGGCCATGGAAGGAGTTCCTGTGAAACAGGGCTCAGTACCGGGGTTCAGACCCCTGGGAGACCACCCTTCTCCCATGACTGACGCCCAAGCCTACTGAAAAGGATTCCACTGAGTCACCCCAAAGAGGCGGAAGTGCCAACTAGTCCTTTGAGTTAAAAGAGGTGGAGGGGCGCCTGGGTGGCTCGGTCGGTTAAGCGTCCGACTTCGGCTCAGGTCATGATCTCACGGTCTGTGAGTTCAAGCCCCGCGTCGGGCTCTGTGCTGACCGCTCAGAGCCTGGAGCCTGTTTCCGATTCTGTGTCTCCCTCTCTCTGACCCTCTCCCGTTCATGCTCTGTCTCTCTCTGTCTCAAAAATAAATAAACGTTAAAAAAATTAAAACAAAAAAAAGAGGTGGAAAAGAACAGAACCAGGGAGGGTGGAGGTTTGGTTTGGGCAGTCAGGCCCTGCCCCAAACTGAGATGGGGGTGGTCCCAGCCATGGGATGCCAGGGGAGGTTAGATGCCTATGCCATCATCTTGACACACTTGGTTTGGGAGGGAATAAAAGGAGAGCCTGCATTTTCACCCGCCACAAAGAGAGGACTCATAGCTGATTTAACTCGATTTGGAAAAAGTGCTGTATCATTTTCTGTACCTATGTCTTGAGGAGCAAATCATGACCCATTACATTTATTTTATAATGTTTCACTTTTGCTTTTAAAGATATATGCATTATTTTTATAATCACTATAAAAATATTGTAGAAAGAATGGTGAGATGGTCAGCAGCAGTCAATTCAGAGAAGGTCATGGAGTTAGCTTATTGAGAAAAGAGTAAGGTAAGAAGTGGTGTCTTCAAAGGGCAGGATGGAAGCCAAATGGTACGTGATTAAGAATGGAAAAGGAGGGGGCGCCTGGGAGGCTCAGTCGATTAAGTGTCCGACTTCGGCTCAGGTCACTAAATCGTGGTTCATGAGTTCAAGTCCTGCGTCGGGCTCTGTGCTGACAGCTCAGAGCCTGGAGCCTGCTTCAGATTCTGTCTCCCTCTCTCTCTGCCCCTCCCCCACTTGCACTCTGTATCAAAAATGAATAAATGTTAAGAAAAAAATTAAAATAAAAAAAGGGGCACCTGGGTGGCTCAGTCAGTTGAGCGTCTGACTTCAGCTCAGGTCGTGAACTCACGAATGTGAGTTCGAGCCCTGCGTCAGGCTCTGTGCTGACAGCTCAGAGCCTGGAGCCTGCTTTGGATCCTGTGCCTCCTTGTCTCTCTGTTGCCCCCCGCCCTTTCTCCCTCTCCCTCTCCCTCTCTCTCTCTCTCTCTCTCTCAAAAATAAAGATTAAAAAAAAAAAAGAAAAGAATGGAAAAGGAGAGTACGTGAAATCGAAGCAGTGAATATAAGCCTCCTGAGAGAGTTGGCAAAGGAAAGAAATAATGAATGGTAAGAACATATGCCACGCAATTCTGAATAAAGTTTATTAAATAATATGTACAGCAAATGTAGTAATTCAACACATCCATTTATCAAATCAATCCACCGCAATAAAGAAAAATAAATGAATGGAAAAATCTGTGTCTGCATAGTACATGCTCTTGGTGTGTAAATGGCAACACTTTAAATTAACTGGTTATATATAATGTCAGTTATTTTTCTTTCAGAATATAATCTTCTTTGTAGTAACTTATTCTAGCAAAAGAACTTAATACTACTGTAGATAAATAAGACAGCCAAAAAACAAAAACAAAAAAAAAAAAACAAAAAAATCAAAAACAAAATAAAAAACCTATAACTGAGATCACAATTACCTTCTCTCCCAGAAAGAATGATTATTTAAAATTTTAACACTTTACAATGGCTATCTTTGTGCTAAAAATCTGCAGGTGAGTTATTTGGAATTCCTTCATTTAAATAAAAATGCGAAAAACTTCATGACTTCCTTATTTCACCCCCCCTTCAGTTCAAATTTTTAAAATTATTTTTCTATACAAAGTAGGTACATGGGCTATACAAAGTTAAATATACATATTTACAGTCCTACTTCTTACGCATATGATTTTTTTCTTTAACTGATCCCAGAGAGACTGCAAAAGATAAGTAGTTGGGGGCTTGCCTTTACCCAGAAGCATGGCTAATATATCAAAATGTGTTGCAAGGCATGGCGCCAGTTAGTTGCACTTGCTATTAATAAACCTGTATAAATATTTCAGCATAAAAATAGGTATTTTATATTACTAAATGTTTGAGGACAAAAGAGCAGTTGGAAACTTTGTTCCTTGTTCTGTCATACATAGGAAGCTGAAGTTTGATGCAAATTTTAACATGATTTTATTAAAGACGGGCAAATTGGTGAGGCATACCTGGGTTTCTGAAGATATACAAATGCGTGAGGCTGGCATCATATGCAAATGTGGCTTTACAAATTGGTTTTATTTTCTAGCTGTATTGAAAGAGGTGTTCAAAATTACCTACTTAAGAAGCACCCCTCAAAAAGCTATTAGAATAAGGTCATTATTAATGGTTTGCATCTAAGAAAGACCAGGAAACACATTAGCCAATACGAGAGTTACGTTCCAAAAATGAGTGAAATGCTGTTGTGCAAAATGCACGTGCATATGCACTTGTACTATAGTCCCTCAGAGAGTCAGACAGTGCCCTTGGATGCTCAAGTTGACCTTCCAAAGCAATGAGTGTTAAAGAATATCAAAAAGGCTCTTTCTACCCAGGAAGCTCCTCCACCCCACCCCCACCCCCTACCACCACCATTAGTTCCACTGCCTCATCCCTTGGGGTTAAGGCTCTGCTCTGTCCTAGCTAAAAACAAGTGTCTCCAGGAAGAAGTAACACATTCCTCTTACCGGTCATTTACACTCCAGTGTGAAGGAGTCAGTGGCAGGTTCTTTCCTGAGGCCAAGATTTGAAAGGAGGACAGGAAGAGAATGAGGCTCTCTGATGGGGGTATGGGGGTGGACAGGTGATGGGTAGATGAATGGCAGACAAGAAGGTGGGACAGAGGCACTGAAGACAAACTCTGCCTACCTGTAAAGACTCCAGGTTTTGGGACAATGGTCCTGGGGCAATTCTGAGCTACATGCAGAGAGCCAGGATTCCTGTATACACCCTACCACCTAGAATTGCTACTCCTGTTTGTGACCTTGGATGCGTATTTGTGGGGAGGATAAGAGTGTGAAAACTCTGGAAACAGTTCCAAGAATTTCCAGCCATAAACTACCCTCAGAGGAAGGTTCTTCTAAGCAGCCTAGCTGTTCAAGAGTGAGCTCATGGAGACAGAAATACGACAATGCTTCCTAGGGTCTCTCCAGGGAAAGGTAATCTCCTCCTCCTCTCTCATACCCTTCTTCGCACATATCACAGTCTCTCTTGATTCCGTATTTGTGTGTGTGTACCTCTCCAATCACCTCTGAGTTCCTGGCGGGCAGGGAGTGGGTCATTTCTCTAGTTTTCTAAGGGGTCTAGCAGAGAGGCTGAGAAACATCCTTGAACTGGATGGAGATGTGACTGGAGCACCCCGGGTGTCACAGGGCCCTCCCTCCTCAGATGTAGCCCCGCAAAGCACAGACGTCCTGGGAGTGGCGAACCACTGCCTCGCACTTCGGGCCGGGGCATGGGCACCTTCTGCTCGAAGAGAAGCCTCACCAGGGTGCATCGGGGCTCACGACCCTGGGCTACTGCACCGTGGGTGGTGCCTGAACTGCTGCAGGGAGTCTGTGCTAAGGTGTGGAGCACATCCTGCTCATCAGTGGCCCCAGCATCCGGCGTATGTGAAATGATTCACTGGATGCCATCCTTGTCAGAATAGGCCCACCAACCCCAAACTGCCCTGACCAAAAACAATCCAGAAAAGAAAGGTTAGCAATGGCATTCTGCTAAATGAAACTGTGCTAAAGGTGACCACTTACAAAAGTCAGAGATGTGGGAAAGAGCACACCGCAAGTGACCTCGATAACTACAGAGCTTCTTAACTTAATCACCTGGAAATACAAATATAACTATCTGACCCGGGCACCCCGCTCCCACGGGCAAACCTCATGTTCTTTTCTGTCTGAACACCAGGGGCATCAAGAGCAATGCTGCATGCGGGCTGAATGCACAGGGCATTCTGTGTCCTGCCTCCATTTCCCCACGTACCCCAGGAGTGAGGGACGTGGTCTTGGGTAGCCTGGGGGCCTCCAGGGATGGCCTCGGCAGCCCGAGCTGATCCCCAGCAGTGTTTGGAAATGGGGCTCTGGGTGGCTGGGGTGCAGAGCCTTTGGAGAATGGCTAGGGGTCTGCCTGATGCTCTGAGGGCTGCTTCCGGCTAAATGACCCCTTTGAGCAAAAGCTGGTCAAGGCTGGGGCAGCAAGAGGCATTTCTGACCTCACTGATCCTGGCCCGTGTTACAGGTCAGATTACCCAAGAGGGGGAGAGGCAGGGAAGGCTTGGAGTGGCTCCCAGAAGCAGCTAAGTAAATACAGATTTGCCTCATTCCTTTTTTCTCAGTTCAGCCTGCCTGACACTGTACGTTCACACAGGCTCAGGCTTCAGACACAACACTTCTCTGTCCCTCTCTTTTGCTTCTTACTTTATCCACTGCGTTAGTTTTCCTACTGACTCAATGTTTAAATAAAGAGACCAGTTCGTGAATTATGCTTCATCCTCCAATAAAAATAATCTCTGTGGTTTTCAATCTTCTTATAGATACAAAGGCTTTACATAGTTGCCTGGAAAAGTACCAAATTGCCTTGTCCTTCTTGAAGTACCTGTAAAAAAAACACACACACACGCAAAATCAGAAGACTTACTATGTGAGTTCAGAGGGGGCCCCCTGATAACAATGCAGCATATGGTTTCCAAAGCACATTTTTCCATCTTATCTCATTTAGGCTATCAAATAATGCCTGGTGGTAAGCCAGGAAGGTATTCTCAGTACTCCCCTCTTTCAGATGAGGAAACTGAAGCTCAGAGAGCTTAAGTGACATTAGTGAGGTCCCACAGTTTAGCAAGCATCAGAAGCAGGCTTTGAACCTAGGACTTCTAACTCCCAGCCCTCTGCTCTTTCCGATACTTCTTTTTGGAAAAAGGAGCACATTTATCTAATTTCTAAACTGTAAGATTTCTAAAAGTCCACTGGATATGGCCACACATCAAAAGGAAATTCCTCCCAGAAGCCTGTGCCTAAGCCCCAGATTGACTCCCTGTCTTTGCTTCCAACCTCTTCACGGTTCCCGCTGAGCCAGGAACACTGAGCTACCTGGGCGCAAAGCCCTTCCCCAACTGCTCTACATCCGGAACTGCTGGATCCCTAACCTAGTCCCTTCCCTTGGGATGGGTGGGGGGTGGGGACCCGGGCAGGGGTGGGGGTGGGGATGGTGGCGGATACATGCCGGGTCATTATTCCCCTCTCGCTGGCAGATATCACAATAGGGACGATTGCATCCTTTCCCCAATCGGCTTGGATATAGCTTCAGAACCCTGGTGAACACAGCATTTCAAGCAGCCACCACCAGTAGGTCGGGGCTGTTGCCCAAAGTGAAACCTCAAGCTAAAAAAAGGGCGTCAAAACTAAAGACCTCTAAAATAACTAGTTGAACCCCTAGGGAGGACGGCCAAGGAGGCTGCAAAGAACCGAGAGTACAAAGCCCAGAGATGTGCTCCTACACCTGGTTCGACCTCTCCTTACGGATGAGAAAATAGGCTTCCACTCTGAGCACCAGGCTACGTTCTAAAGCACCTGAGGGACTGAGCAACATTCCTTTACCCAGCTGCCAGGGACGCCCCCAGGAGAGAATTGGTGCCCCCCAACAGTGCCCTGTGTTCCCATAAAAGACATAAGCACTCCTGGAAGAGTTTAACAGCTAAGACATACGAGAGTCACACTCTCTGATAGGACAGCCACAGGCGGCTGAGCACTTGAAAACGGGCTATTCTGAACTGAGCTACGCTGTGACGGTATAATATACACATCAGACTCCTAAGACTTAGATATTTTACATTCTCCTTTGGCACTAACGATTTTTTATACTGATTACATGTTCAAATAATATTTTGAATGCATTGGTTTTAATAAAATATATCGCTAAAATTAATTTTCGGTTTCGTTTTACTTCTTCCAATATGGCTTCCAGAAAATTTTAAATTCCATACATGGCTTGTGTTCTGTTTCCATTGGATTGCACTCCACGGGAGTGCTGGTGGCTTCTCAGATGGGGCTTCCATCTGAACAGAATAGTTCAAGGTAGTGGGGAGCCTGGGGAGGGAGGGGCAGCTTTCTAAGAGGCTGGTGAGGCCCAGGCAAATCTTTCTGGCTTCTCACATATGCCGAGGCCTTGCCATTCTCACTACCTCAAGCCCTGACTGACTTCACTTTAGCAAAGATTTTCCAGAGAGATCAGGAAAGAGCTGGTCTTGGGAAGAGGATAAAGGTAAACCCTTTGTACAAGTAAGTGTAAAACAGAGGCAAAAAGTGAGCCAGTGGTCCCCAGCAGCATGTTTGTGCCTGCGCAGAAACAACAAAGGCTATGGGAGAGAGAGGCCTAATTCAAGTACTGTCCCCACCACTGGCTACCTGGGTGACCTGGTCTAGTTATATAACATCTTTGGGCCTCAGTTTTTGAGTCTGTGAAATGGAGGTAATTCTTATCTTGTTGTTTGTTGAGATCTTCAATAAGAAATTACATGAAGCAAGTATCTGCTTTGTAGCAAAATCTTAAAAACTGTTGATCCTTCTCCTGTAATGGTGAATCTTTTGTTTTAATTAAGCAAGCTGCTTTTTATTTATTTATTTATTTATTTTAAAATTTTTTTTTTTCAACGTTTATTTATTTTTGGGACAGAGAGAGACAGAGCATGAACGGGGGAGGGGCAGAGAGAGAGGGAGACACAGAATCGGAAACAGGCTCCAGGCTCCGAGCCATCAGCCCAGAGCCTGACGCGGGGCTCGAACTCACGGACCGCGAGATCGTGACCTGGCTGAAGTCGGATGCTCAACCGACTGTGCCACCCAGGCGCTCTGAGCAAGCTGCTTTTTAAAAAAGGTTTTATGTATTTATTTATTGGGGGGGGGGGCAGAGAGAGAGCACATGCGTACGAGTTGGGGAGAAGCAGAGAGAGAGGGGAAAGAGGATCCCAAGCAGGCTCCATGTGTCAGCGGGGAGACCAATGCAGGGTTCTATCTGAGAAACGTGAGATCAAGACCTGAGCTGAAATCAAGAATAGGACCTTAACTAAGTAGGTTGCTTTGACTGAAGTTATTAAAAGCCTGGGGGCACCTGGCTGGCTCAGTTCCCTAGCCATCTCTCTCTCTCTCCCTCTCTCTTTTTTTTTTTTAATATATTTTTTTAAGTTTATTCATTTTTGAGAGAGAGAGACAGAGCGTGAGCAGGGGAGGGGCAGAGAGAGAGAGAGAGAGAGAGACAGAGGGAGACACAGAATCCAAAGCAGGCTTCAGGCTCTGAGCTGTCAGCACAGAGCCCAACGCGGGGCTCAAACTCACGAACCGCGAGATCATGACCTGAGCCGAAGTCGGATGCTTAACTGACTAAGCCACCCAGACACCCGGTGAGCCATCTAACTCTTGATTTCATCTCGTGATCTCACGGTATGTGAGTTCAAGCCCCGTGTTGGACTCTGTGCTGATAGCACACAGCCTGCTTGGGATTCTCTCTCTCTGCACTCCCCGCTACTTGTACTCTAAATCTCTTAAAATAAATAAATAAATATTAAAAAAAAAAGTTTTCAGAAGCCTGAAGTAAATAAGGTCTCTGGAACATCTACACATATGGTTGAGTTTCATGGCTGAGACCTAGGCTCAAATTTTCTTGTGTTGTTTCTTAAGAGTTTTAAGAGAATAAAATCTGCACATGTAGTACAGACATACACAGAATACAAAGACATACAGAACTCAACCAATTTGAAATTGCCCTTCTGTGCAGTCACTTAGGTGTATTTAGTTTTTGGGTCCAATACCATTAGTGTCATCCACACTGCCTCCAGAGCAAGCATAAACTGGGTGGCCCAGCATTCCTGATGGAGATACAGGATCTGAGAAGGCTTTTTTCTGTGCAGAGAACATTGCCTTTTGCATGGCTCATCACTCATAGCTACTCCTTCAATATACAGCTAGTGAGAAAAACATGAGGAGATCACTTACCAACAAACCATCCATCATCGCATTTTTCCATGACATCAACAATATCTCCATCTCGGAGTTCCAATTCATCATCATTCTGTGGTATATAGCTATACAATGCTTGGTAGCTAAATCTAAAAATGAAAAACATTCACTCAAACAGTGATAGGATTAAATAATGAGTTTTTTAAAGCCCATGTAAGTTAAATCAGCACTTTGGTAGTGTTTCACACACATCAATGCAGATGAAAGTATTTTACTGGCTATTTCTCTAACAGTGGAGCTTATGGGGAGATCCATTCAGCATATAAGTAAATGAAGACTGATAGGGATGGGGGGAGCCTCTGACAAGCAAGGCTGTGATCAGTCCTTTTATTTAGTTTCATTTGGTTACCAAGTATTTTGTCTAGATGCCCCCTCTTTAAAATTAACCAAGGCCTTTTCTTAACACAGGAGAATGTATGTAGATTATCAAAGATAATCAGAAGTTTCTTACTCCAGAGATAGACACTATATTCTGCTCATATACATTGGAAAGTGTAAGGCAATTGTTGTATATGTATAAAATTGTTGTACTGATACAAGGATATAAAAAGTACATTCCAATGGCCTCACTATCTTGAGTTCCTTAATATGCTGATACATATTTTGTTAGTTGTTTTTATTTTTTTTAAAGTTTTAATTTATTGTGGCACCTGGGTGGCTCAGTTGGTTAAGCATCGGACTTGATTTTGGCTCAGGTCATGATCTCACGGTTTGTGAATTTGAGCCCTGTGCCAGGCTCTACAACTCTCTCCCATTCTCTCTGCCTCTTATCTGCTCGCACATATTCTCTCAAAATGGATACACAAACATTAAAACAAAAAAAGTTTTTTTTTTTAATGTTTGTTTATTTTTGAAAGAGAGAGAGACAGAGAGACAGAGAGAGAGAGAGTGAGCATGCAAGTAGGGGAGGGACAGAGAGAGAGAGAGAGAGAGAGAGAGAGAGAGAGAGACACAGAATCCGAGGCAGGCTCCAGGCTCTGAGCTGTCAGCACAGAGCATGATGCGGGGATCGAAGTCACAAACCGTAAGATCATGACCTGAGCCGAAGAAAGACGCTTAACCGCCTGAGCCACCCAGGTGCTCCCCCACAGAAAGTTGTATTTATTCATTAAATAATGTCTACACACTAAGTAGAGCTCGAACTCATGTCCCCAAGATCAAGAGTCGCATGCTTTTCTGATTGAGCCAGCCAGGTGCCTCTCGTCAATTGTTTTTAAATGTGATGTCATTTTTCTGAAATTCTTGAACACTTTTTGCTTTCTTTCTGTCCCAGTGATGTTTGTGGTTAAGATTTTTATTTATTGTTAGTTGGCCTAAGGCCATTTGGTGTGTGCTGTTGTGTCTGTCCTAACAGCTCGCGGGAGAAGGCTGGACTATTTGTGATGAAATCCTGTAACTGCTTTGGCAACAGGGAAAAGTTTGGTTTCATTTATTCCTTTGACAAATACTTAAGAAGCATCTACTACGCACCAGTTCGCAATTCTGTGTGCTCGCTATTCTGAAACACAAGAGTACCGGGCACAACTGTGCAAACGAGCCAACCATCTACCATTTCCAGCACCTGCCAGCAAATGCCCGTGAGAGGGCAGGCGAGACTAGAGACAAGAGGACACAGTCCCCAGGAACGATAGGTTCGTTTTCCTCTTTGCTAAACCAAAGGGACTATTTAATTTTGTGCACTTATCCAAATGTTTTGATAATTTGGTAGGTGGATCTGTCTGCCAGAGGAAGGTCTCGAACGAGGAATTAAGAGACGCAGAATGATTTCCAGTTGGTAAGCACATATATTTTTGATGTTTCCATATTTGCCTCCTGTCTCCATCCAACTTGGACTCCTTAGAATTCCTTATCCTCCTCTTAACTTCCACTGTGGCTGCCTTGCTAGCCTCAGCTCTGGGAAATAACTCCAGATATCTGCTTCTCTATCATCACCCCCAGACAGTGGAGACTGGCTGGCCAAGGTCCCACACCCTTGCTGCTTGGGTCCCCCAATCAGCTCTAATTTTGGATGGGCCTCATGCTGCTCAGGGCACTGTTCCTTTGAGTCCTTTCTCCATGTGGGTCTTCTCTGAGTCTTTGCATCGTCTACCCTGAGTCTTTGCATGTTGTTTTCCTCAGCTGGGAAGACCTTTTACCTCCCTGTTGTAGCTCTCAAAACCAATTGTCTTTCTTTTTTCTTTTAAAGTAATCTCTGCACTCAACATGGGACTTGAACTCATGACTTCAAGGATCAAAAGTTGTGTGCTCTACTGACTGAGCCAGCCAGGTGCCCCTCCAATTTGCCTTTCAATGCCCATTCCAAATCTCCCTTCTTCTGGGAATGGAGTTTACCCCTATATGTTTAAAACACAGGAGACATCCAATGATTTTTTTTTATGAGTGGATCAACTCTATTCATTTATCTCCAGGCAGAACCAATGACTCCTTCCCCTATATTCCCACAACACTAGGATTGACTCTAGTCAGCACAGCCCTCCTTTGCCCCTGAATGGCAGTTCACTCTTCGCCGGTCTCTATCTCTCAGCAGTCTATGGCCCCCTTTATTCATCCACCCACCACCTGTTTCATGTTGGCTGATGGGAAATATGGCCCCAACTAGAAATCCTCAGAGAAGCTAGGGGCGATTTGTTCATTCCCCCAAATGGCTGCCCCAGACTTGGTCAATGAACCACTCTCCAAAGCCAGGAGTCCACCAAGCATGTGATGTGAGAAAGGAAGTTTGCCAAGTATACTTACAAATCTTGTGAGGTGTGACTCCTGTCGGGGGTGACTCTTCGCTGTTGGGCTTGAGGTTGCTGAGAAATGATTAAAGATGATTTATTGTCAGAAGGGGATACCTTGTGATGAAAGTCAAGGGGATGAGAAACAGTGCTGCAGTAATGAACAGATTTTTCGGCAATGTTTATGATCTCATTGCAAACTGCTTCCTGTGAGTGGCCCCGAGATATCCAGAAACCCCCATATAACAGTCAACATGGGGACAAAAAAACAACAAAAGAAAAAAAAAGAAAAAGAAAGAGAGGAAGAGATGTAACATTCCAGACGAAGCACATAAGTCCAGGGAAACAACAGAGTTGAAGATCCAGGTTAAAAAAATAGATATTCCAGTAGTGAAGTGCAGGAGGGATCCAGGCGTAAGCATGGAAAAAACAGGTAAGATACAGAAGAATTTGGGATTTAGTATGACTATTAAAAAAAAAACAAAGGCAGCAGCATAAAAGCCTGTAATTAGTGAATAACTTCAAGATAGAAATGCAAGTATGTATTCCCGATCATGCACTAACCATTAACTTAATCCCACATGGAGGCAGAGTACAAATAAGGTCTCGAAATACCTCTGCTTTCTGAGAGGGAAGGGGGTGGCCTAATATTTCCCTCTAGGACAATAGCCATGTAAATCATGGCTCTGTGAGTTAGCCAGGCATTACTCCAGTTGAGACTCTAGAAGTCAGTAAGGATTCTCTTCAGAAACGCTACAGTTCTTATTCAACAGGCATCTTACCACATAGCTCTTTTCAGATTCTGTGAGATCAGGTCCTGCTCTCAATGAATGATGAGAAGGCTGTGATCACCAAGCAAATTATAAGGGAGACATTTTAGCAGATGTCACATTGGAACGGATTCAAAATAAAAGTGTGAGCAAATACACGTACCACACCATCACACTCGATGACACCGGATACTCGTGGCCTATGGCGCTCGAGTTTCCATGACAACACGGTGGGCGCACAGGAGGAAATGCAATGTACAGAGTTAGAAGCAAGCATCCAGGCAACGGAATGGGAAGTTCGGAGCATGAGTGCAGTGAGGTGAGCATCGACAACACAGGGTCCCCAGATGGGCAGGAAAGAGACACAGAAGGGCTGTCTTATGGAACAGTTATGACCTTCCATAAAAACACACATTGGTCCTTTTGCTCTCAGCTGGCAGGCATCTATGGAAGGGCTGCTGTGCCGAAAGCCGTTGACTAGAAGCCTCATCTGGCAAAGGAGGCTCATTAAACTAACAGGTATGCCATATTGGGGTACTTATGAAAACAGAGAGAAATGCTTCTGAAAAACTCCCCAGGAGTATCTGAAGTCTCAAACAAGACTGTTCCCCTGGAAAAGTCTGCACATGACACACTCTAGTCAGGTATGAGATGAGTTCAGATATCTCACAGGGCAGGGCCTGCTTCCAGAAATAGGACTGTGTGTCCTGACACAGCTGTAGAAATGAAACCATCGCTCTTCACTCTCCAGCTCAGGTACCACATGCTGACATGAAAACACAGGTGCAATGATGGCCAAGCAGACCTGTTTTTGTAAATGGGTCTCCCAGAGTATAGGCCAGGAAGAGTGTTTGGAATCATTTCCCCTAGAAAGCATTCAATTCCAAACTCTCAGAACTTTCCCTAAATAAATATTTGAAAAGCCATCTTTCTTGGAGAAACGCTCCTGGTAATGTGCGCTAATAGCAATGAGCCACAGCAGCTCCAGGGCCTTCTCGAAGGGCACTCAGAGATCTTTTACATATGGCTCACTTGATTCAGAGAGGCCCAGGGCCTCCCTTGAGGTCACACAGTGAATTAGTGGTTGACTTGTGTTCTGGATTCATCTACTGGACCTTCTCTTTCATCCTTGGACCGTTTCCCATGTTATTAAGAGTGCTCACTGACACTACTTTCCATGAGTCCCACAGAAACCCTGGAGATAGGCAGAACAGGTTTTGTCATCTTGTTTGCTTTTAAAAGCCAGGAAGCTGATGCTCAGGGTGGTCAGCGCACGCCCCAATGTCCCACAGTGAGCGAGAAGTCGAGCTGCCGGGCTGCCCCGGGCACGCCACCACACCGCCCCCTCCTGCTCGTCTCCACTGTAAATGGCCTCATTCTCTAGCGTGTCTTGCAGGACCAACTTCTACTCCAGACATCATTTCTATACTCCTGTCCTTCTGGAAAACCTCTTCAAGTTCTCTAACTTCTTCAAAACTGCCATCTTTTAAACCTTGGACTCTGACAGGAGTAAAGGAAGAGACAGAACTGCCAGGGGCCTTTTCACGTTCCTTCTCCCATGTCTCAGGACCCACAGACCTTTGCCAGGTGACCTTGTGTGGCTCTACTTACTACCCATCCAGCCTCTGGATCAAGGCTTTTGTGTAACAAAGGAAAGTAATGACATTTCCAAGCACTTGTTACGTGGGTTTTCAGGTGTCAGAAGAATGAAGTGTATTCTGGGTGACTAGGTGACACCCACGGGCAGATTTTGACAGAGGGAAGCTGCCTATCCCAGAGGACACGGAAGCCAAGGCTGTCACTTGATGGGATGCTGTTGGGCGCTGCTTCTCAACCTCTAGCATATGCCTGTATCACCTGGGAATCCTGTTAAAATGCAGACTCTGACTTGACACGTCTGGGGTGCATCCTGAGACTCTGTCTGTCTACTGGCGATGCCCACGATGCTGGCCCACAGATAAACTTTGGGGAGCAAGGCTGAAGAGGACCTTAATTATCCTTCACTGAAGTTCTTTGGCTACAGTGTGGCAAGACTGATCAGTCTGGATCACACCTCATGAAAATAAAAGTTGTCATAAAAACCCAAACTTCAGCTGGTGGCCTAATGACCTCAGGTCAAATGGAGAACAAAGAGAGGATGTGGACAATCTCTTCACATGATGTCCACAGCTTACAGAAGCCCTGTAGCATCTTACAATCAACTTAATCTCAAATGAGGGACGGGCACTGATCGTCAAGCAAATATTTGGTGCTTAAGAAAGGCTTGGTGAATCACATACAGTAAAAAGAACCTGATATTTTATTAGCCCTTTTTTTTGGTAAAGCACTTAAAAACAAACAAAAGCTTTAAAAGCACACGGAGGTCCATCACCTCATCTGACTTTTATACTAACCTTTTGACTTGGAGAGGGTGGAAAAGGACATTTTAAGGCTCAGGGAAGTGTGAAAGTTTGCACAATGTGGCAAAGCCACTGAGGACTGAGTCCTCGGTGTCTAACTGACATTCACCACCTCCTCTTGAGCCACGTTGGGATGTCTATGATGATAGCAACCAACACCCAGCTTCTGCCCTTTGTGAAAGTAGACACTGTCCTGTCTCTTCCTGAATACTTTCTCTGCATGTAAAAGGTACAGGGTACGGTAATTGATATGGTCCAGTCATTAACTCAAGGATCCACAGTACTGGATGGATATTGACATAACTAATACCTTCCTTGGTCTCAGGTCGTATCCAAATCAGAGGATAATCATTATCATAGCCTTCGCATTGAGACAAAGTTAACATCTAGTACAAACTGAAGTTGTCCCCGAGAGGTAAGGATAGTTTGGTTCCTTACTCATAGTGCGTGGGATGAGGGACAAAGGCAAGATAAACATTTATCCTATTAGCTAAGATTCAATTTCTCCCTGGTTGAAATGGATTCCTTATATTTAAATCAAACATTTCAGGTAGTTGAGATGTAAACCATTTTTCTGGGGGGTGTCGTGTGGCATGTGAATCCTCAGGGGCAGTAGAGACCACTGATATTCATTGTAGGGATTTGTCCTTTACTTTGAAGGCTGTTGACCCTCAGATTTTTTTTCCTTTAGGTATAGATTTTTCTTTCCCTGGCCCCATTTTCTAACTGTATACAGCTTTATGTATCTCTTTCTCTGAACCTATGCTGTCCACTATGATAGCCCATAACACTTGAGATGTGGCCAGTATGAAATGTGCTGTAAGTGTAAAAATACTTACACTTTTGAAATACTGGATTTCAAAAACTTAGCACAAAATATAGAATGCAAACTATTATCATTCATAATTACTATATTGATTATATACTATTATATCAATTAGTAATTTTATCAGTTTATTACTATTTTAGATATGTTGGGTTAAATAAAAGATGTTGTTCAAATTAATTTCATTCATTCCATTGTACTACCAGAAAAGTTTAAATTACATACATGACTCATGTTATAGGTCTCCTGGGCAGTGCTGTTCTGCACCCTCCCCCTACTTATTTAAGCCTAAAAGTAGACAAAGTTCTAACAAGGACCTCATCCGGGGTTAAGAATAAAGGGAGTATTATCTTACGCCAAGTACATTTCAGACTCTTGGAGATGCGCCCCAGTTTTTCACGTTTAGAAAAACAGCCATCAGCCCAATAGACACACACACACACACACACACACACACACACACACACACACACACACACAGAGGCATTCCCCACACCCCCATCCGTAAGCAGGAGTTAGTTACTGATCCAGAAACTGCTTTTCTTCCATATTTGCACACGCACTCACACACTGCCCCCTGCCTTGGTCTGGAGGGCTCACTTTATTCTCCCAGAGTGAGCAATCCTGCATGGACCTGTGCTCTGTTTCCCTTCTATCTGCAGTGCACAGAAGTGCCCCAGGAATCTGACCCTGGCCTCCCTGGGGCTATTAATCCCTCTGGATCCACAGAACACCTGGCACTAACACGGGAGTTAGCAAGCATTCTCTTCCAGCTTTGGGTATGTGCCCAAGCCCTGAAGCCCCAAATAAACTGTCCACAGGGTACAGAACAGCAGAAAGTCCTGGAGATGTGAACGAGAGTAAGGAACTCAACCTCAGTGTGGCCTTACCCCCCTGGAAGCATCTCAGGCCCCTTCTGCCCTCCTAATACCCCTGAGTGGCTCAGAGACGGCATTCCTCAATTCACCACACACACCTATCTTCTCGCCTGCCCAGACCCCACCCCACCTCTCTTTCTGGTGACCCACACTGGCCTCCTAGGAGGAGACCTGACTGGGTATGAGGAAATCTGGGTTCCAGGCTACGACACTAACTTGCTATCTTTTGAGCAAAATGCTTAGTGTCTTTGAATTTCAAGTTCTTAGTAAAATAAGAGGATTGGACATGATTTACATAAACATTCTTCTTGGCTCTAAGTTTCTAACATAAGAGTACATGCATCCTGTGAATTGAGAACCAGGGCTGGGCAGGGCTGACCTGCCTTAAGAACAGATGCACCCCACTCAAGGCCCACTGAGGACTGGGTGGAGGGCTTGTGACTGCAGCCTCCAGATGTACATGGAGAGCTTCCTTCTGGCAGCATGGGAGGTGAGGGGTTGCCCTGGACGGCGGTAGATTTGCAGCTCCCAGAACACCACAGGCAACTTGGGCCTGAGGTGTCAGAGGCCTGAATGCTTTGGGCTTCTGGTTTTCAGCTCTAGAAAACCCCCATAGGACCCTCAAAATGGGACCCCACCAAGTTCTCCTTGAGTTTATTAAGAAAAATATCCCAGCTTAGGGGCGCCTGGGTGGCTCAGTCAGTTGAGCGTTGGACTTTGGCTCAGGTCATGATCTGACCGTTCATGAGTTCGAGCCCTGTGTCAGGCTCTGTGCTGACAGCTCAGAGCCTGGAGCCTGCTTCTGTTTCTGTGTTTCCCTCTCTCTCTGCCCCTCCCCTGCTCACGCTCTGTCTCTCTCTCAAAAATAAACATTAAAAAAAAGAAAAAAAGAAAAGAAAAATACCCCAGCTTAAACATAAAACAAATTACAATCAACTGGTTCAACTATTTACCACCTAAACACAACCCTCTTGCAGACTAGTCCACAGAGGACACATTACTTCGTTGTAATCTGGATCTGATTACAACACTAAACCCAGACACTCAGCCTTGTCCTCATGGTCTGTAATGTGGTCTGTTTCTCTCCTAAAGTGATCTGAGGAGTAATAGCAAATGTGTGTCCGAAGATGAAGAAATCAAAAGCTTTCCAAGAGGATGCCTTCATACTCCAGGTACGAGACAGCAGGGAGAAGCACTAAGTTAGAGTGCAAATTCTCAATTTTCTAAACTCTGGGTTTGTTCACACAAAGTAGAAGGATTCTTCCATTTTCTACCTTCCTCTCTTCCCCCACCTCCATCTTCCGCTCTTAGGTGGAATGGGAGAAGGAGGATAAAGCAAACTTTTGTTCCTTTTCCCTGTGGCCTGGTATCATCCAACAGGTATTTATTGAGTCGCAGTGACATGCTCTGTGCGGGGCGTGATCATCTCCATGCTATCTCATTTCATACTCTTAACAAGGCGGTCAACATTTACCTCATCTTACAAAACTAAGACCCAACATGCCTGAGTTGGTAACTGAGGAACCAGGACGTGAACCCCGGTCTCTCAGACACCAAGTCCTGTGCATTCTACGACACCCTGATTCTCTGCACTTGTGCTCTGCCTGAGGGACACATCAGAATAGCTGGAGAGGTCAGTGATCAAGGAGGTACTCCTTGAGGAGGTACCTCGGGAGGTACTGTGTAGCTACACAGGCATGAGGGTTGCTATGGATACTTACCATCTCTCCTAACACCTTTTTAGGGGTGGACTCTTCAACTTTGGGTCTTAGTTCCCTACCTTCAGGTGTTGAGATAACACCTGATTATTTTTATAACTGTGGCCAATGCCTCTCCCCTTCCTGTAAATTGTAAAAAACCCTCTGTACATATTTAGAGATTTCCCTTCTGAGCAAAAGGAAAATGTTTCCAATTTTAGTTGGGTATCTTACCACTTTTTATTTCCTTTGTGTTCTCGCAAATTGCATTACATGCTTTCCCTTCTATTTCTAATTTCCATGTTCAGAGCAGGCCTAGGTCTTTGTTCTGATCTTTCTGGGAATGCAGCTAGCTTCCATGGATTCCGAGGGAATCCACCAAAGCATCTTTCTGCCATCAGCTGAGTAGCTCTCTCTCCTCTCCTTTCTCCAAGGCTGTTCCTGTGCTTCTCAGATGCTTTGAGGATCCACACGGCTTTCCTGAATGCTGCTTTTACTGTTGACTGGCTTCCTTCTCTTTGGGACCCAAACAAATATCACAGAAACTTTGTCACTTTTCTCAGCCCTCAGTTTTCTCATCTCATCATAAAAGGAGAACAGATGGGGGGCTCTTAGCCTGGGCGGGGGGCGGGGGGGGGGCACGGACTCCCAGGGAGCCTTCGGACGACTCAGGTGTGGATCTCCTGAAACTTGATGCAAAACTGTGTGTGCTCACTCCCCTCGTCCCCAAACTACTGTCCCAGAGTCCTCAGCTGACCTCAGATTCTCAAAGGTTCTGTGACCCAGAAAAGGTTAAGAGTCACTGGAGTAGATGATCTGTAAAGGTTCTTTTTAATTCAGAAATTCTATGAGGATCTCTCACACCAATTGTAGGAACTCTTAAAAACCACAGCTGGATGCCAGTCAGCAAACAGCGTCTCTATCTTGGGAAGGCTCAATAAATATTTGATGATGCTAATGACAGATTTCCAAGATGCTCTTCTCTTTCACTGTCTTGATCACCCCAAACCTCCTGGCCAAAATGATGCCCGATAAAATCCAAGAATTTGGTTGATGATTCTGAACTCTTGGGCATTTTCTTTGTATCTATGTCATTGTCGCCCCCCCCCCCCCCCCCCCCCCCCCCCCGCCAAAGGGAAAACCTTTTCATTTTTCAGTTGTGAACATCTGCAGGTCTATAATAAACCCCTCCTTAAAATTTTGGATTTGTTCTTTTTTTCCCTTTCATTTATACAGGAGTTTTAGCTAATCATAGAATATCAGTGCCAAAAACAACTTCAGTTCTCGTCTAAATCTTTTGTTTATGGATAAGGAAGCTCCCAGAGAAGGGAAGTGATTCATCCGAAGACACACAGCAGGCCAACAGCAGAGCTGGCCCAGAGCCCGGGGATCCTGACTTTCGACACAGCGCTCTCCTTTCTAGATTGGGGTTCTCCTAAACACCCCCTGCACTTCATCCACACCTTCCGCTGTCCAGAGAACACACACCTAATAACGAGCAACTGACTCAATGTGATTTCAGCTTGGGAGTCTACAAAGGAGTGAAAAGCCAAACCTTACACAAGTGTTCACACATCTGCACGGCTGGGGGGCAGCAGGGGTGGGGCTGGACAGGTGACTCAGGGGAAGGAAGCAGCAATGCAGGGACTTAGCACCAAACAGGGAAGTCTGACAACTGATTCACAAGGGGCACGTCATGGTGAGGAAGGGGACCGGACACAGTGTTAGGAGGTACGGATGAAAACCTACGTGCTGTACAGGAGCCCCTGCAAGCTCTGCTCCCGGCCCCTTCCTCAGAACCCCCTCCTATGTACCTGTGGACACACTAAGCCTCACCCAAAGCTCCATACCCCTGTTCACGTTCCCACCTGTGGGTCTTGGTTGGGCTATCTGCTTGCTTCGAATGACACCCTCTTGCTGTTTGCCTATTATAAACCTCCCTGTGTTTTAAGCCCCAGATGAAATGCCACATTTCTTACAAAGTCTATCAGACTGGCACCTTCCCTCTCCAGTTGCTTACTATTTCTCCTCATCTTGAATTTTCAGGGTGAACTACTTGACTCTCCTTTCCTGTCTGCATCATAATTATTTGTGAACATGTCTTATCCCCCACCAATGGAGATCCTACATTCCTTTCACTGGAGTCAGTCACTTGTTAATCTTTTCTTTCACTCAACAAATATTTATTGAATACCTTCCACATATCAGGAACCATGATCCCTGACCTTAGGGCACTAACACTCTAATGGTGACACAGACAAGCAAAGGTAAGAATACAACAGAGCTGAGAAGTGCCCCCTAAAGTCTGGTGCAGGGGCTATGGAAGCAGAAAGTCAGAGCACTTAATCCAGTTTTACAGGGGCTGGGAGAAGTTGTTAGGAAAGATTTCCTGGAAGAAGTAACATCTAAGTGGAGAAGTGAAGGACAGGTGGGAATTATCCACACAAACAAGCAGGAAGGTTTTGGAAGGTGAAGCTGGCTTGCTGTCTAAATGGCCAGATCACATGAGGCCTTGAAAGCCTGTGAAGGAGGACACTTTCCTGAGAGCAACGGGAAGCACTTGATGACGGTTATCCCTCTCCGTTTCCTGCAGCATTAGCAAAGTGCCTGGAACATCCTAGATACTTGAGTGAAAGAATAAATGATCATAGCATTTCGGAATGTCTTTTCACTTAAGTTACTCAGCTAAACCCCCTCACTTATTGGCCACATACTCAACCAAGCTTCCTAACAACTATAATAAAAGTGAACTTTTGGTTCAGTTCCCCAAGGAGAACAGCGACTGACAATTTTCCTGATCACACACACTGGCCTGCAATGCATTTATCCCAATAAGTGACACAGCCTGAGGCCACAGCAAGCTGGCAGGCCACCAACGAACAGTTGTCCCTGAAGTCCTTTCCATCTTTAGCTCTGTCATGCAAAGAGGGCCTCAAGGGGCAGGGAGCTTCTGCAGGTCCCCCTTTCCCGAGTGGCTGGCTCCAGGTCCCAGTCATATGAGGGGACAGCACAGGGGTTGGGTGGGAGGTGTGTGGGCAGGAGCCCTTTTCACACAACTCCTCCAACTCTCAGAGGGAACAAGGCCAGGGCCCGGGGCTGTGCACACCCGTGGGGAAGGGGCTGGCCCTGGAAGAGCAGGAGGAAGGGAGGGGACAGGAAGTGGTACACTTGGGGTCTGGAGGCCCACCAAGAAAGGAAAACCAATTTTCAACAGGCCCGTCTTTCCATGTTGCCAGCTACCACCCCCAACTCCCATCCTCCATTAGGAAGTGGGAAGTATGCATCCCTAAACTCGCCCAGAGCCCCGGCACTACGTGCACTTCCTGGACGCGCTGAGTCCTGGAATTGGGCTGTGCTGGTGACTCAGGCTGACAACAACGAGGTCTCTAGGCACTGTGGGCTGACTTAGAACGTTTACAGAATTGTTACCGTGTCAGAGACATTAAATTCTTCCCAACTAGTCCCTTCACTATCTCTCCCTAACCAACTATTCTTTCCTTAACAGGACACACCCTTTTCTCCCTCCTAGAACACATTCCAGGAGCCCCTGCTCTATCAGGCAAGGCCTTCCTCGGGTATTGCTATTTTCCCTGGGCCCCATGCTCAGAGGTGGAAAAACAATCTACTTTATGGAGCCTTCCCACATACCAGGCACCTCGCTTACCTCATCTAATCCTTACAACTACCCTATGAGGGAGGGACTACTTTCGCTCCTGCTTCGCACATGAGAAAACAGTGGCTCGCTGGTGAGAGGCTAAGCCTGATTATTCATCACTATTCCACACTGCTCTTCCCGTGGCAAGATCTTCCACTCCTAACCAGCAGGCTGGAGCTGGAGGTCTGGCCTGGTCTGTGTCTCAGGCCTCTGTCCTCCTGTGGCCTCTGAGCCTACCTCTGTTACTGCGGTCATGATGCGGCTGTGTCTGCCAATCTCACTGGAACACAGGTTCCTCCAAAGCAGGAAGGCACTGACCCCTGAACCCTGCCCTAGTACAGGGTGGTGTCTACAGGTCTCGAATAAATATTTGTTGAGTGAATAAATGAAACTTTAGAGAAAAACTAGGGTGGCGGGTCTGAGGATCAAGCATGGTCTACTGTGGGCACTGTACATGGTAAATAATAAATGGGACTTAAGAATTCCATTTGATACTAAAGGCATTCTAGAATGTTCTCAATTCCAGAAGCAGCTCTAGACCACCCAAAATGGATAGCTGACCGCATTCTGTTCCCACCCCATGCACTTGGCACTTCACACTCATTACTTCATGAAGTGCCCTCTCAGCCACACTAGGAGATAGAGCATCATCTCCATTTTATAGGTGAGGCTCAGAGAGGGCAAGGGACTCCCAGGCATAGACGGTAAGAGGTGAATGGGCATTCAACCCCAGCTACTTTGGAGAAGTTGTCCAAAGTCTTTGACTTCTGGGGTATTGAACAGCATAGCCAAAACTAGAATCATGCTCTAATTGCCAAGTTTACCCCCAGCCCCACCCTCCCATTTTTCAGCCCTCAAACACCCTAAGGCCACTGTGGTCCTTGAAATCTTTGCAGCTGACCCAGAGAGAAACTGGGCCAGTCCCATAAAAACCTGGTGTGTCCGTTCAAGGACCCTATATCTGCCTCCCAGGGCCCCTGCTCTGGTCCCCAGAACCAAAACGCACTTGTGCACCAGGACACAAAAGCCCTGTGCTCCCACACAAACACGAGACAGGACGCAGACCTGACGCAGCCGAGCACTGGCAGAGCGCCACGGGTTATGGAAACAAAGTGCGTCTCACACAAAACCAAACCACACGGAGCCAAACTGAAGCCTGGTGTTCTCAGCTGTGTTAGAGCAAATCGAGGAAAGTCTCCAAGGCCTGAATGGGCGTGAGGAAGGTCTTCCTTCTCACGGGCTTTTGCACCGGGCCCAGAGTCGCCCAAGATGGGAGCAACTTCTAAGTCACCTCAAGAGGCCAGAGTGCAGACCGTCCTTCGCCTCCAACTGTCCCCAGCCTGACACCTTAGTCGATGACCCCTGTGTTCCCTCCTGGGTAATACTTTTGCTCCCAAGGCAAGCACAGGGCTCTCACCGGCATCCACTGGGCCGCGGGGGAGACGTCCAGCCCCCCTTGCACCTGAGACGCCAAGGCACACACGGTCATGCTGCAGGCCTACCTGGCTCACAGCACTCCCAGCAGCCCTCCTCTCAGCCTGCTCGCCACCTCTACGCGGCTCTGTCTGCTCAGCCTCCCTTCCCGGAAAAGGGCTACCCAGGGGCTTGCTGGGCCGGCTCTCCTCGGGGACGTGGAGATCTGAGAGTCTCTGTTCCGCGCTCAGGCACCTGACCACGTCTGAAGGTCGCAAGCAGCTCTTCTTAGAGATCTTGGGTGCTCCAGGGCATCTGTCACCTGCCTCCCGCTCTGCTCTCCTCTCACACTGTCCACGCTCTTCTCGCCTCAGCTGCCGCTTACCCTGGCTGCTAAAGGCATCGCTGAGCTCGGAGATGACCCTATCAGAGCTCCCCGGCAGCGGCCGTGAGAAGCTTTCCGGGCGGACACCCGAGGGTGGCACGTGGATACCACTGTCCCCGTTGATGTGCAGGGAGGCCGGGGCACCGGGCACCAGGGAGGAGGCTTTGTGGGGGGGAGGCAGGGCCAGTGGGGACGTCAGGGAGCGTGGGGTGGAACGATCTGCCCAGCTCGAACGGGGCAGGCTGAGAGACAGGGAGGGCCCGGGCCTTGCCCACGAGGCGAGGTGGTCAGTGTTGTAGACAGAAGTCTCCGGCAGAGGAGGCAAGGGTGGGGTCAGGGCCAGAGACCGCCTGCCTGGGACGCCTACAGTCAGCGAAATCCATTCAGAGGTGACGGCGTGCATCTCAGGGGACAGGGCTCGGTGGGGGTGGGGCAGAGATGAGGGGGCCGGCATGAGGAGTTGGCTGTGACCGGGGGACTTGAAAAGAAAAGGAGAGAGAGGAGAAACAAAGGAAAGAAGCAAAAGGTACAAGTGTCAGCATAAAGAAGAAAGGAAAACAATCACAAGGGATATACAAAAGAGGAATGAAATGGAGAGGATGAGGACACTCTGGTGTCCCCCCAATGGAATCGTTTGGCGCGACTGGAGAGAAAGCAGAATGTGGGTGCACGCGTGTGTGTGCATGGTGTGTGCAGGTAGTGGAGGAGAGGTGAAGCGAGTGGTATGGACGTGGGAGAAAGGGGCCTGTCAGGGCACTTACAGATGGTGCTGGCCTGGTTTGCAGAGTCAGACTTTCAAAGGGACACATTCGAAGCTTCCCACCCCACCCCGCACCGCCCCACCCCTTCTACAACTGACCCACAACACCACAAAGGGCAAAAAAGGTGCCCTGCCACTTCTTTGGGCTTTTATTCTCTCCAGAGTTCTCAGCAAAGAGCCTTCCAGAGAGGAGGATGAGTAGTGGAGTTGTCTCGTTCTATAGTCCTGCTTGGCTACACCCCAGTGAAAAATCTCGCCGAGCTCCTCATATTATCACAAAGCAGAATGGCCTGTGCCAACCCCACACCCTCTCTCCACGAGATCTCAGGATATGGATCTCGTGGTGCAGAAAGCCCTGGGTCAGCCCATCTCATTCTTTCTGCCAAGAACCATCCCTGGGGTCAGTGACGGGCAGGTGGAAGAGGAGGAAATAATGAGAGGATGACAGAAAAGAGGCACCATCCAATCGTCATCCCAGGTCCAGTCACGCCTCTGCCACCCTCCTTACAACTGACCACGGTGGTGTGGTCAGTGCCCTCCACAGGAAGTCACTCTACCTTGCCTCTTCTGAACCCAAGGCCCTCATTCTTTCTTGGCTTTGGGAAAGTAGGGATGGATTTGGGACACTTCATGTTTTTTAAAACAAGTTTGTTCATAACGTTTAGGGATGCAAACATCTTATTACGCCTAGAAACCTACTTCCTTTCAGCCCAGTGTAGTGGTGCTATATGTTCCTTTCCCAGCCTGGTTCTTGCTTGCAAAGAATACTCTGGATCTAGTCTTTATGTCTGAGGATGAGAACATGCAATTCTCTCTTTGAATCTTTGTCTTCTGCAGGCCAGCCTTGGCCAGTAAGATGATGAAGAGAAGCATGCTGGGTCATGGTATGTATGGGACACTGGTGGTCCCCAGACAGCCAGCTTCACCCAGGGTAGGATGCTCCCATACAGAGTTTTGGACCAACTGATAAAGACTTTTATGTCTCTTGCCCCAATCATCTTACTCTCAGGGCAATCACCTTAAGCTCTTTCTTTTCTCCCAAATAAGCGTACTCCCTCCAAGTTCTTGAAAAATGTCATTTGTATGCATGGAAACAAACCCTGGTGTGTGTTCTCTGCATTACCGCACACGGTTCTTAATCACAGCGTGGAAGAACCACGCCGGGAGGCTGTGTGCCATCGGCACTGTATCTGTCATGAGTGTGAAAACCAGTGACGAGAGGCTTAGGTACCTGCGGGCTCGCGGTGGCACTACGACTTGGGGAGGAGGAGAAAGGCAGGTCGATGTAATCCACGGGGTTTTTCACCAGTGGCCGCTTGATCACGTCCACATAGGTGATGGGGAAGATGCCTTGCCGGGATGTCCCTGGGATCCTCCCTTCGTACCAGTTCTCGTCCACCTGTCGGAGCAGTGCAATCCTCTCACCCTGTAAGACACGGCGAGGCAAGGGTCCTTGTCCCAGCATGCCTTGGCATGCCTGAGGCCCCCGCCTGCACCCTGGGCCATGCTTCATCAGTTATCACAGACTTTGTTCAGAGAAACCTTCCTTGCTAGACCCGGACGAAACCAGGATCATCGAGATGGGGATGCTTAACAGCAGGAGAGCTACCTGGAGGCTGGGAAGTCAAGCTCGGTCTTGAAATATTTCAGATTCATTCCCCCAAGCGAATAGCCAAATGTATGGTTTTTGCCTCATTTAACACAAAATCGATACCCAACTTTCTCTAAGGCAAAGGTTTTGGAGGGTTATCTTTTTCCTTCTTTTTTAGAACTTTAATTTCCCCTGTATCATTATAGAAAAGTTAAAACACAAACATTAAGCAGAACATAATTGTTGCCCATAAAATGATCACTCAGGGAAAACCACTGTTCATATTTTGATAGATGATGTATTTCAGAGATTTAATTCCATGCGTGTGAATTAGACTTGCACATATCTTTTGCTGTTGTTACAAAAATGGAGTCTGCGCTGTATTTCCCTTTCCCAACCTTCTACATACAGTAAACCTCCTTTCTCAAGGAATATAATTCTACATTTTTAATGGTTTTGCAGCAGCAGCTGAAGGGCCCACTGCAGGCTATCCTGTTGTACACACATATGACGACCTAATTACTGGTTCCCCCATATTGGGCATTTAGGCTGCTTCCAGTGCCTCTCTTTTCCACAAGGCAGCTCATCTCTTTTGTTGTTACTGCTTTGTTTGTTTGTTTGTTTTATTTTTTAAGTACACTTGAAGCCCAGCACAGAGCCCAGTGCGGGGCTTGAACTCACAAGTATGGGATTAAGACCTGAGCTGAGACCAAGAGTCAGACGCTTCAGTGACAGAGACATCCAGGCACCCTTAGTTCATCTTTTTCTAAGGCGTGTGTTGATTTCCCTCTATACTCAATAAAATCCGTAACTAGTAACTGTAGCAATCCAGAGAGTTCTGACACGTGAAGAGAGCATCTGATCCTTGGGAAAGACGGCATCCATGCATAGCTTACTTGTCTGAAAATGAGCGTGCCGAGCTCCTCGAGGGCAGTGAGGAGAACCCCGCCATCTCCTATTCATTGAGCACTGACCAGCTACTGTGTGCCGCTCCGGGGGCTTCACAGAGCCTTTTAAAACAGCTACAGAAGAGGCCCCTCTATCTTCATTCTACATATGAGCAAATGGCAGCTTGGAAAGATTCTTTAACTCCCCAAAAGTTGCACGGCTGATAACCCGTTAACTTTTGGCTTCAAAGTATTTCAAACTTCTCTTGGTGTCAAAGGACTTGCTCTTCTCTACGAGGGCGATGTTAATATAGTGTGAAACCTAGTCACCAACACTTACCATGTCATTCGGTGCTCAATAAATATTGATTGAAGAGGTCTAAGATTCCAGAAATACTGCCGTTAGTCAATGAACTTAATGTAATTAACCCGTGACAGAGACTGGGGTTTATTTTTTAAATTCCTCGCCTCAGAAAATTCTCCAGTTGCCTTTAATGCAATCCTTGATGGGGCACATCTCCTAGGCATAGCGATGGCACCACCAGGCTATATTTGGCTGTGACGCCACTTCCCCACCAAAACCCGGCCATCCAACAGAGCCCCAGAGCCGAGAGGAGAGGGCGCCTACCTTTCTGAAGGACATTTCTACTTGTGTATCACCATTAAAGTTGAACTTAGCAATGGCTTCTCCGTATTCCAAAACCTGCACTGGTGCCAACTTCTTGGGCTGTGCCTTCTCAGCAGGAGGAAGAAGCTGAGAAAGGGAGAGAGGCAGAGAAGAAGGAAAAGAGCAGAAAGCAGGGGGAGGAGAGGAAGGGAGGAAACAAAACACAAGGTCTTGGTAAGTAAGTGGTGGTTTGGGCACGACGGGGCCCTTCCCCGGAAAGAGGAGCTACAGTACCTCGATGTAGGTGCGCGGGAAGATCCCCACCCGGCCGTGATGCTCTCCTTCGTACCAGTTCTGATCAATCTGCTTATAGATGTAAACAATGTCCCCCTTCTGCAGAGGAAGCTCCCTGTCGACAGAGGGTCATGGCATTTTAGCAGATGTTTCAAAATGTGGAAGATGAAGACACTCCAGTTTTTAGCAAAAGGAGACTTCGAGTGAGGTCAAAGGAGACAGATGATAGAAGAGGGGGCTCCATATTTGGAAGTGAGAACCCCGCTCTTCGGGAAATTACATCTCTTTTGGCATCTTTCCAGTTTTCTGTGGGACGGATGTAAACTTTTTTTTTTTTTTAAGACTTTATTTTTAAGTAAATCTCTACCCCCAACGTGAGGCTCGAACTCATAACTCCGAGATCAAGAGTTGCATGCTCTACCGACTGAACCAGCCAGGCACCCTGAAAGGTTTTTTGAATTAAGAAAAAAAAGGACTTCGATCTTTTTCCATTTGCATCAAACCAACAGCGTGGGAAGAAAGTCTCTGACTGCAGTTTGGAGGGGGGGTGCCTACTCTGCAGTGTGCCAGGAAGTCCCACGGTTATGCGACGGGTGCTGGCTCAACAACGAGGGCACATCTGGAAGACTTTACACAAAGTCAGCAGTGTGCTGAATGCAGGAACAAGGCAGACTTTGTGGGTCTCGCACTGGTAGACAAGATTCTAATCCTGAGGAGGCCCGTGAAGGGGACCTGGGGCATTTGTCTCCGTAAGAAAGAATGTCTTTGGCCAATTTTTTGCTATAGCTCTCCTTGCCAGTGCTCTGAATTCCCTCCTCTCTTCACTCCCCAATCATGGACACATGGGTGTGCAACACGCTCAGCATATCCACTCCTGCTGGAGATCTCTATGTCCCCTGCTTGGCCTCCCTAAGTGATTTGCAGCTGGAGACGGCCCCACTGGTAAACAAGGAGGAGGATAGCTTGCGGAGGGCTGAGAGGTCTGCAGTCATGGCCAAAGGTGATGTACCATGGGGTGCTTGGGGCTGCCATCCTTCCTGCATTGGGGACTACATGCCCATGTCCCAAAGAACCACATGGCAAGGTCTGGTGGTAACAAGGCTTGAGAAACAGTAATATGATATACTTCAGATCTTTTCCAGAGTGTCACCACATGTATTAGTACAGTAGAGGCTCAGAGAAGTCCTGTGGGTAAGAAACCTGTTTAACTTCGTTGAGTTGAGCACTCCTACAGAACACTTTTTCAAGTAACATACTGTGGAGAAAAGTAGAACCCAGTGATTAAAGATGTTTAGAAGACTCAAGTCAATGGATCTGTCACTTGCTCTTCTATTTTTTTTTTTATTTTTTTTAATGTTTATTTTTGAGAGAGAGAGAGAAGAGGGGCAGAGAGAGAGGGCAACAGAGGATCCGAAGCAGATTCTGTGTTGACAGCAGCGAGCCTGATGCGGGGTTTGAACTCACGAACTGTGAGATCATGACCTGAGCCAAAGTCGGATGCTTAACCGACTGAGACACCCAGGTGGCCCCTGTCATTTACTCTTTAAAAAAAAAAAAGTTTTGTATGACTTCACTCATATGAGGACTTTAAGAGACAAAACAGATGAACATAAGGGAAAGGAAACAAAAATCATATAAAAACAGGGAGGGGGACAAAACAGAAGAGACTCATAAATATGGAGAACAAACGGAGGGTTCTCCAGGGAGAACAACCCCTGCAGGGGCTGTGGGAGGGGGGATGGGCTAAATGGGTAAGGGGCACTAAGGAATCTACTCCTGAAATCATTGGTGCACTATATGCTAACTAATTTGGATGTAAATTAAAAAGAAAAAAAAGTTTTGTTAACTGTTCTAGGAGTGAACTTGGTGTGATAATAGCACTGAGTCAGGAGGAAGGAGCCCTCTCTCCAGCATTAGCAATACTGATAAATAGTGACAATTCTGTCTCCATCAGCCCTCTTCCTCTCTTCTGACAAGGTCGCTCTGAGGACAAAATTGTTCTAAGACATTTTAATGAAATCTACACAAATATAATCATCACAATACCATTCAAAGATTATGTGGGTCTCACTCAATTCAAAGAAAAAAGGGGAAAAGGTATTGCTTGATTAAACTAAAAATCAATTTATATACCTCTGTTATCTTCTCTCTGGTTAAAAAGAAGGGGCAGGGGAGATGCTGACTTTTGCTACATTCTGCAAAATGTTTTATAAGCATTGCCTCAGCTGCCCCGCGAGAGTGGCGTTTTCATGCCCATTTTATAAATGAAGAAATTTGAGGTGGAGCTTGGTGACCCTGTTCATGGTCACAGAGACAGTAAGTGGCACAGTCATGACTCACGCACGGGGCTTCCTGACTCTAGAGCCCATCTTCCCAGCACACTAGGCTGCCACTTCTCATGAGCCGATAAGCTAAAGGACTAGAATAATTACAAGCAAACCCAACACAGCAGATTCGTACGTAGGTCCGGGAACTGTGGCCTGGTCACGTTTAGTGTTAGGAGAAGATCAGAATTATGGTTGCGTGGGCTCTGCATGGCATTTCCTAGCGTCCAGTGATGGAGAACTCTCCCTCTCATCACCGAGGATGGAGACGTGGGGCCTCTATCAGCAGGACGATGGGATGGCTGCTGGTATTGCCACCAGTGGAAACTCATGGCCCATTTTAACCCATAATTAGATAGGAACTGAGTAAGTTCCTCGTGGAATCCAGTCTTTAGTAGCATTTGCCAAATTTCATTCCATGGAGATAGAAAGGCTTCCTGGTCATGTGAATTTAGGTAACACTGGGTTAAATGAGCTCATCAGGTTTCTTCATTGAAAGCCTTCCAGAGCTATTACTACGTCAATAGCAAAGTCTCTGGGGAGAAAGGGGCATGGGAGATATGGAAGCAGTGGTTCCCGGATTCATTTCTAGCATGGAATACTCTTTTCAAGAAATCTTTTACACAGCTAGCACTTTGAGGAACATACTTAGAGAAATGTTGGTTTTCTGTGGGTTCCCATAAGCTTTGAATGTTGTAAGATGTTGTAGCAAGACCTAAAAAAAGTTATCTTCCTAGAAACTGGTTCTGGTTCTTCCAGAGAAAGATTGGGTCAGATTTGGCCTCTGCTTCATCAAGGAAACTGAATCCCTGTATAGGAGGCAGCAGGGTGGCATGCATATGGTGGTAGGAGCCCAGGCTACCTGGATTTGAATCCCTTGCCTCTAGCACTGACCAGCTGGGGCGAGTTCCTTACCCTCACAGCCTCTTGGTTTCTCCATTACTATAAGGGGGTAATAACAGCACCAACCCCAGAGGGTTCTGGTGAGGGCTGAATCAGTTAACATATGTAACTTGAATAGTCTTTGGCACGTAGCAAACTCTATAAATTACTGTTTTGAATCATTGCTGTTTTTCCTCTATCTCTTCTCTACAAGTGAGCTGTGTTTCAAAGAGGCAGTTAAAAATAACAACAAAGTGGTGGTACTTACTTTAGGGTCTGAGCTTTAAAGTCAAATTTGGCTCTGGCAGGTCTCATCTAAACACAAGAAACAGTCACAATTTAAAATCACAATTTATGCACAATGGAAAGGACACATTTTCAGAAGTTTCCAGAAAGCAAAGCAGAAAAATTCACTCTAACTAGTTCATTCTGGTGTAGAAATCTGGGCCAAATTCCACTTATCTGACCTCAGTAGAACATTAGATGAATGTTTCATCAACTATGTCATGCATGAGAATCTCCCCAAGGAGGGCCAGATTTGGGGAAGAGATGCTTTGAAAAGTCCCATAGCTGAAGAGCTGTTTCCCCAAAGCTGACCATGACTATTAAAAACAACAACAACAATAGCCACACACACACACACACACACACACACACCACTCAGAAGTCCTCAGACATTCCTTATCTGCTGTCTCCATCTTTGGGGGACATATTCTATTTGTCTGACTTAAAATTATGATTTGCAAGTGGATGAAACCCTGATTCACCTCTCATGTCATCTTTGACTCCATATATTACTCATGTTCTGTGAGATCACCTCAAAAGCCAGACAGAGCAAGCCTTGAGTTCATTCTCTTTCTCCAAGGCTTCCCTCCCTTTTGGGTATTCCTCTCCCTGTGGATCCCCCAGGCCTGGAAGTCCTCCTCAGATTCCAGTTCCTCAAGTCTGTCGCTAAGTCACGCCAGCCCTCCCTCCAAAACCACGCTCAGGTCTGACCTCTAGTTCCTACACGTACAAAGCTTCCTTTGACTTTGTGTTCTTTACGCTTCCATCTACGGTCACTCAAGAGCACAAATAACATTCTCAAATATTTCCGTCTGTCACTTCCTTGCTTTGAAGTTGGCTGAGCCTCTCAAGTGTCCCTCAGATCAACTCTCAATTCCTAACGTGGTAAGTTAAGGTCTTCCCCAATTTCACACACTTCCTCTTCAATATTAGAGGACAAAGTGGGGGTGGGGGGTGGGAAATGGGAGACTCAGTGAGGAACATAAAATGGTATTTAAAAGCTCCATCAAGCTTAGGGTTAGGTCCGAAACCCCTCAGTGATATGTCCCTTATGTGAAGGCCCCCAAAGCTGGGATCTTGTAGGAATTTTCTTTAGGGTGATGAATTCCCCACAGGAATTTATTTTTGCATTTTCACATCGATGTTTCTATCTGTTCACATATATAGTACAGGTCAACTAAATGACTACTTTATAATCAATGCCACACAATTTCAGTGCCCAAATTTGTATCTGTCTGTGACCAAAGAGCACAATTTAATAGTTGCAAGCAAATAAGAAAGACGTGGAATGAATGATAAATGACAAGTTCGCAAGAGAAGGCCAGATGACCAACACTGTAAGGAAAAAATTTCAGGGATTCCAATTAAAAAACAAAAACAAAAAACAAACGTGGTGGTTACCCCAGGACAGCCAGCTGTAGAGCTGTGTGAACTTTAAAAAATGTATGCCAAATAGCACCATATTCACACTTTGAGTGGCAACTGAGTTCAGGCAAAATGATATCACCTGTTGGTTAAATTGAGTTCTACAGGTGTGCAATTTACTACTTAATTTGTAAACTGGCTTAGGCCAATACTGGGGATTGGTGAAAACAAAAAAATTTTTTGCCCATTCAACAGAATCCACACATTACTCCAGGTTGAGAAACACTGATTCCATTGAGCTGCTAAGACGTGTCATGAGTCATTGTTGCCTATACAGAGCATCACTGCCCTGTTTTATCTGTCTCTGTCTCCCTGAGGCCTAATCCATTCCTCCCTCTCTCGGCTTGCACAACGTTGTCACTTGCTACAACAGACACAACTGCCAGGAGGATGCCTCTTCCACTACACTCCCAGCTTCCCAAGGACACAGCCTGAGTTCTATTTCTGCCTCTGCACAGGGTCTCGCACAGAACTGGTGGTCACTCGGGTTCTCCTCAGTGGGGCTGATGTCCATCTACACAACCCTGTGCACCCGGGACTTGCTGGTCCCTATTTTCCCGTGTCTGTCAGTCAACATCTAGGGTAGTGATTCTCGGGGCGTGGTCCCTAAACTGGCATCATCAGCATCACCTGGGAAGTGGTTAGAAATGCAATCCTTGGGGCCCACCCTAGAATTAGAACCTTTGCGGATGGGCCCCTAGGAGATTCTGATGAGCGCTCAAGTTTGACAATCACTGATCTGGAAGGGAGGCAGGATGGGTTAGGCAGTTGGCCTGCTTCTTTCCGTGGTTGTGCTGCCCCAGCTGCATTTTCACATGCCTGTATTACCTACACCTGTAACCATGCAGCCCTCTGGTGCCTTCCAGGTTGCCCTCCTCTCCATCACTTGCAAGCAGGTGGGCCTGTGAATGCGGATAATCTGTCACCAGAGCCTTCGGAACAGGGTGGTTTTGTGGAGCTGGAATACTGGGGGCTGTCTCTCCCTGGCGTCCGAGTGACTCCTGCCAACTTCTGCCTCTTCCTTGTTACATTTTCTTTTTCTCCATCACCTTAGAGCCTCCTTTCCCCTTCCCTGCTCTCCTTCCTTCATTCTGGTTCTTTTCTTTGTCATAGAAACCTTCCACTTCTTTGAAAAACAAAACAAAAACCATTTGATGAATAGCCAGTGCCTCTGTCACTCAAAAGGCAGAAATGTGAATATTAATCTATTACATCTAAAGATTATAGGGACGCCTGGGTGGCGCAGTCGGTTAGGCGTCCGACTTCAGCCAGGTCACGATCTCGCGGTCCGTGAGTTCGAGCCCCGCATCGGGCTCTGGGCTGATGGCTCAGAGCCTGGAGCCTGTTTCCGATTCTGTGTCTCCCTCTCTCTCTGCCCCTCCCCCGTTCATGCTCTGTCTCTCTCTGTCCCAAAAATGAATAAACGTTGAAAAAAAAAAAATTTAAAGATTATAAAACTATATATGGTTTGGGGTCACTTGCCCAGTTCCCTGCCTCCCAAGCCCCAGACACACACACTTCCCCAAAAGGAGCTAATCCTTAGGGAGCCACTGAGGGCTACATGGCAAAACATACCCTGACACAAGACACAGCACTTGGCCAGCATAAGAATTTCAACATGTTGTCGGGATGCCTGGGTGGCTCAGTTGGTTGAGCCTGACTTTGGCTCAGGTCATGATCTCACGGTTTGTGAGTTCGAGTTCCATATCGGGCTCTCTGCTGTCAGCACAGAGCCCATTTTGGATCTTCTGCCCCGCCCCCGCTACTTGCACTCTGCCTCAAAAATAAACAAAACATTAAAAAATTATTAAAAAAAATAATTTCAACATGTTGATCTTAGTGCAGGAGGCCAAGGCCCAGATAAAATCACTTCAAAGGTTTATGCTTTCTTTGTGCCTTTTGTAATATTAAGTTTTATAATCTCAGCTGAGAAATGTCAAAATTAAGGGAACAAACGCAATGTCTCTCAGAGGGCTCTCTCACTCTGTGTGGGCTTGTCCTAACTGCAAAACTCTTTGGGTTTCAAAGTTTTTCAGTGAGGCTGTAGCACTGCTAAACACCCTTTACAATTAATTCATCGGTTAATACTGAGCGGCAATTTCATTCTCTGAGATTTCGGGACCTGTGTAAATGGCGTAAGTAACACAACGCTTGCTAACTTTTGTAGTAAGTTTCACAACACCATCTCTTCAAAGAAGACTCATAACTGACCACACTGCAGTTACTAATGCACACGCACTAAAATATAAAGTTTCTAGGCAGAATGCACAGGCAGCACAGTGTCATGATAAAATGCAGGATGTAGAGGACTGGGTTCACGAAGGCAGGCGACGCTCTAAGGCATGCAGTGGGGGGCGGGGGGGGGGTGTGCCAGTGGATCCCGGTCCCACAGCCAGGCATGCTTGAACATACAGAGCAAGGACATAATGGGACTCATGTCCATGACCAGCCGCAGAAGAGCCAAAGCAAGCCTATGGGGGAGCCAGGATGACAGATGCCGTTTGGAGAACTAATTTGGCCTACAGAAGGCGATGCTGAGGGGAGGCAAGCATCGCTTTGGGTCAAGCAGCAGACTGAGGCGACCAAAACAGACCTCTGACCCAGATTTCCTTTTTGCCGTATCGTCTATATTGAGGAGGTCCCCAAAGCGCTCATTAGTGATAAACTGATGGTGCGTCGGAATGACGCCCGTGTGGCGACGAGCTGCAATATCGGCCTCTTCTTGCTCACGCTTAAGTCGTCTCTGGTCCGCTAAAAGTTTCTGCCATGAAATTGCATAAAATGGGCAGTGAATCATCTGGTCCAGGGTATTGGAAAACTGCCAACGACACAACTGAGGAGACAGGTGCTGGATCAATAGGGAGGAAGTTCTGAGGGGCAGGCGTCAGACGGGCTTTATGGCCACAACTACTACATCCTTGGTGTAACCACACTCCACGCGCCCTGTGTAGTAGGGAGACAGCACTGCACGGGAAACATGGGGAGCACTGGGACATGGGGGAAGGACGAGTTCCAGACGGTTACACTGCTTGGAAAACCATCCTCTGGCTCAGCCAAAAGCCTCCTGTCCCCAGTACATGGCAACAAAGCCCAGGTCCCCCAGGGGGAGGTGCCTGGAGCATTCACAGGCATGCTGGGCTGGAGGTGGGGGGCTGGGAGTGCGAGCCTCACCTCGTTTAGGCAGTGATGAGTTCCCAGTGTATTCCCATGGTGGGGCCAGGGCTAGCTGATTCCTGATACCCAAATCTGGGCCCTTACAATGCAGGACCTACGACAACTAGGTCATTTTTGTGCTTCCTTAGTCTGTTATTCTAATATGCTCTGTAGAGCATCTGTAGGCATCTGTAGAGATGCCCACTTCAGAAAATATGGCACCCCTTAACGGCTGGCCAACGCTTCCTCCGGGCACAATTTTTAGGAGGCCTTTGCATGTGAACTAAAAGCTATTTATGTGACTGGCAGACAACATCAATTACTTTCTTACTGTACTTTTTACTTAACTGTTCTTCATTAGGTGAAGTGAAGCTGAGTTTAAAGGAGTGATGTAGAATATAAACATAGAAGATGAAGAATAAGGTACCTGGGTTTAGAAGAAATACACTCTGCTCGGTTAAGGAAATGGTCATCTATTTCTATTTTTAAAGGCTTTTTCAAATAATTCAACAATGTTGCATTTTACCAAATGTTCTCATTTCCTATTGAAAATTCTCTGGAATAGAATTTTAATGTGTTTTCTTATTCCCTACCAGTTGCGCATTCCTGGGATTAACATTCCTTATAGAAAGGCATTAATTAGAAATGGTCATTCTTAGCATTTTCATAAGACATTAGTCATCTTCCAGCAGGCAATTAAATGCCTCAAGGGATATCCAGCCCCACAGGATGGTGGGCCTGATTTATCCATTTTTCTCTAGGGTCTGCAAATAATCAAGTAACAACTCATTAAATGGCTGTGGGATGTCCAGTGCTCAGATAAGTTGTTGTAAAGATTAAATGAGAAAACACGTGAGAAAGTGCTTTGCAAAGCCCGGTGCTGTTGAAAATGGACCGGTCCAGGAATCTGGAGCCCTGGTTTCCAGCTGTGCCTCTAGTGTCAGTTAACTTGCTACGTGACCTTGGGCAAGTCTCTACCCCACTGGAGTCCTTTCCTGGCTAAAACAAGGGCTTGGCCAGAGGACTACTAATATCCCTTCTAGGACTGACATGTTCTCACTTTCAGAAATGCCACTATCATCAATATTAGGAATAAAGCATTTGCACAGAAAAACGTCAAGACCGACACTCCATTAGCTAGAAGTGTGAGTTGTTTCTGTATCAATGGTAATGGACCGAGGTTTGAGGCTGCCACGTCCCTGGTGCTTGGGCCACGGTTATATAAAATCAGTGAAAGTGGACAGCAATGGAGCAAAGCTCCCAACCCAGTGCTTGAGTCTGACCTCAACAAATCCATCATTCCCACAGATTAACCACAGAAGGCAAATACCGTGAATAAAGACACGACATTCTTAAGGATTTGTGAGCCAGCCTTATTCAGCAAACAAGCTGGTCGCCTTGTGAACGCGCCTTATAACAATTGGTAAACCGACCGAGTAAAATATGCCCCCCGTGTGGCAGGCACGATTCTATTCACAAAGCTTTCCATGTTGGATACTAGTGTTTATACTAATAAAATGGAATGTCACCTTCTTTCACTTTACATAGGTGGGACCCTTGTATCTCAGTGACAGTGACTAGAAATGAAACAGTGGCCTGACGGACACTCACTGTAAGTCTGTACATCAAATGATTCCTTGTTTTCTCCCCCCTGGACAGGTGTAAATATCTTCATGAATATGGTGTTATGCCTGGAGAGGGGGAGCACTATGGTCTTTTTGTCTCAGCCGCAATGACTATCATCATCCAGGACCCCTCCCCCTTCAAGGTCAGCCTTACCTTAAATCCTTAAGGAAAACCCGCCTTAACTCTGAAACCGCTCAGCAAAACAGAAAATAGGAAAAGGGCTTCAGACGTTATAGGGAAGGGGCCAGAGTTGTATACACGTGAACACTGTCCCCTACTGTCACCAGGTTCAAAGCCATTCTTCCACTTCTTAACTTGATACAGGAAAATGGTCATCGGAGATGGTTTAATCTACAGGACCCTTCCCCTGGGCATGCAAAGGCCAGAAAGCATGCCTTATAACACCACTTTATCACAAAAGAAGCTTGGGATTTTTGCCCATTTAGCCGATATGCAGAACTACCTCTTCCGAAATCCTTTCCCTGCCTTGTCAGTCATTCCACTGCAGTACAGACATTTCAGCAGCTGCGAGAAGATGTGTGCGTCCTGAATTTCTCAGGGGGGGGGGGTGGTTCTCAACATTTACTAGGGCATCTCTCCTCCTCCTGAGTTAAAGGCAACTTCGTCAAATTGTTTTATAAAATGTATCATGGTGGTTATTATTTCTGTTTCCTCTTTCTCCTGCTGCACCCTTCCCAGTATGAGTTGTGCTTTGTGCCAAAGAGGGGTGGGCAGTATGGGAAAACACGTGGGTGGGTTTCCCTAGAGAATACCAAAGTGGGTATGGGGAGGGGATGAGAGGAGTGGACCCCAGATCCCCTCATGTAGTGGTAGGCAGCCTCTTTCTGAACCTCTCCTGCAGGGGCGCTAGTGCGACTTGGCATTTGGAACCTAGTGCCTGTGGCGAAATAAGTCCTACTTTTTGGAGAAGCGGAACAATTGAGCTTAAGTCACATAAACACCCATTTGTGAAAATGCCAATTTTTGCTTCCCATTGCTAGGTCAGGTCACCTCTGTGACAGATGACTAGAATGTTTGCTTCCTTCCTATTTTTTATCTGCATAAGAGCTAAGAGATTTTAGAGATGGCATTTACCTCTTTATCATCATGGCGCCTTCGAATAAATTCTTCCGTGGATTCCAAATAATCAGCAGGTATAAAATGTCTTGGTGATTCTGAATCTTCAAAACAACAAAGTAGAATTAAAACAGGCAAAGATTTAGTGGGAAACCAGACTGGGATAAGATTTTACCTTTCATCCGTTATAAATACCAAGTTTTTACAATCATGGATTATTGACCAATAATCAAATTCTGAAGGACAAGAAAAACCAAGTTCCTTCCCCCTCAGCCCCACTTTTTGGATTTCCTTGTAAACTAGCTTAATACAAAGAAAACGAATCAGAAGGCAAAAAGTGAGCAGAGAGAGGACCTTCTTTGAAAAGTGTCCCTACTAAGAGGCGTGCAGGACCTTACAGGGACACACCATACACTCACACACACACAGGGCCACTGAGAGAGGCTGCCTCTCAAAAAACCGCAGGGGGACTGAGGATTGGTGTGAACTGCAAGGGGTTCAAGAGCTCACATGGACGAATTTCTCAGATGAGCTAAACGGCCAATTTTTCTTTCGAAACAGAGTTTGGTGGTTAGTCTAAATGACATGGGGGGGGGGGGCTTTGTTTTTAAAGAAGTGCAGCCACTACGAGCCATGATTAATTGCCAAGCAAAACAAACAGAAAACAAAGGACAGACCAGAAAATGAGCACCAAGGGCACACGGGAGGAGGGGACAAAGCAAGCAAAGTGGAGAGACGGGTGAGGGGAGACTGGGCAAATACACAAAGGCCACCTCCAAGGGATGTTCCCAGTTCACTTTGTGGGTTGTTGTTCCTGTCCAGGCCATGGTCTGAGGACGGCATGGAGTTGCCATTATTAAAGGCCCTCAGGCAGTCCTCTGGGACCACAGGTCTTCCCTGAGGGGGCTCCAAGATCCGGCTCAGCCTCGCCATGGTGTGTCGGGAAGACAGGCGTTTGGGAACCGAGGGCTTCCCCCTAGAGGGGGTCTCGTCCTGATGGGGCTGGCTGGGGAAGTCTGGCTTCTGGCCTGCCAGAGGGGCTGAGAAGTCACCAGAGGGAGGCTGCCTGGGGTGGTACTGGAGGGGCTTTTTCAACCGGAAAGGGAGGGGGCTCATTAGGTAGATGTTCCTGAGGAGTGTGCTCCTGTCCCCTCTGAGATCTGGGCGCCAGTCAGGCTGCCTGGAGGTCTGCTGCTGCTCGTGCTTCCGGATGGTGGTGAAGCGGGTATACGAGGCCGGGCAGGTGCCCTTGCACTTGGTGAGGCGGTGCTTGGGGAAGTCTCCGTGGACGCTGCCGCTGCTGCCCTCTCTGCTGTCGCTGGAGACGTTTGAACAGTGGTCGAGCTCGTCAGAGCAGGCAGAGAGGGGCTCAGAAGGCACGAGGCCCCTGAAGCCCAAGGTGGGCTCGGCCATATTGCCACACGTCGGGGAGGCGTAGAGCCCCCCGGGGTTCATCCCGTCCATCTCCCTGGGACGGAGCTTGGTTGACTCCAGGAGGGACTCAGCCGAGCGGGCCGAGATCAGGCCCCTCCGGGACAGTACAGGCGTGGGGGACTTGCTCAGCCTTCCGGACAGGTCCAGGGACGGCATGGACCGGGACCGCTGGATCAGCTGCTCAAAAGCTGTGATGCGGGAGGAGACGGTGTGCTTGGGGATGTGCTCTGAGCCCTCCTGGCTGGGGCCCAGCTCACCCCTGGCCAATGTCAGGCTGCTCCTTTCAAAGTGGGAGGCAAGATCTCGCACGCTCGAGGAGGAGATGGAACCCAGGAAGAGGCCAGCTCGGTTGATCTGGTGCATGTCCCGATAGAACATAGTGAACTGCAACCCGGCCCTTCTGGAGAGAGGGCAGGGCCTCCTGGCGCTGGTGCCACACTCCTGCAGGCTCACGGTGCTGCTCGACTTGCTGTCCCAGTCCCGCCGGGAGCGCGTGAGCAGGTTCTCGATGCTCCCGCCCACTCGGAGGGGGAGACCTCTTTTGGAATCATTCAAAGACAGTGAAACACAAAGGTTCTCACAGCTCTGAGCCTTTTCTGCTGGCAGTAAGACGCTCTTCTGTTCCTGCAAAAGAGCGCTGGGAGCAGAGAGCCTGGGTTTGAATTTAGAGGGAAGGATTTCCGAAATGCAGGCTTTCGCAGCGGACAGGGGTTTCTTGTGCTTACACAAGGGGCCTAACGCATTGCTAGTGCTAACCGTTCGGCTAGGAACTGAAGATGAAGAAATCATGTGAGCATTCCCACCTTTACGATCCACTGGAAAGCATGCAGAATAAAATAAACAGACCCATTAGGTTAAAGCTGAAAGCCGCTTAAAAAAAAAAAAAAAAAGGTCACATGCTCATTTGTCATAAGGGTTTTGTGTTTTTTTTTTTGTTTTTTTTTTTTTTTAGTTTCCAGTCGATGTCCGGAAGCAAAATAATCTGTGCTGCAAAGCAGGTGCAAAGATGCAACGGAAAACGGCCACCCTGCTGGAGTTATGGGAGCTAAGGCTCAGCTCCGTTCTCAGAAAAGGGAATCAGAACAAGAGAGAGAGAGAGAGATGCTTTAGGGAGAGCAAGGTTGGGGTTCAAAGGAAGGGAAACCACTAATACCAGAAAGAAAAATGGCCGGTGAGAAACTAGGGGAGGGGACTAAGAGGCCTCCAAGGCCTGGAAATGGACCTGCGCAGGCAAAGGATATCCTCGTAGCTGGAAGTCACCCACTGCCGACATCCTGATAACGGGTGTGGATGGGTGACAGACACCCAGATAACCGTGCGGATGAGCCAGAGCCCTGCAGGCTTCCCCCAGTTACCTTTAGTGGAGGCCGAGCTGGAGGGTCGCTTGAGCCCACTCAGACCCTGGAGAGGGATGTCTCCACCTTCCAGGACGCTTTTATAGATCTGCCTCTCATTCTCCAAACTAGCAAGATCCCCGGGAGCCCCATCGGATTCCCTCTTCACTGCATGGAAGTTGGAAGAATATATACTAAAGACAGTGGAATTTTAAGAGAGAGAAAAAAAAGAATGGAAGTTAGAATTTTTAACATTTTTCTATAAAGCACATTACCACCTGAGGGCAAGAATCACACTTCTTGGCATCCTGATCAAGCACTGTCCTTTCTAAATGGCAGTCTTACTTAGAGCTCTTCAGACAACACAAGCCCAAGGGTGCCCCTGAATACTCAGGAATCGTGCTGGAACAGCAAAGTGCTCTAACTGAAATGATGGCATTTGGGGGCATCCCAGTGGCTCATTGGGTTGAGTGGCCGACTTAGGCTCGGGTCATGATCTCGCAGTTTGTGAGTTTGAGCCCCTCGTTGGTCTCTGTGCTGGCAGCTCAGAGCCTGGAACCTGCTTCAGATTCTGTGTCTCCCTCTCTCTCTCTGCCCCTTCTCCATTCAAGTTCTCTGTCCTCTGTCTCTCAAAAATAAATACGTGTTAAAAAACAAAGGAAAAGGAAAGAAAAGAAATGATGGCATCTGTGCTTTAAAAGAGTAACTCTGAGAAGCTCTGTCTGGGGAGGGAGGGCTGGGAGAAGGGGGCGGGGAGGGCAGGGTGGGTACTGGGGGACAAGATGGCACAGCTGAAGACATGAGCGGAGCCTCCTCTGACATGTTGCCAGCCAAAGTTGGTGACTTCAAGTTCACCACTTGGATTATTTCTCTGGGTTATTCTTCACAAGCACTTTGGCTGATGGAGCACTGAAGTCAACAATTATCCTGGGTCTCCAGGAAAACCGGTCACCAAAGGGGAACCTGGGATTCTATATGCCATTACTATCCCAGCCACATTTTGCACCAGCTTCTTTCAAAATTTGTAGTCAGAACCTTTTGAAATATAATAGGAGTATAAACTCTTGCTCATTTGCATCTTCTGTTTATTTTTATCTTGTTGAAATTCTCGGTATTTTTGCAAGTTACCACAAATCCTTTTAGGAATGAGGTGGGGTACAGAAAAAATTAAGAGCACTTACTCACTGAGCCCTTCCCTTCCCCTAATCCTTGTTTTCTACGCCCTCACCCACTGACACACGGAGACACACATATACACTCACTCAGATAGTGAATGACCTCCTTCCCACAAAAGTACTCAGGCTTCTGCTAGGCTGCTTTTTAGTCCTACTGAATTCGGTTTACTAGTATCCGTATGGATTTTTTAGCTCTGAAGATGGAATTGCTTGTCCCAATATTTTATGATGAATATTATCAAGTGTATAGAAAAACGTAAGGAATTATATAGTGAACCCTCGTATCTTCTGGACCCCCAGATTCTACACAGAACACTGGACTGCATTTGCTTATCACATACCTATCCATCTCTTTCCCTCTACCCATCCATCGATGATGGGATTATTCTTACATACGACACAGCCTCTGGGTCCCCGTGGTCACAGATAATGACAACGATGACTCTACACAATGTGGTGAGAGTTGTGTATGGGGGAGGCTTGACGGTCATTCTCTCTTTAATCCTCACAAACAATCCAACTTTTCCCATTTTTGGATGGGGAAAGGAGGCACTGAGAGATCAGCACTTGTCCAAGCAGCCACCGTCCGTGCAATGGCAGCGTTGGAACTTGAGCCTTGTCGTTGGGCACCACATGGCACCCTCAACTGTACTTTTATACGTAACGTTTCCCTACAACCGAGGAGGCAGTGCCTTCCAAGAGCCCAGGCTTGCACAGCACAGGAGTCCTGAGGATGCTTGAGCTCCGTGTCACTGTCAAGTGTCACCTGCCATGAATGTACCCCTGGGACAAGTGGCCCTGGAGCCCAGGAGTCAGAAATGGAAAAGAGGTGGAGACTCTGGTAGAATAGGCCATGTCTGCACCTCAGGGTACATAAGTTCCGCTGAGCAATCCCATTGCTTCTAGCACTGGTGACATCCCTCATGGTAGCCACCACTTCCTAGCTCCTTACCATGTGCCCACCACTGGCTTCCAGAGCTTTCCATGCTCTATTTCAGGAGACTGCCCAGGGGAGTCAGGATTCCCCGAGGTCCTTCTCCTCACTCTCTCTGGTCCCATGTCAGGGGATCAAATGCTTTTCCCCTTTTCTCAGCCAAGACAGGAGAACATTACTGAACACTTAAGGGGAAAGAAAACCAACTCTCAAAGCTGAGAACTTAAAAGCGTGCGAGTGAACTGGGTCTACAGAGCAGCCTCCAGGGTGTGTCTCCAAGAGAAGAAACCTCTGGAAGGGGCACGATACAACAAACCTCTTTCTCCCAGGCTGTGCCCTTACTGGCAGGGGGCCTGCAAGCGGGTCCATGAATACACTCAATAAATAATATTTGTTGAATGAGTACGAGGTCAAATTCTCTGATGGTAAAATTGGTACGCATGATCTGATTAAGGATTTGCTTCGATTTATGCAATCATGTTTTTAGAAATTCTTTCACAAGTATAAGAATTTCATCACATCTACTTAGGCTCCTGACATCAGGGACCATGGAGTCATCAGAATGGTGGCAACAGTAAGACTGCAGGGACTTGGCACGGCCCAGGCCTAGGCTGGCTGTCCTTACTGGCACCCTGGTCCCTGATTGGAGGTGCCCACTCCCACCCCCGGAGACAGAGGCATGGCTCTGCCAGGCTCAGAGGCCTGAAGACAAGGGCTGCCACCCACACAGCTTCTGGCTCTCCTGTTTCTACCTGCAGGGGTGCTCAACAGTGTCCCAACCCTCCTCCCCACCCTCTGATTGACACGGCGTCAACTCCAGTTAGAGGGCAGGACGACCCATGAAGGTCACTTACCAGCTGGTGGCACTATGTGCCACTTTAAATAAATGCAAGCTCATCTAAGTTTCAGGCTTTAATTAATTAATTAGCTAATTAATTAATTAATTAATTAAGAGAGGGTACAAGCGAGCAAGGGGCAGAGAGATGGGGGGAGAAAGACAGACAAGCGGGGCTCACCTGAACTGGGGTTTGAGCTCACCTGATGCAGGGCTCCAGCTCACCAGATACGAGACTCGAGCTCACAAACAGTGAGATCGTGACCTGAGCCAAAGTCAAATGCTTAACAACTGGGCCACTCAGGAGCCCCAAACTACTGGCTTTAACTTTGAATTTCATAATTAAACATAAATCTGCCCCTTAAACATAAATCTCAATTTCCCTTTTAGAGCCTACCCTCTTTTTGGTTGCATTTTCTGACTTTTCCTTCAGCTGTGGTGATGGGACAGTCTCTTAAGCCCTGCTGGCCTTGGTTTGGGGTTCACAGACCTCCCTCAGCACTGGGGAGGGACTGAAGGAGGTTTCTACCCTGCTGTCTTCTGAAGTGCCTCAGCCTCGGTCAGAATTTCCAACACGGTCTTCTCCAGGTCTGCCCAGCTTCATCTGGTCATCACTCTGCCATGACTTCATACCTCTCAGCCTCACTACTTGTCAGAAATCCCCTCCTGCCTGCAGCCACTCCACTTTCTGGCTTCATTCCATCCATTATCACCATTTTGTCCTGCTTCCCCACCAGAATGACAAACCAGCAACTCAGGAAACCTCTCAGAATGGATTTGCTATAGCTAATTGTTTTCTTTCTGATACCAAAGCCAACATGCTTTTTCCAGATGTGTAAAATTTCCCAACTGGGGTCTCCTATAAGTTCTGGAACAATGCTTTAAAATGTAAGCTGTCCATCAGATCTCCTAATTATTGGAAAGACAGACATCATTTGTCCCATTGCACCAAAGGGAAACTGAGGGCCAGAGTGGTGAAGGCAATTGTTGAGGGTCACAGAGTTGTTGGGTCTTTACTGCGTTCAAAGAGATCAGAGAGGATGAGAAAAGCCCGAACTGATGAGAAAGGCCCAATCAGCATTGGCAGCTACCGACCACAGAACAAAACAAGCCAAGTTCAGCACTGGAGCTCAGCTCTCAGCAGCTTGGGCTGAGCCAGTTTTCAGTTCAAAGAGAGCAGCAGGCCAGGAGGAGACAGGCCAGACAATTCGCCCTCTGGCTAAGATGCAAAGGGGGCTGAGTTTCAAGGGGATTCAACGAAAACACTCGCTGGAAGAATAAAGTGAGAGAATGGAGTAATCCTCTTAGGGCCAACTACTTGCAACTGTATGACCAGGTGGGCTCTGGGGGACCCCAGCCTGACTCCAGTAGGCAACGTGCAGCAGCTAAGGCTAACCTGCTGGGAAGCAAGCTGTTTCTCAAGTTCTTTCACCTGTAAAACTGTTAAGTATGGTAAGACTGTCCAAGAAATCCACCGTCAAACCTGTTATCATATAGACCTTTCTTCTGAGCTCCAGACACATACATTGAACTGCCTTCTGGAGAGTTCCACCTCAGGCATCTTAACCCTACATGCTCCAAAACAAGCCCAGCTTTGTTCTTCTGTCTCCTATCGCCCAAGTCAAAAAGCCCAGGGAATCAACCCCTTTCTCCCTCTCCTTGCTCCCCAAATCTAACCAGTTACCAAGTCCTGCTTCCTCCCTGTCCTATACAGCTCACTTCAGTCCCTTCCCTTGACCTCCCTGGCCACCGCCTCACCACCACCACTTCTGCCTCCTCTGCCCTGACTCCCTCCAGTCATCTCTGCAAATCATTGTCAATGATATTTCTAGAAAAGCTCTCAGTAGTTCATTCCACTACTTATTTTATACACTCAAGTATTTCTTGAGCATCTATTAAGTGTGAATCACTCTTCCAGGTGGAGCTTCAACAGGGAACAAAACAGGCGACAAATTCCAGCCTCACGGAATTCACTGTTCAGAACCATTTGTTGTTTTTAGCAAGAAAAAAAAAAGCAACTTTTTAACTGTGGCTTTGGAGGAGGAAGTCTAGAAAATCTTTAGCCTTTGTACTGCATGAAAAAAATTACCTTTTATATTTAGAGTATGTGATTGTTACTCTTTCTGGGTCCCAGCACTGCGTTTACCACGCCAGATTCTAATTGTGATTTACCAGCCTGTGTCCCCATCACACTCTGAGCCCCTTGAGGGCAGGCAGTTCATCTTACTAATCTTTGCATGCCCAGTGCCTAGCACTGCTTTTCAATAAATACCAGTGGAATAAATGATTCTATAAAATTAAATGCTTACATGCAGATTTCTGAAACATTTTCAAGGCCCAGGAGAGTTTCATATAGTTCTTCAGGTGAAAATTTGTGTTTTGATCTTAGGTTAAAAGAAAGTGTTTTCTGAGGAAAAAGCAGCGTGCTCTTGAGTGCCACTTGCTGGCCAAATAGAGAAAGCCTCTTTAGCTAAGCAAAAAATGAATTACTGCTAAAGAATGAGTGCTAATCCATGTCAACGTTGAGGGGCGCCTGGGTGGCTCAGTCAGTTGAGCATCCAACTTTGGCTCAGGTCATGATCTCACAGTTTGTGGGTTCAAGCCCTGTATCAAGCTCTGTGCTGCCAGTTCAGAGCCCGCAGCCTGCTTGTGATTCTGTGTCTCTCTCTGCCCCTCCCCGCTCGTGCGTGCGCCCCACTTGTGTGCGCATGTGAGCGCGCTCTCTCTCTCTCTCTCTCAAATAAAAAGAGAAATAACAATAATGAAAATCATCAGATCTTAAGTCAGGGCTGACTTAAGATCTGATAACTCTAGGGAAATAAAATACAAAATTGGACATTGTGATTGCAAGCATAAAAAATATATTTTTGGGGGTGCCTGGGTGGCTCAGTTGGTTTAGGCATCTGACTTCGTCTCGGGTCATGATCTCATGGTTCATGGGTTCGAGCCCCATGTTGGCCTCTATGCTGACAGCTCAGAGCCTGGAGCCTGCTTCAGATTCTGTGTCTCCCTCTCTCTCTGCCCCTCCCCACCCTCAAAAATAAAATAAAACAAACAAACATATATATATATTTTGAAAGTAAGGACTGGTAGTTATGCTGGGATATTGGGGCTATGGGTGAATTTCTTCCTCTCTGTATGCACATTCTTTTAACACTGTGATATGTAGTCACGTTAATTAATGGAATTCTAAACTGTCCAAGATATGATAAGAACGTAGATTTAAAACAACATCATCACTTCTCTAGTGACTCATTCTATCAATCTAGAATTTTTTTTTTTTTTAATCCCAATGTTTTTGAACCTGAGCTGTCCTGTGACTCCTCCTTCAATCTTTGGGGTTAAGTCAAGTCTTGCCAATGTTTCTTTCAACACGTCCTTCCTAACTATCCAGTCAGAGGGGCCAGATTCAGTCTGCAAAAGTTGCTGGCCTCAGTGCTGAGCAAGTTGGATGCTAGTTAATAAAGACTCCCAGGCACATTCATTGATTCAGCAAACATTTGCTGTGCACTTCCCCGAGTGTCAGGCAGTGTGCTGAGGCTGGCTCCCCACCAATTCCAAATACAGAAAAACCTTACTCATTTGAAACAAACTGGAAGGAAACCTAGCCTGACTTATTGAAAAATCCCCAACTGGTAGGATAGCAGGAAGATAAAACTCACGTATTCCTGCCAAGTAGTTCATGGGAGCCAGACTATGGCTGAAACAGAGGTCTTTGGAGACCTATCTCAGTGACATAAATAAGAGTGCTTGATAAATGAACACAGCAAATATCTTTAGGTACACAAACACTCAGAACATCTGAAAGCGATGTGCTCTTTTAAGCAGTTGCGTTAGCCCTCTTCAATCCTGCTAACACAGTATTACAAATAGTTGCCTACGTTGTTTTTTTAATCCCTCAGAACCAGTCAATTGTAGCTTGCTTTCTGTGAATTTACTGCCCAGTTCTGAGTCAGTACGGTGCAGATGAGAGTTTACGGCCAATATCATCCACTCTCCTAGAACTTCATTATTCCTCTTCTGGCTATAGCTCGGCTGGGTACCAGCTGTGGAATTGTGGGCATCACATGGCCTTATGTGCTTGTTTCCTCGCCTATAAAATGGGCATCAAAAATAACACTTGACCCTGGAATGGTGAAAGGACTAAGTGAGGGAATGTACATAAGATGTTAACCATACGGCCTGGCTCATAGTACATGTTCAATTAAGTCACTAAAATTATTTCATTCAAGACCTGTGCTCTTAACTTTGACAGCCTGTGGGCACTGCTTTTTCTTCTGAAAACTTTTACTTACGATTTATTTTATTAAGTTATTATATTGATTGATTGTACCCTAGGGGGCCCAAACCTGAATACTTTTAATCCTTTAACCTCCTTCATTCATTTGCCACTTTGCCTTTTCAGCTACCAACATCCTTCCGGGTATGTGTTTTGCCCACAAACTACTAAGGGACTGTATCTTATGCTCTTATTTTAACACTAAACATCGTGCGTTAGATCCAGTAAGAATTCACCCATTAACTAAGGCACATTGACAATTTATTCACCCGGCCACCAGAAGCAGCCTCTTCTGTGCCGTGTACTCTGGGGAGATGGGGGAAGGAAAGGAGGTTTGGGGGGGGGGGGGAGTCCAGGCAGAAGGGTTAACACTGGGCAATCCTGAAAACAGTAGGGGCAGGGAGAGATCTGGAGCAATCAGCCCAGCAATCACTGGGCTGTGTCAGGACTGTCAAGGGGACAAATAGGTGGCCCCAGGGACCAAGGAGAGTTTGCAGGGAGCTGTGGCCTCGAAGATGCCCTTTACCTGCAGGCAGCCTAAGGTCATCTGGTGGATGTCACCTCTGAAAGAACATCTCTGGGGACCTAGACAGCCTGGGACTTGTCATCCTTACAGCCGAAGGCACAGCCCAACTAGCTCCTTAATGACAGTGAGCCTCAGAGCCCCGAGTGGAGGGAGCTCAGGAAGGGGGTCCCGACACCATATCTGAGCTCTAAGGTCTATCGCACTGCTGGTCTGATGACCAAACCCAAATTAGGTGTGACAGACTTTATGCCTGGACTTTTCTAAGAAAGCAGGTAACTTCCCTTCTAGCTGCTGTCCTAATGTAGCTTCTCAATTTCTTACGCTCTGGGGTAAATTTAATCATAATCATTAACCCGTATTTATAGGGAAAAAATGAACAGAATGGATCTAGCCAGAGATTTGGTGACTATACTAAAAGAATTAAGATTTTTTCCCAATTTTCCACTGAAATACCCTAAACCCAGCTGATTGATTTTCAAATGAAACTACTCTTGTAGCATGCCTTCTTTGGCAAGGGAGGTAGGACATTCATTCCCAAGTGACCACAACATATGCCAGAATCCATGGACTCAGCTTTCAGATTAAGCCAGGCTTCTATTTGAAGGGGTGAACTTTGCTCACTGTGGGGTTTACCTGATGCCAATGGAACAGGTACCAGTTGTGCTTTTTCTCATCATGTTTCAAAGAATGAGATATGGATACGATGGCGACGAGAAGCAGCTCCCACCACAAGCTCCCAAATGCACTGGGTGCATCGGGTACTACGGAGATGCGGTCCTTGCCCTCAGGGAGCTGATAATTTATCAACAGATAAATTATCTTGTGTTCTTAACTCAAGAGCATGATTCAGGTATTCAGCAACAGAACAAGGGCCCTAAGAGGTGTCAACATTGGGGACAGGGAGGCTCCGGGCCGATTTGTACCAGCTCAGTGCTTGCCATGTGCCGTGTAGGTGAGGGGTAGGGGACGGCACTGGAACGTGTCAGCCGTGTGGCAAGTAATCTGGCACAGGGTTCAGGATGGTCTAGGGAGGCGGAAAGGAGACTGGCGGCTACTCCGTGGAGTGGAGTGTGCACGCATCACCCAGGCAGAATCTGGACTGGTATGAGGAAATAAATCCACATCTCGCAAGTTAGCCCCCTCTTGGCTCCACCTTTCCCCGTGAGAGGTGCTGCCCGAGGACCCAACTCCCCGCCCCTTCCCCTTTATATCCAGTGTGGCCCGTCTCAGTCACACACCCCAACCAACAACCAGCAAATGAGTGAACTTTGATTCCAAACTCAGACAGACTCACATCCTACAGGCAAAGGTGCCCATATAGGAAAAAGCTTACAAAAATACTACAAGTCATCACAAAATTAATTTAGAAGAGGAAGAGAAAACAGAAAAATAATTTGAAGAACATTATCAAATTGCTGCTTATCACCAAAGCCACTAGACTGATGCCAACAAAACACCTGGGTCCAAAACATAGCCTCTTCCCATTTCTGACATCAATACAGTAAGCCATGTAAATGGTGGCAACTTACTATCCAGGAAGCTCTGAAGAAATTTCTGGAGTGGGGCTGACCGTCGAGCTCTGTAAAGGTCAAAAAAAAAAAAAAAAAAAAAAAGAATGTAGATCATTTATTTTACCTCAGATACTCCAAGCCAAGGGGAAAGAGAGCAGCCCCTTTCCTTTCCCAATGTAGCCAACCAAGGACCTTTGGGAGATGGGGAGCTTGGCCAGAAAGGTCTAGGTGCTGGAAGCTTTCTGGGCCAGCGGGCACTCTCGCTCTCTGTGTGCGCTGGAAGATGGCCCCCTGGCTTATGCTTAAATATAGACCCGCAGAGCAGATAGCCCACCATTTGGCCAACATGCATTAGTGACGAGGACAACACAGCCTTTACCGGCTTATCCCCAGCCCTCAGAGCCCCTGGCCAAGCCCACCAGAGAGAGACTCCTTCATGCACCCAATGCCACATCCAGAGAGAGGATCACCTGACATCTTAGGTACAGAAAGTACAAAAATGCATTTGAAAAGACCACACTGTATTTAGATCATTTGTTCACCACTGCAGGTTTAGAATGTGGAAATGGGGGAGAAATGCAGTTTCACAAAACCCATGAATGACCACTTCAGTCTGAGTGGGGGAGCATTTTATAAAATTACAGGCCACTACCCAATAGAAAGAAAACAACCAAGAGCTACATGCAGAGAAAAGGCAACATAATTACATAGTTGAGGGTTTCTGTTGTCTTGGAGGAAAAAAGGCAAAGGGCTTAATTTATTTTTTAAAAATAATGTGATAGTTGAATAAATTGATGAAAAAGTTAACTTTTAAAGATACTCCTAACCCCAATGGTGATTATTTCAAGGGAAATACCCTATCTGGAGGGAAGGAGATACTAGGGGGAAGGAGAGAAACACCAGGATAAAGAAAGGGAAGAGTGACCAAGAGGGAGAAGACTGGACAGGAAGCAACCTTCATCAGGGCTCACCCGCCTGGTCCTCTGCCTGCCGAACACCCACCCTCACCTGCTGGGTCCTTTCACTTGGGAGGACACCTCTGCCCCAGGATGAGAACACGGCCCTCCCCCACCCCAGCTGCCCGTCCTTACTCCTCAGAGAAGGTGCGGCTCTTACCTCCACGTTCATCCTTCCAGCCCTCCTGCCCATCTCCCACTTTGGCACCTGTCCCATTCTGGGTGTTCATCCACTTTGAGGATGATGCCCTGGTCTCCATCTTGGAAAAACTTTTGCGTGACCTTGTGGAGCCCTCTGGGAACATCTTCCTTCCTTCCACAATCGCATATTTTCAATCAGTGCTGTACCCCTGGGGGACCCCCGGATTCTTCTCCACTCTGGCTCCCAGCAACTACTCACCCAGCAACCTCCCAAGATTTTTTTAGAAACCTCCAGTTTATCAAGTCCATTGACCTTTCCTCAGTCTTCTTTTGCTGACCTCTCTGGAGCACTGGGTAGTTGTACTTTCTTCAACTTCTCTGAACTGTTCACCCTCTGACTCTCCCCTTCTTCTCCTGTTCCATGTCATCCAACATCCCAGGGGGTAGCTGTTGTTCTCTCATCCTTTCCGTTCACATGAGTCTCCTTCCATCTTTCATCTGCTCCCAGGGCTTCGCCCATCACTCTCTTCAGGTGGCTCCAATTGACTTTATAAGCCCCTGCCTCTTTTAGGACACCTCGTCTTAGATTTCCAGCTGCCTACTGGATATTCCCTACATGATACCCAACCAATGCTTCAAAAATAAATCACGTAGAACTAACTCCATCTTACCACTGTGCTGATTTTCTCCCCATCAATCTTATGTGATGTATGAAGGTCCTCACCCCTCTGGCTTCCTAGCCAAAACCCTAGAGTTGCCTCTGTCCCCATCCATCCCCCAATTCTTTGTTCTACACACCAGTTAAAATGTCCTGTTGCAACTTCCTCTGTGAGTGCTGTCACATCCACCCCTCGCCTCCTTTCATGCTGGTGCTGGAGTGGGGGCCCTCACCCTTCCATGCTGGGACCACTGCAGTAGCCTCCATGCCTTCTGCACCTCCAACTGGGGGTTCTCCCTTCAACTTCACCTCTCTAGAGTGAGGACACAGACTTTCCAAAAACAATTCCAGAATCACAACATTGGTCTGTAGACAAAATCATCCCCTTAGCCATATTTTCTGAGCCTCTGTAATCCAGGGTCAACCCTCTTTCCCATACCTACCTTCCACTACTACCGAGTTTTCCATTACAGCTGAATTTTCTACTTTATTCCCTGCATACATGCTAAATGTGTTCACTTCTGTGCTCTTGACCATGCCTCACATGGATGCCCCTTATTTCTACCATGTACCTAGGTTGCACCCATCCTTTAAGATCCTGGCTAACTCCTTGGAGAAGTCTTCCACAAGGTCAGTTTCTCCTGGCACTCAGAGCCCATACCGTTCTTTTAGCTCTTCGCAGGCACTGCTGTGCATTATTGGAGAGCCTTACGCATGAGTGGGACTAAGCTGTCATGTTTCTGAAGGCAAAGTTCACACATCAGACCCTTCTCTGTGCCCACCTTGCCTGGGTAGTGGTCCATGTACTGGAAGCCATCTAACTTCAGGGAGGCCTCAGCGAGTTCAGTAATTCTCCTGCTGCCTTCCCTCCTTGTATGTATAATAGAACCACTCTTATTAGACTATTTTGAAAAGTGACCCCTGATTTGTTTTAGGACCTGGAATCTTCATGCTCCCGTCCTGCCCCAGAGCACTCTAGGACTTACCTGAGGTTCTCACTCTCAAACTAGCTCAGACCTTCCATCCCACAGAGGCTACAACCGGTTCCAGTCTCCACCCTGGCTGGAAACCCCCACCCCCTTCTCCCTGCTCCATGATATATCTGCCTTGATTGTGTGCACTGTGGCTCACCTTTGTGCCTCACCCAAGTTCTGAAGAGGGGCCTGGGTGCATTCACCCTTTTGTGATTCTGGATTCCCGAACCCCAGCTCTCCTGATCTGCTTTCAGTTCTTCAGCTTCTGACCTTATTTCAGCCTGCCTTGGCTGCTGCCATAATCCCGTGGGCTCCCTACTCCTTCCCTGGCTTAGGGTCCGGCACTCACAAGACTTCATAACCCAAGTCTCTCAAGACCCTCCTTGTCTTAGTTCTGCTTAAACAGAACATGACCCACAGCATTTCCCACTTTTCCTGCCATGGTCTGTGGACCTTTCTAGCCTCTCCAGCAGTGACTGTATTCCTTCTTTATTTTCTGTAAAGATACCCTTTCCTTGTAACAGTCTTTGTTATTTTGTCAGGGAGCCCTGGGGGTGGTTATCCAAATAGTTGGTATGTTTCTTCCCTTGGCAACCCATTTACCTTGGACTCTCTCTCTCTCTCTGACATATCCTTTAATAAACCACATTTTGACATAGCCCTCTTTAAAAATATCCATGCAGGTTAAGTTTCGATGCTTGTTTGTGGCCAGGCTGTCTGGCCTCTGGAGTGCATTTTTTCATGGAGAACTTTCTAACCATCCAAATGACAAATAGGACCGCTCTGATGGTGCCAGGCACGTAAGAGGCACTCAAATCACTGCCACTGTGTTTTTGAAAATGATCTCTGAGGTTGGCATCTCCCAAGGCTGCAAAAAAACAAGGAAAGTGCCCCCCAAAAATGGCTCCCTGAAAATCTGGAGAAGGTATATGGAGGCAAGGGAAGGAAAGGGTCACCTTCTGAGAGCACAGAAAGAGAAGGGTAAGGGAGTGGGGTCATTTAAATCACCAGCCACCCTGTGTATATTTGAAAAGTCTCCTTTAAGGAAGATGCCAAGCTCAAAAGAAATCCAGGCAAAAATTAGGTTGATGGGAGAGGAAAACAGGAGTCAGAAAGCCATGCAGCTTAAAAAGAAGCAGCATTACCACTCATTGCCTTGCCTGTATCGAAACCAGAGAGCAGAGGAGGAAACAAAACCGAGCTGGAAGAGGAACCGACAGCGTGAGAAAAACTAGGAAATACCTGTGACAAGTTTGCCCCGGGTGCTTTATTAAGCGTCTCCGTGTTTTCTAAATCTGCCTCTAACTCTGCTGGGCAGAGGTTGAGATCTGTTTCTAGATTAGTCTGGTTTGAGAAAGAAAAGATGGGAAAGCATGTTTTAGTTTAGAGGAGAGGCAGAAAGAATGGAAGGTTAAGTTTGAAAAATGAGCTGGTTTAGTGCTATACTTTAATAAGGCAAAGATGGCATGAATGAACACAAGAGCTCACTAGAAATCAGGTGCAGACGTGAAAACAGAATGCAACATTAGGCAGAGAAAATATAAATCCTCAAGTCATCAGAGCTCCAAAAGGCTATTCTACTCGCTAGAGAGAACTACAAATACCACAAAAACCTACCTTTTGCGAAAGACCTATTTTTGCTCTTTTCAGAGTCTAGTGACTGTGACAAGCAGGATATGTCAGGAGACTAAGGCATTGCTTTATAAACCTCTAAACATTAGTAGACGTCTTACAGACTTTGTTAAATAGTTCTATCACCAAGCCAAAAAAAAAAAAAAAAAGTTATCAAGTTAAAAAAAAGTGATTTGAGAAAATAATCATAATTAAAACAAAACAAAACAACAACAACCAAAAACCCCACAACACACTCACACTAACCAGGCTAGAGAACACACACACAGCCCACGGAGGAGGCACAGCGGAATTACCTTTCTATCCTCTCTAGGAAGGATAGAGCAGTCTCCAGGAGTATAATCCCATATCTTTTTGGGAGGCTGACGGGAAGCAGAGGAGGAAATGAAGAAATGAGCATAAAGACATAAAGACAAACATGGAGACCGGCTCAAACGAAGAGGGGCACACTAGGAGAACTGTATCAACACAGAGAAGTGAACTCAAAACACAGGGAGCAGGCACTCTGCCTCCTGAGGGGGCCGCCCAGGGAAGGGTTCTGCAGGATTTAGGAGCTGGAAACATTAACTGGGAATTTTTTTCTAGGTCTACATCTCAAGAGTAAATCATTGTTGGATTCTAAACATTGAAAACATAAAAAAAGAAAACAGAAGAAAAAAAAAGCATTAACACCAATTTGAACAAAAATCAAAACTCTGAAATTCCTCACCATTCTTTTTTTTTCTTTTTTAGTTGAGACGGCTGACATACATCCTCACTATTGTTTTCAAATTAAGATGGACACTGAGATTCTATGTTTTTGAAGCAGTCTTCTCCACGGTAGAATTCATTATACCTTAATAAGTGTTGTGAATTTGGAGATTTGGCCAGGGGAGGGTAAATTGAACCAAATGTGCTTTCTGTGGTTTGTGGCAATGAAATCCATGTACAAAATGGGTGTTCTATAATGCACTGTGTAACTAGATAATTCCAGTGGACAACACTTAAAATCTCCTTTTAAAGCTTAACTAGACTTTGATAACATTGCTGGTAGTACAGCCATGCCTTTCATGTGCCTTACAGAACAGTCCATAACTTGAATTTGAACAGCAGACTATCGGGTTATTTTCATTTTCTCCTTTAACTCTTCAGGTTAGAATTAGAGCTGCATTCCTAAAACAGAACTCTGCCAAGAGAACTGTAAGTTTAATGAAGGAGAGGTTCAGAGGGTAGGACATCTGGAAGTTACAAGCCACTTGTAACTGTGGAACCTCTCCCCCACCAAGTAGACCTTGTTTTGCCTATTTAGACCTGAGATGTCTTACACAATGACTCCTGAACAGAGGAGATCATTAATAGCTCTTGGAATTTTGAGCAAATATTATAACTATGTGGAAGCATGCAAATTGGTTTACTTTGTGACATTTTGCCTTGAGCTTACTCCTAGAAATCACGTTGATTCCTGCAGAAATTGCGGGGGGGCGGGAGGGGAGAACTAACATCCAGACTGTTAGTAATGAACCTGCAAATGAAAAGCAATCTGAATCCAAGGTGCTTTCATCACTGACAGCTAATAGGTCAATAATGCAATCTCTGTGCATGTATATACTCTGCAATGTGTAAAGTAAGTGCCATTAAAAGTTACCATTCATCTTTAAGCATTTAATACACTTGGACTGTTCACCTGGAGAAGTAAGCTTTTTAAAGTCACTTATGATCTTACCTAGTCATTTCTTTCATAACTGCAAAATGTTAAGGCAGTGCTTACAAATTAAATTGGTTTTAAAAGTCTTACAAAAAGGGTGCCTGGCGTCTTGAATTATTTGATATTCTACAACAACGTATCCAAGCTAAAAGGTACTACAAGCCAGCATCTTGCTAAGATTTCAGCTCATCTGGGTGGCTGGCTTTAAGTGCAAGAGTTGAGGAAGAAAGGAGTTCAGGGTCAATGTCTAGTGTCCAAGTTCTGGCAGGCTTTTCACTCAGGGGAAGTGGGTCCGGAGTTGGTATGGAAAAAAAAAAAAAATAGAAATGATGATTCATATTATTTGGTAAGAGTTTTAATTTCATTCTGCTTCTGAATGACTGAAAAACCTGCTGAAACAATTTCCATGATTTACACCACTTTTATTTATAGCTCTTATTATAGCCTAGAGCAATTAAAGTAGGACTGAAGAAAAAATTTCTCCCGACAACACCTTCTTCCCAAACTTGGAGCAAGAGCCAGTCATCAAGTTGGTTCCACTGGATGACAAGCCCACCCTTCAGATGCTTCTTTCTAGAACATAAGGAGCCACTCGTCTCAAAACTGTTCCTCAGGATATGGGCATTAAGTTATTTTGGCAAGTCTTCAACAGTATTATCTTTTATTACTTTAAAAAACCCACACAAAAAGTCCCATTTTAGAAGGGCTCTAAGATCTGTGCAAGGAACATCATGGCTTCAGAGGAAATGACGTTTTGGAAAAGGATCACTAAGTCTTTAAATAATTAAGAGGCAGCTAGAACAACAGTAGCAATACAAATTCTAGGAAGGTCTCACTACACAAATGGACGGTGTCCTCAACATTTATTTGGATTGGTTGTGTGATTCTCAGACCACACTTTCCAGCAGAAACAGTGTTTGTCTACCAAGCTATTCACAGAGCCTATTTAATGTATGCTGGGACTCAAATACTGCCCTTTGCTAACAAAAACAGAATTATTTGCAATTACAGATTCAGTAAAACAAACCAATCACATGATAAAAATTGTTTCGCATCTTTCTCTAAAAGTTAACATTTCAGATAAAACTAATTTAGTTATTTGGCAAATGAGAAATGGCTAGCAATTTGTGAATTCTGAGAGGAGCTTCCAAAATCTATGACATGGACTCTCCATTACACAGAATTTAAAGCTAATAGCTTTTGCTTACCCTGATGAAGGTATGGCATTGTTATTACATATACCGATCATGGTCTTTTTTTTTGTTTTGTTTTGTTCCTTTGGCAGAGGGGGAAGGGACCACACGATTCAGAAGTAGCTTTTCGTGTGAGATGTTTGAACAAGTTTTAAGAAAAAGAAAAGGGTTAAGATACGGTTAAATTTTTGAGGGTGGAGAAGGTTGCCTGAGGTGGACTTCAGTGAAGTCTGAATGGTGAACAGCAAAGGAAAAAGGGAGAGAAAGGAGAAATGAGGCGTGCACCACAGCTAGGGAGAGAAGAGGGTGCAGACTCCAGGTTAGACACATCCCTCTATACTGCACTAGGTGGCGCTGTTCACTCAGGACAGCTTAGCCGCTAAGAGGCATCCAGGACAGGGTGAGCAGGAAGGAAACTTGTTCCCACCAGCAGGATGTTTGTAAGTCAGGCGCTCCTAACTCAGAAGATGCCTCAACTTCCTAACAAAGCTCAGCATCGCTGAATCAAATTAGCAGTTCCACAGCAGCCGCTGCATCTGTCTTTGGCTTCATCTTAATGAAAAATGTACACCATGGAATGTAACATTTTATTGAGCTATAAATTCCTGTCTGCAAATAAAACTATCATTCCAAGCCCCAGTGATTCCAGTGCTGGCTTCAATGTTTAAAGTTTCATACAAGCATCTGACAAAATGGTTTTTTTACATATATATACACTTAATTCCTCCACCCATAAATTCTTTTTGCAGCTGTAGTAAGACTTTAAAGTAACTGGAGGTTTAGGGTCAGTTTCTAGCCATCTCCAGTGGAAAAATGACTCAATTCTCCCTTCTGTTTGATACCCCTCTGGGTGCAGGGCTAAGAAAATCCTCCTGTCAGTGCCAAAAATCAGTTTGCACCAAGGCCAACTCAGAGACATCACAGGGAAGCTGCAAAACATTAGGAACTGTAGCACATTTAGTGTTGAGCCTAACTCCCATTTCAAATTTTGGGAAATATTACCCTAACTTGTAGATCATTCCCTGAGTCACCTATAACAGGGATGTATTTGTGGATCACATCTACACACAAAGGCCCTTTTGGGCACTTCCCTTGCACATGTACTTAAAAATTTTTTTTTTTCTTTTTAAAGCACTGACAATGCTGGTCTTCCCAGTGTGTAATGCATTTTCCTGCTTATCTTCAGTTTGCCATAAAGACTTTGGTTAAGTAATCAAACCAGTGGCTGAAATAACGCTGTCCACAAGGCGTGTGATATTTGTTGCTAAAGGTGGGGGGTCCTGAGCAATGATTTAGTCGTGTTTCTCTGTGATTTTCTGGCAAGAAATAATTCCAGAGCTCACTGTCCTTTCTCGGCAAAAGCTTACAGGTTGTAGTGAGAATAGACAGTCCCACTATTGACAAGTGAAATGGCTGTTCCCTGCTTCCTGCATTCCTTACAAATAGATCTGACTGTTTAGCGGCAACAATGCATCAACAGCATCATTTAAAAAGGTGTCTATAACCACTGAAGCTATTAAACTTACCGGTTTCCCAAACTCCAATTCCGAAAAGAATTTATACCAAGGTTCATTCTTTAAATCTATCTCTTCTGGGCTTATATCCCGACTCTATAGGGGTTGGTGATAGGGAAATGGAAGAGAGAGAAGGATAACATTATGCAAAGATTACATAGGAACAGGCCAGTAGAGATGCAGTGGTTTCCGGGTATCTATAGCAACTGTATTCAACAGCAGCAATCATCCATTTTTACAGACATCAGCAAAAACAAGGAGCTAAAACAGGTGGGAGAGGATGGGTTTATAAAAACAGAGAAATGGTGGTAGAGAGCAGTGAGTGAATCATTCTCAGCCCTAAGGCAGAAGGCAAATGGACTACGGGTGGAGAATTTTACACCATACTGCTGACCTCCACGACAGATCGGAATATGAGCATATTCCTCAATAACTTTATCGTGGGAGAAGAGAAAGCCCTTATTTCCTCTTTACAAAGAGCTGTTAGTTAGGAGCAAACAATCTGGTGAGCACACCAAACATTTAGCCATCTATGCCAGATGAGTAGAGCAAATAATTTTTATTGGCTAGTATATAGTTTTAGTACTTATTTGCAAAGCTGCCTTAAGGTTTTCAAAAGAAATGCAAATACCAACACTTCATAAAAGCCAATTTGTTAATACTGCATCTTTAATGGCACATGAGTAGGTGAGAAATCATGTCCCATAAACAGTAAAGTGAAAGATGATATAGGTAAAAACAGAACACAAGTGTAAAAACATTTTAAATGAGCATCCATGGGGGATGAATACAGACAGAATATACTTCGTGTTTTCACAGATAAATGTTAAAGAACTGGGAAAAAATAAAGTGAGGGAAAAGCTGAACGAGACAGACAACAGAGCAGGGGGGGAAAAAACTTCTGGGTTATGTTACAAAAATTAGTTAGATATCTCAACCTTATATAACTCTAAGAGGCAGTTCACACAGACTGATAATTTGATTCCATGGGATTCCATATGGAGTCAGATATTTATAAAGTTTTCCTTGCTCTGTGGCATCACTTGTGTTTCTGGAAATAATTAGTCGGCAAATGAATGCCTGACAAGCAAATCAGGTTTCCCCTTAATAAACTGGAGATGTACGTTCACATCAGACAAAAGCATCAGAGGCTCATGGCTTCATTAAATTCATATATGTGTATATATGTTTCAGAAAACCTCGGCAGTCACTAAATGACAGAGATATGATGATTTTCTGACAACAATATGAAATATAAAATATACATTTTGCACCAAGATTGAAAACAATATAAAATAAACTTCACTCCCTCGGGGCAATGACGCGTGAAGGAAATTGGACGACACTGCTTCACAGAGTAGCCCCTTCAGACACGTTTTTCTTAACATTCTGTTAACAGGCCTTTTGCAGTTTGTAGAAATGGCTGTAAACTTGGTGATCTTGACCAGACCCTTCTTCTAAAATCCTTAGAAGAATTTTTACCATGATTTCTACTTTTGTTTTAAATGGAGGAAGATAAGGCAGAGAACTTTTCTTTAACTGAAATTCGTTGAATGTAAGTTAGTTGGGATCAGAGGGAAATGTCTACTGAAATGGCGTCTGTCCTCTTGCACCCAGATTAAAACCTCCTCCAACTGGCTTTAGGGACTTAGGGCTTAAATCCTGAAGGAGAAGGTGTGTTCCTTCTCACTGGATTGTGAAATGATGTAAGATAGTGGATTCCAAATGGATTCTTTATGTATTCAGTGAAATGAGGCACAAGATCTCTAAGGACACAACTATTCAGGAGGGACCGTTCGGACCCTGGGGCATCCTAGACCCTTCCAGGATGGGGTTTCATGAAACCTATGTCATGTTTATTATTTTTAAACACTATTTATAAACTGCTCCCCAGGAATAGGTTAGGTTTTGGTTGTTGTTGTTTTAAATAAAATGTACCAGCTCTTTCAGGAAATGGCCTGAATGTTCTGGTACTAGGTCCTGAAAGAATTAACCCATTTTATTGCCGAAGGTTGCTTGCAGAGTGTTGTTAACTGCGGAGGTTAACACGGTGCTGAGAACTGAATCAGGAGGCATGTCAACTGCTTAGGCCCAGAGCAGGTGCCCAGAGAGAGAGTTAAAGAGGGAATACCACACAGCACTGACATCTGTGTTTGATTTTGTCATTTGTAACTCAGCTGTGGATCCAATTATGGAATGGACAAATAGAAAACGTCCTTTTGGATGCAGAATGTGAGCTCTGTACCGGCAGGCAGGGTGGGTTCCACAGCGCCAGGCTTGGTTCTCTGCTACCGTGGGCTATTTTCCCAGCTCGGCAAAATCCTTGGAAAAGGCAGATGACCTGCCAGAAAAATGTCTGATTCTCCTCAAGGATGGTATTGCTTCTTGGAAAGGAGCCAGAGCCTAGCTTCAATTTTTAATTAAACAATCTTAATGTGGTACGTTCATTTCCATAGCACTTTATAATGTTCATAGTTCTTTTACACATGACCACACTTCATCCTCTCATTCGACACTTCAGTGAGTATGGAATACCACTCAATACTCATTTGAATACTCAGTGCTTCGGTAATGTTGGCAGGCCAAATAATACTTCCCATTTTACAGATGAAAGCACTGAGGTTCCAGAAAGTTAAATGACTTGCCCCAAGATACCTTAGGGCAGACTCAGAATTTGAACTCAGATCTTCCAACTCCTAGGTCCAGCGCTCTTTATAGTATAGGGACATCCCCTTCTCACGTTCCTGAGAAGGAGGCAGACCCTCTACGTTTGCAGGGGATACCAAGCTAAAACAGGGGTAAATGACAAACTTGAAAAGCCAGGAAGAAACTCAAAGTGACCGTACACCGGAAGAAACCAAGGTGGGTCAACCCCCTTGTTTTACACATCCAAATCTATATCGTGTCTATAATTACTATTTTAATTCCTGTCCTTCCCAATATATGCCTGTGGGGGCAGGGACCCCAACCTCTAAGCCAGGGCTTGGCACATAAAAGTTATTCTATATATATTTGTTGAATTGAGCTGAAGCTCTTAAGGGACTTTAGAGGAAAGTTAAAGGAACAAAGCCAGAAAAAGGCCATTTGTGACAAAGCAAGGCCTGACCAACAGACCTCCAATCCCAAGGCCGCAAGGCAAGACAGTGGTCTCAGACTATGATGAGCGGGGCTGAGGAGTTATGAAGAACGTCGCAGCAGTTGGCTAAATGACTGAAGAGGCCAGAAGGCTGTAAATGTACTGTGTGGGATTCGGAAGGCAGCACAGTGTTTCACTGGCCGGGGATGGTCCAGCTTCGCACCTGGGACAAGACAAGCTCTTAGGCGGCCTCTACAATCTATTGCCACCCTCCCTGTGGTAGATGTGCCTGTGAGGTCGCTACTGAAATTGGCAAGCGTCAGCAGACAGGAGTACCTCAAATTGGGAAAAAAAACCACACATTTTTCTCCTCAATAGGAGTTGTACATTTCTGTGAGCAAATTTAGATTCTACATCTGTCACGAGTTAGCATACTGATCCACAGTTAACGACAATACAAAAGTGTGTGTGTGTGTGTGTGTGTGTGTGTGTGTGTGCGCGCGCGCGCGTGTGTGTTGATAGGGGTGGGGGTGGGAGGTGTCCTGAAATTCTGGCAAACCAGATACTAGATGCCAAAAGGAAAGACACACGGACACTTACGTGCCAACTTTTCTGTTCATGTGGCAAAAATAGCAGGGAGAAAATTTTCAAAAATAAAGGACTAATTCAACTACTGTGAGGAGTAGACTGTGAAATGAAGGAGATCTGAAATTTTTCTCTCAACTGCAAGACTTCTCTGAGGAAGAACAGAGCTAAAGAGTGAACAGCACTGAATGAAACGGCTGTCCATGGTGCTCCTCCCAGGCCCGCCTGGGGCCTTCACGTCCGGTCGCCGGGCCGGCCCCGGTCGTTTACCACACAGGGGAGCTTCCTGTGTAGGACCGCCGGGCGGGGCTTCACCAACTGTGTTTGCGGCCACCACAACTCTCCAGAGGCCCCTGAGGGGCACTACTGTCACTTTCCAGGGTTTGTAACCATTGTGGGATCAATGAGAAGCACAAAAACAAAATGTTGTTTTTTTCTTATTTCTGGATGGTGGTCAAATGACTAGGAACCAAGGAAAGGAGGGGGAAACGAAAAAGAAATTCAGAAAACGGGCAAGCTTTCCCTGAAAGCGATGATCACCTATGAACCATAATATTGCCCAAACGAAAGCACCCTATAGAATCTAGGGCTATGGAATCTCTGAAGTCATTTAAATGTAGATATGTGACGGTGCGTCCCGGGCTGGTGATTCAAGTGTCATGAATGTGCCAAAGCACATGACTGTCTTTCTAGGAACAGCGGCGTGGAAGGTGAACTTCTGCCATGTATTTTCTTCTACTTCTAACAGGAAGAGGACCCCCAGGGCACTGTGGGGCCAGAGGCAAAATTCTCTGCTCATCTCTGAACTTTTTGCTTAAAATAACTTTGGTGCACAGTGATGCTAAAGAATGACAGCTCTAAAGCATTTCTGTGCACTGTTGACCTTTCTTCCCAATTAAAATTACTTATCCTTTTGTGCTTTTAAAGATGTCACATTTTTATTTTAGTAAAAGTCAAATCAATTATTACTTAAAGCATGTAGAGTGGAAGAGGTGGAGGGAAAAGAATCTGAACCTGCATTTCAGAGGCCTACTTAATCTGTTCGCAGTGTGGTAACTGCATTTTAATAAAAACCAAACCCCAGCATGATCATTCCATCCTGCTGGCACGGCTGGAGGGCTGCAATCTTTATAGAGCTTTGGAGAATCCCTTTAACCATGATCAGAATTCTGAACCAGCTTTTCTAACGAAGGGTGAACAAAAGGGAAGCGTGAGTGGCAGATACAAAACTAATCAGTTTGTAAAAATTCTTTCCCACTTCGCAGAAGAAGCCTCGTTTCCAGGGTGGTCTTCTATGCCTATACAGGCCATTTTCCCCACTTATAATCACTTGGCGATGTGAACTTGTGTAGAGAATCAGAAACCAGATTGAATAGGAGATTCGTCCTCAATACTGCACTCGGCAGAAGGGGAAGACCTACAAGACATATTCTAACAGCCTGGGTCTTTTTTTCCCAAGTCACAACATCAGATTCATTATTTACCTCTTAATGACGTGCCGGTAGCTTCTACAAAATTTATGTGTGTTCAAATAAGAGCCGCTTAAAAAAAAAAACCAAAAACCTGACTCTGGTCCAGTTAGCAATAAGCCTGATAAATTAATGGTTAGAGGTTTTTAAAAAGACAGCAGCAAAATCAATCTTTACATTAGTAGGGGATTTTAAATTAGTTCAAATCATGCACAAAAAGAACAACAAAGAACAATAAGGTTTCTTTCAAAGCAGACTCCCAGGACTTAATTTATAAACACCTGCAAAACTGAAAAGGGTAAAAATGCTTCATGTTTTCATGGTCTTTGAAACATAGCGAGTCTACCTCAGGGGAGAAAGAACGTAACCCAGATGCACAATGCATCGGGATTAAAGAACGTGGCAGGGGAGACAAAAGAACTTTAATATACACATTACCATCTTTTCGTTGGTCAGAACGGAAGACTTGCCCGGCTGATAATCGTAAATGCTTTTGGGCTCTGCACGGTATTTCCTTGTATCCACTTTCTTATCTGGGGGCTCCCAGTCGTTTCTGTAGAAAAAAAATCCTATTAGAGCTATTTTCATGAAAATTGGCATCCGACACGGTCTGGCTTTGGCTGACTGTAGTCTAATCAAGGAATTTTTATATCCGAAGCATAAAATCGGACCGGACGCGAAGCATTTAGTTGTGCTGGGTTCCTTCTCAAAATAACCAGTTACGTCTCTGCGTTCGCTTCACAAAAGGCTTGAGGTGTCCTGTGCTCAAAACCAGGCACCAGGAAGCAGAGAGAAGAGAACGAGAAGAAGGGTGGGAAGCAGCCTCAGCCACACTTGCTCTCGTCTCTCGAGCTTATCATTCCCCAAGCATGCCTGTACCTCCCACTCCTGCTAGTGCAGTGCAAGAGAACGTGGGTCCTGGAGCCGGGCGGCTCTGGTTCCAGTCCCTGCTACAGTGCTGCTGGCGTGGTGATCTGAGCCAAGTACCTTACCTACGGCTACTTTAGTTTCCTCATCTGAAAAAGGGGGATGTTGTAGGGGTTAAATGAGACAGTGCATGTAAGTCCCTTTGCAGAGCACCGGGCCCATGGTGACCACTCAACAAATGTTATTGGCTATTAACAACTATGTTCTTGCCTGTTTCACACCCTGCCCCAGTAGTCACCAATACTGCAGCCTTTGGCACAGCTACTTAATTAACCTGAGCCAAGGATGGGTTCCAGGTGAAATGTGAATCCTTAAAAATTGCAAATTTTTAGTGCATGTACATTATTGCATTTTGCACTGTGATTATATTTATTTTTTTCCTGCAAAGCTATAAACTTCTCGAAGGCAGGGACAATGATTTATATATGCTTCTATTCCCCCACAGTATCCGGCTCAACCTGTACACAGAAGGTACCCAGTAGGTGCTTGAGGTATATCCTGAACCTCAAGATAAATGCACTTGCGTGTTTACCCACAGGACGTAAGGGCATCCTCAGCTTTCCTTTCAAATTAATTATCAAAGCATAAAAAGGTTACTCCATCAGGCATAAGAACTCAACAAAGAAAAGCGGGTCATTCACTACAGCCATTGGGAGATGATGAACGCCATCAGCGTAACCAGTCCGAGCCTTATCTTTCAGTGATACGCGTTACATAAACAAATAGATACTAATATGTGTGGCTTCATTTTAAAATTATGGGCCCCTTCAGTATGCACAAAGAGTATAGAAACACATGACAAATCTTACAGCTAAGATTTCTCTTGTGAGAAGGGTAAAAAGACATGATAATTACAGGCAACATTAATTGAGCCATTACCATTAGTCAGGTACTACTACAAATATCATATGCATTGTTTTATCTTCACAACATCCCTATAAGTGTAAAACGTATGCCCATTTAACGGATGAGGACATTGAGACTCAGAATAAGTCACTGCTCATGAGTGACGGCACAGGAATTCAAAGTCAGGTCTGCTTGACTCTTGCCTCCAAGGCTGCCTGCCCCAGCGGAGAGAGACAATACTTCACTGCTAGCTTGGGTGCGAGTGCCCTAAATCTCAGCTGATGATGGGTGGGAGAGCTCTTACCTTTCTGGGCTTGATTTGAGTGAGGAAGAGCGGGTTGGGAGGGGGAGTGTGGCCGACCGCTTAACCACCTTCTCACCGTCAATGTAGCTCATCTCACTTTTTGAGCGAGGCACAGAAAGGGGAGATTTTGCTAGAGAAGAAAAGTGGGTACAAAAGACTTTCAAACCTGGGGGAAACCAAAAACAGGAAGATATCCTCCCCCATCCACCACCCTCTCTTCCTCCCCCGCGACCAGAAAATTCTGCGTCACTTACTGTCTTCAGAAAAGGAGTACCGAGGCGAGTACAGATCTGAATCATCATCTAGTGAACAAAACAAAACACAATCAGGAGGAATCTGGCTAAGGTAAGAGAACCAGGTGACATGTCCCCCACTCACACCATCCTGCACCAGCATCCAGCCACACCGGGGGCCCGAGAGACAGAGGAGGGGCCCAGGGCCGGAAGCCACACCATCGCAAACCCCATTTGAGAGCCCACCCAACCAAAGAGGGTCTGCAGACCTGGAGGCTGGAAGGTACATTCATGACCCCTGCGGGCTGATTGCCACCTGCCACCAAGGAAGCATGGGGACAAATAGCCAAAGGTCCTCCTCAAGACAATTTCCACAAGCAAAGCTAGAATGCAGGGTCCCCAGCCTGGGCTGGACGCAAGGGCGGAGATAGGTCCCAGAATGCTCACGCTGAAAGTCTCTGCTCTAGCCTGCTGAGTTCCACAGAGTCCCCCAGGACCACCACTAGATGGAATGAAGAGGCCCAGTGATGTGGGTTCAACTGCCCACCTCAGCTGTGACCCGATTTATACTCTGAGGTCCCATTTAAGTATCACTTAAAGAGGTGCTGCAGCTGAGAACACAGTTCGACAAGCCCCTCATAATCATTTGTTTTGATTCCACGTCCATCTAGTTGCTTGAGTAGCTCGCTTGTCTTGGAACATGGCACACCCTGGCAGGTTTGCTTTGCAAAGGTACTGCTCAGGCTAAGTGTCTAAACCATGACTCTGGACCAAATCAAACTCACATGGTTTTGTGAGACTGCTCTCCAGGGGAGAGACACACGTCCCTAGGTAAGGGGAACACTGGGACACGGACACTTGTAGAACTGAGACCAGATCTGAGCCACTCACGTTAGTGGTCGCCCTGAACTAAAAATGAGACCACACGTACATTTATGGAAACAGATTTTTAAACTGGAACTGTCCTGAAAATGTAGGACATTTAGTCACCACATCCACGATAATCCCTCCAAAGCACTTCTCCAACAAGAGTTAGGCTGAATCAGTCGGCTGTTCCCATTTTCTAATATCTTGCTAACCCGAATTAAGAATTCATGAATATGAAATGAAGACCCAACTCCTTCCCTTAAAATCCAGAAGAGCTTTAACAAAGAACACACAGTAACCCACAAAGACAAGCCAAAGAATCCAATGTAATGTGTTGACAAAGTGCTAACCAAGTTCTGTCTCTCTGCAAATCACTTTGAGTTTCAGAGCAGTGAAGTCCAGGATGTTTCATGAGATAAATATTATTTTGAGTATTATTCAAAGACAGTTTCTCTATCACCGCTTCTTATCCCGTTTCCTCTCCTGATTTTCATCTGCCCCAGGTCTCTCCCAGCCCAAATAAAGGAAAGGTATCAGGTACCAAGTAATCTTTCCCTCCTTTCCTCCTTCTGCTTCGAGGGTAAGAACTAGTCAACATCAAAGTGGAACAAGACTTGGAGGGTTCAAGCTTATTTATGTTAGCTTTTGAAAACAGGGCAGAAGGAAGAGATAAAATGATATCCAGACATATTTGTGGGGTACTGTTACGAAGTATTTTGTCTTGCCTGTTTTTGTTTTTTCACAGAATGTCTGATTATCGTACTGAAATGACACGATGTCAGAGAAAACTAAACATCAGCTCTGACTACAAAGATGTGATCGGAACAACGGCGTCTGCCAAATGAGAAATTAGCTTACTTAGGAACACCAGCAGTACATACTGCTTAAAATCCAGCCTAGCATTTTAGCTCAAAACCCTGTCTCTCTCTGAATCATGAAGCAACAGCTTATCCATAGATGGTAAGGTCAGTGTTAATGTATAACTATTACCTGGTTCTTGGGGCAAGAAGCAAAATTTTCATGGGGGCAAAATGGTATTTAAACATTCAAAATATTAAATATTCAACTTGTTTCAAAGCCCAAGCTCTTTAAAAATTTTCTTCTGGGGCGCCTGGGTGGCGCAGTCGGTTAAGCGTCCGACTTCAGCCAGGTCACAATCTCGCGGTCCGTGAGTTCGAGCCCCACGTCAGGCTCTGGACTGATGGCTCAGAGCCTGGAGCCTGTTTCCGATTCTGTGTCTCCCTCTCTCTCTGCCCCTCCCCCGTTCATGCTCTGTCTCTCTCTGTCCCAAAAATAAATTAAAAAAACGTTGAAAAAAAAATTAAAAAAAAAATTTTTCTTCTTCTTAGAGCTTCCTTATGTAGAATTCTGAAATATTTGCTAGAAGGAAACGACAAATAGTTCTTATAAGATGGGAAAAAAAAATAGCACAGCTTGGAGAGTATGTGTATTGAACAGAAGGAGAAAAATGGGGGTGAAGGCAAAAGAGACGTCTGAGTGACTGAACACTCTTAAAGCTACTTCTTAGGGGTGCCTGGGTGGCTCAGTGGGTTAAGCAGCCAACTCTTGATTTCTGCTCAGGTCATGATCTCACAGTTCATGAGACTGAGCCCCAAGTTGGGCTCTGCACTGAACCTGCTTGGGATTCTCTCTCTGACCCTACCCTGCTCTCTCAAATAAATAAACTTACCAAAAAAAAAAAAAAAAAAGAACCCCAAAACAAAAACAAACAAACAAAAAGCTACCTCTTATTTGTCACCCATCCAAGGCCAACATAGGGCAGGAGTGCCTCTGAGCTTTTCGTTTCTTTCTCAGTGTCCATCGGATCCGACTCTGACATGTGGATTTCAGTTTGACTTTTAAGAGGGCAAACCGAAGTTCCATGGATTCCGTTGAACACTAGCAATTAGGGCAAGTTGCAGGGAATGTAAAATTTATTTAAATTTTTTATGTTTGTCTTACAAATCTAGTGTAAGAAAATTTTACCTATGTGTGTGAATAAAAATAATAGCTGCTTCCATTAAGTGCCTAACAGTGGCTGATAATTTACTATCATCTCACTTAATTCTTGCAAAAACTCCTGGAGGTATAAAAATCTCTCATCTCATAGACAAGGAAATTAGGTCCAGGGAAGTTAAGAAAATTTGCTCTTAGCCTCACTGTGACAAAAAGACAAAGCAGGAATGGATTCAAGGTCTTTCCGACTCCACCTCCCTGTGCCGCCTCTCAGCCCTGTGACAGGGATGGGTGCTCCGTGCTCCGGTTCACCCCAGTCTCATCTACCCAATCGTGGGGAACACTGTGGCTATTCCCTTGTAATTGTTGTTGTGGAAGAGGCAGGGGAGGGTGCTGTTTTGACACTCAAGTCACGCACTACAGTGTTGGCCAGACTGACTTCCAACCCTTGGAGCCTTTGCTCCATTTTTCTGCATCATCCCCTTGCTGGTGATGCTTAAGCAAGTTTTCTGAGTCATCCACTTCTAGTTCTCTCCTGGTCTCCAGGGACAAGGGTAAAACTGAGTCACTCTTGCTACATCCATCATCCACTTGCTGCTTCTCTTGTTACCTTCTCCTGGCAGACTGAGTCCACGCTGGGGTAGATGGATAAGAAGTTAGAAATACCGAGGAATGGGAAAACTGGGTGCAAGGGTCGCTCTTCTGCGTTTCTGTACACTAGAGTTAGCCAAAGGGAGTGTATTTTTAAGCACGGTTAAGACATAGCAAATGAAACATTTCTCTAGTTGTCTGTGAACACAGACATTGTCTGTGTCTGAAATCCTGCCTTTACGGTTTCTCCAAGGGTTCTTTAAAGCTGTGCCTTAGGGGGCTCAGCTGAGCCGGGATCTTGTGATTCCTGTTTGTGGTGGAGCCACATGCTGACCATGCCCCAGAGCCCCAAGCAGCAAACACTAAGCTTCGGCAGCAACACCCAGAACTTCCGGTGCCAGTGACTTCCAGGAAGCTCTGACACTAAGTAGGATTTACTCAGAGTGAAAAATCCACTTCTGGAACCCAAAGGCCCCTGCTGGGCTCCGATGTTTACACACCAGTGATTGCCCTCTAGGCTTTGGCAATCTGTCCTTGGAGGCTCGATTTGGGGACAGCTACTCTCCTAAAACTGCCAGGAAGCACATAATTGCCTTTTCAACCACAGTGACTTTAAATGAACTTCTAAAAAAGACTTTTTTTCTGGGTTTTCTGGGTTTCTTTTTTGAGAATTTATAACAATCTTAAAAACATTGGAACAAGTGCTGGTTGAGAATGATTATTTTATAAAAAATTATGTAACTAAAATGAGATAATGAGCAAAAAGGAGTATTTACATAATCACTTGCCTTTATCAAATTTTCATTTTATGCATTTCTTAGGCCTTTAGACTTACAACTATTTCTTTCTCTTCTTAAAATTTTTTTTTTAATGTTTATTCATTTTTGAGAGACAGAGCATGAGTGGGGGAAGAGCAGAGAGAGAGAGAGAGAGAGAGACACAGAATCCAAAGCAGGCTCCAGGCTCTGAGATGTCAGCACAGAGCCCGACGCGGGGCTCAAACCCACAAACCGCGAGATCATGACCTGAGCCAAAGTCGGACACTTAACCAACTGACTACCCAGGCGCCCCTCTTTCTCTTTTTTTTAAAATAAAGTTTACTCATTTATTTCGAGAGAGAGCGAGTAGGGGAGGGGCAGAGAGAGGAGAGAGAATCCCAAGCCCGGCTCCGCACCACCAGCACAGAGCCCCACATGGAGCTCAATCCCACAAACTGTGAGATCATGACCTGAGCTGAAATCAAGATTTGGACACACAACCCACTGAGCCACCCAAGCTCCCCTAAATTTACAATTATTTTTCTAACATCAGGGGCTGATTTCTGACACAACCTTTATCTACTGCACAAATTAATTCCTTCTCCTGCTTTACCCCACACACTTAGGAAGAGGAGGGATAAAAGAGTCAAGATAGACACATACTCACCCCACAACCAAAAATATTCAAAGAAAAAGATACAAGCAGAAGTGGGTACAAAGTCTGGGTGGGATGGGAGAGCAGAATGAGCACAAGGAGAAATGGGGTAAGGTGGTCAGGCACAGTCCAGGGAGCTCAGGGAGAGATTCTCCAAACTGTCTTCTGTGTTCTGGTTAAAGGCAAATTTTAGGGGATTAAAAAAAAAAAGATCCCGATAGGGTGTAGAGTAGCTACAGAAAACAAATTCATAAAAAAAAAAAAAAAAAAAAAAAAAAAAAACCTGAAGGAAAGAATGATGTGTAGAAGGGAAAAAGGGGAAGGAGGAAGACCTGGGGAGGACCAGAGGGCTGGAAAAAGACTCACCGTCCTCATCTCCAGTGGCATTCCTGGCCCTTGGAGGTGGAAAGGGAGTAGCTGCTAGTGCCTCTCAACTATCTTGCAGGCCCGTCCAAGACTCCGCACTGGCTGGGCGGAGCTGTCCTGCGCAGCTCCCGTTAGGAGAGCAAAGGTGACCGGGCAGCTCGGTCCGCCTCCTCTGGGCAGTGCTAGCTAGCTGGAGCTTGGGGCATGGGGTGCAGATCCTGGCCAGGCATTTTCACAATAGAACTATTTGCTTGAACTCCAGCAAAGTAAAGCTATTCTTAGAAATCTTGAAAGGCCAGTAGAGGATTACTTTAATTCGGTGCCTGGGAAAAAATCAGCCTCCTAAACCCTTATTCTGGCACATCCTCATCTAGGAACAAGGAGAAAGCTCAGTGAGACAGACCACTACTGCATATGTCACCATAACTTGAGGATGCCTTGGGGTGGTGTCTTGAGACACTTCGCCAGGAGGTGGCAGTGGTCACCATCAGCCTGACTGGTGGAAGAAGCATCCAAAAGCAAGAGGAAAAGCTGGTCTCTGGGACTTTACCCCTTGGCTAAGAGGACAGCCCTCTACCCTGACATGGCCAAACGTATTCTCAGAGGCCACGGACCATGGAAAAACACACCAGATATTCAGTTTTATGCTGACTTGGAGGCATTATTTGAAAAGCTCTGCCATTTTGTGGACATAAAGCGGGTCAAGAGAGCCAACATCATTTGGCATGTTTAGAGTGGGAAGGCTAACTCTTTTGGATCTGTATTCCCTGCTTGAATTCTATATCCAAACACCCCAGATTGCACTGGCGAGTATCTTCTCTTTCTTGGAGGGTGGGAAGGGTGGTATTCCTTCACGCCAGTGGTTCCCAGTCCTCGCCATACGTCAAATCAAATATCTTGGGGACCTTTCTTTACATACTCCCAGAAATCATCCCGGGAGACACTGGCTCAGCCTATTCAGAAGCAAGGCAGGCTGGATGTCTGGAGTTAGGTGTCAGAAAGCCCTTGGCAAGAGGGGTCAGCCAAGAACACAGGGTGCAGCAGGAGAGGTAGAGGAATCAGCAGTGCAGTAGAACAGTAAGAAAGAGCCCATGTGTGGGGGTCCTATAGATCTGGGTTTGAAACCTAGCTCTGCTACTTATTGGGTGATCTTGAACAATTACATAAGTTTCCCGAGTCTCACACCCTTTATTTACGAAATGAGGACTTACCTCAGGGGGTCCCTGTAGGGATGAAACAAGGTGACAGTTGTGATGCACTCAGGATGTGGGGCCCTGTATTCGGTAGGGGCTCAATAAACGGTGGTCGTGACAGTCGCTGCAGTGGTTATGCCATTATTGTTGTTGCTGTTATTGTTATTATTAATAGAATTAGACTTGTGAGCCGCTGAGGTTTGAGCCACCACACCGCTGTTTCCCAAAGCAGGAGACAGGGGAAGAGGCAGCGGCAGCATTTCTGAGGCTTCTCCTCCACAGCTTGTTCCTCTGGCTCCTACTCCAGGAGGAAACCAGGGGCAGGGCATCTGAAGACCCTCCATAGCAGCCCCTCCACATCTGGGTGCAGCAGTGGGTGGGGCTGGCTCTTGTGGCCATCTATGCTCTCTCACCCCACCCCAACAATCTTTCTGTCCCAGTGACATCCCAGATGCTACGAAAAGACATCTATCTGCCTTTGAGAGAGAGAAGAGAATGGAATTCACAGACAAGCAGCTTTGGGTCACAGAGGAAGGAATGATGGGGAGGAGAGGGCGGGTCAAGTGAAGGCTTAAAAAAAAAAAAAAAGGAAGTAAAACTCATTTGCTTAGCCTTACTTGAGAGTTATTCCCAAAGGAATTGTTATTTTTGATAAGCTTTCTAGTGACCAGAGTATACAGGGAAATTTCAAGAAATACGTCTCCTGAATCCATTCTGTTAATTCCCTAGCCCCAATTACTCCCAACTACCTCATGAAACAAAGACCTCCTGTCCCACAGAGTGGTCTCAAAGATTATAAAATGATTAGAAGTGACCGCGCCCTGTTGGAATTTATAGGTTTCTTTTAAAGTACATTTTAAACTTCACTGATTAAGACATAATTCTATGTATCTTCTGAAAGTCTGGATAGAAGTTTACTCTTTCATGGTAGTACTTGGGCGGGGTGGGGAAAGGGTTGCTAAGCTGGCATAAACAAACTTTCACATAGTCCTTTACTACTTAGGAGAATCAGCTTTCAGACACTTAGTCTTTTTTTATATCCTCTAAACAACTAGAATTTAGGCAGAGGCAGCATCCCTGAGGCTAGGTTTTGATAGATTTACTGAAAGTAATTCTAGTTTCAGATTCTGAGTTCAAGCAAAACAAAAAACCCAGCAGCAACGGCAGCCTGCTCTTCGTAAAGGAGAGACTCTGGAATGATGGCTCGCCTTCCTCATTAAAGCTGGCTATTTTTTCATGCTCATTAAAATCTATGGGTAGAACCCTGGTTAGGTGCTGATTTGTCCTTAACACCTTTCTTTGAAAGGCATAAATATCTCCCACGTTAAGGTGTGCAGAGCTCAGGGCCACCTGTTGGAAGTAGCAACGACAGGTACCAACGACAGGGCTGAGGGGGACCTGCCAGAGCTTACCGACCTCAAAACCACAAGCCAGAGAATCTCTTAATACCTTAAAAAAAAAAAAGTTAAAAAATACCAATTCTTTAAAGTGATTTAGCTCAAACATTTCACTCATTTGTAAAAAGCCCTTCATCTAGTTGAATCCGTCTGTGGTCTATGTCTGGATCTGTCATCTTGAGCAGGGAGCAGGGGCGATATGGAATCTACCCTATTTTTAAAAAGGTCTCCAGGGAAAAAGACTTCTTAGAAACTCGTGTGAAAACCTAATCATCTTGGTTGTTATGAATCTTTTATGTTCAATCTAATTTTTTTCCCTTTTTATCCTTCAAGACAATTTCATCCTTTTTGGTCTTTGAAAATAAAAAATATTAAGGTTCGCTTCCCACTTTACGGGTGAAAAGCTATCATATCGTCCCTTACTGTTTATGCCTCAAGGAAAAATAACCTCAATTCCCTCTTGCGCCTGACTTGATGTGTCCCAAACAGCAGACGTCATTGTCAGCTGGGGTTGCTAAGGTGTGGCAGCCGATGACACGGCAGCTCTGGGCGTGAGGCCACGAAACCCTGGCTTCAGACAGACAGCCAGGCTGACCTGCCTGTGGCAGGCCCCCAGCATTCCTCCAGTGGGACGGAGTCACTGTATTTCTTCCCAGGACTTCTCCAGGTGGCCTTCCTCTGCCCACAGAACACTGTGCCTTCAGGCTTGCAGTGCCCTTGTCACCTTCCCCAGAAGGGACCCCTACCCTAGGAGTGCGCTGGGCTCTCAAGTCCAAATGAGGCACCAACTAAACACTGCACAGTCAAAATTACCCTAAAAAAATTTCTCCCTCATTCAGCTGTTTCTTAAGCAATGCTTTTGGCTGGAATCAGCACCCCAAGATCAAAAGATGAGGTTACCCCACACCAAATAGGTTCTTGTTGGAAGTGGGGAGGTTGCTGATTATAATGAAATCATCAGCATCTGATGTGAAGCCTGGGTTTGTTTGGTAGACTTCTTTTCGTTCAGATCCAGACATGAAAAGGTTGGAAACCACTGACTAGCACATCAAGGGCAGAGCCAGAAGGGAATACGGTATTTTAGCTAAAACTGTATCTAACGCTTCCCAGAGTGTCATTTCATGCATGTTAAGTAGTCAATGAGAGTTTGGTGAATGAGTGAATGGACGAATCTACCAGTGATGAGAAGGGCTGTGCGGGATGGCTTCTCGGCTAATCAGAGCACAGAAATACGGGGGGGGGGGGGGGGGGGGGGGGGTGAACTGGGCTTCGTCCCTAAAAAGGAATGTTGGTACCAAAGCCTCACTCATCAACATTCTCCAGGTATGTACGGAGGGCCCCCTTTCCACCAGCAAGCTTTCCTCCAGCCTTCGGGGCATATGCTCTTGCAGCTGCCCCCCTACAGACATAGTGCAATGAAGGGGCCGCGTCTACCTCTCTGCCAGACGTGCACTTCTGAAAACAGAGGACTTATCTTATTCGTGGTACTATTTTCGGTTCCAAGGACAATGCAAGTGCTCGGTACTAGTTGAATAAGTGACGTTCAGAGCATGCAACATCTCATCCTAGAAGAGCATTTAATAAAATGTCCTCTGTGTACCCCTCCATTTCCCGCTCTCTGGGTCACTCACCCAGAGATCAGACAATCCCCAGGACGGGATAATTCTCAGGATGGTGCCTTTATCTTACCTTTTAGAACCTTCTTTGACACCAAGACTTCTTGCCCCAGAAAAAAGTCTTAGATACAAGTGTGGCCATCCTTCCCAGCAGGTCCAAATTCCTAGCCAGCTCTTTCACGAAACATTTTCTCACTTGGCCAAAACCCTTATTTTTGAGAGATGTCATCTCCCACCATGGCTGAACCTCATACCTGGAAACCTCTTTGGGAATTCCTTACCAAGGAGACGCACCCTGAGGGTCCATGACAAGTGGGGGCCGGCGACAAGTTGTTGCACACGTAGGAAGTGGGTAATTTTTCTGTTGTTGACAGGGGGCCTGTCTACCCGCTCCCATCAGCATCACAACAGCCTCCCTGAGTCACTGCCCAGCCACCAGCACCATGTGACCACCCCAAACACTGGCAGCTTTTCCCAGAGCCCCACACGTTCAAAGCATTATAACTAAGCTACATCGGTTACCCAATTAATCATGTAAACTCCAAGGGAACAGTATGAAAATCCATCCGGATAGACTCAGGTCATACAGTCAGCGAGGAGTGAAGCAATACCACAAAACACAAGGTTGGGGGAAGCAAAAGATTGGGAGACAGCCCGTTAGCCACCAGAAAAAACCCCAAGGTGAAGAAGAAAGTAACAGCACCAGTACAAAGAGAGGCACGTGATTTTCCTTTAATTACCTTCAGATTTAGGACTAGGAGTAGATGCTGGAAACTGGTAGGTAGGAGTGTAGGGATTGTCCTCTGTAGCAGAGAAAAGCAGTGGATTTTGAAACCACCCACCATGAAGTGGAGGAACTGACAAATCCCCAATTGGCTCTTTTGAACGATTACCTATTTTAGTGTTATTAAAGCACACAGCATCACACTTAAAACGAGATTAATGAATTAGAAAGGCCTTAGTTATTTTAATATAGCACATCATGCAAATGAGACTTTCACCAACCGAAAATGACTATAAAAAACAAAATCTAAAAGCCAAATCTTATTCCTATAATGGAACTATAAGAATTAATTTAAGGCTAGGACAACAGATACACTGTCTAAGTTTATGGTACCTTCAGAATTTTGCTGGATTTCAGGAAGTTCAGGGAATTGGTACGTAGGGAAATAAGGGTTTTCTTCAGGAGTGTCTAGGCAGAGGAGCAGGTTTGGGAGAGAGAATAGAGGAAGATACAAATGGAGAGAATGAACGAACAGGGACCCGCGCACAATTTAGGCCCCTTGAATTCTGGAATGTACTAGGCTTCACGAGTGATAGGAAAGAAACTCAAATTGCTTTGAAAAATCCAGTCCTTTCGCCTGAATTACTGAGACACATCTAAAGAGACAACACCCTTTTTCCTCTTGGACCAAGAATTACATATACAGAGGATCTGGTAAGCAAGAGGGATTTAGTACAAAGCTTCAAGTTTCCAAACAAACAAGTGGATTCTTAATTTTTCACACATCTCTGTCTACCATTAGGGCAGGTAGTTTTGTTTAGAACCTGTAATTTGGGTTGAGTTAATCCCTCTAACAGGAGAGATGCTGCCTGTGGGGCAGAACAACATACTGTTCACATATGCACCTGTGTCTTGGCATTTGGGCTGCCGAAGCCAGGTCTCAAGGTGAGAGAAACACAGATTGCTGGGGGAAATGGACAGCAGCTTTAGGAAGTGACCAGCAGAACTGATGTCACCCAATTGGAGACCCAGCCTCAGGCATCACCACCATGACTGAGCTCGGCTACCCAACCAAAGTGGATTTACCCTTGGTTTAGAAACATTGAGCATCTTGGAATTTTGAAACGGTTTGGAGAGAGGCATGGCCAACTTCGTTGTGAACGCTGCAGGAGCTAATTAACAGTGGCTTTAGCTGGCAGCCGCAGCTAATCAGAGAGACTGGTTATTTGCTGCGGCTCAGGCCAACATCGACCAGAATGCTTTCTCTTTGCCTTCATGTGTCATCTGCCAGGCGGCCAGACTGGATTTGGCCACAGGGAATGACAGGATGCTCTGCCTCTGGGAGGAGGGGCACCCTCCCCACAGCTCAGCTGCATCCCTGCCTGTCAGCTGACTGGTGGCACAGGCGCATGGGAGCTGGAGGGGTCATGAGCCGCCTGAGCACTGGCCTGGGTTCTCCCACCATGCTGGATCCCCTGCTGATAGCCCAGGGGACCCCTGCTTTGGAAGCGCTTCTCTTCGAGCTTCAGCGGGCTTTGGTGTGTCAGCTCTTGACTGACTCTCAGGGCTACCTGCCAAGTGCTGGCTCCCAGCCGGGGAAGATTATTTTTCATGTTAACACCTTACAGGTGCACCACACATTCTCCTTCATTAGAAGAATTCGAGCTCATTTGGACCCTGCAACATCCTTTGGAGGAAAGGAAGAGGGACAAATGCAGAGAGGCATGTGACCGGCCCAAGGTCACATGAGTGCTTGTGGGACTGAATCCAGGTGAGACCAGTTTTCTTCACTCCCAGGTTCAGTGCTTTCTCAACTTGCTCTGCCTACAAGGCAGTCACGGGCTGACACAGGGAGCTGCGCTGAAAGCTGGAAGCGGGTGGGAGTCAGCGCTGCTCACATCCTGGGCAGGCAGATGCTGGGCTCAGCCTGCTGCAGCCCACGACAACCAGGAGGGAGGACTTGCGAGCTGACCTAAAATCCCACATGTGAGGCAGGGCACAAGCGCTCCCTCCCCACTCTGCTCTGCAGGTGCATGGCTGGGCTCAGGCAGGCTGGTGCCCAATGGGTCGAGCGTAGGGCCCAGTCTTCTGGCATCCTAGCAAAGCAAGTCTAAGTCCTCACCACATCAGTCAACATAGGAATACAGCACAGCTTCTACAAATGAAAATCAGTACCTCTGTTTAGCTTGTGGATCTGTTTAAACATGGTCTTGTACCAGTCTTTTGATCGCTCGGTGTTCTAGAGAAAAACAAAGGCAAAGGGTAAAATAAAATGGAAAATGTCAGCACGTTTCAGAACCTCCATGATTATGAAAGCACAATGGAAAGTGACATCTGACGTCAAAACTCACGTAACTCTATACATCTTGGTGAGCCTACATTTAAATCTTTATTAAAAATGCAAAACTTTTAAGAATAAACCAAGAGATTCCAACCTGAATAGGTGGCCAAAAAGAATGCAGATTTTGAAAAGAATAAACAAAGATCCTCTTGAAATGTGTCCATTCAATTTTTTAAAATTTCATTTCTTAGAATCTGTCTTCATTTATAGACAACTAAAACACAGTAAAGCCTCCCAGAAACATAAAAGACAAAGGATATTTCCGTATCAGGCCAAGCCCCCACCCATTTCAGGTTATTCTGTAGCAGAGTAAGCTAAGTCACCTTGGAGAGGGCCAGATTTAGAACACATACATTAAAATGTAACCAATTCTAGCAGCCAATGCCAGAGAGTTTTCATCTTAACCACAAAGCTGGGCTGTTTTTGAGACAAATATAAAACAAGGAAGGGGACGGATAGGTAGTTAGGTCAGATATTTTCACTACTACTTTACAGATGAGGAAATGAGGTACAAAGTCGAAACGATGCCCAAGGTCACAGGGCTGGTGAGAAGGTGAGTGGGAGGGCTGCCCCACATGATGGTTAGGGGGCATGGGTATGGGATTCAGAGAGACTGCTCCTTCCCCCACAGGATGTGCAATCCTGGCCAGGACCGTAATCACTCTGAGTCCTGTTTCCTCATCTATAAAATGGGAATTATATCAGCGTTCACCTCGTAGGGTGAATGATGAGATGGTGCACTCAGCAAGCGGTAGCCACAATTACTGTCTGTCACAATTCCCTTTCGACCTATTATTATTTATTATATACTTATCATTACTTAGGGCCAGACAACAGCTCTTCTGAGGCTTAGCCCACTGCCATTTCTACTGGCTTCCCCCAAAGGGAAACAAAATCCAGTCCGTTCATTACATGGAAACTGTAGAGAAACATCGCAGCCAGTGTTCTGAAGGGCCCATGGCAAAAAATGGGATTCCCTCTAATCCAGCTTCAGAAGTCAGGCTTCCATTGAATCCCTTAGGGCCTGCATAAGGCTGGCACCCCCCAGTACAGAGGGGGAGATCTGGGGCAGCCTGTATTCATTCTGTGGTTCCATTAGTTTCTTGCTCACCCCCGATGATGGGGTATCTCTCATCCAGGGAAATGTCTTCCTGAACCCATAACCAGGGACCCTGAGCCCCACACTCTCTTCAGGGTTCTGTAATCCCGGATCTACAATTTCTGAGTGTGCTCCAATGGACAAAAGAAGGGAGAGACTTGGAAACAATGCCCACAACATCTCCCCTTGAACACGCATGTGCCCGGAGCTTCTCAGAAGTTCAGCTGCAGAAAAACCGCTCTGGCTTTGCCCCACTCTCCTTTACCTATAGTCACATGAACCCAAAACCCTTTTCTCATGAGACTTACTAACACTAACATGTTTTGGGGAAAAGCTACTGCACTCTGAGGTCATGCACTTAGGACTGAGGTGGGGCAGGAGGCTGGCACACAGCTCTGGGAGGCTCTGTGGCCCTCAGCAGGCTTGGAGGGCAGGCAGTGGCGAGGACTTCCTTATGAGGCCTTTGCAAACCACAGGGGGGCTCACACGCACCCAGGTGCACACTGGTCACTGGTGTAAGAGGAAGCCTACGGAAGACATCTGGGTCAGTGCTCGTACCCGGAGTGGGATGCCCACTTCATCCATGGAAACATCGCTTAGGTCCTGAGCGCTCTTGGCCACCCGTCTACTGTCATCCTTTGCCTTTTTTTCAGGAGCCCTTCCAGGTGAGCTGGGTTTTTCCTGGGCTGGTGCCAAGTCCTGCTCTCCCACTCTTCTTTCTGAGACAGGATCTGGAAGTGAGAAACAGCTGTCAGCTGAAGCTCTTCTGCTGGCTCTGAAGCAAAAATCTCCCAAACGATCCAGCTGGGGGGAGGGGAGGGGTGTATTTGCAAATTCCCAATCAGAAGCAGTTTCACTTAAAGCATGGGTCAGCAAACTATGGCCTGGTCACCTGCTTTTGTAAAGTTCTACTGGGACATAGCCACACCCATTCATTATGTATTATCTATGAATGCTTTTGAGTTACAACGGCAGAGCTGAGTAGCTCGAACAGAAACTGCATGGCCTGCGAAGATGGAAATATCTACCATCTGGCTTTTAAATTGCTAAGTGCACATTAGAGTTTGATTCAGGACTAGAGGTTACAGAGTGCTAATAAACATACCACGTGTGGTCTACAGATTATAAAATTACTTTTGATACTGTTATTCCAAGCCACGTCACTTGTCATAGGAAGGCACTATGGATATGCGTGCACATGTCCTGTGGCCATGAGGGTGAACCTCTCAGAGCGCGGGCCTTCAAGGAGCTGATGGCCCGTGGGCAGAGAGGGCAAAGGAGCCAGGGACGAGAATGCAGGATGACCAGGGTTGAGAGTCAGCATCCAACTTAGCTGAGGAACTGAGATTCTGGACTGACCTCTCAGAGGGAGTCAGCCAGATGGGAAGTGAAGGGTGTTCCAGGCAGAGGGAACACCATCAGGAAATGCAAGGGGACTCTGAACTACTCTGAGTTTATTAGGTGCCAGGTACTGTGCTAAATTCTTCAAATACATTACCTCAGTTCATCCTCCCAATAACTATATGAGGAAGAACCTGTTATCCCTCCATTTTTTAAAAAGTTAAGTGGGCCAAAGCACAGAGAGGTTAAAGTACCCTTCCCGAGGTCACACAGCTGGCATGTGGCCAAGTTGGGATTTGGACTAGGGACACCTGACTCCGGCAGTTCTCTCTGAACCATATCCTATCTTGCCTCCCTCAAAGATGGCACCAAGGTTTCAAGCCTGGACTGATCCAAACAGAAGTTAGTAAAGGGACTGGGGTGGGGAAGGCAGGGAGAGATGGCTGTTTCCATTCAGGCATGGTAACTTTGACAGTGAGACATCCAAGCAGAAATAGAGGAGCGGGGCCCCGGTGAGGGGCCCTGGCAGGAGTGCAATTCCCAAGCCATCGGCATAAAAGCAATGGCTGAGGTCAAGGAGATGGAGGGGTAAGTGCGGGCAGAGTTAAGGGCTGACATCACGTGCTGAAGAGCAAAAAGGACCCCCCAAAGGATGCAGGAGTTATCGGACGGAGAGGAGATGAATCAGAAAGGAATAGTGAGGTGTTGCTGAAGCCAGAGATGTGAGGGCTTCAACCCATAAAGGAAGGAAGAAAAACCAGAGCATAGAAAGGGGGTTCAACAAAGCAGAAGAGTCACAGGATCCCCGGTGGGAGCAAGTTTCAGAGGGCAGCGGTGGTAGATGCCAGGTTGCAGGAAAAGCGATGAACACGCAAGCAGGAAGTAGGGAAGTAGCTAGTGAGGGAGTCAGCACACAGGCATGGACTGTGGCAGGTGGCAACCAGACAGGTCAGGAGGTTAAGGGAGAAAAAGGTTTAAGCTGGGCCGGGGGGTGGGGTGGGGGGGGTGGGGGGGGGGTTGGTGTCTAAGTCCTAGCAGTGACACCCATGAGGTGAGACTGATGGGGACAGAGATGTGCCCTGGCATTAGGAAATGCTGAGTCAGGATCTGTTTACTGACTGAGAGGTTTTCATCTTTAGAAAAGGAAAAGGTGCAGAGTGCTGGCTCGAGACTAAAATCCAGTAAAAAGGAGGGACCCGAGAGCAGAGGCAAAGTTGTAGCCAAGTCAGAGATGACCGTGTGTGGAGGAGGTGGGGGGGGGGGGTGTGGAGGAGGGGCGGGGAAGTGGGGTGACATTGCTTCAGCTGGGCTCAGGTTCTACAACCTTCACAGCCTGCCTGCCCGACAAAGCGACACTGCCTGGATTTTTCTTTTTTTTTTTCTTTTAAATATGAAATTTATTGTCAAATTGGTTTCCATACAACACCCAGGGCTCATCCCAACAGGTGCCCTCCTCAATGCCCATCACCCACCCCCCACCCCCCCCCACTCCGCATCAACCCTCAGTTTATTCTCAGTTTTTAAGAGTCTCTTATGGCTTGGCTCTCTCCCTCTCTCTCTTTTTTTTTTTTTCCCTTCCCCTCCCCCACGGTCTTCTGTTAAGTTTCTCAGGATCCACATAAGAGTGAAAACATATGGTATCTGTCTTTCTCTGCATGGCTTATTTCACTTAGCATCACACTCTCCAGTTCCATCCACGTTGCTACAAAAGGTCAGATTTCATTCTTTCTCACTGCCAAGTAGTATTCCATTTTGTATATAAACCAACTTCTGAACCAAGTACTCATTCTGTGACCACAGAACGGTTTCTAAACTTTCTGTGCAAGACTCAGCTTAGTGAATGCTTCAGAAAACCTGATCCCTGACATCATCACCATGAGCTTTAAAGGATGTTATGACCAGACTGGCTTTATGGGGTGAGTTCTCAGGCTCCCAGAAGGGAGGGACAAGGATTTGGCAGGAAGCCTGGCAGTGTAGGGGGGATTGCAAGTTACCAAAGTCTACCCCTGAAATGGCTCTGCTGAGCATTTTCCTCCCACCTGGAAAGGCCTTCCTAAGTGTCACCACCAAGCAGCAGGTGAGGCTGATTTTGAGCCATCTCACCTGGTGCTTGGAGATGCTCCCAATCCTTGCTCCAATGTCCTCTCTTCAGAAGCAGAGCACAGACTTGCCATTCTCAGGGTTTTCAGGCCCAGAGAATTTTTTTTAATTGTTAGGGCAGGTGGCTCTAACAGCAATCACTTAACTGCAAAACTCAGGCTGACAGTTCATGGACTTGTTCCAAGGCTGTCAGAGTTCTTCAGATCTACAGAAATGAGCCCTGAATTATTTCACTTCAGAAGCTTGTGATCATGCAATTCATGATTGAGTGAATTTCAGTGTACAGAGAGATGAACTGCAGCCTCAAAAAAAAAATTTTTTTTAAATATATATAGTAAAAGCCCAAAGTGACACTTCATTGTACCATGCAGGTGACAGGACCACCCTTTGACATCTACAATGAGGGTTTGCTGCTATTTCTTAATAGGCAAATACTGACCCCTCGACAGGACATCCAGGAGCATTTCTTTCTAGTTTTATACCGATTTCAAAAGGAAGGTGCTGCAAAGGGTCGTTAAATAAGTGACAATGCTGACAACCTGGGACAGGGCCTCTGTGTTTGTGGGCAGCTTCCCTTTTCTTCACACCCACAGATTTTGAGTGAGAGCCACAGCAATGCTGACATCTCCCTGAGAACGTATATCAGCCCCTGTGCTCCAGCCCTGACCTGTTTTCCTCTCCATCTGCCCAAGAGGACCACGAACTTGAGGTGGCTAAACACCACGTGGGACTCAATTCCGAGTGCATCTCACTGAACAAGAAGCCCCATAAAGGCTCAATAAAAGCCCATTAAGGACAGTGGGAGAGGTGGGCGGCCCTCCATGTGCCATCACCACAGGTATGATGGGCAAAGCCTCACTGATGGAGTCAGTGACTGGAGTCAGCCCAGCCAGCCTTCTCTCCATCAAGGGCTTCTGAACAAAAGGGTGCCTTTTTTTTTTTTTTAAAACAAAAACGAACATTTAGTGTGCACTTACTTTATGTCCCACTCTATCAAATACCATTAGTGGCTCTGTCCCAAAACTCAAGGAAGATGGAAACATTAGGCTCATTTTGGAGCCAAGGAAGTGGCCTGAGCCTGCCAGCCTGGTGGAGAAGCCCTAACATTACAGAGCACTTTCCAGTGTGCAAGGCGTACCCCCCTTCCTGTCACACGTGATCCTTACATCTCTTTGAGGCAAGGACAAGGATTATCATCCCCATTTCCCACATGAGGAAGCTGTGGCTCAGAGAGGTAAAGTCATTTACCCAGGGACACACAGTTGTAAGAGGAAAGAGCCAGGACCAAACTCTGGGTCTCCTAACTTGTGTCTGAGCACCTTTTTCATCTCCTCCATGCTCCTTTCCAATCCCAAAGGCAAGAAGGCGTTCCTTCACAGGAGCTACCTTTGTTTCAGAGCCACCCTGTTCTCAGCAACCTGGGCTGGGGCCAGGGAGTGAAGTGAGTCGGTGTGGCAAGTCAGGAGGGGGCAGTGAAGGGCACCTTGTGCTCAACCATGACCTGTCCTGGTCCTGGGGCCAAGTCCTGATAAAGCTGAGAGGGTGTGAGAAGCCCATGTTCTCCCCACCAGGCTCTCCACGGATCACAAGGGCAGCAGTAGCATGAAAGAACACAGAAATCGTGACGCAGCCGCTCAGAAAACGGTGGCTTGTGGGGCGCCTGGGTGGCGCAGTCGGTTAAGCGTCCGACTTCAGCCAGGTCACGATCTCGCGGTCCGTGAGTTCGAGCCCCGCGTCGGGCTCTGGGCTGATGGCTCAGAGCCTGGAGCCTGTTTCCGATTCTGTGTCTCCCTCTCTCTCTGCCCCTCCCCCGTTCATGCTCTGTCTCTCTCTGTCCCAAAAATAAATAAAGGTTGAAAAAAAAAATTAAAAAAAAAAAAAAAGAAAACGGTGGCTTGTGTGTGCCCACCAGATCAGGGATTCCCGCCCCGATTCACAAGTATCTACCAATCCACCACACGCACGTTTGACACGTGTGGCTTTTTCTAGAAATGCATCTACTGCCTTTATTAGATTCTCCAAATGAGTCCATCACCAAAAATAAGGTTATGAACCATCACAGCACACCACGGGCTGCTCAAGGGCCCAGTCATGGCCACCGAGCCTGGCTTAGGGCCTGATACAAAGCAGGCACTCAATAAAATGACGAATGAATCAATGGAGGTGCCTACTGATAACAGTAACTCACATCTTAGATCATTAGGAACCTAAGGCTCCGCCAACGGGAAGCAGTAGAACCAGGACTCAAAGCAGAAAGCTACAAGGAGATGGTAAAACCTTTCCATTCCTGGGTTTCCTCACAGGTTTGGCTGTGCGTTTGTTCCCTCCACACCTGGCCTTGCCTCAGTGCTGCATACTTTATCGGGACGAGCCCTGACATCTGATGATCTGTCAGATACACGCCCAGCACTGTCAGTTCCTGATGAAATGCGATACCCAAGTGTGGTCAGTACACAGGGCAGCATCAGCATCACTGGGGAGCCTGTTAAAATGTAAGTTCTCACCCATATGCATTAGATCCAAATCTCTGGAGCTGTGGCCTGGAATTGGGGTTTTGACTAGCTCTCCAGGAGATTCTGATGCCTGCCCAAGTTCAGGAAGCAGTCCTCACACCCTCTTCCAGGCACTGCTGGTCTGGAGTTTCTCGCCCAGGTCCATCATGCAGGGTCATTTACTGGCACCTGGGCTTGCTGCCCCCAAATAAAAGAACTTGCCCACATTTCCTAACCCTGACCTGTCACATCCTAGAAGAGGAATAGAAGCAAACAGAAAGGTGACTTCTTCAGCAAGTCCTGCCATGAATGCTCTAATGAATGTGCTAAGGTACAACTCCTTGTTCTTTTTATTCAGAGTACCCTGTTCTTACCAACAAGACACATATCACAGCTGCGCAGCACAGGTGTACTGGTTAGGGTCACCCGTTGGGTGTCCTCCCACTAGCCCGCAGGCTGCAGGACCATGCCTGCTTTTACCATCCTTGTGGTCCAGCAGCAGAGTCCCCAGCATAGCAGAGGGGCTCCTCAGACTTTGCTGCGCACACATCAAAGGTGTTAGCATGTAAATAAGTACTTGGTACCTACCTGAAAGGCTACTGAGTCGTTTCTGTTGTTCTGTGGTAAGAGAAAGGACACACATCATGAGATTTACACAGACAAGGCAAGACCGGAAGTCACGCCAGAATTCGTGAGCATCCCCAAATTGGCACCCTAACTGTCCCTGGGCTTAGATGTCAAATGTTGCATAGTCACCACATCCAGCTGAATGCAGGGGCATTAACACAGCTTTCTTATCCAGGCGTGGTGTGTCCTAGTCCCCCCTCCTCACCCCCCCAGCCCACCCTCCTACATTTGCACCAAGATTCAGGGAACAGTCACTGCCTTCTGGTTGTTATGTCTGGTTTCAAGGTGATCTGATCATGGAAAGAGACCCTCCCAACTCCTCTGGTTTCAAGGGACCAGGACCCTATAAAGAGCCCAGTCTTACTACGTTTGGAGGGAAATGTAATTGTAATCATAACCAAGATTACAATCTACCGTCTCCTGAGAGCTTTGCCAAATGCCAGACATTGTGTTAAGAGCTTTCACACATGTTAACACTTTTAATCTTTGCAACAACTCCAGCAGGTAGGTCAGGTGGGTTGAGACGTCTCAGAAAATCAGCACAAACTACCCATGATGACACTGAAAATCAGAGCAGGGCCTAGAACCTTGACCCCCAACTCCTAGTCCAGGGTTCTTTCCAACCACGATGGCCGGGCCATCGCTGTTCCCTAACATGGAAGGTCTATCTGTTCCTCACCCTCCCGGGCACTTGTGAGGAGGGGAGGCCAATATCTCCTCTGGAGAGTTCTGTGTGTACGTGCTATGGGATAAGCACAAAAATGACCTTTACCTTCCAAAGCTGCTAAATATAAGCAGCCACACAGATAAAAATAGAGCGCCTGCCAGCCCCTGGGTGCTGTCATCATCCGCCTTGGCTACGGCCTCACCCTCCCTCCAGAATCCATGTGGGCAAGAAGTAAACAGAGCAGCAGGGCCTCGCTCAGCCTGTGGAACAGCCTGTCCACCTCTGGATGTGGACATAGTTCACATCAGCTGGACAACAGGAGCCCAACAGAGCTCCAGGCTCAGGACTGCCAGCAGCTTGCTGGAGGCTACTGGCCAATCATGTCAGCTCTCAGCCTGTTTCCTCATCTGTCACATCAAAGTGCCCACTGGATCTATGGCTCTCAAGCTCCAGTCTGCCAGCGAGAGGCAAGGCCTTTCTTACTACGCAAAATCAAATTTATTCAACTTCCAAGACTATGTCGTCGCTACTTCTGAGATATGAAATGGCCTTTCTTTTAGAGAATGACATGTGATACGGATAACAGCAGTTGTTCTTCAGGGGTGTTATTTACCAAAGTTAGAAATTAGCAACCCTGGGCTAGTTCCCAGACCGCTTCATGTGATCATGAGATCCAGAGTCTGGGAACCACGGCAACTCTTGCTCTCCGATGTGGTCCGTGGACCAGCGGCATCAATGTGCCTTGCAAGTTGCTGAAAAAAATGCAGAATCTCAGCCCTGCCTCAGACCTCCTGAATCCGGATCCGCAAGTGTGTCCTCTCAAGACGGTACACATTAAAGACCGAGAAGTTCTGAGCTAGGAGATCCACGCGCCTCTTCAGTCCTGAGTTTTCTGGTTCGAATTCTCCCTCCAGACTGATTTTAAGTGATCTGCCCTCAGATGTGTGGTGTGAAAGCCGAGGAGAGGGGCGAGGAGCCGTGTTGTGCGTGGCCGTTAGCGCTGGGCTAGACGTGCAGTGCCCCCTGCCCCCCTTTTGTCTGCAAGGGGGGCCTGGTTTGGAGAGAGAGGGTTATTGTCACACTGTGCCCTGGGGCTGTCTAGGCAAGAAAAAAGCAAGCCTTTTTTAGGATGACTAAACTAGAATTCCAGAAGTAGAGTAAAGTTATCATTCCCTCGGGAGACTCTGCAATAGTGAAGAAACTGTTTTCATGGCTACCGTCTACCAGCACTGCTGCCAGGCTGGGTAAATTGCAAAGCAAGGCCTGAAACGCGCGACCTACTCCCCATGGACAATCAGAAATCCGAAGCTAGGTGTTTCCATTCTCCTCCGCTCTTGGTGCTCCACCTCCTTAGGGAACATATGGTTTGCTCTTCATGACAGGCTACTTTTTATTCCAAAAAAACACCCCTAACGTACTTGTATCCTTTTTCTGAAGGATGTGTGATTTAGGCAGCACGAATCTGATCTCTAAACCCAAAGGGCAAGACTGGACAAAAGAGAAAGGCAAGAAGCAAAGACATTTGGGCAAATAAGAGGAATCTGTTTGCTCAAAGAAACAAAAAAGAATTGGGCATTTCTGTGCCCAAAGATGTCTCACTAGGTGTCATCAGAGGGACGTCGTGGAAGCGGCTGATATTACTTTTGGCATTTCCCAAAAACCAAGTTGCCTTGGGAATAAATCCCATTTTTAGAGAAACTGCCTCTCCTTCTGGGAACAAACTTACTTCTGTTTGACTGGGTTTTTTTTTTTTTTTAAAGATGAATCATAAAGAAGTTCACAGAGAATCAAAATTTCACTTTGTCCTGCATGATGGACAGTGTCTGGGCAGAGAAAGCCATTGCCAGTAGGGGGTATGACCCTGCTGAAAGGAGAATGGGGTCTTTTATATAGTTTAGGGTGGGGGTTGGGACCCTTATCACCTTTGGAAGAACACAGATTCATGGAGGACAGTTAATTTGGAGGCCACACATAATGAAAAAAAAACTAAAATTACTAAAATAACTACTTAAGATTCAAGTGGGAAGATTTTAAGTGAGAAAAAATGTTTCATTCATCTGTTTTACAAGTTAGAAGCAGGAAACAGAAAACTCCATTTAACATGGAAAACAATTAAAAATAGACTCCAGTTCCATTCTCATCCAAGTTATGTGGGGGATGGGGCGAGCAGCAGGCAAGTAGGGAGTTGAGAAAAGGAAGACTGGGTGCCCAGCTTTGAGCTCTGAATAAAATAATTAACATTCCATGTTCTATGAAACTCAGACTAGACAGCCCTTTCTGCACTAGGAAACAGCTTCACAACTTCACACTGCAAAGGATTTTTGTGAAGGGGAAGCTTATTCCTCTATTGAATTCCAACAAGTTAAAACTTGGGACTTTACTTAGCATCATCTTCTGAAGTTTTAAAGCAGAAAGGTCGACATATACAATTATTACCTCAGAGCACTTCGGCTTCACCTAAGATGCCCCTTCAGAGAAGGGGAAGGGCCAACCAGAAGCAGTAAGAGAAACTATAGAAAACACACATGGAAACCCTCAGCAGAGCTCTAAGGGGCCACGTGAGCCTCATGTCCCCAGAGGGTGCACTGAATGACAGCCAAGAGCATTAACTGCTGGCAAGAATCAAGGCCGGTGAGTCACAAAGAGAAAGTCCAGTAGCCTGTTTTAGAGGCCCCAAAACATGTTTGACATTTTAGAAAGGTTTCCACCCATTATGCTTTCTTTTGTTTTTAAGTTTTGGTACTCAAAATTTTGCTTTCTAGAAAATTCATGATGTCAAAGAACTACATGACTTATTACAAGAAGTATTACTGTACCCAGATTTTCTAGGCAAAGCTCTGATTTGGTATCTCATGATGAAGAGTTAAGGCGCACAGACTTTTTCCCTTCTGTCTTTTCTTTCTTTTTGGTGGAATCATCTGAAGGCAACTGTGAACACCCAACGTGTGGAACACATACTACACCAGCTTACTTATGCAGATGCCCAACATCATGCCAAACCAGGGGCCTACCTCCCTGCTGTGGTCTACTCTGTGGGTCACAGGAGGGAGAAGACTGGGGCAGATGACCTGGGAGAAGGATGGGGTTTATGAAAATTTCTGTGGAATGGCAGAATATTCTTGCCCCTGAAGTCACAGAACAGCTATGTTGATGCCAGTGAGCTGGGGGAGGGGTTCTCTGAAGCTCTCTTACCTCGATTGTGTTGCAAGAGCACAATAGTAGGATTGACAATTGTCGTAGAGGGGTAGGCAGATGATGGTTTGCTAACTGGTGCAGAGATTTGGGAATCCGTTCCAGCATGGGATGAAGACACTTCATTCAGTAGAGGGCCTGAATCCTGAAAAGAAAACAAACACTGTAACCAACTGTAAGTACATGAAACCTAATGTTGATGCTTTTTAAAAAGCAGAAATTTAAAGCTTTGCAAGGAACTTAATTACAGAAAGAAATGTAATCAATGAGACATCACTAATTCCAGTTAGAAGTATAAGCTGGAATGCTTAGTCTCTTTGTTGGTGTTAGTAAGGGTAGAGAGGGAAGGTGAGTGTTACTGGAATTCTCAGCCACATCATTTATTATTTTCACCTGGTAATAACTGTGGATCAATCCGGTTACTGAAAAAGGAAATTCAAAACAAAGTAGAACAACATGCAAGACTCATGCAATTCCAAATGTGATCCGAGAACAAGAGCTGGTTTAAGGGAAAAATCAGGAAAGTTTAGTACACTTGTCTAAAGAAACATGAGACAATGCGAGCACAAGGAGCCATCGATGTAAGAATGAGGAGGAGTTAAGTATCGGTACTCCTAGAAAGCTACTCTTATTATTTGTATCACTCAACAACTTCACTAGCATTTGTTTCTGAGATTTGGATATTTTCCGGTCCTATCCTGACATTGTTTTTCATTGCAGTATTGAGTGACAGAGATCTCTGAAGTCGTAAAGACTTATGAAAATCCTGACTTCAAAAACCTGAGGTCTAAAAACCAATAAAACCATTACTACTAACGTTATAATTTGCATGATGGGAATAATGCCAGTCTTTCTTAAAGACAGGAAAATAAGACCTCGAAATGCAGTAAGGATATGTAGGCAGTTTCCTCTATCACATCTATAAATCTTGCCAAGTTTCTATTTTGGAATTTGCAGACCTCTAGCCAGAACGTCATTCTTAAAAGGGTTCGAAAAACAAGACTTTGATCGTTACTCTCCAGATGAAAGTATGGCTCAAAGCAATTAGTATGCTCCAGAGATCAGCTTCTCTGTAAGTGCCCATAGGACAAAAGCCATGCCTCCCTTCCTCTTTTTTGCCCCACCCACCCTGCACCTAGCACAACACCCTGCAGACAGTAGGTGCTCGGTAAATGCCACCTGAATGACTGGAGCCATCCATTAGCAAAAGTGTTTCTGAACAACTTCTGCAGCAAGAGAACATGTGAGCATCAAGAGAGAGTGTGTCAGGACCAGGGACAGCTCCTGACACACAGTAGGGGCTTCCTGGACCACACTGGCTTGGTCATTCCAAATCTTCGGAAAGTGCCCTGACGTTGCAGCTGTTAATTATGAGCAACAGCTCAGTTTAGTGAATAAAATCTTTCCAAGACTCGAGAGGCACAATATGATCTTGTTCAAAAGTGCTTCATCTCCATTTTTTTTTCATTTGTAAAATAGAAAAAAATTACTCTGCTCTTAATTTGCTTCCTAAATGATTTAATAAAGATAAATGACACACTCATGAAAATTCGGCCATAATGCACCCAAGAAACACACCAAAAAAATCATGCATATGGCTTTTTAAAGTATAAATGCCTACTGTGGTGTCTGGATGGATCACGTGAACATTAAGTATTACACAAATATTCTGTGCCACGAGGCTTGTTTCTGGAACATCACAAAAATGGCTATTGACTAAAAGAATGTGGATCAATTAACATGAATTTTCTTCTTCCCTCTTACTCTTAAATAGCTGCAGGAACGGAGCAAATATCAACCTGTGGCTTGGCCACCATCCCTAGGGGCTCCTGTTCTTCTCGACAATTCTCATTCAGTGGAGGATCCCAGGCGGTTTCCTTTTTCACCTGTTACCTGGGGCCAAACCAGAAGTTCTCAGGCCAACTGAAGTCTCCCCTGCAAGTCTTTATCAGGCTGATCACTCAGGTTTGAGAAATCGAGGAAACTGTCCTAACTAATCTGTCCTGGCATACCTGAAACAAAATTCAGTACGAAAATCTAGATCTATAAAGGTGATAAATTTGAGAGTATACAACAAAACTACTCACAATTGTATATACCAGGACACTAAAAATATCTCACTTTATATGCTGCTCAAGAGAAATATTCTGTGCCAGAGGGAAGAATATCGATACCACCTATAACAAGAGCAGCTTCTCAATTCACCTGTAAGCTGCACTGGGGTGAGGGGAGTGCATTAGGAACAGTCTAGCAGTTTCCTCCAACAGGTTTGAGTTGCAAAGCTCAAAGCTAGAAGGACATCTAAAGCCCCTGGGCCATGTTCAGTTGAGTCCTGACCTAACTGCATTGTGTTGCATCTAGAGATCTGAGAAGAAGTCCTAGACCAGGATGAAGCCATTCCCAGCTTTGGGGCGCCTGATATCTGGCTATAAATTCTCCTCTAAGCCAAAAAGTTCTCCTGCTTTCTACATGACTGGCTTCAGTCATGTAGACTGAAGCCACAGGGCTTCAATGAGCCACAGGGATGTTACTGAACATTTACCTTCATCAGCCAATTACAGGACCCACTGTGGTCCGAGGACCCTCAGCAACAGAACCCCTGGGATGTGCCTGATCAAATCAGAGCCCTAGGCCCCTCTGCAGACCTATTCCAGGACTCTAGGAGTATCATCTAGAATTGACAATTTAAACCAGCTTCCTTGCCTCTTAGATAATCTAAATCTCATGTGTGCTAAGCTTGAGAACCAATATGCTATCCACAAAAAACCCCTTTGAAAGCAAGGGCTGCACGCTGTTCATAGTTGTACCTATGGAATCTAGCAGGATGCCTAGGACACGGCAGGAGCTCATTAACTGTTAACTAATTAGCCACTAGCTTACTTTTAAGAACTCTGGCCCCCACTTGCTAGGGCAAGTCCTCGGCAACGTAGCTGACAGTTGAGTGCACTCTCCATGGGAAGCACTATAACAGAAGTTTAACATACTTGGTCCTACTGTACCCCACAGGCCTGTGAGTAGATCCATGCATCCCCATCTCACGATTCACTCTGAGGTTCTCACAGATTCTCTTGATTCCCAGAGCTCCTGAGGAGAGAAAAGACTGGGTACCCTGATTCAGCTTTTCCACTTGGGCTTTCCTACCTACAATGGGGACTCGTCCCTCACAGGATGGGGCCTGAGGTATCGGGGCTCTTTACCTTCACACGACTCCTGGAGCAACGTTGTGTCACAAAGGCCCCTGGGAGCCTCCAGTCAGGGGCCCCAGCAATTATGCGCCTTTGGAGAAAACAGTCCCAACGTTTGTGCAAGGCTTTTAGATCCATTTGCTCCATTAAACTCCATCCCCTCTCTCTTTTTTAACCATTCTCTGCCATTGCTGCATATAAAAGAGTTTGTTTACTTGCTAAATCAACAAAGGCCCTGGAGGCTCACTGTTCCCTGGTGGGGAACCTGCCAGCCAGGCCATCGGCTTTCCCACATGGCTCCTCAGCTCTCCAACACCACATCTGCTTGGCCTCTCAAGAGCATCGCGAGCCAAAGGAAAGGCCACAGAGGTTCTCTGAGGGAAACAGAGTTCTTTTAGGAAGATGTGCATTCCGAATAAGACAGACAGGAAGAGGGACGTGAGGGGTCTGTGAGCAGCTGCAGGAGAACCATGAACACGCACGGGAGGCATGCACTCCGGGGAAAGCAAACAGTCACCACACAAGCACAGTGGCGGTGGACACTTCCCTCAGAACTTAGCACTTCAGTGAGAAAGGGGTTTTTCGCTGCCAGGAGCAGACATTCAGGAAGGCTTTGAGGAGGGGGTTCCAGCAAGCTTACGGTACTTGAAACAGCTCCCGTGAGGTCAGGCTCCGAGGCTCTGCGGAGGTCCTCCGGTACCGGAGGGACCAGCGGAGGAGGTGGTGAGAAGGATGGCGGGGTCTGGCTAACGGGGGGGTGGGGGCCAGAAGCGCTGGCCGGCTGGCTGTGGTGGGGTCGCCTCTGCAGACGAGGGGGAATGAAATCATCTAGGGTCGGGAAGGTCAGAGGTGAGCCGGCAGGGGCGGTCGCCGGGCTTGGGGGGCCAAGAGGCCCCAGAGATGCTGGAGTTCTGGCAGTGCCTTCTTGCCCTCTGTCAGTATTAACCAGGTAGAGAGGGACAACTATTATCTCAGGCTGGGCTGAACTGGAGAGAGTGGCATCCTGTAGGAAATAAGGGGGTCGTTACGTAAAGGGGCACGGCAGGGAAGAAGGAATTCCATATTTAAACAGTTGAGACTGGACATGCAGTGATGTACTCTGAGAAATATTTAATCGGTGCCCGTCTCCAGAGTACATGAGACCGTCCGTGCTAGCCAGCTGGCCTCCTGACACTCCGTGACACAGAGGGAACCCCATCCAAGTTTACTCTCCATCCTTCTATTTTTGAATCCTTTTAACACTTGAGAGAGAGACAGAGAGAGAGAGACAGAGACAGAGACAGAGAACAACAGAACAGGCAGGCAGGCTGTGTTTAGCCCCCAAACTGCTTGCAGAGCCCGAAAGTTTGGGAGTCAATACAATTTCTTTGGCACCTTGTGAAAAGATATAAACATTCCATAACTCACCATGTTGTTAGTCTATGGATCCCACACTCCAGCATACTTACATATTACCAGAAAAGAGAGAGGGGGACAGAGAGGACTGTGCCGAGGTGTTTAGAGAGAAGAATTCGGGATTCAAGCTGCAGCGGTGTAGACGAGGAAAGGGAGGGGAGGGCAGCCCAGAAAACAAGGGAGCTGCTTTGCAGGAGTTTCGAAAGAGATGGTGTAGAAGACACACACACATGTCTAATTCCTTGCCTTGGCTGGATAACACGGCTGCAAAAGGTAAGGTTCTTTTCTCTTCCGGTTTTCGGGAGCAGAGGAAAGCTGGGGGCCTAGCACAGGTGGTCTCACCGCGTCCGGGAACGGAGGCCGAGTGCACAGGGAAGGACTCTCGCCCCGGACGGTGGCATCTTTACAGATGTCAAAGAATAGCTTGGGAGGGCCAGGAGGAGCAGAGGGTGGCTTTCCCGTGCCGGCCGCGTGGGAGACAAGGCTGGGAGCCTGTGCGCGAGCGCCTGCAGTTTCCAAGGGAGTGCCCGTGGCTGGGTCAGGTGCAACACAAGAGGAGCTTTGCGCTGCCACCCGGCAAATGTTATTGGATAAACAAGGTACATATAAGCTGCTGACCTTTTTATTCCCAACTGCCTTATGACGTGGGTTAGAGCTCACATTCTCACTGTAAACTGTCCTGGTGGCCACACAGTGGTGCCGGGGTTGGGAGGAAGCACTGGGGAACGTGGAACCAGGAAGCAAGGGCCCAGGACGCACCAAGCCTTTGGCAGCGGATCTGGCTGCCAGGGAGATGGAGACGGGCTGGGGTCGTGAGGGGCTCTGTTGGCTGGGGGTGCTGAGGGGGACGTAAGGCTTGGGTGAGCTCAGGTAGAGGGAGTCCTTGGAGGTACTGTGGATGGTGGGGGGCTGCCATGCAAAGCGGTCCCCTTTAGGGAGAGGAGGCCGAGGGGGAGAGAGAACCTTCAGCATGATTTTCAAGAGAAAGTATCAAAATGGGGAACAAAGAAAGAAAGAGGATGGGAAATGGAAAGAAGGATGACCATTAGAAATAGCATAACATGATCCGAAGAAAAACAATTCTTGACATGTCTTTAAGCAAATCCTGAGCTTAGAGTCCTCATGATCCCTACATTTCTCCTCCGGGTAAAGTCAAGGACTAAATCATACTCACCTGGACAGGCAGGCCTGCTTCTCTTACATCTCAGCCCAGGAGCGGCCACGTGCTAAGCCACTTTGACAGCCATCCTTGGCTGACCGCACCCCTTGTTAGCCCTCCGGACTGAAGGGTGCCTGAGGGCTCACGGCCAGGGCAAGAGGCCCCAGAGCCCCCACACCTTTCCTCAAAGATCTTTCTCTCCATGCCCTTAGCTCTAAAAGTTTAAGTTCACTGAAACACTCGAATGTCTTTCATTCTCTTCCCTTAGGAAATAGGGAATTGGAAGAATCATCCTTATTTGTGTTCACAGGAGACAGATGTCTTAATTGAATCACTGAGATTTAGTGCTCAATTCCATAAGCATAACCAATTAAAGCTCACCAAGAAGAGAATGCTCAGGATTTAGAATCCACATGTGCTCTTTTCTCAGAGGAAACAATCTGATGGAACTAATTATTAGAAGGAAGACAGGCATGAGATTAAAAGCATGTAGTCTCCCATTTTTGATGCACACAGAACAAAGGGACCAGGCAATGAAGCACTTGATTTGCCTAATGAGTTGGACTGTGCCTGGTTCCTCAAATTCCAGCCCCTTCCCCACTCCCATCCAGCCCACCACCGGGCACAGACAATCCCACAGTGGGTGCCCAGCCTCACACTCCTGGCTTAAGCCCAAAGCTCTGGTTCCAGGCTGAGAGGAAGGTATAGGTCACATCTCATTCCCTTTCCCTCAATACAGCTCCTAGCTCCTCCTTGGGTCTCAGTGGGGCAGAGGAAATGGAGTAAATCTCCAGAATGACCCTCATGTCAATGAGAACCATCTGGCAATCAGTGGAAATTAGACCATAAAATGAGGAAAGTTTATTTTCCTTGTGTTATGGATTAAATGTATGTCCCCCAAAGTTCATATAATGAACCCATAGCCCCAAGTGATGGTGTTTGGAAGTGGAGTGAGTAGGAGAGGAGATGGGGTTATGAAGATGGGGTCCCCATGATGGGATCAGTGTCCTTATAAAAAGAGACTAGAGTTCACTCTTGCCCCACCAGGTTAGGACACAGCAAGAAGGTGGCTGTCTATGTGCGAGGAAGAGAGCCCTAACTAGGAACCACATCAGCTGGCACCTTGGTTTTGGACTTCCCAGCCTCAAGATCTGTGAGAAATAAATATCTGTTGTCTAAGACACCTGATTATGGGATTTTGTTACAGCAGACTAAGCTAAGACACCTAGATTTTCCTCACGGGTTCCTATCTTCAAAGACAGCCCAGTACTAGAAAACCAGAACATCATCTAAATTGCACCGGCGAAGTATAGTAAGTTTGGTCAATACTTAGCAAATGGGTTATGACCAAAAGCCGGGAGAGTGCAAGGCTGTGGGTCTATCTGGGGGTTGTTTTTTATTTTTTGTGGAGTGCAGGTAGCAAGAGGAAGGGATACTAACAAGGGTGACTAGGTAAGAAATCAAGTTTTTTGAGTCTGGATTAGAAGATCAACCCCAGAAACAGTAAGCAACTCATAACAAACTCAGTTTTCAAGCTACAGATAACCTGGATTGAGGAGAAACAATTTGGATATCCTAGGTTAACTTGATGCCTATCCTTTCCACAGGGTGCCCAAGACAGTGCCAGTGGAATGAGGCCATGTGGACCAGTCAAAAGTACAAAACGAATGACCCCTCTTCAGTAGTTAGCAGGAGTAAAACCCTCCAGTTGGGACATACTTGGTTCCAGTGAACTTACACCGGAGGTTGGGGAGGTTGGGGCATGTTTCAAACCGAACAATGCTCTTTACAAATAAAGCACTTGAACCATCACACACCAAAGGGACTGGGGGTGAGTGGAGTGGTGGTTGTCAGGGAGAGAAGCAAAAGCCAATTTTGACTTCAGCTCAGAGTTACTTTTACTTTGAGCTCCAGTGTCCCACATGTGATTCTTCTTGTCCAAAGATAGAAGTAGGTTTCAGTGAGTTTTTAACTTAATCTGCTTTTGGCCATATAAGGTGCCAGGGCTGCATGACATCAGGCACAAGGCTTTCCAGGGCTTTGACCCTGTAGAGAAGATGCCTCCCCAGAGTGTAGACAGTTCACCCTGAGCCAAAGGCCTTCCTGTCCCAAAGAAGGAGGGAGATAGGCATTGTCATTTTACATGGAAGGAACTACTTTCTGATTTATTGTAAACACTGTACGAACTACAGAGGCAGCTTCCATTCCTGCCTAGCTGGCTAGTAATGAAATTCCCTTCATCCCTGTAGAAGGTGGGGGCAGTGAAGAAATGGAGCTGCTTGAAGAATCAGATATGTTCCTAGCTTATACAGTTCCAGAAACTGCCCATTTCCGCCTCCACTGAAGACCACCGTGATGATGCTGCCAGAGAGAGGGGAGCCCGGGTTCCTCGTTACGAGAGGCGAGGAGAGCAGCAGGTTCCGGACAGCAGAAAGAAAGGCAGCATCTGGGAGCACCAGAAAACAGGATTCCCCTCTGGCCCCGGGGTCTCCTGGACCCCAACTCATTCCTTATAAGGAGATGCCAGGCCTGTGGGGCTCTAAGAGCTATCTTCATCTGAAACTAAGCCAGGGCAGTCCCCAGCCCAGCCCAACTTGGTTCTGTCTAAGCCAGCATAGTACTTACAGGTCTGGCAATGGCTCTATGGACAAGAAGTCATTCTTGCATTCAGAAAACAAATCCAAGAAATAATGTATGACCTAAAGGTTCTTGAAAGTTGGGTGGCCAATTGTACACTGAATATACAGAACAAAACCTCTGTATCAGCAATTTGCCAGGTTCTCTTTAAGACACCCCAGTTAAAAAAAAATTCTTGGAGAGTGACAAATAAGAAAATATGCTATCTGTAGGCGATATGATAGGAAATTCACCATTATGATAAAGTTCACCCTTATAAACTCCTTGAGGGCAATGTTTAACATCTTGATCTGAACACAGTGAATGCTCAGTAAAGCTGTAGTAAATAAATGTATTTAAGAAGAATTTTTATTTACTTCACATTCTCAAAATTATCTCTTCAGAAGAGCTCTCTAAGAAGCCAAAGGAAGGAGCGAGTTAGCCTTTGAACTACATCACTGATAGGGGAGGAAGATGTGCTTCCACATTTGCCTTGAATTAATCAGCACCATCTCCTAACTCAGAGCCAGCTCTATTCACGCCTGAGACTGCAGAGACAGAAGCCTGTCTCTGAGAGACAGGCAGCGCACTCACACACCGGGGAAGGTCTCGGAAATGGAACATCGATGGCAAGTCATTTACTGGACAGCTGTGTCCTATAAGGGCATCATGAGGCACACCTGCAGCTTGGGTTCTAGCCAGTGGCCTTGCCTGCACGTGGCTGTGCCTACGGGAGGCGAGCATGGCGGGAAGGTTTAGCGGGGCTGCTCAGCGACACCTCTAAGCCCGGAAAGCCAGGGTCTGCAGAGAGGAAGGAAGACGTCCTCTCTGACTTGGTTCCATTTCAGGGGCCAGTGCAACTTTATGCCCTCAGGAGCATATTTTTTGGAGCAGTACAGTGTCCTTTAAGAGAAAGGATGGCTCCATCCCATGGATGTTACTCCTCTGTAAAAAACACTCTTCACTAAACTAAACTAAAACAGGATCTATTCTTTCATCAAAATGGCAGAGTAGTGACAGGGAGAGGAAGGAAGAAAGATCAGGAAAACAACTTAGGGGAAAGACTTAAGGCAAAATGATCCCTTCTCCAAGTTGTGCGGGGCCTGGGGCGGGGGTTGGTGTGTTCTTTAGCAGATCAGCACGAGGCAGTTGAGGCTGTGCTGTTCCGGCCATTCAGACGTCTGTCTGCCTGCTCTGGGCCACTGGGTTTGGGGCTGGCCACAGCTACCCGACCATGATCTGTAAGCCTAGAGTTGCTGGAACTCTTACGGCAAATAAATGCAATAAACACGAGAGCGTACTCTTTGATTCCAGAGTTTTTAACCCACCAGGCTCAGACTCTTCCCCGCCTTACTCAGGGCTAAATGCATTCCCTCTTTCAGAACATTTCCACATACATTTCAAACCTAGAAACATTGGGCTCACACTTCCTATCCCCTGGTATAGATCATCCTCATCCTCTGCTGTCCTTGAGCCCCAACTTTTCCCTATCTCTGGTCCTTGCAGAACTTTTCCAGTTAGCCAAAAGTGTGGCTCAGATCCCAGTCCATTATTCAGCTGGGCAAGCAGGAAATCATGAGTGCAGGCTAAAAGACTCAAGAACAGGTGCCACTCACCAGTCCCCACCCCACCCGTGGGCACAGGCCTACCTGGGGCTTGTCGGAAGAAAGGTTGGGATGCACACTTCTGTAGCCCTTGGCAGCAAGTGAGGAAGGCTGGGCATTTCCATTGGCATCAGCATTGGAAGAGAGCCTCCACTCATCTGAGAGATGGGGGGAAAAAAAGAAAGAAACCCCTCACTCACAGGGAACACTCCCCGATTCCCCTCTCATATAAGTCCCTGGTGGAAGGCAGGGGCAGAAAGAATGCAAGAGAAACCATACCTGCTGAGGGATTCTCTGAGTCCAGAACTACGTGTGGTGCAGAAAGGATGAAAACAAGAGAAAGGGGCAAACAGAAATGGTTACACTCGCAGGAAACAAGCATGTACTGCAGAGAAAGAGGAAAACCCAGCACCCCGTGGCCTGACACAAAATGCCCTTAGTCACGATGGCCTAATTACCATAGGAACCCACTCTAAACCATGATGTGCTCACAGGCGCTGACCTTTGAAAACACAAGGCTCACATTCACAGTAATGAAGAAACAATTGTTCCTTGACATTCTTATTTTACAGACAAAAAGGCAACAGAACTCTCCCCTGCCCTGTCCCTAGTAACTCCCATTCCCCTTCTCCATCCCTGATGTGGGCTCTGAATGACCTCTCCTCATTAGCAGGCTGGGCTTAATTAACTGACTCCAGAGAGGGAGAAGTAGATAAGCACTTTTTCTGTGGCTACTGGCAGCGGGGGCTAGGGGGAAAGCATGATTTAAGCCCAGAGGTATCTGCTGTGATAAGGACTTTGTTTTTTCCTCCTCTGCCTGCTTTCCTTCTTTCCATTTAAATGAGCCACATAAACATTTCAAAATCTAATCACCCTGAGTTTTCATCACGTGACAAGCCACCCATGTCCCCTTGTGGCTGGCTACCACCCTGACCTCAACTCAAATCCTGGATCCACCACCGATGGGCTCTGTGACCCTGAGCAAGTTCTAAGCCTATTTTCCCATCTGAAAAGTGGGGATAATGATATGCTTGCTTCCTAAGTGTTGCTATAAGGATTAAATGACATAATGCAGGAGAAATGCTTAGCACAGTGCCTGCCAGGGCTCAGTAAATGTTTGCTAGCTATCATCATCACCTTCTGCATCACCTCGTCTCTATGCTCTACCCTCCACCTAGCCCAGAGGTCAGCAACCTTTTTCTATCAAGGGCCAGACAGTAAGTATTTTAGGGATTGCGGGCCATACGGTCTCAGTCGCAGCTATTCAACCCTGCTATCCTAGCACAAAAGTGGCCACAGATAACATGTACATGAATGAGTGTGGATGTATTCCAAAGAACTTTTATTTGTGGACACTGAAATTTGAATTTCATAGAATTTTCATATGCATATAATACTATTCCTCTTGTGCTTTCCTTTGAACCATTTTCTCATTGTACTATTTTTTGTACAAAAATAGGCATGGACCAGATGTGGCCTGCAGGCCATAGTGTGCCAACCCCCTGAACTAGCCAAACCCTTAACTTCCTTCTTCATGTCCTGCCTACTCTTTTTTTTTTTTAATAACTTTTAAAAATTTATTTTTTGAGAGAGACAGAGCACGAGCGGGGGAGGGGCAGGGAAGGAGATACAGAATCTGAAGCAGGCTCCAGGCTCCGAGCTGTCGGCACAGAGCCCGACGCAGGGCTTGAGCCCACGAGCTGTGAGATCATGACCTGAGCCGAAGTCGGATGCTCAACCCACTGAGCCACCCAGGTGCCCCGTGTCCTGCCTACTCTTCTCTTACCCTCTAGGGGTATAAAGAGGGACTAATACAGCAGCTGTCACAATCCAAGCCCCACCTCAAGGACTAGAGGTGGGCTTTCCAGATGTCAAGTGGAGATTTACCAGTGTTACTGAACACCATCGAAGGGCCAGACACTGTTAGTCACTTTTGTCCTATCTAGTACTTCATTTAGTGTACACAGCAAGTCTGTGAGGTGGGTGATCACTCTACTTCACGGACGAGGACAAGAGAGGCCAGCTTGCCCCACATCACACAGCTTGGAAATGCAAAGCAGCCAGCCTGGGTATCCCGAAGCTAGTGCAGCACTCTGCCCACCACCCACAGCCACCAACCCCCCCCCCCAACAAACAACCACCTACATTCCAGGGAGGAGGTGGGAGAAAAGGTGTGGGAACAAAAGGCAAAGCGTCAGGTAAAGGTTTCGAATGGTTTGCACCCCTGCACAGCAGTTCAACTGCAGCAGAATCACCCGCGTGCTTGTTAGCACAGAGTGGAGGGCCCGACCCCCAGCGCTTCTGACTCAGTGGATGGGAGGTGAAGCCTTACATTTCTACCATGTTTCCCAGGTGATGCTGAGGCTGCCGGTCCACAGTCCATACTTTGAAAACCACGATACAAGGAACATTTGAAACACATCGTTTTTCTGGAAAACTGTTTCCCATTAACTGTTAACTATTTTGTACCCATTTTTGCTTTCTTTTCCCCTCTAAAATAGAGGGTTTTTTAAGTTTATTATTGAGAGACAGAGAGAAAGAGAATGGGGAAGGGGCAGAGACAGAGGGAGAGAATCCTAAGCAGGCTCCAACCTCAGCATGGAGTCTGATGCAGGGCTTGAGCTCATGAACTGTGGATATGACCTGAACCAAAATGCTTAATGGACTGAGCCACCCAGGGGCCCCCCAAACAGGTTTTTATAACGTTTCTGTCATGTATTCTTTTAGTGGGTTGCTGGGTACATTTCTGCTACTCCCTTATGCATAATTCACAGGTATTTGTCTTCTCTTCCCAACCACATAGCTGGGGAATTTATAGGATTTGAGTTTTATGCACATTATTGCAATGTTCTGGCTTCTGTGACCAAGGGCAGGCTGCCAATCACTCTGAACTTTCTTTTTCTCGTCTATAAAATAGGATCCTTACTCCATGGACACCACAGGGTTGCTGAAGATCCAGAGATCAGGCATATGAAGGATCCTAAAAGCGACCATTTTTAACACTCACTGTTGCATCCATCCAGATTCCTGGCCCAGAGATTTATTTGCACATGGCAGGCCCTCAAGCACGAAGTAACACAATATGATAATGGTTCCCCCCAACCCTGTATCCATCAACTTATACTGTCCCACCTTCCTAAGTTATTTCTAGCCCACCTTTGTCGAGCCATTCTGTCAAATGTATTAGATTTACACATACACTGAATATCAATAGGTTCTGAGTGAGGGGCTATCTGATGAAGGACGTGAGCTTTCTACACGGACATGGGGGCACATTACTTTGCCTGCTCTTTTGTTCTTGGTTGAGTTGCTTCTATTCAGGTGACACTGACAAGCAGATGCGTCATGGACAGCGGAGATGAGTCTGTCCCTCCAAAGCACTAGTCATAAGGGGACTATCATTTTGGCATCCAACTGTCTAGCTGGAGTCCTTGCTAACTGCACATCCCACAGCACAGGACAGCCTCATCTGTGAAATGAAGTATTATCTACCTCTTTTGAGTCATGAGGACTTAATGGAAATACCTGGCAGAAAGTATGTGCTTATTAGTAAAATTGGAATCCAAAACGTAAGGGAAAAAAGTTTCCCCACACATAGAAATGAGAGTTGTTGACATCTGCCATCTGATAAACAGCTTTGAGAAGGTAATATCCATGGAAATCAACCCACTTTTTCTTCTCATTTCAAGTCACAAAAACTGTTCCCCTCACCTTGCCCCAGAAAAGGCAATTTCCAGGACCTCTCTAGGCATTCCTCTCTTCCTCACTAAAGGAAGGCTGAATTTCCAATGTATGTCATCCTCTGTTACCTAGTCTTCTGAACCTTGAAGGTCGGCACCAGCCCACAGCCATTTGTATCCAAGTGCGGCAGGTGAAATTTTATATACATAACCATCAATTATTAGCTCGTGGTTGAGGAGACTGTCAAAATGCTTCTTTCGATAAACGTTACCTCAGAGCCCCTGAGCGGGGAGGAGGGCTTAGGAAAGTTGGATTCTAGGTAGGTTTTGCAGCCCTGCTGAGACCGAGCCTTTCCAGGAGAAGTACAGTTTATTTTGTCTTATCTTTTCCTCTATCTGTTTTTTATACATGATCTTCGCTGGCCTGTGGCCACAACCTCTTGATATTTTCTTTTATCTCATTCTGTGCTAATTTCATTTTGGTCTGCTCTGAAGCTGTTCTGCTGATCAGTTCTTAGGATCTCAGGATAACTTTTACCGAGTCAGATTCGATGTATTCTAGGAGGGTATCCCAAGAATTGTCACCAGTGGATCTAATAGTGTTCCAAATCTCATTTATGTTTATTTCTTTATTCCAGCTCTGTGGTAAATAATTTAACCTTACCCAGAAAGAGATCTGGCCTTTGCCATCTGCCTTCTGGGAATTAATCTCTGAATCCATAATGTCATCCCAATGGGAGCATCTTTGTGCCAGATCAATAATGTGATTCAGCCTGGGGACTTTGAGCCATCAAGAGCTCACCCTCGGGCTGGAGAGTGAGACTGGCCACATGAGCAGTGGATAAAAACTCTGGGCACAACAGCTCAGGAGAACTTCCTGATTGACAGTCCCCTGAACATACTGTCACACCTCAATCCACACTCTGAACTGCAAATTTCCAAATGTCTTTTAGAAACTTCTTTCTAGAGGTCCTGTCCTTGTCCCAATTAACAAAACGTAGGGGTTGAACTGAATTTTGGCTTGTGGGTCAGAACACGGGGATTGATGGTCTTTAGGCTACATCAGACAGGAACTAATGCATCCTGACTTCCTAGGAGAGGTCAACAAAAGTCTCTGTGCTTGCTTCTTCCCTAGAGCTCACTTTGGACTTCTTCTCTTGGCTGATATTAATCTGTATCCTCTCCCTGTAATCCACCATAACCGTGAGTATATGAGTATAGCAGCTTTCAATGAGTTGAGTCCTAGCAAAATATGAAACCTGAGGGTACTTTTTGGAACCCCTTCAATGAGCATTTGGTGTCAGAAATCACGGTGTTCTCTGGTGGAGTCTTTTCCTTCCAACTTCTTTGTTTGGCCCCAATTCTTGTACAGGTATGCATAGAAGAGGACTCTAACTCACTTTAACGGTCTTTAGCAGTCTTTAACTGCTTCCACGTCAATTTTCTCATGATATCTTTTTGCTACTGCCATTTCTGGAGCACAAACACAAGAGTCAAACCAGAGGAAATGAGTTGATTTACACCCAAAGCTAATGTGGTAGTCAAGAATCAGGCAGGAAAGACTGGAGGCAACCGGCACAGAATTAACAAAATGCAGGGGTTGAACTGGATTTTGGCTTGTGGGTCAGAACATAGGGATTGATGGCCTTCTGGCTACACCAGACAGGAAGCTTGGTATCACACTCACCGGTTCATCAGGCTCCCTGTCTCTTCTGGAGTAACACTCTGACCTGGGGACACAGGTGTAGACTCCCTGAACCAACCAGGTCAATACCCAGACCTGGCCAGGCAATGATGGCCAGGCAAGGAAGCAGGGATAAGGTAATACCTCTCCCAGAGTCAGGGAGTCAGCACTAAAATTATTGCAGTTCTTTCTAGAAGGTTCTGATCCAAAAACCTAGGTCCACATTCACAGATTAGGAGGCTGGTCAGGAAGCCACGGTTGACAATCCAGAGTCGAGCTACCTCTTGAGGACAGGAGTCTGGAGGGTGGGCTTAAACCGGGCAACTCCTAGGACTCTACCACTCTCCACCTCAGACAGCACCTCCATCCTCCCAATCTTGGATGCACACGGCTCCTAAACCCACACTCTGAACTCCAAGTTTCCAAATATCTTTTAGAAACTCCTTCCTAGAGGTCCTGCCCTTTCCCCAAAACTTAGTATGTCAAACTATGGAATTCAACATCCCTTTCTCTCCCTTCATAAAGCCACTGCTTCCATGAGCGCCTCAGCCATCCTCCTAGTCAACCAGGGGAGGCACTTCCTTCTCAGCAGGTTCACATCTCCAAGCTCCTCAAACACACTGTACCAAGCCCTGCCACTTCACTCTTCCAAATGCACTTTCCCCCTGGCCCTGGTTCTTCATTCCCGCTGCCCTCAAGGCCACCAACTGCAATTACTGGAAGGCTGTGACAGGCCTCCGGATGTGCATAACTAGGATGGTTGTCATCAAAGAGCACCTGTTGTGTGTCTGGCTCATGCTCGATCTTGGTGTGAAAGAGCTCACTGAATCCCAGCAACTCTACTCAGGTCATCCCCATTTTATAGATGAGGAAACCGAAGCTCGCCAAGGCTGAATGAGTTGCCCACATCACGAAGATGATAAGTGGCAGAGCTGAGCCTCAACAGAGGGCTGTGTCACTGCAGAACTAGACCAGGTCTCATAGGATGAGGGAGCTGAAGCAAGGACTGGAAACAGGAGCCACCTCTGAAATGCGGGTGTCAAAGGGTCACGTAAGGAAAGAAACCAGGACACAGGTGCTGGGCAGTAGCACAAGACTGGAGCTTCCAGTCTGGGCAAATGATCAGCAACTTGTAGATATACAGGGATGGAAGGAGGTGGTGAAGCCAGGGAGCAGGCAGAGAAAGGCAGACAGAGCAGCTGGGGCACAGATGCTGGCCCTGGTGATAAGGGGGGGAGCTGGACGCTACTGGACATCAGCTATCTGTGAAGGCACTGCGAGTAGGAAGCATGCCCTGTCGTTGGCAAGAGACACTCGCTGCCTCATATGTGCGCTGCTGGTCCGGGCTGAACGTGGCTGCCTGCAGATGGTGCAGAAAATGGTTTGCCTGAGGCTTGTCGAGGCCCATGGACTCCCAGGCCCTGTGACAGGACTAGAGGCCGCTGCGGGGTAGGCAGGTCATCAGCCAGAGACCCAAGCGGAGGGAGCAGGCAGGGATGAGGGGAGGGCTGAGGAGCCGCCTGGACACAGCCAGTCAAGAGTCCGCAGGATGCTGGTCCGTGAGCAGTACAGTAAGAGGAAAGGTCTCCAGCTGGGAGGTCCCATCCTTGGACTCACATCCTTTTTTAACCTCACCCCAGTGTTAACTCATCCCTGCCTCTTTGGTACTTACTCTTCCCCTTACTCAAACCCAGCTTCTTCCTTCCACCCCAAACTGCCCTGGTGTGTAATCTCGAATCTGACCTCAGTGAATGGGATTCTGTTTGTGTCAGGTTAATCCCCAAACTTCCCAAGGTCATAGAGCATTTTGGAGCTAGGAAGCTTGGAAAGCAGCTTGCACAGGTCCCTCATACTTTACATGGTCTTCAAAGGTGTGGCTTCCCCAGTCGGAAAGCGCAGAAGTGGACTAGCGGCCCACGCCAGACTCCTCTGTTGCAGCAAAAGGACTTCTGTCCTCACCTAATGCACCTAGAATTACTCTCCTTTTCCTTCCCTTCTCCCCATTTCTCACCACAATTCCCAGTGACTACTTAGTGCCTGGCACACAGATGATGCTAACTAAATGTCTGTTGGCTTGGAGCCAATGAACTCCACTTACCAGGAGGAAAATAATCTACTAAAACTGATTTTTACCTTGGAAGTGTGCACGACTGGGCTATCCCCTAATTCTTCAATGTATTTGCGTTTTCAAACAAGATCTTTTTTCACCCAAGTGAGTTGTCAGAATTCGTAGGATATAGAATTATTTGGAGACTAGAGAGCTTCTTAAAGTGCTCAAATCACTGCACAGCACTGTAAGCCCAAGCCCAAGACTACTGGGCAAAAGAGTAGCAGGTGTTCTATGTTAGTGCCACTCTATAACCACCAGGGGGAGCTCAAGGACCCTCTCCTCCTCCCATTCGCTCTACCTTTTACCACCAGAGAAAGGGCCCTGAGCTTGATAAGGTCATTTTATTGGGCCATGAGCTGTAGGTATTGTCTTTTTCTTTAAATTATCCCTTAGGATTGTCTCTTCCTCAAACATTCTTGGGAGCTAGATCTTCCCAGTTAGGCCTGGAGAGGCTGGATTAAGCTAGCCTTAGGAAGGAATTATTTTGCCTTCATTGCTTGGCCCTACCTTTTCAGGTACGGGTTCAGGAATATGAGGCCAAGAAGCTTCTTTCAACCAATAGTGCTGGCAGCCACTTATGCCTGCCCTGAGACCAGGGAAAAAGAAGCCCTCCATAGGGAGGCAACATTATCAGAACAGGGTTTGTGCTCAAACCCTAGCCTGGCCTAATCCTTGGGCATCTGCCTTGGCGCTGGTTATAGGTGGCTGGGACAGGAAGTCAGTTTCCTGGGCATGACCCGGGATGCTGGGCATCAACCATCCCCATCCTACAGAATTCCATCTCATCACAACACACTGCTCCCCACTGCACCAAAAAGTTTGTGTGTCCCACTTCCTTTTGTCTCCAGTCCCAAGGAAGTGGACATTATCCTAATTCCTTTACTCCCTTCATTTCCATCCAGAAAGGAAGAAATCCCCTTTCCCTACAGCAGTTTTCAAATGTGGTCCTTGGAGCAGCAGCAACAGCATGACCGGGAACTTGTCAGAAATGTAAACCCTCCAACCCCACCTCAAACCTACAAGTGGGAATCATAAATCCTAAAGCTCTGGACTGGGATGCAGCACCCTGTCATTTTACTCCAGTGATTCTGATGCAGCTCCAATGTGAGAACCAGTGCCATGTGGAGGGCAGGGGGCCACAAAGCCAGCTGTCCCTGTGAAACCTCAGTGTTTCTCAGT